>NC_044987.1:15157586-16418420 GCF_008728515.1 Papio anubis
CAGAGCAAGACTCTGTCAAAAAAAAAAAAAAGAAAAGAAAGAAAAAAAACAGCTGGGTGTGGTGGTGTGTGACTGTAATTCCAGCTACTTGGGAGGCTGAGGCAGGAGAACTGCTTGAACCCAGAGGTTGCAGTGAGCTGAAATTACGCCATTGCACTCCAGCCTGGGCAACAAGAGCGACATTCCGTCTCAAAAAAAAAAAAAAAAAAGAGTTGAAATCGAGAAGGGAATCGTCTTGGACAAGAACAGGGGTGCCTCTTTCACTGCTCCTGGTAAGAATGGATTCAGACATGTTTGCAGGTAGAAATTTAAGTATTCTCCTCCTGATTGCATCTGATTTCTCTGGGAAATAGAAGAGAAGGAAGGACTTGAGGAGAGTAGCAATGGAGAGAGAGATCTGTGGTGAAGATGGGAGGCGTTAAGGGCACCTGCAAGGGTTAATGGAGCAGCTGAAGTTGAAAACCTGGATTTGCCTTGGTACCCAGCTACCTGGTTGTGCAGTTTTCCTCATCAACATCGGGGGAGTGGGGAGAAGGTTACACAAAAGTAATGGGATCAGCAAAAATTCAAGTTTTGTCTCGGCTTTTTCTTGAAAAGACCAAAGAGAATTCCTTCCATTGACTCAGTGCCTCCGTTTACCCACTCGGGCACTCATCACTAATCACTGGTGCCATGGAAGTAAAATGAGCGGCGAGTGTCTTTGAGAGTAAAGAAAAAGAGAAGAGGCTGAGGAACAGGACCTCCCCCAGTCCGGTGAGAAGGGGAGTGGGGGATGTTTAGCCTTCCCTAAAAACTGGAAGTTGATATGCCCCGGGGCTCAAGTTCCGAGCCTTCTCCCATGACCCCTCTTCTTTCCCAATACCTTCCAGCTGCCCCGTCGTGTGACATTCCAGTCCACCTCTGTTCCTGCTCCACGCACTCCAAACTCGCGTGCTTTTCCTCCACGTGGTTCTCTGTATATATCGGTTGCCTGGGAGACCCCAGCCGGGCCGGGCTCTAATGACGCCACAGTAGGAACAAGCCAATAGCCGTGACGCGATTCGGTGACGCGAGACGCGGGGGTGTGGCTCTGCCGGCCCAGGCGCGATGAGGCGGCTGCCCGCTGGGTGGCGCCGATTTCCCGGGGAGGTCCCTTCTGGGACCCCGGCGGAGGTGGGAGAGAGGCAGGCAGGAGCCGAGGCCGGGGAGCTCTCTGCGTCAGCTGCGGACTGCGCCGCGCCAGCGCCAGCGCCAGCGCCAGCCGGGACTCACCCGCAGCTCCATGCTTGTGCCCGGTTCGACTCGTCCATCCTCCAAGCAGAGGCAGGTACGTGCCACCTGTCGGGAATCGGGGAGGGGGGATTCGGGGATCAGTGCCGGTTTGGGGCTCAGAAAGTAAGGTGTTCACGACAGCCTGGGCAGAGTGAACACTAGAAATATAGGGAGAGAGCCGGCTGTGCAGGGACGCTCCAGCTGTGTCTGCCAGTTGTGTGAGGGCTGCCGCTGACAGCCCAGGGTGCCAGGAAAAGCCATCTGTGTGTTGATCAGTGTATTCTAAGGAAATGCTGCTTCGGCGGGTCCTCCTCGCTGTGCCCTGGTATATCGGTGGTATGTGGCCCGAGAGTGACACTGACACCCCTCCCCATGTGTGCGTGCAGCTCACTCGCTGCTCTTAAAGCTCCCCGGGTTGTATCTGGTCAGTTTGCTAAAGGGGGTTGGGGGCATGGGGTGTGCAACAATTAAGCGAAAGGGGAGATTTTCCACCAATCCCTAACCAGAAAAAGGCAGCTTTGAAATTCTCACCAATCCCACACCAGAAGCATGCACGCGGTGTTCCGAAGAGAGCAACTTCTCAACAGTCAAGGGAAGCCCTAGCCAACCCATTCCAGCCCTTCCCTGAAGAGTGAACATCCTACCTCCTGACCTGGCTGCCTTTAGAATGGGACTGAGCTGGAGGTAGTGGTAGGGGCTGCTCACCTCCCCTGGAATGGGCATGAGAACATCCCCCAGATGGACCCCGGTAAAGCAGAGGAAAGGAGAACTGACTGGACTAAGGTCGAGGCAGGCCCCTTCCTTTGATGCTGTAGATGCAAGTCAGACTAGAGTCAGAATGAGGACTGGAATGAGGGCGTCCTCTGAAGTGCATCATCAGGACCTGGGCTGAGTCAGTAGCCTGTGCTAAGACAGGGTGGAGGCACCAAGCTGGGTACTCCCAGTCCTGGGGGAGAGCCATCGAGAAAACGTCCTGGGAGCAGACAAGTGCACCAAGGCCAGAGAGGCTAAGAACCCTGTTCCTTCCTCTTGTGACCCTGCCCAGCCCAGCTCTGTGGCCCTGGAATCCTGAGCCCTCCCACAGGTAGAGTGGAACCACCCCAGAGGGGCCAAGCATTCTCCTGGTGGTCTGGGGGAAGCTGTGCTTGCCGTATTTTTCTAGGCAAAGGGGGAAGGAGCCCAAATGGGCTTGGCCTTTCTCTGCTTGGTGGACTGGACATCTAGGAAGATGGCAAGCCTTGTTTGCCCTTTCCGGTTATGGGACATGGTCAGTTCAAAAAACCGTGGGACTGTTCTCTGGCATTAGAAAGGCACACGTCCGGTCAGGAGCAGTGGCTCATGCCTGTAATCCCAGTACTTTGGGAGGCCGAGGCGGGTGGATCACGCGGTCAGGAGATCGAGGCCATCCTGGCTAACACGGTGAAACCCCGTCTCTACTAAAAATACAAAAAAATTAGCCGGGCATGGTAGCAGGCGCTTGTAGTCCCAGCTACTCGGGAGGCTGAGGCAGGAGAATGGCGTGAACCCAGGAAGCAGAGCTTGCAGTGAGGCGAGATCATGCTACTACACTGCAGCCTGGGCGACAGAGGGAGACTCTGTCTCAAAAAAAAAAAAAAAAAGAAAGAAAGAAAGAAAAGAAAAGAAAAGAAAAGAAAGAAAGACAGAAAAGAACCCTTCCCCAGGAGTAACCTTCCTTTTCTCCCTAGGAAAGTTCTCCTGGTAAGGTGCCATTACTAATAATACCACTAATTATAATAAGTGGAAGTATTCAATATAATCATCATGTTTATTGAACTCTTAACTATGGGCCAGGAAATTTACAAATATTAATTTATTTAATCCTCACAACTGAGATAGACCATTATTATTATTATTCCTGTTTTGTAGATTAAATAGCTAAGATTCAGAGAACTTAAGTGACTTATCCACTATTTTGGAGCCAATAAGGGAAAGAACTAGCCTCCAAGCCCAGGCCGAGAAGTCCATTAGAAAAGAATGTTGGACTGAAACCTGAGTACTAGTCCCCTTTCTGCTTCTGGCTATCTGTATATGCCCTTGAGCAAGCTGCTTTCTTTCTTTAGGTCTACTCTATCTCAAAATTAAGAGTGGGGCTAACAGTATGGCTTCTTCCTGTTCTCTAATCCTGTGACTGACTGCTCTGGAAAATCCACTTTCTCCGTCTTTTTGTCTCAAGTTCCACCCCCACCCCTCCGTGCTCTTTTATGTCCTCTTTCCTCTTGAATCTCCCCATTGTTCCCCTTCAAAATGCCCCCCTTCCAAGAGTCCTTACAGACCTCCTTGGCTGGCACTGGCCTGAAGGGGCAGCCCCTCAAGGGTGGGTACGCCACTGCCCCTTTAATTCTCCCGGGGCTTGGAATGCAAGTGAGTTGCGCTCACCATCTCTGCGAGTGTGCGAGGTCAGATAAGATACTATATATATCGGAGTCAGTAACCTGAGCTCCGGATTACCCAGCCCGGAGTCAGGCTCCAGCTTCTGGACTTTCCACTGCATTCCCTGCCCTGCTGTGGAAGAAGAAGCCCCCAGCTCCCATCCAGTGCCCCTGGACACAGGTCAGTAGCTGCCCCTTTGGTATCTGAGCTTCTCTGGGACTCTACCTAGAGGAAAGACATCAGTGTATCTAGGATAGCATGTAAGAGGCCACTCCACTGGGCCTGGTGGGTGTCAGGGGCAAGACCAAAGGCTCCTCCAGAGGCTGAGAACAGAGGAAAGATAAGGCCCTAGAGGAGAGGGAAGGAGACCAGAGTTCTCCCCTGGGGAAGGGACACCAGGAGAGTACCTGGGCAGAGGTGGTTGGAAAAGAGAATGTAAGGATCCCAATACTGCCTGGAGGCCCATTTCTTTGCCTTGTCTTGGAAGCATAGAGATGCCCACCCCACTCACAACCCCAAATCAAGGAGCACCCTATAGAAACTGCCCTGGGCCCACCCACTTCTTCTCCACCAGTCAGGATTCTTGCCTTAATCTCCAATCTCTTTATCTTACCTCCTCCCCTCCCCCAGCTCTTGGTTAACTACTGGGAGCAGGAGAAAGAGAAATGGACCCAAATTCCCTTGGATGACCCCTTGCCAGGGCAGGCAAGAGGATTAAGCTGGTGGATCAGTGGGTGCTAGCCCCTGATAGACAGAGCCTAGTGACAGGCTGGAGAGGAGGGGGCCAGCCGAGGCCCTGGGGCCTGAGAGGAGTAGGCTGAGTTCAAGGACTGTTTGAGCATAAATATGCCCCTGCCCCCACAATCCCCTACTCTACCCACGTCCTCTACACCTGCCAGGATTCCCTCATCCCATCCTCTAGGACCAGACACTTGTGCCCAGATAGTGCAGCAGGTGACCGGAGCAGCTGGGAGGGCGGGTCAGAGTGCAGATGGAAGGAGACAGGGCCCCTCTCACCCGCCTTGTCCTTCAAGGTCAGCACATTCTGATGCTGTTAGCAAGTGGCTTCAGGAGGCTCTGAGGTCACCACTGTGGAGACTCCCAGCCACCTGGCGGGACTGGCTGGGACTCCCCACTCACCTTTTCTGGGCACCTGAGTAGGAGGGAAGACTTAACCCTGTTTAGGCATGCTTCTGAAACTCAGCTAGAGGTTCTCTATCCAGGCCCCAGTAGCAAAGCAGGCTTTCACCCTCAGAAAGCCAAGCAGATCTGGGCAGAGAGAAGCCATGAAGGCAGAGAGAAGCCTGGGGGCAGAGGATGGGTGATGTGGGGCATCACCCATCCCCTGCCCCCAGGGCCAGGAGTGCCTGGAATTCCTGGGGAGCAAGTCCCTCCCCTGGCTCGGCAGGTTAGGGAGCCCTTCACATGAGCAACAGGAAGTGACAGTGGCTGAAGCAAAGGGGTTGGCTGCCCCCAGGGGGACGGGGTTCATTTTAACCCCTGACTCACCCAGCATGGGTACCTTGAGGAGTGGGCCAAGCTGCAGCCAGGGTAGGAGGCTAGGGACTTGCTCATAACCAGGCCAGGGACCCAAGGCTCTGAGCTGGGGTAGATGCTGCTGCCAGGGAATACACAGGGGCTTGGCACAGTGGGTGAAATGGAGGCTTCCTGGACCATCTCGCGGCTGATCAGTATTGTTCTAGGGCTCGAGTTGCACCTGGCTTCGCTTTCATTCGCCTGCAGTGGAAAATGCAGAGGGCTGCTCCTGCCAGAGTCTGTACACCCCATGTTGTACCTAGAGGAGAGGGAAGGAGACCAGGGCTCTCCCGTGGGGAGGGGACGCCAGGAGAGTACTTGTGCAGAGGTGGTTGGAAAAGAGAATTTAAGGATCCAGTACTGCCTGGAGGCCCATTTCTTTGCCTTGTCTTGGAAGTGTAGAGATGCCGGAGGGCGGACACCTGGATCCTGTGGTGGTCCTTCCCTCAAACCCCACCTACAGGTCCCAGTCCCGACCCGTCCCATGGAGAGCCAGGGAAGAGTGAAGCAGGGGTCTGGGCTTCAGGCCAGCTATAGCGGACAGAGCATAGAGCACAGGTCCAGCCCAGCTCTGCCACTGCTCCCAGTGTGACTTTGGGAAATCCACATCGCTCCCAGCATCACCAATTTCCTCATCTGCAAATGGATATTATAACAGCACCTACCGCTTAAAGGAGTCAGGAGGGTTCAGTGAGTTAATACACTGTGTCCCAAGCCTTAGTGCAGTTTTAAGCTTTAATAACTTCAGAAATACAAATGCTAAAAACTTCATTTGAAAGTTTCCATATTTAAATGTCTTATATATTTATTTTCTAATTGTGAATGTTTTTTAAAATTTTAATTTAAATAATTTAATCTGTCCAAAGAGGTGTGTAAGTTGGAGACATTTATGTCTGAAAGAACTCCAGCTTAAACCCGCACTAAGACTTTTTGGGGTGCTCTGTGTATGAAGCACACCTAGAAGAATGCATTACATGGCGAGGGCCGGAGAGCTGATGTGAGGCTGCAGAGAAGATGGACTCAGAAGCTGCATGTGAAGTACTCAGCATGCCTGGGGCCTGGTTCAGAGGTGACCAGCACCAGCCGGCTGGGGTGACAGCTGCTTGGCTCACATGTCCTGACAGGAAGCCCAGGCCTCTGTGCAGAGGAGTGCTGCTGCACCTCCCAGGAGAGGGAAACTGTGCAAAATGACAGGAATCTCTGACAGAGAAGGAAGGGTCCAGACACCTCAGTGAAGATGGCCAGGAAGAGGAGCTGGGCAGGGGACTGCCCCCGTTGTCCAAGGTGGCAGACACCTGGGGAGGCGCTGCCTGGAGCTGCGTGCCTGTACTTGCCAGCTCTGGGTAAACAGTGAAAGAAGCTGGGCAGCAGGGGCCCCGCACTGGGCAGGGAGGGGTATGGGGGATCCCAGCCAATCGGCTTGCATCCCACTGTCCCATGAAAGGGCCATTCAGTTCAGGCTGTTCCTGTGGCAACAGGGAGACTCGCAGCCATGTGAGTGCCCGTCCTGTCCCTGTCTTGCGCGGCGAGACTCCGGCCAGGGCCCCAGCCCGCTCTCCTGCCCATAGTGCGTTCTGTGGCCTCCAGGGACAGCTGTGCAGGTAATGCCAAGGGGCACCAACCCAGGCTGTGCCTTCACCTGGAAGGTGCTAGGACCTTTGAGAGTGAAACTGGGGGTTGTGGGAGGGGAGAGACATGTGGAAGGCCCCCACCCCAATAGGAACCCTCTCCCCAGACATGGGAACTGTAGCTAGATGTCAGAGCCGAGAAGCAGCTTCCGTGGAGTATTAGTGATGGCATGACTCTTAGGGCTGCTGGGAGGAGGGGGAGGGGTCTGGCAATCACCTGCCAGATGGAAAGGAGAGTGGGGATTTGGGAGCCTTCCTGGGAATCTGTGGGCCAGAGGTGTGGCCCCAACTCCAGCTCTAAAGCCTTTCAGAGCTGTCTGTCGCTGTCCTCTGGACCTTGTTTGGCCCCAGCACTTCTGCGTCATCAGCAGGGCCAAGGGATGTCACGGGCTTGGGGCGCTGCCCGTAGAATGCCAATTCCCTGAGAGCCTTAGTGTGGAGGAGGGGGAGGGAGAGCTGTGGGGAGGAGCCATGAGCTCATACCCTTGTTGTGGGGGTTGTATCTGATTGGCTGCCTGGTGTCCCAGAGCCCAGCTCCTGAGACCTGGAATCTCTTTGACTTTGCATTATTGATAGAGTTCTCCAAAGCGAAATAGAGCAGGACTGGGCCTCCCACCCCCACCCTGTGCCTCTGTCTGTCTCTCCCGCTACGGTTTCCCTCTAACCCTGTGTGATGTCATCCCCCAGTTACCTTTCCCTAGAAAGGGGTGAAAGTTGTGCTGGGCACAGTGGGCAAAGAAGTATACATGGAGGGCCGGGGCCCCCTGGGCCAGGTGGCAAAAGGACAATAAGATGGACCAGGCCTTTCTGATGTCAGCCTGGACTGAAAACTGCTGGAGTTCTCAGGCAGGGTCAAGGAATGCTGTTCTGGGTCCTATATAGAAGCTACCTGCTCATCTCTCACCCCTGTACCTACCCCAAAGCCTTGTGTGGACTGGGATTCTAGAGCTTTCTGCCAAGCCCTTGCATTTGGGGTTTGGCACCATCTCCTCTCTGCCCTGATGGGCTGGGTTGCCCAGCCAGTGTCTGCTGAGTGGCCAGATGTCTGCCCACTGCCTGCTTCTCTCGCTGGGGGCTGCATGGGGAGGCCTGGTGTCCCAAGCTGAGGCTAGAGGCTGGCCAGGCTGGGAGACAGCCAGCCCTGATATTATCATAGACCTACAGAGGGCAGAGCCAGGCTGCCTCGCAGTAGCTCGGGGAGGAGATGGTAACCACTGTCATTGTGGAGCCCTTCACGTGTTGTTATCTCATTTATTCCTCACAACAGCCCTGTGAGGTAGGAATTATGAGGATGGTGGTTTTACTCATTTACAGATGAGGAAGTTGGGGCTCAGAGAGGTTACATGATTAGTGCAAAATCACCCAGCTAGTCTATCACAGGGCAAGTCCCACCACTCTGAGAGTCCTGAATGGCTCTGCTTCCGTCCCCCTAGAGAGCCCCCCAAGAGCCCCTGATGCCCTCGAGGACAGGGTTCTGACCCTACTTGCTCCTCTGCCACTCCAGCTCTATTGGATACAGGCTGCATGTTTACGGCAATGGAAGGCCTCTGGGGGTCCCCAACTGACCCTAAATCTGATGAGGGGGTGGTAACTCAAGGTTAAGTGGAAAGAACACTGGCCAGGATTTCAAAGACCTGGATTCCAGTCCTGGCTCTGCTGGTGTGTGGCTGGGGAGAAATAAGCACCACTTTTCCCATCTGTACAACAGATAGATTAAAATTCATGATCCTCTGGGGCTTTCAAAGCTCCACATTCAGCAGTTCCTTCACTAGACCCTCCCCAGCTGCTGGACTGGAACAGGGAAGGACTGGGAATGCCACGTGCAGTGCAAGATTTGGGACTGTAGGGGGCCCTCTTTGCACAAACATCACCAGGACCAATTTGGGATCCAGATCCATGTCTGTAGAGGAACCCTGTGTTGGTAGAGGAACTCTTGGGAGGCCCAGGGCCCTAACTCCACTTAGAACAGAAGCTTAGCTCAGTGACATGAGTGGGTTCTACTTCACGAGTGTCCCTCACTGTGGGACCAGCAGCAGGTGCTGGTGTCTGGGGAAAAGGTCTGGAGACCACGTTCTGGCCCCTCGCTGTTGCATACTCACTCACGGCCTCCCCTGCCCACCCACACCCCATTACTTCCTCTCCTGAGCCTCCTTGGCCTCACAGGGGATCTGACCAAATGATCTTCAGGTCATTCCAGCACAGTCTAGGTTTCCAAAAAGACACCTGCTCATCACATAAGTCAGAAGGGACAGAAGTGGTCTTAACTCCTGAAATATCCAGCATTCTCAACCCAGGGGTCTGTGGCATCCCCCCAGCTCAAGAGTTTCTGCAGTTGCTGAGGCAATGGGATTTGAGCTGGAAGACTGCGCGGCTTGGTGGGCTGTGGAGGTCGGGTAGCCCCTGCTTGCGTGTTTGAGTCTTTGAATGGCCAGGATGCGCTGATTCCCTGTGTGGCATATAAAAGCCACCTCATCCCTTGCACTCTCACTGAGGCGTGAACACACAGGTGCAAGCAAGCCCGTGTGCACACCTGTGTGCATGTGTGTTTCTCAGCAGCCAGCCTGTCTCTTGTGGAAATGGACTGGGAGCTCTTAGGTTCTGGCCCAGCTAGGGATGGTGAGCGGGTCTGTAGGAGCCCGACACCTGGCAGGGCCCTCTGACAACTACTCTCCTTGTTTTTCAGCCCATGAGGCTCCCAGTTCCCACTGAGTGCGACCCTGAAGGATGTCCCAGCTCTCCTCCACCCTGAAGCGCTACACAGAATCAGCCCGCTACACAGATGCCCACTATTCCAAGTCGGGCTATGGTGCCTATACCCCCTCCTCCTACGGGGCCAACCTGGCTGCCTCCTTACTGGAGAAAGAGAAATTTGGTTTCAAGCCGGTCCCCGCCAGCAGCTTCCTCACCCGTCCCCGTACCTATGGCCCCTCCTCCATCCTGGACTATGACCGGGGCCGCCCCCTGCTGAGACCCGACATCACTGGGGGAGGTAAGCGGGCAGAGAGCCAGACCCGGGGTACTGAGCGGCCTTCAGGCAGTGGCCTCAGTGGGGGCAGTGGATTCCCTTATGGAGTGAGCAACAACTGCCTCAGCTACCTGCCCATGAATGCCTATGACCAGGGGGTGACCCTAACCCAGAAGTCGGACAGCCAATCAGACCTGGCCCGGGATTTCTCCAGCCTCCGGACCTCAGATAACTACCGGATAGACCCCGGGAACCTGGGTCGCAGCCCCATGCTGGCCCGGACGCGCAAGGAGCTCTGCACCCTGCAGGGGCTCTACCAGGCAGCCAGCCGCCCTGAGTACCTGGTGGACTACCTGGAGAACTATGGTCGCAAGGGCAGTGCATCTCAGGTGCCCTCCCAGACCCCTCCTTCACGAGTCCCTGAAATCCTCAGCCCAACCTTCCGACCCATTGGCCGCTACACGCTGTGGGAGAAGGGAAAGGGTCAGGCCCCTGGGCCCAGCCGCTCCAGCTCCCCGGGGAGAGACAGCATGGTGAGTTTACCCTTGGGGACTGGGGATGGGCTGGGGAGGCAGCCACTTTTGGAGAACAGCCAGGCTGAGGGCTTGACTCCCAACCTGACTGATGATTGACGGCAGCCGGTGGCTGCTCCTGGTGGAGACAAACAAGAGAGGTCATCCCAGCACGTCTGGTGCCCCCGGGGCTCCATGCCGAGGGGAGGGGCTTTCCCGCTCTGCCTAGAAAGCCCACTCAGGGCCTGTGCACTCGAGGATAGTCCAGTAGTGTTCTCAGGAATGCTCCGCTGCCCCCAGTGACCCACTCTTCTCACCTTCTCCTTTTCCATCTGAGATGCCAGTGCCTCCTGCAGGCCCTGCCCCGACCTGGGCTGGATGCAGGGGCCCCAGACCACCAGTGCACCCAGTAGCAGGAGGGCGTCCTTGCTGCGGTTACATCTCCCCTCTTGTGCAGGTTTTATTCCCTAGCCCCGAGGCCTGGCTTTATATTTGGACATAAGACATCAGGGGAAGAGGGACTCTCCTCTGAGTGACACTGGCATGCTCAGGACTAGGGTATCAGACAGCAAGGCTTATCATCTGGCTTTGGAGAAAGTAGTGGAGAAATCTTTATCTAGGGCTTGAGACAATCCAATACCTCTATTCCAGCCCTGCCTCAGCTGGAATGAGAGAAGAGGCTCTGCTGGAGACTGACCAAGGGCTGGCATGGCCTTGCTCGCAACTAATCTCTGAACGCGCCTCTCTTGGGGCACTGACGACATCTGCCTTTCTGTAGTTATTAGTGTGCCCATTAGGTGGCAAGCTCTCAGAGGAGGAAAAAGAAATCCTATCTCTAGATCCCCTGCCACGTGCCTCCCACAACAGGAGCTGACCTGCTGATTGCATGGATGAATGGATGGATGGATGGATGGGTGGGTAGTGGGATAGGTGGGTGGGTGGATACATGGGTAGTGGCAGGTAGACAGATGGACAGGCAAGCATATGGACAGAAGGGCGGGCTGGGTGCTGTGTCTCCTCCGTTACCTTACATACCCCTCCCTACTGCTAGGACAAGTACATTTTGAAAACAACAGCCTGCCACAGCAAGAAGTGCTGCTTGGAGGGCTGATCCAGAAAAATGCAGCAGGGGTTCAGGACTAGGGGCAGGACCTTGAAGCTTGCATAAGTAAACATCTTGAGAGGGCAACTTTGATAATATTACTTAGGGAGTCTTGGCTTTGCTGTGCCATCTGTGAAGTGGCACAGGAGATAGAAATGCTGGTGCCTCCCAGAACTTTCAGAACCTGACAAGGCAGGGCTGGATCCACTGTAGAAAGGAGTGGAGAAGAGACATGTGTCACAACAGAGCTGGCCTGGGGGGAAGTATCAGCTCTCAGGGGGCCACATGCTGGGCTTGTGGTGGAGCAGGATTCACTTGGACTCGGCTGGTGCTGTTCATCCCCAGGGCAATTAGAATATGGCTCTCCTCAGAGGGGTTTGGGTCCTAGAAGCCTCTGCAGGGCTCCCTCCCCTTGCTCAGAAGAGAAGGGTTGTTGCATGGTCAGCAGTGCTCCTTAAAGTGGGGTCTGCAGACTGCCTGTGTCAGAGTCACTGCAGGGCTTAACGATTCACCCAAACCCACTGACACAAACTCTCTCGGGATGGGGCCTGGGAAGCCGCTCTTTCCACAAGCTCTTTGGGTGATCTCTAGGCCTGCTGAAATGGAAAACCTCACCACAGACTAAACTACAGACCCATCCTCAGCCCCAACCATGAGAGCAGTCAGTATTCGCCTTTACTGGGGGTCAGATTCCACTGGGAATCTGCCTCCTCCCGGCACAGGCATGGCCCAACCCTCCTGGGAGTCTGCTGCCCTCCACCTCTCCAGAAGGGACAACCCTGGCTCCTCCCCACGGCTCCAAGGCCAAGGTGAAGGGAATTTTGAGAGAGGATCTCAAAGAAGTGGCAGATTGCCCTGGGACAAACTCAGCCACCCTCATCCAGAAGCAACTCATAAGGCGCTTTAGCCGGGAATGCCCTGCAGTTGAGCTAGTGTTTCATTCTGAGCTCATGCCCCAGAAGATACTGCCAACCAGCAGAGGCCTCTCCAGGGTCAATGGTACAAGACCTTTATTTAACCTCACCCCGCTCTCTCCACCCCTCTTATCCTCATTTCGTGGAGCAGAGTGCATCTTGCTGAGGTGAGAACAACACTGCTCATGGGGCCTGGACCACTTCTTTCTAAAACTGGGTCCAGTTTCTTTCTAGATCTCCATCTGGGGGTCTTGCCTTCTGAGGCACTCATTTGTGGTGCTCAGTTGACTAGCAGTGTGACCTCAGATAGGCCCCTTAGCTTCTGAAACTGTGTCCTCCTCTATAAAATGAGTGATCATAGTTCCCACTTCATAGATGACTTGAGGAATGAAAATATAATGTATGTGAAAGGGCCTGGCACGTTGCCTTATAAATGTTAGTCCTCCTTGTACCCTTCCGGTGCTTTGGGAGGCAAGAGATGTGTGTGAGCAACAGTCCCTGCCCTCAGTGCCTTCACAATTCACTTAGGGAAATAAGTTTGTTTTGTTTTTTTGGAGATGGAGTCTCGCTCTGTCACACCCAGGCTGGACTGCAGTGGTGTGATCTCGGCTCACTGCAACTTCCACCTCCCGGGTTCAAGTGATTCTCCTGTCTCAGCCTCCCAAGTAGCTAGGACTAGCGGCATGTACCACCACACCAGGCTAATTTTGTGTTTTTAGTGAGACGGGTTTCACCATGTTGGCCAGGCTGGTCTTGAACTTCTGACCTCAGGTGATCCACCCGCCTTGGCCTCCCAAAGCGCTGAGATTACAGGTGCGAGCCACCACACCTGGCCGAGAAATAAGTTATTAAATAGGTACAATGGGAAGGCAGCCCTGGGTGTTCTTGAGTGTCACAGGTGGAGGGAAAGGGAGAGGTCATCTGAGGCTGGGACAGGCTGCTCGTGACCAGTGGAAGGAACAGTTGGCTGCTCTAACCTTGGACACCTATCGGCTGGGCTGTATTTCCCAGACTATAAAAGGGAACATTCACGCCTGCCCTGCCCACCTCACAAGCATGCCGTGAGGCTCAAAGCAAATAATGAAGGTGGAGGAATGTGAAATCAATAAAATGCTGCGGAAGAGGTCATTTAAACTTAAGGGGGGAAAAGAGATCATAGAAAGGGGGCATTTGGCAGCTGACTAGAGTAGGAAGTCCCCCCCGTACCAACCCCGTGGGAGAAACAGAGGTAAAAAAAGTACATCCTGTGTCCCAGGGGGTTCTCAGGGTAGCTGACCGGAGCGACAGCTGGCATTCATTAAGGGAGGTCAACAGCAGGCTGTGACCAGGGAGAACGGTTCTAGCCAGACTTCTTTCCCTCATTAACAGTAGCATTCAAAACGAACCTTTGAATATCACAGACTCAGCTGAGCATGAGTACAGAGCTGGCGGGGGTGGGGGGGAGGGGGCACCACATAAATTCAGAATTATCCCCTCCCCATGCTTGTGTAAGCACCAAGAAAATGCCAGGCCAGGGGGGTGCAGCTCAGCACTTGTATAACGAGGGCCTCTCCTGAGACTCCACCTTCTGCTTAAAATGCAGAGAGGAGGAAAAGTGATGGTGGAAAAAAAGCATTCACTACCCCCAGTGGGGACTCCAAGTCAGTCCAGGTGGTTCAGCCCTGCAGAGAGCCAGGAGCCCCAGTCCCAACCCTGTCATCTCCCCACTCCGCCCCACCTCTCCTGTTCCCGGGGCCTATGGAAGGACAAGCTGTTCCCACTGAGCCCTGCCAGGGCTGCGCTTTAACCCCTACAATCCTTCCTAATCCCCCTCTGCTCCACCCCTCCAGCTGCTCCTCCCTAGTCCTGGCATTCTGCCCGCTGGCCTCTGCCCAGCCCTTGCCCCGCCCTGCCCAGGCTACCCTCTCCTCTCCCCAAGAAGAGCCAGGGGTTGGTTGGCCCAGGGCCCTCCAGAGCAGTCAGCAAGCTGGGCACCTGCAACTCGGAAGCAGAGCCAGGGCTGAGGCTCAGAGTCTGGCCCAGCCTATTCTCACCCACCCAGTCTCTTCGACACCCTTACCCTCTGCTCCAGGACCTGTTTCTAGGAGCAAAAGGTCTGGGAAACTGAAACCTGGGTCCTATTTGCCACTGGGGCTGCTGACTCATCTTCAGAAGCCTTGGGTTCCAGCTGTTCAGTGACAGAGAGATTATATAAGCTGAGGTCATGTGATTTTTCCCTCGGGTGGGACTTTGGACTTGAATGCTGCCCTGCAGTGAGCGGAGGTTACTCCAAAGAGAACAAGTTGCGGATAGCAGGGGCTGTCCTGGAGCTCCTAGGTGAGAAGTACAACTCGCCTCTCGTTCCTCGTGTTCTCGCTCCGTTCACGCAGCCATACTGGCCTGCATCCCTGCTGCCTTGTTTGTCCAGCTTGGCGGCCTGAGATCCTGGGGTCTGTCCTCACCTACTCCCACCCCAGGTTCACTCAGCCACCCTGAGGAGGTTGAACTTCCTGAAGTCATGAATCTGTGTTGGCAGCATGAGAAGGTCACTAAAGGACCTTAAGCCAGAGGGACCCCTTGACCAGGAGCTATACTAGCTGCTGTGAAGGAAAGGGCAGTGGGTTTGTGGTTTGTGACTAGAATCAGCAAGACACTGATGTCGCCATCCCTTGCAGACCGGCTGTGGGCTGTATCCTGGCTGTTAGCCTTGGTGCTGCCTTATCCAGGCTCAATTTCTCAATCGGTGCCCAGCACCATCCTCCCACCTCCTCCTCCACCCCCACTCCAGGATGTCTTCATGAGTTAATGTGGTGCTGGGGTGGGGCTCAGCAATGCAGAAGTTAATCCAAGCCTGGCAAAATGTTCCTTGCCCCTGGGGGAGCCGCTCCACTGACCACCGGCTGCAGAAATGAACGTCATGTTCAGAGCCCAAAGCTGCACACGTGGCCCCTTGTACCTTCTCACCTCAATATATACATAAAACTAGCACCCCAGACAGAGATATATGCAGAAGAAGGAGGTGTGTGGGCCTCTGGACTCCAGCTGGTTCAGGCCAGACTGCCTGGCCTCAAAGGAGTGCAGAGCTTTTGGCCTCTTGGGGTCCATGTCATGCAGGGAAGCAGACCTTCCTACACAGAGTGGGGAGGATAGGCTGACCCTCTCTCCCCAAGGTGCACTGTGGGGCAAAAGCCCAACCCTTAACAAGGACTCAGAGCCCCTACCTTTTCATCCATCAATCAATCAGGCCACCGGTCTGTCCATTTGCTGTGGTAATCGCAGGCACATGCTGGGAGCCAGGCTTTGAGACATCTGCCTTAGCCCCAGCAGTGTCCCCAAACCCTGGCCCAAGCTGCCCACGCAGATCTGAGAGAAGCAGGATACTCTCAGTCCCAGCCCTCATAGAGCTAGCCCTGACTTTCATTTATATCACTCCATCTCATGCCAGGAAGGACTTAAGGTGAAAACAATTACTTATCCTACAGGGGAAGCAGGCCAAGCCCAGGTTCTGAGGAACAGCAGTCCGGATGCAGGAATGAGCCCAGCTCAGATTAGCTTAGTGTATTTGAAGCACAGAGAGTCACTGAGCCAGAGCCGGATTCAGATGCCAGAAGCCTCTATCCTTTGTATCCATCCCACTCCAAGAATGGCAGTGAAGAGAAAGGGTCTCACAGAGACCTGGCTGGCTGAGATGAGCCAAGGTCCTTTGTGGCCGTGTCCTGCAGCAGTCAGACCTGCTTGACTAGACTGGACCCTGTGTGGATTCTTTCCTCCCACCCCAGACTTCTCAAAGTGCTCCCACACTAAAGCTTTCGCCTCTGGCCCTCCCTGCTCCTAGCAACCCTTCTAACCTCCTAAATCCCAGGGAAGAGGGAGAGCAAGCTAGCAGAACACCCAGATGTCCTGGGTGGGAGTGCTTACATCACTGTGTCTAAGTCATGGGGAAACAGGCCAAATGCTATAGTGGGTGAGCACCTCTTGGGCAGGTCCCCCCAAGCCCAGCAGCACATGTGTTCAACATGCAAAACCAGACTCGCACCCCACCCTCTGAGGCTTAGTGGGACTCCCAGGATTCCCAGCAGAGCCTGGTCTGGCCCTCTTTAGAGACAAGATCAACACCGTTTTTTAAGAACCCACTAAGAGAACCGAACCCACAACCCTGCCCTTGAGGAGGTTTCGGTGTGCTGGCACAACCATGACAAGCCACACGCAATCTAAGACCATGTACAGGACTCTTTGAAACACTTATAAAACAAAGATAAACATATTAAGATAAATTAACACCATGCAAACCGAATGCGCATAGACTGAGGATATGCAGTAATGGAGAGTTTAGAGCTGGGTGGAGTTAATTAGGGAAGTCTTTTGGAAGATGCAAATTTTAGGCAGAATTTACAAGTAGGTAATTGGCAGAGACAAAGAAGTACATCTCAGAATTTCCTGTTAAAAGCGTGGGTTTTGCTGTAAGACAAAGCCCCACATTGTCATTTATTAACTTTGCAGTCCTGGAAATTCATTTGACCTCTCTAGGCTTAAGGTCCTTCACCTTTAAAACAGAGGTAATAGGCCGGGCCGCGGTGACTCACGCCTGTAATCCCAGCACTCTGGGAGGCTGAGGTGGGCGGATCACTTGAGGTCAGGAGTTCACGACCAGCCTGGCCAACATGGTGAAACCCCATCTCTACTAAAAATACAAAAATTAGCCAGGCATGGTGGTGCACACCTGTAATCCCAGCTGCTCCGGAAGCTGAGGCAGGAGAATTGTTTGAACCCGGGAGGCGGAGGTTACAGTGAGCCAAGATCGTGCCTCTGCACTCCAGCCTGGGTGACAGAGCGAGACTCTGTCTCAAAAAATAAAATAAAAAATAAATAAAATAGAGGTAGTAGTTACTACAGCATGATGTTATTATAGAAATTAACTGGGATAATATATATAAAACCCTTAACTCAGTTCCTGTGATCTAATAAGTACTTAATGAGTGGCAGTTTTGGTTTTTCAGCAGAGGATAAGCACAGGCTGGTCGACAGCAGTGGTCAGAGAAGACTGAGGGTGGTGGGCCTGTGGACAGACAGCCTTGGAGAAAGGCTACCTGAGGCTTCGGGACTGGATGCAAGGGCAGGTGCTCTAGTTGTGATCAGATGATCAGATGCAAACATTGCTTCAGATGGTGTAGGGCTGGCTTGAAAGCGTCTGGCTGGAAAGGAGGCTTGGAGAAAGGCTGCTGCAGTTTGTCCAGGGTCCAGGTTCAGTCAGAGTCTGGGTGAGGACAGTGACTGTAGAGATCACCCGTCCTCACATGCCCACTCTCACTGATCACAAGCAGACTGCCTGTGGTTCCTGTCCCCTGCCCCCTCCTCCCACCACACTGCTGGCACACAGGGGAGGGGGCAACTGTCCCCACTCCTCTCTCATTGGCATGAAATTGCTGCTTTGTGGGTGGCCTAGGGTACCGCCATACATGTGTCCTGGACACAGTCCCCATGTAGCTGTGGTCATGTGTGCGTGTACATGTGGGGATGAGCACACCAGAAAGAACAGAAGGAGCCCACAGATGAGTAACAGCATACACTGCTGCCTCTTGGAGTATTTTTAAATGCTAAAAATACTGGCTAAAAATAGCCAGCAAGCTCCAAACAAGACACTTTCTCTAGGCAGATTCGTGAGCTTCCCTGTTAGGTGGAGGGGTGGAGCATCAGAAATGAAGCCTAAAGACCCCTGATCTTCAAGCATCGCTGTGCTTAGGGTCAGAGTAGAACTCTCGCCCCCGTGCCAGCTGAGCGCCTATTTCCCCACTATTTATTACTTTCTTCCCAGCTCCCCAAAACAAGTCAAATTTGAGAGTGGGTAGAGCTGGAGCTGGGTAATTGGTTAGAAGAGACCAGAAAAGAAGCCAAGTGAGAAGGTGACCTATTGGGCCTTATAAAGTATGGGCACTGCCTCTCTTGAAAGAGGCCAGACAGGACTGTTACGAGGAGGGCAGCTCAGCCCCTAGGCCGTGAAGGTCTATCTTCTTAACCTGGGCCCACTGACCTCCACTGACTGCATGAATTTGGGGCTTCACCAGGGCCTGAGCACCCCCAGAACGCTAGACAAGTTTGTGCATATGCGTATTTCGCCCTGAAGAGAGAACAGCTTTCATCACGTTCTCCAAATGGTTTGCAGCCCCCCAAGAGTTAGGAAGTGTAATGCTGCCTTGGGGGAAGTTCACCCGGTTGACACTGGGTCTTGGGGAGACGTCCTCTACGGGCCCCAAAGATCACTTATCCTGAGCTGAGCCTCAACCCCGAGGCCGGCCAGGGCCTCCGGGCTCCGGTCCTGCCTCCCCCGCGGGCCTGCCTCGCCGGGGGTCAGCGGGCTGGGGGGGTCGCGGAGCGCGGGGAAGGCCCGGCGGGGGAGGACCGACCTTGCTGCCTCGTTCGGGTCCGCGTGCTGGCGCCGGGGGCGGGGCGGAGGCGGGGTGGGGCGGGGCTGCGGGCCTAGCCCCGCCCCAGCGCTGACGTCGCGGAGCCCGAGGCGCCGGCTCGGCAGCCAGTCGGCCGGAGCGCGAGAGCAGGGACCCGGGCGGTTGGCGGCGCACGCCGGGGAGGTTGAGGCGGAAGAGCGCGCGTTCGGGCCCCGCGGTAACGGTTACCTCCGGGCGCCGCGGACAGTGTCCTGTGGCGGTCCCGCCGGCTTCGGCGTCCGGACTGTGGCACCGCGCGGGGACTCCCCCCGCGCCCCCGCTGCCAACGTTAAGCGAGGGCCAAAGCCCGCCGCCCGCCCCCCAGCATGCGCACCTCGTACACCGTGACCCTGCCCGAGGAGCCCCCCGCCGCCCCCTTTCCCGCCCTCGCCAAGGAGCTGCGGCCGCGCTCCCCTCTCTCCCCGTCCCTGCTGCTCTCCACCTTCGTGGGGCTCCTGCTCAACAAAGCCAAGGTACGCGGGCCCTTTTCCGGGACCCCCGCGCCGAGAGCCTGGGGTCCCGCCTTCTCCCTGGCCCCTGCCCGTCACGCGCCCCTAGGTGAAGGGACGGATTCTTCCCAGCCCCCACCCCTCCTTTCCCAGGGTCTCCTGGCAAGGAATGCCCCCTCCCCAGGTGATCGCACGCTTACTCGCGGTCCCCTCCCCTGGTAGATGTCCGACGAGCCCCCCTTTCCCCCTCCCTCTCGGTGACCCCGGCACCAGGTGGTGGCTCTTGGCCTCTCAATTCCTGGCACCTATCAGGACAGGTGCAGGAAAGCATAACCTTGACTGGGTCTCGGTCGGTGTGCTAGGGCAGCACGCTGGACCCTGCGGGGGTATTCCTCCGAGGCCAAACCCCGGCCAGGAAGGCTGGGCAGAAAGGGGCCGCCTCCCCCTCACTGTCCACCAAGGACTCTTTCCCAAGGGTTGGTGACGGGGGTCCTTTGACCCTGTGAAGGGCAGAGGAGGTGCAGACAGGTGACAGAGGGTAACTTCCCCTTCTTTCCGTCCTCTCCATTTCTGCAGCGGGCAGCGGGTCCCTCCGAGGAAGCAGCCCCCAGGGGAATGCCAGGGCCGAGGCTGGGCGCTGCGGCCTGGGGAAGGGATAAGGGGCCCGAGCTTGACAGGTCTTATGTAACAGGCACCAGCTCCCATGCTGGCAGTGCGTGCCCTGCCCCGTGCCAGGGCCACACCAGGCTTCCTAGCTGCAGCCAGGACTTGAGGCGACCCTCACCACACAGGTGAGGTAGGCGGGAAAGCCCTTGACTGGGGTCTCGAGTGTGAAGACACAAACCTCGGCCTCTCCTACCGAAGGGTGCCCAGATGCTACCTCCGCATTCACCCAGGCAGGGCTCTCCTGAGCCCCCGCTCCTCCTCTAGAAGGTGAATGCTATTTGCTGACGGTGGAGGTGCCATCTGCTCCCTGCAACAGTGCTTGCTACTGAGTCAAAACTAGGTTTGCTGATGGCTCAGTGGAAGGAAGACTGGGTCCAAACTTTCTCAACTCTTTGCACATGTGTCCCAGTATAACACACCTGGGGTCATTTCCTTCTCTGGCTTTCGCCAAAAGACGCTGGCTGTGCAGGGTCTCCCACCTTCTGAAGTTCTAGCCCCTTTTCTCTCTGTCGACCCTGAGGTAGGATTGTTTGTCCTGTAAGAAAGGTCACTCTGGGGACATTCTGTTCCCCTCTGAAATGAAAAGTGCTGACTTTCCCTGGAGCTCCTGATTTCCTATTCTTGGCAGAAGAATATCTGGCTGGGCATAGAGCAGCCCCGCTCCCCCATCCTCTGTCGCCCCCACTCCTGTTATCCACCCGCCTTCTACACAGAGCACCTAGAAATTGGCATGTGGTTTTCAGCTCAGGAAATTTTAGACAAAGGCATCAACTCCCACCCTAAAACATAACAACTAAGGGTCCTAACGATGCCTTAAAGGAGCTTCTCCCATCTCCCCACTCCCCAGGCCAACAGAGGGGTTAGATCGTCAAGAATAGTAATTGTGGGTGACAAGGTGTCCTTCTTGCCCCTCACTGCTGGGTGAGAATTAAGTGTCAACATCTTAAAACACCACAGGAGTGCTTCTGTAGACAGATGACTCCGTTTTCCCATGTCCCCACCCCCATTAGCGCTGAGTGACTGTTGTCTCAGCTGAGGGCCTGCTTTGGTGAACATTGACATGGTCACCAGTGGTAGAATGCTTTCCCCTGCAGCCTGTTTAGACAGATGTCATCTGAGGCACGGGGGCTAAGAACTAATAAAGCACTGCCAAAAATAGACGTAAGGGTGGGTATTCTGTTGGGGGCAAGCTTTAACATTTAGTTCCGAGTGGGCAACATGGAGACTTTTGCAGCATTTCACCTATTCTGGAAAATGCTGAGAAGGTCTTTGTCCCAGGGAATTATCTCTGTTGCGGCCCTCTTGTTACTGTCAATAAGATTCAGATGTTGTTTGGGGCCATATACTGCCAGCCCTAGCCAAGTTCTCCAAGGATGCTTATATCCCACCTGCTGCCAATTGGCTTTTCTCTCTAGCTGCAGGTTTAAACTGGGTCTCTTTTCTGGGTATATTTTTTTTCCCTACCTGTTAGGGCTAGCCCTGACAGCTGGCCAGGAAGGGATCCTCTTACTTGTGGGATCGGTAAGGCAGTTCTTGAGAAAAGCCCTCCTTCAGCCTGCTCCTCCCCCCCCCCCCCCCCCCCCCCCCCCCCCCCCCCCCAGCTGACAACCTCATGGGCTTTGAGCTGCTGACAGCCTCATAGGCTGTCAGCACACGGCATGAGTAATTTTAGCTGAGTTATTTCAGGCTCCTGTTCTGATCAGGGCTGAGCTGGCCCCACGCATGCCCCAGTGTTGCTCCAGAGTTGCCTGCTCCCAGTCCCCTCCCTGAGAGAGGGGGTGGCAGACTCATCTGCAAACTGTTTCTTTAACCCTTTGAGCCTGAAGGTTTTCTGACTCCTTGGAGATATGCCCAGGATTAGCCAAGAGACCTTGACAAATAAGCTCAGAGTCCTCGATCCAGCACCTGTTCTCTCTCCAGCCCCCTCACCCGCCTCCGCTATAGGGCCAACAGCAAGAGTGGCACTTTCAGCCAGGCCCTTGCCTCTGCGGGCCCAATCTGCCATCTCCAGGATTCCCAGCCGGTGGCCAGTCAGGATGTTGAAACCTGAGCCAGGCAGGGAGGATTCTCCCAGCCTTTAATCAGCCCTTAGGAGCTGATCTCAGCTGGAAGGAATTTCACCTGTCTCTGGCAATTCAGAATGGCAGGCTTGCTTGAGTTTTTCCCAACTGAAGATCGAAACTCAAGGTGTTTTGTTATTTAACTTTTCAAAACCTCCTCAAAGTGTCTATTATGAGAGCTACTTTATATATTGGACTTCTAGGAGTACAAATATAGGTCATTTGAGATAGCACCTGGATTTGGGACTCGAAATTTCTTATAGTAAGGAGTCAATATGTACCAAATATGTGAATTCCCAGTCTCCACTATAGCAGAGAATGGAGAATAACATAAATATGGGGGACAGGGAGATACATAGTCAATACATACTCAATAAAGCAAAGCCCTGAAGAATATTTTCTTGGGTGTTGAAAATAACAGGCATTTAGGCCAGGCACGGTGGCTCACGCCTGTAATCCCAGCACTTTGGGAAGCCAAGGCGGTTGGATCACCTGAGGTCAGGAGTTCAAGATCAGCCTGGCCAATATTGCGAAACCCCATCTCTACTAAAAATACAAAAAATTAGCTGGGCGTCATGGCACACACCTGTAGTCCCAGCTACTCAGGAGGCTGAGGCAGGAAAATCGCTTGAATCCACAAGGTAGAGGTTGCAGTGAGCTGAGATCATACCACTGCACTCCAGCCTGGGTGACAGAGTGAGATTCTGTCTCAAAAAAAAGAAAGAAAGAAAATAACAGGCATTCCTCAATCCTCTTTCCTACAAAGTATATAGACGGGTAAAGTTGAAGAAAGAATATTATGTGTGGCCTGCTGCGTGTGACCCCAGCTGGTTAGAAAATTGAACAGGAGAGCCCAGCACAGGCCTATCATCTTTGCTTCCACCTTACGCCATGTGTTCTTTGCTTGCAGAATTCTAAGAGTGCCCAGGGTCTGGCTGGTCTTCGAAACCTTGGGAACACGGTGAGTTCCTCCTGGCCTGCTTCTTCCCCAGGCCCACCCCCTACTATCCTGACTGGAGCCATATAACCAGAGTTCCCTCCTGGTTGTGGCTGACTCCCTACCCATTTAGCCAGTTGGCACTTGCCCTTGCCGGCTGGTGTTTCACAGAATTGCTGGGCTGTGCTTTACCCATCCCCAGCAGGAAGCACTGCTAAAAGGGAGTTGCCCTTTTACCCGTCAGCCTGCTCTTCTCCTGGATCCTTCCCCTCAAGGACGCCCATCACTTCCCACACACTTCTGTCCGTCGCGTCCATGCCCTTTTGTGCACCCCTATAGTAAATAACCAATTACGTTACCTATGCCTGGAGTGGGGATTTGCCTCACTTCATCCCTTTCACCTATGAAAAAAGGAACTTGAGGCTATGAAAGGATTCATTTCTAGGTAGATAAACCAGAGAGCCTCTGGTAGTAAGTAACAGAGGTGAAGGTGGGACTCTCATCTCCCCACTGATTGCCTGGTCATCTCTTGCAGTGCTTCATGAACTCAATTCTGCAGTGCCTGAGCAACACCCGAGAGTTGAGAGATTACTGCCTCCAGAGGCTCTACATGCGGGACCTGCACCACAGCAGCAATGCACACACAGCCCTCATGGAAGGTGAGGGGCCCTCTGTCACGTGCCCCTGCCTACCCCTGGATGGTCCTCCATTCCACTGGGGCTGTTCTAGGAGTTGTGTCTTAGACACTCCTATCCTGTCTTTCTTTCTCTGCTTGCTTTTTGTTGGGATTCTAGTTTCAGAGTTTCTTATAGAAAATATCTCAGCTGTCCTATACACTCTCTCCTTCCAATAGAGTTTGCAAAACTAATTCAGACCATATGGACTTCATCCCCCAATGATGTGGTGAGCCCATCTGAGTTCAAGACCCAGATCCAGAGATACGCACCGCGCTTTGTCGGCTATAAGTAAGGGCCTTGCAGACATGTCCTCCAGGGTGGTGGCAGCAGGAGCAGGTTCTTAGGATAAGAGGTGTTGCTCACCCTCCTTCCTTTGGGTTCAGTCAGCAGGACGCTCAGGAGTTCCTTCGCTTTCTTCTGGATGGGCTCCATAATGAGGTGAACCGAGTGACACTGAGGCCTAAGTCCAACCCTGAGAACCTCGATCATCTTCCGTAAGTAAGAGGAGAATGCTGTGGGGAAGCAAAACTTTTGTGAACTCGAGATTTTTACCCACCACTTTGGGGTTAATGATTTGGGAAGAATCTGATTTACTTTTGAAGATGAAGGATCTAGATTGACAGACCCTTAAACTTAAGTTTTGAGCTTTGACCGAATTGTCTTCTCTCTCCGGTTCCCAGTGATGACGAGAAAGGCCGACAGATGTGGAGAAAATATCTAGAACGGGAAGACAGTAGGATCGGGGGTAAGCGCATGGAAGAGAAGATGCTTATTTTCACTGTTGCCTGCTCTTGCCTGAGTGGAGCATAAAAAGCCCTAAGAATCACTCTCCCAGGGAAGCCTGTTTCTGCCCAGTGTCCAACAAACCAAAGCAGGAACAGCAAGAAAGAAGATGCTGTGCAGGCCAGCCGTGGTGGCTCATGCCTGTAATCCCTGCACTTTGGGAGGCCAAGGCGGGTAGATCACCTGAGGTCAGGAGTTCAAGACCAGCCTGCCCAACATGGTGAAACCCCACCTCTACTAAAAATACAAAAATTAGCCAGGAGCCGTGGTGGGAACCTGTAATCCCAGCTACTTGGGAGGCTAAGGCAGGAGAATCACTTGAACCCAGGAGGCAGAGGTTATTGTGAGCCGAGATTGCGCCACTGCACTCCAGTCTGGGGGACAGAGCGAAACTCCATCTCAAAAAAAAATAAAAGATGCTGTGCAGAAGACCATGCTCTATTTCCCGTATTTCAGCATCTCATGGCCTTCTCTTCCCCAGATCTCTTTGTTGGGCAGCTAAAGAGCTCCCTGACGTGTACAGATTGTGGTTACTGTTCTACAGTCTTCGACCCCTTCTGGGACCTCTCACTGCCCATTGCTAAGGTATGCACCCCAGTTGCCCACCTTGTTGAACTCCCTCTCCCGTCCTTTCATGTTGACCTCTGACCTTTGCTTTTTTCCCCTTCCCAGCGAGGTTATCCTGAGGTGACATTAATGGATTGCATGAGGCTCTTCACCAAAGAGGATGTGCTTGATGGAGATGAAAAGCCAGTAAGTCACCCTTCAGTAATAGCAAGAACAAATTTCCATGGGACCTACTGGGAAGAGGCTGATACCAGCAGATCCAGCTGAGGAGTGACTAGACTGGGGCCCACTGACTTCCCCCACAAGTTCTTTCTGTTTGTCTTCTCTCTCAGACATGCTGTCGCTGCCGAGGCAGAAAACGGTGTATAAAGAAGTTCTCCATCCAGAGGTTCCCAAAGATCTTGGTGCTCCGTATCCTTAAGATCCATCAGGGCTGGGACATGACTTTCAAGGGGGACTGATGACAAGGGGCCAACAGGTGAGGGGAGCAGAGTCGGAAGAAACGGACCGTGTAGGCTTTCCTTTTGTTGTCTGCCCTTCTGCATTGGTTTGACTGTCCTTGACTCACGTCAATGCCAGATCTGAAGCGGTTCTCAGAATCCAGGATCCGAACCAGCAAGCTCACAACGTTTGTGAACTTCCCCCTAAGAGACCTGGACTTAAGAGAATTTGCCTCAGAAAACACCAGTGAGTATCTTCCAGTAGACAGGGCAGAATGAAGACGCAGGTGTGCAAGGCCCGAGGGAGGGTAGGAGGAAGGGGCGCTGCCAGCACCAGCTGCTGAGAGACGCGGAAGGAGAGGCTGGAGGGAGGAAGTCGGGGCAGGGGGGCCTCGGGGGCTTGACGGCTGCCTCCTCCTCAGACCATGCTGTTTACAACCTGTATGCTGTGTCCAATCACTCCGGAACCACCATGGGTGGCCACTATACAGCCTACTGTCGCAGCCCAGGGACAGGCGAGTGGCACACTTTCAACGACTCCAGGTGAGAGCCAGGGCAGGGCTGGAGCCACCCACCCTCCCCAACCCCCACCAGCCCCCAACCCCCCACGGCTTACACCTAGAATGGATGGGAAAGTTCAGGGCCACGAAGCCGCTGCCCGTGGGGAGCCTCCCTGAAAGGCCGGCCGGCTTCGGGGGCACCGGAAGAGGCCGGCGCGTGGTCTCCGGGTTCTGCCCCCTCTCCGGGCTGACTCCCCACTCTCTCCGCAGCGTCACTCCCATGTCCTCCAGCCAAGTGCGCACCAGCGACGCCTACCTGCTCTTCTACGAACTGGCCAGCCCGCCCTCCCGAATGTAGCGCCAGGAGCCACGTCCCTTCTCCCTTCCCCGTGGTGGCCCCGCTCCCTAAGTTTCTTAAAAAGACAAAAACAACAACAACAACAACAACACACAAACCTGACGAGAAAAACAAACCTGAAGCTGCCGAGCAGGAGTGGACGCAGCCTGGTCAGGGTCTGGAGCAAGCAGCCGGGCGTTCATGAGCTGTGGCCTGGCAGGGAAGATCGCCTGGACGTGGAGGCAGCGTCGCCCCGTGCCCTCGGCGTCTCCGTTTGCATTTGTAAACTTGTGGGCTTCCTATGTGTCAGAAACAGCCGCGTCTGTGGGGAGCAGACCCTCGCTGCGCCGTTGCCCGCCGCAGTGCCCGCGCCTCCGAGGGGACAGCGCCCTCTGGAGCTTGCTGGGAGCATCGCCGCCTGGACGCCCGCGCCGCGGAGGAGCAGGCGCCCATCACCACCCGCACCGCTCGCCGGTCCAGAGCCCGAAAACACCCATGAGCCAAGAGCCCTCTTCACGCTGCTAACTCCAGGGGACAGACGAAAGGACATCTTTGGAAAACGCTGGTTTTGGTTTTTAAAAAGTCCAACTTTTTTTTTTTAATTTCCATAACTAAAGTGTTCAGACTGGAGTGCTCTCCTTCAGGCCTCTTCTTAGCTGGGACATTGCACTGGTCCTTTGTTTTTCCAAGTACAACTTTTCTAATGCTAGCCGTGGTGCTAGGTGGGCGTTGGCCAGGCCCCAAGCACAGCCACAGTAGACCTGGGATCTAAAACAAGTTTCTGTTTGGGGGGTTTGGGATTTTTTTTTTTTTTTTTTTTTTAATGTTATGAATGGAATTTAGTTGCCTCCAAGAATTGTGCCTTATAGCATTTGGGGACCAGGGGGTAACTGCCCCTCCCTGAAATATCCCTCAGCCTCTTCCCTTTTCCCCAGTGCCATGTTCACACCTGCCCGGGAAAGGGATCCTGCCCTTAGCCCTGGCTCGTTGTGCATTGCAGTGAGGCGAAGAAGAAAGCAGGTAGGAGATTCCTTCCAACGGTGCATCAAGTTCTTCCCGCCCACGTCCTCTAACCCACCCCTGGTCTGCTCCCCAGCTGTTTGAAGGATAGCACAAGCCCCTCGTCCCTAGAGCTTCTCTCCCCTTTTATTTATTCTCTTAACACCCCTTTCCCCCCGGCCTTCCTGCCCCCGCCCCCTTCTCAGAGCCTCCTAGACAATAGGCCCTTTGGACCGAGTTTCTCAGGGATGCCCAGGCCGCCCCTCAGCCCTTCTTGGCGTTGGTCTCCAGTCCTGCCCTGGGAGCTGGAGTCTGGGTATTTGGGGCCATCTTGCCTCAGTTGTATGGTTCTTACCTGTGGGCTCAATTTTGCCCTACATAGTTGGACAAAACTCTGTGCTGTCCTAGCGAGTAAAGCTGTTCACCCACACAGCTGGGCCCGGCTTGTGCCCCGCGGAGCCTGGCACGTTCCAGGCCCCCAGGAGGAGGCATCAGAGAAAGACACCCTGAGTTTTACTGGCCTGACACCCTTCTCCAGGGAAGACCTGTGAACCTGAGCCCAAGGGCAAGTGTACACTTGTTTACTGTGTAAGCAAGAGTAGAAGAATGTCTAATGTACAGTGGAACCTTGTACAGAATAAATAATAGCTTTGAGAAATCAGTTGGCAGATGTTGGAATCTTGATTTGGGAGTGTTTGAACCTAGGAAGGACTCCTAGGGTATTAGGGGCCATCTATTTAATTGCTTCAACCAGTTTGTAAATTCCAAGTTTCTGGAAAAAGTTTGAACATTTAAGTTTAATTTTTTAAAAACTGAAACAATACATCTTTTGGACACTATATTCTTCATCTGGATTCACCACTTGTTTACATACACGTTTAAATATATAGCCATCCCCCAGTATACACAGAGAGATTGGTTCCAAGATACACATACCAAAATCTGCACCATACTCAAGTCCTGAGGTCACCCCAGCAGAACCTGCATATTTGAAAATCAGCCTTCTATATACGTGGGTTTTGCATCTCACAAATGCAGTATTTTCTATCCTTATTTGGTTGAAAAAATCCACCCGCACAGTTCAAGCCTACATTGCTCAAAGGTCAACTGTACTTTATTCTCTCTGCCGAAACATTTACAGGTGAGGTGTTATATCACCACTTCTAAATACTTGAGTATACATCTCCTAAGAATCAGGACATTCTCCTATGTGACACGGTTTTCACATATCCATTTTTTTTTAATGAACTGTCTACTTTTTAATGTTGGTATGGGCTACTCTCTTAATTCTTTGTTGAAACTCTTGGGGCCGGGCATGGTGGCTCACACCAGTAATTCAAGAGGTTGAAGTGAGAGGATGGCTTAAGGCCAGGAGTTTGAGACCAGCCTGGGCAACATAGTGAGACCCTGTCTCTATGAAAAAAGAAATACTTGGGTGTCTTCACAGACCTATGATGAGATAAAATACGTCTCTCCAGCAGATGTCAAATATAGCAAAACTTGCTGTTAGAGTCGAGTATCATTACCTGGATGTGGAGCGACCAGGGCTTAGTCTTTTTTCTTTTCTTTTGTTTTTTTTTTTTTTTTTTTTTTAGACAGAGTTTCACTCGTTGCCCAGGCTAGAGTGCAGTGGCACAATCTCGGCTCACCACAACCTCCGCCTCCTGGGTTCAAGCGATTCTCCTGCCTCAGCCTCCCAAGTAACTGAGATTACAGGCATGCGCCACCACACCCAGCTAATTTTGTATTTTTAGTAGAGACAGGGTTTCTCCATGTTGGTCAGGCTGGTCTCGAACTCCTGACCTCAGGTGATCTGCCTGCCTCGGCCTCCCAAAATGCTGGGATTACAGGCGTGAGCCACTGCACCCAGCCAGGGCTTAGTCTTTGATCAAAGAGCTCAGCTTTCCCCCCTAATACTTAGAAACAGTTACCTTTATGTTATAGGATTTGTTCCCTAAAGTGCTTTTTCTCAAGACTTCAGATTTAACCCCTAAAGAGGTGATGTCTTTGGTGCACTCGGTGACCCATGTCTCCTTTGGTCTCACCTCTTCATTAGCACTGTTCAGTTTTTCCATTTCTGCTGCTGGTCTTAGAAGTAGGGAAGCCGAAGGCTCCACCAGGTGAGCCTAGAGTGTTTCATGAGGATTCTTCCTCACTGCCTCCACTGCTCCAGACACTAAAAAATAAAGGCCTGACTATTCCATCCTTGCTGAGACAGAAGCACCTGCTGTCACTTAAGGCCTGTGTGCTGCTATCAAACCCGCCGCATGGAGGGAGACAGGCATTTTTCTAAGCATTTCCCAAGAGTGAAGAAGAGGGATTGAAAATAAGTGACTTAAAACTTGGAATTTCTTCCTGAGGGACCCAAACTTCCCTGGCCTGCCCTGAGGGTGGCCTGATCCAGGGTGTGATTGGAAATCTTAACCTGATGATTGCCCCCAAGCCACAGGCAAACAGGATCCCCTCAAAATAAAAACATTAGGCTTGTAGCAAAGTGAATAGCTGTACTCTGACTAGTTCTTCACTGGAGGTAGAAGCAGCCCTATAATTTTTGTTGTCTTCCACTGGGGAACAGATGGACTCTAGGTGACATTGAGGGCAGGGGCTCCACTCAGGCCCGCCACCCTTGCTCCCAGCTCTTCAGTAATTAATCTGTGGTGCTTTCTCATCCCCATGGCAACAGGTCCTAGTGTTACACAGACCACAAACACACACAGGTCTGTCCCCACGTTTTTTTGTCCATCAAGCTTTGCCTCCTAGCAACTTGGCTCTCTTCCCTCATTGTTTGCTCTTGATCCAGCTGGCCTCTCCCTAGGGGAGGGGCTTCCCCTTCGACTGCTCTTGTGTGACCTTGAACAGGAACCTCCCTCTTTCTGGGCCTCTGTGCCTCATCTGCAAATTACTGAGATGGGACTTGTGGGTCTTGAAGTTCTCCACTCCCGTGTTATCAATCATTCTATGTCACTTTTCTCTAAATACATGCTCAAGTCCCAAGATAGGGAACTTAGCTCTAGTTCCCTGGTTCCAGTTTACAGAATTTATTTAAGTGACCAATGCTCAGAATGCTTGTTTCTTTCTGTAAAGTCGTATATATATGTGTGTGTGTGTGTGTATGTATATATATATGTATATATATGTGTATATATATGTATATATATGTGTATATATATATGTATATGTATATATATACTTTTTTTCTTTTTTTTTTTTGAGATAGAGTCTCACTCTGTCACTCAGGCTGAGAGTGCAGTCGAGCAATCTTGGCTCACTGCAACCCTGCAACCTCCACCTCCCAGGTTCAAGCGATTCTCCTGCCTCAGCCTCCCGAGTAGCTGGGATTACAGGCATGCACCACCATGCCCGACTAATTTTGTATTTTTAGTAGAGATGGGGTTTCGCCATGTTGGCCAGGCTGGTCTCGAACTCCTGACCTCAGGTGATCTGCCCACCTTGACCTCCCAAACTGCTGGGATTACAGACGTAAGCCACCATGCCCGGCCTCTATAAAGCTTTAGAGTTAGATCATAGAGGTCACCTTGTCCATGATCTCAATTTGGCAGTGAGGATACTGAGCCCTAGAGTAAGGCTTGCTCAAGGCCACATAGCATGTCAGGAGCAGAGACAGGATGGAACCTGGGTATCTAGACTGCCTATCCAGTTCTCTTTCCATCTGAGTACTCTGCCTTTAGTTTGAATAATTGACAGCATTTTGCAGGACTTTCTGCAGCAAATTTTCCAAGCCTGCGTCTATTAGGAGCTGAGCCAAACAGCAGTGTGACATTCACACACATCCAACAGCAAAACCAGCATGATCTGCCTCCTATCTGGGCCCTAGTAGGACTGTCTGAGCTGGACACCTCTGAGGGTCCCCATCCTTCATTGCTGTAAGAGCAGAAACAAGCACCTGTGCAGGAATGCAGGAGGCAGCAGAAAGAGACTGGCATTCACAGCCCAAGCAAGTTACTTAATCTCTCTGAGCCTCAATTTCCTCATCTGTAATCTGAGCATAACATTACCTATTCAGAGTTGTGAGTGCCAGTTAAGAAAAACAGTGTCTGGCCAGGCACGGTGGCTCATGCCTGTAATTCCAACATTTTGGGAGGCCAGGATGGGCAGATAACTTTCAGCCAGGAGTTTGAAACTGGCCTGGGTAACATGGTGAAACCCCATCACTACAAAAAGGACAAAAATTAGCCAGGCATAGTACCAGCCACTTGGGAGGCTGAGGTGGGAGGATCAATTGACCAGGAGGTTGAGGCTGCAGTGAACCACGGTCACACCAGTGCACTCTAGCCTAAGCGACAGAACAAGGCCCTGTCACACACACACACCCTGAAGGAAGTGGGGAGAGAGGAAAGGAAAGGGAAAAAGGAAAGAGGGGAGGAGAGAGGGGGGGAAGGGAGGGGAGGGGATGGGTGGGTGTCTGGCACATAGTAGGTACTCAGCAACTTCACAAATGTCCATTTCCCCCACTTCCATTTCCAGGACTACGCCATCGAAGCTCCATTGAGATTCTCATGGTGGGTGATCCTCAGCAAATTTTTTTTTAACCAACACTGTCCCTATTTAGCAAGTATTTAGTTCCTCTCATGTCTCTGGATGCTTCTACCTTCTTTTCCGGAACAATACACTTGATGTAGGTAAGTATGGCACTGCCCAAACTAAACAGAATGCCCATTAAATAGGCATTCCAAAATCAAGGAATTGGCTTTTCCAATTTCCCAATATTTGGGGGCATCTGCCTCTTGGAGGTAGTAATGGGATTGAGCTCCTAGGTCCCACGCTTCTAAAGACCAGGGAAGCCTATAATGCCAGCACTTTGGCAGGAGAATTGTTTGAGCCCAGGAATTCAAGACCTGGCAACATAGGGGGCCCCCTTCTCTACAAAGTGAGTCAACCATGGTGGTGCACACATGTAGTCTTAGCTACTTGGGAGGCTTAGGTAGGAGGATTGCTTGAGCCTGGGAGGTGGAGGCTGCTGTGAGTTGTGATCACACTCCAACCTGTGTGACACAGCAAGACCCTGTCTCAAAAAGCAAAAACAAAAAAAGTGGAAACCAGGACTCCAACAGCCCCAGCTCTGCAACCCAGCCCTGCCCCTGGGCAGCTGTACAACTCTGGGCAAAGGCATTTAACTTCCAGGAGCCTCGGTGACATCCAGAAAATGAGAGGAAAACACCTCCCTCCTCTTGTTGTCGGGGCTGGAATAAGGGTGAAATGAGGCGATGAGCTGAGGGGTCTGCAGTGGATTTCACTCTCAGTGTGTTTTAGGTGTGCCACTCCCCAACCCTGAGCTGGCCTCTGGCTTCCTTCCTTTCCTCCAGAAACCCCTTCATAACGCAGCCAGGTGCAGGAGTGCGTGTGCCCGCAGAGTCCTGGGTGTAGTCCAGGATGGCCGTGGGCAACAGCAAAGCAGAGAAAAACTTCCTGGTCTACCAGGCCTTCCCTTGGCCTCCCTTCTGTTGTCCCCCCACTCACAGGCCAGTTGTGACCAAGTTCCTCAGGCAGTGCTAAGCCTCTCCTCCTTCCTGGAATTCCCTACCCAACCCCCAAGTTCTGCCTATTCAAATCCTTTTCAACCCTCAAACTTTAAAGGCTCATCTCTTCCAGGAAGTCCTCCTGCTGGCCCCATCAGAGGAAGCCATTGCTTCTTCAGTTTACACAGCATTTAATCTCCGGACTTACGGCCCAGTAAACTCTCTTCATCTCTGTCCAGTGAACCACACTTCTCAAAAGACTCCCTTACATTCTTTCTTTTTTTTTTTTTTTTTTTTTGAGACAGAATCTATTCTTCTGTCTGAGCCTCTTAAGTAGCCAGGAATACAGGCGTTCACCACCACACCCGGCTAATTTTTGTATTTTTAGTAGAGATGGGCTTTCACTATGTTGGCCAAGCTGGTCTTGAACTTCTGACCTCAGGTGATCCACCCACCTCAGCCTCCCAAAGTGCTGGGATTACAGGCGTGAGCCACCGCACCCGGCCAACCCCCTTACATTCTTTTTTCTTTTCTTTTTTTTTTTTTTTTTTTTTTTTTTTTTTTGAGACAGAGTCTTGCTCTGTCACCCAGGCCGGAGTACAGTGGCAGGATCTCGGCTCACTGCAAGCTCCGCCTCCTGGGTTCACACCATTCTCCTGCCTCAGCCTCCAAAGTAGCTGGGACTACAGGCGTCCGCCACCACGCCCGGCTAACTTTTTTGTATTTTTAGTAGAGATGATGGGGTTTCACCATGTTAGCCAGGATGGTCTCAATCTCCTGACCTCGTGATCCACTCGCCTTGGCCTCCCAAAGTGCTGGGATTACAGGCGTGAGCCACCGTGCCCGGCCAATAATTTTTTTAAAAACCATATAATCCCAGCACTTTGGGAGGCTGAGGTAGGAGGATTACTTGAGTCCAGGAGTTTGAGACCAGCCTGGGCAACATAGTGAGACCCTGTCTCTACTAAAAGTATAACTAAAAAAAATAAAAATAATAATTTTTTTAAACAACCACCTATATTTTCTGAAACAAAAAAAAAAAAATTAGTAAGAATGGGCCAGGCGCAGTGGCTCATGCCTGTAATCCTGGCACTTTGGAAGGCTGGGCAGGTGGATCACCTGAGGTCAGGAGTATGAGACCAGCCTGACCAACATGGAGAAACCCCTGGTTCTACTTTGGGGTGGGTCAGATAAAATTAGCTGGGCTTGGTGGTGCACACCTGTAATCCCAGCTACTCAGGAGGCTGAGATGGGAGAATCACTTGAACTCGGGAGGCAGAGGTTGCAGTGAGCTGAGATCTCACCATTGCACTCCAGCCTGGGCAACAGAGCAAAACTCCGTCTCAAAAAAAAAAAAAAAAAAAAATTAGTAAGAATGGCAGCATCGTTTTACATTTGTGCAAATCTCTTTAGCATCTGGCTTAATAGAAGGCAGCTGGACTTGCGTCTCCTTCAGCATTCAACCCGATGTCATATCACATGTCATGGAGCGTCTGGAAAACATGAATGAGTGTGAAAAAGGCACATCATGTCTTAGTGTTATTACGAGCCTAGTTCTAAGCTCTCAAGCCCTCTAAAAGAAGGCCCCGGGCCCCACTTTGAGAGCTGTCACAGCAGAGCAGGGGCTCCTTGAGACGAGGGCACCTTGTCTCAGTCAGCTCCAAGAGCCCAGTGCCCAGCCAAACCCCGGCACAGCAGCCTCTCTCTCAATGATGACAGCGAAAGAGCGGCTTCAGAGGAGCAGACCCAGGGGCATGGCTCGCCCAGCCAATCATCCTCAAAGCTCAGCGCAGGGCCACTGTGTCCATGAAGCTGCCCCTGTGGCAAGGCTCTTCACATACTGTGTGACAGGGGATCCTGTCTTGATCCAGCCAGAATGAGAAGTACTTTGTGGTCAGGAACTGTCTGATCCTCTCCAAGAGCACCTGTCCCTACAGCTCCCAAAAAGTCTCTTCCCTAAAGACCAAGTACCATTAGACTTCCAAGGTTCCAGGAAACAGCTTGACCTCCTAGACAAAAGCAAACTAAGGCCCTCCAGTAACAAATGGAGAAAAACGTGTGGGTGGAGGCATCTCCTTTCCTGAGTGCAAGGAGGGCAGCCTGCCCTCTTTGCTTCCATCCCCAAGGGGTTCCTCACTCTGCCCCTGTGTCACTCTGATCCCTCTGCTACCCCAGCATGCCTCAGCCCCAATGTGGGGTGAAAGAGGTACATCATAGAAAACGTGAGCCTAAGCTCTATCCAGTCCTAGGCTCAACTCTCATCTCTGTATCTTACCAGCTGTGTGACCTTGGGAAAGTGATGTAACCTCTCAGAGCCCAGCACCAGCATTTGTAAAATGGTGACGCTACCTTATAGTTATGGAAGGAGAGAAACTGCATGTAGCCCTCTTGCCCAGACATTCTACAAATAGTAGCCAGAAATATGAGGCTCTCTCCCCACTTCCCTCCCTGCCAAACTCTCGGCCTAAGCATGGCTAACACAAAACAGATTACCAATCCCTTTCCTTTCTCCCTGAGGACAGCAGGGCTAGGCTGGGATTTTCCAAGAGGACTTCGCCCATGGAGAAAGAGGCGTGCAGTAATCTTGTTTGCAGTGTGTGGGTTTCCTACCGTGCAACAGCCCCGATGGCTAGACTCCACACCCCAACCCTCCCTAAGACCTGGGCACCTTCTCCCCCTTCCCTGTCCTTTCTCCTGTGGGTTTAGAGGTCCCAGGAATGAGCAGTCAGTCCCTGGCTCACGCCATGTCCTTCTCTCCTTGTCCTGGTCACACCCACTGGTGATCTACCAGGGCCCTTCCAAAGACCTGACCTGGCCAGTGCCCCTGTAACCCTGGTGGGGAGGAAAGGTGGGCAGCTGGCTTTGTCCACCCCCTCCACCCTGCTTCTTTCTCAGACCACCCAAGGTTCCCTTCTGCCTGCAACTTCTCTCCTCTCCCAGCGACCCCCCAAGTGCTCACTCAGTGCCTTGGGTGCTGGGGATGGAGAGCTCCCCTCGTCACACCCCCGCACAGAGCACCTAGTTTCCTCTGCTGGGTGTTCTCAGCCACCGCCTGTGCCTTTAAGAACGGCCACCCTGTGCCAGGGACTTGGCCTCGGCATCCTCAGCTGAGTGGGATTAAGGGACCATTTCGTGCCTTTGTGAATTCTTCCTGGCTGCCATCCCTTCCCTCACACAGAGACAGAGTAGCCCATAGGCCAAACCACTCTACCAAGGAGAGCCCAAGAGCTGGTCTAGCCTGGCAACCTTTTCCCTTGGGTAGTAGAGGCTGCCCCTTTGATAGGGAGTTTGTGGTCAGAGAGTGGGCCCTTGGGGGTCTTGGGCTGTCACAGGGACTCCAGAAAGCCATGCAGAGCCTTGGGCCATGAAGGACTACTCAGATGTCATCCTCTGCGTGGAGGCAACAGAATCGAGCAAGGTAAGGGCCACATAGAATCGTGCTCCTAAGACCCAGCACCCCAGTGGTCACCACTGCCTCAGCCCTCAAGTCTCTCCCTTCCAGACCGAGTTCTGCAATCCTGCCTTCGAGCCTGAGTCTGGGCCATCCTGCCCTCCCCCAGCTTTCCCAGAGGATGCCAGCTATAGTGTCCCAGCTCCCTGGCACGGTAACCATCCCAGGGGGTGACCTGGGGGAGGACAGAGAGGCCCAGGAGCCAAGGGCAGCACGAGAAATGCCCAACAGAAGGGGCTCTCAAAACCCCACCTGCCGGGTCGCAGGTCGGCGTCCTCGAGGGCTGCGGCCAGACTGCCGTTTCTCCTGGCTCTGTGTCCTCCTGCTCGCCAGCCTGCTGCTCCTGCTGCTCGGGCTGCTGGTGGCCATCATCCTGGCCCGTAAGTACCCGGGGACAACTTGAAAGGAGGGCTTTGGAATGAAATTCCATCAGCCGCTCTCCCAGCCTCCCAGGATCCAGCTCCTCTGAACGCCACCCTCCATCTTCCCGCCTCCAGAGCTGCAGGCTGCACCCCTACCTGGGGCCTCCCATAGCCCACTGCCTGCCAGAGGCCTTACCACCACCACCACCACCCCCACCATCACCACCTCTCAGGCAGCTGGGACCCCTAAAGGGCAGCAGGAGTCAGGTGTGAGCCCCTCCCCACAGGCCAGTGAGTACTCAGGGCAGGTCTTCCCGGAGAAGGGCCCAAGATGATGGGGTGGGGGCGAGGGGAGGGTGAGGAAGAGGTACCTTGGAGAATAAAGGACCTCACTCGTTTTGACCTCTGAACTCTGACCTCCATCTCCGCAGCCTGTGGAGGCCTCCTCTCTGGCCCAAGGGGCTTCTTCAGCAGTCCCAACTACCCAGACCCTTACCCCCCCAACACCCACTGCATGTGGCGCATCCAGGTGGCCACAGACCATGCAATACAGCTCAAAATCGAAGCCCTCAGCATAGAGAGTGTGGCCTCTTGCCTTTTTGATCGCTTGGAAATCTCCCCTGAGCCTGAAGGCTCCCTCCTCAGGTAGGTCCCTCTGTCCCCAGGACATCCCACCGTGTCCTGAACCACTATCTAAAGAGCAGAATCAGGGAGTGGCAGGGGGAAGGGCTAACCAAGGAAGAAACTGAGAGACTAGACCTCTGGGCCCAGCTCTGCCACCACCTTGCTGTGTGCCGTGAGGAAGATCACTTCCCCTCTCTGACCTGTTTCCTAGTCTGTAACATGGATCTCCTTTCTATCTTCCTATGAGTAAATGCTACAAGGATAAATGTGCAGATGCTAAGAAGGTCAGAGCTCCCTGGGACATCAGAGGAGACTTTTTGACCACATGGTGACCAGTTTGGGGGTTAAGAAAATAGGACTGCAAGGCCCAGGCAAGCTCCTCTCTGGCTGGCCCTGCTCCTGGAGCCTCCATCACCCCCAACCCGGCTTCTTGCAGGATTTGTGGGAGGGTGCCTCCCCCCACGCTCAACACCAATGCCAGCCACCTCCTGGTGGCCTTCGTCTCTGACAGCAGTGTGGAAGGATTTGGTTTCCATGCCTGGTACCAGGCTGTGGCCCCTGGGCATGGTGAGTGTGTTCCCACCATGTCCCCAGCTGCCTGTTGAGTGTCCACTTTCTTCCCCTCCACCCACTCCCAGCCCTGCCAAAGGGGTGGAGACTCGGGGCCTCCCTGACTCCTGGTGCCCACACCCAGGGAGCTGTGCCCATGATGAGTTCCGCTGTGACCAGCTCATCTGTCTGCTACCTGACTCAGTGTGTGATGGCTTTGCCAACTGCGCTGACAGCAGCGATGAGACCAACTGCAGTGCCAAGTTCTCGGGTACGGGCCAGGCATGGGGGGGTCCTGTCTTCAGGCATCTGATCTGGGTTCAAATTGGGCCCCCCAGCTCTGGTCCAGCCTCAAACCAGGGCCTCCGCCAGCATCTCCTCCTTTGTCATTCTTTGGCCCAGAACTTGCTTCCCATGGGCATGGCCAAAACTCTTGCTCTGCAGTCACTGCCCACAATCACTATTGGATGGAAGCACGGATCCTAGCAAACTCATGAGCCCTTTCATCTCTCTACAGGGTGTGGGGGGAATCTGACTGGGCTCCAGGGCACTTTCTCTACTCCCAACTACCTGCAGCAGTACCCTCACCAACAGGTAAGCACGGTGCTCCATGCAGAGGGGGAGGGGCACACGTGGAAGCACCTGAGCACCCAAGTCAGTGTAATGGGAACGGCATGATAGACACTACCTTCTACTTGGGAAGGTCACAGATCAAGCAGACGGGGGATGGGGGATATTAGTAAGTGCCTGATGTGTACCCAGATGTGCCCACACTGGGTCAACTCACCTCTGAAACCAGGCCCTTAAGAGCCACCAATGATGAAAGCGTGACCCCACCCCCCAGCCAGCAGTGGGGGAAGAAGACCCTTCTGGAGCTCAGCCTGGGTGCCCAGGATGAGACAGAAGGGGTCATGAATTGCCCACCTGTGCCCTCCCCCAGCTCTGCACCTGGCATATCTCGGTGCCGGCTGGACACAGCATAGAACTGCAGTTCCACAACTTCAGCCTGGAGGCTCAGGATGAGTGCAAGTTTGACTACGTGGAGGTGTATGAGACCAGCAGCTCAGGGGCCTTCAGCCTCCTGGGCAGGTACAGGAGCCAGGGAAGAGCCACGGATAACTCCATCCTCACAGTCTGCCACCCCCGCCTTCCGTGTCGGCCCAGCACATTCCCCAGCTTCACTTTCTTCTGCTACTCTAGGCCGGGGGTCTCTTCACCATTACCCTAAAGACAGCTCTCACCTCAAAACCTTCACCCCACACTCTCCCTGTGCCCAGGAGGTCCTTCCCCAAACCTCTCCCTGCCCCAGTTTCTCCCCACCGGCAGGGGCCACCTCCACCTCCCTTACAAACCCTCATTGATTTTTCTTGTTCTTCTTTTTTTGAGGCAGAATCTCACTTTGTCACCCAGGCAGGAGTGCAGTAACACTATCATGGCTCACTGCTGCCTTGACCTCCCAGGTTCAAGTGCTCCTTCCACCTCAGCCTCCCAAGTAGCTGGGACCACAGGCACATGCCACCACGCCCAGATAATTTATTTTTTTAATTTTTTTTGTAAAGACAAGGTCTTACTATATCACCCAGGCTGGTTTCAAACTCCTGGGCTCAAGTGATCCTCCCGACTTGGCTTCCCAAAATGCTGGGATGACAGGTGTGAGCCACAATGCCAGGCTGCCCTGCTGATTTTTCCCCATCTCGAAGTGGCTCAAGTTCAAGCAGTTTGTTTAATGCTTTGTCTGCTGAATATGTGTGTCTTCCTCACCAGACCCTAACCCTGTGTCTCCCATCAACTTTGGCATCATCCAGGGCTCCAGCTCAGAGCCAGGCCTGTGGGAGGCTGCAGTGCCCCCTCAGTCAGCCAGGGCTGGTGCCCAGAACTGCTATCTGCTTTGGGCAGGTTCTGTGGAGCAGAGCCACCCCCCCACCTCGTCTCCTCACACCATGAGCTGGCTGTGCTTTTTAGGACAGATCATGGCATCAGCAGTGGAGGCTTCTCAGCCACCTACCTGGCCTTCAATGCCACGGAGAGTAGGTGCCCCTGGGCAAGTGGGTGTGGGCAGTAGAGGCACCTCCAGGGGGACAGAGAAGGGTTCTGGACCCTGGTCAAGACACTCTGGGGGTACTGGGAGTGTAGGTATGTCCCCGGGCACTGCCATGCCCCTTGTGCCTGCAGACCCCTGTGGGCCCAGTGAGCTCTCCTGCCAGGCAGGAGGGTGTAAGGGTGTGCAGTGGATGTGTGACATGTGGAGAGACTGCACCGATGGCAGCGATGACAACTGCAGCCGCCCCTTGTTCCCACCCCCAGGTGAGAAGCCTGCCCCTGGGGACCCTGAACAGGCTGGGTGCTCACCTCACAGAACCCTGCTGCTGTACTGAATAGCGTCCCATCCCATCCCATCCTCCCTGAGGGGGCGGGGCCAGCTGACTCTGGGACCACTTCGCAGAGTCCTGGAAGACACTCGGCTGGTGGTGGCAATGGCACTGAGTGTCACCCCAAGGGAAATGGGAATCTGGGAATCAGTGGTGGGACTCCAAGAACCAGTCCCTTCTGTCACCCAGAGCCCCTTTCCACAGCCCATGTAAGATGAAGGCATCCTCTTACACAGAGCAGGGGGTTTCTTCCAGATGCCCAAGCGGTCCCTGCAAATGCAGGTGCCCCATGTTCCCTGAGATCAAAGACGTGCCTGCGTGATGCCCAGGGCTGGCAACTGATGCTGGAGCAGGCTCTCAGGGATGGCAGGGATCCTCAGTGTGTGTACAGCCTCTCTCCTTGTTATCCTCTTGCTTCCTCACAACCACCCCCATTGGACCCATGTACACACAGGACCAAGTGATTCGGTGACTTGCCACAGGCCACACAGCCAGTGAGCAGTCCCCACAGTGGCCTTCCCCTCCACCCCTGCAGAGCTGGCCTGTGAGCCTGTCCAGGTGGAGATGTGCCTCGGTCTGAGCTACAACACCACGGCCTTCCCTAACATCTGGGTGGGCATGGCCACTCAGGAGGAGGTGGTAGAAGTCCTCAGCGGTTACAAGGTCTTCTGGGTGGAGGGAAGGAGGGCAGGCCTGGGAGGGGAGGGAGCCTGGGAGCAGGTGCCTAAAGGCCGCTGTCCCTCCGCAGAGCCTGACAAGCCTGCCCTGCTACCAGAATTTCCGGAGGCTCCTGTGTGGGCTGCTTGTGCCCCGTTGCACCCCACTAGGCAGTGTTCTGCCCCCTTGCCGCTCTGTCTGCCAGGAAGCAGAGCACCAGTGCCAGTCTGGCCTGGCACTACTGGGCACCCCCTGGCCCTTCAACTGCAACAGACTGCCAGAGGCAGCTGGTCTGGAAGCTTGCTCCCAGCCCTGACCCTGAAGCCAGCCCCTGCCCTCTTTCTGCCCGTCCTCTTTTGCCCGTCAGGACTGGCACACAGGGGAAAAAGGAAGGGGCACCAGCAGGGTCTCTAACTATCTTCTCTGGGGCTCCCAGGGAGGGGGAGGAGAAGTCCTCAGCTGAGGCTCATGGGACCCTCCCTGCACCTTCCTGTCCCCTTACTGGCCCCAGGCTGCTGACTGGCCCCACACTGTGCCACTGGACAATCGAGACCGCTTCCCATCCAGGCCTCTGACCCAGACTTCCCGCCTTCTGCCTCTTCCCCTTTCCATCTGCTTTTTCAGCTTCTCTATCGCCTGCCTTCTGACCTTTTCCTTGATTCAACAGAAATGTACTGAGCATCTACTCATGTGGCAGGCCGTGTCCTAGGCCTTAGGGATCCAACTGGCTGTCTGCCTCTAGAACTCTCCACCCTCATCTCCCTACGTATTTCTCCCTGAAATGGGGTCTGGTCCTTGGTCTCTGCCACTGCCCCGCCTCTCCTCCGGCCCTGGGAGCAGGAGGTGCCCTGTGTGTCCGTCTCTCGAAGCTCTGCCTCTCTGTGCCCAGCTCAAGTCTTTCTACCCCTCCTTTCTCCCCCTAAACTTTGGCCGGCCGCCGGGCGACACCACGAGTTATTTCCCAGCTATTTCCCGGTCCGGGAGCTCTTGGCCCCCGAACAACTGGTTTCCTCTTGGAGTCTGGGAGGAGAAGAGCGGAGCCGGCAGGCAGCGAACCAGGACTGGGGTGACGGCAGGGCAGGGGGCGCCTCGCCGGGGAGAGGCGCGGGGGCTGGAGCACCACCGACTGGAGGGTCCGGAGTAGCGAGCGCCCCGAAGGAGGCCATCAGGGAGCCGGGAGGCGGGGTGAGTCTGGCGGAGGAGGGGAAAGGGGCTGGGGAGGGGACTGTGGGAAAGGCTGGCGCGGGCCGGCGGTGGGAGGGAGGGCTGGCCGCTCCTACCCGCTCTCGCCTGCCTGTGCTCTTCGGGTGTTCGGCCCTGTGGGCGCTCAGCCTCAGGGGCACAGCAGTGGGGTGGGGACCGACTGGGCAGCGCCGGGGTGGGGATCGAGGTAGGTCCCAGGATTCTGGGTCCCGACTCCAGTCCTGCCTGGCCCACAGACTGCGAGAGGACCCCGGCGTTCGGGCTCCCGGTGCCAGCGCTATGAGGCCGCTCCTTGTCCTGCTGCTCCTGGGCCTGGCGGCCGGCTCGCCCCCACTGGACGACAACAAGATCCCCAGCCTGTGCCCGGGGCACCCCGGCCTTCCAGGCACGCCGGGCCACCACGGCAGCCAGGGCTTGCCGGGCCGCGATGGCCGCGACGGCCGCGACGGCGCGCCCGGGGCTCCGGGAGAGAAAGGCGAGGGCGGGAGGCCGGGTAAGAAGGCACCGTAGCAGCTGTAGGTGGCGACGTCCGAGCAGGCTCCGCCGCAGCTCCCACTCCCAGTGCCCGGGGCTCGGGGCTCCCGCCAGGGGGCGCCACTCCCTGAGTTTTGCAGCCCAGAGCGGAGGAAGGGCCCAGGCGGCGGGCGCCCCCTTGGCCAGCCCCCTAGATCTGCCCTGCGGGAATGGGTGGAGGAGGTACCCGTGCGGGAGGAGGCGCTGGCCGAAGCTCAGGCAGGGGCGGGGAGGGGTACGGTGACCTTAGAGTCGCCGCCCTGTTGCGGGCTGACCCGGCCGCTACGCTCAACCTGCCGCCCCGCTTACCCTGCAGGGCTGCCGGGACCTCGAGGGGAGCCCGGGCCGCGAGGAGAGGCGGGACCCGCGGGGCCCACCGGGCCTGCAGGCGAGTGCTCGGTGCCTCCGCGATCCGCCTTCAGCGCCAAGCGCTCCGAGAGCCGGCTGCCTCCGCCGTCTGATGCTCCCCTGCCCTTCGACCGCGTGCTGGTGAACGAGCAGGGACATTACGACGCCGTCACTGGCAAGTTCACCTGCCAGGTGCCTGGGGTCTACTACTTCGCCGTCCATGCCACTGTATACCGGGCCAGCCTGCAGTTTGATCTGGTGAAGAACGGCGAATCCATTGCCTCTTTCTTCCAGTTTTTCGGGGGTTGGCCCAAGCCAGCCTCGCTCTCCGGGGGCGCCATGGTGAGGCTGGAGCCCGAGGACCAAGTGTGGGTGCAGGTGGGTGTGGGTGACTACATTGGCATCTATGCCAGCATCAAGACAGACAGCACCTTCTCCGGATTTCTGGTGTACTCTGACTGGCACAGCTCCCCAGTCTTCGCTTAATGCCACTGCAAAGTGGGCTCACGCTCACTCCTAGGAGGAGGGTGTGACGCTGACAACCAGGTCATCCAGGAGGGCTGGCCCCCCTGGAATATTGTGAATGACTAGGGAGGTGGGGTAGGGGCCTCTCTGTCCTGCTGCTGGCAAGGAATGGGGACAGTGGCTGTCTACAATCAGGTATGGCAGCATGGGGCAGTGACTGGATTTCTGCCCAAGACCAGAGGAGTGTGCTGTGCTGGCAAGTGTGAGTCCCCCGGTTGCTCTGGCCCAGGAGCCCATGGTGGGGTGCTCTCTTCCTGGTCCTCTGCTTCTCTGGATCCTCCTCACCCCCTCCTGCGCATGGGGCCGGCCCTTTACTGAGATCACTCAATAAATCGAAGAACACTCCTACTGGCTCCAGCCTTTCTTCTTTAGCGGTGGGGGTTCTGTTTCTGGGATCATGGTGTGGAGGGGTACTCAGGCAGAAGGGAGGGTTCTTGGATGAAATAGAGATATGGGACAGATATACAGGAAGCCGGCCCAGGGGAATGAGAGGCTGCTCCACAGAGCCGCCACCTAGGTTGTGAATAGGAGTGTCTGACAGCGGGATGCCCTCCTGGTGTAGGGCTCCAGCCACCCTTAAGAAAGGGGGTACCTTTTTCTAATTCAAAGATGCCAACTAAACCACATAGGGGCTGCCTGCACCACACATGCCCCTGCCCCGATCCAACAAAAAAGAGCCGAGGACTTTCGTCTATGACTGCCCTGGCTGCTTGCCTGGTCCCCAGATGACTGGAAAGCTATTGCTCTGTAACCCGAGTGAGTGGCCTCCCTGGGCGTCTAGAGATAAGTAGTTTCTGAGATGACCACAAGGGGGTGCCCTGGCCCCAGAACGCCGCAGGGATACTGGGAAGCTTGAGCTCCTGACTATGGGTGGTGAGGGGGAGGAGGGGTATTGAGGTCGGCCAAAGGAATTCCAGATGCAGATGGAAGAAAAGGGGAGTCCTTTACTCCCAACTCAGGAAGTTTATCTTCTATCATAAAATGTTTATCCCCACATTAAACAGAGACTGGAAGGAGCCGGGCCTCCCCTTGCTCAGCTCCCTGTCCCGGATTGAGGGAAGGAAAGAGCAAGTGCCAAGCCCTCCCTAAGCCTCCCAGTTCTGAGGTGGAGATGAGGAGCTCTCCCCCACTGCTCTGGGCATAGCCTGGGTGGGCCGAGCCACTGTGTCTGAGGCTAGCCACAAAGCCCCTCAAGGCTCCCCCACCCGGGGGCCCACCTCCAACCCAATGACTAACAAACCAGGACTGCCCAGCCCCATCTGCACAGCCTCAACCCAAGGAAGGGGGGCCTCTCCTCAGAGTTCTTCCTGAGCTACCGGCGCCCCCTTCCTGAAGGCAGTCCCAGGCACTGTGGTCCCAGACAGAACATACAATTATGGGGGAGTGCCCCTGCTCTTCCGCTGGTCATGTGAGGGCAGATACGGCCAATGGGGACTGAGCCCAAATGTGAGCTAGAGACAGGCCTCAGGCAGCCTCCATCAGGAGGTCCCGCAGCCACACTCCAACCCAGCCCTGCATCAGACCCCATGCTAAGACACACAGGGACACACACCAGCTCCTCCTGGGATCCGAGGGTAAGACTGGACTCCAGGCAGCAGGAACCCCATGCTCCCTCCCAGGAAGACTGGCCGGGGGAGGAGCTGGGAAGGCTGACTCAAGGGGTGAGATGGTTCACATTCCTCTCTACAAGGGCTTAATTTGGGCAAAAATAGAAAAAATACAGAAGGCTTTTCGAAAGCCACGTGTGCAAGGGGACAAATCAAAAGGGATGACAGCTCACAGAGCCACGCCTGGCATGCTCTCTCCCCATGACACAGTCTTCCCAGCCTATCTTAGCTCCTTCCCCGTCTCCCCCGTTAAAGCCCAGGTACTCCCACAACCCACACTTCTGACTCCGGCAGGGCTGAAGGACCCTGATGCAGGGTCTGTTCCCTTGACCAACTGCTCCCTTGCAGGGACGCACAAGAGACTGTCAGAGCTGTCAAGATAACTTTATTCATAGGAAACTGGGCCAGAGACCCCTCAGGAAGCTGCAAGCCCCTGGGCCCTGGCCCCTTCTGTATTTGGACCCTAGTGAACTGTGCACAGTCTGCCCTCTCCAATGCCAGGGAGAGACAGAGAGGAATGCCATTTTTCTGTGTGATGTGGGAGTGAAAGGGGAATGAGCAGAAATCTGGTTATCCCTCCTGAGACTTGCAGTGAGCTGGGGTGCCAGAGAGCACATGGTCCCAAAGTCAGGTGCAGATGCATCCCCCATCCCAGGGGTAAACTCGTGAGCCCAGCTTTTGGATCAGGTTGGGAGGGAGCCTCATTAGACGATGACAGGCAGAGGTGGCTCTGAGGGTACCTGAGAGATACTAACCCCAAAGCCTACCAGGGCACAGGGGCTCTGGCTGAACACAAAGGTTCAAGATCATCCGAAGGCCCGAGTTGCCAAAACACCCAAATAACACTGATATGTTGTGGCCACAAAAGCTGGGGAGGAAATGTGAAGGAGGCAGGAAAAGGACCTACAGATCTCCAACAGAAAAACCAGAAGCAGAGAGGGGTAACCCCAGAGGCAGCTGGGTGGGCCCTGGGCAAGCTGGAGGAGAGCCCACAGCAAACAGTCTCAAGGCCCTTGCATAGTGACATACTCACCACCCTCAGCATCGAAGGGACCCACTGGGTAAGGAGAAGCTATGTTATCCTGCCCCTACCCAGATCATAGTCTTCCATCTCAATGTCCTGGATGTATGGCTTGGAGGCTTGGCAGGACAGCCACAGGGGTAGGAGGGATTCAGACCAGGACCCGGAGATGAGGTGTTAATGCTGTCCTAGCGTGAGTGCCTGCGTGGAGCGTGGAGGGGTGGGCAGGTAGGGAAGGAGTCTTCAGAGGTAGACATTGAGGGTCTGCAGGATGCCCCGGCGGCACAGCGGGCAGTTGCGGTGGTAGACAGGGTGGCGCATCAAGATTTCAGTGCAGGCCTGGCACAGGCACAGATGCCTGCAGGGCAGGAGCAACACCGTCTTGCTCTGGTCCTGGCAGATGACACACTTCTTCCGCTCCTCTTGCTCCTTCAGCAACTTCCACGGGTCTTGCCCGCCTGGAGGCTCCTCATCGTTGAGCCTCTCTCGGCCCCTGGCAGGTGTCGCTCTGATGGTCCTGGCCTCCTCCTCTTCTGCCTCTGATCTGCGCCCCGCTTCAGGAAAAGTGTCCTGTCTCCGGGTCCTAACTGAGAACACCCTCATAGAGTCACCCTGGGGGGCTCCAGGTGCCCCTCCGCGGTTCGGCCAACTCGCCAGCTGCAGGCTGCGGCTCCAGACTCGGCGCCAGGCCTCTGAGCCCAGTGCTAGGCGAGAGAGCCGCATGACATCCTCTCGAAGACGGTGGTAGGATGGCCGGGCATGGAGCTGGCTGAGTGCCTGGGTAGCCAGTCTCAGGGTCAAGTCCGGATGCAACACAGTCACCGTCACTGCCAGCACGCAAGCTAGCAACACCAGGCCAGTGAGATTGACAAGCACAAAGCTGGCCAGGAGGCGGGCAGCTGAGGCCAGCAGCTCCAGGGCTAGTTGGCAGGGTGTCCAAAGGAGGATGGCCATGGCCACAGCACTGCTGGAAATGTGGGCTAGGAAGGCAGCCACTACATCCGTCATCCTCCACAGAGGCCCGGTCACTGTATCCCACAGGGCCAGCACCAGGGAAAAGAGGTTCTGAGTGCTGATGAGGCAGATGTTGACCAGGCTGTTGATCACATAAGCCACCAGGCTCATGGCAATGGCACAGATGTCACAGGCCTGGCGCAGCAAAGCATGGCCATTGGAGACCACACTGAGGACGCCCCGGTGCAGTATTTCCCTGCTCCGCAGTGCCCCGTGAGAGGCCAGGTGCCCCAGGAGCTTTAGGCTCTCCAGGCCAGAGCAGCAGCTATAGAGCAGGGTACACAAGGCCTGCAAGCCCCCACATGTGAACCGGATCACGGCTTCGATCAAGGCCAGCAATGAAAGCAGGACTCCGCGGCCCAAGTGCAGAAGACTAGTCAGTACCGTGTGCGGCAGGTTGTAGACGAAGGCCAGGAGCCAGGCCAGGGAAGCCAGGAGGGAGGACACCAGCAGGAAGTTGAGGTCCAACACCAAGGTCAGCACGTCCAGCACCAGGCCCACCCCATTCACTACCAGGTACACTGCCTCCATGATAGGGCTATGGAGGTTAGTCCAAAAGAAAGTCTGGCTCCTCGGTTGTGGGGTTGTCAAGGTTGTCAATATTTTAGGGGGTCTGGGATTAATTTGGAAGGAAAATGAGCAGTCTCCAACACAGGGGGTACCAAGAATCCGAGGAAGAAGTGGGTAAGAGGGAAGAGGAGTCTTGGTAGAGGGAAAGGGGGCCAGGTGCCAGTCCAAGAGTCCAGGTTTTGAAGATGGGCTGTTTGGGAGGGAAGAGCCCAAACATCTCCAAAGCGAAGGCGAGCCCAGGCCGTAGGAGCGACCTCAGCTTTGGATGCCTGGTGTGGCGAACCACGGCCGGGCAATGGGTCAGACCGGGAGGAGACGGGGAACGGATGGAATGGGATCGGATTGGATCGGATCGGGTCGGGTCGGGTCGGGTCGGGCCGGGGCCGGGTGGGGTCGACGCAAGCTGGGCGCGGGCTCGCAGTCCAGCTACGCAGGTGCCCCTGTCCCCGCCCGGCCCCCGTCCTCCCGTTAGCGGCGCTTTGCACCCAAAAGGGGAGTGGGAGAGGCAACCAGCTTCAGCAAACCCCAAGCGCAGCCCCTACTCCGCTGGGCGCCGCCATCTTGTGTGCAAAGGGGTGGAGCCAGAGGGATGACGAGAGGGAGGGACGACAAACTCCAGCCAATCGGTGAGGGCCAACCGCAACAACGTCAATCACTCATTGGTCCGTTTGAATGGCGCCCGAACGTATTTACTTTCCAAAGGGAAGGAGCGGCGACAGATTAAATCCCCTCCCCCTTGAGGCGGGGATTGGCTCGTTGACGGGCAGCGTCGGAATACGTTCTCCTAGCCCCGCCCTCTAAAAGAGCAAGGCCTTGGACTCCCCTTAATTTGGGAGCTGTTCTTTCTCCCGGCCTCTGAACGCGAGCTGTTTTTTTTGGCTTGGGTCCGAGGTCACTGCCTCTGGGCTGGGCTTTGGAATAGCACCTCCTTCGCAGCCTGTTCAGATCCGTCTCCTCATTCTCCTCTATTTATTCATCTATTCTATCATTTGTTGAGCTCCTACAGTGCATTGAGGATACAAAAAATTTTAAGACAGTGCCTGAGGTTCACAAGCCGGATTATTACAGGGGATTCCCAAACTGCTACTCCAAACTTTCCGCACCAGGTTTTTCAACATCTTGGAAGATTACTTCATTGTCATTGAGAAAAGGTGGCTACAGATTTCGAAACAGCTCAGCTTCCTACCCTGGGCCTTCCTACCCTAGAGTGCAGTGGCGCGATCTCGGCTCACTGCAACCTCTGCCTCCTGGGTTCAAGCGATTCTCTCCTGCTTCAGCCTCCCGGGTAGTACAGGCGCCCACCACCTCACCCGGCTAATTTTTGTATTTTTAGTAGAGACGGGGTTTCACCATGTTGGCCAGGCTGGCCTCCAGCTCCTGAACCTCGTGATCCACGCACCTCGGCCTCCCGAAGTGCTGAGATTACAGGCGTCAGCCACCAAGCCTGGCCCTGCCCTTTTCTTTAATACTCAAACAATAGTCAAAATATATTTGAAACCCCATCCCAAATATATTGGGAATCCTGGGATTTTCTACTAACTCCAAGGATACTTAGCGGACTCCTAGCGGACTTATCTTTCCCCTGGTTACCTTTGCTGAATTTCCTACTTGGGTTGAATTCTCCATCTCCACTCCTGGGCTCCTCAAATTGTCCATCCCCCTTCACTCTGCCCTGAACACTGCCTCGGAGTCCTTCATTCTCCAAAGCATCACTGATAAGAAGTTGAGGTGTGCAGCAAACCTTTACTGAGGCCGTGGGGTCGTGGTAGGGGCTACGCTACGGTGCAGAGGAAGGACTGCAGGCGCTGAAACTCCTCTGGCTTCTTCCTACCCTTTCTCTCTCGCTGCTCTCAGGCCCTGCCCAGGTTATGGTTTGTTGTGTTGTGATGTGTTGCTGATGTTTTTATTTTCCCACTTGCATCCTCCTGCCAGTGTCAAATCTTGGAGAATGTGCCCACTTCCCTTTCAAGACACTGGATCCCATCACCCGTACCATCTCCTCTTCAGGGATCTTACTTGTCCAGTGAACACTGTGTTGTTATTAATCAATCTTCCTGCAGCACTTGACACCACTGACCACTTCCTGCCTCAGAGGCATTACCCTTTCCTATATTCTTTCTGTTTCCATCATAGCCTCCTCTCCTGTATACACAATGATTTCTAAATTTGTGTCTTCAGCCTGAACCTGTCCTGCAAAGTTCAGGCTCCAGCTGCTTCCTGGACATGAAGAGTTCCTGGGTATCCCACTGGTGCTTCCTACTCATTATGTCCAAAGTCAAACCTGACAAACGTGCTGTGCCTGGACTATGTGCAATTAACTGGCCAGTTTTCCACACCAAGAAGCATGTAGAGGCCTTCTCAGAGTTGGCAGGATCCTCTAAGAGAGTATTTCCATTTGTTTAGGACCAAGACCTCCCCTTTGAGTGATCTGAGACTCACTAATGCAAAGCCATCTTTAATGAGCCACAACCCTTGACTCCCAGGAAACCTAGCAGGTAGTCCTGCTTTGGGCAGGGACAAACACTCCAACTAGCTTTAGGGAGGAAGTTCAAATTGTTTGACAATGTTAGTCCGAGGGATTGAGAAGAAAATAAGCCAGATATTGAGAAAGCTGAACACCTTGAAGCTCTATCCTTGCAGTATTTTCTAATGGAAGATGCAGTGTAAAGCCCTCTGGAAGCCTGCTCTGGCGGTTGTGCTAACTACAGATCTAGGGTTTGTTTTGTTTTGTTTTGTTTTGTTTTGTTTTGTTTTGCTCAGTGTAAGATTCTAGCTGGGACAATAGAAGGGATTTTCAGAGACTATGAGGATTGAGGATTAAGAGATTGGAAAAACCAGAAAAGAATGTCTAATTCAGGGCTTTTGTTTTATGCTATTGTGTGTATTATGGCCCTCCCCATCGTCTCCTCATCAATCATTCAGTAAAATCTATATTATTGCCATGGTTTTTGGCTGGTCTTTTATATTTTCTTTTTTAATTATGCAAATCATTTACAGAGTCCCAAAGTCAAAACTTTATAAAAAGATATAGTCACAGAAGGTTTGCTTTCATCCTTGTACTCTCTACCCTGTTCCCTCCCAGTGCCACCCAAGCTTCAGAGGACCCCAAGTATTACAAACATAGCCAAAAATGTCTCCATAAAGGAGCACCTGGGGTCCTCTGTCAGTCAGGATCCAGTGTTCGTTACTGGTATGGAAAAGCCTATAACCCCAAACATCAGCTCTGCAAACAACACGGTTCAGGGCCGAAGAAGCTCTTCAGCAATTCTGCACATCTTTTTTTTTTTTTTTTTTTTTTTTGAGACAGTCTTGCTCTGTCACCCAGGCTGGAGTGCAGTGGCACGAGCTCAGCTTACTGCAACCTCCACCTCCCAGGCTCAAGTGCTTCTTGTGCCTCAGTCTCCCTCAGTAGCTGGGACTACAGGCGTGCACCACCACACCCAGCTAACTTTTGTATTTTTAGTAGAGACGGGGTTTCGCCATGTTGGCCAGGCCAGTCTTGAACTCCTGGCCTCAAGCAATCTGCCCACCTCAGCTTCCCAAAGTGCTGGGATTACAGGCCTGAGCCACCGTGCCGGCTCTGTCCTACACATCTTACAAGAAGAAGAAAGTGGGGGGGGAGAGAGAGAGAGAGAGAGAAGAGAAAAGAAAGAAAGAAAAGAAAAGAAATTAACGTGGTTTGTGCAATGTGGCTAAGGAACATTTTTCAATATTAATACCTATTTCTCTTTAAATTTGCATATATGTAAATCTAGAGAAACACGCATGTGTATTTAACTAGCTACATTCTAGTTTTGACTTAAGGAAAAACTAGTTTTCCCTAGTTTTGCACTAAGGAAAAAACCTACTTACAATTTTAGTCTTTGATTTAAAAGATTATCAAGGGCAAGTCTGATAACAGCAATGACATGGTTAGTAAAGATAATAAAGATGAACAAGCCAGGATTTTGGCCAAAAATCTAGAAGCATTTTTTTGATGATATGTCCCCTGTGTGGCACATAGTTGAACTAGTTATTAGAAGACACAGCCTAATTGTGCTGAGAATAATGGCATCTTTGAAAAACTAAAAAGATCATATGCAATATTCTGGATGTGCCCAAAGATGAAATATCTTGGAAAAAACTATATCACAATTGACCATACAACTACTCTTGGATACATGATGGGAATGCTGGCTAAATGCTGTTAAAACAAGTCGATTTAATTTAGACAAGAAACTAGAAGGGCTGGGCACTATGGCTCACACCTGTTTTTCATCCACACTTGGGGAGGCCAAGGTGGGTGGATCACTTGAGCCCAGGAGTGCAAGACCAACCTGGGCAACATGGTGAAACCCTGTCTCTACTAAAAATACAAAATATTAGCTGGGCTTGGTGGCATGTGCCTATAGTCCCAGCTACTTGGGAAGCTGAGGTGGGAGAATCACCTGAATTTGGGAAGTCGAGGCTGCAGTGAGCTGTGATCGCACCGCTTTACTCCAGCCTGGGCAACAGGTTTGAGACCCTGGAGAGGAAGGAAGGAAGGAAGGAAGGAAGGAGGGAAGGAGGGAAGGAGGAAAGGAGAAACTAGAAGACTGAGCAGAGTTAAGAAGATTCACAAAGAGCAAATTATGGTCTCAAAGGGAAAATCAAATTACCCTTGCATCTGCGCTACCCACAGATATTTGAGATGATTACTTAGTATGAATAATATTGATAAAAGTGTAACCAAAATACTGTTCGTTTGGTTATTTTTTTAAACAAGTGATGAACCAATATTGATACTTTATTATGAACTGAAGTCCATAGTTTACATTAGGCTTCACTCTTGGTGTTGTACATTCTATGGGTTTTGACAAATGTTTAATGACATTTATCCATCATACAGTGTTATAGAGGACAGTTTCATTGCCCTAAAAATTATCTGTGCTATGCCTATTCATCCCTCCTTCCCCCCAGACTCCTGGCAACCACTGATCTTTTTACTGGTTCCATAGTTTTACCTGTCCTAGAACATCATATAGTTGGAATCGTACAATATGTAGCCTTTTCAGATTGGCTTCTTTCTCTTAGCAATATGGGTTTAAGTTTCCTCCATATCTTTTCATGATTTGATAGCCCATTTCTTTTTAACACTAAACAATATTCCATTGTTTGGATGTACTAGCTAATTTATCCATTCATCAATTGAATGACATCTTGGTTGCTTCCGGGTTTGGGAATTATGAATAAGGTCTGCTATAAACATGCATGTGCATTTGGGTGGACATAAGTCTTCAACTCATTGGGTAAAAGCCAAGGAACACAATTGCTGGATCATAAGTATGGGGTGAGTATTTTTAGTTTTGCAAGAAATCACCAAACTATCTTCTAAAGTGGCTGTACCATTTGCATTCCCACCAGCAATGAATGATAATTCCTGTTGCTGCACATCCTCCTCGGCATTTTGTGGTGTCAGTTTTGGGTTTTGGCCATTCTAATGAGTATGTAATGTTATCTCATTGTTGTTTTAGTTTACATTTCCCTGATAGTACATAGGGTGAAACATCATTTCATATGCTTATTTTGTATCTGTATATGTTCTTTAATAAGGTGTCAAGGTTTGGGGCCCACTTTTAGATTGGGTTGTTTTCTTATTTTTAAGTTTTAAGAGTTTGTTTTATGCCAGACCTATGGTCCCAGCTACTCAGAAGGCTAAGGCAGGAGGACACTTCAGCCCAGGAGTTCTGGGCAGTAGTGCACTATGCCAATCCAGTGTCTGCACTAAGTTTGGTATCAGTGTGGTAACTTCCCAGGAGTGGGTGACCACCAGGTTGCCTAAGGAAGGGTGAATCAGCCCAGGTCAGAAATAGAGCAGATTGGTCGGGCACGGTGGCTCATGCCTGTAATTCCAGTACTTTTAGAGGCTGAGGTGGGCGATCACGAGGTCAAGAGATCAAGACCATCCTTGCCAACATGGTGAAACCCCGTCTCTAAAAAAATACAAAAATTAGCTGGGCATGGTGGCATGCGCTTGTAGTCCCAGCTATTCGGGAGGCTGAGGCAGGAGAATCGCTTGAACCTGGGAGGCAGGGGTTGCAGTGAGCTGAGATCGTGCTGCTGCACTCCAGCCTGGTGACAGAGTGAGACTCCACCTCAAAAAAAAAAAAAGAAAGAAAGAGCAGATCAAAAATCCTGTGCTGATCAGTAGTGCACTCATACCTGTGAATAGCCACCGCACTCCAGCCTGGGCAACATAGTGAGAACCTGTATTAAAAAGAAACGAAAAAAAAAGAGTCCTTTGTATATTTTGGATAACTGTCCTTTATCAGATGTGTCTATTGCAAATATTTTCTCCCAGTGTGTGGCCTGTCTTCTTATTCTCTTGAAAGCTGCTTAATTTTGAAAAAATAAAAACACAGGAAGGTTAAACCAGAAATAAAATTAATTACTACAAGGGGTAGGGGGTGGAGGAACGGAATGGAAGGGATGGGGAGGAAGTGACACTCCTTTGAGTATACTGGTTTTGTATAATGTTGACTTTTTTTTTTTTTTTTTTTTTTTGAGACAGAGTCTCACTCTGTCACCCAGGCTGGAGTGCAGTGGTGCGATCTTGGCTCACTGCAACCTCTACCGCCCGGGTTCAAGCGATTATCCTGCCTCAGCCTCGCCAGTAGCCAGGATTACAGGCGCCTGCCACCGCACCTGGCTAATTTTTGTAGTTTTAGTAGAGACGGGGTTTCACCATCTCGGCCAGGCTGGTCTAGAACTCCTTGACCTTGTGATCCACCCGCCTCGGCCTCCCAAAGTACTGGGATTATAGGCATGAACCACCACACCTGGCCTAATTTTGACTTTTAGAAGAATGCTAATGTTCTATATATTCAAAAATTAAATTAAATCAATAGAAATGAGAAAGAAAAAAACCATCATGCAAATAGAAAAAATAAACCCAGCTGTGTTTCGTATAGAATAATATATCCACATGAAAAGGGGAGGGGTACAAGCTAACTGTAGACCCTCAGCCTGCGGGGAGTAAAGGTCCCTTGAACTATTTGTATTAATTTGTTTTCCATAGAGATATGAAGGTAGTCATTCTGAAACTGCTATTTTATATATACTATAGGATTGAGTAAAATGAGTAAATATTGTTGGGAGCCAGAGCTCTTTGGAAGAAAGGAGGCATAAACAGAATCCAGGAAGGCAAGGTAAAGCCCTATTGAGCAAGATCAAAATAAGAAGTTACCAGTGGGCTGGGCAAGGTGGCTCACATCTGTAATCCCAGCACTTTGAGAGGCAGAAGCGAGAGGATCACTCAAGTGCAGAAGTTCAAGACATTCCCTGGCAACATAGTGAGACACACCCTCTCCTACAAAAAATGAAAAAACTAGCCAGGCGTGGTGGTGTGTCCCTGTAGTCCCAGCTACTTGGGAGTCTGACATGGGAGGATCACTTGAGTCCAGGAGGTCCAGGTTGCAATAAGCCCTGATCATGCCACTGCACTCCAGCCTGGGTGACAGAGTGAGACCTTGTCTCCAAAAGAAAAATAAATAAATAAGTTACCAGCATAACATATAATTTGTTTCTCCTAGCTCTGTCCACTGAATGAGCCCAAAAGCAATGAGCACCCTAGTAGCAATGAGCACACTTAGTGCCCAGATCTTAATTTTTTTTTTTTTTTTTTGAGACAGAGTCTTGCTCTGTCACCCAGGCTGGAGTGCAGTGGCCAGATCTCAGCTCACTGCAAGCTCCGCCTCCTGGGTTCACGCCATTCTCCTGCCTCAGCCTCCTGAGTAGCTGGGACTACAGGCGCCCACCACCTCGCCCGGCTAGTTTTTTTGTATTTTTTAGTAGAGACGGGGTTTCACCATGTTAGCCAGGATGGTCTCGATCTCCTGACCTCGTGATCCGCCCGTCTCGGCCTCCCAAAGTGCTGGGATTACAGGCTTGAGCCACCGCGCCCGGCCTCCAGATCTTAATTTCTAATTACCATTCCCCCTAAAAAGAAACCAGGGTTCCTTGGGAAAATGGGTGATTCCAGGGCTGGGGCAGAGAAGGAACAAGGTAAGCTTGGAACATCGAGTGTGCCAGAAAGAAAAAAAGTGATCCCAAAAATTGTTGGGGGAAAGGGGTGGGGGGCATCAAAGGACACAGGAGCCAGCTCAGAGGTGGCCCGATCTGGGTTGATTTCAGCATCAAAAGAAATAAAGAGTCAAGGACTAAAACCCATTTAATAACATAGGAGTCCACGAGTCCAAACTGATTATAAAAAGATACCAATAAACAAACGAGAAGAGAAGGCTCTTCTTTATAGTCAAATGTGGGCTGGCATGTATGGAGGAACATGCTGGAGGTTAAAACCACCATGTTAGGCTGGGCACAGTGGCTCACGCCTGTAATCCCAGCACTTTGGGAGGCCGCAGCAGGTGGATCACCTGAGGTTAGGAGTTCGAGACCATAATGGCTAACACGGTGAAACCCCGTCTCTACTAAAAATACAAAAATTAGCTGGGTGTGGTGGTGAGCTTCTGTAATCCCAGCTACTTGGGAGGCTGAAGCATGAGAATCATTTAAACCTGAGAGGCGGAGGATGCAATGAGCCGAGATCGCACCACTGCACTCCAGCCTGGGTGACAAGAACGAAGTTCCATCTCAGGAAAAAAAAAAAAAATCACCATTTTACAGCCATCCTAGTAAAGACTGGCTCAGGCTAGAACCACCAAGGGATGCTAAATCTACATATTACTTACGCATTGCTCCAACCTGAAGTACACAGCCATAATCTAAGCATAAGGATACATCAGGCAAATCCAAATTGGCAAACATGAAAGACAAAGTCTGAGAAATTTTTCTGGACTAAAGGAAAGTAAATGAGACCTGCCAACTAAATGCAGCAGAGAACTCTAGACTGGGTACAGTACCAGAGGGAAAAGTATCAAGAATGCCAACACTATTGGTATTCTTGTCAAATTGGAATAAGGACTATAGATTAGAAATAAGTATTGCATTAAGTTAATTTTCTTTTTCTCTTTTTTTTTTTTTTGAGATGGAGTTTTGCTCTTGTCACCCAGGCTGGAATGCAGTGGTGCAATCTCGACACACTGCAACCTCCGCCTCCTGGGTTCAAGGAATTCTCCTGCCTCAGCCTCCTGAGTAGCTGGGATTACAGGTGCATACCACCATGCCCAGCTAATTTTGTTTTGTTTTGTTTTGTTTTGTTTTTAGTAGAGACGGGCTTTTACCATGTTGGTCAGGCTGGTCTCGAACTCCTGACCTCAGGTGATCCACCACCTCAGCCTCCCAAAGTGCTAGGATTACAGGCATGAGCCTCCGCGCCTGGGTAAGTTAAATTTTTAAAATCTGGTAACTGTACCATGGTTATATTGGAGAAAATCCTTGTTTTTAGGAAATACTGAAGTATTAAGGGGTATAGAGACATGATGTATGCAACCTACTCTCAGGTAATTCATTAAAAAAAATACACATGTTGCACACACATATGATATGGTGATGAATAAAAAGTAAAAACTGTTATTAGTTGGTGACTCTAGGTAAAGCGTCTTTGAGGACTCTTCATACTATCCTTGCAACTTTTCTCTAAGTTTGATGTCATTTATCTCTCAATCTCTATCTCTCTCTTTCTCCATATATTCCATAACCTATGAAGGAAAAAATCCACATGCCAATAATTACCAAACTAATTTTCTGGCCAACACCAAGTTACAGTCACAAATGAAGAGAGATTTGAAGAAATGTAGCCACATACTCCCTTTTGAGGTTTTCTTTATAATAACTCAGCATTAAAGAATTTGAAATAAGTAAAACCTAAGAAATGATTTAAGAGACGGCAAAAAGAATTACACCATAAACGATAAAGATTTATATATGATTAAACAATTTTACAGCTTGGGCAACATAATGAGAGAGACCCCAACACTACAAAAAATTTTAAAATGAGTCCGGGCGCAGTGGCTCATGCTTATAATCCCAAAACTTTGGGAGGCCAAGGTGGGTGGATTACTTGAGGCCAGGAGTTCAAGATCAGACTGGGCAACATGGTGAAACGCTGTGTCTACTAAATAAATAAATAAATAAATGAAACATATGTGCAGGTTTGTTATAAATGTTAAAATAATAAGTAAATAAATTAGCCAAGTGTGACGGCGCATGCTGTGAGTCCCAGCTACTTGGGAGGCTGAGGTGGGAGGATCACTTTGAGCCTGGAAGTTCAAGGCTGCAGTGAGCTGAGACTGCACTACTACACTCCAGCATGGGTGACAGAGCGAGACTCTGTTTCAAAAAACTAATAAGAAGAAGAAAAAAATATATTTCAAATATTTTCTGGGATCAAATATTTATTATATGTAGCCTCCTTAAAATATTTGAACATGACATACAAAATTTATGATTCCTTTCTGAATCTAAGTCTTGCTTAACATATTAGTAATAATTTTATTTGCTAAGGCCTCAGCAGAGCAGTTTCTCCATATTAAAATTAATTTTTTGGCCGGGCGCAGTGGCTCGCGCCTGTAATCCCAGAACTTTGGGAGGCCGAGGCAGGTGGATCACCTAAGGTCAGGATTTCAAGACCAGCCTGGCCAACATGGTGAAACCCCCTTTCTACAAAAATACAGAAAGTAACCCTGCGCCCGACGAGCGGGCTTCTGGGAACTTGGCAGACGCAGATTAGAAATACTCACCAGCGAGCATCATTGTTGTCTTTCTGGGAACTCATTCCCATGAGATCAGAACCTCTTCGAAAGAAGAAGAAGGTAGATCCTAAAAAAGACCAAGCAGCAAAGGAGCGCTTGAAAAGAAGGATCCGAAAACTGGAAAAAGCTAGTCAAGAGCTAATTCCTATTGAAGATTTTATTACCCCTCTAAAGTTCTTGGATAAAGCAAGACAGCGGCCTCAGGTGGAGCTCACCTTTGAGGAGACTGAGAGGAGAGCTCTGCTTCTGAAGAAGTGGTCCTTGTACAAGCAGCAAGAGCATAAGATGGAGAGGGACACCATCAGGGCCATGCTAGAAGCCCAGCAGGAAGCTCTGGAGGAACTGCGACTCGAGTCCCCGAAGCTCCATGCTGAGGCCATCAAGCGGGATCCCAACCTGTTCCCCTTTGAGAGGGAAGGGCCATGTTACACACCACCGATCCCTAACTACCAGCCCCCTGAAGGCAAGTACAGTGACGTCACCAAGGTGTACACACAAGTGGAGTTTAAGAGATAGACTTGCAGGCTGCTATCCTTAACATGCTGCCCCTGAGAGTAGGAATGACCAGGGTTCAAGTCTGCTTTCCGCAGAATCAGGCATGCTGTTAATAAATACTGGTTTAATCAAAATGAAAAAAAAAAAAAATACAGAAAGTAGCTGGGCATGATGGTGGGTACCTGTAATCCCAGCTACTCAGGAGGCCGAAGTAGGAGAATCGCTTGAAACCAGGAGGCAGAGATTGCAGTAAGCCAAGATCGTGCCATTGCCCTCTAGCCTGGGTGACAGAATGAGACTCCATCTCAAAAAATAATAATAATAATTAATTAATTATTTAAGGCCGGGCACGGTGGCTCACACTTGTAATCCCAGCATTTTGGGAGGCAGAGGCGGGCAAATCACTTGAGCCCAGGAGTTCAAGACCAGCCTGGGCAACATGGCAAAACCCCATCACTACCAAAAAAACAAAAACAAAAATTAGCTGAATACAGTGGCACAGTGATCGCAGCTACTTGGGAGGCTGAGGTGGGAGACTCACTTGAGCCCATGTTGCAGAGGTTGCACTGCAGTGCAGATGTTGCAGTGAGCTGAGATGGCACCACTGCATTCCAGTCTGGTGACAGAGTGAGACCCTGTCTCAAAAACAAAAACAAAAACAAATTGCCCGGGGCGCAGTGGCACATGCCTGTAATCCCAGCAGTTTGGGAGGCCAAAGCAGGTGTATCACTTGAGGTCAGGAGTTGGAGACCTGCCTGGCCAACATGGTGAAACCTTGTCTCTACCAAAAACACAAAAAATTAGTAGGGCATGGTGGCATGTGCCTGTAATCCCAGCTACTTGGGAGGCTGAAGCAGGAGAATCACTTGAACCTGGAAGGCAGAGGGTGCAGTGAGCTGAGGTCGCACACACTGCAGTCCAGCCTGGGCAACAGAGCGAGACTATCTCAAGAAATATATATATATTATTTTTTTGAAGACCTCAGAACAACTATGACTCAAGAAAGGCCAATTAATTTGGCATTACTGGCAATAGAACATGAATTATGAGAAATGTTTTATTATAACAACATAATTAAGGAATTTCCTGAAGTGAAGGCAAGGAAAATTAATTTATGGAATAAATAGATAATTATGAATTGTGTATCACTTTATTATTCATCTAAATATTGCTAGTCCATCATAAGGGTACCCAGGCAATAATATATGTAATAATACATGCAATAATAGCTAAGTTAACTTATCTTGGATATTTTGTTGACTTTGGATCATACAAAAACCATAGCTTTACTTTTTTTTTTTTGGAGACAAAGTATCTCTCTGTCACCCAGGCTGGAGTGCAATGGCATAATCTCAGCTCACTGCAACCCCTGCCTCCCGGGTTCAAGTGATTCTCCTGCCTCAGCCTCCGAAGTAGCTGGGATTACAGGCAGGTGCCACCAGGCCTGGCTAATTTTTGTACTTTTAGTAGAGACAGGATTTCACCATGTTGGTCAGGCTGGTCTTGAACTCCTGACGTCAAGTGATCTGCCTGCCTCAGCCTCCCAAAGTGCTGGGATTACAGGCGTGAACCATCGCACCCGGCCAGCTTTACATATTTTTAAATTTTGTCATTAGAAGATATATTTGTCAAGGTAGGAGGATAGAGCATACCAAACAGCTAGTTAACTTTCAAATATTTCAAATATTTAGATGTATGATATGACAGCCTGCATTTATACCCTGCCCTATCTCCACAAATATTATGAGGGTGGAGGGTGTTCCTTCTATCCCTCTTTAGGTAGCTATTTTTATATTTTTTATTATTTATTTATTTATTTATTTATTTGAGACAGGTCTTGCTCTGTCATCCAGGCTAGAGTACAGTAGCACCATCTTGTCTTACTGCAGCCTTGACTTCCCAGGCTCCAGCGATCCACCCACTTTGGCCTCCTGAATAGCTGGGATTACAGGTGCCACCACACCCAGCTAATTATTGGAATTTTTTTGTTTGAGTTTTGGTAGAGATGGGTTTTCGTCATGTTGCCCAGGCTGGTCTCAAACTCCTGGGCTCAAGCCATCCACCTGCCTTGGCCTCCCACAGTGCTGGGATTACAGGTATGAGCCATCTTGCCCAGCCATATACCTATCTTTTTAATTTAAAATCATGTTCAGTAAAGATTATGAAGAATAGCCTTCCCTTCTCATTTGTTTATGGATATCTTTTTTTTTTTTTTTTTTTTTTTTTGGGACAGAGTCTGGCTCTGTAGCCCAGACTGGAGTTCAGTGGCACGATCTCAGCTCACTGCAAGTTCCGCCTCCCAGGTTCACGCCATTCTCCTGCCTCAGCCTCCCGAGTAGCTGGGACTACAGGCGCCCGCCACCACGCCCCGCTAATTTTTTGTATTTTTAGTAGTGATGGGGTTTCACCGTGTTAGCCAGGATGGTCTCGATCTCCTGACCTCGTGATCCACCCACCTCGGCCTCCCAAAGTGCTGGGATTACAGGCGTGAGCCACCGCGCCCGGCCTGTTTATGGATATCTTTTTATTATCAGTTTGGAGTCATGGATTCCTATTTTATTCAAATTGAATGGGTTTTATTCCCTTATAGTCCACACCAGTGTATAGAGATTGTCCTCATTGTTTTTTGTTTTGTTTTTGTTTCTGTTTTTGTTTTTTTGAGACGGAGTCTTGCTCTGTTGCCCAGGCTAGCGTGCAGTGGCACAATCTTGGCTCACTGCAACCTCTGCCTCCCAGGTTCAAACAATTCTTGTGCCTCAGCCTCCCGAGTAGCTGGGACCACAGGCACGCACCACCATGCCTGCCTAATTTCTGTATTTTTAGCAGAGAGGGGATTTCACCATGTTGGCCAGGCTAGTCTCGAACTCCTGACCTCCAGTGATGGGCCTGCCTCGGCCTCCCAAAGTGTTGGGTGTGAGCCACCGTGCCCGGCCTGTCCTCATTCTTTTAACAGATGCATAGTACTCCACTGTGTGGAGTTGGTGCAAGGATTGTTTTTAGTGGACTCGGTGAAGTGCTGTATCCCACCTCCAAGAGGTTGCCAAGGGGATCTCAGTCACATGTGGATGATATGAGGGAAGAGCCCCCTTCCCCACACTTCCCTCTGATTCTACTGTGGGACTATTATGATAAAATGAACTGGTTTGTTGGAGGTAAAATAAGGCCACACTCAGTGTGCCAGAGGCAGGCTCCCCAGAAGGGATTGGCTGTTTTCAACCTCATCACCCAAGGGAAAGGAGGGATCTGAGAAGGGAAACGGAAACTTAGTAAGAGGGGCCTTTTGTTCTGTCCCTCTGGGGCCTGAGCTCTAATGGATTTAAAGTCACTTGTGGTTGCTCCCTTGCTTAACACCACCATTTATACACAGCCTGTTGCTCTGAGTAATTGACCATGGCTTACAAATCCTTTGGAATCTGGCCTCATCCTTCACTAACCTCAGCCTTCCCTTGAAGAATATTAACCAACTCCTAGCAGCCCCCTGCACATAGGGAGCTCTGTCACACTTCAGACAACACAGCCCACCCCCATTTACCTAGTTACCTCCTATTCATCACCTAAAATGAAGCTAGGCATCAACTCTTCCAAGAAGCCGTCTTTCCTCACCTCAGGCTGGGTTAAGTAACTGTTTTATGTGCATATTTGCACCCTGGTACGCAGCTCTTTGTGTTATAATTATTTATTTGTCTGTCGCCCTCACGGGACTGTACGTTTCTCAAGTACATGACTTTTGTTTTTAGTTATTATCCTGTCTCCAGCCCCCAGCTTAGTTCCTGACTAGTGTGCTGTATCCCAAATCACAATACACATATGCACCGAGTTATGAGACAGAGAAGGGAACTACAATGCCCCTTTTGACCTCAAATCCTGTCTGCCCGCATATCATCCCTAGCTTTGTTGCAAGGCTGTCATTTCCCAGGATGAAGTGAAATAGGACCCAAGAGTCTGGCTTCTGCGATTCATCAATCCCGCTTTTCAGTCCCCCATCCTCCCACCTGCTCTGTAAGATAAGAAAACAATTCAAACTAGCGGCACCAGGGGGTGCTCTCAGGCCAAGATGAAATCAAGAAACCACGGTAAACCTAAATTCCAATGTCACATTGTTTTTCCATTGCTCAAGAACCTGCAGTGGCTCCCCATTGCCCACCCTATCTTAAGCTGTTCCCTTATAACCTAAGCCCATCTCATCTGCCCAAGCTCCCACGTGCATGCACCCTCTACCGTGCTGAATTTCTACTTAGCCATGTAACTCATAAGGGTGATGCCAAGGGGTAATGGTGTAGCTAAAGCTAGCCCCCTCTCCACTTAGGTAGATCTGGCTGCGTCAACCACCCACATCCCTCTGGTGGTTGGGGAGCCCGGGGTTGGATGAAAATCATCCTGCGCTTTGCCAGTGGCCACAAGTGAGATTCAGTGCCCAGAGCTTCTAGGGGCCTCAGCTCACCATGCACTGCCCTGTGTGTGGCAGTGAAACCCAGGCCCTGACAGGCGCCACGTAAAAATAAATACGTAAATAAAGCTATCCTCAATGCGCTCCAAGTAAATGGATACTGGAAATGAAAGTAGTGGACTAGGCCAGGTGAGGTAGCTCACGCCTGTAATCCCACCAATTTGGGAGGCTGAGCCTGGCGGATCACTTGAGGCCAGGAGTTCAAGACCAGCCCGGCTAATATGGTGAAACCCCATCTCTACTAAAAATACAAAAATTAACCAAGCGTGGTGGTGTGCCTGTAATCCCAGCTACTCGGGAGGCTGAGGCAGAAGAATCGCTTGAACCCAGGAGGCAGGGGTTACAGTGAGCTGAGGTCGAGCCACTGCACTAAAGCCTGGGCGACTGAGGAAGACTCTGTCTCAAAAAAAAAAAAAAAAAAAAAAAAGTAGTGGGATTGCTATGTGAATATAATCTCAAGACAAGTCACCTAGCCTCCCCACCAACTCCATCTTCTAGCCGGATGGCTACTCTGACACTTTCTGATAGGGAAATTCTGTAGTTGTCCATATAGGTGCCCCTTTCACGGGTCCCATCTCTCTCTTTTTGCTTGTGTCATTTCCCCTACCTCAAAACATCATTCCTCGCTCCTCCCTATCTAAACCTGACCTTTCATTGAAGGCTTCATATTTCCGGAAAGACTTTCCTAGCCAGCAGAGTCCACATTGACACCCCCTTTTCTGAATCCCAGTCGCACTTCCTGTCTTTACCACACAACTGAGCTCTTGATTCAGCTGTAATTATGACACATACAGTGTGCAGGTTTTGGAGTTAGTTAGATAAAACTTGGTTCAAATTTTAGTTTCTTGGAGTGAAGACAAAATTCTGGAACTTGATAATGGTGATAATTGCACAGCATTGTGAATGTGCTTAATACCACGGAATGCTGACGTTTAAATTGGCTAAAATTCTGTTATGTGCATTTTACCACAATTATTTATTTGTTTATTTTTGGAGATGAGGGTCTCCATATGTTGTGCAGGCTGGCCTTGAACTACTGGGCTCAAGCAATCCTCCTACCTCAGCCTCTCGAGTAGCTGAGACCACAGGTACACACCACAGTGTCAGCTGCTAACACAATTTTTTTTTTTTTAAGACAGAATCTCACTCTGTCACCCAGGCTGGAGTGCAGTGGCATGATCTCGGCTCACTACAACTGCCGCCTCCTGGGTTCAAGCAATACTCCTGCCTCAGCCTCCCCACTAGCTGGGGCTACAGGTGCGCGCCACCACACCCAGCTAATTTTTGTATTTTTAGTAGAGATGGGGTTTCACCATGTTGGCCAGGATGGTCTCGATCTCTAGACCTTGTGATCCGCCTGCCTTGGCCTCCCAGAGTGCTGGGATTACAGGCGTGAGCCACCACGCCCGGCCTCTTTCCTCCCCTCTCTACTCCCAGCTCCAATATCAGTCCTGGCAGCAGCAGTGAGGGTCCGAGGCCTCGCCGGGGGTGGGATGGAACCCACCTTCTCCAAGGCTCCCCCTGGGTTGCTGGCAGCCCCGTGTGGCAGGGAAGAGGAACTGCCGGAGCGTCCTTCAGGGAGGAGAGGGGCCAGAAGACAGCAACATGGCGCCCCCAGGTTTCCCACAGGCCCCCTCCTGTAGACCAGCTGGCCCTTCCCTCAGTGACGACTCAAAGTCTAATTTGAAGAGCTCTCTGGGGACATTCCTCTCCCTGGGTGGCGGTATTTTGGGGAGCGGATGTGAACTTCCCTGAAGGGGAGAGGTGTAAACTCCCAGCATCCTGCTACCACCCCCGCCCCCATCACCCTTCATTTCCCCAAGTGCAGGCTGGGGGCAGAGGAGAGGGAAGGGGATTAGGTGCTCGGGCCGGGGAACCGAGACCCAGGGTGTCACCGCTGACAGCAGCGGGCACGCAGAGCTGTAGGGAGACCGAGCCGCGGCCCCGCGGAGCCGACGCTGCCATCTGGCTAGAAGGCCCCACTCTTTCTTTAACCAGAGGTCACAGTCTCACTGCCTACCCAGGAGGCAGCCCCGAGACGCCCCCTACAGCCTGGGTTTTCTCCACCCTGTCCCCGCGCCCACCCCAGCTCTGCCTTCCCCGGCTGCACCGCTTTGTAAAGAGGACGGCTGGTCAGACCCAGCCTGCGCTGGGTCGGGCCTGGGGACCGGATCCGGGACTTCCGGAGAGCCCCAGGGTCCCTGCGCGCCCATCCACCCGCGGTCGCCTGAGCATTTATGGTAATGTTTGGGTTGGGGCGAGCGGCCGGATCCCCGCCCCCTGCCTCCGCCGGGCGGGACCTCGAGGCAGGCTCCTGGGGAGCTTAGCGCCGGCGCCTTCCCGCCGCGGCCGGGTCCCCTGGGTGGAGACCCTGGGTGCCGGAGGCCTGAGGTCCGGCAGGTGGGCTGGCCCCCGTGCGGAGGCTCCTAAGGCCGGGAAGTACCAGAAGGACAGTCCCCAGTTGGTCTGAGGAGGGGTCCGCGGGGTTGGGGGCTCCAATGGGAGGGCTATAATCCCCATCAACCTACCCTAACCACCCACTGCTGCCCACCCAATCCCTGCCTCTGGTTTAAGAGTCCATCATCCCCAGGAAGAGTCCTGATGCATCCACATCCTTTCTCCTTCTCTCCCCCCACTCCCTGGCAGGGAAGGGGCGGAGGGAAGAGGCCAGCAGCTCTCAGGGGAGTCGTCGGAATGCTGGGAGCCTGGGAACAGACCCTGCGGTCCCTGGGAAAGCCAGGCTGTGGGAATCCCACCGTCAGCCCCCTCCCCATGATGGGCCACCGGATGTCAGAGACCCCAGTTCCCCAACAGGGATCTTTGTGAGGGTGGGCCCCGCCCCCCCAGTTCAAGCCCCAGCCTGGCTCGACCCCAGAGTTCAGTAGGCCAGCTGTGACGAAGACAGCCCTTCCCCCGCTCTCCGCCCTCTACCCCCCTGCCTGCTCCAACATAATCCTCGCCATTGTGCCCGTTGCCCCCTCCCTCTGCTCCCCCTCTCTAGACCCCTGTACAATGGGGCCTTTGCAGCCTCCAGAATGGAGATGAACTCACGGTTTTTCCAAGTTTAAAAATAGCCCCTCCATCCCCCAGAAGGCCACCCTCCCTCTCTCCCAAGGTGTTGTGGGGTACACCTCCATCCCGGCTGTGCCTCCTTCCTCCTGCCCTGGGTCAGGTGCGAAGGACATGGGTGAGACAGCGTCCGGCGGGAGCAGGGCTGCTTCCCCCGATTCAGTCTCTTCCCCCACATCTCCCACAGGCCCCCCAGTACAGTATCCGGTTTCCTGCCCCCCCCCCTTTTTCCACCCTGTTTTCACTCCTTCAGTACAATCCTCTCCTACTCACACCCACATTCTGGAAAAATTCTCCACCTTCCCCCCCTCCGAAGACCCAGACCGGATCCTATTATCTGGCCTGGCCAGGAGGTTCCCCAGTCTCCATAACTGCCAAGATTGTTGGGACTCCCCCACCCCATGTTCTCATAGCAGCTGCAAACACCTCTTTATCAGCTTCCTTCCTCGGCCCAGCCCACCCTTCTCACATCCTCACATCCTGGTCAAGGCTCCTGGATCCAGAAGGATGGGTTGGAAGTCATTAAGTTCCCTATGCTGGAGCTGAGAGAGGACACTTGGGTTCCAGTCTTGCCCCTTCCTGGCCTCTGGGGACAGGTCCATCCTTGTCTTTTTACCTCCAACTCCCCAGGGCTCTACTTCTCCTTACAATGAGCTGAAAGCTCCACCCACCCAGGAGACTGTGGCTGAGGAGCCCAACCAGGACCCCCCCCAACCCCACCTGGCCTCAATTTCTCCACCTGTGATCAGACCTATACCAGAGACATGCAGAGGGCATTATGCGCAGGAGGGTCCCTCACGTCTGAGGGGCCCAGGTCCACCATGGGGCTGGAGGAAAGCAGCCTTCTTGCCTGCAACCCAAGGAGGGAAAAAAGAATAAGAATTAGGACTCTGCCCCCAGGGCCTCTTCTGGCCCTGGCCTACATCTGAGCCAGGCTTTTCCAACCCAGTCCATGTGCTGGGGCCCTGCAGGGTGGAAGGCCATGGCCTCCTCCTCCAACTCCCTTCTGCTGGCTGTCAATCCTGTCCTGCTGGAAGTCCGGCAGCCACCTTCTCTCTCTTGCTGCTGCTGGAGTGCTAGCCTCCGGCCTCTAAGGGGAGCTGAGGGCTGATCCCCTTCACCTTCCACTCCCCCCACCCTGCTCCCTGCCTCCATTCCTGAGTCCTCTCCGAGGTCCTGACCCCTCTTTAGTTTGGAATCCCAAAGTGCCCACCTCATGAAACCATCCCGAAGCTGTCTGTCCCCTGAGGCTATGACCCACTCCTGAGCAGCCTAGACAGCCCCAGGCTACTGGCTTCCTTAAAGGACAGTCTTCTGTGCTTGTTTGGTGGGGCCATGCAGGGGAAGGGACATCACCCTGGGCTCTAGGCTCTAACCTCATTTCCCTTTCACTGCAGAGAAAAATCCTCCACCCCCACCTGGCTTCACTCTCCTCCAGCGGAAGAAGAATTCAGAACTGACTGTCCTTGGTGGTTAGCTGGCTTTGTTTTCAGGCCAGAGAGGCGAATGATTAGTTAATGGTGTTAAGTGAAGGAAGGGGGTTGGGCAGGGAAGCCAGCTCCATGCCCAGCCGGGCCTGCCAGGGCAAATGGCATCCTTCAACCATTCCCACTCCAGCCCAGCAGACAAAATATTCTCATCTATTCAGCTCTGGGCCTGGGGCCAGTCCATAAATTCACTCCAGAGTGGGGGCCAGGGTCCTCCTCTTGTTCTCCCTGCAGGCTCCAGGCTCCAGGCCCCTGGCCCGGCGGGCCTGGGTTCTGCACGGCCTCTGGCTGGAGACTAATGGCCATGGAGGAGGGGTCGGCAAAGCTCTGAAAGACAAGGCTGGTGTGGTTTGCCAGTCATCTCTGCGTCATCAAAACGCCACCCCGAGCATGCTCTCAAGTCACCTGGCCATCTCTGGGGTTTGCCGGCTCACCCTCCACCTCCCCCAGCCAGCAGAGGGGTGGCCCCGCTGGGCAACACACCTCTACCCAAATCCAGGCCCCTATTTGGCACTCCCTGGTGAAGGCGCACCAGGAGATGTGGACCCCTTTTCTGAGGCCAGGCTGCTGGGGTCACAGTGAGGCAAGAGCCCCTCCCCCTCCCTAGAGCCTTAGTTCAAGAGGCCAGAAGACCCAGGGAGAAGTGTTTTTGGGAGAAGGGTAGCTGCAGAGCTCCCCACCCAAGCAGGGCTCCTCAGCTATGGACCCACCATCAACAGGGCTGGGGAAGACGGCGTGGGGGTCAGTGCTGCCGGGATCCTTTCAATTATCAGGAACAGCAACAGGTTTGCAGGGTCAGGCTGGGGACCCCTCGCCCATTAACTCTTTCTTCTCCCTGTTTCTTTCTCTTAGGTGAGGGGAAACTGAGTCCCAGGGTAGGCTCCAGAGTGAAGAGGGAAGAAACATGATTCTCAAGGCCCAGGTCTGGACAAGTGTGAACACCTTGGGCCTGCGAATTCAGCCCCCTCCTTCCTTTCTCTGGTCAAAGGCTAGACTTGCAGCAGCTTGGGTTTGAAGGGACAGCCCAGAAGGCACCCTCTCCACTCCCCATACAGGTACCTCTGGTCTGTGGGACTGGCACAGGGTTCTTCTCCCAAAGCTGCCAGCACTGTGAGGCTGAGGCAGTGCCAGGCCGGCGGCAGCGACAGTGGTGCAATCGTTCTGGGAAGCGATCGAGGCCGGCCTGAATTCTCTGTGGCAGGGGAGGGAAGCCAATTGGGAGGCCCCTTGGGGACACCGAGGACCAGGTCCGCTACTGCTCCTCCCCCAGGAGGTCCCCCAGAGGCTACATTGGCTGGCAGGGGCTCAACAGGGGTGAGCCTGGCTGGCTTCGACCCGGGGCGACTCCGGGCATCCGGGACAGCTTCTCCTCGCTGCCACCTCGGTCAGTCAGACCCCTAGACACCTGTCACTACCCCCTCAGCCTTCCCAAGCCAGGAGCCTGGGAGTCCGGCTCCGGCCTACCTCCGGCTGCGCTCCTGGGCGCAGCTCCCGGGCTGGCGGCGCCGGGGCCCGCCCCCTAGGGCTGCGGCGCGCGGGGCGGGGGCTGGGGGCTGCGCGGGGCGGGGCAGGCCCGGGCGCTCCGGGCCCCCTCCCCCGCCCCCCTGACGTCAGCCCCCGGCAGCCTTGAGCTGCTCACTTGGCTCTCGCCCTCCGGCGGGGAAGCATGGGGCTTCCCAGGCTGGTCTGCGCCTTCTTGCTCGCCGCCTGCTGCTGCTGTCCTCGCGTCGCGGGTGAGTGAGTTCGTAGGGGGGCCGCGCCCCGGCTAGGGGTCTACGGTGGAGCGTGCCAGCGAGCAGAGCCAGCGGCGCGGCAGGGTCAGGGCGTTGCGTCCGGGAGGACGCGCCTCCTCCCCGGGTCCCCGACCGCCGGGCGCCTTGCTCACGAGCAACTCTTCTTTGCAGCCAGTTTGCAGCGGGGATTCTAGAGTATCCCGGGAGCAGCACTGGGAAGGCGGGGAGGAGGCTGCTTCTGGGAGCGAGAAGGGGTGGAGCCCAGCCTTTCGGGGTGCTGGGGGGAGTCGTCCCTGAGGTGCTCACTCTGGAGGCCCGCAACTGAAGCCGGGCAGGAGGCGCAGCTGGGGCGCATCCTCAAAGCCTGAATTCCGCGCCCGCCTGTTGCTGGAAAAGGCAGCTTCCTTCGCTGGAGGGGGTGCGCCGGCCCACCCCTTCCCCCTCCCGCCTGGGCATCGCGCCAGGCTGGAGGTGAGCGAGAGCGGGAGGTTCGGCTGCTCCCGCCCGAGCTGGGCGTTGGCATGGGTTGCGGGGCGGTGTGGGTCGCCTCGCGCCTCCCCAAGTGATGGGATCATAGGGGACAGAGATGAGGGATGGAGGATTCCCATACTGGAAGCGCCCGCTAGCTTATTTTGGGGACCACATTCAGGTGGGAAGAGCGCCCGGGCACCTTGGAGCGTTTCTCTGGATCCGCCTGGTAGCCGGGCGCTCTCGGGTCCACGCTGCCCTTGTATGGCCCGCAGCTGTGTCGCGTGTTTCTCTTAGCTCCCGTTCCGCGGTCCCAGCCGCTGTCCGGCTGGGGAAGGGGAGGGCTAGGCAATACCCAGCTCGCTGGCCTCATGCCCAGTGCCAACCATGTCCCTGGGGTATTCCAGGCTACTGCCTCCCAGGCTGACTTTATTTCTGGGGAAAGGGCTAAATCGGGCTCCACAGTTGCAGCCGGTCCAGCTCCACCCTGCCCTGCTCTTCTAGCTCTGGGAGAAGGAGTCAGGGGTCTGAGGCTCCGGGTTGGAGACCCCTCCTTCCACCTGCCCTCCTTGTCCGAGAGCCAAGGCAACAACCCAGGCATCCCAGAGCCCAGGCAGATGGTGTCGAGTGACATCACCTCCTCACAGGGCTGGCAGCACGCTGGCACCACTGACGTCACTCCTGCCCACTGCCTGGCCCTTGCCCTGACCCCTGGAGGAGACTCTGACCTCTCCATCCTTACCAGCTTCCCGGGGTGGGGTCCCGGGTGTGTGCGGAGTGTTTATGGAGGTGCTGCTGAGGGAGCATGAGACGGGAACTTCCGCCAGAGTTAGCCCGCTGGGTCTTGTGGGGAGTTAGGGCAGGGATTTTGGAGGGCAGAGGGTAGAGTAGTGGTGTCTTCCCCTGGCGGTGGTGACACAAAAGGGCCTGTGTGCCCCAGCCTGGCACATGCCTTGCATTCCCACACTCTGAGCTCACCCGGAGAGGAGGGAGCCTGGAAGGAAAGGGGCCTTCCTCTTGGCCCGGAGCCTGGGTTGCCCCTCTCAGCCCCTCTACCAGCCTCAGCTGGAGCTGCTCGGTGCTCAGTCTCTGCTCAATCTCTGCTCAATCTCTGCTCAGCTCCAGGGACCTGGGGTCTCCTGGACGGGGAGAGGGCTGGCCCAGGTGGGGCGCGGGTCGGGGGGTCCAGCGTTCAGAGGACAGGGCCCTCTGCAGACGCTCTGAGTGGCAGGAAAAACAGCTGCAGCAGCGCTGCGAGGGGAGGGGCGGACAGCCGCTGGAGCTGACACAGCTGCGGGGGGGCCCCGCCTCCCTCCCCCAGGTGTGCCCGGAGAGGCTGAGCAGCCTGCGCCTGAGCTGGTGGAGGTGGAAGTGGGCAGCACAGCCCTTCTGAAGTGCGGCCTCTCCCAGTCCCAAGGCAACCTCAGCCATGTCGACTGGTTTTCTGTGAGTGCTTGGGCTCCTGCAAAGCGCAGCCCGGGGCGGGAGGCTCTGCCCCTCTTGTAGCCCAGGACCCTCTCCTCCTCTGTATCCCCTCCCATTAGGTCCACAAGGAGAAGCGGATACCCATCTTCCGTGTGCGCCAGGGCCAGGGCCAGAGTGAACCTGGGGAGTACCAGCACCGGCTCAGCCTCCAGGACAGAGGGGCTACTCTGGCCCTGACTCAAGTCACCCCCCACGACGAGCGCATCTTCTTGTGCCAGGGCAAGCGCCCTCGGTCCCAGGAGCACCGCATCCAACTCCGCGTCTACAGTGCGTGACCCCATGTCTGCCAGCTGGGCAGTGAGGGTGGTGGGGCGTGGTCCCATGTCCCCCTCATTTCTATTTTCTTGTAGAAGCTCCAGAGGAGCCAAACATCCAGGTCAACGCCCTGGGCATCCCTGTGGACAGTAAGGAGCCTGAGGAGGTGAGATGTGTGGCAGATGGGCTGGGCAGCTGGTGCGCAGCAGCTGAGATGGGGCTTGCAGAGGGCTGGGAGGCAGGGAGACTTACACCTTGTGCTCCTTAGGTGGCAACCTGTGTAGGCAGGAACGGGTACCCCATTCCTCAAGTCATCTGGTACAAGAATGGCCGGCCTCTGAAGGAGGAGAAGAACCGTGAGTAGCCCTTTCTGCTCCCAAAAGCCACCCTTGGGCCAGGTGTGGTGGCTCACACCTGTAATCTCAGTGCTGTGGGAGGCCAAGGCAGGAGGATCTCTGGAGGCCAAGAGTTCAAGACCACCTTGGACAACATAGGATGACCCCGTCTCTACAGAAAATAAAAAAAATTAGCCGGACATGGTGGTGTGTGCCTGTGGTCCCAGCTACTTGGGAGGCTGAGGTAGGAGGATCATATGAGCCCAGGAAATGGAGGCTGCAGTGAGCTAGGATTGTGCCACCTCACTCCAGCCTGGGTGACAGAGCGAGACCCCATCTCTTAAAAAGAGCTGTGCCTATGGTACTACACAGGAACTTGCCTTATGTTTTCTTTAAGCTTTTTAACTAAAAAAAAAATTATACAAATGGTGCTTGAAAATATTTTCATGAGAATTTAAACTGACAAAAAATCTAGAAGTTTCTTCTTGCCTGAGACCCCCTCCCAGAAATAATATCTGTTATCAATCAGGGTGTGTTCTTTCAAGCCTATTTCTATGTATTTGCTCATATATAGAAACATTTCTAGAACGATATAGGCTTTTGTTTTTTGTTATCTAAATCAGTCATTCTTAACCAGGGGTGATTTTGTACCCCCTCCTCCTAGGAGATATTTGGCAATGTCTGGAGATATTTTTAGTTGTCACACTTAGAGGGGGTGCTACTGCCATCTAGTAGGTAGAGAGGCCAAGGATGTCGCTAACATCCTACAGTGCACAGGACAGCCCCTACAATAAAGAATCAATGTGGCCTAAAACATCAGTAGTGCTGGCTGGGCTTACGCCTATAACCCCAGCACTTTGGGAGGCCGAGATGGGCGGATCACCTGAGGTCAGGAGTTCAAGACCAGCCTGACCAACATGGAGAAACCCCATCTCTACTGAAAATACAAAATTAGCCGGGCGTGGTGGCGCATGCCTGTAATCCCAGCTACTCAGGAGGCTGAGGCAGGAGAATCACTTGAACTCAGGAGGTAGGTGGAGGTTGCGGTGGGCCGAGATTGCACCATTGCACTCCAGCCTGGGCAACAAGAGCGAAACTCCCTCTCAAAACAAAAAAGAAAAAAAAAAATTATCAGTAGTGCTGAGAAAGCCTGATCTAAGTGGTGTTGTATGGTATACATTGTTAGACAATTTCTTTTGTACGATCTTTCTGGGTCAGTCTATTTAGATCAGCTGATGGTTTTGCTTATTGCCGAGTTTTCCATACTATGCATATCATGTAGTCGAGTTCACCATTCCCCAGTTAGTGTTTTTATCATTGCAGCATTCTTTGCACACATCCTTGGATATGAGCATGAGCAGACCTGTAAATGTTTTTCTAGGGTTGACCCTGAGCAGTAAAAGTGCTGGGTTGAAGGGTTTCCAGCTTGCATTTGTACCTGGCCCTCTACAGGGCACACGGGACTCTTTAGATGGACACCTACGAACCCCAGTGGACAACCCTAGGGTGGGGTTGGAGGTGGGACTGAGGCTGAGTCTTCCTCCCCTTCCTCCCTGCCCAGGGGTCCACATTCAGTCGTCCCAGACCGTGGAGTCGAGTGGTTTGTACACCTTGCAGAGTATTCTGAAGGCTCAGCTGGTTAAAGAAGACAAAGATGCCCAGTTTTACTGTGAGCTCAACTATCGGCTGCCCAGTGGGAACCACATGAAGGAGTCCAGGGAAGTGACTGTCCCTGTTTTCTGTGAGTGCTAACTTGACTCTCTGCTCACTGGGGCTGGGGCTGCTGGAAACTCCTGCTAGCCCCTCCCTATCCAGCCCAGGGATGACTCATGGGCCAAGAGCTACCCCCTTTGCCTATGCAGACCCGACAGAAAAAGTGTGGTTGGAAGTGGAGCCCGTGGGAATGCTGAAGGAAGGGGACCGCGTGGAAATCAGGTGTTTGGCCGATGGCAACCCTCCACCGCACTTCAGCATCAGCAAGCAGGTGTGGGGGCTTTGTGGTGGGTGCAGATGGGGATGCAAGCAGAGACCCGGGTGGAGTGGTGGGAGATGCACTCTGCTCACCTCCCCAGTCTTCCCCAGAACCCCAGCACCAGGGAGGCAGAAGAAGAGACAACCAATGACAACGGGGTCCTGGTGCTAGAGCCTGCCCAGAAGGAACACAGTGGGCTCTATGAATGTCAGGGCCTGGACTTGGACACCATGATATCGCTGCCGAGTGAACCACAGGAACTACTGGTGAACTGTGAGGAGATGGGGACCCAGGACAGGGGGAGCAGACTGGGGCAATAGGGAACTGGCCCTGCCCTGCCCTGCCCTGGGTGACATGATTGCTGTACCCCCAGATGTGTCTGACGTCCGAGTGAGTCCCGCAGCCCCTGAGAGACAGGAAGGCAGCAGCCTCACCCTGATTTGTGAGGCAGAGAGCAGCCAGGACCTCGAGTTCCAGTGGCTGAGAGAAGAGGTACCAGGCGGGTCTGGGGAGCAAGGGGCTGATGGGTGAGTGGGGCTGGGGGTGACAAGAGTGTGCTCTTCCCCAGACCCTCTGACCCATCTCTCATCCCAGACAGGCCAGGTGCTGGAAAGGGGGCCTGTGCTCCAGTTGCATGACCTGAAACGGGAGGCAGGAGGCGGCTACCGCTGTGTGGCCTCTGTGCCCAGCATACCCGGCCTGAACCGCACACAGCTGGTCAATGTGGCCATTTTTGGTGAGGCCCTCCCTCTGGGTAGCGACCAGGTCACCCCAAGTGGGGTGGTTTTTAAGCTCTTGACAAAAAGCCACCTGCTGCTCTGGGGAGCTCTGGTGCGGAGGGGGAGGCGGGCTAGCTGGGCTTGCCGCCTCACCCCTCCCTACCTCCCCAAGGTCCCCCTTGGATGGCATTCAAGGAGAGGAAGGTGTGGGTGAAAGAGAATATGATGTTGAATCTGTCTTGTGAAGCATCAGGGCACCCCCGGCCCACCATCTCCTGGAACGTCAACGGCACGGTGAGCAGGTGTCTCATCTGCCACCCTCTCCCAATCCCCGCCTGGGCTTTGCGGCCGGGACCAGAGATCCTCCCCATCCCCTGAGCTGCCTCCTTCCTTTCCTTGCAGGCAAGTGAACAAGACCAAGACCCACAGCGAGTCCTGAGCACCCTGAATGTCCTCGTGACCCCAGAGCTGTTGGAGACAGGTGTTGAATGCACGGCCTCCAATGACCTGGGCAAAAACACCAGCGTCCTCTTCCTGGAGCTGGGTGAGGGCTGCATCCCTGCAGGGGATGGCAGGGGCAGGCCCAGGCACGGGCAGTAACTTGCGCTTCTCCTAACACCCCTCCCTCTGCCTCCTAGTCAATTTAACCACCCTCACACCAGACTCCAACACAACCACTGGCCTCAGCACTTCCACTGCCAGTCCTCATACCAGAGCCAACAGCACCTCCACAGGTAAGCCAGGCCTGGCAAGAGAACCAGGGCTGTGCCAGGGCATCCTTTCTGCCCCGTCCCTCCCCAGAGAGCCCTGTCCAGAAAGGTGAGTAGCAGCCCCATCTTGTCGGCCTTGGACTGGCTGGGGCAGCAATGGCGACAAGGTGGCCTGGAGCAGGGAGTGCTGAGGAGTGTCTTTGTGGCGCAGAGAGAAAGCTGCCAGAGCCGGAGAGCCAGGGCGTGGTCATCGTGGCTGTGATTGTGTGCATCCTGGTCCTGGCAGTGCTGGGTGCTGTCCTCTATTTCCTCTATAAGAAGGGCAAGCTGCCGTGCGGGCGCTCAGGCAAGCAGGAGATGTAAGCCCAACACTGGCCCCTCCACCCCCGCCCATCTTGCCGCCCAGCCTGCCGCCTGCCCAGCGCCCGCCTGCCCCTCGAGAGCAGAAGTGGGGCCCTGGGCCAGGGTGCTCCCTGCTCCACTGCCCACTGCCCAGCTTCCATCAGCCACATGGTCTCATGACCTGCTTCCCTGCCCTGGGCTGGCCCTGGAGCAAGGAGCCCTCAACCATCCCACATCCTTCACAGTGGGCCCTTCCCTTCCTGCGGCCCTGAGGTGCCAACCTCTCGCCTCCCTCCCTCCTCCCAGCACGCTGCCCCCGTCTCGTAAGAGTGAATTTGTAGTTGAAGTTAAGTCAGATAAGCTCCCAGAAGAGATGGGCCTCCTGCAGGGCAGCAGCGGTGACAAGAGGGCTCCAGGAGACCAGGTAGGAGGCGGTTCCTGTGGCCAGAGCCTGCCACATCCTCAGGGACCGGGGGCAGCAGGGGCTAACGGTTCTAACTCTCTATCCTTTACCCCTCTTTGTCGGAGATAGGGAGCAGGCCCCATCTTGCCTTCTTAACACCACTCACAGATGGCAGGGCCAGGCAAGTGGCTGAGGGAGCTTGGAGGAAGACTGAGAAAAACCCTGTCCCATCATCTTTTCCTGACCAATGCCCATGACTCTGGGTGTGGCCATTTCACCAGTGCAGTCAAACGGGGACCGCCCTCCTTCCCTGGCCTGCCATGCCCATCCTCGCTTCCTCCCCAAGGCTGCCGCACCAAGTTCATCGGCTTCTGCTTCCATCTCTCCTTCCTCTCGGTGCTCACACCTTCAACTCTGAGCACCGTCTCCGTGTTTCTCTCTTCTCCTCTTCCCACTTTTAGGGAGAGAAATACATCGATCTGAGGCATTAGCCCCGAATCACTTCAGTTCCCTTCCCTGCCTGGACCATTCCCAGCTCCCTGCTCACTCTTCTCTCAACCAAAGCCTCCAAAGGGACTAGAGAGAAGCCTCCTGCTCCACTCGCCTGCACACCCCCTTTCAGAGGGCCACTGGGTTAGGACCAGAGCTGTCCTGAGAACCTCACTTGGCCCTAGAAGGCCCGCTTTTCAGGGACCAGTCCGCCACCATCTCCACATTGAGTGAAGCTCATCCCAAGCAAGGAGCCCCCGCCTCCTGACTGGGTAGGAGAGTTTCTTGCAGAACGTGTTTTTTCTTTACACACATTATGGCTGTAAATACCTGGCTCCTGCCAGCAGCTGAGCTGGGTAGCCTCGCTGAGTTGGTTTCCTGCCCCAAAGGATGGCTTCCATCATCCAAGTGCACCACTGAAGTGAGGACGCACTGGAGCCAGGCACCTGCTCATGTTTAAGTGCGCTGTTCACACCGGCTCTGGAGAGCACCCCAGCAGCATCCAGAAGCAGCTGCAGTGTTGCCGCCACCACCTTCCTGTCTGCCTCTTCCAAGTCTCCTGTGACATTTTTTTCTTTGGGCAGAAGCCAGGAACTGGTGTCATTCCTTAAAAGATACGTGCCGGGGCCGAGCGCGGTGGCTCACACCTGTAATCCCAGCACTTTGGAAGGCCAAGGCAGGTGGATCACAAGGTCAGGAGATTGAGACCATCCTGGCTAACACGGTGAAACCCCATCTCTACTAAAAATACAAAAAAAATTAGCCGGGCATAGTGGTCGGCGCCTGTAATCCCAGCTACTCGGGAGGCTGAGGCAGGAGAATGGCGTGAACCCAGGAGGCGGAGCTTGCAGTGAGCTGAGATCGTGTCATTGCACCCCAGCCTGGGCAACAGAGTGAGACTCCGTCTCAAAAAACAACAACAACAAAAAAAGATACGTGCCTGCAGTGAGGAAGCTGGGCACTGTTTTTGAGTTCAAGTGAATTAGCCTCAACCGCCCGTGTTCACTTGGCTCCCACGGCTGTCTTGATGGATCACGTGAGTGAAAGGCAGGGGAAGTGGACAAAGATGAGGTCTACACTGTCTTTCACGGGGATTAAAGCTATGGTTATATTAGCACCAAACTTCTACAAACCAAGCTCAGGAGCCCCAACCTAGAAGGGCCCAAATGAGAGAATGGTACTTAGGGATGAAAAACAGGGGCCTGGCTAGAGCTTTGGGTGTGTGTCTGTGTGTATGCATACATATGTGTGTATATATGGTTTTGTCAGGTGTGTAAGTTTGCAAACTGTTTCCTTTATATATGTATATATATGAAAAATAAAGCTTAATTGTCCCAGAAGTCTTACATTGCTTTTTATTCATCATGGGTACCACAAGAACCTGGGGGCCTCTGAAACTACAACCAAAAGGCACACAAAACCGTTTCCAGTTGGCAGCAGAGATCAGGGGTTACCTCTGCTTCTGAGCAAATGGCTCAAGTTCTACCACACAGCGGACAGTCACTCTACTTTTCAGCAGCCAAACTGCCCTGATGCAGCATGAAGGGCCTGGCAGGCTGTTAGCAGGAGCTGTGTCCCCTTCCTATGCTTTCCTGCCATTTGGAACAGAAGCAGCTCAGGCTCACCGCCATGAGGAAGGGGGCCTTGGCATTTGGTCCTACGGCAACTCGACTATTACCTCCCAACCCCCTGAATGAGCAAGAACTCAAGTCCGCTACAACAAAAGAAACTTTATTTAAAAATATTTTTTTACAGACATGGGTGCTTGAAAAAGCTCTTTAGTTAACTGTGTATGGAAATGAAAAAAATTAATAAATAACATTAGTATAACAGACTTCTAAACATTAATACACTGGCAAAATAAAATGGACTTAAAATGAAAATGAATCTTAAAGCTCTGCTATTCTCTGTAAGAATATTTACCTTCTGTTTTTCTTATTCTTTACAGGTGAGAATGATTAAATACTGCTAATATAAATTTTTTTATATTAATGACACATTTTTAAAATAGTCCACGAAAATCTTATCTATGTGTTTGTTTTCTTCTTAACACTGATATACAAATTGGGACTCTTCATTCTGGAGAAAGCATCAGGTTCTCTCCAGCACCCCCAGGCTAAGAATTTCAAAATCTTGAATAAGGAGGACTTTAAAATTTCTATCTCCCAATTTTTATTAGTTAAAGGCAAGGGAAAACTGAGGAAAGGGTAAGAGATAAGTAAAATGTCATTATATAGAAAAACTTTTGCTAAAGCTCACTATAGTCACATTACTGAGGACAGGCTTCTGGTCCGTGTTCCTTGCTGCCCTTCCCTGGGGAAACCAGGCCCTGCAGAGGGCACTAGCTGCTTAATGCTTTAAGTCTGAAGCCTTCAAATGAAAGGCCAGCCACATCTGATGGGGGCGGGGGGTGGGGACAGGAGGTCTAGACCAGTTCAGGATCCAGCAAAAAGAAGACAAAACCACCAACCTCCCCTTCTCAGGAGAGTCCATCCTACACTCCTCCACACAACTGGGTAATTAATGTCATCAGGAGGCTAGGACACTTGGAATGGTCCAGAGTTTACCTGGGAATTGTGGAACGTTCTGTCTCTTGCAGGAGACAAGGCATGCAACCTGATAACTAAGCTTGTGATTGGAACCAACCAAATGATCCCAGGGTACAATGCTGCTCTCCTCCACTGAAGTCTCACGGCAGGGGAAAGGGACTCTGGACACACTGCACCTGCCTGTCACCTCTCCAGTCACAGAGAGCATTCTTTCCTGTCTCCTAGACACTAAGGACTAATGAAACTCAAGGTAGAGGAGCTCAGACTCTGGTATTTCCATATTAAGTCCTAAAATGCAGCCTGGGATACAGTGCTGCCTTAGAAAGGCACAAAACATTCGGCTTTTTTTTTTTTTTTTTTTCAGTGTGCTAAAAATTGTTTTGTTTTGAGTAAAGGAAAAAGATATATAAGGTTAAAAATCCCAAGTCACCACAGCCAGAAAACAGATGTAGGAGGTGCCTCATAGCTGCCATGCCACTACCACATGTTTCAGCAGGAAGTCAGGCTTTTCTTTCAAGGCCAAGACACTAGAACAGTGCTGAGCAGGGTAGGTCAGGAGGCATTTACTCTCGTGGGCATTGCGTTGCAGGCTCACTCACCCAGACAGCAGGAGAAAAGAGGCCATGGAAGACAACACGTGGTCCACAGACTCCTAAGTAGTTCTCCGCCTCTCCAGTTCTAAGACGGCCATAAGCATGGCTACCCTCACCCACAACAAGGTCAGAGGTAGGTAGAGAGGAGGGAGCTGACACACAGGCACCCAGGACACCCTGCTTCAGGGCTCAGCATGGAGGTGGCGCAAGGCCTGAGGAGTTGCACGTAGCACGCATTGAGCAATACTCCTCTCTGGCCGCCTGTCTGATTTGAGGGTAGAAGGAGAATGCAGGAGAGGCAATGTTGGGGGGAGGGAGGGGCCTGACATTCATTTTTGGAACTGAATCAGGCAATCAGGACTCTGCTGATTTCTTCAGCTGCCAAATCAGGAGATGTGAGGTTGGCTTCTGGGCTTTGCTCTATACAAACACAGGCAGTGGTCGGCTGCATTTTTCTCAAGCTCTGTACCCAGGAAGGGGCGGCAAGAGCGCCACACAGCTTAGTCTATCTGTCAACAGCCAGCCCTTCCACCTGTGCTCCCCACCTGACTCACCACGGACGTGCAGGGCTTGCTCTCCCCATCCCTACTTCCCCATCTCTTACTCTTTTGCTACTTTTCAGAACCAAGAAACACTGGTATTTCCCACGGGAACCAACTCAGATTTCCTGGGACACGGTGAAGGCACATGGCACTGCTGTCCCTCTGCTGCTTAACCCAGGAGCCTAGACTACAACATCAAATGCAAAGTCTGATGACCCATCCTTCCTCCCTTGATGGACATCTTTGGATTATCAGGTAACTTCTGTGTGTATCAAATGACTCTAGTAGTTTAATAAACCTTTAAGTAAGGCAGTATGAAATACCTTACAACTCAGGACAAAAGATTCAGGCAAGCAAAAGCATAGTTAAACAAAAAAAAAGAAAAGGAAAGCTTTTATATAGGACTAAAATGAAAGCAATTGCCAGAGAAGACACAGGTATACTGTCTAAAGACCTCTCAGTAAAAACTCTATCCTAAACTGGAATCTATATTTAATTTCTATCCTGGCAACTGCTCCATTATTATATATTCTTACTGGCTCTGGCAAAGTAGTTTCTGAGGTGCCTAGGAAGGCCTGCCTGAGAACATTACTGCAGAGCGGCCCTCACACAGGAAGGAGGAGAGGGTAAGGAGGAGAGTGGAGGAGACAGGCCGCAAGCCCAGAGAATGAACATTTCCAAGCACTCAAACCTGAAGAGGACCCAGAAGTCCATGGATAGTGGCTACAGTGGCACCCATTATTAGATTCTGCTTTCTAAGTAACACGGAAGAAGGCAAAAGACCTGAGGCTGAATGGAGGCTAAGGAAGGCCACCCAGGAACAGGCTAGCTCTGGAACAGGACAGGCTGGCCCACAAGAGGGAGGTAAGAAATCTTGGATGCCAAGACTGACAAAGGGAAGAAAAACAGGAAATAAAGATGACAATGACCAGAATTAAGTTAAACCTAAGAATATTCTATGATGTCCCAGAAAAACTCCCATGCCTTCCTTTCCACTAGCAAAAAGGCGGGAGTAGAGGCTTTACTCCTTGAGTAGAAGCCTTTTTAGGGCATCTGCGGAGTCTCTGCTCACTTCTCTGAGAAGCTCCCTGTCTCCAGCTGAAGGAGTCTGCCACATCTCTGCTCTCCCTGGCAAGGCCAACTGCTCAAGGATACTTGATTAATGTGCCAGGCTGAGTGTAGTTTTTCTTAAGAATATGAAGTATGGGCTGAGAGCGGTGGTTCACGCCTGTAATCTCAGCATTCTGGGAGGCCGAGGCGGGTGGATCACGAGGTCAGGAGTTCAAGACCAGCCCAGTCAAGATGGTGAAACCCCATCTCTACTAAAAATATGAAAATTAGCCAGGCATGGTGGCAGGCACCTGTAATCCCAGCTACTCAGGAGGTTGAGGCAGAGAACTGCTTGAACTTGGGAGGTGGAGGAGGTTGCAGTGAGTGGAGACTGCACCACTGCACTCCAGCCTAGGTGACACAGCAAGACTCCTTCTCAAAAAAAAGAAAAAAAAAATAGTAGTATGGGAAATTGAGAATTTGTTCATGGTGATCCGCAGAGTTGGAAGGTGGTGTGGACTTGAGGACTGGAGTGCCTATTTGGGGGTCACGCATACCAAACCAGACAGGGAAGCAGGAGAAAGGACTAGGTGCAAAGCTCTGCAGTTCCAGCTCCACCCGAGAACCAAAGGCACTTCCCATCCTGGGTTCTGTGAAATACCCTGCAGCCTTACCATGAGTCCCTCCTTTCTTCTGCTTGAACATTTCTGTTTCTTGTATCCAAAGGATCCCTAAGCAGTCAAAAATACAACCTTGACCGTCCTTCACTATCCACCACCCTCTAGGCATTAAGCAGTTCTACGTATTTCTAACAAAAGACTGCTCATGGAAACTGAGTTCAAGAGAGTGACAGTAATAGTTTATGCTGAGTTAGAGTACTTTAGATTGAGCTTCTAAAGCTCTAAGGTCTGGCAGAATGATGTGTGGACACTAAGCTTTAGAATCCCTAAATTCCTTGCTCTGAGAGGGAGGTAAAGGCTGACAATTAGGGCACTGATGGAGTTCAATCTGTATAATGTCTGGCTCTTGGAAGACCAAACAACTGACTCAAGGATCTTTGGGTCCTGAGACCCAAAGATAGCGCCCAAACCTCCAGCCCTTCTAAAACATAGAGTTAGCTGCAAAGGTTGTTGAAAGACTGGAAAACCAATTCCAAATAGTACAGGACATGGTGACAGGTCCCAGAAGGGTGATATGAAAATCCTCCCAACGAGGGAGATTAGGGACATAGCAGCTCAGGAAGAAGTTCAAGGAAGGCACTAGATTGGAAAGGGCAGTGCGGACAGATGCTTTGCTTAAACATTTAACGCCCTACTGTGCAACTCTGAGCCAACTTACCTTTCAACTTGCCAAACAGATTCTAATTATGTTGGAACAAATTCCAACATAAAAACAGTCGCTATCCATGAGACTTACATCAAGGAATTTCCCAGGCATTATCAAAGCTATAGGAGACAACAGGGGATAATGGGAGAATCTTGCCCTGCTATTAATCAGGACAGCTCTATAAGGAAAGGTAAGTCTACATGAAAGAGCTGTGAATAAAAATTGCACAATCTTACTGGGAAGAGCTATTTTAAGGTCAAATGCAGAGGCTATGACAGTCCAAGTACAATCCCTCAAACATTAGTAAACTACTATGTGGTACCAAGGGAAGGACAAATGCCTGACATTTCTGGCACATGGTCATCACTCAAACATTTGCTGGATGAACAAACTGTTACAGCCAGGCCAATGGTCAGAAAACTATTTTTCAACAAACAGTGGTCATTCCAGAGTCAGAAAAGCCAATGGCAAGAAGAGGGACTTATAGTTTGAGAAGGCCTATAATCTTCTGATTTTCAAGATGTGAGGTAGGAGAATATTCTGCTTTATCACCATTGCTGAACACCTACAAAAAGAACTAGATCTTAAAGGGAATATATAGGTGGTCCCTAGTTTTTACAAGGAAGTTTTGTTATAAAAATTTGTGACTTGACTGTTTAGGACCATAAACACATTTTACTTTTCTATAAACACATATTTTAAGAGTAATGAACAGTGACCCCCACCTCCCTTAACCAGAAATCTTTTAAATCTTCAAGATAGCTAAATAATACTAACAGTACTATCCCACATCTTGGGCCCCGGTAATGAGGGTCTGTGTAAGAAGAGAAAGGGAAAAGAATGGCAGATTATGTAGACTGGGGCTCGGGGGAGACGACAAGTGGAAGAGAGCGGCCACCCACAGGTACAGAGCACTATTCACAAAAATATTAACAGGTAAATGCTGAGATGAGAAGCTGCCTGGCGTATTAACTAAAGGGAGGTATATTAAGAGCCCACAGGTTTTTCCATTTAAAGAACCCTCTACTTTAGTGGAAGGAACATGGGGGCAGCTGCAAAGGTCCAGTTGTGGTTGCTGCAGACCAGCAACCCAGCAACAAGGCAGCTTGGAAAGCAACCCGTGAAGACACAGGGAAAGCATGAAACTGGGCTGAATACAACAGCCCAATGAATATGAGAAAAAGGAGAACAAAGTGTTGTGGGTTTTTTTACTTTATCAGCCACTAGGAAGGGACAAGGGGAAGAGCTTGCCAAAAATGGCAAAACTCGAAGTCTGTTCGTAAAAGGCAGTTTTAATTAAATTCAGAGCAAAGCCAAAGAATTTTACATTTCCATACAAATGGAGGGTGAAGAATGGGTTACTGGTGCCTTAGTCAACAGAAAATATAAGAAACTAAGCTTTTGACAATAATCTCAAAACAAAAGCCACATGAAAACTTTCCTTAATCTTGCCTGGCAATCTCAGGCACGGACCCAGGTGTGTCCTCAGAGCACCCAGTCAAAGGAAAGATCCTCATGAAATGATCCAAAACCTTGAATGCTGGCAGATACCCGTGAACAACTAACACCCCAGCCCATCGATGGGACACAGGCACAACACACGGAGCTGGAGCCTCAGTTTCACGCTGATTCAAAGAGCCACACAGGACTCAAAAAAGGAAAAGTCGAGACTGCCCTGAGCCTACACAGTAGGGACAATAATTTCCAGAGAAGATTTAGATGCATGGAAAAGGCAAAAGATATATAGCCAGTGCTTTGTCTTCTGAAGCGATCTTTAGACTATAGGCAGTATCTGCAGATAAAGAAAAAATCACAAAATGGACGGGCCTGGAATCTGCTGCCGTTTTTCTTCTAGTTATTTGTCTAGGCCTTCAATATTTAAAGAAAATGCAAAACTGAACGTTACCTCAAAATTAAACAGTATACGTACTGGCTGTTAGAAGTTGATGGCAGTCTACTGTTCGATATTCACTGCCATTTTCCTCTGCCCCACTCCACCTCAATTCAGGACCACCTCACCTAATGGTGGGTTGTGCCGCTTTATGCCATGTAGAGAAGATACTGGGTAGCCATAGCAAATCAACACAAGGTCCTGTACTGCCTACTCTGGGAACATAAATGGCTCTGAGGCCAGAGGATAAAACCAAAAGATTCAGGAGTAGCTGAATGCCAAGAGACGAGTTAGAACAAGTTTTAGTTCCAAAGATGGTAAGACTAGAAAAAAGACTGATCCAAGGAGGGTCAATTCTGTCTAGATCTAAAGACAAAAGCATGATTTAGATTTTCAGGAAGACATATTTATCAAAGAGCAGGCTTGCTTCTGATGTGGAGAAAGGTTACACACTGCTAAGAAAGTCAGCAAAACACTTTGGACAGAATACTAACTGAACTCGAGGGATCATTTATCAGCATATAAAGGAACTGACTAATGGTTCTCCAAACTGGACTCTCAATCTTCTTTATGAACCTGCGATTACACAAACTGCCAGCCCATATTGTCTTTGACTACAGTAATTTATTCACTGAATGATGTCTAATTACTGTGAAGAATACAGTAATTACAGAGAGTACTGAGGACCTCAGGTGAAGAGGAAAAGGGAAGGAAAGGAGGAAAGAGATGTTACATTCCCAAAGCCACAGGCACAAGAAAGAAACGACATCATCGGGAGGCAGCAATGCAGGGAAGGCGCTATCTGCAAGAGGCTGGGCCACCATGGGCATTATCCCCACTCCTTAAAGGGCAAACGAAAAAATCACTGCTGAAAATCTAACCTAATATTCCTCATGTTCAAATGAAGACACCCATATAAGCTGAAATTAATTCACTGGGAAGAAAAACTGAACAGATAAATCCTTACTGTCTATTTTGTGCATTTAAATAGCATGTGAATGAAGCTTCCTAAAAGCTTTATAGTACTCTGGCCAGAAAGTCATCCTGGAAACAAATGTTCTTCCCTTCCCATTAAGTAGAAAGACTCATGACCTACATCAGAACACATACCTGGCACCAAGGCAACTGACTCCCACAGACTATTTTCTGGGGAGGGCATGGAATGTATTTAAAGGCCTCTATCTCAAATCGGTCATTATGTAATTAGGATAATCAAAACATCTTAATAGATTCAATGTTCCTATAGAAACAGTGCTTTGGAGTGACCAGTGTTAGCTGCTAGTATCAAATATGACTATAATAGTGTAGCAACAGTACTTTTCCTCCCACTTATCTACCAAACAAACCAATACCATCACACACAATAAAGAACAACCCATAAGCTGCTTGGCCTCAGTAAGGCTGGTCATAGCAAGCCCACGGCCAATGACAGAACACCAAGAAGGATGAGGAAGGAGTTGATGAGGAAAGAACAGACTGAGGGCGTTCTAAAAATAGAAGACTTTAGCTATGCACATGGTGATATAAGCCAAAGGGGAGTGTTGAAGTTGTAATACACACTAGGCTTGGGTATAATACCACAGTAGATGGAAGTCTTTAAAAAAGATTCCTTCCTAAACCTTTTGTGCTAATTCCCTGCCTGGAATTAACACACACAGCAGGTTAATCTTATAATCACAAGGATACACACAACCACAGGCAGACAGACACACACACAGCCACATCCTTAACCCAGGAAGTCTTAAGTCCTCAATTAGGATTTCCAGCAAAATATTTGTTCTACAGCTTTCTGGACTGTTCCCCAGGTAGGTTATCATGTAATAAAATCCACACTCTCTTTATGTGGGAACTGAAGGACACCTTCAAATGCACTCTCAAGACCCATAAAATAATAAAACATACTAGCTGCTCCATTTTCATTTCACTGCTTTGAAATCTTGGAACCACTGATATGATACCCCACAGAGAGGGCAAGACTTCACTGTGAAGTCACCAAAGGAACTCCTGCCCTTCTAGGTGCTACTTCAGTAATAACTCCCAACTCACTGGTCCTCTAAACCTGCAACAGGGAGGTGATGTGCTAGGTAGCTACATGGGCAGGAGAGGAAATGGAAACAAATTCCCGGAGGATGTTTTTGGCCATCTCGATGTTGTTCTGGGCAATGACCAAAGCTTTCTGGATGTCCTGGTACGAGTACCCCTGACTCATGAGGTTCTCGATCTCACTGGAGAGCTGAGGCGAGGCGGTGGCAGCAGAGGCGGCAGCACCACTACCTTGCTGCCAGCTGCCAGCTTTCCGTTCAGAGTTGATTCTCCGAGGGAATGGTTTAGGAGGTCTCTCAGGAACTTGGGAACCTTCAGTGACATCTAGAATAGGAAAACAAATATTTGCAAATCTGGGGAAATCCTCATTTAACGAGAGCAATAAAAATGTGCTAATATCAAGATATTATTGACTTTCTGTAAATTGGATACATGTGCTCTTCAGTCACAAGGCTGGGTTTTACAGGTTCAAGGGTTTTAAGATATAGCCTCCTCCTTATCACAATAAAAACAACCTTCTAAATATACCATGCACCTGTTCTACAAACAATAACCACTGCAGTCATAAACAACTGCATCATGCTTTACACTAAGCAACATGTTTGTGCACATGTAATTGTCTGTTTTAATTCTGAGGGGACCAGAGAAGATACTAAACTTCGCCTTCTACAAATAAGGAAAAAGAGAGATATAAGTTGCAATAAAGAAGCATTAGCCAAGGCTGAGTGGGGATCACTGCTCGTCTGGGCAACCGAAGGTTGTATTCTTTTTCACCAGCTGTCTGTCCTGAAGGCTATCTTCAATTTCCAAAGTGACAGCAACTCTGGCTGCTGCCCTGCCAGGCAGCCACAGGTGCAAGAAGAGCAGCCTCCAACAATCAAGGCCCAACATGGGCTGGCTCCAGGCCCATTCAGTGTGTGTTCCAGAGCCAGCACACCTCCATTCCAATGGAACAGAGCCCAGGAAAAAGGCATGTGTGGTCTGAGCTGTCAAACCTAACTACCAGTGTCATAAGGCATACTCAGAAAAACTATAAATCCTACCTACCCCTAACATAAGAAGAGCCAGAGTTTAAAGAACGACCTCTTTTCTAAGTCTGCAAAAATCCTAGAGAGTCTGACTACAGTCTAACTTCCTAACTTAGGACTTTCCTCCCATTTAGACATAATGTTTAGCCTACTACATCCACATACTGACTTACTATCACCAGAGAAGGTCATCTCCCTTTCAATATAAACATACAGGCCATACTGCCATTCAGGACAAACCCAAAGTAGCCTGGAGACTCACTTGTTGTGGGATCACCATCCAGAGACAACCAGCCAAAGGAGGAGCTGGCATTAGAGATATCTGACAGAGTCCGGCGGGCTAGCACGGCCGGCACAGGTGGCTTAGGGACATCATACCCATCATCCTCATTTTCTGGCTCCTCGGGGCCAGTGTTGGCATGGGCTGCAGCCAAACTCCCTTCACCTGGAGAAAAATCATTGAGGTGATCTTCTTCTGACACACTTCATCTTCTAATACATTTCAATATAGGGGCATCCACTCATTTTTGCATGTATGCAATCATTTATCTCGTTCAACGAACAGTTACTGATTGTCTACTGTGGGCCAAACACCATGTAAACAGAGATAAAAATAGAAAATAAAATCTGCACCAACACTGCAGTTTTCATTTTTGAACATGCCAAAGGTTATTCTTGACAAGGTTAATAGCCACTGATGCCAATGACTCGAACGTCATCTCAGAGCATTCAATAAACATTTCTATCCACATTCCACCTTGGAAGATCAGCAGAAGGTCCTGTGAGAGCAGGCTTCTTGAACTTTCAATCTGGTAGGCTAGTGAACATGGGAATTCAGTGTTCACCACCCCCACATAGAAGAATTTCATCAATGCGATGAGAATAAAAAGGAGCTTACAGGTCCAGGGTATAGAACACAAATGTCTCTAGGCCCTGAAAGGACAAAGAAAAGCACAAAAGGAACCAGTAGTGTGAGTAGGAAATATAGGAATGGGGATACTTTACTCCTTTATTTTGCCATGGATCATTTTGCCAAAGATTATTGAAAATAATTTTCAGCTTTGTCCTGGCATGGTGGCTCATGCCTGTAATCTCAGCACTTTGGGAGGAGTGGATCACCTGAGGTCAGGAGTTCAACACCAGCCTGGCCAACACAGTAAAACCCCGTCTCTACTAAAAATACAAAAATTAGCCAGGCATGGTGGCACATACTTGTAGTCCCAGCTACAGAAGAATTTTCAGCTTAGATTAAGCTATCTCAATCGCTAAATATTACATGTTCATTCCTATGACATATCAATGACTTTTAAAGTAGCAGAATGGCTACTTACCAAAGGTGCTGCTCTCAGTGACAGATGGCGCCTGGGACTGAATATTATACATTGCTTCATACGTACAGGTATCAATCTGCTGGTCGCAATCACATGCTCTGAACCAGAAGGAAAAGTGCCATAATGATCTTTGGAAATAGAACTGTTATCTATAAACTTATGAAGATTAATCTCCTCCTTTTGCCAGTATCACTAATAAATGTTGTTAAGGTTGACTCTTGTGGCAAGTTACAGGTGTGTGTGTTTTTGAGGTTCTCATGTTGCTGAGAAAACATAAGTGCAATTACCTACAGCTACAAAAGGCTTAAACCATGAAGGGCTAGATTTATCTTTCTGCTTTAATCTGACTGGATAACACTGTGTGCAGGCAGCAAGCCAAGCAGGTGAAGGGTAGCAATTACCCGCACAGAGCTATGTGGCCCAAAACAGGGTTGTTGTGAACCTACCGTGAACTCTGGGATGTATCCAAAGGCCGTAGAGGCCTGGAGGAGGGAGTCATGTACTCTGTGTCCTCTTCACCCTCACACTGCTCCCCAGGTGGCAGTTTTGGCACAGGAAGAGGTCTGGAAGATGAAGAATGAAAAACAGAAAAAGTAGTAACAAACTGGTAAACTTTGAAGTATAAAGTAAGTGACTTAAAAACAGACATAACTCAAATTGAACAGAGCAAAACACATGCCACCTAGGGAACTATTATTTCTACTGACCAAGACAGGTAATTAGCAAAAGCACACTAACTAAAAATGTCACTTTCAACTGACCAAAGGTGCAGCTTTTATGCTTCCGAGGTGATATACTGGGCTAATCACCTGAGACACCGGTTGGTCCTAATCCCCACAGAAGTTTCATTATAGAGTCCCAGGCCCTAGAGTTAGAGAAACAGCAAGATTTTTTCTGACAATATGTTAGAACTGTACACTAAATTCCAATTCTAAACTCTACCTATGGTTTCAAGAAATGCATAGCTTGTCAAAAGCTTTCTCAAACTCCTTGTTTTATATAAGAAAAATTTAAAATACAGAGAGAGAAAGTGACCTGGGAGTTAGCATAAATTCTGAGGCTAGATCCCAGATCTACTGACTCCCACATCAAGGATCTGGCTGTTACACCCACATGTAACTTTCACCCAGAAACTTTGGAAACAAGACTTCTGCCACCCCATGAAATGAAACAAAAAAACTCCCAAGAAATACAAAAACACCCCACCAAATTGTAGGGGGAAAAAACTACACAAAAACCTACTTCTTGGAGTGTGAATTTGTTTCTCCTCCCTTCCTCTTTATATTATTTTTGCATATCCAAAAGATGCTACAAGGAGCATCTCTTTCATTTATTTGTCTGCTTGATGTTTAGTTTTCCTAATTATAAAAGTAACACATGTAAGTGCTATAGAAACTTAACACAGAACATAAAAGTCCCCTTTAATCTTACTTGAGCTTTTTTCTTATGTCTACATATTACTTTTATTAGGTTGGTGCAAAAGTAATTGTGTTTTTTGCCGTTAATGGCAAATATCCACTTAAGATTTGTGCAATGCATGCTGAAGTTCTGAGGCAGAAATGTACTGGTATCTACAATTTACTTTGAAAACATCAAAAGACAGACATAAAGTTTGATAAGACAAATATAATAAAATGCTAAAAGTAGAATCCAGGTGATCAGTATATGGGTGTTCACTGTAAAATTCTTTCACCTCTACTATCTTTGTAATTTTTCACAATAAAATGAGATGGCAGGAGGACAATCCATATTAACAAAGAAACACCTAGATTTTTCACTGGAGCACAGTAGCACGATGACAACCCACTGCAGCCTCAATCTCCCGGGCTCAAGTGATCCTCCCGCCTCAGCCTCCTCAGTAGGTGGGACTACAGGCATGTGCCACAACACCAGGCTAACTTAAAAAAATAATTTTTTTTTTTTTTTTTTTGTAGAGACGGAGTCTCACTATGTTGCCCAGGCTGGTCTTAAACTTTTGGGTTCAAGTGATCCTCCCGCTCCAGCCTCCCAAAATGCTAGGATTACAGGCCTGAGCCACCCCACCCAGCCCTAGTTTGTTCTTAATGTGGTATTTGGCCGCATTGTGTCAGTGAAGGTATAGGGAAATGAATGGGTACTTTGTTACACAGCTGTAGAAATAAGGAATTGATAGGTTTCTGTTGTGTAATTCAACAAAAGTATTTACCAAACACGCATACTCTTGGTCTCAGAAACTCCATTTCTGAGAATTTTCCCTAAGGAAACCATCAAGAACATTCATTGCAGCATTATTTATAATGCTGGAAAATTAAGCAATAACTTAAATACCAAATAATAATGTACCGAATAAATATTGAGCCACACAACTGTGTCCCCAAGTGCCTTAGAGGTTCCAAGCAGGAGCCACAGAAGCCTACCGCTGCTTCTACTACAATAGATCTATTCTTAGCTATTTTACAAACTGAGATTCCACTTAAGTTAGTTACACTGATGTATAATCATGTGAAATAATTTGAAAATCATTGCAATAGAATATGTAATAACATGCAAAGATGTTCAAGATATTTCTAGTGAAAACCAGCAATGACAATATGATTTCATACAAGAAAGAATGGCAATGAACATGTATCAAATTGCTAACTACTGTCTGATTCTAGGTAGTAAGATTACAGATACCACTTATTTCTTCAGTGTTGCTTACCTATATTTCCTTTTTCTTTTTTTTTTTTCTTTTTGAGACAGAGTCTCACTCTGTCACTGGGCTGGAGTGCAGTGGCGCAATCTTGGCTCACTGCAACCTCCGCCTCCCAGGTTCAAGTGATTCTCCTGCCTCAGCCTACCAAGCAGCTGAGACCACAGGCACATGCCACCACACCCAGCTAATTTTTGTATTTTTAGTAGAGACAGGGTTTCACCATGTTGGCCAGGATGGTCTCAATCTCAACCTTGTGATCCATCAGCCTCGGCCTCCCAAACTGCTGGGATGACAGGAATGAGCCACTGCGCCCAGCCTGCTTACCTGTATTTTCTAAATTTTAGTTAACATGTATTATTTTTGTTAAAAGGGCCATTAGAAAGGCAATAAATTTTTTTTTTGGGGACGGAGTCTCACTCTGTCGTCCAGGCTGGAGTGCAATGGCGCGATCTCGGCTCACTGAAACCTCTACTTCCCGTATTCAAGTGATTCTCCTGCCTCAGCCTCCCAAGTAGCTGGTGGTACAGGCGCCCGCCACCACACCCAGCTAATTTTTGTGTTTTTAGCAGACACAGGGTTTCACCATGTTGGCCAGGCTGGTCTCGAACTCGTGACCTCAAGTGATCCACCCACCTTGGCCTCCCAAAGTGCTGGGATTACAGGTGTGAGCCACTGCGCCTGACTTAAAAAAATTTTAATTATAATTCTCTGTTAATAATTTTAATTATAATTCTCTGTCCATAAAATATATAATTGAACCTCCTTCTCACAAAGCATGTTGGCAATATATACTTTAAAAGAAAGACGATGCTGGAGAGCAACCAGGCAGCCATGACTTAACAGGCTAAGATTCAAGAAAGAATACATTAGAGTAAGCCCTGTATTAGGGGCTTTGAACTAGGGGTTTAAAGTAGTCTCAATGGGCTGGTGAGAATGCTACGATATAAATGTGTCCCCCAATTTCATGTGTTGGAAACTTAGTTACCATCTTCACATGCTGATGCCTTGTTACAAGGTAGCAGGAAGGCCCTCACCATGTCAGCGCCATGCTTTTCAACATTCCAGCTTCCAAAAGCGTGGGCTAAATCTAACTTCTCTTCTTTATAAATTACTTAATCTCAGGTATTCCGTTATAACAGAAAACAGACTAAGAAGAGACAGGAATTTTGGGGTACAATGACAGCCAGGTTATGAGGGACCAAAAAGTATAGAGAAGGGAAGAGCAGAGAAGTATACCTGAAATGCCAGCAATTTTCCCTAGGGCTATTGCAAATCCCTAAACTGTTTATGCATGGGGCTAGATTTTGAGAAAACAAGCAGAAAGCAGCAATCGAAAAGCTAAATAGATACTTTGGCTGTCTTGCCAAGCTGGACAGAGTTGGAGTTATATATGGCCATTAAAATAATAATTTATTTGTTTAATAAAAAAAGAAGATGGGATGGGCACGCTGGTTCACGTCTGTAATCGCATCCCTTTGGGAGGCTGAGGCGGGTAGATAACCTGAGGTCAGGAATTCAAGACCAGCCTGGCCAACTCGGTGAAACCCTGTCTCTACTAAAAATACAAAAATTAGCCAGACATGGTGGTGGCACATGTTTGTAATCCTAGCTACTCGGGAGGCTGAGGCAGGAGAATCGCTTGAACCTGGGAGGCAGAGGTTGCAGAGAGCCAAGACTACACCACTGCACTCCAACCTAGGTGACAGAGCGAGGCTCCATCTCAAAAAAGAAAAAGAAAAAAAAAAAAGGATAGAATCGATATATTTTTAAAAATCACATGGAAACACTAGAACTTAAAAATACAACACAGTACCCAACTTATGATTTTTCAACTTTACAATGGTGCAAAAGTAATAAACATTCAATACACTTCTCTACTTACAATGGAGTAGTATCTGGATAAACCCAGTCAAAAATACTATAAGTCAAAATGCACTTTCAACTTACAATGGGTTTACCGGGACATAACCCCATCTTAAGTTGAGGAGCATCTGTATCTAAAAATACAACTGGACAACACAGCAAAACCCTATATGCACACAAAATACAAAAATTAGCTGGGTGTGGTGGTGCACACCTATAGTCCCAGTTACTAGGGAGGCTGAAAAAATTAAAAAATCAAAGAAAATAAAGTATGCAGAGAAAAAACAATGGAAAAAAAAAAAAAAAAAAAAAAGACATCAGCATAAGAGCTCTCAGAGACATAGTAAAAAGGTCTAACATTCTGGAAAAGGTAGTCCCAGAAGAAGAGAACAAAGAGGGACTGCAATATTCAGTCTGTTTTCAGAAAAATTGGCTGACAATGTCCTAAAACTGATTAAAAATATCACAAACTAAATAAACTTTACCAAACTTACGAAGGCTTGGTTCCAGTTAGTGTTTGAAAAAGAAAAGGAGGTCAGGGTGCAGTGGCTCATGCCTGTAATCCTAGTACTTCGGGAGGCTGAGGCAGGTGAATCACTTGACATTAGGAATTCAAGACCAGCCTGGCCAAAATGGTGAAACCCCATCTCTACTAAAAATACAAAAATGCCTAAAATCCCAGCTACTTGGCTAAGGTGGGAGAACTGCTTGAACCTGGGAGGCAGAGGTTGCAGTGAGCTGAGATCACAGCATTGCATTCCAGCCTGGGCGACAGAGTGAGACTCCGTCTTTAAAAAAGAGAAGAAGAAGAAAAAAAACTTATGAAGGATTAAAAGATAAATACAAAGAAAACCACAAAGGAAGATACAGTAAAACTGCTGGGACCAGAGGGGGGAAAAACATTTTGTAAGTACCTAGGAAAAGCAGCAATATCTTTTTTTTTTTTTAATATACATTTTTATTTTTTGAGACACGGTCTCACTGTGTTGCCCATGCTGGAGTACAGTGGCACAATCATGGCTCACTACAGCCTCGACCTTCTAGGCTTAGGCAATCTGCCCACTTCAGCCTCCTGAGCAGCTCGGACCACAGGTGTGTACCACCATGCCCAGCTACTTTTTTGTATCTTTTTCAGAGACAGGTTTTGCCATGTTGCTCAAGCTGATCTCAAACCCGAGTTCAGGCAATCCGCTTGCCTCAGCCTCCCAAAATGCTGAGGCTACAGGCGTGAGCCACTGCACCTGGCCTATTTATCCGGCCTATTTATTTTTCAATTTTATTTTATTTTATTTTATTGAGACCGGGTCTTTCTCTGTAACCCAGGCTGGAGTGAAGTAGCGCCATCACAGCTCACGGCAGCCTCAACATCCTGGGCTCCAGCCAACCTTAGCCTCCACAGTAGCTGGGACTATAGGCATGTGCCACCATGCCCGGCTGACTTTTTATTTTTTGTAAAGATGGGAGTCTTACTATGTTGCCCAGACTGGTCTCAAACTCCAGACTCAAGCGATCCTCCTGCCTTGGCTTCCCAAAGTGTTGGGATTACAGGTGTGAGCCACCACTCACAGTCAAGAAACACTACCTTTAAAGGAGTAACATTAAGGCTGAGAGCTTAGTTCTCAACAGAAACGATGGAAGCCAAAGTGGAATGCTATTTTTAAACTGCTGAAAGAAAATAGCTTTAGGCCGGGCGTGGTGGCTCACGCCTGTAATCCCTGCACTTTGGGAGGCCAAGGCGGGCGGATCACGAGGTCAGGAGATCAAGACCATCCTGGCTAACACGGTGAAACCCCATCTTAATTAATACAAAGAATTAGCCGGGCGCGGTGGTGGGCGCCTGTAGTCCCAGCTACTTGGGAGGCTGAGGCAGAAGAATGGCGTGAACCCAGGAGGTGCAGCTTGCAGTGAGCCGAAACTGCGCCACTGCACTCCAGCCTGGGCGACAGAGTGAGATTCCGCCTCAAAAAAAAAAAAAAAAAAAGAAAAGAAAAAGAAAATGGCTTCAGTTCAGACGCTATACTGGGCCAGGTGCAGTGGTTCACGCCTATAAATCCCAGCACTTTGGGAGGCTGAGGCGGGCAGATCACTTGAGGTCAGGAGTTCGAGACCAGCCTGGCCAACAGGGTGAAACTCCGTCACTACTAAAAAATAAAAAATAAAAAAATTAGCTGGGCAGGGTGGCGTGCACCTGTAATCCCAGCTACTTGGGAGGTGAGGCAGGAGACTCGCTTGAACCCAGGAGGTGGAGGTTGCAGTGAGCTGAGAACATGCCACTGGACTCCAGCCTGGGTGACAGAGCAAGACTCCATCTCAAAACAAAACAAGACAAAACAAAACAAAAACAGATGCTGTATTCAATGAAAGTATCTGTTTGTTGTTGTTGGTTTGAGACGGAGTCTCGCTCTGTCGCTCAGGCTGGAGTGCAGTGGCGCGATCTCAGCTCACTGCAACCTCCGCCTCCTGGGTTGATGCCATTCTCCTGCCTCAGCCTCCCAAGTAGCTGGGACTACAGGTGCCCGCCACCACACCCGCTAATTTTTTTGTATTTTTAGTAGAGATGGGGATTCACCGTGTTAGCCACGATGGTCTTGATCTCCTGACCTCGTGATCTGCCAGCTTCGGCCTCCCAAAGTGCTGGGATTATAGGCACGACCCACCACGCACAGCCAAGTATCTTTTTAAAAAATTAAAAGTGGGCTGGGCACGGTGGCTTTCACCTATAATCCCTGTACTTTGGGAGGCCAAGGCGGGCAAATCACTTGAGCCCAGAAGTTCCAAACCAGCCTGGGCAACATGGCAAAACCCCATCTCTACAAAAAATGCAAAAATTAGCTGAGTGTGGTAGCGTGCATCTGTGGTCCCAGCTACTCGGGAGGCTGAGGCAGGAGGATCATTTGAGCCTGGGAGGTTTAGGCTATAGTGAGCCGAGATTGCACCACTGCACTCCAGCCTGGGCAACAAACAGAGATGCTGATTTAAAATACACTCTAGGCTGGCTGTGATGGCTCACATCTGTATTTCCCAGCATTTGAGGAAGCTGAGACAGGAGGATCTCTTGACACCAGTAGTTCAAGACCAGCCTGGGAAACACAGCTAGACCTTGTCTCTACTAAAAATAAAAAATTTAAAGCTTAGCCGGGCATGATGGTGAATGCCTGGAGTCCTGGTTACTCAGGAGACTGAGGACGGAGGTTCTCTTGAGCCCAGTATGCTGAGGCTGCAGTGAGCTATGATTGAGTCTTTGCACTCCAACCTGGGCAACAGATCAAGACCCTATCTCTAAATAAATAAACAAAACTCTAACAAAAGTCAAAAGTGCATGATGAAATCTCTTGATAACTATTAAAGAATAGAAGGAGTTGTGCTCACTTCAGCAGCTCATACAACTGAAACGATAGAGAGATGATTACCATGGCCTCTACACAAGGATGACACACAAATTCGTCAAGCGTTCCATATTTAAAAAAAAAAAAAAAAAAATAGAAGGAGTGAAATGGTATAATACAGAGGTTATGCAAATACTAAAAGACAGGTGATGTAGCCACTTTCATGTATGGCAAAGCAGACTTAAGGCAGGCAAGAAACAGAATTACAGAATAAAAGAGGTACATTTGATTATAATAAAAACTTATTTAGCATCAAAAAGTCTAAGTTTCTATGTACCCTAATTACGTAGGCTAAATATACAGATAACACAAATAAATATAACTAAAAAGAAAAGAAAAAACCACAGTCATAGGTGGAGAATTTAACATTCTCCTCTCAGTTATCCAATAGCAGAGAGATTTAAAAAAGGTTCTAGGGAGATACAAGATTTAACACAATTAACAAATTTGACCTCATTAACTTACATAGAATGCTACAACCCAAAAACTGCAAAATACACATTCTTAGGAACTGAGGGTGATACAAATTACCAAATTTTACCATAAACTAGTTGACAGTATGGTTTCTGATCACATTAGAATAAAGCCACCAGTAACAGAAGGATAATTAGAAAATTTTCAAAGGTATGAAAATCAGGCAACATATAAATAACCCATAAATTAAAGAAACCACAAATAGAAAAAGTATGTATTTTGAACTTAATGAAAATATGACATATCAAAATGGGTGGAATACCGTAAAATATGTTTGTGTTCTCCCTAAAATCATCTGTTGAAGCCCTTATTCTCAGTGTACACATAGATTTTTATCAATAAACACAGTCAGGCTTTTGTATCCTTGGGTTCTGTGATTGTAAGCAAGTTTGGCTTGAAAATACAGTATTCATTAGAACCCACATATAGGGAGGGTCAACTTTTCATATATGTGGCTCCACAGGGCCAAGTGTGGGACCCGACCATGGGCGTTCTGGTATATGCTGGGGTCTTGGAACTAATCCCCTGCATGCATATATACTGAGGGGTGGCTGTATTTGGAGATGGGGCCTCTAAGGATGTAATTAAGGTTGGAAGAAGTCAGATCCAGTAGCACTGGTGTTCTTATAGGAAGAGACCCCAGAGAGCTTGTGCGCGCTCTCTCTCTTTCTCTGTATCTGCGCAAACACTGAGGATGGCCATGTAAGGACACAGTGAGATGCAGGAAGAGAGCCCTCACCGGAAAGCCACTATGCAGGCACCCTGATCTCAGAATTCCAGCCTCCAGAACTGAGGGAAAATAAATTTCCACTATTTAAACCACCCAGTATGTGGTATTTTGTGATGGTAGTCTGAGCAGACCAACACAGCATCCATTCCATGAAGCTAGAAAAACAGGAAATTAAACTTAAAGAAAGCTGCTCTTAAGAATAAAGAGCACAGAGCAATGAAACAGAGAGCAGATATCCAAAATAACCTCCTTGAAAATATTAATAAAGTTGACAGGCCCCAGCAACACAGATCAAGGTACATGTATGCAGAAAAAGGAAAAAAAGGAAATACTCTAAAACATAAAATATAATCATTTCTACATGGTGCAAACAGAAATCAATTTTTATTTTCTTTTTTACACTTCTCTGGGTTTTCTAAATTTTCTCCAAGTAAACTTTTCACAAGTACCAACTCCACTGTATGAAATATATATAGCTTTAGCCGACTTACCTGGCAGCCAGAGAATAAATGGCATTGGCAGATGAGGAAGGTTTGATTTTGGGGTGGTCACACTCTGGACCTACTAATGGGCTGCTATTCATACTCTGGAAAGTAAAGAAAAGTGTTGAAAAACAACTTTCTTACCACAGCTGAGCTGCTCCTCTTACTGAACCTTTTCAAAATAACAATAACAGATACAGACCTAACTCTCAATGCCATGCCCAGGGGTTATCACATCTGACACATCTGACCTGAAGGCTTAGAGGCCTTAAGGTTCTGAAGAACCTTCAAATGTAAGGTTCAGGGAGATGGAGATCTAGAAAGAGGCAGGGAAATGAACTTTTGGGTTTAATTCTAAAAAGATTTGAGTAAATTGGCTATCCACACAAATACCATTAGTATCTTAAATAATCTATATCCAAACTCAAAACGGTCATTCCATACTGATGCTGACAGAAAGTCAAACCTAATCCACACTCACTAATTAAACTGTCCACCTCACTGGTACCACTTGAGTGTTACCCCTTCTCTGCAACGAAAGAATATGCCATTCACTTAGTGCCACATTTCTCAACTTTACTCTTCCCATTCCATCTCCTTAGATTTCTGACTGCCTGCTTGCCAATGCTTCCATCAACTGCTCATTTCAAATTCAACAGTCAGCCAGGTAAAAGCTTCATTTTTATGTGCATGCGGTATACATGTGATACTTCTTATCTTTTATTCCATGCACTGACTGCTTTTCAAGCCTTAACAAGTCTTTATTTCATGCTCTCAAGAGGCTTCGACCTAATCTGGCTGCCCACTCTGCTCATAAACAATGATTCTCTCTCTTGCTCATTTAGTACTGGCTATACTAAACCCCTTTTTTACTCTTCAAACAGTCTTTCCCAAACTCACTTGCTTTTTCCTTCATCCTGGAATAATCTCCCCTGGGATCAGCATGGCGGGTCCTCCCTACTGCTACAGGTTTCTGCTCAGAATTGTACTCTGTAACTTCATGTACCTCCCACTCCTGTGCCAGCTTTCTCTATACCCTTCTTTGGGCTATTTTTCTCCACAGTACTTGTGACTGTGAACATACTATGTTATTCAATTAACGTGTTTATATTCCATCTTCCTCCCATTAGAATATAAACTTTGTGAGGGCAAGACTTTTTGTTGAGTGCATAAATGAACAAAACATCAAATATTCCTCTCCCACCTCCCAGTTCCGGACCCTTTCTTGCATATTTAGACAAAAGACCAATAACCTACCTCTGAATGCTCTTCATTTCCTACCATATAAATTAAAATTCTTTTGGGAGAGGGTATTCAAGTCTCTCTAATCTAGTGTGATGTTCCTTTCCAGTTCTTTCTCCTACTGACAAAATTTCTGCTCTACTTAAATTAACCTAATCGTCATTCCACAGTACACCTTAAGCGTTTGTCATTGTGGCTGTTAACAATTTGAAAACCGTATCCACTTTCCAAAGAAATACTTCAGATTCAGATGCCACTCCTTCTATAAAGTCCTCATGATTGCCCTACCTGGGAATAACCTCTTATTTCTCTAAAACTTAACTGTTTTCTAGTTAGATTACAAATGGCATTTATAAAAGGACATTTGCTGCAATATTTACAAAATGCCTCATCTGGTCTATGAACATACACACTTTTTTTTTTTTTCCCGAGACAAACTTTCACTCTTGTTGCTCAGGTTGGAGTGCAGTGGCATGATCTCAGCTCACTGCAACCTCTGCCTCCCAGGTTCAAGCGATTCTCCTGCCTCAGCCTCCCAAGTAGCTGGAATTACAGACACCCGCCACCAGGCCCAGCTAATTTTTTGTATTTTTAGTAGAGACGGGGTTTCATCATGTTAGCCAGGCTGGTCTCGAACTCCTGACCTCAGGTGATCCACCTGCCTCGGCCTCCCAAAGTGCTGTGATTGCAGGTGTGAGCCACCGCGCCCGGCCACACTTCTTGAGGGTAGGAATTATGTTACAGCATCTCTGAATTCCAGATAAAACCTATCACAAAATTTCAACCCATAAACTTCTATCCACACATATTTCCTTTTCTTTCTTCGTTTTTTTCAAGACAGGGTCCCACTCTGTTGCCTAGGCTGGAGTGCAGTGGCACAATCATGGCTCACAGAAACCCTGGCCTCCTGGGCCCAAGCAATATTCCCATCTCAGCCTCCCGAGTAGCTGGAATTACAGGCATGTGCCACCATGCCCAGCTAATTTTTGTAATTTTTGTAGAGACAGGGTTTCAAAAACACCATGTTGCCCAGCCAGGCTGGTCTCGAAATCCTTGGCTCAAGTGATTCGCCCACCTTGGCCTCCCAAAGGGCTGGGATTACAGACATGAACCACTGTGCCTGGTCCACACATACTTCTTAACAGGTTAGATAGTTTCAAAATTAAGACTCACCGTGGAGGTATCCAGACTGAACGTGCTTCCGAGCCTAGGCACATCTGGTCTGGGCTCCATTTGTGAGGGCAATGAAAACGGAAGTGAGTGCCGGTTGGTTAATTCTCTTCCTGTCCAGGGATCACTGGAACTTGGGGCAGATACTGGTACTTTGGGGATCGGCCGGGGCAGCCATGAGTCTCCAAGGCGGCTAGAGGGGACAGGTGGCAGTTTGTCTCTGGATGGACAATCGCCTGGTGTACAAGGCAAGGGGCGTCTCTGAGGTCGGGATTCTGTTCCAACAGAATATGGCCGGTCTGGAGGCGGTGGTGGTGGAAGATCTCGAAGTGTGGGAGGTACTGGCAATGGTTTGTCTTTATGAAGGGAGCCAGAAGCAGCCTGTGGAAGCACGGTGAAAGCAAATCAATAAAAACCCACTAGTACACAGCAAAGAATCCAAAAACTGCAGTAATGGAAAATGCTTTACCTTAGAAGCAGTTCCAAGAGCAGAAGCACTTGAGGGAACACATACTCGCTGCGGCAGAAGGTCAAGTCGTGGTGGCACTGGGGGAAGGGAAGCTTGTGGGGCCATGGAGAATGGAGAAGGCGGCCGTTCCACCTAGGGTACATAAAAAATTTAACAGGTTACTCTCGTTTGGGGAAATGGCATCTTTCAACTCTCCTAAAGCTGTGGATGGCAAATACCATGGGAACACTTACAACTACAAATGGGCCAGACTTAGGTTTACGGTCACACACACCCTCTTAAAAAACTTCCAGATATTCTAGCACTTCCTGAATAATTTTTGTGTCACCATAAGAGGGCACTCTCAATCACAGAAACACCATACCCATGGCAAGCTACAGGTAATCTATCTAGAAAGGACAGGGCGACAAAAAATTTCCTAGCTTACAATTTTAAAAATTACTACAGTTTTCTACCCCCTCACCTTTGGAGAAAGAAAAAAAATCTTTTCAAGATTAAAAATAGGAATCCGTAGAAAAAGAAAGGGGCAGGCCATGCATGGCGGCCCACACCTGTAATACTAACATTTTGGGAGGCGGGAGTTCGAGACCAGTATGGGCAACATAGTGAGACCCCGTCTCTACAAAAAATAAAATAAAAAATTAGCTGGGCCATGGTGGCACACAGCTATTTGGGAGGCTAAAGCAGGAAGACTGCTTGAGCCCAGGAGTTTGAGACTGCAGTGAACCATAATCATGCCACTGTACTCTAGCCTGGGCAACAGAGCAAGAGCCTGTCTCCACAAAAGAAAAAAAAGGATGGAGGGCGGGGTACAGATATTAACCTCTCAACAAAGTACCTGGGAAAACAATGTTTAAGGAACATAACAAAGAAACAGATCAATGACGATGAATTTTCTATGGGTTATTAAAATAAGAAAGAAGATAAGAGTGGGTACAGCGGCTCACACCTGTCATCCTAGCATTTTGGGAGGCAGGAGGATTGCTAGAGGCCAGGAGTTCAACATCAGAGATCCCTCTAAAAAAATTTTTTTAACTTAAAAAAAATTTTTAAAGGTGAAATTTGTAAAAAAAAAAAAAAAAAAAATCAAGAATATCACTAAAAAGTATCTTGAGTTCTTCCAAAGAAATAAATTATTTCAATTCAAGAATTAAAAGGGATTAATATTTTCTGTCAATTTGAGCTCTAAAAAATGAGGTACCAAATTAGAAGAAAGAACACATATATAATCTCTTCCATTTCCCTGCCTATAGCAGGCTTAGGAATAGCTGATAAGCTTGCCAAAGTAAGCGGTCAAGAGATATACAGTAATTCATTAAAAAAAAAAAAAAAAAAGGCTACTCTGCATTTAAATTCCCTAACAGGAAAGCAACTGACAGAGGAACAGCCATCCCCATACTTAGTCCTGTTATTAGTGTTGGGTGGTAGATGACAGAAAAGAAAGCTCTCATCTTTAGCTCTTTGCTTTATCCACATGCTTAAGATAACGGGCTCCCAATCAGCTGACAATGCAGCATGAGCAACTAAACAGCTCAATGACAAAAGTCAAAGTCAAGCCTCCTCTCACTTCATCATAATTATTTTGTCAGTTGCTATATCCTGCTGATTTTTCCCTAAAAGATTCTCATATCTGTATATTTCATTTCATTCTACTTAGCAACCTCAGATCTTATTTATTTATGGGAGACAGGGTCTTGCTCTATCGCCCAGGCTGGACTGCAGTGGCACAAACATGGTGCACTGCAGCCTTGACCTCCTGGGCTCAAGCCATCCTCCTGCCTCAGCCTCTCAAGTAGCTGGGACAAGGTGTGCACCACCACACGTTGCTTTTTTTGGGGGGGCGGGGGGGTTGGGAAGCACAGGTAGACAGGGTCTTGTCATGTTGCCCAGGGTGGTCTCAAACCTCTGGGCTAAAGTGATCCTCCTTGCCTTGGCCTCCCAAAGTGCTGGGATTACAGGCGTGAGCCACCGCGTCTTGACGTGATTTATTCAACAACATAGTGAACTTCCCAACTTGTAGTTTATCTCACCACATCCTTCTGCTTACCACTATCAGCTTAGCCATTCTTAAACACTCACCAACTCAAAAACCACCAGTAACTCCCAATTTGCCCTGTTACAAAATCTCACCCTCCTGCCGGGCTTTCTAATCTGGTCTCTGCAACCAAAGGTATTTCCCACAACTCCCTAACAAGTGTCAAGGCTGCTCTATTCAGGCTTATCTCCTCAGTGTTTCCTGCACATGCTATGATTATTTCGACTTCGGTATGATTCTTCAAATCCTTTCCCCATTCTGGAAGGCCCTCTCATCAATCTTTCTCTCATTCCTTAAGCACAGAGGGTTGAACTAATCATATTTTTAAATTCATGTCTCAACATCACAATGGATCCTTGCAATATTCTTTTTTTTTTTTTTTTTTTTTCTGAGATGGAGTCTCACTCGTTGCCCAGGATGGAGTGCAATGGCGCAATCTCGGCTCACTGCAACCACTGCCTCCCAGGTTCAAGCCATTCTCCGGCCTCAGCCTCCCAAGTAACAGGGATTATAGGCATGTGCCACCATGCCCGGCTAAATTTTGTATTTTTAGTAGAGACAGGGTTTCACCATATTGGCCAGGCTGGTATGGAACTTCTGATCTCAGGTGATCTGACCGCTTTGGCCTCCCAAAGTCCTGGGATTACAGGCGTGAAGCACCGCACCCGGCCGCAATATTCTTTTATCACAGCATATAAGGTTCCAGAAAAGGTAGAACCTTTATAAATTTATAAATGGAAAACAAATGATCAGAGAAATACGAACATTTCCAAGACTTAAAGACTTAAAGGACATAAACAGCCAAATAGAAAGGGTTTATTACATACCCAGCTCAATTAAGGAAAAGAAACCCACAACAAACAAACCAAAAATACCCTTACATTTTTCATCAAATCAAGGATGAGGAAAATATCTTAAAAGCTTCTGGTGGGCCAGGTGTGGTGGCTCACACCTGTAATCCCAGCACTTTGGGAGGCCGAGGTGTGCGGATCATGAGTTCAGAAGATCAAGACCATCCTGGCTAATACGGTGAAACCCTGTTTCTACTTAAAAAAAAAAAAAATGAGCCGAGCGTGGTGGCAGGCGCCTGTAGCCTCAGCTACTCAGGAGGCCGAGGCAGGAGAATGGCGTGAACCCAGGAGGTGGAGGTTGCAGTGAGCTGAGACTGCGCCACTGCACTCCAACCTGGGCGACAGAGCAAGATTCCATCTCAAAAAAAAAAAAAAAAAAAAGGGGGCTTTTGGTGACAGAGGGAAAGGAAGCACTGAAAAGTACAAATACATTAGAAGCTAGAAGTCAGTGAAGTCTTAACAATTTAGAGGAGAATATTTATCAACCTAGAATTCTGTAACTAGTCAATTTACGTTTGAGGGTTGAATAAAGGCTTTTTAAGATACCAACGATCTCAAGAAGTTTATCTCTCACCCTTTCACAGAAAGCCATTTTAAGGACATAAAGAAGTAAAGCAAAAAAGAGGAAAACACGGGAACCAAGGTACTCCAAGAGAGGAGAGGCAATGAAGTTCCATGAGTATGGCGAGGGGACACCTCAGGGTGACAAGCAGTATGGCACAGAGAATAACTGGAGCAGACTGGAGCTGAACACAGATGACTCCTATTTCCTACGCAGCAGTACACGATATCACATACTACTATACTAACAGATTTTATTTCACAGAAACTATATTGAGAGGATGTTTGAGAGTACGGTATGATTTGGTAGTGACAGGTACAAACTGAAAACTAAAAAATAAAAATAATTATACCAGGAAAAGCAGAAAGTTGTATAAGAAAGCAAAAGTAATTATTGTATAGTATGCTATTTGGCAGAGTATGGAGTGAAATCATGTAAACACTGAGTACTAAGCCAAATTCAAATAACTGTAGTGGGAGGATATGGAGTACAGAGGAGGGAGATAAGAGACCTAAACACTCTCCCACAATATCTGAGGTGAAGAGATCAAGAATCCAGAAGAAGCAGCATAAGCATATGGTTAAGAAACACAGAGGTAGTAAACAGTTTCAAGAATTAAAACTCTGAACGAGGGGACAGAGAGGTGCTGGAGGGGACAGAGGCAGGGAACCAATGTTTTTGTAAGTTTTTTAGCAATTCTTTTAAACCTTAAAAAAAAATCCATGTGCCCTCACCAACTATAAGTAGATTCATTATATTAAAAACAAATCAAAATAAAACAACAAACAACATCTACCAGGATGTGAAGAAACAGGCATTCTCATTCTTTTCCATACCTTCAAGAGTGATTTCAGGACCAAAAAAAGGGGCTAAGCTTTAATAACTATCCAAAAGTTAAATATTTTCACTCAAATTATTTTATTCATACAAAATATATAATGAACTATAAAGTACAAGGAATAAAACATCCATGTACTTATCATCCAGCTAAAAAACAAAATACCATTATCACTGTGATATTCCCATGAGCCCCTCCATTAATCATAACCCTCCCCTCTATCACAGTTGAAATACACATGCCCTTATGTAGCAATCCCACTGCTAGCCTAGACAGACTTGTTTAAAAGCTGGCCAATATATGTAAGCCTGCAAACAATATGTATGTCCATTAAAAGGAAGACAAAATAAATTATGGAATGGCCAAATGACAAAATACATGAAGCTGGTTTTTTTTCTGTTTGCATTTCTACATGGCTAGGGAAAGAGTGTTCCTTTACTTCTTCCTCTAAAGTGTTTCACCTGCACATATGTCCTCTTCCTAAATAAAACTATTAGCTCCTTGAAAGCCTTGTCTTAGATTTCTCATCCCATATAGCACTCAACCATCTAGCACAACAAACACTTTGAAAAAGTAACATGCATTAATTGTAAAAAATTCAAATATTCCACAGAATTTAAGTGCTCTCAATTTCTATCCTCAGAAATAACAGTGATTAGTTTGGTATGTAGTCATCCAATTTTTCTATGTATATCCTTTTAAAAAAATTTTTTTACAGAAATAAGTCACGCTACACGTAGTATACAATTGCTTTTTATTTATGAGACAGGGTCTCACCATGTCACCCAGCCTAGAGTGCAGTGGTACAATCACAACTCACTCCCACCTTGAATTCCTGGGATCAAGCAATCCTCCTGTCTCAGTCTCCAGACTAGTTAGAACTACAGGCGAACACCACCATGCCCAACTATTTTTTTTTTAGGGGGGCATCGGGGCAGTGGTGGTGAAGATAGGGTTTTGCTACGTCGAATTGCTGGGCTCAACTGATCCTCCAGCTTTGGCCTCCATAGTAGTCAGAACTACAGATACACAACACCATACCCAGCTTTTTTTTTTTTTTTTTTTTGGAGTTGGGAGTAGAGATAGGGTCTCACTATATTGCCAAGGCTGGTCTCAAACTGGGCTCAACTGATCCTCCAGCCTCAGCCTCCCAAAGTACTGGGATTATAGGCATGAGCTATAGGCATGCCCAGCCCCAACTTTCTAATGCCAAGACTCCACTAAAAAAAAAGGGAACCGAACTTATTCTAGTTGCATTAGCAAAAGAGGATCCAGTTCTTTTATTTCTCCATCATATTCTCCACCAGGGGATATGAATAAAGTCTTAGTCCTAAAATACAGACAGTATTGGGCCTTAAGCTGGAATGCCTGGTCACAGATGCAGCTCACAGATGCTTCAACCTACTAGCTGTGTGATCTTAGGATCTTAGTCCTAAAACTTCGGATCTTAGTCCTAAACTTCGGATCTTAGTACTAAAATACAGACAGCATGGGCCTTAAGCTGGAATGCCTGGTTACAGATGCAGCTCACAGATACTTCAACCTACTAGCTTGAATAAAAATAAAAATTTTTTTTTTTTTATTTTTTCTGAGGTTGCAGTGTGTGATCTTCGGCAAATTCCTTAACCTCTTTGTGCCTCAGTTTCTTAATCTGTTAAATGAGGGTAATAGTAGTATGTACTCATGGGGTTGTAGTAAAGATTATATAAGTAAAAAACAAGTAAAGTGCTTAACATAGTATCTGTCATATAGTAAATGCTCAATAAATATTAGCTATTAATACTACCTATCATTGTAGTTTGCATATCATTAAGTGTTTTACGTCTTTAGAACATAAACTCATAATGGATTTAGCCAGTCTCCTAAACTGCTGTCTTACCTTGGCACCAGCCAATTCCTTCATCATGAAGAGAGTATCATCAGCTCGTTCATCGTCATCATCATCATAATTTGGGGAGGGAGCTCCCTCTGCTCCTTGCCTCAACAGGCTGCCACTCCCTCTAGGATCAAATGGATCTACCACGATGGGTTCAGTACCTTTAATTTCACATCGGCAGAAAGGACAGCCCTGACCTTCTGATTCCTGCAGAAGAAGCAAGAGATAGTAAAAGATGCATCTGAAAATATTTAAAATATTAATCTGCTAGAAAATACATTTCCTAGAGATTAAAAGAAAGTAAAAGTTTAAACCTAACCCCAAAGCCAGACCACCCCTTATATCAGTAAAGGCTATATAATACCGAATTCTCCAAGGTGATTACATAGCTGAAGAAAGTCACTGTTTAGATCCATACCTGCCAGGATGTAAGACAGGATGTGCACATGAGGTGTCCACAGGGCTCAATCTTTACATCCTTATCATTTTCAGCACATATTTTACACAGCTGGAATGTGGAGCCCATCTCACAGTATAATTCATATTGTTCCTTTAAGAAAAATTAAGAGACTATTAGTTGAATAACTGCAATCATAAATGTTAACAACAGAAAAAGTGAAGACTTGCTTCCTATACAAATTTTGCTTATATAAAAATGTCACAACAGTGGTTTATTTTCTCCCATTAAACCAGAAAGCATCTAGTCTGGGTCCTATTTTAAGCTCCAGGGTTTAAAGTGAAACCACATACACACAAATTCACTAATCTAGTCAACAGTTTAAATTCACTAATCTAGTCAATGGTGTTCCAATCAATTCAATTATGCCATCAGTTCTATAAAGACTATACTAAAGTTTGTGTTCAGTGATATGGTTATAATGTAAAACAAAACTCACCTGGGTCACTTTGATATGGTCTTGGGGAGTTGGTTCACATAAGCCAGTCAGATCAGGATTCTGATTTCGTCCATCAGGAAACAAATAGCTGTAAAGAGTAACCAATCTTGGGTTTTATTGAAGCCAATTTACCAGTGCTTGCTAATATAGACAAATGGTATCTGGGAGTTCCTCCAATCTAAAAGGGCAACTTGGTGTAAGTATAAAGATAAATCTTACTTCAAAAAAATAAATAACAGAACAGTTAAAAGATATTCTCCAAAAACAAAGATATTCTCCTTCTCCAGGTAACAATGCCATAGGTTCTATCTTTTAATCAAGGGGTTGGTTAGCAAAGCTTTTCTGTAAAGAGCCAGACAGAAAATCATTTAGGATTTGTAGGCCACATTAGTCTGGGTCACATATTCTTCTCTGATTGTTTTTTTCAAAATGACTCTTAGGAAAAACTATCTTGGCTTACACGGGGAACAAACAGGTAGCCCATGGGTCACAGTTTACCAACCAATTTTTAATCAATGGATGGCCACCATACAGAAATTCTTTTTTTTTTTTTTTTTTTTAGAGATAGATTTTTTTTATTTTTTCTGAGGTTGCAGTGAGTGATCTTGGTTCACTGCAACCTCCACCTCCCGGGTTCAAGTGATTCTCCTGCCTCAGCCTCCCAAGTAGCTGTGATTACAGGCACTTGCCACCACATCCGGCTAATTTTTTGTACTTTTAATAGAGACAGGGTTTTGCCATGTTGGCCAGGCTGGTCTTGAACTCCTGACCTCAGGTGATCCGCCCGTCTCAGCCTCCCAAGCTGCTGGGATCACAGGTGTGAGCCACTGAGCCCAGCCTAAATTCTTAATTTAAACTGCATTTGCTTTTGATCAAGGACCTGAAATACCTTTATTTACAGGTTTAAGAAAATGAGAGACACTAATTTAAAAGCAATGTAACAAGATGCAAATTAAGCCACTGAGATCATCTACCAGGGAGATCCAGTTTCTAGCATCAAACTGTTCTGACATTTGGGACAGCACTTCTTTTTTTTTTTTGAGACGGAGTCTCGCTCTGTCGCCCAGGCTAGAGTGCAGTGGCCGGATCTCAGCTCACTGCAAGCTCCGCCTCCCGGGTTCACGCCATTCTCCTGCCTCAGCCTCCCGAGTAGCTGGGACTACAGGCGCCCGCCACCACGCCCGGCTCCTTTTTTGTATTTCTTAGTAGAGACGGGGTTTCACCGTGTTAGCCAGGATGATCTCGATCTCCTGACCTCATGATCCGCCCATCTCGGCCTCCCAAAGTGCTGGGATTACAGGCTTGAGCCACCGCGCCCGGCCGGGACAGCACTTCTTTCAGACCCAATGCTATCATAAGTAAAAGATAATATATAATACAAAATGTATTTTCCTAATCACTTTAAAACACAAGCTAGTTTTCTACCACCTGGTCAACTGTTAGTATTTTTAAGTGTTTACCAACTGATAATCAATTTGAATTCTCAAAGGAATAGCAATTCTGGAATAAATAAGGACTTAGTTATAAATAGCAGCATAGGTTGCAAAAGTCCAAGGCCTGAAGAAATGTTGCTGAACAAAAATGAAGTGAGGATGAAAGCAGATGAAGGCCACCGAGGCCTATGGCCATTAGGAACATTGAATCACCTGAATGCCAACTAAATAACTGGTCAAATTTCCTGCTAATTGGTATATTTTAAAACCCAAAATAGGCTTGAAAATAAGTTAACATTTGGAAAAAAAGAAAAAAAGATGAAGTTTATTTATGGTAATAACTGAAGCGGTAGAGAATAATTTCACTCATGGAATCCCTAAAAAAGAAAAACAAGTCTTCCAGGACCTGAAGGTCAAATCAGTATCATCTGTTAATATTTTCCTGAATCTTAGTCTATAGTTTAAGAAACCTGGAATAAAGTCATTAATGATGAGGTTTTACAGCCCCTAAGTTCCTAGACTCTAACAGATGGTATGCAGTAGGTACTCACAAGCCTTCCCGGAAGCCATCAATCAGTGCTTGGAAGAGAGGTTTATTGTGAGGGATTGTCTGGAGAATGTTCCCATCAGCAGTAACATACCCAATAGCCCACTGACCCAGACGAGTACAGCTCAGCCGGAAGATGTAACTATGAACAGAGACAAACAGAAGCTTTAGTAGATTATGCTGGTATTAGGGTGGAAGGCAAGGCAAGATACAGACAAAAATCAAAAGGACCGTCAAGAATAACTTTTTTTTTTTTTAAAAAAAGACAGAGTCTGGCTCTGTCATCCAGGCTGGAGTGCAATGGCATGATCTCGGCTCACTGCAGCCTCCGCCTCCTGAGTTCAAGTGATTCTCCTGCCTCAGCCTCCCGAGTAGCTGGGACTACAGCATGTGCCACCATGCCTGGCTAATTTTTGTATTTTTAGAAGAGATGGGGTTTCACCATGTTGGCCAGGCCAGTCTTGAACTCCTGATTTCAAGTATCTGCCCAACTTGGCCTCCCCAAGTGCTGGGATTACAGGCATGAGCCACCACACCAAGGCAAGAATTAACACTTCTCCTTAGCTTCAAGTCAGTGACAAGTAAAAAGAAAGAAAATATTTTTAAAAAGAGAGTAACTTCCTCCATGACTCCACACCAGAAGCAAACAACACATAAACGCAATTCTTTTTTGTTTGTGTTGGTTTTGAGACGGGGTTCCACTCTTGTTGCCTAGGCTAGAGTACAATGGCATGATCTCGGCTCACTGCAACCTCTACCTCCCAGGTTCAAGTGATTCTCCTGCCTCAGCCTCCTGAGTAGCTGGGATTACAGGCACCTGCACCACGCCTGGATAATTTTTGTATTTTTAGTAGAGACAGGGTTTTACCACATTGGCCAGGCTGGTCTCAAACTCCTGATCTCGTGATCCGCCCGCCTCGGCCTCCCAAAGTGCTGGGATTACAGGTGTGAGCCACTGTGCCCGGCCATAAACTCAATTCTTAAGTGGCCTGAAAACATTTATCAAATTATAGGATCTGAATTAAGTCAATACATCTGATAAAGAGGTATCAATCCTATTGCAGAATCTTGGCTATTGTGAAACTAATAAAGGCCATGTTTCTTCTATACTAGCAGAAGTCTCAAGATAACAAAATTCAGAAGAATAAACCTTTTTGCTTCATTGCACTGACCTGCCAGGTTTGTGAATGAATTTCTGGAGCCGAGCTTTCACTTCGTCATACGTCAAAAAAGCCATGTAGCCAGGATGAGTTACAGCAAGGCTGTTCCAATTCCTGAGCAAAGAGGACCAGGGCTAAAGAAACGAGATCAATCACAGACTATTCAGATCAGACGTACAACCAACTCAGAGGGCAATGAGAAACAAACAAACAAACAAAAAAAACACCACCACCAACTCTTAATTCATTGTCAGAAATTTTTAATTATACCATCACTCAGAGGGAAGACACACGTGTTTGGGAGATTAAAAACTCTGAAAAGCTATGAAGAAAAGAATATATGCTTATAGGGAGAAACTTAATACAAAATGAAAATTCTAGAATTTGTAAAGCAGCTCTAATTAACAGTAGTGGGGTTGAACAACAACAAACTGAAAACCAGGATAGGGCCTACAGGTGCAACTAATAAGTTTCAAATAAATGTGTATGCAAATTGGCATAGACAACACCAGAAAAAGCATTATTTTTAGAGAAAAAGAAAGGAGTTGTTTTTGAAGTATCTAAACATCTCAATATTAACAGTCAATTTTGATAAAACAGGAGAAAAAGTTGCAAACATACACAAATATCCAGTATCAGAAAACTAATATATCCATATTCTGGCCATTTTACAAACATTAAAATGATAAAAAGAAGAATATTCAATAACAAGGAAAGATGTGAAGAGAAGAAAGCAGGTGGTATAGCTGTCATTTTCACTATATATACATACACACATATATTTTTAATACGAGGTAGTTTTAATCTTTTTTTGGCATAGTTCCTAAAATGAATTAAATACTTTCACACAGACAAAAACCCCAATTTTTTTTTTTTTTTTTTTTAAGTTTTCTCTTCAGAAAAGTAGCAGTAACCAGTTTAGTCAACTTTTTTAGTATCCTACCTGAAAGAGTCGGGTAAAGATGTCAAATTCAAAAACTGAAATATAATCATTGCAGGTCAGATCAATAGTGGATTTCAGAGCCATGGCCTCCAGCCCAGAACTGATGGGATGCACTTCATGTAGAGCCTGTCGAAAGCTCTTCCAAGGGACTATTGTCCTGGGATGGGGGTGGAGAGGAGACACAAAGTGAAATAACAGAGATAATTCCAGGCATCGCCATAATCAAGCAAAGGAAAGAGAGCCACATTAAGTTCTCAATACTAATTTCAATCCTCTTAATTCAAAATACAGGTCAGCTTCTTTAATATAGAAAGAAGGGGGCCGGGCACTGCGGCACATGCCTTCAGGAGGCCCAGCACTTTGGGAGGCCAGAGTGGGCAGATTGCTTGAGCCCAGCCTGGGCAATACGATGAAACCTTGTCTCCACGAAGACAAACAAACAAAATTAGCCGGACTAATTAATTAGTTCCAGCTACTCTGGAGGCTGAGGTGGGAAAATCTCTTGAACTTTGGAGGCGGAGGTTGCAAGTGAGGCAAGATCAGGCCACTGCACTACAGCCTGGGCAACAGAGTGAAACCATGTTGCAAAAAAAAGAAAAGAAAAAGAAAAAATAATCTACAAATAAAGACGGGGTCTTGTAATGTCATCCAGGGTGGTAGTCTCAAACTTCTGGCCTCAAGCAATCCTCCTGTCTTGGCCTCCTAAAATGCTGGGACTACAGGAGTGAGCCCCTGTGCCTGGCCAAAAATAAAAGCCATTAAAGAGAAACTTGGGCCTAGCACGGTGGCTAATGCTTGTAATCCTAGTACTTTGAGAGGCCAGGGGGAAGGATTATTTGAGGCCAGAAGCTCAAGACCAGCCTAGATAACACAGCAAAATCCTGTCTCTGTAAATTAGCTGGGACTGGCAGCACACACATGTAGTCCCAGCTACTTGGGAGAACTGCTTGAGTCCAAGAGTTCAAGGTTGCAATGAGCTATGATTGATTGTACCACTGCACACCAGACTGGGCAAGAGAGTGACATCCTGTCTCAAAAAAGAAAAAAAAATAACACAACAAAAACCAGAATATTTATATTTATACTTAAAAACAAGCTTGACTCATAAATCAACCTACATAATACATATAGACAATACAGCAAAATGGAAAAGGTAAGCCACAGCCTAGGAGAAGATATTTGTAATGTAAGTATTTAACAAAGAACTAGTAACCTATAATAAGAAAAAGATAAACCACTCAATAAGAAAATGGGCAAATCAGAAATAGGAACAGGCAAGTCAGAATAAGAATCTCGACTGGTCATAAAGGTAAGAAGAAGCTCAATCTCCCTTCTCATCAAGGAATATAAAGCAAAATATTACACTAATTCACATCACCAGCGTTAGCTAAATTATGGGGCTACTGTAAAATATGAACTGGTACAACCATTTTGGAAAGAAATTAGACAATACTTAGCAAAGCAAAAGAAGTAAAACCCCAAGACTTAGTAATTCCACTCCTATGTATGTAAATAAAGACAATTTCTTGCATATGAAGACAACTTAGATACTGTTCACTGCTGATAGCAAATAATGTGAAATATATATGTCCATTAAGGGCAGAATGGGGCTGGGTGCGGTGGCTCATGCCTATAATCCCAGCACTTTGGGAGGCCAAGGTGGGCGGATCACGAGGTCAGAAGATCAAGACCATCCTGGCTAACACGGTGAAACTCTCTACTAAAAATGCAAAAAATTAGCTGGGCATGGCGGGCGCCTGTAGTCCCAGCTACTTGGGAGGCTGAAGCAGGAGAATGGCGTGAACCCAGGAGGCAGAGTTTGCAGTGAGTGGAGATCGCACCACTGTACTCCAGCCTGGGTGACAGAGCAAGATTCCATATCCAAAAAAAAAAAAAAGTGCACAATGGCTGTGGAGAGAAAGGGAAGAGCATTCAAAGAGCTTAATCTGCAAAACTATTTCTTAAAAAAAAAATGAACAGGGCAAAACTTAACCAAATATTTAACCACAGCTAGGAAATACGTACACATATAGTTTCTCAGAGAGTTCCTGAATGTTAAATATTTCAATAGTAAAAAAGTAAAATAGTAAAAATAGTAAAGTAAAAATAGTAAAAAAGTAAAAAAGTAAAAAAAAAAAAAAAAAAAAGTAAGCTTTATTCATAGTTCAAATTCATTATTGAGACTTACTTTTCCCCAAAAGCTTTTCTCCAAAATTCTGCAGCATCTGCTTTAGTAATCCGAAATGTGTCTCCTTGAAAGAGTCCACTTGGAAAGATTCCTTTTAGCTCTGCCAGCATGTGGCTGAAGATGAGGGACAGTTTGGTTAGGTTTCGCCTACAAATGATCAGAAGTGCAATAATTAAACACAAAAAATTATTTTTATTTTAAATGCACCAAATTCACCATACAAGATGTATAATTAACATGAATATCAAAATACATTTAGAAAGAACCTCTTCAAATATTCTTTCTGGCCAGTATTATTCAAGGATATAAAAAAGTAGAGAAAAGAAATGCGCCGTTGAGAATATTTTTACATATTCAGTGATATTGTTGTCTTTGTTTAAAGAAGGGTTTTAGAAACTTTTTGTTCTAAGATCATACGAAAGATACAAATACAATGGAAGAAATACTGTTGCATTCACTGTCTCCACTTTTATCTCCTCCATTCAAACAGATACGAAGTAAACAAGAGAAAAAATTTAGTCATATATTTTAAAGCTCTAATCTTGAATTAATAAAGCTTAATAGCTAAGCACGAACATGGACAAATTCACTTTTTAAGGATGACAGGTAAGAGAATTCAACAAATAATAATCACTCTATCACAAAAGAAAAAAATGATAGGAAACCAATGTATTATTTCCTGCTTTGCAGGTGTATTTATCAAGTATATTTATCATCATATAACATATCTAAATAAAAGATAGTCTTAATAAAAAGAACTTTTTAAGTATCCAGACCTAATAAATGTCTCCTTTCACTAAATCAGACCTTAAAGAGATAAATTTTACCCAAACTCCTCTTCCTTTACCAAAAATGAGATGCTAACATCCAAACCACACAAAAATTTCTACGTAGTGCATATGCTACTGTTAACAATTAGTTAATTCTGTTCTCACAACCTGTTTAATGGATATGATTATAAAGACGTCACACAGGCCAGGAGTGGTGCCTCACGCCTGTAATCCCAGCACTACAGAAGGCTGAGGCAGGCGGATCACTTGCAGTCAGGAGTTCAAGACCAGCCTGGCAAACATGGTGAAACCCTGTCTCTACTAAAAAATACAAAAATTAGCTGGGCATGGTGGTGTGTGCCTATAACCTCAGCTACTTGGGAGGGCTGAGGCAGGAGAATCCCTTGAACCCGGGAGGTAGAGGTTGCAGTGAGCTGACATTGTGTCACTGCCCTCCAGCCTGGGTAACAGAGCGAGACTCCATCTCAAAAAAAAAAAAAAAAACAGGCTACACATGATATAGATACTATTACACTAAACAAGCTACTGAATACATGTGTCTATTTTTCCTTGTCCCAATAATTTGTATTTATGTACTCAAAAGTTTATTCTTGTTATACAAATGTACTATAAAAATTCAAGTCAAATCGTGATCAATTACTGATTGCCTAACAATCCTCTACTAGGAATAGATTTTTCTTAATGCTATACTGGAAGGTCACCATCAGTGCTATCTTTGTCTTTCGTGGATAAAATGCAGCACCAAATTATACAAGTCTCTATATCCATGACTTGTTCGAAAAATGCTATTGAAATCTTTTTTTGGCCAGGTGCGGTGGTTCACGCCTGCAATCCCAAAATTTTGGGAAGTCGAGGCAGGTGGATCACCTGAGGTCAGGAGTTTGAGACTAGCCTGGCCATTTCTACTAAAAATACAAAAATTAGCCGGGAATGGTGGTGGTGCATGCCTGTAATCCCAGCTACTTAAGAAGCTGAGGCAGAGGTTGCAGTGAGTTAAGATCACGCCACTGCACTCCAGCCTGGGCGACAGAGTGAGACTCAGTCTTTTTTTTTTTTTTTTTTTTTTAAGCACTTACCCAATCTTTAAAGTCCATTAACTGTTTTTTTTTTTCCTAGCACTTTGAGATCCTTTGATTATTGTTTAATAGAACTTCTACCATTTATCAAAGAGAAAATAGACAAGATCAAGAATATATCACAAATGGAATATGAAACAGGTAACTTGAAAGAAACCCTGCAAAGCACAAGTTAATCCCAATGAATTTACTTTCCAGTGTTCAGCAGGACCCTAGACTGCACAATCAGCAGCTTGAGGCTCAGACGTCGACATCTACCTAACATTCTGTCAAGCAGTAATCCTTCAACTAGATTACTGAGAACCTACTGTGTGTGTGAAGAACTACGCTAAACAGTACAGCGGGATAATGAATGAGATGACAGAAAAAATAAATATGTATCACACTTTTGAGGTTATACCAGAGCTCTTTCTGAAGCAAACAGGTTTGAATTTTACTTCTTCCTGAACATCTTTCCTTAGGTTTTGCAGTATTGTCTTCTCTTGGTTCTCCTACTTCCTTCTGTTGTTTCTTGGCTTTTCTCCCCCATCATCTTAAGCGGTATTTCCCAAGAATTTGCTCTCTGCTATTTTCAGTTCTTTCTCTGTGTACTCTCTTCTCTTCCTTTGCAATCTTAGGGCTTTAAAAGCTACTTAGCAAACGATGCCCAAATCTTAGGCCTTGGTAGTTTTTTTATTTTTTATTTTTTTTTTTTGAGACGGAGTCTCGCTCTGTCGCCCAGGCTGGAGTGCAGTGGCCGGATCTCAGCTCACTGCAAGCTCCGCCTCCTGGGTTTATGCCATTCTCCTGCCTCAGCCTCCCGAGTAGCTGGGACTACAGGCGCCCGCCACCTCGCCCAGCTAGTTTTTTTTTTTGTATTTTTAGTAGAGACGGGGTTTCACCGTGTTAGCCAGGATGGTCTCGATCTCCTGACCTCGTGATCCGCCTGTCTCGGCCTCCCAAAGTGCTGGGATTACAGGCTTGAGCCACCGCGCCCGGCCGGTAGTTTTTCCAACTATCTACTCTACCACATTTTTCCGCCACTCGAATGCTAGCACCTCAAAGCAACATGTTCAGAATTAAACTAATCTTTCTTAAATCTGCTCTTTCTTCGTATTCTTTACTTCTGTATTTAATGACAACACCACCTTACTTCCCACAGGTTCAAAACCTGAAGAATCTTCTTAGCTTCTTTCATTTACCTTGTTCTCCATATCTAATTAGTCAATTTGTTGCCAATCTGTGGTCATTCCTACCTTCGATTTACGTGGTACTGGCCTAATGTAAACTCCTTGGTAATAATTAAAATTAAAATTCCAGTCTTGGAATTCTGTGTCTTCAGCGTCTCTTCCTATGCATGTACAATCCTTATGACATTTAACTGCCTTTTGACGAAGGGAAAAAATAAACAATCAATTTTCACAGCCAATGGGATAAAATCCAAACTCAGCTTGGATTTTAAGGCTTTCCATTGACCTGGACCTAACCTTTCTAACTAACTTCTGAGTTCTTCACTAGTATGTTCTAGCCAAACCAAGTACTTCACCTTTTCTTACACCTGCCACTCTTCTTTGTTTCTCGGTCTCTGCCTGTTTCTCTGGTCTGAAATAAGACCCAGTTTAAATGTCATTTCTTTAAGAGCAAGCTAGACATAATAAAATACTCCACAACCCCAGCATTTTCTCTGCAGTTCTCTTACACCATCTGAACCCATTCTGCACTATAGCTATCTGTGTACACAATGGCTAAATCTATTTCTGACTTGTATTTATATCCCTCCGGGCCAGGCAAATGGCAGAAATTTCTAATGATCAATATACCTTCAGAAAACCTTTGAGTGCCCACTATGTGTGAGGCTGGGGGTGAATACGACAACGAACAAAATAAAATTCTTGCTTTTATGACATGTACATTCCCACGAGAGTGTATCAGATGGTAGGAGAAAACTGCTGTGAGGAGGAATAACACAGAGTATGAGAAGCCATGCAGGGTTGCTGTTCAGGGAGGGTAGTCTTAGAGACTTTATCGAGTGTTGCTTTTTAAGCTGAGTCTGAAGTGAATATAGGCAGTGGGTCTTGGAAAAACTGGACCATGCTGGCATCTTTGGTTCTTAAAATAATTTTCTACCAAAAATCTACCAGGTACCTAGCACTATGTTGGATCAAAGATAAAATATGCATACCAAAATAACAAGACACAGAAAGCATTTTTATTTTGTGAAGTAAGCCACACACAAAAAAAGTTATTGACCACAAAGATGTAATGGCACCAGGTACCTAAGAGCAGTTCAAAGTGCTGACTGCAACAGTTACGGGAAATCAATTTAAGACATTTTCCTACTCAAGAATGCATCCCTTCAAAAAGCCTGCTCACATTTCTTAAAACCACCAGAGATGTCCACTCTAAGCATCATACTTCTTAAAAGGAAATAATGAATTTACAAAAGTCCATGAGTCAGAGCATTTTGTAATCAATATGAAGCTATGGTTCAGTGTCTACAGTATACGGGGCAGAATTCAATCAGCAGAATCTGTCTTAACATGTAAAAAGAATGAGGCATGATATAGACATTTGAGTTTACATGGTAAGCAATACTTTAAAAAATTCTGTCAGCAGTTACCTCAACTCATACAATGTGTTCTAACGATTCTCCAAAGATCCACAAAGGAACACAACTGTTCAATTTTTTGTAAATGGCCTGACGACAGAACTTTTCTTTTTTCAGTTCTAGTAGCAGCAAGCAGTACAGGCTTTTCTTTAACACAGTAACACAGTGCTGGGGAAGGAAGTCATTCACCTTCTAATGCCTTCAGCTCTAACCATCTACATCTACTTAACTGCAAATTCTACTCTACAGCTTCCATCTTCCTCTTCTCTTTTCCTCTCACAACTTCCTCATAATCAAATGCTGATTCTGCATGCAGCATCTTTTTTTTTTTTTTTTTAAATTCAAGATTGGTATCAGTTCTTTTCTCTCTACCTCAGGGCCTACCTTCAATGCCAATGTACCTTCGTGCCTCAGGCCCAAAGCAATGTTATGCATTTTCCTGTGTATAATTTCACATAATAAAGAAGTAAGATTTACATATCACCAATACACAAGTATATTAAAAATTAAATGAGCAATTATAGCTATTGTTTTAGCTTCAACAGTAAAACTATAAATACAACTTCATAGGACTCACAATCACCATCTTAAGCAAGACAGGAGTTGAAAAGTGGCCTTTATATGAATGATGAGGTAAACAGAAAAATCTCTCAAACCATTTTGTTTCTACATAGAATACTGAAAAAGTTATCTTGTAACTCTTGCTCAAAAGGTACTTTGAAGAGAAAGAGGAAATAGGAAAACAAACACAGTATGAGGAGATAAATTAATTCCTTCTATTAAAAATGCATGTATTAACATTTAAGACAAGTAAACTGCAGCCTCAACCTCCCAGACTCAAGCAATCCTTTCGCCTCAGCCTCCTGAATAGCTGAACCCACAGGCCACTATGCCTGACTAATTTTTCTTCTTTTTTCTTTTTTGAGACGAAGTCTCACTCTGTCACCCAAGCTGGTGTGCAGTGTCACTTCTTGGCTCACTGCAACCTGTGCCTTCCAGGTTCAAGCAATTCTCCTGTCTCAGCCTCCCCAGTAGCTGGGACTACAGGCACATACCACCATGCCCGGCTAATTTTGTATTTTTAGTAGAGACGGAGTTTCTCCATGTTGGTCAGGCTGGTCTCAAACTTCCGACCTTAGATGATCCACCCGCCTCAACCTCCCAAAGTGCTGGGATTACAGGCGTGAGCCACCGCACCTGCCCTAATTTTTGTATTTTCAGTAGAGACGGGGTTTCACCATATTGGTCAGGCTGGTCTCAAACTCCTGATCTCAGGTGATCCACCTGCCTTGGCTTTCCAAAGTGCTGGGATTACAGATGTCAGCTACCGCACCCAGCCACTTTTTCTATTTTTTTGTGTGTGTGATGGGGGTCTCACTATATTGCCCAGGCTGGTCTCCAACTCCTGGGCTCAAGCGATCCTCATACCTTAGCAGAAGTAGCTTTTTAACGTATATTTTCTGTCTGCAGATAATTTAAAAGAATTTATGTCTTATGGAATTTAAATGAACAGTTAACTGTATAAACCCTATACAGGGCCAGAAAAATTAACTTAATCTGCTAAACTAGTATTATCTATTCTAAAACAGAGATTTCCCAAATCTCAGATTATTAGAATTATTTTACTTGAACAACATTATTGTTCTGAAGAACTAACACAGAAATATCAAAAATCATCCCATCTACTTCAAAATAGTCTCTTAAAAATGGTTTAAAGACTTGAAAAAGTTTATATGATATTTAAAAAGAGAAGGAAACAAAACTTTCATTTTTTTTTTTTTTTTTGAGACGGAGTCTCGCTCTGTCGCCCAGGCTGGAGTGCAGTGGCCGGATCTCAGCTCACTGCAAGCTCCGCCTCCTGGGTTCACGCCATTCTCCTGCCTCAGCCTCCGGAGTAGCTGGGACCACAGGCGCCCGCCACCTCGCCCGGCTAATTTTTTGTATTTTTTAGTAGAGACGGGGTTTCACCGTGTTAGCCAGCATGGTCTCGATCTCCTGACCTCGTGATCCGCCCGTCTCGGCCTCCCAAAGTGCTGGGATTACAGGCTTGAGCCACCGCGCCCGGCCAAAACTTTCATTTTAAAAACAGTAATTTAGGCTGGGCACAGCAGCTCACACTTATAATCCTAGCTCTTTGAGGGGCTGAGGCCGGCAGATTGCTTGAATTCAGGAGTTTGAGACCAGTCTGTGCAATATAGTGTGACCCCTCAATCTAAACAAAAAATACAAAAATTAGCCAGGTATGGTGGTACGTGGGATGATAGCTTGAACCTGGCAAGTGGAGGGTGCAGTGAGCAGAGATCGCACCACTGCATTCCAGCCTGTGTGACGGAGCAAGACTGTCTCAAAAATAATAATAATAATAATAAGCAAAGAAAAGTAATTAAGTAATTGTAGATTGGTATATGGTGGTTATAAAACTTTTTCAACTCTTCTGTAGGACTGAAAAATTTCCTAATAGGTTGGGCGTGGTGGCTCACGCCTGTAATCCCAGCACTTACGGGAGGCCAAGGTGGGCAGATCACTTGAGCTTACAAGTTCGAGACCAGCCTGGACAACATGGTGAAACTCCGTCTCTACAAAAAATACAAAAATCAGCCGGGCATGGTGGCATGAGCCTGTGGTCTCAGCTACTCAGGATGCTGAGGTGGGAGGATGGCTTGAGCCCTGGAGGTGGAGGTACAGTCAGCAGAGATCATGCCGCTGCATTCCAGCCTAGGCAAACTAAGAGAGACCCTGTCTCAAAAAAAGAAAGAAAGAAAGAAAGAAAAATCATAATAAAAGACTGGAGGTCAGGCGTAGGGACTCACACCTGTAATCCCAGCTCTTTGGGAGGCCAAGATGGGAGGATGGCTGAAGGCCAAGAGTTTCGTACCAGCCTGGGCAACACAGCGAGACTGTCTCTAAAAACAAACAAAAAACACACTGAAGAAAACTCCCAGTAATTTACACATAAGTGTATTTTAACAATATTTGTAAATCAAATGATCCTATCGATCCCAAGAGGAAAATTCCAAGATGATTTAATACTTTTAATACAACGATTAACAAAAAAGCTGCAAAACATTATACAATACCATTACAGGGTTGCAAAATAGTCCCAAAATAAGGTTACAATTTTTGCCATTCAGTGATGGTATAGGCTTAAGACTCATATAGATGATGATAATTATACTGCTGAAGGGTAGCATGATCACTGCTTTTAAGTATTTCATTTACTGGTACTATTTCAGTGATAACTGCTGCTTTTCCTATCAGATAAACTCCAGAAACCTTACATACAAACACTAGTGTCATCTAAAGAATGCTGAGTGAGAACATACTGAGATGACATTTATAACTCAATAGCAGCATCCTCTGCTCACAGTAATCAGCTTTAAAAATAGATACAACGGAACTGCTTTCCACAAAGCCTCACAGGAAGTCAATGAAGTACTGTTTAACTCTTATTGACTTAAGCTGTTAAAAAAAAAAAAAAAAAAAAAGAAAGATAGAAAACCATCACCTACAAAAGGAGTTCTTAGCCAATACATCTAAAAATAGCAATGGCCCTTTTTACTAAACACATATTGAGTGTATTTGATACTACAAACTCATGGTCCTGCTTTTGAAATTCCCAAGTTACACAGTAACAGATTACCACTAATCATCCAGAGCATTTCAACCTGTTTCACTCAATTCTAAAGGGGACACATCTAACTCACCAAGTAAATGGGAAGGCAGCAACCCACATGAGAGCCTCCAACACTCCCCTCATATGTCTATCAAACTAATCCTAAAACAGACTCAATCTCCTTACTCTCCCTATATGAAAATCTTTAATGATTCCCAATTACCACTTAAAAAGTTTGAACTGCTGACCTGATATATCAAAGCACTCACAATGTAGTCCTAATTCACCTTTCTAAACACCACCAATGTTCCACCAAACATTCTACACTCTCCAGGCTCTGTGCCTGTGGTGATGGTACTACATCAACAATACATGCTTCTCTCCATCTCCAGCAGTTAACATTAAGAGTTTACTAGGGATCAGATGCTTTACTAAGCTAAATAAAGTGCATTTAATTCTCATAATGCTTTGAAATAGGAATTACCAACCTTATCTTACAAATAAGAAACAAAGACTTAGTGACATTAAATAATTTGCCCAAGGTCACAAAGCTAGTAAGGGGCAGCGTAGGTCTATGAAATTCCAGAGCCAGGGCTCTTTGGTTATGACACATTTCCTTTCTGATGACTATGGTTACTAAATCCTGCCCATTCTTCAAAGTTCTCAAACGCTGCCTCCTTGGGGAGGACTCTCCAGTCTATATTTAACACCTACCCTCAGCTTCTGAACCCCCCACAGCAACTTGCTCATACTTTTCACAGGTTCCATCATGTTCTGCTTCATATTAATTGTCTTACTCCCCAATCTAGAAGACAACACCTTAAGGGCAGAGGCAGGGGAAGTATCTCTTACACACTTTATCCCCTGCAACCCTGGTCACACTGGGCACATAACAGGCATTCAACACATTTGTAGAACTGAACTGGAAAATATTACCTACTTTTGACAAACTTTTAATTTTAGAATAATTCTACATCTATGGAAAACTTATAAAAGACTATGCAGGGAGTTCCCATAAACCCCAAATCCAGTTTCAGTTTCCCCTAATGTTACCATCTTATATTACTGCGGGGCATTCTTCAAAACTAAGAAACCAACAGTATGGTAGTACTAACTGAATGCCAGGCTATATCCAGGCTTCACCAGTTTTTTCCACTAATGTTTTTATCTATTCCAGGATCCAAGCAAGGATACCACTTTATATTTACTCATCCTATCTCCTTAGTTTCCTCTGGTCTGTAACAATTTCTTAGTCTTTCCTTGTTTTGCAGGACATTAATAGTTCTGAGTGCTGGTCAAGTATTTTAAAGGATGTCCCTCAGTGTGTCTGTTTTTCTGATATTTTGACTGGAATTACGAGTTTATGGAAAGAATAACACAGAGTGAAGTGCCCTTCTCAGCACATCAAGTCACAATATCTACATGGTATCACTGAAAATGTTCAACTCGATCACTTAGTGTTTGCATGTCATGATTCTGCAGGTGAAGCTATTAGTGAAAAATATTTACTTCTCCACACCTTTCTTAGATAATTTAAAACAAATCACTTATATAAGAGTCAATAATATTTTTAATGACTGTAATACATTCTCATTAAATCACAAATATTTTACACTAGTATCTTTAGTTTTCAGTGTGGTCAGAAAAAACAAAAATAGTTCAAAACAATCATTGTGAACATTTAGCAAGTGTTCACTAGCCACATTACTTCATGGTCCTGTTTAATCAGAGTTCTCTGTATTTCAAAATAACTTTTGAGTTCACTTAGCCCAAGCTCTGAAAGACAACTTTAATAAGTAGAATTACATGCACTGGAGCACTGCCCACAATTGAAAGCACATTAACCCTCAGTACTGGTTACTACTACTCCACACCAGTTCCTTAAAGATATATAGAAACATATCAGTAAGATAATGCTGAACTCTTCAAAACCTCTCATACCCTGTCCCTCAACAAATGACAACCACCACCAAGCACCTTTCAGAAGGCTGACGCAATCAACTTAAAAAATAAAAAACATAGATACAAATTATAAAGAGACAGCACTAGTAGAATCTAATCAAATATATAGAAAGTCTATATCTAGTTACCATTAATTATTTAACTCCTGAGTATGTAACTGAGACATCAATTTCCATTTAAACATAGCATTTCCCTGAACAAATAAACACAGTAGCTAATACTAAGCTTTGCAAAACTTGAGAAAGAACATGGAATGTTCTCTGTCTGAATATAAGACTATTAAAAGGGACAAAAACTAGAGAAATCTTCAATAAATATTTCATGAAAAAGAATCTAGAGGCCAGGCGCGGTGGCTCATGCCTGTAATCCTAGCACTTTGGGAGGCCGAGACGGGCAGCTCACCTGAGGTCAGGAGTTTGAGACCAGCCTAGCCAACATGGTGAAATCTCATCTCTACTAAAAATACAAAAAGGCATGATGGTGCACACCTCTAATCCCAGCTACTCCGGTAGCTGAGGCATCAGAATCGCTTGAGCCTGGGAAGCAGAGGTTGCAGTGTCCCGCCTGGAGACTTTGCCTCCATTTAAAAAAAAAAAAGAAAAAAAAGTAGAGCTTTAACTGCCAATGTGAAAGAAAATACAAATGCAGTGGGGAGTCATTAAGGATTTGGGACTGGGGAGTGATATCTGATCATTTTAAGACAGAAAATGACATCAAATGCAAGGTGAATTAGAGAGGAAATCATAAAAGCAGAGAGATCAATCAGCATAGTAGTGCAGTAGAAAAGTAATGGGAGCCTGAGATAGAAAAGTAACAGGGGCAGTAAAATAAAGACAGATTTGAGAGAGACTGCAGCAGTAAAATCAAGAGTATGATCGAGTAAGAGAGGAGATAAACCTAGGGTATTACCAATAATATATTGGTAATAATATAAAGCTATTTTTTTAAGGGCTTACTAAATATCAGGCACTTTACATATTTTGATATTTAATTAATTCTCACTTACAATCCCCTCAGATTCCAATATTATCCCCATTTTACAGATGAGAAAATTTAGGCATAAAGAAGCTAAGCCAACCAGCCTGGTCAACATAGTAAAACCCCACATCTACTAAAAATACAAAAATTAGCCAGGCGTGATGGCACATGCCTATAGTCCCAGCTACTCGGGAGGCTGAGGCAGGAGAACTGATTGAACCCAGGAGGTGGAGGTGGTGGTGACCTGAGATCATACCACTAAATCCAGCTTGAATGACAGAGTGACAGTCTGTCTCAAAAAAAGAAAAAGAAAAAAAAAAGAAGCTAAGCCAACAATCAATCCACACTCATCGTCACTACTCACTACATTATACAGTACTAACTCAATAACGGGACATGAAAGAGGAAGTTGGTTTGCTATTGAAGAGGATACATTCAGTGTTCAGGTATTTTGAGTGTGGGAAAGATACTAACATGAGTATAACTAGCAGGCAGCTTGGGAAAACAGATTTGTGAATAATTTGTGTAAGATTTTTGGCATCTCTGGGAATGGAACGGTCCATTTGCTAGTTCCCTTGCACAAGATAATCAAGCTGAAATTGTTTCCCCCTTTCAGAAGGGTGTGGAGGTAAGTGAGATAGAATCGGAAGGATACAAAAGAACAGTATTACAGGTTTCTCCTATAAAAGGCAGAATAAATCCATATGACAGGTATTTGGAAATACAATTCACGTCCTAAATGAGCTATATTTATAAGAAAATGATGCCAATTTTTTAGTTGTTCTCACCTAAGGCAGAAACTAATGCCATCTCTTTGAGACCCAATCTTTGTTTCTCAGTATCTTTTATATAGGCCTGATAAAACACATTTAGTATCTTAGCACTTCAAAAATTCTCAATTCTGGGGAATTCTAACACCCACTCAGTGGTATCTATCATAATTCTCCCACCAGAAATATTTATATTTATATGGAACTTGAACATTAGAGCCACTATGCAAAAGCAAATAGTATTTACTGTGTTCACTAATTTCACATAAATTTAATAAATACTGTTTACTTCTGCATAGTGGCTCTAACATACAAGCAAATAAAATTTCAGTATTGTCAAAGGAGCAGAGGTATATTCAATAAATGGGGAAAAACATAAGAATAAATAATAAATGGGAGAAAAATCACAAATGCATCTTAAGCAGAATACAAGAAACTTAAAAAGCCACATAAGGCTACCAACTTACCCAGGCACAATAATTGGGCAAGAGAAAGAAAGAGCATCCAAACTGGAAGAGGAAGCCAAGCTATCTCTGTTTTGCCAATAATATGATCGCATACCTAAAAAAATTCCGAAGACTCCTCCAAAAGACAACTAGATTTGATAAGTGAATTCAGTTAAGGCTCAGCTTATGAAATCAACATACACAAGTCAGTAGCACTGCTATACATCAACAACGACCAACCTGAAAATCAAATCAAGAACTCAATCCCTTTTACAATAGCTGAGAGAAAAACAACACATAAAAACCAAGGAATACATTTAACCAAGGAGATGAAAGATCTCTACAAGGAGAACGACAAAACGCTGCTGAAAAGAAATCACAGACTACACAAACAAATGGAAACACATCGTGTGCTCAGGGATTGGAAGAATCAGTATTGTGAAAATGATCATACTGCCCAAAGCAATCTATAGATTCAATGCAATTCTTAACAAAATACCCACATCATTTTTCACAGAATTAAAAGCAACAATCCTAAAATTCATATGGAACCAAAAAAGAGCCTGAAAAGCCAAAGCAATCCTAAACAGAAGTAACAAATCTAAAGGCACCACATTACCCAACATCAAATTATACTATTAAGGCTACAGTAACCAAAACAGTATGGTACAGGTATAAAGACAGACACATAGACCAACTGAATGGTTTGCATCTGTCCCCACCTAAATCTCACGTTGAAATGTAATCCCCAGTGCTGGAAATGGGGCCTGGTGGGAGGTGACTGGATCATGAGGGCAGAGTTCTCTTAGCACTATCCCCACTTGGTACTATACAGTGATAGAGTTCTCAGGAGATCTGGTCCTTTGAAAGTTTGTAGCACCTCCTCCCGCATTCTTCCTTCTGCTTGGGCCATATGAGGAGCCTGCTCTGCCTTCACCTTCCGCCATGACTGTCAGTTTCCTGAGGCCTCCCCAGAAGCAGAAGCCACTATGCTTCCTGTACTGCCTGTAGATCCATGAGCCAGCTAAACCTCTTTCTTTATAAATTACAGTCTCAAGTCTTTTTGTTTTCCGTTGTGTTTTTCTGAGACGTAGTCTCACCTGTCGCCCACGCTGGAATGCAATGGCATAATCTCGGCTCACTGCAACCTCTGCCACCCAGGTTCAAGTGATTCTCCTGCCTTAGCCTCCCGAGTAGCTGGGATTACAAGTGTGCACAACCACACCCGGCTAATTTTTTATATTTTTGGTAGAGACGGGGTTTCATCATGTTGGCCAGGGTGGTCTCGAACCCTTGACCTCAAGTGACTCGCCTGCCTTGGCCTCCAAAAGTGCTGGGATTACAGACATGAGCCACGGCACCCGGCCACAAGTATTTCTTTATAGCAGTTCAAGAATGGACTAATATACCAATGAAACAGAACAAAGAACCCAGAAATAAAGCCAAACACTTAAAACCAACTGATCTTTGAGAAAGCATACAAAAACATGAATTAGGGAAAGGACACACCCTATTTAATATATGGTGTTGGGAAAACTGGATATTCACATGTAGAAGAAGGAAAATGAATCCCTTTCACCACATAGAAAAATCAGCTCAAGATGTATTAAAGACTTGAATCTAAGACCTGAAACCACAAAAATTCTAGAAGAAAACCTAGGAAAAACTCTTCCGGACACTGACATAGGCAAAGAATTTATAACTAAAACCCCAAAAGCAAATGCAACAAAAACAAAAATAAATGGGGCCCAGAGAATGGGAGAAAATACGTGCAAGCAAAAAATGCATCTGACAAAGGACTAATACCCAGAATCTACGAGAAGCCCACATCAGCAAGGAAAACAACAACAAATAATCCCATCAAGAAGTGGGCAAATAACATGAATAGACATGCCTCTAAACAAGATATACAAATGGCCACAAACATATGAAAAAATGATCGTCACTAATCATCAGGGAAATACAAATTAAAACCACAATGAGATACCACCTTACCCCAGCCAGAGTGGCCATTATTTAAAAAATCAAAAGAACAATAGATGCTGACGTGTACACAGTGAAAGGGAATGTTTCATTTAGTTATTTGTTCATTTGAACAGGGGATGCTTATACACTGCTGGTGGTGAAGTAAATTAGCACTAGTACAACCTCTGTGGAAAATAGTATGCAGATTTCTCAAAGAACTAAATGTAGGTCTACCAGTTCAATCCAGCAATCCCACCACTGGGTATCTACCTAAAGGAAAAGAAGTCATTATATGGAAAAGACCTGCATGTATATGTTAATTATAGCACAATATGCACAACTGCAAGATATGGAGCCAACCTAAGTGCCTGCCAACTGATGAATGGATAAAGAAAATGTGATACATTAATATATACACCATGGAATACTACTCAGCCATAGAAAATAATGAAATAATGTCTTTTGCAGTAACTTGGAGATTGGATGGAACTGGAGGCCATTATTCTAAGTGAAGTAACTCAGGACTGGAAAGCAAAATACCAAAGGTTCTCACTGATAAGTGGGAGCTAAGCTCTGGGTACATAAAGGCATACAGACTGGTCTAATGGACTTTATAGAGACTCAGAAGCAGGGAGGTAGGAGTGCAGTGAGGGATTAAAACAAACAAACAAACAAACTACATACTGGGTACAACGTACACTATTCAGGTGATGGGTGCACCAAAAATCTCAGACTTCACTATACAATTCATTCATATAACCAAAACCTACCTGTATCCCTAAAGTTAACCAAAATTTTAAAAAAGAAAAATCTAAAAAAAAGGGCATCAACTTAAATCTATCATGATAAATCAGTAAAAATCTTCAAACTGTACAAATATGGCCAGGCATGGTAGCTCACACCTATAATCCCAGCACTTCGGGAGTCCGAGGCGGGTGGATCATCTGAGGTCAGGAGTTCAAGACCAGCCTGGCCAACATGGTGAAACTCTATCTCTACTGAAAAAAACAAAAATTAGCAGGGTGTAGTGGTGGATTCCTGTAACCCCAGCTACTCGGGAGGCTGAGGCAGGAGAATCGCCTCCCAGGAGGCGGAGGTTGCAGTGAGTCCAGATCACGCCACTGCACTCCAGCCCAGGCGACAGAGCGAGACTCCGTCCAAAAAAAGAATGTACAAATACTATCAAGTAGAATGGAAGCTTAACATACAGATGGTACCGCGACAACAAAATGCAATGGATTCTATTTCAATAACGTTCATTAATTTATTCAATCCATAAATACTGAGTGCCTACTAGATGGCAGGCATTATTTTTACATGTATCCGCGAGGTGCAGTGGCTCATGCCTATAATCCCAGCACTTTGGGAGGCCGAGGCAGGAGGACTGCTTGAGCCCAGGAGTTCAAGACCAGCCTGGGCAACACAGTAAAACCCTGTCTCTACTTACTATTATTATTATTTTTAAAGTATAAATTAAGGGGAAATGGGCCATTTTAAACCCTGAATAAAACAGTAACCATTAAATAGGTGTCAAAATCCCTTCTCCATCATTCATATACAGACATACATTCATGTGTTCATAAGTACAAACATTAAGCTGTGATTGTATTATAGAATTTTGCTAAATGTACCCTGCAAAAGCAAACTCTTATCTTCTACAAACTGTTCACAAATACAGGAAGAGAAATAACTCATTTTGATTACTTCCATAATGAGACAAACATCATGAAAAAATTTGTATGTACTAGCCTGACTTACCAATATAGATGGAAAAAGTCCTAAATGATTACTAGAATCCAGAGAAATAGTAAAACATATATTTTTATATAATTGTTACGTATATATGTATTACAGACTAGAATGTATCCAAGGATGGTTTAACTTTGCAAATTTAAGAACAATTCACTGCAATAATATAATACAGGGAAAAAACATATAACCATCTCATACTGCCAACAGCTTTTCATCTCCATCTTAGTTGAGTTGTTACCTTAGTCCAAGCCATCATGATCTCACCTGGATTACCAAATTTGGCCAACTGATCTTTTTGTTCTTTCTGGATTGCTTAGCGAAGAGCTAATTAGGATCCGAGGCCCCTGGCTCCTCCCTCCCTCTGGCCAGTAGTTTCTCCAAAGCACCTTCCCGAAGCCCCACACAGTCTCTAGGTACCAGGGCACTAGTTCTCAGCAACTCCTGTAAAGTCAGTACCCAGACTCACAATCCTTAACCTCACTTATCACACTCAATCCCATAAAGAAGGTTAGGGGAGGGCAGGTAGAATCCTTTCATGGAGCCCAGTCTAATGGTACATCCACCCATGCCCCAATCCAAGCACGCCACTTCACAGGACACCAAGAGAATAGGAGAACTGTACACCTGCTCCTCCTTCTACCCATGAGTTCCAGTCTAAATGATGTCACTGATGCTCACCATGAATCTACTGAGAACAAGTTCTCAAAAAATACTCGCAGCCAGACATAGTAGCTCACGCCTGTAATCCCAGCACTTTGTGAGGCTGAGGCAGGAGGATCACCTGAAGTCAGGATTTTGAGACCAGTCTGGCCAACATGACAAAACCCCGATCTACTAAAAATGCAAAAATTAGCTGGGCCTGCTGGTGCACGCCTGTAATCCCAGCTACTCAGGAGGCTGAGGCTGCCGTGAGCCAAGATCGCACCACTGCATTCCAGCCTGGGAGACAGGATGAGACTCCATCTCCAAACAAACAAACAAACAAACAAACAAAAAGCTCACCATCTGACAAGGTTTTGGTCAACATGAGCCACATATACAGCAGTGGTCCTGTAATATTATAATACCATATTTTTACTGCACCTTTTCTATGTTTACATGTTAAGATATATACTTACCATTGTGTTACAATTGTCTGCAGTACTCACTACAGTAACATGCTGTACAGGTTGGTAGCCTATGAGCAATAAGCTCTACCATATAGCCTAGGTGTGTGGGAGGCTGTATCATCTAGGTTTCTGTAAGTACACTCTATGACGTTCACACAACTAAATCAGGCAGCAATACATTCCTCAGAATGCATCCTGTCGTTAGCAATACATGGTTGTACTTACATAAAAGAAAATTTCAATGGCCGTTAAATTGTGACATTTCTTTTTTAAATATTGTGGTGAAATATACTTACCAAATTTACTATTTTAAGCATTTTTAAGTATATAATTCAGTGAACATGACTTTTTTATAGAGATGAGGTCTTGCTCTGTTACACAGGCTAGTCTCAAACTCCTGGCCTCAAGTGATCCTCTTGCCTCGATCTCCAAAAGTGCTAGGATTACAGGTGTGAGCCACCAAGACCAACTGACTTTTGATAACACTTTCTCTTTTCTATAATTTTTCATCAATCAGTGTATGTCCTTTTTTCTTTCTCTTTCTTTTTTTTTTTTTGAGTCAAGGTCTCACTCTGTTGACTAGGTTGGACTCAAACTCCTGGCCTCAAGTGATCTTCTCGCCTCAGTCTCCAAAAGTGCTGGGATTACTTACAAACGTGAGCCAACAAGACTGGCCGATTTTTTCCGGTTTTGTTTTTGTTTTTGGATGGGGTCTCACTCTGTTGCCCAGACTAGACTCCAGTGGCATGATCACAGCTCACTGCAGCCTCAACCTCCCACACTCAAGCAATCTTCCCAAATCAGCCTCCAGAATAGCTTGGACCACAGGTATGTGCCACCACAACCAGATAATTATTATTAAGACACAATTTAGCTCTTGTTGCCCAGGCTGGTGTACAATGGTACGATCTTGGTTCACTACAATCTCCACCTCCCAGGTTCAAGCAATTCTCCTGCCTCAGCCTCCTGAGTAGGTGAGATTACAGGCATGCACCACCACACCCAGCTAATTTTGTATTTTTAGTAGAGACGGGGGCGGGAAGGGAGTGGTTTCAACATGTTGGCCAGGCAGGTCTTGAACTCCTGACCTCAGGTGATCCACATGTCTTGGCCTCCCAAAGTGCTGGGGTTACAGGCATGAGCCACCGCGCCCAGCCTTTTTTATTATTTGCAGCGATGAGGTCTTGCTATGTTGCCCAGGCTGTTCTCAAACTCCTGGGCTCAGACAATCCTCCTGCCTTGGCCTCCCAATGTGCTAGGATTACAGGTGTGAGCCACGTCATCCAGCCTGGGTGTCTTTTATTAACGCTTTCTCCTTTACATAATTTTTCATCAATGACTTTATTTTATTTATTTATTTATTTTGAGATGAGGTCTGGCTATATTGAGCAGGCTGGACTTGAACTCCTGGGCTCAAGTGATCCTTCCACCTCAGCCTCCTGAGCTGGGACTACAGGCATATGCCACAGTGCACAGCTCTAATTTTCCTTTAATCAAATACCATGTCCTGTTTTCTGTGAACCAAGCATTATTCTAAGTACTTTATAACAATCTTATGAGAACACTTGGGCCGGGCGCGGTGGCTCAAGCCTGTAATCCCAGCACTTTGGGAGGCCGAGACGGGCGGATCACGAGGTCAGGAGATCGAGACCATCCTGGCTAACACAATGAAACCCCGTCTCTACTAAAAAATACAAAAAACTAGCCGGGCGAGGTGGCGGGCGCCTGTAGTCCCAGCAACTCGGGAGCCTGAGGCAGGAGAATGGCGGGAACCCAGGAGGCGGAGCTTGCAGTGAGCTGAGATCCGGCCACTGCACTCCAGCCTAGGTGACAGAGCGAGACTCCGTCTCAAAAAAAAAAGAACACTTAAAAATTTTTTTTTCAAATGACAAATAATTGTCTATATTCATGGGGTACAATGTGATGTTTTGATACATGTTTATACTTTGAAATGATTAAATTATGAGAATACTTAAAATGAGAAATCTGAGGTTTTAAAAGTAACTTAAGGTCATATAGATAATAAATGGCAGAGGAGTCAAATTGGAACAATCCAGCTCCATGATCTGTGCATGTAACCTTATTCTACACTGTCTTCATCACACTGCTAAACACTTTGTATCTACTAACGCATAAGTGTGCGTAACTGTGCCATCGGGTAAAAAAAATGACTAAGAAACTGTGCTACCAACAATATGTGAATCATTTAGGATCTGCGAGGAAGATAACTTATAAAACCTCAACCTAGTGATTTTATTTTTTTTAATCTTTTTTTTTTGAGATGGAGTTTCACTCTTACTGCCTAGGCTGAAGTACAATGGCGTGACCTTGGCTCACTGCAACCTCTGCCTCCTGTGTTAAAGCAATTCTCCTGCCTCAGCCTCCCAATTAGCTAGGATTACAGGCGCCCGCCACCATGCCCAGCTAGTTTTTTTTTGTAGAGACGGGGTTTCACCATATTGGCCAGACTGGTCTTGAATTCCTGACCTCAGGTGATCCACCCACCTCGGCCTCCCAAAGTGCTGGGATTACAGGTGTGAGCCACCGTGTCTAGCCTCAATCTAGTGATTTTAAGAGTATCTAATATACAGTCATATATAGGCCTAAGAAGCCCTGCACAGTGGTTGACGTCAATAGCACTTAGCTTGCTATTTAACAGAAAGCACAACGGAAGATTTTCTTCCCTAAGTGGCTTTTTAATCATACTCAATGAAGTAAAAGTAAAAGAACAGGAGGAAAGGAATCACTATTATCTGGTTCAACTTTAGAAAGAAAATACTCAACTAATTATTTTAAATGTAAATCCCCTGGAAAAAAATACGATAAATATAAGGAACACATTAAGAAACACTAAATCTAAGTAATTAAACTTGGATTTCAATCACCTAGATATATTAGAGACACTAGGCTCTATGAGTGTTCTGCATGTAAATGGAGTGGGGGAGGGTTTACGGAAAGAGAGAAAAGAAAAATGTTAACAAAAGGGTTTTTTTTTTTTTCCATGTCTTTAACAAATTTAACACATACGACTTAAGTTTTCTGAAAAAAATGTATTATTAAGTTCAACACACAACAAATAAGAGTAAAAAAAAATAAGCTGCCAGGATTGAAGTTTACAATGCTGCTAACATTTTCACACTACTAGGTATCTCTAGCAGGCATTTGCTGGCTTTGTATACTAAAGTCTGGCAGGAAAGATGTTCTTGTAGCCAGTTTTGGGGCTTGTTCTTTAAGATGTCCTAATTTAAATGCAGGTGTAGACTTCACAAGTATTACGGTTTTAGAGCAAGTCTTGGTTGGCAATATTAGAGAAAAGTGATTGGAAAAAGCTTCTGCACTTTCTACTTGACATTCACAGCCTACTTCTCTATAATACCCTAGTTTTACAAAAGTTGTCACTGATTATTGGGGGTAGGTGCAGGAGGGTTTCTTTATAATTCCCCTCTCTGCATCATCTAGCCTATGTTCCATTAGAAATTTCAGGAGTGAAATTCTCTTGTTATGTGAACATATAATTCTGCTGTAAATCATACTACTGAATATTTTTGTGTCCAAAAGGCATGGTTATTAGGTTATTAAAACATGTTGTAACTTCTCTAAATTTATGTAGTTTACTACTTTATATGATGTTTGAAGTACGGCCTCCAAAGAATCACTTCTGTAATATGAAATGAAACAGTCACCATTCCTTTACATTCAAACAAAATAGAACTGCTCATTAACATTTTTAGAAACCTTGCGTAAAGGCAGGCTTATCTTGTCTTTTTTGGGGGTTGAACCATTGTGTGTTTCAAAGGAAAAGAGGCTGGTAAACGTATGTTAATCTAACTCTCTGAGCCTCAGTGTCCACAACTCTAAAGAGAAAAATACTGTCCTTACGCAAAGGCAAAGGCCAGGTTATTTAGCTCCACAATGAATATAGAATGCCTGACACAGAGAAAGTGCTCAACTAACGTGTAAAGTGAGGTAGGGAGTAAGGGAAGAAGGATAGGTTGAGTTTTGAACATAGGAGGCATACAGCAAGCACACGATAAATATTAATTGCATCAGAATATGGAAATACCCAAAATTAAATTTTAGACTGGGACAACTTCTTTCATCCAAGATGGAATTGCAAGGACTAGATTTACTCTCTCACCTGAAAGAACTAAAAAACTTGGACAAAATATTTATTTACTTACTTATTTTGAGACGGAGTCTCGCTCTGTTGCCCAGGCTGGAGTGCAGTGGCAAGATCTCGGCTCACTGCAAGCTTCACCTCCTGGGTTCACGCCATTCTCCTGTCTCAGCCTCGCCAAGTAGCTGGAACTACAGGTGCCCGCCACCACGCCTGGCTAATTTTTTGTATTTTTAGTAGAGACGGGGTTTCATCGTGGTCTCGATCTCCTGACCTCGTGATCCACCCGCCTCAGCCTCCCAAAGTGCTGGGATTACAAGCATGAGCCACCACACCCTGCCTGACATTAGACAAAATATTTAAAATAATTTTTTATTTTTGAGACAGAGTGTCACTCTGTCACCCAGGCTGGAGTACAGTGGTGCAATCTTGGCTCACTGTAACCTTTGCCTCCCAGGTTCAAGCGATTCTCCTGCCTCAGCCTTTTGAGTAGCTGGGATTACAGGCGCGTACCTCCACACCTGGCCAATTTTTGTATTTTTAGTAGAGACGGGGTTTCACCATGCTGGCCAGGCTGGTCTCGAACTCCTGGCCTCAAGGAATCCACCCACCTCCAGCCTCCCAAAGTGCTGAGATTACAAGCATGAGCCGGTGTACCTGAAATAATTTTCACAAACTGGACATCAGGCAATAGAGGACAGGGACCCCCTGAAAAAGGAAAACAAATGAGGCGAGCCCTGTGATCTAACTCACTGCCTGGAGAGTTCTCATGTCTCAGCACTAGAAAGGGAATTCAGGCAGACTTGACGCACTCTGGGTTGAGAAGACAGAATTTCCGGCCTGGGAAAGCCAAGGCACCTGGAGTTCACAGTGCAAAATACAAGAGAGGAGAGAGATGCATAGAGAAAGCCCAGCTTTGAAGAGCTACAGAGGGGACATTCTAAGTCTTCAGCTAAGCACTGATCAACACAGGAAAATACCTGAAGCTAGGGAAAGAACCAGCTGAAAGGGGTAGAGGGAATAATCCCTAGATCTCACACAAGGACGAAAGAGGAAAAAAATCTTACTATTCAAGACAGCAGGGGAAATTCACCCTAGATTAAAGGTCGTTTTGGTCCTGCCTAACAAGGTTTAAGAGGATCAAACTATTCCACGTAACATAGCTGTGTTCCACAACAGAGCTTAGGAGTATTTATAACACAAAAGAATCTAGCGTAGAACAAGGTAAAATTAATGATGTCTGGCATCCACTCAAAAATTGCCCAGCATGGATTGAAGCAGAAAAATATCACTCTTACTGAGGATAAAAATAAACCAATAGAATTAAATCTATGAGTGACACAGATGACAGAATTAGCAGAAAAAAGCTGGGCACAGTGGCTCACATCCAAAATCTCAGCACTCTGGGAAGCTTTAGTGAGGTAAGAGGATCACTTGAGCCCAGGAGTTTGAGACCAGTCTGGGCAACATAATGAGGCTCTACCTGTACAAAAAAATAAGTTAGCCTGTATGGTAGTGCATGCCTGTATTCTCAGCTACTTGGGAAGCTGAGGTGGGAGGATCAATACTTGAGCTCAGGAGGTCGAGACTGCAATGAGTCGTGATCATGCCACTGCACTCGAGCCCGAGAGATAAAGGGAGACCCTGTCTCAACTTATTAAAAAAAAAATAAAGAAAGAAACTGTACCAAAATAACAGCAATATTAGTCACTTTCCTTTCCCTTTTGTTATTTGATTTCATTTCTCTATCATGTGCCTACAGCATTTTTTTTCTTTTTTGAGACCAAGTCTCACTCTGTCGCCCACGCTGGAGTGCAGTGGCATGTCTCACCTCACTGCAAACTCCACTTCCTCAGTTCAAGCGATTCTCCTGCCTCAGCCTCCCAAGCAGTTGGGATTACAGGCGCGTGCCACCACGCCTAGCTAATTATTATATTTTAGTAGAGATAGGGTTTCACGTTGGCCAGGCTGGTCTCAAACTCCTGACCTCAAGTGTTCTGCCTGGCTTGGCCTCCCAAAGTGCTGGGATCACAGGCATGAACCTCCGCGCCCAGCCAAAAATTTCAATTTTTATGAGTGAATAATATTCCACCATATGGCTACAACACATTTGGTTTACCCACTCATCTGCTGAACACTTGAGCTGCTTCTAGTTTTTGGCTGTTGTGAAAACTGCTGCTACGAACATGGGTGTACAAATATCTGTTCAAGTCCTTGCTTTCAATTCTTTGGGGTATGTATCTAGAAGAATTGCTAGATCCTATGGTAATTCTATGTTCAGCTTTTTAAAGAACTGCCAAACGATTTTCCACAGTGGCTGTACCATTTTATATTCTTGTCAGCAATGCATGAGGGTTTTATTTTTAAAATAATATGCATCTAATAGGTGTGAAGTGATATCTCACTGTGGTTTTGATTTGCATTTCCCTAATGATTTAATGATGTTGAGCATCCTTTCATGAGCTTATTGGCCAGCTGTGTATCTTCTCCGAAGAAAAATGTATTCAAAACTGTTTAGCATTTTTGAATTGGTATGTTTTGTTGTTGTTTTGCAGTTCTTTACACGTTCTGGATGTTGATCCCTTATCAAATATGTAACTTGTAAATATTTTGACCCATTGTGTGTGTTGCCTTTTCACTCCCTTAATATGTCCTTTGATGAACAAAGTTCTTAATTTTCATGAAGTCTAATTTATCTATCTTTATGCCTTTGGTGTCATACTTAAGAAATTACTGCCTAATCCAAGATTCATGAAGATTTTCACTTATGTTTCTTCTACAAGTTTTGTATTTTAGTTCTTAAATTTAGGTCTTTGATACATTTTGAGGGTTTTTGGTTTTGGTTTTTTGGCTCATCCTTCTGCAGGATTTTTATATGAAACATATGAAAAGGGTCCAACTTCATTCTTTTGAATATGATAATTTAGTTTTCCTGGCACCATTTGTTGAAAAGACTGTCTTTTCTCCATGGAGAACCTTGTCAAAAAAGTATCGATTGACCATATGTGTGAGGGTTTATTTCTGGGCTCTAAATTCTAGTCTACTGGTCTGTATGTCTATCCTTATACCAGTACCACAATGTTTTGATTACTGTAGCTTTGCAGTAAAGCTTTGAAATCAGAAGTATGCGTCTTCCAACTTTATTCTTGTTCAAGATTGTTTTGGCTATTTGAGGTCCATTGAGATTTTTTATCACTTTTAGAATCCATTAGTCAACTTCTGAAAAAAGTGCTACTGGAATTTTGATAGGTATTGCAATGATTGTATAACAATTTGGGGAATACTGCAACCTTAACAATTCTAAGTTATAATCCATGAACACAGAATGTCTCTCCATTTATTTAGGTCTTCTTCAGTTTCTTTCAGCAACGTTTTGTAGTTTCCAGTGTACAAGTCTTTTGCCTCCTTAATTTTATTCCTAAGTATTTTATTATTTTTGATACTACTGCAAATGGAATTTTCTTAATTTTATTTTTGGATTGTTCATTCCTTATGTATAAAACTATAATTTTTTTTTTTGAGATGGACTCTTGCTCTGTCACCCAAGTTGGTACAGTGGCATGATCTTGAGTCACTGCAACTCCTGCCTGCTGAGTTTCAAGCAATTCTCCTGCCTCAGCCTCCTGAATAGCTGGGATTACAGGCACCCGTCACCACACCCAGCTAATTTTTGTATTTTTAGTAGAGACAGGGTTTCACCATGTTGGCCAGGCTAGTCTTGAACTCCTGACCTCAAGTGATCCGTCTGCCTCAGCCTCTCAAACTGCTGGGATGACAGGCGCGGGACATCACACCTGGCAATTGATTTCTGTATATTGATCTTGTGTCCTGCAACTTTGCAGAACTCATTTATCGGCTTTAGTGTTTTCTTACTGGATTCTTTAGAATTTTCTACATACAGAATTATGTCACATGCAAATAGAAATGGCTCTTTTTCCTATCTTTTCTTAGAAGTTGCAGCCAGAGCAATTAGGCTTCTTTTTCTTTCCTAATTGCTCTGGCTGGAACTTCTAGTACCACATTGATGAGATGTGGCAAAAGTGTGCTATCTTATCTGCTTCACGATGTCAAAAGGAAAGCTTTTAGTCTTTCAACATCAAGTATTAGCTGTGTTTTCATGTACGGTATGGAATATCATTTTTACTTGAAAGAATGACGAATAGACTATGGCTACTCAGACTTGCATAATTGGCAGTGTTTCTCCAAAATGAAGTGCCCTGTCACTTGATGACAAACTGGCAGTTTTCATTGTCAATAATGAAACTCAAGCTTTTAAGCAAAATTTCATTTTTCAAACTTCTATCCACAACTATAAGCAACAGCTTCCCAAAACCAAACTTTTCTAATGAGATTTAATCAATGAATTTAATGTTTTGATACGATATAATGATGTAACAATATATGGAAAAATCTCTATAACCTAGTGAATCAATATTTTCCAAGTGACCAATGTATGTTACGAAATCATGCACGAGTAAAAGAATCATTAAAATAGCATGAATCTTAAAAGTATAAAATGTTAATTGAAGCAGTTGCACACTGCCAACTAACCTTTTAAGAAACTAATACTCGCCTGGGCGCGGTGGCTCACACATGTAATCCCAAACATTTGGGAGGCCAAGGCAGGCGTATAACTTGAGGTCAGGAGTTCGAGACCAGCCTGGCCAACATGGTGAAACCCTGTCTCTTCTAAAAATACAAAAATTAGCCAGGTGTGGTGGCACACGTCTGTAGTCCCAGCTACTTGGGAGGCTGAGGCAGGAGAATCGCTCGAACCCGGGAGGTGGAGGCTGCAGTGAGCTGAGATGGTGCCACTGCACTCCAGCTTAGGCAACAGAACGAGACTCCAAGTGTTAGAAAAAGAAACTAACACTTGTTCAGTTTTGGTAAAGTATGGATATACCTCGCCCTTTCCAACTACATATTTGTGGGTAGCTGAATCTTCTTTTTTTTTTTGAGGCGGAGTCTCGCTCTGTCATCCAGGTTGGAGTGCAGTGGCGCGATCTCGGCTCACTGCAAGCTCCGCCTCCCGGGTTCCCGCCATTCTCCTGCCTCAGCCTCCCGAGTAGCTGCGACTACAGGCGCCGCCACCACGCCCGGCTAATTTTTTGTATTTTTAGTAGAGACGGGGTTTCACTGTGTTAGCCAGGATGGTCTCGATCTCCTGACCTCGTGATCCGCCCGTCTCGGCCTCCCAAAGTGCTGGGATTACAGGCTTGAGCCACCGCGCCCGGCCCTTTTTTTTTTTTTTGAGACAGAGTCTCGCTCTGTCGCCCAGGCTGGAGTGCAGTGGCGCAATCTCGGCTCACTGCAAGTTCCGCCTCCCAGGCTCACGCCATTCTCCTGCCTCAGCCTCCTGAGTAGCTGGGACTACAGGCACCCGCCACCACGCCTGGCTAATTTTGTTTTTGTATTTTTAGTAGAGACGGGGTTTCACCGTGTTAGCCAGGATGGTCTCGATCTCCTGACCTTGTGATCCGCCCACCTCAACCTCCCAAAGTGCTGGGATTACAGGCATGAGCCACCGTGCCTGGCCTGAATTTTCTTCATAAACTTCAACCTAAAGATCACACTGTAACACACTGAATGCAGCAGATATGAAACTCCGGCTGTATTCTCTTAAACTATGTATTAAAAAGATTTGCAAGGCCGGGTGCAGTGGTTCACGCCTGTAATCCCAGCACTTTGGGAGGCTGAGGCAGGCAGATCACGAGGTCAAGAGATCGAGACCATCCTGGCCAACATGGTGAAACTCTGTCTCTACTAAAAGTACAAAAATTAGCTGGGCATGGTGGTGCACTCCTATAGTTCCAGCTCCTCGGGAGGCTGAGGCAGGAGAATTGCTTGAACCCAGGAGGTGGAGGTTGCAGTGAGTTGAGATCGTGCCCCTGCACTCCAGCCTGGTGACAAAGTGAGACTCCGTCTCAAAAAAAAAAAAAAAATTTTGCAAAAAACATAAAAGAAAGCATCCGTCTTTGTTTGGGCTGCTATTAACAAAATACCAAAGACTGGTTAATTTATACCAAAAGAAGTTCCAGCCTGGGCAACATAGTGAGATCCCATCTATACAAAAAAATTTAAAAATTAGCCAGGCATGGTGGCACAGGCCTATAGTCCCAGTCACAAAGAAGGCTGAGCAAGACCCTGTCTCTATTTCTTTTCTTGTTTGTTTTTTGAGATGGAGTTTTGCTCTTGGCACCCAGGCTGGAGTGCAATGGCACAATCTCAGCTCACTGCAACCTCCACCTCCCAGGTTCAAGTGATTCTCCTGCCTCAGCCTCCTGAGTAGCTGAGATTACAGGTATGGGATTTCACCATGTTGGCCAGGCTGGTCTTGAACTTCTGACCTCAGGTGATCCACCCGTCTCGGCCTCCCAAAGTGCTGGGATTACAGACATGAGCCACTGTGCCTGGCTCATTAAAACTTTTTATGTTAACAGGTAATAGGCTTATTATTGTTAAGTGTTTAAATGTTAAAAACCTAAATATTTTTAAATCTCTCGGTTTTAATATCAAATATGATAAATATTGATCAATATGACCCATATATACAAAAGCTCTTTGAGGTCCTCAAAGATTTTTTAGAAGGTAAGGGGGTCCTCAAACCAAAAGGCTGAGAGAAAAACTGCATTAATAAAAAATGCCCTAGACAAGTAGGTAGATAACTGGTTTAAAAAAAAAACAAAAACTGGTGGCTCACGCCTATAATCCCAGCACTTTGGGAGGCCGAGGCGGGCAGATCACGAGGTCAGGGGATAGAGACCATCCTGGTGAACTCGGTGAAACCCTGTCTCTACTAAAAATAGAAAAAAAAAAATTAGCCGGGCGTGGTGGCGGGCGCCTGTAGTCCCAGCTGCTTGGGAGGCTGAGGCAGCAGAATGGCGTGAGCCCGGGAGACGGAGGTTGCAGTGAGCCGAGATCGCGCCACTGCACTCCAGCCTGGGCGACAGAGCGAGACTCCATCTCAAAAAATAAAAAAACACACATAACTGGTCAGGTAAGGTGACTCTCACCTGTAATCCCAGCACTTTGGTTTGGGAGACCAAGGTGGGAGAATCGCTTGAGGCCAGGCGTTGGAGACCAGCCTGGGCAACAAAGTGAGACCCCACCTCTACAAAAGATTAAAAAACTACCCAGGCATGGTGGTGTGTGCCTGTAGTTCCACCCACTTGGGAGGCTGAAGCGAGTAGATTGATGATCCTGGAAGAGGCTGCAGTAAGCTATGACTGTGTCACTGGACTCCAGTCTTGTGTAACAGAGCAAGACCTTATCTCATAAAAATAAACAGGCCAGGCATGCTGGCTCACACTTATAATCCCAGCACTATGGGAAGGCAAGGTGGGGTGGATTGCTTGACCTCAGGAGTTCAAGACCAGCCTAGGCAATATGGCAAAATCCCGTCTCTACAAAAAAAAAAAAAAAAAAAAAAATACAAAAATTCAGCTACTCGGGAGGCTGAGGCAAGAGAATAGTGAGAACCTGGGAGGCGGAGCTTGCAGTAAGCCGAGATCGCGCCACTGCACTCTAGCCTGGGCGACAGAGTGAGACTCGGTCTCAAAACAAAAAATCAGCCAGGCGTGGTAGCATGCACCTGTTCCAGCTACTCAGGAGGCCAAGGTAGGAGAATCACATGAGCCCTGGAAGTTGAGGCTGTGGTGAGCCAAGATTGTGCCACTGCACTCCAGCCTGAACAGCAGAGTGAGACCTTATCTAAAAAAAAATAATAATTAATTAATTAAAAATAAAAAGCAAATCATGCTTGAAGCACTAATCTATAACCTACCACTACATTACAATTTCTAAGAAAACAGATGATCTGATCATCAGGTTTTCATAATTAAACAAACCATAGTAATTTATGATCTACTGCTCTACAAGCACTATTACCTTGTACAGGATGATGCTGAGAACTAAGTGTGACTTTTCACCTTCATAAACTTCACCTTGTTCATTCTAACCCAGTTTTCCAGTCTTTCTAGCTAGGAACTTTGCACTCTCTCTAGCTAGCTTCACTGAGCTTCACCATAATCTAGTGATCATATTACTACAATAAAGGGGAAAATTTTCAGAACCGTTCTTGTGAATTCATGCTGTTACCTAAGAAGTTACCATATTTTTTTCTTATTTTAAAAAGAATCTGAAGTCAGGAGTAGTGGCTCATACCTGTAATCTCAACACTTTGGGAGGCCAAGGCAAAAGGATTACTTGAGCACAGGAGTCTGAGACCAGCCTGGGCAACACAGTGAGACCAATGTCCACAAAAAACAGGCATGGTGATACATGCCTGTAGTTACAGCTACTCAGGAGGCTAAGGCAAGAGAATTGCTCGAAGCTGGGAAGCTGAGGCTGCAATGAGCTGTGATCACACCTCTGCATTCCTGCCTGGGTGACAGGAGACCCTGCCTAAAAACAAAAAAGTTTTTTGGATCAATTGCATATTCATTGTAGAAAATTTAAACCACCTCTATTTCTAATACCTACTGTTGGTATTTTGGTATTATTCTTTCTAGATAATGTTTTCGTATTTTAAAATATTTTCTACAAAAATGAGATATTATTAAACATATAATTCTATAGCCCATTTCTGTAATATACTGTTTGTCATATCATTACTCTTCATCAGCAAAAAAAAAAAAAAAAAATTTTGTGTTTTTTGAGACAGGGTCTCACATCCTTGATCAATTCTCTTTGATAAATTCCTAACAGTAGGCTGGGCGCAGTGGCTCATGTCTATAATCCCAGCACTTTGGGAGGGTAAAGTGGGCATATCACTTGAGACCAGCCTGGAAAACACGATGAGACCAATCTCTCTCTCTCTTTTTTTTTTTTTTTTTTTTTGAGACGGAGTCTCGCTCTGTCGCCCAGGCTGGAGTGCAGTGGCCGGATCTCAGCTCACTGCAAGCTCTGCCTCCCGGATTTACGCCGTTCTCCTGCCTCAGCCTCCCGAGTAGCTGGGACTACAGGCGCCCGCCACCTCGCCCAGCTAGTTTTTTGTATTTTTTAGTAGAGAGAGGGTTTCACCGTGTTAGCCAGGATGGTCTTGATCTCCTGACCTCGTGATCCGCCCGTTTCGGCCTCCCAAAGTGCTGGGATTACAGGCTTGAGCCACCGCACCCGGCCCAATCTCTTTTTAAATAAATACATAAATAAATAAAAATCCTGCCAGTGAACTTATTAAGCAAAATTCTAAGTCTTTTTTTCTTTTTGAGATGGAGTCTCGCTCTGTCATCCAGGCTGGAGTGCAGTGGTGTGATCTCGGCTCACTGCAACTTCCACCTCCTGGATTCTAGCGATTCTGCTGCCTCAGTTTCCCAAGTAGCTGGGATTACAGGCGTGTACCACACACACAGCAACTTTTTGTATTTTTAGTAGAGACGAGGTTTCACTGCGTTGGCCAGACTGGTCTCGAACTCCTGACCTCAGGTAATCTGCCCGCCTTGGCCTCCCAAAGTGCTGGGATTACAGGCATGAGCCACTGTGCCTGGCTGGGAAAATTCTAAATCTTTTGATAAAACCACCACACCAAAAAGATTAAACCAATTTCACCCCTAATGCAACCTGGTATGGCAATACTCATGTCTCTGCATCCTCTTTTGGAATACTCATTATAAATAGATTTGCGAGAAAACATTTTTTTTAAAAAAAGTAAAAACAAATAGATTTGCCATTTTTGCCACTTTCGCAAGCCAAAAGAAACAATTATTTTATGCCTAGCAAACTGTTTTTTTTTTTTCTTTTTTAAAAGAGGGCCTTACTCAGTCACCAAGGCTATAGTGCAGTGGCTCAAACGATCCTCCCCACCTCAGCTGCCTCCTGAGTAGCTGGGACTTCAAGCATGCGCGCCACCACACCGAGCTAATTTTTCTTTAAATTTTTTGCAGAGACAGGGTCTCTCTATATGTTGCCACACTGGTCTTTTTCTTTTTTTCTTTTTTTTTTTTTTTTTGAGATGGAGATCTCACTCTGTCACCCAGGCTGGAGTGCAGTGGCGCAATCTTGGCTCACTGCAACCTCCGCCTCCTGGGTTCAAGCGACTCAGCCTCCTGAATAGCTGGGACTACAGGTACCCGCCACCACACCCGGCTGATTTTGTAGAGAGGGCGTTTCATCATGTTCAGGCTGGTCTCGAACTCCTGATATCAGGTGATCCACTGCGTTGGCCTCCCAAAGTGCTGGGATTACAATCATGAGCCACCGAGCCCAGCTTCAGGCTGGTCTTAAACTCTCGGCCTCAAGTGATCCTCCTTTCTTAGTCTCCCAAATCACTGGGATTACAGGAATTACACCATGCCTAGCCCCAATCTATTTATTTGCCCACTTCTCTTCATTTTAAATTCCTCATCCCTAGTCTAATCTAACCTGGCATAGAGTAATAACCTAGTAACCTATCCATCTATTTCCATCATTGCCACAAGACCTTACCTGTTTTCCAGAGAGCAGCCAATGCTATCACTGTAAAAGACAAGAGGATCACATCCTTCACCAGTTTAAAAGTTCAGTGGCTTCCCATTGCACTATCTATTCAGTTGCTCAAACTAGAAATCTATCCAATCCTTTAGCAAGTCCTGGTATGTTAGCTTTAAAATACATCAAATTCTGCCCACTTCTTTCCATCTTCACCCACCACTTCAGTCCAAGCCATCATTGTCTCTCTCATGGACTGAAAATCTCTTTCAGGACCCATGTTGTTGTCCCTTTCCTAAATGCAAGGACATTTTTAACCTAAGCGAAAATCTCTCCCCACCAAGCCCAAAATCCTGAACACAAAGATCTAAGCTGCCATTACCTACCAGAAGAATTTCGCACACTTATTGAAACCTATTTTCAGGGTGCTAGGAAAAGATTATAGCTGCACAAACACTTTTGTCTAGTTTGTTAAATACTGTTCCACTGAATGATAATATGAAGGTTATGTTTTGGAAACTAATGGAAAAAGAGATAATATAAGCTTATAAGCTTCATGAAAAGAAGGCATTACGTACTAGAGAGGGAGCAGTGCCTACCATAGACAAAATACTCAATACTAATTTTTTTTTCCTTTTACCTACCTCTAAGAAGGCAGAATTACACTAGAAAAGCTTAATACTACTTGCACAACGAATACAAGTCAGTTTTTAAAATTAACTGCACTGTATAATCCCATTCGGCTTCTACTGTAACTTCCTGTACACAAATGAAAACAGGTGCAAAACCCAGAAAGATCAAAGGCAAAACAGAGGCTTATGGTTTTACTTAATTCATTTTTTATAAAGTCTAAGAAAAATGAGGGCAAATTTATCTTTGGAGAACTTGAATCAGCTAATAACTCTAAAATAAAACCATGAAGCAACTATACTATATAATAATGACACAATTATGTACACTTTTTTTTTTTTGAGATGGAGTCTCACTGTGTCACCCAGGCTGGAGTGCAGTGGCACAATCTCAGTTCTGCAACCTCCAACTCCCAGGATCAAGTGATTCTCCTGCCTCAGACTCCTGAGTAGCCGGGATTACAGGTGCCCGCTACCACACCTGGCTAGTTTTTGTATTTTTAGTAGAGACTAGGTTTCACCATGTTGGCCAGGCTGGTCTTGAACTCCTGACCTCAGGTGATCTACCCACCTCGGCCTCCCAAAATGCTGGCATTACGGGTGTGAGCCACTGCGCCCAGCCAATTATGTACATTCTTATAGAGAATATTTAAGAGATTGGCTCCTCAACACCCAAAAAACTAGGAACAAACTCCCCCGTGCACATGGCTATGAAGGAACACATGTCTCCCAACTCACAGTCAATTAGTCTAGAGGTCTGCACCTGGCCTGTGCTGTACTAATCCCAGTACTTAACTTCTCCTTCCAGAGATTGGTCCAGGGACAATCAAATGCTCTATACCAAGACAAAGTGAAAACTGGAACTAAGAATCAGATCTTCTGCTACAGCAGAAACTCTTAAGATATAAAACTTGGATGTTACAGAGACCAAACTTTTCTGCAATTTACACATTAATCTATCTGCACTGAGTATGGAAGCAACACCAGAAGAATCAAAGAGAACAGAGGGAGTCCTGGCAACATTTCAATCCTGGCTTCAGTTGTTCCTGAAGCTTACCTGCATTCTTGCCTTTAGCGCAATTTTTCTTTTTTTCATTGGTTAACAGTCTCGCCCTGTCACCCAGGCTGGAGCGCAGTGGCGTGATCTCAGCTCACTGCAAACCTCCACCTCCCGAGTTCTCGTGCCTTAGCCTCCCAAGCAGCTGGGATTACAGGTATGTTCCACCATGTCTTTTTTTGTATTTTTTAGTAGATGTGGGGTTTCACTATGTTGGCCAGGCTGCTCTCCAACTCCTGACCTCAAGTGATCTGCCCACCTCAGCCTCCCAAAGTGCTGGCATTACAGGCGTAGGCCACCATGCCCAGCCTCTTTAGTGCAATTTAAGATACTCATTTTTTCTAGAATTTTATGAGTCAACAAGTTTCTACCTTGGCTTACTCAAACTAGTTTTATTTTCAAGATTCTAGGTACTATATTTAACTAGCACTTAGCTGTCCACAACCTCATCTATCAAAAAAAAAAAAAAAACCATGAATGAAACATAAAAGGTCTCTAACACCTGTGTATGATAAAACAAAAAACAAGCAAAAAAAAAAAAAAACTGAAAAACAAGACACGTAAGGAAACTTCCTTAACCTGATAAAAAGCCTTTATTAAATCTCACAGCTAATATACTCAATGGTGAAAGGCTGAACATTTTCCTCCTCAATACCAAAAAGACAAAGATGGCTACTCCTGAGATTCCTACTCAACATAGCCAAGAATAAGTAGGCAAGAAAAACGAGATAAAATGCACCCAGAAAGAGAAGGAAGAAGTAAAACTACCTCTAATTGCATGTGACATGATTTGGTATCTAGGAAAGCCTAAGGAACCTACTAAAAAGCTACTAGAGCCAATAAATAAGTTCTGCAAAGTTGCGGAGTACCAGATCAATACACAGAAGTCAACTATGTTTCTATATATGAACCCTAAAATTAACAATTCCATTTAGAATAGCATCAAAACGAACAAAATAGGAATAAACATAACTAAGAAGGCAAAAAACTTGAACACTGAAAATTACAAAACATTACTGAAATAAATTAAAGAAGATATTACAGAAGATATAAGCAAGGCCAGGCAAGGTGGCTCACGCCTGTAATCCCAGCATTTTGTGATGCAGAGATGCGCAAATTGCTTGAGCCCAGGAGTTTGAGACCAGCATGGGCAACATGACGAAACCGCATGTCTACAAAAAAAACACAAAAACTAGCCGGGCACGATGGTGCACACCTGTGGTCCCAGCTACTAGGGAGGCTGAGGTGGGAGATCACCTGAGCTTGGGAGATAAGAGGTTGCAGTGAGCTGAGATTGAGCCACTGTACTCCAGCCTGGGCAACAGAGTGAGACTCTGTCTAAAACAACAACAACAACAACAATGAATAAAAATATAAGTGGAAATATATCCAGTATTCATGTAGTAGAAAACAGTATTATTAAGATGGCAGTAATCCCCAAAATGATCAACGGATCTAATACAATATCTACCAAAGGGCTGGGTGTGGTGGCTCATGCCTGTAATCCCAGCACTTTGGGAGGTCGAGGTGGGCGGATCACCTGAGGTCTGGAGTTCAAGACCTGCCTGACCAATACGGAGAAACACCGTCTCTACTAAAAATACAAAAAAAAAAAATTAGCTGGGCATGGTGGTGCATGCCTATAATCCCAGCTGCTCCAGAGGCTGAGGCAGGAGAATGGCTCGAACCCAGGAGGTGGAGGTTGCTGTGAGCTGAGACTGCACCATTGCACTCCGGCCTGGACAACAAGAGCAAAACTCCATCTCAAAAAAAAAAAAAAAAATTCTACCGAAAATCCTGCTGCTCTTGTTTATTTGAGATTAACTCTCACTCTGTCGCCCAGCCTGGAGTACAGTGGCTCGATCTCGGCTCACTGCATCCTCCGCCTCCTGGGTTCAAGAGATTCTCCTGCCTCAGCCTCCAGAGTAGCTGAAATTACAGGTACCCGCCAGCACACCTGGCTAATTTTTGTTATTTTTAGTAGAGACGGGATTTCACCACATTGGCCAGGCTGGTCTCAAACTCCTGACCTCAGGTGATCCGCTCACCTTGGCCTCCCAAAGTGCTGGCATTACAGGCATGAGCCATCATGCCCAGCCCCTGCTGCTCTTTTTGATAAGAAAACATTGTATTTAGGGGTCGGGCACAGTGGCTCACTCCTGCAATCCCAGCACTTTGGGAGGCTGAAGTGGGCAGGTCACATGAGGCCAGGAGTTTGAAGCCAGCCCGGCCAACATGGTGAAACCCTGTCTCTAGTAAAAATGCAAAAATTAGCTGGGATTGTTGGTACGCACCTGTAATCCCCACTACTCAGGAGGCTCAGGCAGGAGACTCGCTTGAACCTGTGAAGCAGAAGTTGCAGTGAGCCAAGATGGTGCCACTCACTACATGCCAGCCTGGATGACAGAGTGAGACTGTCTCAAAAAAACTCACACTTCCTGATTCCAAAGCTTTAGTAGAAAGCTACAGTGATCGGCCGGGCACGGTGGCTCAAGCCTGTAATCCCAGCACTTTGGGAGGCCAAGACAGGTGGATCACGAGGTCAGGAGATCGAGAGGACCATCCTGGCTAACACGGTGAAACGCCGTCTCTACTAAAAAATACAAAAAAAATCGCCGGGCGAGGTGGCGGGCGCCTATAGTCCCAGCTACTTGGGAGGCTGAGGCAGGAGAACGGCGTGAACCCAGGAGGCAGAGCTTGCAGTGAGCTGAGATCCGGCCACTGCACTCCAGCCTGGGCGACAGAGCAAGACTCCGTCTCAAAAAAAAAAAAAGAAAAGAAAGCTACAGTGATCAAGATCGTGTGGCACCAGCATTAAGATAGATATGTAGATTAATGAAATGGAGAGTCCAGAAATAAACCCTTACACTTACGGTTAATTTACTTCCTTCCTAAAAGGGTAACAAGTCCATGCAAGGAAAAAGGACAGTCTTTTCAACAGATGGTGCTGAGACAAAGGGATATCCACATGCAAGAGAATAAAGTTGGATCTCTACCTCATACCATATACAAAAATTAACTCAAAAATGGATCAAAGACCTAAATACAAGAGGCAAAACTATAAAATAGGAAAAAACAGGCCTCATGACCTTGAATTAGGCAATAATTTCTTAAAAGTAAAAAAACCAAATAAATATTGATCTTCACTGTAATTAAAACTTCTGTGCTTCAAGGAATACTATTTAGAAAGTGAAAAGATGACCCACAGAAAGGGAGTCAAGTTTTGCAAATCATGTATCTGGTCTAGCATCCAGAATATGAAGGAAAATCTTATAACTCAACAATGAAAAGACAAATAATGCAACTTTAAAATGGGCAAAGGATTTGAATAGACGTTTCTCCAAAGATGCAATAGTCCCCCTTTGCATTCCAAGATGTGCAGATGCCTGAAACCACAGATAGTACTGAACCCTATGTATATATTGTTTTCTCAATCTGATAACTAAGATAGCTACTAGATGACTAACAGGTGCTAGTGTATACAGCATGGAAATGCTGTACAAAGGGATGCTCTGCATCCCGGCTGGGACAGAGTAGAACGTTGTGAGATTTCATCACACTACTCTGAAGGGCATGCAATTCAAAATTTATGAATTATTTCTGGAATTTTTCATTTGGTATTTTCAGACCATGGTTCACTGCAAGTAACTGAATCCAACGAAGGTGAAACGGAGGATAAAGGGGGACAACTATATACAAACATCCAACAGGCACATGAAAAGGTATTCACATGCATTTCAAAACCTCAAGACACCACTTTACCCCAAGTAGAATGGCTATAATAAAAAGTCAATAGCAAGTGTTAGCAAAAAATCAGAACCCACATACATCGCTAGGGGAACGAAAAATGGTACACGTACTGTGGAAACAGTTTGGAGGTTACTCAAAAAGTTGAACACAGAATACCATATGATTCAGCAATTCCACTCCTATGTGTATATATATACTCAAAAGAAGTGAAAACATTTATGTATATATGTTTATATGGCTATAGCCATACAAAAACTGGCACATAAACATTCATAGCAACATTATTAATAGCCAAAAAGTAGAAACAACACAAATATCATAAACAAAATATGGTATATCCATACATTGAAATATGATTGGCCGGGCGTGGTGGCTCACGCCTGTAATCCCAGCACTTTGGGAGGCTAAGACGGGCGGATCATGAGGTCAGGAGATCGAGACCATCCTGGCTAACATGGTGAAACCCCGTCTCTACTAAAAAAATACAAAAAAACTAGCCGGGCGAGGTGGCGGGCGCCTGTAGTCCCAGCTACTCAGGAGGTTGAGGCAGGAGAATGGCGTGAACCCAGGAGACGGAGCTTGCAGTAAGCCGAGATCCGGCCACTGCACTCCAGCCTGGGCGACAGAGCGAGACTCCGTCTCAAAAAAAAAAAAAGAAATATCATTTAGCCATAAAAAGGAATGAGGTACTGATACATGCTACAATATGGATGAACTGTAAAAGCATTCTAAGGGAAAGAAGACACACAAAAAAACCACAAAAGGCCACCGTTAATGTGATTCCACTTACACGAAATGTCCAGAGCAGGCAAATCCACACAGACAGAAAGCAGGTATTAGTGATTCCCAAGGGCGGGGGGAGATCCAGAGAGAGGAAAAAAGAGTGACTGCTAATGGGAGTGGGGTTTCCTGTGGGGGATGAAAATGTTCTGGAAATACAGAGGGGTGATGGTTGCCTGACTTTGTGAATACACTAAAAACCTCAAAATTGTACACTTTAAAAGGGTGAATTTTATGGTATGTGAATTATATCTCAATTTAAAAATTGAATAGAAAAAAAAACCTCTAAGTAACCAAAAAGATCACAAAGATCATAAAAAAGCCTATATATTTTTCCCTATTTACAAAAACCCTTTCAACCTGAGAAAGTTGATTGAAAAAATGAACTCCTTGATCCTCACCTGCAATCTGTTTACTCTCATTTTACATATAATTTGTACAAATCTGGGTTCAAAGTCCATAAAATATTAAAAACCTCATGTTAGGGGGAATGAAATTGATACAGGTAGGCACACTGACAGTGAGGTTTAAAAAGAGGCAAAAGAACTTGTCAACACATACTGAAGTCATTTGGTAAGGGCAAATTAGATATAGTTGAGCCTTAACAACATGGGTTTAACTGTGTGGGTCCACTTATACACAGATATTTTTTCTATTTAAGTAACACCAAATGTGCCTGCCTGTCCTGCCTCCCCTTCCTCCTCTTCCACCTATTCTGCCTCTACCACAGAAACACCAGTACTGGAATTTTCAGTACCGAGACAGCAGCCAACCCCTCTTCTTCCTATTCAACATGAAGACAATGAGGATGAAGACCTTTATGAGGATCCACTTCCATTTACTAAATAATAAATGTTTTATCTTCCTTATGATTTTAATAACATTTTCTTTTCTCTACCACACTTTACTGTAAGAATACATATAAAATAGAGGCCAGGGCGGGCAGACCACTTAAGGCCAGGAGTTTGAGACCAGCCTATGAGCCTAGGTGGTTTGAGACCACCTAGCCTCAATATGGTGAAACCCTGTCACTACTAAAAATACAAAAAAATTAGCCCAGCGTGATGCACACACCTGTAATCCCAGCTATTTGGGAGTCTGAGGCAAGAGAATTGTTTGAATGCAGGAGGCAGAGTTTGCAGTGAGCCAGTATTGCGCCATTGCACTCCAGCCTAGGCAACAGAGTGAGACTCCGTCTCAATAAAAAAAAAAAAAAGACGTTGGGCGCGGTGGCTCACGCCTGTAATCCCAGCACTTTGGAAGGCCGAGGCGGGCAGATCATGAGGTCAGGAGATCGAGACCATCCTGGCTAACACGGTGAAATCCCGTCTCTACTAAAAATACAAAAAATTAGCCGGGCGTGGTGGCGGGCACCTGTAATCCCAGCTACTTGGGAGGCTGAGGCAGGAGAATGGCGTGAACCCGGGAGGCGGAGCTTGCAGTGAGCCAAGATCGTGCCACTGCACTCCAGCCTGGGCAACAGAGCAAGACTCCGTCTCGAAAAAATAAATAAATAAATAAATAAGAAAAAAGAAATGCTCTTTAAAATAAACCTGTTCTATGACAGCCTATCATCTATAGGAGAAAGTCTAGAAGTCAAAAATTATCATCTATAGGAGAAAGCCTAGAAGTCAAAAAACAGCCCTTCACAATCTGACTTCGACCTGTATTTCCAGCATATCTATCTCCCACAATTCTAACCAAACCAGACTTTTATTTATTTTAAACATACCAGCGCCTCCATTTTCATGCCACTGTGTTAAGACTTTGACTTCTCTGCCTAGAAAATTCCTACTTATCCTTCAAACTCTAATTCAAATTACAAGTCCTTTATGCCACCTTCTCTGATGCCCCTGGACAAAACTGTATTCACACAGCACTTTTTAAAAATGTTTCATTTACTTTAAGAAGAGGTCTCGCTGTGTCACCCAGGCTGGTCTCAATGTCCTGTGCTGAAGGAATCCTCCCACCTCAGTCTTCTGAGTAGCTAGAACTACAGATGCATGTCACTGTGCCTGTCTCCCAATAGCATTTTGTACATATCTCTATTAATGCATTTGTCATATCACCTCAAATTTGAATGCTTAACTTTCCTTTTCACCTCCTAGAACCAGAACCTAGTTCACAGTACATGGTAAATAAAATTTTTAAGTTTTGGTACCTAATGAATTAAAATTATTTTTTAGAAACTCAGCAATACAAAATGACTAGCTAGCTAAAAGGTCCATACAGTCGCGGTTTTAACAAGTTACGAAATTTGAATATTTAAAAGGAATAAAGTTCACTTCCAGATAAACTAGAACAAAGGTTCTTATGGATTGAATTCACTCATCAGAATCTTTTTAAGAAAAGATGGGGCCGGGCGCGGTGGCTCAAGCCTGTAATCCCAGCACTTTGGGAGGCCGAGGCGGGTGGATCACGAGGTCAGGAGATCGAAACCATCCTGGCTAACATGGTGAAACCCCGTCTCTACTAAAAATACAAAAAACTAGCCGGGCGTGGTGGCGGGCGCCTGTAGTCCCAGCTACTCGGAGGCTGAGGCGGGAGAATGGCGTGAACCCGGGAGGCGGAGCTTGCAGTGAGCCGAGATCGCACCACTGCACTCCAGCCTGGGCGACACAGTGAGACTCCGTCTCACAAAAAAAAAAAAAAAAAAAAGAAAAGATGGACAGGCCAGCAGAAGTGGCTCTCACCTGCAATCCCAACACTTAGGGAGGCTGAGGCAGGCAGATCCCCTGAGGTCAGGAGTTCAAGACCAGCTTGGCCAACATGGCAAAACTCCGTCTCTACTAAAAATACAAACATTAGCCAGGCACAGTGGTGCATGCTTGTAATCCCAGCTACTCGGGAGGCTGAGACAGGAGAATCGCTTGAACCTAAGAGGTGGAGGTTGCACTGAGCCAAGATCGCGCCACTGCACTCCAGCTTGGGTGACAAGAGCACAACTCAAACAAACAAACGAAAAAAAAGAAAGAAAAGATGGACATTTAGAGTCCATTATTCAGACTACACCTGAGTAATTTGTTTGCAATAATAGTAATATGGATAATCATGTGCATAAAATTTTAACTGAGAGCTAGGGTTGCCAGAATCTAGGCCAACAGGCCCAAAGGAAAGTAGACAACAAGGACACCATTTAGTATGTTACTGCTAGAGTCATGCATCGTAACCAGATGTCTTCAGAAATACTGTTCCTTCTAATTCAAGTCACTCCTCGATAGTAACTTACTCACTAAAAAATTCTAGTGGAATTATTTTATTACTCATTCTAGATGAGTTAATATTTAGTTCCAATTGAACAAAATCAAACACAATTACATTCACACATACAGTTAACTTATTTCTCTCCCAGTACGTAATTTATGACAGCCAAGCTAACAACATGCAGGATAGCCTATAGTTTCTGGTATTTAATAAATACAAAAGAGGGCCAGGCACGATGGCTCACACCTGTAATCCCAGCACTTTGTGAGGCCAAGGCGGGCGGATCACCTGAGGTCAGGAGTTGGAGACCAGCCTGGCCAACATGGTGAAACCCCATCTCTACTAAAAATATAAAAATTAGCCAGGCATGGTGGTACACATCTATAATCCCAGCTAGTCAGGAGGCTAAGACAGGAGAATCACTTGAACCTAGAGGCGAAATCGTGCCACTGCACTCCAGCCTGGGCAACAGAGCCAGACTCTGTCTCAAAAAAATAATAATCATGATAATAAAATTAATACAAAAGAATACATAGTGATCCTTCAAATATTTATTGAATTAACTGCATTCACCTCTACCTATTTTATTTGAAAAGTTACTTTTACCTGTAAAGAAAATGTCATTTCACATAGCTTCATGTTTTAAGAAGTTAAACTAGTGGCTTTTTCCCCTATTATCCCACACATAAATTTACCTAATATGCTACAGCTTTGGGCAAGATCTGCCTCTTATTTACTCCCAAACTCCACTTAACCCCAATCTTCTTTCTTCCAAACTCCCATCTACTCACAAACTTTCATGATCTTCAGGTTCTCCAAAGGACCTACTGCCTCCAACTCATTTTCATTACTATCAGTAAATGATTTTTCAGAGGTAAGCAAATCAGAGTTAGGGATACTACAATGTCATACATGGCAACCTTTTATATAAACTATATCTTTAAATCAAATGTCAACTTTCCATTCCTACTAACATAAAATTAAAACCAACTCAACTACTTCTATGTGTTACCCATTCAGGCAGTCACAGACCTGCATTATTATTTGTGTAGTATTTCTCCATTACCTAGGCTGAGAATTCTCCTCATACATTCTTTCTTTTCCCTCCTTGAAGAGGCTTATGGTTTGCTTAGTTTTCTTCATCAAATTCTCCATGAATACCCTAAAATACTCATTTTCTCCAAGTGTCTCCATCTTCCCCTCATATCTTGACAAGATAGTACGGAGATGCTGGTAGGTATCTGGCAGCAGGTCTAAGATATAAGGTGGGCTATTCTTTAGCGCCAGCTTTGGGTTCTGACACAACCGCACCACCTGCAACAAATGAAAAAGAAGGGCTATTACTTGGAGAATTTTAAGGACAGCTCCCTTTTTTAAGTTTAAGAAAGTGATGATATATGTGCTGTTTTGCAAAATATGAAAAATACATGAGAATATAAGAAACAGATCCATAACCCCATTGCCCACAGGCAATCATCTTAAAATTTTTAGTGGTCCCCCAGAAGAATGTGTTTTTAAATCCCTTTGAGAGACTAATGGTACAGATAACACACAGACCAAACAACTAGGGGAAAACATCCACATAAATGCCTAAAACATGCCAGATGAAATATGGCAAATTACTTTTAAATATACTGCTAATCCCCACAATATTTTTATTTATTTATTTATTTGAGACAGGGTCTCACGGTTGGAGTGGAGTGGAGCAATCACAGCTCAGTGCAGCCTCAAATCCCCAGGCTCAGGTGATCCTCCCACTTCAGCCTCCTGGGTAGCTGGGACTACAGCCATGCGTAACCACACCCAGCTAATTGTTTTTATTGTAGAGACATGTTGCCCAGGCTAGTCCCAAACTCCTCAGCTCAAACGACGCCAACTGCCTCAGCCTCCCAAAATGCTGGGATTATAGGCATGAGCCACTATGTCCAGCCTGACCCCTCTAATAGACTAAAGAAAATTCCCAGGGACGGAAATAAAGGACATGACTGCCCTGGGAGGTAAATCTCTGTAATCTAGGGGATTACAGAGTTTTATCTGTTTTTTGAGACAGAGTTTTGCTCTTGTTGCCCAGGCTGGAGTACAATGGTGTGATCTTGGCTCACCGCAACCTCCACCTCCTGGGTTCAAGCGATTCTCCTGCCTCAGCCTCCCCAGTAGCTGGGATTACAGGTATGTACCACCATGCCCGGCTAATTTTGTATTTTTGGTAGACACAGGGTTTCTCCATGTTGGTCAGCCTGGTCTCAAACTCCTGACCTCGTAATCCACCCGCCTCAGCCTCCCAAAGTGCTGGGATTACAGGCGTGAGCCACTGCGCCCAGACCTTTGTTTGTTTTTTGTTTTTGAGATGGAGTTTTGCTCTTTTTGCCCAGACTGGAGTGCAATGGCACAATCTCAGCTCACTGCAGCAGCCGCTGCCTCCAAGGTTCAAGTGATTCTCCTGTTTCAGCCTCCCAAGTAGCTGGGATTACAGACACCTGCCATCACATCCAGCTAATTTTAGTATTTTTAGCTGAGATGGGGTTTCGCCATGTTGGCCAGGCTGGTCTTGAATGCCTGACCTTAGGTGATCCGCCTGCCTCGGCCTTCCAAAGTGCTGGGATTACTAGGGTTTGAGTTTTAACAACCGCTTGAGGAACAGGAACAGACAGGTCTTGGACTCAGCAAAGCCTGGAGCTGACAGTCCTACAGTTAGACTCTCAGAATTTGTCTGGTAATTCTTCATCCCATCTTTTACTTTCAACTTTTCTGAGTTATGTTTTAAGTGTTTCTTTTAAAGATCATAAAGACAGATTTTAAAAATCCAATGTAACAATCATTGTTTTCTAACTGGTAAGTTTAGTCCATTTTGTGTTTGTCAAACAAATAAATTTGGATTTCTTCCTAACATCTTGTTTGTGCTCTCTATTTACACGGACGTTTCTGTGTCTGGAAAAGACAAACTATTGGAACAGAAAGTCCAGAAACAGACTCACACATGCACATAAGGAAATTCAGTATCAGCAGTGAACATTAAAAATCAAGAATACAAGAGAAAAACTATTGAAAACTTTGCTCTCCATATGGAAAAAAACAAAACTAGATCCCTTACACATTACATGAAAATAAATTTCTCACAGCTCTCCTCAACTTCCCAAGTTTGGCATAATTTCTTACTGTCTTGATAATAATTCTATGTCTTCTAGCTTTTCTAGCTGTTAGCAGTATATTTGGTTCAAAACAACCTAAGCTAACATTAATGGAAGCACACGTTCTCATTTTTATTCCACATTTAAAAATACCTATTTTCTTGTGTCACCAAAAGCTCATTATAAACTTTTTTGAGATATTTAAATAATTCTAGTCTATGGATAGACAATAACATATCTTAACCATCTCCCCCCAACTTTGTTTTAACATTTATTTGTTTTCAAGTCTTTACTACTGCAACACAGTGATGAACATGCTTGGGCATTTCAGTCTTCTATACATCAGATTATTTCCTTAGGATAAATTCCCATTTAATAACTAATGATCAAGAATTCTTCAAAAATTAGCCGGATATGGTGGCACATGCCTATAATTCCAGCTACTCGGGAGGCTGAGGCAGGAGAATCACTTGAACCTGGGAGGTGGAAGTTGCAGTGAGTCAAGACCATGCCACTGCACTCCAGCCTGGGCAACAGCAAGATTCTATCTCATAAGAAAAAAAAAAGGAACTCTTGAAATAATATGAAAATTGTAAAACTAAGATACGTCATTCTCAATACAACATTTCTTGAACTCTTGTTTTCTTAAGTTTTTTTTTTTGTTTGTTTTTTTGTGTTTTTTTTTGAGAGACTCAGTCTGTCACTCAGGCTAGAGTACAGTGGTTCAATCATAGCTCACTGCAACCTCGAACTCCTGGATTCAAGCAACCCTCCTGCCTAAGCTGCCCGAATAGCTGGGATTAAAGGCTCATGCCACCACATCCAGTTAGCCCCATATATAAGCCTAGCACATAAAGACGAGCCGAATCAACAAAAAACATTTGGTTCATGAATATTTTCACAGCATTTTAGAAAGCTCTTCTTCTATCAAGTGTTTAAGTCAAAAGGGAAGAACATGGCCAGGGAAAAAAGACTCCACCTCACAAGATAACTATATTCTAAGTACAACAGAGTTAATAACTCATATTAATAAAACAAATACAGACAGTTCCCAGTTTACAAGTGCTACATTCCAAAAGTCAGTCAGGTATTTATAAACAATACATTTTACAATAAAAATATTAAAATTGTAGGTTCCTATGTTAGTCTGTGGAAAGAGGTGGGGGAGACTGACACTGTAACTACAGATTAACATCCAGCAAAAACTGAAAACTAAACATAGTTCATATTAAGAAATATCCAGAAGAGAAAAGGAGGTAAGTGACAACTGGTCAACATGGTGAAACCCTGCCTCTATTAAAAATTACAAAAAAATTAGCCAGGCATGCTGGCAGGCACCTGTAATCCCAGCTACTCGGGAGGCTGAGGCAGGAGAATCACTTGAACCCAGAGGCAAAGGTTGCAGTGAGCCAAGACCACGCCACTGCACTACAGCCTGGGGGACAAGAGTGAAACCACATCTCAAAAAAAAAAAAAAGAGAGAGAGAGAGAGAAGGAATTAGCTAGGAGTGGTGGTGGTATGGGTGTAAGTCTCAGCTACTCCAGAGGCTGAAGCAGAAGGATTGCTTGAGTGAGTCCAAGAGTCTGAGGCTGCAGTGTGCTATAATCATGCCTGTGAACAGCCACTGCACTCCAGCCTGGGCCACACGGCAAGACCTTGTCCCTATTTCTTTTTTTTTTTGAGATGGAGTTTTGCTCTTGTCGCCCAGGCTGGAGTGCAATGGCATGATCTCAGCTCACCACAACCTCCACTTCTCAGGTTCAAGTGATTCTCCTGGCTCAGCCTCCCAAGTGGCTGGGATTACAGGCGTGCGCCACCATGCCTGACTAATTTTTGTATTTTTAGTAGAGACAGGGTTTCGCCATGTTGGCCAGGCTGGTGTCAAACTCCTGAACTCAGGTGATCCGCCCGGCTTGGCCTCCCAAAATGCTTTGTGTCTATTTCTAAACAATGAAAATTCAGCCTGGGCAACATTGTGAAACCCCATCTCCACAAAAACATACAAAAAAATTAGGTAGGCGTGGTGATGGGCGCCTGTAGTCCCAGTTACTCAGGAGGCTGAAGTGGGAGGACCGCTTGAGGTGGAGGTTGCAGTCAGTCAAGATCACACCACCATATTCCAGCCTGGGAGACAGAATGAGACTGTCTCAAAAAAAAAAAATTTAAAAAATATATTTTACAACAAGAAGACACCTCCTAGAATAGGAAAAAGAAAAAGTGAGCATAGGTTCAGACAGAGACCAATTTGTACATATGGAGGCTGTAAGTTAAAGGTTGTACCAGTTTTTTTTTCTCAACGTATTGATTCAAAAAATATGTGTCAGGCACAAGGACACAGAAGTAGAAAGACAAGGTATCTGAATGTGAGAGGAATCAAGCAATAAAACAATAAAAATGAAGTCAACAAGAAAATTATAAGGTTTGCTGGGCGTGGTGGCTTACACCTGTAATCCCAGCACTTTGCGAGGCCGAGGCAGGTGGATCACCTGAGGTCAGGAGTTCGAGACCAGCCTGACCAACATGGCGAAACCCCGTCTCTAATAAAAATACAAAATTAGCCGAGTGTGTTGGCCCACACCTGTAATCCCAGCTACTTGGGAAGCTGAGGCAGGAGAATCGCTTGAACCTGGGAAGCGGAGGTTGCAGTGAGCCAAGATAGCACCGTTGCACTCCAGCCTGGGCAACAAGAGCAAAACTCCGTCTAATTAAAAAAAAAAAAAAAGAAAATTATAAGGTTCGCTACAGAATTAAAATAGGCTAATATGATAAGAGAGTGCTGGGCGACTAGTAGATAAAGCTTTTCTGATGCAACAGCGACATTTAGGCTAAGAGCTGAAATTAAGAGAAAAAAGCAAGCTATAGCAGAAGAGTAGCTCAAAAAGAGGAAACAACCACAGATGTTCCTCAATTTACAATGGAGTTACATTCCAGTAAACCTATCCTAAGTTGAAGATATAAGTCAATAGTATATTTAATATACTTAGCCTACCAAACATCATAGCTTAGCCTAGCCTACCTTAAACATGCTCATAACACAGTAGCCTAGAGTTGGGCAAAATCATCTAACACAAAGCCTACTTTATTATAAAGTGCTGAATAACTCGTGTAATTTATTGAATACTGCACTAAAAGTGAAAAACAGAATACTTATATGGATATTTAAAGTGCAGTTTCCACTGAATAGCCATCACTTTTGCACCATCATTAAGTCGAAAAATCCCAAATCAAACCATTGTACCATCAAACCATTGTACTTCGACGGTCTTAAAGTGGGAAGAGGTTGAGATTTGTTTGTAGAAAGGTCAGTGAGGTTAAAGCATAGTGAACAAGGTGGAGAAGGTAATGAGAGAGATTTGTGGAACAGGTAAGGAAGTCACCAAAGAGACATTGTGCTAAAGCCTAAACTGTAAGTTTTTAACTTTTCAATTAAATTTTTAAAGGACTAAATGATGTTTTAGTATTTTGACCAGATTTAATCAAACAGCCATATCAAAATGTCTTGCTTCAGGCAGGGCGTGGTGGCGTATGCCTGTAATCCCAGCACTTTGGGAGGCTGAGGCAGGTAGATCACTTGAGGTCAGGAGTTCAAGACCAGCCTGGTCAACATGGTGAAACCCCGTCTCTACTAAAAATGTGAAAATTAGCCAGGCAGGGTGGCACACACCTGTAGTCCCAGCTAACTCAGGAGGCTGAGGCAGGAGAATCGCTTGAACCCAGAAGGAGAAGGTTGCAGTGAGTTGAGACATGCCACTGCACTCCAGCCTGGGCGACCACAGACTCCATTTCAAAAAAAAAAAAACCAAACAAACAAAAAAAAACAGTCCTGTTTCAGTCATTTAAGTTGAGTAAATTTCTTAACCTCTGAGCCTCAGTTTTTATCCACAAAATCAAAGATAATGCCTCATAATAAAATTTGCATAAAAGGATTGCATAGTTTCCAAAAAAATTGCATTCAATAAATGTTAGTTCCCCTCCTCATTTCCATACCATCTGACTGGCTTATATGCAGGGGAGGCAAGAATTACCTACTAAAGACAGAATGGTGGACCTCATATCACCCTTTAAAGATTCCCAGAATCTGGTAGCATTAGTCCTATCATTCGGGCCCATGACACAACTACTTTCCCAGTCCTGCATGGTCTCTGGTAACCAAGAAATAGAGAAAAGGCAGCAGGCAACACAAGAACTGGGTGACCAACAATCTGCAAAAGCTATAGAATCCACCCCTTTAAAGGTTCAAACCAAGTACCAAGTACAGCTCCCAGTGAAAATATTTAGGCCATGCCAGGCACAGTGGCTCCCGCCTGTATTCCTAGCACTTTGGGAGGCCAAGGTCGGCAGATCACGGGGTCAGGAGATCAAGACCATCCTGGCTAATACGGTGAAACCCCGTCCCCACTAAAAAACACAAAAAACTAGCCGGGCGAGGTGGGGGGCGCCTGTAGTCCCAGTTACTCGGGAGGCTGAGGCAGGAGAATGGCGTGATCCCGGGAGGCGAAGCTTGCAGTGAGCTGAGATCGCGCCAGTGCACTCCAGCCTGGGCGACAGAGCGAGACTCCATGTCAAAAAAAAAAAAAAAGAAAATATTTAGGCCAGACACGGTGGCTCACACCTGTAATCCCAGCACTTTGGGATTACCTGAGGTCAGGAGTTTGAGACCAGCCTGGCAGACATGTGAAAAACCCCATCTCTATTAAAAATACAAAAAATTAGCCGGGCGTGGTGGGACACGCCTATAATCCTAGCTACTCGGGAGGCTGAGGCAGAAGAATCGGTTGAACCCGGGAGGCAGAGGTTGCAGTGATCTACCATGGTACAAGGTAGTACCATTGTACTCTAGGATGGGCAACAAGAACAAAACTCTGTCTCAAAAAAAAAAAAGAAAAGAAAAGAAAATATTCATATTGGCTGGATACAGTGTCTTACATCTGTAATCCCAGAATTTTGGGAGGCTGAGGCTGAGGCTGAGGCGGGCAGTTCGCTTGAGCCTAGGAGTTCAAGACTAGCCTGGACAACATGGCAAAACCCCATCTCTACAAAAAATACAAAAAATTAGCTGGATGTGGTGCACGTACCCGTAGTCCCAACTACCTGGGATGCTGAGGTGAGAAGATCAGTTGAGCCTAGGAGGTTGAGGCTGCAGTGAACCAAGATTGCATCACCGCACTCCAGCCTGTAGGATAGAATGAGACCCTGTCCCAAAACAAAAACAAAACATAAGGCCAGGCACTGCAGCTCACACTTGTAATCCCAACACTTTGGGAGGCCAAGGCAGGTGGATTACCTGATGTCAGGAGTTGGAGACCAGCCTGACCAACATGGTGAAACCCTGCCTCTCCTAAAAATACAAAAATTAGCCAGGTGTGGTGGCATGCACCTGTAGTCCCAGCTACTGGGGAGGCTGAGACAGGAGAATTGCATGAATCCGGGAGGTGGAGGTTGCAGTGATCCAAGATCACGCCACTGCACTCCAGCCTGAGCAACAGAGCGAGACTCTGTCTCAAATACATACATACATAAACACACACACACACACAAAACACACACACACACTTACATCAAAGAGTTTAGGACAAAACGAAGTACTTGCCTAATGTCTCTGAAAAACAGGTATACAGTTGACCCTTCAACAACACGGGTTTGAAAGCGTGGGTCTGCTTATACAAAGTCTTTTTTTCAATAAAAGTTTGACCAAGTGTGCCTGCCCTCTTGCCTCCCCCTCCACCTCTTCCATCTATTCCGTCTCTGCCACCTGAGACAGCAGCCAACCCCTCCTTCTCCTACTCAACATGAAGACAAAGAGGATGAAGACCTTTACGAAGATCCACTTCCACTTAATGAATCGTAAATATTTTATCTTCTTTATGATTTTTTCAATGTTTTCTTCTGTAGTCCCAGCTACTCGGGATGCTGAGGCAGGAGAATCGCTTAAACCCGGGAGGCAGAGGTTGCAGTGGGCCAAGGTCACGCCACTGCACTCCAGCCTGGTGACAGAGCGAGACTCCATCTCAAACAAACAAACAAACAAAAAATACAAAAAATAATGTTTTCTTTAATCTGGCTTACTTCATTAGAAGAACACAGGATGCAACACATATATGTACAAAATACGTGTTAATAAGCTGTTTTATGTTATCAATAAAGCTTCTAATCAAGAGCAGGCTATTACTGGCTAACTTTTGGTGGCGGAGTCAAAAGTTATGTGTGACTTTCGATGGGGGGGCAGGGGCTGGAGGTAATGAGGGGGATGGGATGTGGGGTGATCTGTGCCCCTAACCTCCTGGCTGTTCTAGGGTCAACCGCACATCCCTTCAACAACAACAAAAAACTAAACTAAAACCTTTATCATACGCAATCAATAAATGTTCGTGACAATGGATCAGCCCTCACAACATACCACAAAATGTTTCCAAAACACTTCATGAATTAGTATTTTTAAACTAGTACCATGTGCCTTCCACAAGTGTTATCTGTCCTTCTTTAGCATGTAACCTCTTAAAGTTCATTTGCATATTAAATGTCTGTTTTTCTCAAGATCTTCTGAAAATGAATCATCATGACCAGGGAAATCAGCACTGCACTAACTCTTAAGTCTTCAACCATGAAACACTAACACAGACCTCAAAGAATATAAAGGTAGGCCTACTCTTTTTTTATTTTTTTCTTCATCTTTTAAGAGACAGAATCTCAAAAAATAAAAATTGCCAGGCGTGGTGGCTCACACCTGTAATCCCAGCACTTTGGGAGGCTGCAGCGGGCAGATCACGAGGTCAGGAGATCGAGACCAGCCTGACCAACATGGTGAAATCCCATCTCTACTAAAAATACAAAAACTAGCTGAGTGTGGTGGCACATGCCTATAATCCCAGCTACTTGGGAGGCTGAGGCAGGAGAATCACTTGAACCTGGGAGGCAGAAGTTGCAGTGAGCCAAGATCACACCACTGCACTCCAGCCTGGCGACAGAGAGAGACTCTGGTTCAAAACAAATAAATAAATAAATAAATAAAATATAAATAAACAATAAAAATTTTAGGCCAGGTGCGGTGGCTCACGCCTGTAATCCCAGCACCTTGGGAGGCCAAGGCAGGCAGATCACTTCAGGTCAGGAGTTCGAGAACAGCCTGGCCAACATGGTGAAAGCCCGTCTCTACTAAAAATACAAAAATTAGCTGGGTGTGGTGGCAGGCACCTGTAACTCCAACAACTGGGGAGGCTGAGACAGGAGAATCGCTTCAACCTGGGAGATGGAGTTTGCAGTGAGCAGAGATCAGGCCACTGCACTCTGGCCTGGGTGACAGAGCAAGACATAAAATAAAGTAAAATAAAATAAAAAACAAAAATTTAAAAGGGCCAGGCGTGGTGGCTCATGCCTGTAATCCCAGCACTTTGGAAGGCCGAGATGGGAGGATGGCTTGAACCTAGGAGTTTGAGACCAGCTGAGAAAGATGGCAAGGCCTTTTTTTTCTTAAAAAAAGGAAGGGTGTGGGGTGGTTTGCTCTGTCACCCAGGCTGGAGTACAATGGCATGATCATACCTCAAATGCAGCTTGAATACTTGTCTCCTGGACTCAAGAGACATTCCCAACTAGACCTCCCAAAAAGATAGGACTACAGATACACGCAACCACACCTGCATAATTTTTTTAAACTATTTTTTGCAGTGATAGAGCCTCACTATGTTACCAAGGCTGGTCTCGAACTCCTAGCTTCAAGTGATCCTGCCTCCTGGCATCCCAAAACGCTGGAATTATATACAGGCAAGAGCCACCATGCCTGGCCATGCTGTTGATACTCTTGAAATTAACATTCTTTGGAAAGGAAAAAAAGTCCTTATTATGTATAACCTCTTTAAAAAAAAAAATGGTTCCCAAAGGCCCTGTGTGAATAATTCAACTCAATAGTTAACAAACATCAAAAACCCAAACCATCTGCTTGTATTATTTAGTGAATTGTAAACTGGCAGTCACAGTTAACCTTCAAAGAACATGAACCCCAAGCTTAAAAAAATTCACCAAAAAATTTCTGAAAGATAAAAATATTTTCCTGCTTAGTCTGTCCTCCATTTGGCCAACTTTATTTTGCATTCCAAATCCTGCAGTGGCAAAAATGGCTGCCTTTTGTTTACTTCTGCCTGTACATTTACAGCATCACTCAGAACAATGTTAAAAAGAAACGTGCTTAGCTCTGGAAAAACCAACAGTATCCTTGTACAGCTGCCATGCACTCCATTCATAATAGCTTTCTCACTGGCCTAGCTCCTCCCTTTGCTTCTGCCAAGACTCAATGGTCAACAGAAAAAATTTGGAAAGTGTTATGATCATAATAAAGAGGAATAAAACTATGCTTGAAAACTGCTAAACTTTTAAAAAGTAAAAAGTTATAGAGAACAACAATGCCTAGGCCTAATGCTGTTGTGAATACAAAATATTTTCTAACACTAAGGAATCTGCATTTTTAATTAGGCAGAAAACCATAAGCATACAAGTCTAAAATAACTTAAATATTTTTTATCTCTAAAGACTCCAACTTACTGATAGAAGCATTTTTCATTTTCATTTCAATGTTTTCCCATGTTAAAAATGAATAGTTTTATGCTACAAAAACAAGTATTCAATATGTGGAGCTCTATGTGTAAAATGTCATTATACTTTACAAGGATGAATATTAACCTCCTGTCAAGAGGAGAGGAGGACACCAGAGCACAAGTCCAGAGACCTGGGCTCAAGTCTGGTGACACTGGCTACGCAACCTCAAGCAAATTATTTGCCCTTCTGGGTCTCAATTTCTGTCTCTGTAAATGAAAGAGTTAGATCAGTTTATTTCCAAAGTCTCTTAAAGCTTCAAATTTTTAAAACTCCATCTCAGAAACCTGAAGAGGTTTAACAAGTATGAACATATAGTGACGTTTTTTTAAACGAAAACTCATGACTGTTTTTCAAAGACAAATCAGAAACCTATCCTTTTTTGGTTTTGGTTTAATTTTTAAATAAAAATAGAGGTGGAGTCTCACTATGTTGCCTAGACTGGTCTTGAACTCCTAGGCTTAAGCAATCCGCCCACCTCAACCTCGCAAAGTGTTGGCATTACAGGCATGTGCCACGGTGCCTGGCCAGAAACCTATACCTTTCTTTTTTTTTTTTGAGATGGAATCTCACTCTGTCACCCAGGCTAGAATGCAGTGGTGTGATGTCAGCTCACTGCAGCCTCCATCTCCCAGGTTAAAGCAATTCTCTGCCTCAGTCTCCCAAGTAGCTGAGACTACAGGAGTGCACTACCACGCCCGGCTAATTTTTGTATTTTTAGTAGACAGGGTTTCACATGTTGGACAAGCTGGTCTTGAATTCCTGGCCTCAAGTGATCACCCACCCCTGCCTCCCAAAGTGCTGGGATTACAGGCATAAGCCGCTGCGTCCAGCCACCTATACTTTTTTTTAACAAACATATTTTAAAGTCAACCAATTATAGAAAAAAAAAAAATGTGTCATCACTAGACAATAGCCCCATCATTAGATAATAATTTGAAAAACACCTTACTTGTAATTACTATTCTCAATTTTTGATTTCTCAAAACTCCATTCAGGTTCTTGAATTGTAATTACTACATAACACTTCTCAAATACCACCCAACAGCATTTACTAAAAACACCATGCCACTTATAATTCATTACCAGTCTCATTACTTTCACTTACCACATCAACTGCAGAAAAAACACATTCAATACAAATGTATGTTCTGACAGCTTAACCATGCAGTTTATATATATATTTTTTATTTTTATTTTTTTGAGACAGGGTCTCACTCTGTCACCCACACTGGAATGCAGTGGCGCCATCACAGCTCACTCAGCCTGGGCCTCCTAGGCTCAAGTGATGCTCCTCCCTCAGCCTCCCCAGTAGCTGGGACTACAGGCATGTGCCACATCTGGCTAATATTTTTTCAGACACAGGGTCTTGCTATGTTATCCAGGCTGGTCTTAAAATCCTGGCCTCAAGTGATCCTACCACCGTAATCTCTCAAAATGCTGGGATTACAGGAATGAGCCACTGCACTCAGCCAGTTCCACTTTTAAAAGGCAAAAATGGGCCAGGTGTGGTGGCTCATACCTGTAATTCCAACACTTTGGGAGGCCGAGGCAGGCGGATCACTTGAGGTCAGGAGTTCAAGACCAGCCTGCCCAACATGGTGAAACCCCATCTCTACTAAAAATACAAAAACAACTCTGCATGGCCAGGCACAGTGGCTCATGCCTGTAATCCCCACACTTTGGGAGGCCGAGGCGGGTGGATCACAAGGAGTTCGAGACCAGCCTGGCCAACATGGTGAAATCCCATCTCTACTAAAATTACAAAAATTACAAAAATTAGCCGGGCGTGGTGGCGCATGCCTATAATCCCAGCTACTCAGGTGGCTGAGGCAGGAGAATGGTTTGAACTCAGGAGGCAGAGGTTGCAGTGAGCCAAGATCATGCCATTGCACTCCAGCCTGGGTGGCAGAGAGACTCCGTCTTAAAAAAAAAAAATTGGCCGGGCGCGGTGGCTCAAGCCTGTAATCCCAGCACTTTGGGAGGCCGAGGCGGGAGGATCACGAGGTCAGGAGATCGAGACCATCCTGGCTAACATGGTGAAACCCCGTCTCTACTAAAAATACAAAAAACTAGCCGGGCGTGGTGGCGGGCGCCTGTAGTCCCAGCTACTCGGAGGCTGAGGCAGGAGAATGGCGTGAACCTGGGAGGCGGAGCTTGCAGTGAGCCGAGATCGCGCCACTGCACTCCAGCCTGGGTGACACAGCGCGAGACTCCGTCTCAAAAAAAAAAAAAAAAAAAAATTAGCCAGGTGAGGTGGTGCCCACCTATAATCCCAGCTACTTGAAAGGCTGAGGCAGGAGAATCACTTGAACCCAGGAGGCAGAGGTTGCAGTGAGCCAAGATGACACCCCTGCACTCCAGCGTGGGCGAAAGAGCGAGACTTTGTCTCAAAAAAAAAATGCAAAAACGTTTATTTGTCCAGAGTTATCGATGCAACTTCAAACCAAACACTCGGCATGAACTAGAGATCACAGTGGTCCTCCTTTATGTTAGATGCATTCCAAGACCCTTGGTGGTTGCCTCAAATCAAGAATACCAAACCCAAGTGCGCCAATCAGAGCACGTTTCTGTGCATGTCTTCCATCCACAAATTTAACACTTTTTCCATCTTAACTAAGCACTTATCATATTCCAGGGCCATGAAGTATGACAGCAAGCCTAGTATGAAATTTTTTGTTGTTATTGAGACAGAGTCTCACTCTGTGCCCAGGCTGGAGTGCAGCAACACTATCTCGGCTCACTGCCACCTCTGCCTCCTGGGTTTAAGCAATTCTCCTGCCTTAGCCTCCTCCCGAGTAGATGGGATTACAGGAGCCCGCCTCCATACCCGGCTAATTTTTGTATTTTTTAGTAGAGACAGGGTTTCACCATGCTGGCCAGGCTGGTCTCCAACTCCTGACCTCAAGTGATGCACCCGCCTCAGCCTCCCGCAGTGCTGAAATTACAGGTGTGAGACACCACGTCCAGCCCTAGTAAAAGTTTCTTTTTGCTTCTTCAAAATTTTGTTTTAAAAAAGGGTTTCACCATGTGCCCAGGCTGGTCTCGAACTCCTGGACACAAGTGATACACCCACCTTGGCCTCCCAAAGCGCTGGGATTACAGGCATGAGCCACTGAGCCCAGCCCCTTCTTCACAATTTCATGAGTAGAAGATTCATTCTTACTGTACATCTTAGTAACCTCAGAATATGATTTTTTTCTTAACAACTTTCACCTGTTCACTTAAAGGAGGCACTTTCTGGTTTTTCTTTGGATACCTAAAATGCCAGCATCATTACTCTCATGCTTTGCGGGTCATTAAGTAAAATAAGGGTGACTCAAATACAAGCACTGCAAGACCACAACAGTTGATCTGAGAATCAAGATGATTACTAGGCGACTAACAGGTTGGTAGTGTAGACGGTGTGGCTACACTACTATATCCACAGTATGTATCCACACTGCATAAAGGGATGATTCATGCCTAGGACACAAGCAGCACAAGATTGCAAGATTTCATCTCATTACTCAGAACAGCACACAATTTAAAACTTCTGGATTTTTTATTTCTGGAATTTTCCATTTAATATTTTCAAACCACAGGTAACTGAAACTGCAGAAAGCAAACTAGGGATAGGAAAGGACAACTGTAAATGTTTTAGTATCACTTTTAGACACCATATACTAATTAAGACACAATTGTGCTTGAGGGTATTACATAAGAGCCTGACTGGTCTAAAGTTCCTCCCCATTCCCTTTTTTGCCTCCTCAGAGATTAATGGTTTGCCTCATGAGCCCCATAGACTCTATTGCATAGAGGGTTCCCAGAGCCCTCTATGTACCTTCAGCTGTATCACACAAATTGTTAAGTGTGAGTGCCGGGTCATCTTTAACTCCCCAGCAACTACTACATTTATGTTAAGTGTCACTGTGGAAAAGTGTCAACATAATTTTCACTTGAGGTAACTAAGAATCAGCTGCTTTTCCTTTTTCCTTTTCTTTATTTAGAGACAGGGTCTCACTCTGTTGCCCAAGCTGATGCACAGTAGCAGGATCATAGCTCACTACAGCCTCAAACTCCTGGGTGATCTTCCCACCTCAGCCTCCTGAGTATTTGGGACTAAAGCAACTCACCACTACGCCCAAATAATTTTTTTATTTTTTATTTTTGTAGAGATTCGGTTCTAACTATATTGACTAGACTGGTCTCGAACTCTTGGCTTCAAGTAATCTTCCTGCCTCAGCCTCTCAAAGTGCTGGGATTACAGGTGTGAGCCACTACATCCAGCCAAAAAGTTATATTTTAAAGTACTACTTTCATAATTGAAGATCATAATTAAAATCTTAAACTGCCATTTCTTTTAAAAAAAAAAAAAATCTGCTAAGCTTATCCAAAATAAAAGGAACTGTGGCATACGGCCTTCCTATATCAAGTCTGGCACCTGGGCCTGCTGCAGTGACATCTCCTGAGAGCTGATTAGGAATGCAAAATCTCTCAGGCCCCACTCCAGACCTATTCAAAGTCAGTATTTTAACAAGATCCCCTGAATTTATCTGAATTCATGATAAAACCTGAGAAGTACTGGTTTGTAAGAAATCGCTTGACAAGAGTCTGAACATCAGTTTAAGATCCACATAAAAAAACAAAAATATGGGCTGCACACGGTGGCTCACGCCTGTAATCCCAGCACTTTGGGAGGCCGAGCCAGGCAGATGACGAGGTCAAGAGATCGAGACCATCCTGGCCAGTATGGTGAAACACCATCTCTACTAAAAATACAAAAATTAGCTGGGCGTGATGGCGAGCGCCTGTAGTCCCAGCTTACTCGGGAGGCTGAGGCAGGAGAATCGCTTGAACCCGGGAGGCGGAGGTTGCAGTGAGCCGAGATCGCACCACTGCACTCCAGCCTGGCAACAGAGCGAGACTCTATCTCAAAAAATAAATAAATAAAATAAAATTAAAAAAAATAAATAAATACAATACAATAAGTCCAAGAGAGGAGGAAGCAGAAATTAGGATCCCATCCCCACTCGATGAAGCACCAATGAATTGGCCTCATTTCAGTCCTTCCTCCATGCCAGATACAAGCCACAGGGAAGGCAGCAAACAGTGGTGGTTGTGAGAAGGTGCCCAGGCAGGGGATGCTGTCACACACGACTCACTAGCCATTCCAAAAACAGCAGAGAGGGACCCAGAGTGGCTGCTTATTTCTTGTGAGAGAACCACAGGTGCACCTATGATAGTGGCATCACATCTCCCCAGTGCTTGGATCCCCAGTGGATGCGCACCACCAGTGCTATCATTAGCACCCCCTTTCCCTCCTTGCGGAAGCTGCTGCAGGAAGGAGCACTGTGGGGACAAAGCTGATGCTGGCTTTCAGGTGGTTGCCTACTCCTACCTATTTTCTTCCAGCACAAAATTTGCTAATAATGAAAATATTTCAGTGACTTGTTAAATGCCCCTTTTCTAACAATTTTTTTTTTCTTTTTTGAGACAGAGTCTAGCTCTGTCACTCAGGCTGGAGTGCAGCGACACAATCTCTGCTCACCATAGCCACCATCTCCCAAATTCAAGCGATTCTTCTGCCTCAGCCTCCCGAGTAGCTGGGATTACAGGCGCCGGCCACAACCCCCGGCTTTTTTATTTTTGCGACAGTTTCGCTCTTGTTGCCCAGGCTGGAGTGCAATGGCGTGATCTCGGCTCACGACAACCTCCACCTCCCAGGTTTAAACGATTCTCCTGCCTTGGCCTCCCAAGCAGCTGGGATTATAGGCATGCACCACCACGCCCAGCTAATTTCTGTATTTTTAGTAGAGATGGAGCTCACCATGTTGGTCAGCCTGGGCAACACAGCCTGGGCAACACAGCCTGTGCAACATAGCAAGATGGCATCTCGAAAAAATAAAACAAAAATGTAGGCTGTTTTCAAACAAATATTTAGTCCATTTGGCTTTTAACACTCTAGGTTAATCATTAGAGAAATTATCACAGTATAAATATTATTGTATGTTTGAATATAACATTGAACTCTGCTGAAGAGGAAGACTCCAGGACCAATTTGATCATGATTTATCAGATTCATTATATGTATACTGCTGGCTAAAAACATATTAAAAATAACTTTTTTCCTATAGCAAGAATCAGCAAAAACTTCAACCAAACTCACAAAATGAAGACAGCATACAATCTTTTTCCCTGGTCTAACCCTACTTTTATTCTACATGCCTTTCAAAATCCTATTGCTGATTACATGAAATACCCAACCGTCTCATGTTTTACATTAAGGAATTATGAAGAATCTTACATCCTTTGGGTGAGCTTTTCATAGGCATAAAACACAACTCATGTTTTACAATAATTATATACTACCTTTATGAGGTAAACCCTCGTTTAGTAAATGTTACTTTTTTAGCGAGTTACAGAGCACTCGCTAAAAAAAAAAAAATTCCCTACCGGATCCCCTCAATTAATTCGACAGAAAATGAGGGACTATGTTAAGACAAAGCCTTGGTCCTAAGGCGCTCTAACGGGGGAGAGAGAGATGTTAATAAACTGAAGCTAAAAAGTAAACTACAATCTGAACTATCTGATCAGAAAAAATAAAAAATGTAGTAGACAACATAAATTAAGTATAACTGGAAAAGTATACAAAAGCCTCTATGATCACCACACAAAGTAACTAGCACTCACAATTTGAAGAAACATCAACCTTTTAAGTAGACAACAGATATTTCATTGAATAGTACTAGTTAAACACTATCTTACTGTCATTCAAGAGAATGTCTACTGGCCAGGCACAGTGGCTCACACCTGTAATCCCAGCACTTTGGGAGGTCACAGTGGGTGAGTCACTCAAGGCCAAGAAATTGAGACCAGCCTGGTCAACATGGTGAAACCCCATCTCTATCAAAAGTACAAAATTTAACTGGTGTGGTGGCACACGCCTGTAATCCCAACTACTTGGGAGGCTGAGGCAAGAGAATTGCTTGAACCCGGGAGGTGGAGGTGAGATCATGCCACTCACTGCATTGAACCGAGACTGTACGCCAGCCTGAGTGACAGAGAGGGACTCTATCTTTCAAAAAAAAAAAAAAAAAAAAAGGCCGGGCAGGGTGGCTCACGCCTGTAATTCCAGCACTTTGGAAGGCTGAGGCAGGCGGATCACCTGAGGTCAGGAGTTCGAGACAAGCCTGACCAATATGATGAAACCCCATCTCTACTAAAAATATAAAAATTAGCCAGCCGGGGCTCAGCACGGTGGCTCATGCCTGTAATCTCAGCACTTTGGGTGGCTGAGGCAGGCGGATCACGAGGTCAGAAGATCGAGACCATCCTGGCTAACACAGTGAAACCCCATCTCTACTAAAAACACAAAAAAAATTAGCCGGGTGTGGTGGCGGGCACCTGTAGTCCCAGTTACTCAGGAGGCTGAAGCAGGAGAATGGCGTGAACTTGGGAGGTGGAGCTTGCAGTGAGCCGAGATCGCGCCACTGCACTCCAGCCTGGGTGACAGAGCGAGACTCCGTCTCAAAATAAATAAATAAATTAATTAATTAATTTTAAAAATAATAATAATAATTGCCAGGCGCGGTGGCTCAAGTCTGTAATCCCAGCACTTTGGGAGGCTGAGACGGGTGGATCACGAGGTCAGGAGATCGAGACCATCCTGGCTAACATGGTGAAACCCCATCTCTACTAAAAAATACAAAAAACTAGCCAGGCGAGGTGGCGGGCGCCTGTAGTCCCAGCTACTCGGGAGGCTGAGGCAGGAGAATGGCGTAAACCCGGAAGGCAGAGCTTGCAGTGAGCTGAGATCCGGCCACTGCACTCCAGCCTGGGCCACAGAGTGAGACTCCGTCTCAAAAAAAATAAAAATAAAAATAATAATAATAATAATTTAAAAAAACAGAGAATGTCTACTTCCCTCGAATGGAGGGGAATGCTGTATAAGTCAGAGGTCTATACAGCAGGTGACCTCAACAGGTCACTTTCTAAATAAATGGCTTTTGTGATTGAGACTTTGTTGTATACCTGAGAAGGTAATGTATGGAAGAACTTTTAGGACGGTGGGTAATCCACCATTCCAAGTCAGGCTCCATTATTAACTAAGTTACTTAACCACTCTGAGCCTAAATGTCTTTATATATAAAACAGGGATGATACCAACAAAGGGCTACTGCAAGAAATAAATAAGTTTTAATGTAATTAAGATAGATGCCCCCCGCCGGGCGTGGTGGCTCATGCCTGTAATCCCAGCACTTTCGGAGGCCAAGGCGGGCAGATCACAAGGTCAGGAGTTTGAGACCAGCCTGGCCAAAACAGCGAAACCCTGTCTCTACTAAAAATACAAAAATTAGTCAGGTGTGGTAGTACACACCTGTAGTCCCAGCTACTCAGGAGGCTGAGGCAAGAGAATTGCTTGAACCCAGGAGGCAGAGGTTGCAGTGAGCCAAGACCATGCCATTGCACTGCAGCCTGGGCAACAGAGCGAGACTCCCTCTCAAAAAAAAAAAAAAAAGAAAGAAAAAGAAAAAAAAAAGAAAAGATGGATGCCCCTCTCCATACATTTTCCATGCAGTTATTCCTTGGGGGCCCACAAAGCCAACTACTAGCTGGGTGCAGTGGCTTGTGACTATAATCCCAGCACTCTGGAAGGCCAAGGCAGGAGGATGGCTTGAGCCCAGACGCTTAAGGATGCAGTGAGCTATGACTGTGACACTGCGCTCCAGCCTGGGCATTAGAGCAAGACTCTGTCTCTTAAGTAAAAAATAAATAAAAATAAAAATAGGCACTTGGTCTCAAGTCACCCACTTGGCCCTCTTTCAAGTGTACTAAAAAATAAATAAATAAATACCTTTCTAAAAAAATAAAAACAAAACGAAAAAACTTACGAAGTATCTACTATTATGGAAGGCTCCATAACTGGTTATTGCAGGAGATAAGCAGGTTACAGGTGCTACCCTCAAGGACTTTACAATCTTGAGAGGTTAAGATAAATACAGAAAAAATATTGACACATTTCACACAGAGAAGATAAACTTAAGAGATCCTTATCACTTCAGACATATTTCACCTATAGTCACATCACTTATATACAATTTGTAATGTAATCTCCTCGAGTGTAACAACTTAATACCTACCACTATGCTTGAGTGTGCAAATACAGGAAGGTAAGGAAGGGAGGGAGTTAAGTAGTAGTCCAATTAAATGCTATATACTAATTTGCAAATTCTAAGTGCATCTCACTTCCAAAATACAGGAAGTTTCCTAAGGTGCTTTTAGGAGGCACAGGAGGCAAGGTGGATAGGGTAAGGCAGGAAAAGTTAGAAGGAAGGAAATAATCATCTTTTTTTTTTTTTTTTTTGAGACGGAGTCTCGCTCTGTCGCCCAGGCTGGAGTGCAGTGGCCGGATCTCAGCTCACTGCAAGCTCCGCCTCCTGGGTTTACGCCATTCTCCTGCCTCAGCCTCCCGAGTAGCTGGGACTACAGGCGCCCCCCACCTCGCCCGGCTAGTTTTTTGTATTTTTTAGTAGAGACAGGGTTTCACCATCTTAGCCAGGATGGTCTCGATCTGACCTCGTGATCCGCCCGTCTCGGCCTCCCAAAGTGCTGGGATTACAGGCTTGAGCCACCGCGCCCGGCCAATAATCATTTTTTAAAAATACTTTTTTGGCTGGGCGCAGTGGCTCACGCCTGTAATCCCAACACTGTGGAAGGCTGACGTGGGAGAATTATTTGAGCCCAAGAGAGTTTGAGACCAGCCTAGACAACATTGTCAGACTCTGTTTCTATTTTTTTTCTTTTGTTTTTTTTTGAGGCAGAGTTTTGCTCTGTCGCCCAGGCTGGAGGGCAGTAGCACGATCTCGGATCACTGCAACCTCTGCCTCCCATAGCCATCAGGCTCAGCTAATTTTGGTAGAGACAGGGTTTCACCATGTTAGTCAGGCTGGTCTCAAACTCCTGACCTCAGGTGATCCCCCAGCCTCAGTCCCCCAAAGTGCTGGGATTACAGGCGTGAGCCACCGTGCCAGGCCTGATCCTGTCTCTATTTTTTAAAAAAATACTAGTTAATAATAATCAATAAAAATAAAATATATATATATATTTTCTTTCAGACGGAGTTTTGCTCTTCTTGCCCAGGCTGGAGTGCTATGATGCGATCTCGGCTCACCGCAGCCTGTTTCCCGAGTTCAAGCAATTCTCCTGCCTCAGCCTCCCACGTAGCTGGGATTATAGGGATGCGCCACCACACCTGGCGAATTTTTTGTATTTTTAGTAGAGAAGGGGTTTCTCCATGTTAGTCAGGCTGGTCTCAAACTGACCTCAAGTGATCCACCCGCCTCGGCCTCCAAAGTGCTAGGATTACAAGCATGAGCCACCACATACCCGGGCAATAAAATATTTTTTTAAATTAAAAAAAAAAAATGTAATTTTCTTTCAAGCTCATGCTTTTAAATGTATTTTTCTAATAAACTATATCCCATTTAAAAATCATCAATACCTTAATGTTTCAATTATATAAACTAATTAAAAATAAGGGCGGGGCATGGCGGCTCACTTTGGAAGACTGAGGCAGGTGGATCACCTAAGGTCAGGAGTTCGAGACCAGCTTGATCAACATGGAGAAACCCTGTCTCTACTAAAAATACAAAATTAGCCAGGCATGGTGGCACATGCCTGTAATCTCAGCTACTGGGGAGGCTGAGGCAGAAGAATCGCTTGAACCTGGGAGGCAGGGGCTGCGGTGAGGTGAGATCGCGCCATTGCACTCCAGGCTGGGCAGTAAGAGTGGAATTCCACCTCAAAAATAATAATAAAATAAAATGAAAATAAAATTCAAACCTAAAATAGATGCTCTACTTCAGGAGTGGGCAAATTATCACCTGTATCCTTTTTTTGTGGCTTTCACATTTTTAAAGAGTCATAACAACAGCCAGGCGCGGTGGCTCATGTTTGTAGTTCCAGCACTTTGGGAGGTTGAAGTGGGCAGATCACTTGAGGTCAGGAGTTCAAGACCAGCCTAGCCAACATGGCAAAACCCCATCTCTACTAAAAGTACAAAAATTAGCTGGGTGTGCTGGTGGGCACCTGTAATCCCAGCTACTCAGGAGGCTAAGGCAAAAGAATTGCTTGAACCCAGGAGGCAGAGGTTGCGGTGAGCTGAGATTATGCCATTGCACTCCAGCCTGGGTGACAGAGTGAGCCTCTACCTCAAAAAATAAAAAATACAAAGAGTTGTGGCCAGGAGTGGTAGCTCAAGCCTGTAATCCCAGCATTTTAGGAGGCTGAGGTGGGCGGATCATGAAGTCAGGAGATCAAGACCATCCTGGCTAACATGGTGAAACCCCGTCTCTACTAAAAATACAAAAAAAATTAGCCGGGTGTGGTGGCTGAGGCAGGAGAATGGCGTAAACCCGGGAAGTGGAGTTTGCAGTGAGCCGAGATTGCACCACTGCACTCCAGCCTGGGAGACAGAGCAAGACTCCGTCTCAAAAAAAAAACTAAAATAAAAATAAAAAGAGTTGTAACAATAACAACAAAGAACATGAGACTTACTGTGTGCCCAGCAAAGCCTAAAATACAGTAATCTCCCCATATCTAAGGTTACCATTACCTGCAGTACCATACAATAAGATTTTTTGTTGTTGTTTTGAGACGGAGTTTCACTCTTGCTGCCCAGGCTGGAGTGCAATGGAGCAGTCTCAGCTCACCGCAACCTCTGCCTTCCAGGTTCAAGCGATTCTCCTGCCTCAGCCTCGCAAGTAGCTGGGATTACAGGCACCCACCACCATACCCAGCTAATTTTTGTATTTCTAGTAGAGACAGGATTTCACCTTTTTGGTCAGGCTGGTCTCGAACTCTTGACCTCAGGTGATCCACTTGCCTCGGCCTCCCAAAGTGCTGGCATTACAGACATAAGCCACCGCGCCCAGCCTACAATAAGATATTTTGAGAGACCACATTTACATAACTTTTACTACAGTGTATTTTGTAATTGTACTCTTTCATTATTGTTGTTGTTAATCTCTTACTGTGCCTAATTTATAAACTAAGCTTTATCATAGGTACGTATGTATAGGAAAAACATAGTATATGTACAGGGTTCAGTACTATCCAGGGTTTTCAGGCATCCACTGGGTGTCTCGAACATATCCCCTAGGATAATGGAGGATTACGGTATTTACAATGGCTCTGAAACCTCCCTTTTCAGAAAAAGTTTGCCAACCTCTGTTCTATTTCATAATGGAATGTAAAGTCTCTTACTAAATTGAGCCAGGCACGGTGGCTCATGCCTGTTATCTCAGCACTTTGGGAGGCTGAGGTGGGCAGATCAACTGAGGCCAGGAGTTCGAGAGCAGCCCGGCCAACATGGTGAAAAACTGTCTCTAGTAAAAAATAAAAATAGAAAAATTAGCCAGGTATGGTGGCGCATGCCTGTAATCCCAGCTACTCAGTGGCTGAGACACGAGAATCATTTGAACCTGGGAGGTGGAGGAAACAGTGAGCTGAGAACGTGCCACTGCACTCCAGCCTGGGTGACAGAGCAAATAAATAAATAAATAAACTCTCTTATCAAATTAAACACTTTGATACTTCTAAATTTACATTTAAAGCAATTTACTTATTTTTGAGACAGGGTCTCACTCTGTTCCCCAGGCTGGAGTGCAGTGGCTCGCTCAACAACTCATTGCAACCTCGATCTCCTAGGCTCAAGCTATCATCCCTAGCAGCTCAAACTTAGAGGAAGGCACCACCACGCCTGGCCAACATGTGTATTTTTTGCAGAGACAGGGTTTCGCCATGTTGCCCAGGCTGATGTGGAATTCCTGGGCTCAAGCTGGGATCAAATGATCTACCTACCTCATCCTCTCAAAGTGCTGGGATTACAGGCCAATTTAGGTGACTTTTTCTCTTCACTTCCCACTCCTCTCCTCCCTGCCCAACTGTCTTTTGGCTTACTAGCGACTTTCTTCGCATAGAAGTACTTATGCACATGTTTATTACAATATCCTGGGGTGGCAAAAAGAAAACCAGAGGCTCTGTCTAACTTTAGTTTAATAACAAGCATTCTAGCACAAACATTTTTCCAATAGTAAGTTTAAGTTCCATAATGGATTAGGAAATCGGGCCTATGTTAACCAGAACCCATGTCTTATGCCAATTTTTCCATCTGTATAGATCCCATATTGGGGGAAGGAAAGAGACTAACAGTTCCCAGTGCTAATTCAATAAACTGATTAAGAGTTGGCTGGAGGCCGGGCGCGGTGGCTCAAGCCTGTAATCCCAGCACTTTGGGAGGCCGAGACGGGCGGATCATGAGGTCAGGAGATCGAGACCATCCTGGCTAATACGGTGAAACCCCGTCTCTACTAAAAAATACAAAAAACTAGCCGGGCGAAGTGGCGGGTGCCTGTAGTCCCAGCTACTTGGGAGGCTGAGGCAGGAGAATGGCGTGAACCCGAGAGGAGGAGCTTGCAGTGAGCTGAGATCCGGCCACTGCACTCCAGCCTGGGTGACAGAGCAAGACTCCGTCTCAAAAAAAAAAAAAAAAAAAAAGAGTTGGCTGGAATAATATTCATCCAGCTTCAACAACAAAGATAAAACAGGTATGAGATGGTGACTTAGAACTAAATGTGTGTATGGCCAGGCGCGGTGGCTCACACCTGTAATTCCAGCACTTTGGGAGGCTGAGGCTGGCAAATCACCTGAGGTCGGGAGTTCGAGACCAGTCTGACCAACATGGAGAAACCCTGTCTCTACTGAAAACAGGAAAAAAAAAAAAATCAGTTGGGCATGGTGGCACATGCCTGTAATCCCAGCTACTCAGGAGGTTGAGGCAGGAGAGAATCACTTGAACCTAGCAGGCGGAGGTCGCGGTGAGCTGAGATCATGTCATTGCATCCAGCCTGTGCAATAAGAGTGAAACTCCGTCTCAAAAAATTAAAATTAAAATTAAAAAAAAAAGAACTAAATGTGTGTCATTCAAAGGAATTAAACAGACTTTTTTGTTTTCTTTTTTTTTTTGAGACCGAGTCTCGCTCTGTAGCTCAGGCTAGAGTGCAGTGGTACGATGATCTTGGCAACCTCTGCCCCAGGTTCAAGGGATTCTCCTGTCTCAGCCTCCCAAGTAGCTGGGATTACAGGCGTCTGCCACCACGCCTGGCTAATTCTTGTATTTTTTAGTACAGGCAGGGTTTCACCATGTTGACAGAGCTGGTCTGGAGCTCCTGACTTCAAGTGATCTGCCCACCTCGGCCTCCCAAAATGCTGGGATTACAGGTGTGAACCACGGGGCCTGGCCCAGAAATTTTGTTAAAAAGAAATAAATGTGTGGGACATCTGTGGATTTGACAGTAGGTTCTTCACCACTTATAGCACCTGAAGTCCAGGTGTGATGACACATTTAAGACTTTGAACAATAAAAATAAAGTGAAAAAAGAGTAAACCTTATGCTCAAAACATCAAGGGTAAAAGAGATGGTGCAGGCCGGGCGCGGTGGCTCAAGCCTGTAATCCCAGCACTTTGGGAGGCCGAGACGGGCGGATCACGAGGTCAGGAGATCGAGACCATCCTGGCTAACACAATGAAACCCCGTCTCTACTAAAAATACAAAAAAATTAGCCGGGCGTGGTGGCGGCGCCTGTAGTCCCAGCTACTCGGGAGGCTGAGGCAGGAGAATGGCGGGAACCCGGGAGGCGGAGCTTGCAGTGAGCCGAGATCCGGCCACTGCACTCCAGCCTGGGCGACAGAGCGAGACTCCGCCTCAAAAAAAAAAAAAAAAAGAGAGAGATGGTGCAATCTAGTAACATCACAGAGGTATTCAAAGATCTGGAAAGCAGCATAAACCTATCAGACTGACACATCAGAAAATACTACGTTTTCAGAGCAACTAGAAATATGTGATACAGGGGGAGGAGATAGTACTAAAACCAACCTCTGAGGCAAGTAATACAAAAATAAAACATCCCTCTCCCTACGCTGGAATGGAAAAGCTAGAAGCCTACTTTCTGTGAAACTATCAAACCTGAAAAGCAATTTGAGTCGAAACTTTGAGTCCTCTTTATTCTTCCCAAATAATTAAACATTCTGCTGAATAAATCAAAATTCAATGCACATACTTTAAATAGATGAAGGAGTAAGACTTAAGGGAGGATTTTATTTGGGCTACCTTGTAGAACAGGACTACTTATATCTTACTCTGTATTTACAGAAACACTTTAATAAGAATATAGAATATTCTTATTCTTTTAGAATAGAGGGCCGGGCCCAGTGGGTAACAGGAGCAGACACTTCATCTCAAGAAAAAAAAAAAAAAACAGAATACAGAATCTCTTTAATAAAGAGATTATTCTTAAGCAGGGGTCACTAATCAGTACAATTTTGATTGTACTGCACCCACATGTCTGATACGAGACACTCATTATAAAGGTATTTTTTTCTATGCCAGAGGAAATTTTTTAGTCCTTAACGATATATCCCTAAAAAGCAAACTAACAAACTTTAGCATTTGAATACCTCCGATGCGCTTTTTTTAAGAGGCGACACATTTAAAGTTTCCTTTACGCACCTAAACTTTCTGTAAGGATTTTATTATAATTTCTAATAATAAAATTAGTACTACACCACCAATATAATCAACACACAAATACTTGTGTCATTAATTACAATACCAATTATTTAACATGAGAAAAACCAGCCCTAAAAAGGTAGCTATGAAACCACTGGCACGCACTACAGGAGTGTTAATTCACACACAGGACTTATTAGGCATTTGAATTGCACATTACATTGGCTAAGCGCTTCATAATCATTGTATTAGCGGTTTCTAGTCCAAAACAGCCCATGAAGAACTTTACAGAAGAGGAACCGAGGCCCAGAGAGGAACCACAGAAAACCAAATTTTACCCTGGAGGAAATAACACCATTCTGTTAGAACGTGCCAGATACTTCTAATCACTTTTCATGCGCAATATGAATTTTGCCAAAGTAATTAATGAATATGAAAAATAGCAAGAAAACGCACTGAATTCTACCAAAGCGTCTGACTGCTTAAACACTTAATTACTTGAGACTAACTACATTTCATTATACAGAAACAACTATAAGGAAGTAAAAGTCTCCCAAATGACAAACTTACTGGCTAAATATGAAGGAGTTATTTTTGTTTGCATTTGCAAAAAACAAACAAACAAGCGTAATCAAAGAAGCTCATCGAACAAGTTTAAAGTCAGGACCTGTAATAAGGAGTCAGAACCGTTACCAGAAAAAAAGAACCCAGCTCAAGCGGTGTAGTAGGGAGGAAGTTATTAAGAAGTCAGAATCTGCTGCTGCTTAACAGGCTCAGCCAGTCCATCTTTCAGAAGATAATAGTTCTAACCAGAACTTGTGGTTTAATCAGTGCATATCTCAGCACCAGCAATGGATCAAATCCAGTGTTTCTGAGGGTAACAAAAAACTTGAGCTGGCGCTAGATGTGGAGGAAAGTTATTTCCTTGCCCCACTTAAACATCCCTATGTCTTTTATCTTCGGGTTACATCCTAATGAGAAGGCACTATACTCTCACCCAGAGCACAGCTTCCCTGCGGAGCTGTCCTGACCCCAGCCAGGTTCCTCAATCAGAGCCCAGGAACCTAATTCCCTGGTTAGATCTCACCCAGCCAAGAGCCCCAGCCGGTAAATCAAACACTCTTCCTCACGCCCTCCCTGCTAACCTCCCAGGCCAATTCCGTGACCTACATCCCTACACCCTGCACAGAGCCCCAAACTCCGCACCCCCCATTATACTTCCGCCCCACTGGCTTCCCAGTTAACCTTCGCCCCAGCCCCCACTCCATCTTTGTCTGGCTACCCTAAACGCGGCACCCCAGCGTTCCCCGACTCCCAACGGCAGCCCCTCCCCCACGCCGCCCCCCACCCTCCCGGCCTCGTCCCCGCCCCCACGCCCCCCATCCCCCGGCCGGTCACCCCGGCTCCGCGCCTCCCGGCTTCACCAGACACGTCCCCTCCCCCGCTTCCTCCGTCCGCTCGTTCCCCACCCCGCGGCCCTCCGCCCACGCCCACCCTGCAACAGCGGGCGCTCCGCAGGCCTTTCACCTTGTCCATGAGCTTCCAGCACTTCTCCACCATCTTCTTGTCTACGGTCCCCGGCGGGTGGGGGCTGAGGTGGTGGTGGTGGTGGTGGTGATGCGGCTGGAAGGCGTCCTTCATGAGCCCAATCAGGCCACCCGAGCCCGAGCCCCCGGAGCCGCCACCGCCCCCGGCCCCAGAGCTCTTCTTCACGTTGCCGGCCATGGCCTGGGCAGGGTCGGAGCCCAGGCGGGTCCGCCGGCTCGGCTGGACTGCGAGCGAGGGAGAGAAGCAGGGCTTGAAGGAGGGGCCTCTCCCGGCCGCCGCCGCCGCCGCCGGCTATCCGGGCGGAGGGAGGAGCGGCCGTGGGGAGGGGAGTGGGCGGTGCCGGGAGAGCGCAGGACGCGCCCCTTCCGAGCGCGCGAGCCCGAGGCGGGCGGGGCGCGCGTCCCGGAGGCGGACCGGCTTACTGTTGAGCTCGGGGAAGCGGCCGGCCGCGGCCAGACTGCGCAGCGACGACCCCCGGGCCACCGGCTCCGAGCAGCCAGCGTGCCCACAGCTCCCGGAAAGCCGCAGCGAGGTTTCCGTGCCCGTCTCCCCCGCCCCTACGCCGGGGGTGGGGCGGGGCCAGGCTGGGGCGGGGCCGGCGGAACCTTCGGGCCTGCGCCCTCTGCTGGAGAAACGGGGAAAGGAGCGGCGGGGGATTGGAGGTGGGGGTAGGTCCAAGGTGGAGTCTGCGCAGTAGTCAGAAACCGAGACTTCCATGCTCCTTGTGGGCGGGAGGTTGGCGCTTCTGGGGTGGGTCATGGGAATGTTTAAATTAAGACAGGTGGCGATGGAGTGGAAGTCTTGATGTCAAGTCTTTCCCCACGCCTGACAAATGACGAAATGGAGATTCGAGTTATTTGCTTATTTACACTGTGGGAGGATGGTGGGAGAAAAAGGAAAGTTATTTCTCCACCCCTTATTCAAGTCTTCATTAAGACACGACCAAGGACAGGAATATGAATGCTGCGGCCTGTTCCAGCCGGATTAGGCCCCCAGCAAGGCTTGAGACACTCAAGCCAGTAGCTCTTCTTCGAGGCCCTTTGACCTCTTGAAAAGAAAGTACTTCCTTTTTTTTTTTTTTTTTTTTTTTTTTTGGCTCGTGAAGACTAGTTACGTTTCTGGGAATTGAGTCTCAAACATGTATTTAAGATTCTCCTATTCGGAGCATTGCACCACAGGTCGGCGCCGCCAGCATGAGGGCCCCCTCAGAAGCTGACCTGCTACTGGCTCTGCCCGAGGGGGTTCTGTCTCCCGCCCAGGGAACAGAAATGCTGTTCCCGGTCACTTCCACTTCTCGGTCAATTACACTTCTCTAATGTAAAAGTTCCGTTGGAAGAACTTTGAAAATAGGAACTTCCCTTCCAAAGAAGGAAGTGCCCTGCCCTAATTTACTAATTCTGAGCCTCGGTTTTGGGAGTTTGCAGACCCAGGTGTGTCAGTAAGTATTAGTTCCGCCTTCGATCCCCCTCCAGGCTCTTCCACAAAGCACAAAGGATTAGGGAGCTATATTATCAGGTGCTCCTGTAAAGGGGAAAATATCTTTGAATGCAGGGACCTTTCAGCCAGGCATCCTGGGTTTGCAATTTAATCGCCTTTATCTAGAATTGATTTTGGAGTCAACATTATAATTTACTATCAGAAGAATTTCCTTTTATCAGTTTCCATTCAGGAAGAGAAGAATCTATGAAGGGAAAATCTAGGCAAAGCTCCATCCTTAGTGCCCACACCTAGTTGCAGGTCCTCCTTTTCTTTTCCCTGGACTGTTGAAACCTTTTCCTCTGCCTTCAATTCATCCTGCCACCATAGGCTTCCTATAGTATAGTTCAGACAGCATCACAAACTTTAAACACTTCCCATTGCCTCTGGAATAAAATTGACAATCAAGTTGCTCTAACTCCAAGCTAAACAAACTTGTAGTTTTATACTACTCCCTGGTACACATGTCTTATGCTAACTGACTCACCAAGTCATCAAATACAATTCTTTTTATTTATTTATTTATTTAATTTTATTTTGAGACAGAGTCTCTCTCTGTCACCCAGGCTGGAGCGCAGTAGCACAATCTCGACTCAATGCAACCGCTGCCCACCGAGTAGCTGGGATTACAGGTGCCTGCCACCATGCCTGATTAATTTTTGTATTTTTAGTAAAGACGAGATTTCACAGTGTTGGCCAAGCTGACATGACCTCCAATTCCTGACCTGAGGTGATCCGCCCTCCTCGGCCTCCCAAAGTGCTGAGATCACAGGCATGACCACCGCACCTGGCCAATTCTTTCTTTCTTCATCACCATTACTCAGACAGTTCCCTTATTCCCTCTGCCTGAAGTGTGCTTTAAAATCCAATCCATTCAGCCCAGTGCAGTGGCTCATGCCTGTAATCCCAGCACCTTGTGAGGCCGAGGGGGGCGGATCACCTCAGATCAGGAGTTGGAGACCAGCTTGGCCAACATGGTGAAATCTCGTCTTTACTAAAAATACAAAAATTAGCTGGGTTTAGTGGCGGGCACCTGTAATCCCAGCTACTCGGGAGACTGAGGCAGGAGAATCACTTGAACCCGGGAGCCAGAGGTTGCAGTGAGCCGAGATTGTGCCACTGCACTCCAGCCTGGGCGACAAGAGTGAAACTCTGTCAAAAAAAAAAAAGAATAAATAAAGTAAGGTTAATAAGAAAAGGAAGATTGCCCTTTTCTTACCTTTTTTTTTTTTTCCAAAAAAAAAAAAATTAGCTGGGCGTGGCGCGAGCCACCACGCCAGGCCACAATTTTTATTTGGCTTGTTTTAGAAAATGTACAAGAGAGGGGATTGGACTGTTGATCACAATGTCATTCCAATTCCAGATTATGCTAGAGTTGGTTCATCCTGCATCACATCGTGTAACATGTAGCCTTTTTCTTATCCCACTTCACCTTCACCCCAAACCACATCCTCATTCCGCACCTGAAAGTCCATTGACTGAGCCGAGCATGGTGGCTCACGCCTATAATCCCAACACATTGGGAGGCCGAGGCTGGCGGATCACTCGAGATCGGGAGTTTGAGACCAACCTGACCAACATGGCGAAACCCCATCTCTACTAGAATACAAAAAGTAGCCAGGCGTGGTGGCGGGCACCTGTAATCCCAGCTACTCTGGAGGCTGAAACAGGAGAATGCCTTGAACCTGGGAGGCGGAGGTTGCAGTGATCCGAGATCGCACCACTCCACTTCAGCCTGGGCACAGAGCGAGACTTTGTCTCAAAAGAAAAAAAGGAAAGTCCATTGACTGAACGTATTTGTAAACTACATTCTCTTCTGGGGTATAGTTGCTTATATTCTGCAATCTCTATTCTAATGTCATTCTATGCATCAGGATGAGAAAAGAAAAGTAGCTCAAAGCTGTCTGAACTGTGTGAGGTATGCAAAATTATCAGGCCCAGAGAAACATGAGTATGGGACTTCAGTCACAAACCCCCGACCCATGCCTGGGGGCAATGGTTTAAAGGCATTTGGTCCCTGACTAGCTGCCTCACCCATCATCTTCATGTTCCTGGAATACAACGTACAGCCAATCAAATACCTTACGCTATGTTAATGCAAATGATTAGCAGACAGTTTAGGAACTGCCTCTTCTTTGCATTTGTTTGTTTATTTATTTATTTATTTTCGGTGGGGTGGTGGTGGTCTCAGGTTGCCCAGGCTGATCTTAAACTCCTGGCCTCAAGTGATCCTCCCACCTGGGCCTCCCAAAGTGCTAAGATTATAGGCATGAGCCACCACACCTGGCCTCTTTTTTCCTTTAAAAACACACTTGTCAGGAGGCTGAGGCAGGAGAATGGCGTGAACCCGGGAGGTGGAGCTTGCATGAGCCGAGATCGCGCCACTGCACTCCAGCCTGGGCAACAGAGCGAGACTCCGTCTCAAAAAAAAAGACTTGTTGGCCGGGCCTGGTGGCTCACGCCTGTAATCTCAGCACTTTGGGAGGCAGATCACGAGATCAGGAGTTCAAGACCAGCCTGGCCAAGATGGTGAAATGCTGTCTCTATTAAAAATACAAAAAATCAGCCAGACTTGGTGGTGGGAGCCTGTAATCTCAGCTACTCGGGAGGCTGAGGCAGGAGAATCACTTGAACCGGGAGGCAGAGGTTGCAGTGAGCCAAGATTGTGCCACTGCATTCCAGCCTGGGCAACAAGAGTGAAACTCCATCTCAAAAAAAAAAAAAAAAACCCACACACACACACTTGTAACTGCTACTAATCTGAGCCTATTGTCAAGGGCAACTTGAATCTATGCTCCTGGATTGCTGTCCTCAAACTTGGCCCAAGTAAACTCTCTGCTTAAATTTGTGCCAGTCTTTTCCTTTACATCAACAAGTAATGGGGACACTAATCATTCCACGGAAAAAAAAGTTTCCAACCAAGCAAGGTAGCTCCTGCCTGTAGTCCCAACACTTTGGGAGGCTGAGGCAGATGGATTGCTTGAGACCAGGAGTTCGAGACCAGGATGGGCAACATAGGGAAACCCTGTCTCTGTAAAAAATGCAAAAATTTGCCAGGCTCAGTGGCTCATGCCTGCAATCCCAGCACTTTTGTCACAGGAAAGGGGTCCCGATCCAGATCCCAAGAGAGCGTTCTTGGATCTCACACAAGAAAGAATTCAGGGCGACTCTAGAGTAAAGTGAAAACAAGTTTATTAGGAAAGTGTTGGAACAGAAGAATGGTGACTCCATAGACATAACCATTTTTATGGTTATTTCTTGATGAGATGCTAAACAAGGGGTGGATTATTCATGCCTCCCCTTTTTACACCATACAGGGTAACTTCCTGATGTTGCCATGGCATTTGTAAACTGTCATGGCGCTGGTGGGAGTGTAGCAGTGAGGACGACCAGAGGTCACTCTCGTCACCATCTTGGTTTTGGTGGGTTTTGGCCAGCTCCTTTACTGCGACCTGTTTTATCAGCAAGGTTTTTATGATCTGTATCTGTGCCAACCTCCTATCTCATCCTATGACTTAGAATGCCTTAACCTTCTGGGAATGCAGCCCAGTAGTTCTCAGCCTCATTTTACCCAGCTCCTCTTCAAGATGGAGTTGCTCTGGTTCACACAACCCTGACACTTGGAGACCAAAGCAAGCAGATCACCTGAGGTTGGGAGTTCCAGACCAGCCTGGCCAACATGGTGAAACCCCATCTCTACTAAAAATACAAAAATTAGCTGAATGTGGTGGCACATGCCTGTAATCCCAGCTACTCGGGAGACTGAGGCACAAGAATCTCTTGAACCCAGGAAGCAGAGGTTGCAGTGAGCTGAGATCACACCACTGCACTCCAGCATGGGCCACAGAGTGAGACTGTCTCAAAAAAAAAAAAAAGAAAGAAAGAAAGAAAAACCTCCCAAACAGGCTTCTAGATGAGGAGGACAGGGACAGGAACCCCCGCTGCATTACAGCACAGGAGAAGGAGGTGGTGGAGGGAGAATAAATGAAAAACATGCTCAAGATTAGAAGAAGCTGGTCTGATGGTAGTGGGCTATCAGAACTTATTAACATTAGTCTCATGTCAAAGAAAAGAGTCAAACTCTGTAAAATATTTGAAGAGATTTATTCTGAGCCAAATATGAGTGACCAATGGCCCGTGACACAACTCTCAGGAGATCCTGACAAGTGCTGAAGGTGAACAGGCTACAATTTGGCTTTTTGCATTTTTTGTTTTTTTTCAGACGGAATTGCACTCTTGTTGCCCAGGCTGGAGTGCAATGGCGCAATATCGGCTCCCTGCAACCTCCGCCTCCCGGGCTCAAGAGATTCTCCTGCCTCAGCCTCCCAAGTAGCTGGGATTACAGGCACCCACCAAAATGCTCGGCTAATTTTTTGTATTTGTAGTAGAGACAGGGCTTCACTATGTTGGTCAGGCTGGTCTTGAACTCCTGACCTCAGGTGATCCACCTGCCTTGGCCTCGCAAAGTGCTGGGATGACAGGCGTGAGCCACTGCGCCGGCTTGCTTTATACATTTTAAGAAAACATAAGACATCAATCAATATATGTAAGATGTACATTGGTTCGGTCTAGAAAGGCAGGACAACTGGAAGTGAGGAAGTGGGTAAGGGAATTAGGGTTAGAATTAGGTTCCGGGTCATAAGTGAATTCAGAGATTTTCCAATTGACAATTGCTTGAAAGAGTTATTATCTAAAGATCTGGAATCAATAGAAAGGAATGTCTGGATCACAATAAGGGGTTGCAGAGACCACGGGTTTTTTTTAGACAGAGTTTTGCTCTGGTTGCCCAGGCTGGAATGCAGTGGCGTGATCTTGGCTCACCGCAACCTCTACCTCCTGGGTTCAAGCGATTCTCCTGCCTCAGCCTCCCAAGTAGCTGGGATTACAGGCGCACACCACCATGTCCAGCTAATTTTTGTATTTTTCAGTAGAGAAAGGGTTTAATAATGTTGGCCAGGCTGGTCTCGAACTCCTGACCTCATGATCTGCCCACCTCAGCCTCCCAAAGTGCTGGGATAACAGGCATGAGTCACCATGCCCAGCCTCTTGTGGCTATTTCTACAGATCTGCTCCTGACAATAGGCAATGAACCAAAAATATTGAGGGTGACAGAGTTGAAGAGAAGTACCTAAAGAAAGAAGGCCAGGTGCAGTGGCTCATGCCTGTAATCCCAGCACTTTGGGAGGCTGAGGCAGGTGGATCACGAGGTCAGGAGTTCAAGACCAACCTGGCCAAGATGGTGAAACCCCATCTCTACTAAAAATACAAAAATTAGCCAGGCGTGGTGGTGGGTGCCTGTAATCCCAGCTACTCGGGAGGCTGAGGCAGAGAATTGCTTGAACCCAGGAGGTGGAGGTTGCAGTGAGCCGAGATCACATCACTGTACTCCAGCCTGGTGACAGAACAAGACTCTGTCTGAAAAAAAAAGATAGCCTGGTGCAGTGGCTCACGCCTGCAATCCAAGAACCTTGGGAGGCCAAGGCAGGCAGATCACTTGAGGCCAGGAGTTCAAGACCATGCTGGCCAACATGGTAAACCCCGTCTCTACAAAAAATATAAAAATTAGCCAGGTGTGGTGGCATGCGCCTATAGTCCCGGCTACTCAGGAGGTTGAGGTGGGAAGATCACCAGAGCCTGGAGAGGCTGAGGCTGCAGTGAGCCGTGATCATGCCACTGCACTCCAGCCTGAGTGACAGAGAGAGAGACACTGAGAAAAAAAAAAATGCCAGGCGCGGTGGCTCACGCCTGTAATCCCAGAATTTTGGGAGGCCGAGGCGGGTGGATCATGAGGTCAGGAGATCGAGTCCATCCTGGCTACCACGGTGAAACCCCGTCTCTACTAAAAATACAAAAAAATTAGCGGGGCGTGGTGGTGGATGCCTGCAGTCCCAGCATGAACCCGGGAGGAGCTTGCAGTGAGCCGAGATCGTGCCACTGCACTTCAGCCTGGGCAACAGAGCGAGACTCCGTCTCAAAACAAAAACAAAAACAAAACAAACAAACAAGAAACCTAAAGAAACGGTCTGCAGGTCCCCTAATCCAAAAGGAGAAAAGCCCTGAAGTGTCTGCTGTTTTCACTCTAACCAGTATGGTGCCCAGAGATCCAAGTGGCAGATAGATGGCAAGCCTCAGGATAGCACAGAGCTGCAGGGAGAGTGAAGGCTGCCTGACAAGGGAGGACCACCCATCATACTCTCTCCCCCACATTAATTATTCCAGCCACTCCTGGCTCCAGCAGGACACTAAGAAGTATCCCCAAAGGGAGTCACCCCCAATATTGCCCAGTAAATAATTTAAAAGCAAAAATGTGGGAAACTCAGGAGAAGGTCAAACAAGTCCACTAGAGGGAGCCCCAACCAACTCTGTGCTGCAGGGAGCCTCACAAAGCAATGTCTCAACACCTGTCTGAAAATCAACCACACAAGGGAATGGGGAAATGTAGCAATAGATTAAGTCACTAGGAGAGAAGATAGCCATGTAAACACCCAGCTAAAACACAGGCTTTTCAAGAGCTACAAAATCAAACATTTAAAGATCAGGAAACTGATGCTGAGCAAAGTCAAATGGCTTGACTCAGTTTACATATCCACAGTTGGGACTCAAACTCAAATGTCTTGTCTCTAACCTGAGCACTTTCCTGCACACTTGCATCCCTCTAGGTCAGTACCCTAGAGTCCATGGGTCTGCTGTTCCTTTGTGTCTCATTTCTCTGAAGTGGGAAACGCCCTCGACTACCTATTCCTGTACTTATTACCCTCATTCCACAGTGTACTGAAGAGGATCTTCAGTGGTTTGGGGTTTTTGTTTGTTTGTTTGTTTGTTTGAGACAGGGTCTCCCTCTGTCATCCAGGCTGGAGTGCAGTGGTGCAATCATAGCTCACTGCTGCCTCAACCTCCCAGGCTCAAGTGGTTCTCCTGCTTCAGCCTCCCGAGTAGCTGAGACTAACAGGTGTGCACCACCCTGCCAGGCTAATTTTTTAATTTTTTGTAGAAATGAGGTCTCACTGTGTTGTCCAGGCTGGTCTTGAACTCCTGGCCTCAAGTAATCCTCCTGCCTCAGCTTCTGAAAATGTTGGGATTATAGGCATGAGCCACCGCCCCCAGCTTAGATCTTCAGTTTTAAACCTACTAATGTCATTTTGCTGATGGGACCTCGGGATGTCAATTGTCCAATGTGGCTACTGTCAGTCCTTTTCCTCTGTATCAGCACAACATATTATCTCAGATGTGTACATCTGAATTTGGAAGTCTCCAAATTGCAGGCCATGTCTACATGGCAATGAATCATAACCAATCGGCCTCCAAAGCCCTTTCTTTTCAAACTATACTTAGGGTTTTGGGATAAGGAAAGAACTGACCCTTTGAGACCTTGATATTTTAAGCGTTGTGAGCTGATTTAGCCCATTCCACCTTCCTACGAACTCCATGTTTCCCAGTTGCCTGGACAACATACAGCCTCCCGAAACCCAACCTTCCAGCCCTCAGTCCTGCCCTCAAGAGAAATTTGCCACCAAGGATTGGCTCCCAGGACCCAGGCCCCGCCTCAGGCTCCTCGCTAGTTGGGCCTTCTCTCTGCCACTCCCCACGGGTGGGTCACTCCACAGGGAGCCCCAACACTGGCAGGAGAGGATCCTACAGGTAGGAAGAGGGGGTTGAGGATGATGGGAAGAGGGAGGGGAGCAGGTACAGGGATTTATCTAAAAGAGAGTTGTGAGGAGTGACTTCCGTACAGTCAGCCTGGTTGAGAGAAAAAACTTCACCCTCCCCATTGACCCCAACCCTGCCTGAGGTTCCAAAGAGACTGTGAACTGACTTTTCTGAAGAGTATGAGAGACAAATTTGGAGTAGAACCAGGAGACTCCCCTGAGACTCCTGATTCAGTCAGGAAAGCATCCCTGTGTCCAGACCTAAACATAAGGTCCCCTCCTTCTCCCAGGACAGCAAGGAGATGCCACTTAAAAACAAAGAAAAAGGGAAGAAATCTGGGGCACAGAAGAAAAAGAACTGGGGTGAGTCATGGTGGGTGGAGGTGCCCCCTGCTTCTCCATGTTCTGGCATGAAGACCACGCAGAGCTCCTCCAGAGACAATTCAGCCTTCTACATGACAGGATGGAACTCTCTTGACCTTCCTCTTTCGTGTCCTTGAAGTCGGATGCAGGGAGCTGAGGAAGTGGGGAAATGGTCACTCACGCTCTCCTTTAAGCACCATCTAGCTTTGTGCCTTCCTAATATATTTGTCATGTGTATTTTGCATATCTGTTATGTGCTGGTTGGTAAGGACACAGTGCTGACTTCAGTAGACTCTGCCACCATGGATCCCTCATTTAGTGGTCCTCAGGTCTCCTGTGGCAAAAGTGCAGGGTGTGGGGCGAGGACGCAAGGAGAGTGAGGAATGCTGAGATCACGAAGAGCTGAGGCTCTGCCACTTGCCACAGCAGGTGCAGATGTGGAGGCTGAGTCCAGGCACAGGCTGGTGGTGCTGGAGAAGGAGCTGCTCCGAGACCACTTGGGTAAGGAGGGTAGAAGCTGGCATGGGGGTGGGCAACAGGGCAAGTGAAATGGGGCATTTCTGTATCCTGGGGGATTGGGGAGTTGGAGATACAGTGGGGGGCTAAGTTGAACCCTAACCATCCCCTAGTGGAAAAAGACAATGAGAGAGGGGTGGGCAGTGAGGGTTGATAAAGGAAGCTTTTTTTTTTTTTTTAGACAGAATCTTGCTCTATTGCCCAGGCTGGACTGCAGTGGTGTGATCATAGCTCACTGTAATCTCAAACTCCTGGACCCCAACAATCTTCCCACCTCAGCTTCACGAGTAGCTGGTGCACACCACCCTACCTAGCTACTTTATTTATTTATTTATTTTTCTTTTTTAAAATTTATTTTATTTTATTATTTCATTTTATTTTATTTTACTCTCTTTTTTTTTTTAAGACAGAGTCCTGTGCTCTGTTGCCCAGGCTGGAGTGCAGTGGCACCATCTTGGCTCACTGCAACCTCTACCTCCCAGGCTCAAGTGATTCCCCCACCTCGGCCTCCCAAGTAGCTGGGATTACAGGCACATGGCCACCATGCCCGGCTAATTTTTGTATTCTTATTAGAGACAGGCTTTCACCATGTTGGCCAAGCTGGTCTCGAACTCTTGACCTCATGATCCTCCCACTTTGGCCTCCCAAAGTGCTGGGATTACAGGCATGAGCCACTGCGCCTGGCCCTATTTATTTTTCTTATAGAGACAAGGTCTCACTCTGTTGCCCAGGCAGGTCTCAAACTCCTGGCCTCAAGCAATTCTCCCACCTAAGCCTCCCAAAATATTGGGATTACAGGCATGAGCCACCATGCCGGGCTATCCGGAAAGCTATTTTGTATAGGCAGAACATGGAGAGAGTCTTTACTTCTTAATAATGAGGAGCCTGTGAGACTCTAGGGATAAAAAACAAAAACAACAAAACCCAGAGAGAGAATAAGAGGCTGGACGCCCCGCCACCAGATTTCTAGAGATGGGCAAAATTCATCAAGTTCATGGGGGCTGATTTAGCGGGCCCCAGCCAGTCCTGACAGTGGCTCTGGGACTGCTCACAGCTCTACGGAGGGATGAAGCCCGTCGAGCCAAGGCTTCCAAAGACCGGCTGAAGCAGAGGCTGCAAAGGGTGGAGGCTGAGCTGGAAGGGGCCCGAAGTGAAGGGAAGGCCATATATGCAGGTGTGTGGTCTGTTGAGCAGATGGGCAGGAGACAGGGGCCTGGAGGAAGACAACCAGCAGGGTCAGATGATGCAAGGAAGGGAAACAAGGAGGGCTTCCGACTGCCAGGCCTGGTCTTGGTCTTCCCCGAACAGTACAAATCAGGCAGGATCCTGCAGGAATCAAAGGCAGGTAGGTTCCTGGGATCCCAGGTAGCGGCCTGCCAGGATGCCTGGTGCCATGTGCTTGATGCTGTGTAGGATACACATGCAGTCATAGCCATCACCTCAACCATCCTATAGGAGGAGAGAAGGACTAGCATCCCCATCCAAAGCTGGACGGTGGGGGAGGTGGGTTGGGCTTCCTTTCCCTTCCTCAGGTTTTCATGGTCTCTAGCTTCTCAGAATCACAAAAAGTAATCCCAGCACTTTGGGAGGCCGAGGCGGGCGGATCATGAGGTCAGGAGATCGAGACCATCCTGGCTAACACGGTGAAACTCCGTCTCTACTAAAAATGCAAAAAAATTAGCTGGGTGTGGTGGCAGGTGCCTGTAGTCCCAGCCTTCTTTCGGGGAGACTGAGGCAGGAGAATGGGGTGAAAGACCCAGGAGGCGAACTTGCAGTGAGCCGAGATGCAGCACCACTGCACTCCAGCCTGGGCAACAGGGAGTGAGACCCCGTCTCAAAAAAAAAAAAAAAAAAGAACCAAGAAGGCCTTTGTGCTCCTGTTCCACTAGACCAAGTAGAGTCTTCCCCACCCACAACTTCATTTCCTTTCTCCATCACTCCATCTGCGACCTGGGTCCCTGGCGGCCTACTGCCCCCACCCCAGAGATGAGTCGCCAGTGCCATGCCCTGCAGGAGGATATGCAATCCCGCAGCAAGCAGCTGGAGGAAGAAGTCAAGGGCCTTTGGGGGCAGCTAGGTAGGTTTCCCCACCCCCCAAGCCCCTTGTCTCCAAGAGTTGCAGCAAGGGCCAGCATGAAGGGGCAGACTTCAAAGTCTCTGCTCCAGAAAGCTGCCACCTGGGCTCTGGGATCACTTTCCCCACTTTCAGTGACCCTCCACCACCGAGGACTGGAGCAGAGGGTTCGGGATGCCAAGAATCTCTGTTGTAAGTAAAGAAGAGGTGCCAGGCGCAGTGGCTCAGGCCTGTAATCCCAGCACTATGGGAGGCCAAGGCGGGTGGATCACCTGAGGTCAGGAGTTCGAGAACAGCCTGGCCAAATGGCGAAACCCCGTCTCTACTAAAAATATAAAAATTAGCCGGATGTGGTGGCGCACACCTGTAATCCCAGCTACTCGGGAGGCTGAGGCAGGAGAATTGCTTGAATCCGGGAGGCAGAGGTTGCAGTGAGCCGAGATCGCGCCATTGCACTCCAGCCTGGGTGACAGAGCAACTCTGTCTCAAAAAAATAAATAAAAATAAAAAAGAAGAGGTAGGCGTCACACCCCATTTCCTCCTCTCCAAGTCCAGCCCTACCTAACTCCCCACCACTGCCATGTCTCTTGTGAGCAAAACATATTCCCTTTTAGTTTAGGTGATTTCTACAATGAAACTAAGGGAAAATGTTTGACTTATTTACTTCTATATCTTCAAGACCTAGCACCCGGTAGGTCCTAAATAACTGTTCACTAAATAAATGAATAAACACTCCCAATAAGCAAAAATATTTTTAAAAACTAGGAAGCCTTTGCTTCTCTTCTCTTGCCTCCTGCTTACAAAATAATGTTGAAATATCTCAGCATGACACATGAGCTCTTGCACAATTTTGGTCCCAAAGTGTTCTTACCTTAAAAATGCCTTCAGCCGGGCTCAGTGGCTCACCCCTGTAATCCCAGCACTTTGGGAGGCCAAGGCGAGAGGATTGCTTGAGGCCAGGAGTTCGAGACCAGCCTGGCCAATATGGTGAAATGCCATCTCTACTAAAATTACAAAAATTCGCTGGGCATGGTGGCATGTGCCTGTAATCTCAGATACTTGGGAAGCTGAGTCAGAAGAATCACTTGAATCCAGGACGCGGAGGCTGCAGTGAGCCGAGATCGCACCACTGCACTCCAGCCTGGGTGACAGAGTAAGACTCCAACCAAAAAAAAAAAAAAAAAGCCTTCGGTTTAGCTATAGATGGCCAGGAGCTGCTTATCTGCCATTCAGACCCTGGGTTCCTTTCCTAATCTTTGCTTTACCTCAAATTCCAAGTCAATCAATAACTCAGTTGTTTTTGTTTTTGTTGTTGTTGTTTTTTGGTTTTTTGTTTTTTGTTTTTGTTTTTTTTTTTGAGACGCAGTTTCGTTCTGGTTGCTCAGGCTGGAGTGCAATGGCGCAATCTCGGCTCACAGCAACCTCTGCCTCCCAGGTTCAAGCAATTCTCCTGCCTCAGCCTCCCAAGTAGCTGGGATTACAGATGTGTGCCACCATGCCTGGCTAATTTTTGTATTTTTAGTAGAGATAGGAATTTCACCATGTTGGCCAGGACTCCTGATCTCAGGTAATCCGCCCTCCCCGGCCTCCCATAGTGTTAGGATTACAGGCGTGAGCCACCACACCCGGCCAATGAATCAATGTTTACTGAGCACTTCCTGTATACTAGCTAGGTGCTTTGTCATCCATTACCATGTTTAAAGGTCACAGCATAGCCCTGAGAGATGTGTCATTCTCTCTTTAAAGATGAAGACACCAGCTAGCAGCGGTGGCTCACGCCTGTAATCCCAGCACTCTGGGAGGCTGAGGTGGGCGGATCACGAGGTCAAGAGATAAGGACCATCCTGGCCAACATGGTGAAACCCTGTCTCTAATAAAAATTAAAAAATTAGCTGGGCGTGGTGGCATGTGCCTATAGTCCCAGCTACTCAGGAGGCTGAGGCAGGAGAATTGCTTGAACCCAGGAGGCGGCGGTTGCAGTGAGCCGAGATCATGCCACTGCACTCCAGTCTGGCGACAGAGTGAGACTCCATCTAAATAAATAAATAAATAATAAATAAATAAAAAGATGAAGACACTGAGGCTCAGAAAGAGACATGTCTGTGGTCACCTAGGTAGTAATCCGACTTTGGAGCCTTCTGTCTCAAGCCCACCATTCTCTGCTATACCTCAGTGGAGCTTCAGCTTTTACAGGGACTGCAGGAAAGTTGGTGATGCTGGGGGAGTCTGGAATGAGCCCATTCAAGGTCTCCTTTCCAGATACCTTTGGAGACTGGTCAAGGATAGAGTGTCACCATCCTGCTGTCTTTCATCCTGCCTGCCCCCAGAGGCATGCCAAAGGGAAGCTGCGGCTGCCCGGGAAGAGGCTGAACAAGCTCTAAGAGAGCGGGACCAGGCCCTGTCTCAGCTTCGGACCCACGTGGCAGACATGGAGGCAAAGTATGAGGAAATCTTACAGGTAAGCACCACCTCCTGGATCCCAGTCATCCCAGTACCCAGGACTCCCCCATGCCCACAAACCCCAGCTAGTGTGATGACTGACAACCCAGGGGTAAGGAGAAGAAGTATCTCCAAGGGAGCCCTGCTCTATCCTGGGGGCAGAGAGGGGATACAACCATGTCTACTGGGCAAGGAAAGCTTACGAACCAACCTGGGGCAGCCCTCACTCCTTCCCTGTCTCTTCCTGGGGGCTGAAATATTGATGTCTGCAGGACAGTCTGGACAGGCTCTTGGCCAAGCTGAGAGCCATCAAGTCGCAGTGGGATGGGACGGCATTTAGACTCCATGCCAGGCACAAGGAGCAGCTACGCCAGTTTGGACTCACCGCCCTGGATCTTTGAGGCCACCAGCCCCTAGTCTCTAGTGTTCTCTGAGGCGCCAGCAATAAAGTGTCTTGATGTAGAACTCAGTAGAGCTGTGGGCTCTGGCCTTTTGGCAGAGAGGAGTGGATCTTTTTTATTTTTATTTTCATTTAGTTTTCTTCTTTTTTTGTTTTTTCTTTTGTTTTGTTTATTTTTAGGAGTGGCTCTCATGCAGACATCTCAGTTCTGGGTTGACCCATTATCCCTGAGACTCAGTGATAGGAAAGAAATTTGACCAGGTCTCACCTTTTCTCCTGCAGAAGCCGCATCCCACCCCTTGAGCCTGAGGCCCTTTTGGTCCCTTCACACCACTGCCCCTTACCCCCACCAACACAAACACAGGCAGTCAGATTTATGGGGAACGGCCACTTCTATAACAAATGCAACGGTGACCAAGCACCACCCTCCGGCAATGCTAAGGCACCCACAGAGGGCAGGCATAGCTGGTCTCCAAATTTTTGCATTACACTCAAGTGTCCTGGAGTCATATCTAGAAAAGGTCCAGATGGCTTCAATCCTAGCCAGACCCACAGCCACACCTTCATCCCTGGGACACAGCTCTCCAAACTCCCATATGACATCCTCTGGAGCCTCAGACTCCTTCAGGAACCTGCCTGAGGCCTCCAACCACACCCTCTGCTAGAAGGTGGGCCTGCAGGAAGCGGGAGAGCACCTGGGCCAGCCTGTGATCGGTGGTGCCTGAGTTCCTCCAGTCTGGCTTAGAGAGAGCAATCCTGCCTCCACCACCTCGGGCTGGAGAGTGAAGACACAGTAGCCCCTGAGTATGTCTGTACCAAGCAGAGGTGCTCTACAGCAGATCCGAGGCCAGAGCCCAGTCCTGTGCAGAGAGAGGAGGTAGAAGGTCATTCCAGGTGGCACCCAGAAGAGTTCCTTTTTCTTTCTCACCCCTGCCCTGCAATGCCCAGGAATGGGGCTTATTTCACGGGTCCTTCTGTCCCCACCTACCACAACCTGAAGTCCCAACCTGCATACCCCACGCTGCTTCACCTTGTACCTCGCCCACTCTGCCCTTCTTTCTCACTCCTCCCTGCCCTTCTGTAACTACTCACAGTCCCATCCGTTTCTTCTTCCTCACCTCTGCAGCCCCAGTGGGAATCCAGGTTTCCAAGCCCCGCAGAGACCTGGCTGCCAGCTTCAGGCAGAGGGGTGGCTCAGCCTCAGGCAGCTGCTGAAGCCTCTCCAGGTCATTCTCTCCCCCAACAGGATACCCGTTCACTTCCAGAATCACATCTCCCACTTGCAGCCCAGCCCGGGCAGCTGAGCCTCCGGGAGTCACCTGGTGGTGTGGGGGCATGCAGAACAGGGGACACCAGGGGAAAGTTTGCTGGCTTAAGGCTCTGGGAGGGAAGAAGAGGAAGACTGATCAGGCAGCAAAGGATTGAAGGGATCCAAGATGCATGGGGCATCAGTCACCTGGGAGATGAAGAGACGAGGCCCACTGGCCACACAGCTGAGTCGGAAGCCATAGCCGCCACCAGGCCCAGGGTACAGAAAGCACTGTCGGGAGCCCAGAGGGACAGAAGGCACGCCTGTGTCTTCAAGCGAAGGGACCTCTGTCTCAACCAGTGAGGCTGAGCTGCTGCCCTGGGGAGAGGCGGGAGCCTCTGTGTTCTCCAAGAAGAGGAGTGGGGATAGGCGAACCTGGAAGGTGGCAGGTAGAGCAAATCTGTTGGACCCAAGCCCTGCTCCACTCCTGCCCCAACCCTAGCCCCTGCCCCTCAGCACGCACCATGCTGAAGAAGCGGTCAGCCTCAGGGTCGACGACAATGAGGGAGACACAGGAGCCCTGCGCCTGGATCCTGGACACTGTCTCCTCATGGCCCAGCCCCTCCACGCTCTCCCCAGCCACAGCCACCAGCCGGTCCCCAGCCTGCATCCCAGCCTTCTTGGCTGGCAGTCCCGGGTCCACCTCCCACAGGAACTGTCCTGGGGCATACACATCCTCACTGCTCCTCTCCAGCTATCCTAGGCCACTGTGTACACACCAGGGGACTGACCCCGGAGTGAACAGGAAGAGGCGGCCCAGGGCCAGAGCTCAGACAGGTACACCTCTTCTGTGCACTGAAAGGTGTATATACACTTGTGTGCCCACCCCAAGGCCCACCTTCCCCCACCACCCCCAGGGCTCCCACTCACCAGGGCGACCGTCAGGGCCCTTTTCCTCCCGGAGCAGGAACCCAAAACCCTGGGGCCCTTTCTCTAGGTGCAGACAGCGGGGCTTGTTGGGCAGTGCCCAGCCCTCTGCCAGGGGTGCAGCCAGGGGCAATCCCAGCTGGCGACACTGTTCCTCCACCTCTGGCCCTGCCACCAGCAAGGTCACCTGCTGTCCACTCTGCCAAAGCTGTGGGGACCCAGCAGGGCATCAGTATAACACCTGGGCAGGGAGAGAAGAGGCATGCTCCCCCCACAGCCCCTCCTCCCGGGCACTAAGTGGAGCCTGGCACAAACTGTAGAGGGGCAGGATGGTGATCAAGGTAGGAGACCAGATAAGGAGGTTAGGTGCATAGGGGAGGAGGCGTCTTCCCGAGGTGGGGCCCAGGCCCAGACTGGGGGAGGAGAGTGGGAGACAGGCAGCCACACCTTCCTGGTGAGTTGGTTGTGAGTGAGCTTCTCCACACTGACCCCATTCACTTCCAGCAGTCGGGCCCCAGGGGGCACCCCTGCCCGCTCAGCTGCTCCTCCAGTACTTAGCACCAACCAGAAAGGACCCTGATTGCCTAGAAATCAAAAAAAAAAAAAAAAAAAAAGTTCCAGTCTGTTGCCTGCCCGCCCTGAACAGGGACTGAAATCCCTCATCCTTGCCACCCCCTCGCACCCTCTGGGCTCACCATGGGTGACGCCGAAGCCAAAACCACCCTCATCTTTCACTATGTGGCACAGCCGGGGCCGGACCCCTGGGCCTAGGGTGGGACAGAGGTGGGCATCTTCTCCCAGCTGAGCTCGGGCCACGTCATGTGCATGCCGTGCCAAGACTGTCAGCAACACCCGAGGACCGCTGGCCCGGATGCGGCGTACCACCTGGACAGAGGGCACGTGGGCATGGGTTTGGTCTAGACCCTCTTGCCAACCCCCAGGACCTCCCTGGAATCCACATTTTTTTGCCATGGGAATAGGCTTTTTTTCTTTCTTTTCTTTTCTTTCTTTTTTTTTTTTTTTTTTTTTTTGAGATGGAGTTTCGCTCTTGTTGCCCAGGCTGGAGTGCAATGGCACAATCTCGGCTCACTGCAACCTCTGCCTCCCAGGTTCAAGTGATTCTCCTGCCTCAGCCTCCCGAGTAGCTGTGAGTACAGGCGCCACCACCACGCTCAGCTAATTGCTGTATTTTTAGTAGAGACAAGGTCTTGCCATGTTGCCCAGGCTGGCCTTGAACTCCTGACCTTGGGTGATCCACCCGCCTCGGCCTCCCAAAGTGCTGGGATTACAGGCATGAGCCACTGCGCCCAGCGGGAATCAGCTTTCTAGATGCTTTCCCCAACCCCTCTGACTTGGGCACTCCTAAATCCTGGGGTGTGGGGGAGTGAGGCTTGTGCCTTGCTGCCATAGTGCCCAGGGGACTGAGCAACCCGCTTCTCTTTCTGAGGTGCTAGCATGCTCTCCCAGACCACAGCCTTACCACTGCGTAGTCTTCGTGTTCCACAACATCATTGTTCACCGCCAGGATCCTGTCTCCTTCCTGAAGACCCTGGCGCTGGGCAGAGGTGCCTGGGTCCACCCTGCACACCACATGCCCAGCCCTACCCAGCTCCTGCTGCAGGTGGAAGCCAAAACTCTTGCCCTTCTCTTTGCTCAGCAAGCAGAAGCGAGGCCGCTCCAGGCTCCAGGGATCTGGAGGGTGAGGTGGGCAGCAGAAAAGGGGGAGGAGAGGGCACAGCCCAAGTACAGGTTCGCCATGTGCCTGGCAGACCCTGTGTCCTGATACAAGCAGTTTCTGCCTGGTTGGGTGGTGGGTGGTGGGGTGAACACTTCATGGGCAGAGGGACTGGGACAGGAGAATACGCCTGGCCCCTCCTATCTCTACTCCCAACCAAGGCTGTTATCAGAGGGAGACCGAGTGAGTGGTTACCAAGGAGATGGGAGGCTGTGTGGAGTTGTGGTGCCTCCAGGGAAAGGGAATGGTTGTCAGTGGGTGAGGGAGTTACCAGAGGGGTCGTGGTCTTCGGCCAGTGAGAGGACAGGATTATCAATGCCCAGCTTTGGGTTAAACTTAAACTTCCTGCAAAGAGGCAGGGGAAGCAGGTACAAGCTGGCAGCTGGACTTGGGTCCCAGGATCTCCTTTAGGTGCTAATGGCAGTGAAGCGCTTCCCTGCCTCCGATTCTTTCTTCCCCTTGCCCCAACCCTCATGGCACTTACAGAGTTAACGAGGCTGCGTCCTGCAGATCTACTGGGCAAAGAAGTGGGTGAGAGGAGGAGAGTCACATTCTTCTCCCCAGATGTGCCTCTTCCATTGGCATAAACTAAAAGGACTCAGGGGAACCCCCAAACTCAGGGCATGCCCCCTCCATTCTGCTCCAAAAGGGTCTTCTCTTCTCACTGCCATACGCACAGGAATATTGTGTGGTCCTCTCCCTTCCCCTCCCCCCAAGTCCTTGGCACATAAATCTGAGCATATCAGTACAGGGTGTGGACCAGGAAGACAGACATATCAACTCACTACTTTTCTCCTGACTTGTTTACCTGCCTCAAGGCTCCAAGCCCCAAAATCAAGTGTGCCCTGGTCCCAAAGCTTCAGCCTCCAAGTCGGCCCCCTGCCTGTCCCAAAGTCCCCTGCAGAGGATTTCTCCTGGCCTCCTACCTGCAGCTTTCTCCATAGCTGGATCAGCAACCCAGTGCTGGGGTAGGGACAAGGTTCATCACAGCCACTGACCCTCCCACCCATCCCCTCCCAGGTCCCGCCTCCTTGAAGACGCTGTGGAAGCAGTGGGGTAATGGTTAACGGCAGTGAGAGTCTTTTTTTTTTTTTTTGAGACAGAGATTAGCTCTTGTTGCCCAAGCTGGAGTGCAATGGCACAATCTTGGCTCATCACAACCTCTGCCTCCCAGGTTCAAGCAATTCTCCTGCCTCAGCCTCCTCAGTAGCTGGGATTACAGGCATGTGCCACCACACCCTGCTAATTTTGTATTTTTAATAGAGATGGGGTTTCTCTGTATTTGTCAGGCTGGTCTCAAACTCCCAACCTCAGGTGATCTGCCCGCCTCAGCCTCCCAAAGTGCTGGGATTACAGGCGTGAGCCACCGTGCCCCGCTTAGTCTTATTCTCTGGGAAAGTGTGTGAGTTCATCCTGACTCTATCCTGGGCCCGAGATTTTTCTGGAGACCCTGAATCTGACCCCGTTGCCCCTCCGTGCAGAGAAAGGCATATTGCTGGTCACTAACTCCAAGCCTGGGGGTAAGTGTGAAAAGGGTGATAAGAATTCTATGGCCCATGGTATGGTTTGGCTGTGTCCCTACCCAAATCTCATCTTGAATTGCAGCTCCCATAACTCCCTCGTGTCATGGGAGGTACCCAGTGGGAGGTAATTGAATCACAGGGGCAGGTTTTCCTGTGCTGTTTTCATGAGAGTGAATAAGTCTCATGAGATCTGATGGTTTTATAAAGGGGAGTTCCCCAGCACACACTCTCTTGCCTGCTGCCATGTAAGATGTGACTTTGCTCCTCATGTGCCTTCTGCCACAATTGTGAGGCCTCCCCAGCCATGTGGAACTGTGAGTCAATTAAACCTCTTTCCTTTATAATTTTTTTTTTTTTTTTTGACAGAGGTTCACTCTTGTTTCCCAGGCTGGAGTGCAGTGGCGCTATCTCAGCTCACTGCAACCTCCACCTCCTGGGTTCAAGCGATTCTCTTGCTTTAGCCTCTCGAGTAGCAGGGATTACAGGCATGTGCCACCACACCCAGCTAATTTTGTATTTTTAGTAGAGACAAGGTTTCTCCATGTTGGTCAGGCTGGTCTCAAACTCCTGACCTCAGGTGATCCGCCCACCTCAGCCTCCCAAAGTGCTGGGATTATGGGCGTGAGCCACCATGCCCAGCCTCCTTTATAAATTACTTACCCCATCTTGTGTATGTCTTCATTAGCAGTGTGAGATCGGAATAATAGAGTCCAGCATGGCCAAACCCCATGCCAGTATCTTGTTCATGGGCCCCTCCAGCCTCCACTGCCTCTGAACCTAGTGCCCAAGAACCACGTGCAATAGATCATGGTTGGTAGTTTAACCAGAAAGACCAAGAAGAGTGCCCGTCCTGGAAGCACCAGGCAATAAAGAAGAGGTCACAATCGGTGAAAGGCACACAGCTTTTTAATAGCAGCAAGTCAGGTGCATCTGCCTCGCGGGGTCACCAAGCCATTGTACCACTGTGGCAAAGGGGGCATGAGGATGAGGAGAAAGCACCAATGTGAGGGCACCCTCAGTGTCCACAGGTGAGCATAAGTCATGAGGGGAAGTTTCCAACACATCTGGATGGCAACACCCCTGGCATGGCAGACATAAGATGTGAGCCCCTTGGTGGCACAATCAGAGGCTCCTTGAGAGGAGGGGGAGGCAAGGTTGGTGGTGGTGCTTCAGGGCACTCTGGCCATCCAAATGCCACATGCTTTGGTCCTTCTTGATGAATGGAGAGGAGGCATGTTCCATCTCCAAGCCCGAAGCATTGATTCACCATCTTTAACTTGGAGATTCCAGACTCGGTCCTGATCGAACATGCCCTAGGAGGGCAACTGGCACAGCTGTGCCCATTCCTTTGCCCCCAGACCTGAAGGAATCTTTCTAGGGGGAGCAGTGCAAGCCAGGAGGCCACAGAGGGAAGAGGTTTAGGGCCAGTGGTCACATAGTTAGGTGCCTGCCGCCAGTGTCTCAGCTTCCAGAGCCTCCCAGCTGCTCTAGGAGGCCCCTCACCTCGCCCTCCACTCGCAGCAGCTGGGCCTTGCGCCAAGGATTAAGGGTAGCACCCCGGCTATCTTCCAGATCCCGCAGGAGGAGCTCAAGGTGTCGCTGGACCCGGGCCCGGTCCCAGCTGTTGAGGTTCCGCTGGACTTCACTGAGGATCACTGACCAGTATTCCGACACCGCCGTCCCCTCTGTCAGTGACACCACCACCCGGGCACCACCTTCAGCAGCACCCCCCAAGTCTCGCAAGACCTGGCGGCCCTCTGAGCTCAGCTCATTGAAGTAGAGGCTGGCAGGAGAGAGAAAGTCAATGCCATTCAGTAGAGCTCTGAGAAGGAGGGCCCGAGGGTAGACAGATGGAAAGCAGGGGGCCTCACATCTCATCTCCTGGCTGCAGAGTGCAATCAGGTAAGTATCTGCAATGAGCCAGAGATGGAGGGTGCTGGCCAGTGGGAAGCAGGGACTAATATTAAAATTCTTTTTTTTTTTTTTTTTTGAGACAGAGTCTCGCTCTGTCACCCAGGCTGGAGTGCAGTGGCATGATCTCGGCTTACCGCAACCTCCACCTCCCGGGTTCAAGCGATTCTCCTGCCTCAGCCTCCCAAGCAGCTGGGATTACAGGTGCACACCAACATGCCCAGATAATTTTTGTATGTTTAGTAGAGACAGGGTTTCACCATGTTGACCAGGCTGGTCTTGAACTCCTGACCTCAGGTGATGCGCCTGCCTCGGCCTCCCAAAGTGCTGGGATTACAGACATGAGCCACCGCACCCGATCCTGATACTAGAATTCAGTGGGACCAGGGACAGTAGGCCTTTAGGAGAAATGGTGGTAGGAAACTGGGGCAGTTTAAGGGCCAGTCACAGAGCGGGTGGGTTGACTCAGAGCTAGGTTGACAAGGATCAGTCAGAAACCAGGAATAGAGGACAGGTGACAGGCCCAGGCCCAGAAGCACTCCCTAGGATTGGAAGAGCACAGTCGAGAGATGGAAGTAGTCTGAAGGGCTGGGGGCAATGGGACCAGGGACAGGACTCACTGCAGCAGTTCCAGGGAAGGGTGCTCCCGGGCAGCTCTGGCCAGGGCCAGGGCCGCTGTGTCACCAGCACCATTGTAAGCCACGTTCAGCTCCTGCAGCTGCCGGTTGCGATCCAGCTGGGCAGCCAGCAGCTCCAGACCTTCGTCCCCAAGGCCGGTGTGCAGCAGGGACAGGTGTGTCACTGAGGTGTTTCCTGCCAGTCCCTCCATCAGCAGGGCAACACCTGCTGCCATCAGCGGGTTGTTGGACAGCCTACGGCCACGTGCAACCCAAGGTTATGAGGGCCCATTGAGAGGAGGGGGAGGCAAGGTTGCTGGTGGTGCTGGCAGCCTTGATGGGGCAGCGCTGTGCTGGGTGTCAGGACGTGGGCCAAAGAGGGCCCTGCTTGGGGCAAGAGGAGCCTGGACATCGAAATGCAGGCCCAGGAGAAAGGGTAGAGCAATAGGGGGTGTGGTGCCTGGCAGAGGAGGGAGAGTAGGGGAGCTGGCCTTTCCTTCCCTCTTCCCCCGACCCCCTTCTTATCTATTCCCTTCCTCCTCACCATTTCTGTTTCCCTTCTTCTGCCTTTTTCACCCCTCCACAGCCCCTGCTTCTCCCTTCCCTCTGACTCCTGTATCCTTCTCCCTGTTCTTCCTTTTTCTCTCCTCATTTGCCTCCCCTTACACCAACCAGAAACTCGGAAACCAGGTGCTCGGGTTCCCCACGTATCAGTCAACACTTCAGGGGTGTCTACTGAGTGCCCAGCATTAGGGTCATCCTCAGGAAGCTGCAGGAAAAATCCTGGAAGGGGATCAGTGGCACTGTTACCAGGCAACTGGCCTAGGTATTATTCCACCCTCTCTCCCTGCCTCCCCCAGGCTGTTTTTAGCCACGTGAGAGGTTTCTTAGCACCCATTACAGGTGGCATCTTTCCCTGCTGCCCTGCTGCTTGCAGTAGACCTAGGGGAAGTGGAGGGGACCAGTCAGGGCCTAGACCCACCTCCATTTACTATCCCTTGGACGGGCCTGTGCCAAGTATGCCAGGAGGCAGGGAACTCACCCTTGACCTTAGCTGGCCACCAGGATGCCCCACTCCCAGGGCACTCACCGCAGTGTGGTAATTTGGCACTGGTCATGTAGCAGCAGGTCTCGGAGGTCCTTGCAGGCCTCAGGGCCCAGGCCGTTGAGTTGCAAGCTGGAGCAGAAGGTGGCCAGAGGGGAGGTGAGAGACCAGGGAGGGAATTCAGCAAGCAGTCTGTCCATCTACCATGACCTTTTTTCATCAGCCTGCCTCTGGGAATCCATACCTGCCTCCCCTTTTTTGAGAGACAGGGTCTCACTCTGTCACCCAGGTTGGAGCACAATGGCATGATCACAACTCACTGCAGCCTCAGACACCTGGGCTCAAGCAATCCTCCCACCTCAGCCTCCTGAGTAGCTGGGATGATAGCCACATGCCACCACACCTGACTAATTTTTAAATTCTTTTGTAGAGACAGGGTCTTGCTATGTTGCCCAGGATGGTCTCAAACTACTAGGCTCAAGTGATGCTTCTGCCTTGTCTTCTCAAAGCAGTGGGATTACAAGCAGGAGCCACCACGGCTGGCTCCTCCCTTCTGCTGCTCCTGTCTCCTCCGCCCAAACTAGATTTCTTCATCTGGTCATTCATCAGTACCTCTGGTTTCCCTGGCACTTTCTCTTCCCACTGCTTCACCTCCAACCCTCTTCATGCCTGTGCATGAGGATAGGTCCTTACCCCAGTTTCCGGGCACGCAGGAAGACAGGCATGAGTGTGCGCAGCCCAGCAGGGTCTAGCTGGCAGGAGGCCAAATTCACCTCATCCAGGGCATGCCTTCCGCTGCCCAGCACAGATGACACCACTGTGCACTTGACGGGTGTCATACGCACACCTGCCAAGTTGAGCTGACGAAGGGAGCTGAGCACCTCGGCGGAGAAGCGCTGGTTCTGGAACTCGTAGTGGAAGAAGAGGTGGTCAAGGAGCTCCGACGGGGGTAGCACCTGCCGGCCCAGCTTGCCCAGCTTCTTCTTGATGGCCTGGGCATTCTCCAGGGCATCCAGGTTCTTGATGGGGCAGCCAAGCTGAGCTAGCACAGCTCGGTTGTGGGCAGAGAGAAGCCCCCCCATGAATATGGGGAAGAGCTCGAAGACTTCATCCTCAGGAGGCTCATCTGGGTGGCGCCGGGGGCCCTCCACGCCTAGGATACTGGCGCCCATCTGGTCCAGAACATCATCATTGTAATAGTCCTCCTCTCGGAACATCTCCAGCACCATGGCCTGGGCCACCGCCTCCCGGCTTTTACCCACCATGCGCCCAAACACTCGTGGAACCACCTGAAAAAGAAGCAGGGGAGGGTCACTGTGGCCTTCCACATGCCTGTTCAGCCTTCAAGGCTCAGCTTAAGGTACACCCCTGTGACTGCTCCAGCCCTGTGGTCTCCCCGTGAACTTAGCATAATTTGTCTGATCATGCTACTCCCCTGCTGCGACACCTTCCACTGCCTATGTGGCAAACTCCAAATATTTAGCCTGGAATATGAAATGATTTTTAAAACTAGAGATGGGGTCTTGCGGTGTCACCTAAGCTGGTCTTGAACTCCTGGGCTCCCTAGCCTAGGCCCCCAAAGTGCTAGGATTATAGGCATAAGCCACTGCACCCAGCCCAAAACTTTTAATAATTTGGCCCTAATTTGACTTTCCCAGGGTCATATCTCAACACCTGTCTCATGTGCCGCAGACATTAGGAACTTCTTTCTCTTTCCCAAACACCCTGATACATTTTCAAACCCAGGAGGTGGTGAGAAGGAATTAGCATGTATTACACACTTAGTTTGGGACCAGGCTAGGTGTCACAAATACATCACCATCTTCAACATCATTGTTGTCTCAGCAGCTACGATTGATGCAGCTCCTACTGCTTTAAGGTCTTGTGTGATCTGGGCCCTGCCGACTACAATGCCTTCATCACAAGCCTCTTGGCCCCACTCACTATGCTCCTGCCTTTTTGGCTTTTTTCATCTTAACAGTGCCAAGGTCAGGCCGGGCGCGGTGGCTCAAGCCTGTAATCCCAGCACTTTGGGAGGCCGAGACGGGCGGATCATGAGGTCAGGAGATCAAGACCATCCTGGCTAACACGGTGAAACCCCATCTCTACTTAAAAAATACAAAACACTAGCCGGGCGTGGTGGCGGCGCCTGTAGTCCCAGCTACTCGGGAGGCTGAGGCAGGAGAATGGCGTAAACCCGGGAGGCGGAGCTTGCAGTGAGCCGAGATCGCGCCACTGCACTCCAGCCTGGGTGACAGAGCGAGACTCCGTCTCAACAACAACAACAAAAAAAACAGTGCCAAGGTCTTTCCTCCTTCAAAGCCTCCATAGGCCCGGTGCAGTGGCTCATGCCTGTAATCCCAGCACTTAGGGAGGTCGAGGCAGGAGGATCACTTGAGCCCGGGAGTTCTAGACCAGCCTGGCCAATGTGGCCAGACACTATCTCTATCGAAAAAAAATTTTTTTTTTTTTGAGACAGAGTTTCGCTCTGTCGCCCAGGCTGGAGTGCAGTGGCGCAATCTCTGCTCACTGCAAGCTCCGCCTCCTGGGTTCATGCCATTCTCCTAACTCAGCCTCCTGAGCAGCTGGGACTACAGGCGCCCGCCACCATGCCCAGCTAAGTTTTTGTATTTTTAGTGGAGACGGGGTTTCACCGTGTTAGCCAGGATGGTCTCGACCTCCTGACCTCGTGATCTACCCACCTTGGCCTCCCAAAGTGCTGGGATTATAGGCGTGAGCCACTGCACCCGGCAAAAAAATTTTTTAATAAAAACAAAAATTAGCCAGGCATGGTGGCATGTGCCTGTAGTCCCTTCAGCACTGGAGGTCGGGGATGCAGTGAGCTGAGATCACACCACTGAACTCCAGCCTGGGCAACAGAGCAAGACCCTGTCTCAGAGAAAAATAAAAAAATCCTCCAGGGTGCTGCCCCTTCCTGGGGCATTTCCCCCCCACTTCTTCCCTTGGCTAATGCTACAAGGGTCAGATGACATGCCCTTCCACAAAGAGACTCTCCTGACCCCTCAAACCAGTTCCCCCACTACACACTTTCATGGCATCTGGGGCTCCTTTCCAGGCATTTGCCATAATTTTTCCTTATATGGTTACATCGGTATTTTTGTGCTGAAACTGTGCAGGAAGCAGCAGTTTCCTTCTGGGAGAGGAGCTCCGACTAGATCAGAAAGGGCAGAAGACTGTAGTTTCCTCAGATTCTAACACACTGCCTGGCACACAGCAGGTACTCAAATATCTGACAAAGAAATAAATGTTGGGGGTTTGTGATATCTTCCCCCATCCCTGCAATGGTAGTGAAAGAGAAGAAGGGTCATTCCTCTGGCAACAAACCATGACATTGTTTTGTGGCACCTCCTTTAACGTCTGGGTTTTTTTTCACTTTTTGATTTTTTATTTGTTGAGAGACAGGGTCTTGCTATGTCACCCAGGCTGGAGTGCAGTGGTGTGATCCTAGCTCACTGCAGTCTTTAACTCTTGGGCTCAAGTGATTCTCCTGCCTTGGCCTCCTGAGGGCTGTGACTACAGGTGTGCACCACTGCACCTGACTATGTTTCATGTTTACATGTGAGGTTCCTTTCATAGAGGTGATAGTACCCCTTCTCCAACACTAACCTGTGATAGAATATGTCACCCTGTGAAGCTGAATCCACAGGATTGTGAATAAACAGATGGGCTCAGTGCTCTGCCAGGGCAGCCCTCCCTCCAAGAGGGCTTGGGGGTGTGGGGCTGACAATTCTTGTGGGTTTTCAATAACTGGGGGCTTTCTGAATCCCCTCGGGAGACTGCAGCCTCTCGTTGCAACGCAGGTCCAGCAGGCACATCCTCAAGGCGGGGGTGGCCTCAGCAGCAGCTGTGACCTCCTATCAGAGGTGATGGTGTGAGAAGGAGTGGGCTGCAGGAGCCTGTTTCTTTTCTTTCTTTTTTTTTTTTTGAGACAGAGTATCGCTGTGTTACCTAGGCTGGAGTACAGTGGCGCGATCTTGGCTCACTGCAACCTCCACTTCCTGGGCTCAAGAGATTCTCCTGCCTCAGCCTCCCAAGTAGCTGGGATTACAGACACGTGCCACCACACCCAGCTAATTTCTGTATTTTTAGTAGAAATGGGGTTTCGCCATGTTGTCCAGGCTGGTCTCAAACTAAGTTTGTTTCTATGTGTGACAAACAAACAGCCTAGGCCGGGCGTGGTGGCTCACTCCTGTAATCCCGCACTTTGGGAGGCTGAGGTGGGTGGATCACCTGAGGTCAGGAGTTCAAGACCAGTCTGGCCAACATGGTGAAACCCTGTCTCTACTAAAAATACAAAAATTAGCCAGGCATGGTGGCAGGTGCCTGTAGTCCCAGCTACTCGGGAGGCTGAGCTGGAAGAATCACTTAAACCAAGGAGGCAGAGGTTGCAGTGAGCAGAGATGGTGCCACTGCACTCCAGCCTGGGTGACAGAGTGAGACTCCATCTCAAAAAAACAAAAGCAAAAAAAAAAAAAAGCAATTAAATAGCACTTACCATGTGCCAGACCCTGAGGATGAGTTCCTTTAATCTTCATGTTAGGCCAGTGATATAAGTTCTAGTATTATCTCCATTTCACAGATGAGGAATCTGAGGCACAGAGTTAAGTAACCTGTCCAAGATCTCACAGCTAATTAAGTAGCAGAGCCTGGATTTGAACTCAAATAGCTGAGTTACCAAATTCCTGTGCTTAGTCCTTATGCTTTGGTGCCTATAAAAAGAAAAAGGTGGCTGGGAACACTGGTTCACACCTGTAGCCCAGCACTTTGGGAGGCCAAAGTGAGAAGATCACTAATGAGACCCCATCTCTACAAAATTAAACAATTTTTATTTTTTAATTTAATTTAATTTTATTATTTTTTTTTATTTTTGAGAGGGAGCCTCGCTCTGTCACTCAGGCTGGAGTGCAGTGGCACAATCTTGGCTCACTGCAACCTCCGCCTCCCAGGTTCAAGCAATTCTTCCGCCTCAGCCTCCCAGGTGGCTGGGATTACAGGCACCCGACACCACACTTGGCTAACCATGTTGACCAGGTTGGTCTCAAACTCCTGATCTCAGGTGATCCACCTGCCTCACCTCCCAAAGTGCTAGGATTATAGGCGTGAGCCACTGCACCCGGCTACAAAATTAAAATTTTTAAAAATTAGCCAGGGATGGTGGCACATGCCTGAGGTGCCAGCTACTCAGTGAAGTTGAGGTGGGAGGATTGCTTGAGCCCAGGAGGTTGAAGCTGCAGTGAGCTATGATTGCACCACTGCACTCTAGCCTGGGCAACAGAGTAAGACTCTGTCTCAAAAAATAAAAATACATTTAAATTTTTTTTTAAAAGTGTTGAAATTCTGCCAGCACTAATCAGCACTCTGCCTCCTCAAAATCGGTTGCTGAAACAACCTAGAGAAAACAAAGGTTATCTAGCAAGGTCCCACAGCTTGACAGAAATATCCATAATGCACCAGTATAGTTTGGCAAAAAAAGCACAGGATTCAGAATCACAAAGCCCTGAGCTTCTATCCCAGCTTTTTAAACTTACTATTTGAGTGATCTTGGACAAGTTACTTTACCTCTCGAGCCTCAGTTTATCCCTCTGTAAAAGGGATCATAATAGTATTTCCAGGCCGGGCACGGTGGCTCACACCTGTAATCCCAGCACTTTGGAAGGCCGAGGCAGGTAGATCACCTGAGGTCAGGAGTTCAAGACCAGCCCGACCAACATGATGAAACCCTGTCTCTACTAAAAATAAAAAAGTTAGGCGGGTGTGGTGGCACATATCTGTAATCCCAGCTACTCAGGAGGCTGAGACAGGAGAATCGCTTGAACCTGGGAGGCGGAGGTTGCAGTGAGCTGACATCGCGCCGTTGCACTCCAGCCTGGGCAACAAGAGTGAAACTCCTTCTCAAAAAAAAAAAAAAAAAAAAGTATGTCCTTTCCAGGAGTGATGTGAAAAACAAAAGGATGGACACTGGTAAAGCGCCTGGCACACATCACACACACAGTGGCTCCTTCCAGCCCTCAAAGACTTCGCTCAGCTGCGCCACTCACAGCACAGTCCTCAAGTCTGTAATTTGGTTTCTGGAGTGGACCTGCCCTCAGGATGACTCCCCTAAGCCAATTACCAATGCCATTCATCTTCCTAGTATAAATGAATAAAATGGCATCTGCTTTATAAACCTGTCCCTGGTGATTTAGTTAGGATGAGTCATCACTCTCAGAGCCTAATCACCTCTGGAGGAACAGACACAATCGAGTTTCTGGACCTGCAAAGCAGAGGACAGGCCTGCCTCCTAGGACGAAAGACACAAAAAATAAACCATTTTTAGGAATCCATGTAGGATTGTTATTAAAGTCCCCATGTCCCCAGATTCCCCTCCCCAGCCACTAAGCCTTCCTCAGCCTTGTGGCTTCTCTCTAAGCAATCCCACCAAAAGCCAAAATGCCCAGAGCTGAAACCAGATCCCGGAAGAAGATTCATACCTGTGCAGGAAGCAGCAGTTTCCTGCTGGGAGAGGAGCAAGGGGTGAACAGGGAGCCATGTGGGGGCATGGGCAGCTTGGGGTGCTGGGGAGGGAGGAAGCAGGTGGGGCTCTCAGGGATGTTACCTTGATCAGGTTGAAGAGCAGAGGCAGAGCCCGCAGAGGCAGCAGCTTGGCCATGATGCCCAGTACCAGGCTGACGTCCTCCCCCACACGGCCCACGAGCTCAGCCACTTCCTTGCCCACCTTTTGCAGGGTTGTCTTGCGCAAACCCAGCACAATGTAGAGGGCGGCCAGGTATTCCTGCATGGCAGGCACGGTGAACACGAAGGTTCCCGCGCGCCCCGGCTCCACACATGGGGCCAGGAAAAACCTCAGGGCATCCCGGCGGAAGATGTACAGCAGCTGAAACTCCTCCTCCGTCTTGATGCCAGCCTCCAGGCAGCCACAGACATCCTCTTCAGAGAAGTAGGTCTTGCGGGAGGACACCCCCTCATAGGCCAACTTGCCCATGGTTCGGGCTGCATAGGCCATCAGGGACAAATTGGAGGCGTCAGTGCTGTCCAGGGTTTCCCCGCTGAAGTTGAGGCGCAGGAAGCTGGTGTAGATACTTGTAAGGGTCTGCCCAGCAGGCGTGGGGGCATGCAGGAAGTGCAAGGTGGCACAGACGAGCCAGCAATAGGACGGCAGGAAACAGGCAGCGGCGATCTGGTGGTGCCCCTCCAGGTTCCGGGAGAGCATCTGCACCAGGTTGTCACGCTGAGCTGGTGCGGCGGAGACACCTGAACCGCACCCGCAGTCCGGCTGGTTGAGGCGGAGCTGGAAGTAGAGCTTCTGCAGGTTGGTATCAGAGAAACCACAGATCTCACCATAGCGGCCCACGTACTTGCTGGGGATACGGCCAATGGCAGAGGACCGAGTGGTCACTAGAATGCTGGCCTGGGAAGATCATGGTTGAAAGTTAAGAAAGACCTTAGTGTCCTGTTGACTGCCTCTATTCCCAAGGGACCCCTGAAGACTGAGTGTCCAAGGAGGAAGACATTGATGAGGATAACAGTTATAACTAGCAATTACTGAACTCCTGCTGTGATCCAGGCCGCTGTGCTAATGTTATGTGCAGTATCCCATTTGATCAGAGCAACTCAAGAAGAAAGGAACAGAAGCCTGAGGAAGTTACTGACTTGTTCTGGGTCGCACTGCTGGGAAGTGAAGGGCCCAGGAGTTAAAGTAACCCAGGACCTACGGGGCAAGTCAAGGGGCAGCAGTGATAGCCTGGGGTGTAGGGCCACCCACCTCAGGCAGCATGTATTTGCGCAGCAAGTTGACGATGATAGCAGCTGGTTCCTCTGGTTGCTCCGGGTCACTGCAAAGTCCCGTGCCTGCCAGTCGGAAGTCGAGGTTGAGACGCTCTAAGCCATGGAGCACAAAGAGGAGGTGGGACCCAGCGGCAGCCATCAGGGGCAGAACCTTCTTCAGGGGCGTGTAGCGCTGGGCCACAAGTTGGCACAAGGAGACTGGGGCAGGGCCCAGGGATGACAGGTCCTCGCAGGAGAAGGGGATGAGCAGCTCGAAGGCCGGCAGCCGCCCGTAACACCAGTCCAGAACCATCTTGCGCACCAGCGTGCTCTTGCCTGTGCCCACTGTCCCATACAGCACCACTGTCTGTACCCGGCGCCCAGAGGCATCCGGGTTAAAGAGCTGAGACAGGGCCAGTGGGGGGAGCCCAGCCTGGGGTGGCTGATGCTCCAGGGCCAGCTCCACGGGTGGGCGAAGTAGCTCATCGGGGGTGCTCTCGCGGATCACAGGATCAACGTGGACCGTGTCTAGGGCAAAAGTCGGGCCAAACTGGCGCTCCTCCCTGGGCAGCCTGCTGAACCACTCAGCCAGGTTCCAGCGGTACCGCTGTATGGCTTCTGAGTGGGAAGACAAGGGAAATCGGTCAGAGAAAGGGGCCTGGAGATGTAGCTTAGGGCCAATCAGGGTGGTGGTGAGATCAGGCTGGGACATCAAGGCATAGATGCTGGGGCCCACAATGGTGGGCACACAAGACTCCCCGAGAAAATATAGACTGTCCAGAAAGTCTGGAATCCCTATGTCAGAAAGTGGGGAGTCACTGGACATGTAATGCTGAGCCTGGACCAACTGGTTTCACAGTGACCTATGTGCCGTCTTAACCCGCTTGACCCAACTTGGTTGAGGATAGGATGGTGTGGCTCTCCTAGTGCTTTGTACATATAAGTGTGCATTGCAAGAGTATTGCAGGAAGGGATACATAGACGGATGGGAGGGAGGCAGAGAGAGGAGGAGGGACCACCGATGGAAGATGCCAGTGGATCCTCTATGCCTTCCTCACCCTGCTTCTCCTTCCAGCCCCATCTCCCCACCACACCCCCTTACCAGGGTCCCAGCCAGTCCCTTTACCAGTTGCAGAGGCGCTGGGGAACAGCCGTCCATGCCTCCCGGACCAGGAAGCACTGTCTGCCAAGTTTCCATGGTGGCGTATAAAGGCCCTGGGAACAAGGAGAGGGGATGAGCTGGGACTTGGATCTTGGGTCAGCCCCTTCGCAAGCTCTGGATCCAAGCCCGTCTGCACTGCTAGATTTCCGGTTTCCTGAGATGCAGGCCCCACACTGGACCCCCAAGTTTAAAGGCTTGTCTGACTCTCACACCCTTCCCAGGTGCTGAGGCCTTAACCCTAGCCCTCCAGCCCCCACTGCTGACTGCCTGCCTGGAACTCAGGCTGGTCATGCCAGGCTCCACCCACTTCCCACAGGGTCCTCCCTCCACTGACTACTATGCCTTCTACCACAGATGATCTAAGCCAACTTCCTCTCAGGCCTTGGAGCTGCCACTGTATCCTCCCTCCCCCAGAGGACCAAGCCCCTCCCTAAGGTCCCCAAGAGATCAAGCTAGCCCCAAGTCTTGACCCTTCCCAGTCTGCTCTGTTGTGCCCAGATTAGTCCTAAGGTATGACACCCAGGTCTTACCTAGGGGGCCCAAGGGGACGCTCCCCTTGAAGGGGCCAACTCCAGTGGATCAGGAAGGGGATACGTTCATCTACAGAGAGAAGGAAGAAATAGCATCTGCAGATCCCATCCCATACACAGAACCCATGTCTACATCAAACTCCCCAGTATTTGCTCTCATAGCAGCATGTACTGCCCTTTTGCAGCAGTTATTTTGCAACTTTATATTTCATTGTGTGATTATTTGATTAACATTCATTCCTCTCTCCTCCACGAGAGGGATCACATTTGAGTGTTTTAAAATCTTTTTGCCCCCCTTACATCTGTTTTTGTTCACAATTTCTTACTTAGAACTTAACACCAGGTCTGCAGTACAGCAGGCACTCAGTAAATCTCTGTTGTATGTAAAGTCAAGTCAGACAAGTTCCTAGACTTATGCAGCTACAAGAGACTCTTGAAGATGATCTAGTCCAACTCCTTTTTTTTTTTTTTTGAGACAGAGTCTTACTCTGTTGTCCAGGCTGGAGTGCAATGCTGCAATCTCGGCTCACTGCAACTTCTGCCTCCCAGGTTCAAATGATTCTCCTGCCTCAGCCTCCCAACTAGCTGGGATTACAGGTGTGCACCACCATGCCCGGCTAATTTTTTTTTGTAGTTTTAATAGAGACAGGGTTTCACCATGTTGCCAGGCTGGTCTTGAACTCCTGACCTCGTGATCCGACCGCCTTGGCCTCCCAAAGTACTAGAATTACAGGAATGAGCCACTGCACCTGGCCAAGTCCAACTCCCTTATTTGAGGATGGGAAAAAGGCAGCTGAGGAAGGTGAGGTGACATGCTGAAGGTCAACAGCTAGAGAATCACAGAGCTGAGACTAGTGCACCTGGTATCTGGATCCCTGCTGTCTTGGAGGCATCATGTGGACCCTGGAAAGCAAGAAAGAGATAAAAACAGAAACCCCTGCTTCCTACTCACCTGGTGGCTGGAGTGCTCTTCCAAAACCAGAGCCCCAAGAGGCCCTGGGCAAATGGTGGCCCCACCTCATTCTGGGAGAGAAGGCCAGAGCCTGGGGGGCCTAGGACTGACTTCTATCCTGCAAGAAGAATGGTATGAATGGATCACTGCCACCACTCCTCCCCTGCACCCCTAACCTCATTCCAGCCAAGGAGGGACCTTCCTCCCAAGAGAGGATCAGCCCTTCCTCAAATGTTGGCCCTGCTGAAGCCCTGGCCTGGCTTTCAGCTCTCATCCCTCTCCCAAACTCTCCAACTTGAGGGATCCCATTCTACTGCCTCAGCCTCCCAAGTAGCTGGGATTACAGGTGCCCACCACCATAATGGGGTAATTTTTGTAGTTTTAGTAGAGATGGGGTTTACCATGTTGGTCAAGCTGGTCTCGAACTTCTGACCAAGGCAGGTAATCCACCTGCCTTGGCTTTGCAAAGTGCTGGGATTACGAGCATGAGCCATCACACCCAGCCTTCCTACCACGTCTTGTCTCTCCCCTGAAGCTTCACGAACACCTTTCCCTGAGTTCCACCCTGGGAAACTGCTTTATTTAGATGTCCTTTTTCCTTCTTGGTTGCCAGCAAGCTCAGATAGGAGTCCTGTGTTCATTTTCAGTGGCTTTCCTGTGCCTAGATTTTCCAGTAATAATTATCCATCCCACTCTGCCTTTCTTCCCCAGATATCAGGTCCTTTTAGCTGAGTTTTAATGGCGTTATCATTTTATGTTCTCTGTGACTGTTATGTAAGCAGCTTTTGAAGCTGACATAAATAACAAATAAATGAATGAACTTCTCACTTGACATCTCCAGATGGACAACCTGCCACTGCTTTAAACTTCTCCCATGTAAAACTGAACTCATCATTCCCCTCCTCTTGTCATTTACCTTGCTGCAAATCTTCCCACCCACGCCTTACACTAGAAACCTGACCTCTGTCTTCAAATCTTTCTTCCCCTGCTCCTTCAGGCAGTGTGAAGAGTACCAGCAATTCCTCCCCACTGCTTTGCCAGCCAGTTGCTGCCCTGACCAACATTTATTGGACACGATCTCCTCACCAGACTTTCTGCCTTCAGTCTCATCCCATTCTAATCCCTCACCCCAGGAACCAAGCACCTCCCAAAAGTCCGAGGTTACGAGGTTACGAGTCCAAACGCCGGGCTCTCACAAGCTATTTTTCTGAGTTTGTCCCAGCCCGTACCTTATTCCCCAGGCTCACCGGATTCTTGCTCTTGCTGTCCTAAGTTTGTTCATACACTCTTCTCAGTTTGGAATGAACTTTCTCCTCTGTTAGAGTCCCAACCAATCTTTTTTTTTTTTTTTTTCCTGAGACAGGGTCTCTTGCTCTGTTGCCCAGGCTGGAGTGGAGTGGTGCGATCTCAGCTCACAGCAACCTCTACCTCCTGGGCTCAAGCAATCCTCCTGCTTCAGCCTCCTGAGTAGCTAGGACTACAGTGGTGTGCCACCACACCTGGCTAATTTTTGTTTTTTGTTTTTGTAGAGACCGGGTTTTCACCATTGTTGCCCAGGGTGGTCTCGAACTCCGGGGCTAAAGTGATCCGCCCGCCTTGGCCTCCCAAAGTGCAGGGACTGCAGGCTCCAGCCACCACTCGGGCCCCAATCAATCTTTTAAGATCCTACTCAAAAGTCTCCGTCCCTGGAAAGTCTTTTCTGAGGCCTCTGAACTCACTTAAATGGAATGTGTCCCTATTTAGCACCTGGTCTCCTCCACTGAGATCCGGGCTTCTTGGGCAGGGCACGCTTAGGGAGAACTGGCTGCATTAGGCCACCAGCGGAGGAGCTGGCTGGCTGCTGGCCCGTCACAGAGGCTGGGGAAGGGTTAAGAGAGGGCTCCGGAAGCCTGACAAAGCCTAGGTTCCGGGTTAACCTCGGATCTAGGGCCACTGAGTCAAGACGGGACTCGCAGGGCCAAGGGCAGTTCTCCGGTGATCACCCAGATCTCCAGGGCAGTGAGAAAAGGAGGGGGCACTGCAGGAAACGTACAGGGGCGGTGTTCCCACAGGTCCAGAGCTCCTCCACCAAACTGGGTCCCAAACAGCTCTCCTACTTTCAGGTTGCCTCGGGGAACCAGGGGGAGACTTGCCAGAACGCCCGCCATTCAGCGCCCAGCTCTCGTTCCCGGCCGGGATCTCCCCGCCGCCCTTGCACAGCCTCCTCCCCCGGCCCGCCCTGCCCCACGCTCATCACGGCCTCCCAGCCAGGGGCGCAGTGGCGATCAAGCCCGCCAGGCCTTTACCCGCGGCTGCACAGTTCCGGGAGACGTCGGCCGCGGCCCGGAGGGGTCGGCTGAGCGGACACCGGCGTCTCCCGCTGACTCCCAGAGTCCCCGGCTCCTCCGCGAGGCGCTTCCTGCCCGCCTCCGCCCGCCTGCGCGGCCCTGGCACCTGCCCCTGGCAGCGGGAGTGAAAGAGGACGAACCCAGGCACTTGGATCTGCGGGGTCTGAGGGGGTCAGCGAGAGGGGCCCAGTGCTCCGGAGCAGGCGCAGGGCTGGCACTCCGGGGCCACCCATCCCGCCATCGCCCCCGCCCCCGCCCCCGCCCCTGCCCCTCCCTGTCTCCATCCCCGCGGGCATTGACGCTAGTACTGCCCTCTGCAGGTTCCCAAGCGCCAGTGACACCCAGTGACCTCACTAACCACCTCCCAGGCTGGGCTGCTTGTTAGGCCCATTTTACAGATGAAGAAACTGATGCTCAGAAGGGTGAAATGACTTGTGCAGGTTGATTCAGTTAGGAAGTGGATGAGCCAGAACAAAATCCCGGGCCTGAGTCTTCCTACCTTACCCCTGGGCCTCCCTGAGGCGCAGGTGTCCGCGGGATTCTTCCCTCTGTCCCTCTCTACTTCCCCAGCCTACCTTCAGGCAGAGACCTGAGCCTAAGGCTTCCTTGGGTTCTCCCTTAGGTATCTGGTCCTCTTCAGACCCCAGACCTATAAGTGTGTGGCCTCTGGTAACCTTGGTTAAGAAAGGAGGAAGAATGGGGGCTGAAGGACAGCTTGCACCCCAACCTGCTCTTCGGGTCTGACACCCATTCATGGCCTAGCCCTGGGGCTTCCCAGTTCCCGAAGCTCCCACCCTTATCCCTGCACTTCCACACACTTCCACACCCTGAGCTCACGTAGCCCAGAAAGGGGAGCCACCCACCACCCACAGCCAGGGCACGCCTTTGTATGCAAGCATGAGTGGACAATATTCACACAACAGAGCTGTGCACTAGGGCACCAACAGACAGGCTCTCTAGGGCAGGGCTGGGAAGAGGACTTACTGAAAACAATGTGGATGTTTCATTTAGACATTTGTTCATTCATTGTAGTGTGGTATTGGGTAGTACTGAGCACCTCACCCCCTTGAGCCAGGTTCAGCACTAGGCCCTGGGCTGCCAACCAAAACAAGGCATGCACCTCGTTTTAATGGAACCAACTACCACATTTACAAATGATGTACTTCAAGGCCAAGGCAGGAGGATCATTTGAGACCAGGAGTTCAAGACCAGCCTGGGCAATACAGTGAGACCCTGTCTCTACTTAAAATGAAAATAGAAAATAAGGATGGGCATGGTGGCTCACACCTGTAATCCCAGCACTTTGGGAGGCCGACGCGGACGGGTCACGAGGTCAGGAGATCAAGACCATCCTTGCTAACATGATGAAACCCCGTCTCTACTAAAAATACAAAAAATTAGCCGGGCGTGGTGACGGGTGCCTGTAGTCCCAGCTACTCGGGAGGCTGAGGCAGGAGAATGGCATGAACCTGGGAGGCGGAGCTTGCAGTGAGCAGAGATTGCGCCACTGCACTCCAGCCTGGGCAACAGAGTGAGACTCCATCTCAAAAAAAAAAAAGAAAAAGAAAAGAAAAAAGAAAATAAAAATATAAAAAACAGACAAACAAATGATGTCCGTCAGTGGCAGAGGCAAAGCATTAGGAGAGTCTGGAAAAGGGAGTGCAGAGGAGGTAACATTTGTACTGGATCTGAAAAAATAAATCAGAGGGCCACGCGCAGTGGCTCATGCCTGTAATCTCAGCACTTTGGAAGGCTGGGGGTGAGGGCAGATCTCCTGAGGCCAGGAGTTTCAGACCAGCTCAAACTGGTCACCATGGCCAACATGGTGAAACCCTGTCTCTACTAAAAATACAAAAAATTGGCCAGGCATGGTGGCTTTTACCTGTAATCCTAGCACTTTGGGAGGCCAAGGCAGGCGGATTGCCTGAGCCCAGAAGTTCACGACCAGCCCGGGCAACATGGTGAAACCTCATCTCTACTAAAAATACAAAAATTAGCCAGGCTGGGTGATGCATGCCTGCAGTCCCAGCTACGCAGGAGGCTGAGGCAGGAGAATTGCTTGAATCCAGGAGGTGGAGGTTGCTGTGAGCCGAGATCACACTACTGCACTCTAGCCTGGGAGACAAGCAAGACTCCATATCCAAAAAAAAAAAAAAAAAAACCAACCAGGAGTGGTGGCGTGGGCCTGTAGTAGCAGCTACTCAGGAAGCTGAGGCACAAGAATTGCTTGAACTTGGGAGGCAGAGGTTGTAGTGAGCCAAGATTATGCCACTGCACTCTAGCTTGGGAGATAAAGTGAAACTCTGTCTCAAAAATAAAAATAAAAGCACAAAAAATTATCTGGGCATGGTGGCACACGCCTATACTCACAACTACTGGGGAGACTGAAGCAGGAGAATTGCTTGAACCTGGGAGGCAGAGGTCACAGTGAACCGAGATTGTGCCACGGCACTCCAATCTGGGCAATAAAGAGAGACCCTGTCTCAATAAATAAATAAATCAGAGAAAGGAAGGGCAGGGCATGCCAGCAGCAGGGTGAACAACACATTTGCGTTTTAAAAGAGGTTCTTCAAGGAGAGTAGAATGGAATGTGGGAGGGGAAGTATAGGAACCCCATGAATGTAGTCTCAGGGGTGACAGTTTGGGCCTGAGAAACTCTTCTAGCTTAATTCCACTTACCTAGCCATGCAAGGCAGTCACCTGGCGGCAGTTCCTGGACACAGCTCAGAGCAATCTGTTTTCCTTCCCTGTCACCTTCCCCATGGATACGACAGCCATGTAGGTTTTATTAATAACATATACTTTGACCTCTTGCAGACAGAAGTACTGTGAGTCATGCCGTGGGCATGTCCTCTGTTGTGTGACCTCAGGATGGGGCACAGTGGCTCACGCCTAGAATCCCAGCACTCTGGGAGGCCGAGGTGGGTGGATCACCTGAGGTCAGTGATCCTGACCTTCGAGACCAGCCTGACCAACATGGTGAAACCCCATCTCTACTAAAAATACAAAAAAATTAGCCAGGCGTGGTGGCAGGCGCCTGTAGTCCCAGCTACTCAGGAGACTAAGGCAGGAGAATCACTGGAATGCAGAAGGCAGAGGTTTCAGTGAGCCAAGATCATGCCACTGCACACTCCAGCCTTGGCTAGAGTGAGACTCTGTCTAAAAAAAAAAAAAAATTATAGCATGAGGCCGGAGTGTGGTTGCTCACACCTGCAATCCCAGCACTTTAGGAGGCTGAGGCAGAAGGATCGCTTGAGCCCAGGAGTTTTGAGACCTGCTTGGGCAACATAATAAAACCCTGACTCCACAAAAAATAATTTAAAAAAAAATTAGCCAGGCATGGTGGCATGCACCTGCAGTCCCAGCTACTCTAGAGGCTGAGATGGGAGGATCCCTTGAGCCCAGGAGGTTGAGGCTACAGTAAGCCATGACTGCACCTTGTACTCTAGCATGGGTGACAGAACGAGACCCTGTCTCAAAAAAAAAAAAAAAGAATTATTGCATGGACAACTGTCCTGGTCAACTCTGGTCTTCAGCACTTTGCATAGGTCTGGACAGAGAAGGTGATTGTGTTAAAGAAGATGATGTCGGCCGGGCGTGGTGGCTCATGCCTGTAATCCCAGCACTTTGGGAGGCCAGTGTGGGTGGATCGCCTGAGCTCAGGAGTTCGAGACCATCAGGGTTACATGGTGAAACCCCATCTCTACTAAAAATACAAAAAAATCAACCAGGTGTGGTGGTGCACGCCTCTAATCCCAGCTACTTGGGAGGCTGAGGCAGGAGAATTGCTTGAGCCCCAGAGGCGAAGGTTGCAGTGAGCTGAGATGGTGCCACTGCACTCCAGCCTGGGTGGCAGAGAGAGAGAGACTCCGTTTCCAAAAAAAACAAAAGAATACAGTATCTCAAGAGCTTGCTCAAGTCATTTCTTCAAGCCTAGGTTTCCTTTTCTATTTTGTGTACTTATTTTTATTTATTTATTTATTTTGAGGCAGAGTTTCACTCTCGTTGCCCAGGCTGGAGTGCAATGGTGTGATCTCGGCTCACCGCAACCTCCGCCTCCCAGGTTCAAGAGATTCTCCTGCCTCAGCCTCCTGAGTAGCTGGGATTACAGGCATGCACCACCATGCCTGGCTAATTTTTGTATTTTTAGTAGAGACGGGGTTTCTCCATGTTGATCAGGCCGATCTCAAACTCTGACCTCAGGTGATCTGCCTGTCTCGGCCTCCCAAAGTGCTGGGATTACAGGCATGAGCTACCGCGCCCGGACTCCTTTTCTATAAAAGAAGGAGATGATAGTGCTCATCCTAGCAGTCTCGTGGGGTTGCTGTGGGAATCAAAAGAGCTCTCTTAGCAAATATGTGAGCCACTCTACAAATGTTCTCTGTGCCTGCATGGCCTTTGCTGGCTCTGGAAGGCCGATGGCCTTCATTGGCTCCCACAGGAACTTGTAAATGTGTGAATCTATAAGTGTTTAACCCTTTCAGAAGTATTTACTGTTTTTTGTTTTGTTTTGTTTTTAACAGGGTGTCACTCTGTCACCTAGGCTAGGGTGCAGTGGCACAATCATAGCTCACTGTAATCTCAAACTCCTGGGCTCAAGTGATCCTCTCACCTCAGCCTCCCAAGTAACTAGGACTACAAGCACTGCCACCTTGCCCAGCTAATTGTTTGTTTTTATAGAGAGTTGTAGTGATGGGGCCTCCCAAAGTCCTGGAATTACAGGTGTGAGCTACCATGCCATGCCCTAGTATTTACGTTTTAAAAAGAGAAAGAGGGCCGGGCATGGTGGCTCATGCCTATAATCCTAACACTTTTGGAGGCTGAGCTGAGAGGAATGTTTCAGCCCGGGAGGTGGAGACCAGCCTGGGCAACATGATGAGATCCGATCTCTACATTTTAAAAATTTTAAAAATTAGGCCTGAGGTTAGGAGTTCGAGACCAGCCTGACCAACGTGGAGAAACCCCATCTCTACTAAAAATACAAAATTAGCTGGACGTGGTGGTGCATGCCTGTAACCCCAGCTACTCGGGAGGCTGAGGTAGGAGAATCGCTTGAACCTGGGAGGCGGAGGCTGTGGTGAGCCGAGATCGCGCCGTTGCACTCAAGCCTGGGCAACGAGAGTGAAACTCTGTCTCAAAAAAAAAAAATTTAAAATTCTCTGGGCATAGTGGCATACACCTATGGTCCCAGCTACCCAGGAGACTGAGGGAGGAGGATCCCTTGAGCCCAGGAGTTCAAGGCTGCAATGAGCTATGTTTGTACCACTGCACTGCAGCCTAGGTGACAGAGTGAGACCCTGTCTTTAAATAAAAAAGAAAAATAGAGAGAGTACAATAAGAATCTTAAGAAAGATTCTTTAATGGTGGGATTTCATGCCCTTTGATATGTCAAAAGCCATCTCTTGGCATCACTCCAGGGAGAAGGTGGCACCCAGAATGCCCTCTAAATCTAACTAGAATTCCAGCAGCTTGAACTCCTTCATGCTTTCCACTCCCATCACAAACCTCCATAAGAAAAAAAAAAAAGTCATTCATCTCCAGGTGAGCACCCAACCACTCATAAATTGGAGCCTAGTTTAGTTTGGGTCACTTAAGTCTACGTGTGGCACTAGGGTGTCCCAGGCAGCTGGCAGGTTGATGCCAGTCATTTCCTTCAGTCCCCAAGCCGCAGGCCCAGGAGAGAAGAGGGCAAGTCAGTGTGCTGCTTCTTGGGTTGTCCTGCCCCCAGCCCTCAAGAACTTCTGGACACTTGCCTGATTCAAACCCCCAGTCACCAAACCCATTTGTATTCCTGGTGGCTGACAGTTCAGCCCCGGGAAGGGTGGCTGGGTGGAAAGAAGGAGGAGAAGCAAAGGGGAAAGGCAAATAAACCCAGTGAGGTCCCCACCACCCCCATCCTAGGGATGGGGCTCCAGGGTCTTTTCTGCTTCTCACTGTCCTCCAGAACCATTAACACACCCCACCCCTGCAGGCACACCCAGGGCTCAGTGAGTCCTGAAGACAGAGGCAGGCATCATTTGGGCAAGAACTCGCCCATGCAACAGACACACAGGTCCCCCACACAGCATGTGGATCCACCATGAACAAGTGTCATTGACCAATGCCAAGAATGAGGACTACGGAGGCAGAAGATCTGGTCTCCAGGCCTTACTCCTCCTCCATTCGTTGAGGGCCCTTGGGTAAGTTCCTTAACCCAAGTCTCAGTTCTCTCACCTACAAACAAGGATGGTGCAGGGGCAGCATGGGACTCCCTTGAGAGAATGAAAGTGAAGCGTCTGTGAAATGGAAAGCATGACACAAATATTTTTATCTTTTTTTTTTTTTTTGAGACGGAGTCTCACTCTGTTGCCCAGGCTGGAGTGCAGTGGTGCAATCTCAGCTCACTGCAACCTCTGCCTCCCGGGTTCATGCCATTCTCCTGCCTCAACCTCCCGAGTAGCTGAGACTACAGGCGCCCACCACCATGCCTAATTTTTTGTATTTTTGGTAGAGACGGGGTTTCACCGTGTTAGCCAAGATGGTCTCGATCTCCTGACCTCGTGATCCACCTGCCTCGGCCTCCCAAAGTGCTGGGATTACAGGCATGAGCCACCGTGCCTGGTGACACAAATATTTCTTAAGCTACATGTTCACTAGCTTGACATGTACCTAGGACCTACCATCCCCTGCCACAGACTCTCTACAGCCGACAAGCATCTTGCCAAATGCTTTGAAGATCCCCTTGCAGCGCACAGTACCAGGAGTCAGATCCACACACATTTACACATTGCATACTGTATAAATATAGGTTTTATTAATAATGGGTGAAATCCCACGAATACAACTGGCATCTCTGTGTGATAGGAAGAATCTGTGGCAGGGTGAGAGGAGGTAGACACGGATGTGTACAGGAAAAAGGAGGGAAATGAGCCCTGGGGGAGGGGAAACAAGAAACAGAATGAGCCTGGACCCACCAGGAAAGCCAGACATGCTCTGTGTCCGCCACCTGGTGCCCAGGGCAGGCTGTTCTGATGCCCAGGGGCCACCTGCTGATAGGAATGGTGGAGGGACACGGACAGGGGTTTGAATGAACAGCAGTGGCTGGGGAAGGGGTAGGGGAGTGAAGATGCCAGCATGGAGCACAAAAGGAGGGCCATGGGTGGCAGTGGCCAAGGCCAACTTATGCCCGTGTTTGTGCTTGTGTTGGGTCCTGAACTCCAGGGATCTAGTGCCCTGTGCCACCCCTGGCTCGGGAGGAGGGAAGACTTGGGGGTAGACACCTGCAGGTCCTGTAGACACCCTGGGCAGCACCAGCCTTATCCTTAGAGTCTCCAACATGGGATCCCCAGGAGGAGGTTGGCATTGTCCTCCCGCCACCACCAGCATGCCACCATCACTCTTCCTCTGCACTGTAGAGGATGGCAAGTGTGTAGGGCTGAGATGGCCTGTTTGCATGTATGTGCCTGTCACTCCGGAGAGGGAGGGAGCACCACGAGACCGTGCATGCATCAGGGGCAGCGAGAAAGGAGGGTTGGGTCTTCCCCCACTCACCCCCCAGAATAAAGTGCATTCTCCAGTTCCAGTGGCAGGTGGGAGAGAAACACAGACATTATTGCACAGGTGCCACCAGGCCGTACTCCCACCAAAGGTGATGGGGAGGGGGACGGGGCATCCCACAGCCCCAGGCCTCTCCAATCCCCAGGACTGGGAGTGGTGACCTAGACAGAAAATCCAGCTTCTGTCCTGGCAGATTGTCCAAGTGAGCCAGGGTCTAGGGGTGGGGAGAAGGGGAGGAGGAGGAAGAGACTTCCAGAGTCCCTCCCTGTCCATTTCAACTTCCATAATGGGACTTCCAGGGGACCCCACCAGGGCCCAGCCCTGGAACTCCAACCTTATAGCAGCCCAGTTTACAAACACTTGTGTGGTGGGGACCCCCAGAGGGGGCCACTTTGGTCAGTTGTAAGTGGGGGTCTGGAGAGCCTGGGGCTCCCAGGCAGACAGCAGAGGAGGGTGCCATGGGCAGGAAGGAAGGAGCAGCCTCCCAGTGGTCTTTGCATGCAGGTGTTGGAGAGAGTAGGGAGGAAGCTACAAACTGCATCAACTTGGGAAGACTCCTGGGCATGGTGGGGAGGGCTGGAGCCCCCACTCCCAGAGTCCAGGCTGGGAGTGCAGTCCGACAGCCAACCTGTGGAGGAGCCAAGGGAGGAGAGGGTAGCCCCGCCAGGAACCAGTGCCCAAGTCTATAAGGTTAAAACAGTCCCAAAGGGCTGGGGCTGGGGGCTTCCTGCTGCGGGGGCTGGGGTATAGGCGGGGGCAAGCCTCTATCTCTCTGACTTGACCCGGTAACGGAGCACAAGGTAGGCCAGCAGCCGCAGGGCTAGGAAGAAGATGCCCAAGACCAGGAAGTCCATGTAGAGCTTGGCATCCTCCACATCCAGCGCTCGGAGGATGCTCTGTGGCTCGCGGAACGGACAGCGTTCCTCTAAACATGTCAGGTCTCCTCGCTCCATGCCATAGATCGTCAGGATCACACCCTCAAAGCCATACCTAGGCAGGCAAGGATATCAGATAGGACACAGCACACAGGGTCCCTGCTCTCTGAGAAAACTGCCAGAGCCCAGCTGCAATGCTGTCATCCCTGGGGCACAGCCAGGGTGTCCCTGCCCAAAGGATAATGGGGCAGGCAGCAGACTTGGCACAACCCAGGAAGCCCTGGGTATGGACTCCTCCAGGGAGAAGCAGAGGCGAATGAGGAGGGCAGGGGTACTGACCTGACATAGGAGAGATAGGAGCTCCATTGCAGGTAAGTGGGGATGGTCTTGAAGCTGACAAAGAAGCCGGAGAACAAGAGGACAGGGATGGCGGTAACTGGGCCCACAAAGGTGGCCACCTAGAGGGGACGAGAAGGGGCCAAGCCATCATAGGGGTGACCAAGACAAACCCAGGTTTCCTAGAGCTCCACCCTGCCCCTTGCACCAGGCCCTGCTTCCTCCCACAAGACCTCCTCCCACCTTGGGAATCCCCAGCTGCCGGCCTCCCACCTGTAGGGAGTTGGAAGCAGCTCCGATCAGCAGCCCCAAAGATTGGGCCACCAAGGCGGTGGCAGTGGCCAGGGCTGAGAAGAGCAGGAAGCGGCTGGTCTCAGCGGGCTGGCCCGTCATCCAGTACACAATGCTGCAGTACACCACCGGACACACCACCTGGGGAGTGGGCACGGACTGGGCAGTGGACTTCAAGCCAGGGGTGCAGCAGCCAAGACCTCCACTCCACCCAAGCCTGGGCCTCTAGAATACCTATTCCCAGGGTGCCCATCCTGCCTCCACACTCTTGTTCAAGCTGTCCCCCAGACTGACACACGTCCCCTTCCTCCCTGGCCATATGACCCTCACTTATCTTGTCTCACGTGTTCCGTTGGGTCCACCGTGACTGCTTCAGGCACAGTGACTTTTCCCTTCCCTGAGCGTCTAAAGTCCTTCCCACCTGGACCAGCTTATTCATTATATTGTTAATTAATTAACTCTCCATAGGAGAGCCATTTTGTTCCCCCATGAGCTACCAACTCCTAGGAGTCAGGGTCTGAGCCTACTAAATACAGTCATCCCCTGCTCAAGGGCATCTAACCAAGAGCCAACCAAAGGCCAAAGGTCCAGCTTGTGCTCTTCTCATTAAGCCAAGCATCCTGTTGTGCTGTCCGCCCTGAGGAAGGGGTACCTTTTTCTAATTTGCACAAATGCATCCTGTGGATTACTGGTGGCCCTGATGCTTGGAACAGGGTGGTATTGGCAGTAACAACAACCAGCTAACATTTATTTGGCACTTCGTGTGTGCCAGGCACTATTCTAAGTACTTTATATACATTAACTCATTCAATTCTAACAATCCTCAGGTAGATAGTATTGTCATTCCACTTTATAGATGGGGACACTTTAGCAAAGAGAGTGATTTGCCCAAGATCTTACAGATAGCAAGTGGCAGTAAGAGCCAGAGAGTACACCATTGTCGACCGCCCCTAATAAGAGTTACAGAGTCATTTGTAGGGCTATTTCCTCTTTTTTTTTTTTTTTTTTTGAGACAGGGTCTCTCACTAACTCATCCAGGCTAGAGTGCAGTGGCGCAATCTGGAGGCTTACTGCAACCTCCGCCTCCTGGGCTCAAGCAATCCTCCCACCTCAACAATGCCCTCAAACCCCCACTGCCCCCAGTGCTGGGACTACAGGTACACAACACCATGCCTCACTAATTTTTGTATTTTCAGTAGAGATGGGATTTCGTCATGTTGCCTAGGCTGGTCTCAGACTCCTGAGCTCAAGTGATCCTCCAGCCTCGGCCTCCCAATGTGCTGGGATTACAGGCGTAAGCCACCGCGCCCGGCCCTATAGGGTTATTTTCATAGTTTTGTGTTTGCTGTCAGTTGTTCTCATTAAAACATAAGTTCCACGTGGTCAAGACTACATCAGTCTAGTTCATTGCTATATCCCTAAAGCCTGGTACAGAGCCTGGCCTATGATAGGTACTCACCATCTATTTGCTAAGTGAGTAGAAGGACAGCAAAGGAAGGAAAGTGACAAGTTTGAGGGAGGCAAGAAAGCAAGGATAGAAGGAGCAAAACAAGATGGAGGCACTGGGCAGGTGGGAGGAAGAGGCCCACCTGAAAGGGCACGTCAGCCATGGTCTTGGCCAGGTAATACGCTTTGAGGCTGTACCAGTAGTTGAGGTGCTCCCTCATGAAGACCGCCATTTCTAGGGGGACTGAGGACACAGGCTGCTTAGGCACAGCCAGCCAACACCCTGGCCCCTGCCCCAAGCCCCAGCACCCACGCCCTTGCCCCATGCCCAGGGCAGCTCAGCTCACAGGTGAGCACAGTTGGCATGAGGGCGGCGAACATGAGGAACAGCATGGAGAAGAAGAGGCAGCCGGTGTTGTTGAAGACCTTGCTGGCATCGTCGCCAATATGCAGGTAGAGGAGGCCGATGAGCACGCCAATAACCACGTGGGACATGAACCGCAGGTGGGTCAGGACCTTGGGAGGGGTCATCACCAGGAGAGGGATGTGTTACAGGCCAGGGCAAGCCACAGAGCAGGGTAGGAACTCGGAGCTGTCCTCACAGGCACAGAGACCCACAGGCACATTGTGGGGCTGTGAGGGAGGGTCCCCATTCCCATCTCAGCTGCTAGGAGCCTACAGCCCAAAAGGTCAGGCCTGTGCCAGCCTCCTCTCCCCTAGCCTGACGCCTCACCGTGTCCCTGAGGATGGACAGGAAGGTCCTCTTGAAGAGGATGCAGAACTGTGTGAGAGTGCTGGTGGCAAAGGTGTGGCTTTCAATGGGATCCACTTCCTGGGAAGAAGAAATTGGATCGGGATCAGGTGAGCCTACCCCATTCACCCACAGAACACCCAGCTCAGTGAATGAAAAACCTCAGAGCTCCTCCCCAGGGCAGGGGTCCTTCAAGTCTACAGAGAATCTTCCACCATTAAATTGTGTTCCTGAAAGCCAGGCTTAGGGGTGTGAATCAGAGTGAGATTCAGACACAAAGAGGGGGCAAAAACTTGGGAGGGAGGAGATGGAAAGAAAGTAATGGACACCCGTGGTGCTAATAATAGATCAGTTACTTCTTTAATCCATCAAAACGTATTAACTCTAAGGGTATAATTCCTTTATGCCACTAATTATACAGTAATATTATTTAATAATGATGATAATGACAACAAAGACTAACCAATCTGGTTTTCAGGGGTTATAGTGTCTCATTTAAGGAAGAGAACTAGCACCGGGCAGATGCCCGCTATACCAGCTACAGTGCTAAGAGCTTTATGTGATTATCTGATTAGTCCTCCCTATCACCCTGTGAGGTAAGTATCATCATCTCTAAGTTAGAGAGAACAGTAAGCCACACTGGCTACGAGGCTGGGGACCATGTTGATCTTGCTTACCAGATGAGCACTATGCCAGGACCAAGGACAGCACACTGTAGCTGCTCAACAAGAACTTGCCAAATGAATACGTGAATGAGGAAACTGGAGCTCAAGGAGGTTAAATAACGTGCCTAAGGTCACGGTGCTGTTCATAGTAGGTCGATTCCAAGTCCTAGGTTCTTCCTAGTACCCAATGGTTGCAATGCCTCCAGGGAACAGCCTCTTTGACAGGGCCACTGTCCATGGTCCAGTCTCCCCTCCCCAACTATGCCCTCTCTGCCCTCTCCACTCCTACTCACCGGAGGACAAGGGGGGCAGGGGGCAGGGACCTCGTTCTTCTCAGGGCTGCTCTTCTTCTCAGCCATGGCACACAGCCCATTCTGCACAGCCCTGAACAACATGGGGTTCAGGTCTCCATACTCGCCAGAGGCCACCTCGATGACTGGGGACACAGAGTGGAGAGCTCAGTTTAGATTCATCCTCACTTCCCAAGGGCAAGTCAGTCCCGCCTTGGGTGTGTGGGGAAGGCGGGCGACGGTGAGATTCCTATCCCTAGAAGGCCTGAGTGCAGAGCCTCCAGGTTTTGTCCGCTGCTGCTTCCCAGCCCCTACCAACGACCCCCACTCACTGAAGTCAGCCGGGTTGTGGTAAGTGGGGCAGTGCAAGCCGAGTCCCTTTAGATAGGGGATCAGGTTGGTGACCACACCTTTGAAGATGCACTGACCCTGGCTCAGGATGTAGAGCTGCAGCAGAAAGAGAAGGGTAAGGAAGGAGCAGCGGGCCAGGCACCCCTACTGACCCCCTTCCATCCCTCCATCTCAAGCCAATCCTCCTTGAGGCCTGGAGACACTCACCTTGTCAAACATCTCAAAGAGCTTGGCACTGGGCTGGTGGATGGTGCAGATGATGGTACGGCCCCCCTGTGCCAGGGACTTCATGAGGGACACCACTTGGAAACAAGAGGCGCTATCCAGACCACTGTCCAGAGAGAGGCCACCAGGGGGCCACGTGAGGTGGGTGAGGCCAAAAGAAGGGAGTGTCTGGGGTGGGGCAGCTGCTGTGAAGGGGATGAAGCTGGCAGGAAGAGGGCACTCTGGCCACATCTGTATCCTTTACTGTTCAGGCACTTGGAGGTATACCCAGAAGCCCAGAGCACGGTTCAGTTTAATAAGCATATATTGAGGACCTGTTGTATGCCAAGCACTGGGATTACAATGATGCATAAATAATACATAGACTCTGGTCTGGAAGGAGAGAAAGACAAGCACACAGATGATTTTGGGTAATGCGGAAAGTGCTGTAGCAACACTGGGTGAAAGAGGGGGAGGATTCAGCTCAGCTGTATCAGGTGTTGGAGGGTAGTCAGAGAAGGTTCCTGAGCGAGCCCAGGAGTAAGAGCTAAGCAGGTGAAGGGAAGAGGGGAGGCACAGTGGTGAAGGGCATTCCAGCAGAAGACACAGCATGGGCAAAGCTTAGAGGCATGAAACACGTGGCTTGACCAGGGAATTATAAGCAACTCAGTATTATTAGAGCATAAAGTACATGACATGAGGCTGGAGAAGTAGGTTCAGACCAGGCCCTTGTAAGTCACCTGACTTTATATTTTGAGGACAAGTGGGACAGGAAACACTGCATGTTTTAAGCAGGGGAGTGAGCACTGCAGACTTGTGTTTAGAAAGTTCACTCTGGTCAGGCATGGTGGCTCACACCTGTAATCCCAGCACTTTGGGAGCCAAGGCGGGTGGATCACAAGGTCAGAAGTTCAAGACCAGCCTGACCAATATGGTGAAACCCCGTCTCTACTAAAAATACAAAAATTAGCCAGGCATGGTAGTATCTGCCTGTAATCCCAGCTACTCAAGGGACTGAGGCAGGAGAATCGCTTGAACCCAGGAGGCAGAGGTTGCAGTGAGCCAAGATTGCACCACTGCACTCCAGCCTGGTTGACAGAGCGAGACTCCATCTTAAAAAAATAAAAGAAAGTTCACTCTAGCTACAGTTTGGAGGAAGGACTGACTGGGAGACACTGGAGACAAGGAGATAAGAATCTGTTGCTGTCCTGAATTTAACATCAACATTAGCGATGGGGCAGGGCAAATATGAGAGATATCAAAAGGAGGCGGAATCAACAGGACTTGGTGACTGATGGCTGAGGGTGACTGGAGAGGGAGGTGTCAATGAGGGAGGACATCTGGATCTCTGCCTGGATGAAGGATGGGGCCACTCACAGCAACAGATTTGGCAAGGATGGAGATGAGGAAGAAGCCCTTATCTTGGCCCCAGGAGGATGTGAACAGAGGCTCTGGATCATGGAGAAGATACAGCCTCCAGCCCTGGCTCAGGGCCGAGAGGAGAGGGGTATGCTGGTGGGAAAGGGTGAAGAGAACTACCTGGTGGGCTCATCAAAGAACATGACAGGCGGGTTATTGACCAGCTCCAGGGCGATGGCCAGACGCTTCCTCTGCCCGCCGGAGAGCAGGGCTGTCCTCGTGTGGGAGCACGACATCAGGCCCAGTGCCGTCAGGATCTCTGTCACCTGGCCCCACCCCACCCATGCCAGGTCAGCTTCGGAGTCTCTGCTTCCCCCAGGCACCACCCCAGCTTCAAAAAGCATCTCCCTTAAGTCCACTGTCTCAGCCTAGGCCACCACTCTCCCACCCCCAGCTCGGGGCCTTGAGCTCAGCAGCACCACAAAAGGGAGTGGCGCCGCTGCCTCCCTTCTCCACTCACCAGCTCCTTCTTCACCTCCTGCTTCTCACTCAGCTTCAGGTTAGCAGAGACCTGGGGTCCAGAGAGTAAGCGAGAGAGGTATATGTGGGAGAGAGCTCTGCCTTGACCCCTCTGCCGATGGGGAAGGTGGGGACAGCAGACAGAGGGGGTTGCTGGGAGGAGGGGACTATCCAGCCCTCACCATCATGGCTTCCAACACCGTGAGGTGTGGCAGCAGCATGTCATCTTGCATGATGTAGCAGGACATCTTGCGGAAAGTCCTCAGCTCCCGCGGCCTCCCATTAACCAGGATCTGCCCCTTCATTCCAGACTCCCTGCGGGGATGTGGGTTGAGGATGGGGGTCAAAGCCACTTCAGAATACCTTCTGTGTTCCCCAAGGGATACTTCTTCCTGAGTCCTGCCCCCATTCCACCCCAGTCTCATTCTTACCTGTATCCTGCCAAGATGTTCATGAAGGTGGACTTGCCAGCCCCTGAGGGGCCCATGATGCCAATCAGTTCCCGGCGGCAGAATTTACCTGAGAGGCACTTGAGAAGGGTCTTATAACCTGCAGTGAGGAGAGGAGGAATTTTTGGTCAGGCTGCAGTGAACAGAGGTACCCCCAAAATTCTTAGGAGCAGCCATGGCTATCAGTGAAATAGGTAGTGTGAATAGCCATAGCTATTCAGTGTGATTGGGTTGGGATGGAGGAACAACCCTCATAGCCCTGGCAGGAACCCGTCCCTCTCATCCCGTCCCCCTAGAAACCACCACCACTAATATCAAAGTACCAGAGGCAACAATCCTCTTCTGAAGGGCGTGGGAAAATCCACATGTCTCATAGATGGGTGTGGAGAGGGGATCAAAGCTGTAGAAGCCCCTGGTCCTCTTCTGTAATCACAGTGGCCACTGTCTCGCCCCCTCCAGGAAAACTTGTCCACTACTACAGCCTGAGCTGGTGCCTATCCCCTGTGTTTCCATAGCACCTCTCCTATCCTAGCATGTTTGTTACTTGATGTGCCTGTCACTTGCCCCACTCTCCCAGCCTCTTAGTCAGTGAGCTCCCTGGGGGCAGTGTGTCACTCATCTTGGTAATCTCAGTAGACTGTCTGGTCTGTAGTAGATGTTCAGTAAGTGTCTGTTCCATGAGCGTGAGTTCTCAGAGCTTTTCCCTAATTCAGAAAAAGCCTTCTTCTTTGCACTCTCTCTGCCCACCAGGCTTGTCTCTCTAGCCCCTACATGGCCCAGTAAAATCTCACCTTTCATTCATTCATTGGAAGGCAGCATATGCATTTAGAGCACGGTTTGGAGTCAGGTAGATCTGGGTTCAAATTCTGGCTCCACACTTACCAGCTGTGTGACCTCGGGCAAGTTGCTTAACCTCTCTGAGCTCCAGGTCCCTCATCTGTAAAATGAGGATGATAGTACCTATCTCATAGGGTTGTTGTAAAGATTCAATGAGATAATATATGTAAAACATATGACACAGTGCTTGGCACATAGAATGCATTAAAAAGTGACATTTTACTATTAATTCTACTTGACAAATGCTTATTGATATCTACTATATACCAAGCTCTGTACCAAACACTGGACAAAAATTGAGGAAGACATAGTTTTTGTATTCAAGAAGGTCATAATCTAAGTAAGATAGACAGACAAAAAAATCTATGAAGAAAAATAAAATTAGAGTTATAACAGAAGTACAAAAAATGTGCTGTGAGAATGCAAAACAATGGAATTGACGTGAGTCGGGGGGGCAAGGGGAAAATCAAGACTGGCGTCATGGAAGAGGTGGCATTTGAGCTAAGCCTTGGAGGATGAGCAGGATTCTAAAAGGCAAAGGGAAAGCAGAGGCCCTCCAGGCTTTGGAAGGAAAAGCTCTGTGATATAAAAGTATGTGTATATACACTCACAATCCAAGGAACAGAGGGCAGAACCTACATGGAGTGACCTGGTGAGACATGGAAGTGGAGGGGAAGGATAAAACCATCAAGGAGGGCCTCGCTTGCGATGCTGGCAGACGTGCCTCGTAGTTGAGGACATGCCAATTCCTTACCTAGCACCTTGCTCATTGCCGCCCCCTCTAACCCCCACAGAGCCCAAGTCCCTCCCCATTTCACCTCCTTAGTGTCCTTAGTGGAGACAGTGAAGGGAAGGCATATTTAACCCTCCCTCCACAACACCCAGGACTGTGTTCTGGGCCCGGCTGTCCCTCTGGATGCTTCCCATCAGAAGGGGGAGCAGCTCCTGCCCACTGTCAGGTCCTGATCACAGCAACTGCCTGGATGGTACCCATGGTTTACAAAGCTTCAACTGTTTCTCTAACAACATGGGTGAGGCAACTGGGGACCAGAGACATCTAGTGACTCACCCAGGGTCACACAGCAAGTTCTTTCCTGGGAGAGGGAAGCCATGGGCTCTAGCCCTCTGCCTCAGTCCTCCTCGCCATCAGTCAGAGACATTTGGTGGTGCACTCCAGCATATGCCTTTCAGAGCCACTCACAGGAAGTGATCTCTTGCAGGAGAAGAAACTGGCAACAACGAACCTTCCCCTCAATTAATTACAGTAGCTGGTTGAACACTGATGCCTAACACAAAAATCATCTTACATTTGCCTCTCACAGATACCGCCTCAGCTGAGCTTCACACGTCTGTGTATTCTTATCATCCCTGTTTACAGATGAGAAAAGCAAGGCCAAGAACAGGTAAGCAGCCTGCCCAAGGTCACACAGCTTATAAGTGACTAGGAACCTATATCCTACAACTGCTCAGCACAGAAGAGACCAGCCAGGCCCTTGGGCTGGAGAGACACTGGTATTCTAGTTCTGCCGCCGTCGGTAGCTCTCTTTGCAATTTTGTCAAGTCACTTAATCTTTAAGGCCTCTGACTCCTCATCTATAAAGGAAGGATAATAATATATATTCCCAAGGACTTAATAAGGTTATTATAATGTTAAGTGAGATTATTAATAATAATTAAAAGGAAGCTGTTTTGAAAAAGTAAGAAATGTCATATATATTTAGGGGAGATAACAAATCCTTACTTGGGAAAGGCAGAACTCACTCTCTCTCCATCCCCCTTGCTTTCTTTCCTTTCTGCCTACCCCTAACTGCTTTCTGTCCTCTAAAGAAGGGGAGAGGGATTCAAAGGAAAAGAGAAGTCATCGAGAGGAGGGCAGGGGCCAGAGAAAGGGATGACGGATGAAAAAAATGGCAAAATGGCCAGTAGAGCAGAATGAGGCTGGCAAGGTCAAAAGGAGGGAAGGACCAGGTGAGGGGTATCAATCTGTAGCTGGCACATGGAAGCAACTGGAGAGCTGGCCCGTCTAGACACATTTTTAAAACAATCTTAGTTTCTTCTTAAAATTATGAGGAAATGAGAGAGCTAAGGAAATAACAACTGCCTCATCATCTTGCCCAGAGCTGGTCTCAGGACTGAAAGAGGCTGCTTAGGGACAGGGCACACTGGGCAGGAAGTCTAGATGCCTCAGTTTCCATTGGCTCAACCATGTGACCTTTTGGTCACTCTTGGGAATGAGGGTTTGGAGAGTGCAGAGAAGATCATGCTCAGCCCTGCTCTGAAGCCCCCCAAACCTATCTGTCAAACCTCAGAGAACAATGTCCCAGCCCCACCCCAGCCCACACCCAGGCTCTGGGAAACAGCCTCAGCTTCCCTATTACCAGCTAAAGCTGCTCAGGGTAGGGGCTGCAGGGGCTGCTCAGGGTTCAGGGGAACCTGTCCTCATGGGCGGGAAGGCGGAGGTGATGGGACTGCTGTACAGGGAAGAGAGAGAAAAGAACAATGCATGGAGAGCTGGGAAACCAGGCTTCTGGTCCCAGCTCTGCCACTTACTAGCTGTGTGACATTGGTCAAGTTACTCAACTTCCCTGGGCCTCAGTTTCCTTATTAGTAACAAAGAGATGACATCTATCCTGCCAAACCGCCACCCTCCCTGCTTCTGAGCACTGTGGTAAGAATGGAATAAGATGACAGGAATGAGAACGTCTTTATAATTAGGTCCAAGGGTATTGCTCAACCCTGCAGACACAGCCCCTTGCTTTTTCATACTAGTCCTCACAGTTAGGAATCCTCCATAAACAAAAGAAGGAAAACTCATCAAGGACCACTCAAGGACCAGAGGTCACGGGATCTCTTTAGAAGATAAAGCTTCAATAACCAATTGCACCCAGTATCCCATGGTGCTCACAGGTGTGGGGGAGAGTAGATCCTGACACCCCAACAGTGCAGTGAGCAAGGGGCTGGGACGCAGATTTTAGTGTTTCCACAGAGCCCACTGGTGCAGGACTTGCCGAACATGGGACACCCAGGCCTCATGCTTCTGGAGAGGCAACTCAGAGAGGGCCCACGGACTCCCCCTACCAGGCTGTTCCCTACCCCTTTTGCGCCAGCAGGGCCCCTCCCGCACGGAATAGGACAGCTCCACGAACTCGATGTCCACGGCTGAGCGCTTGGGTAGGTGGGAGAAGCGCTGGGCTTCAGTGATGTGGTTCTCCACTTTCTTCAGGTGTGTGGTCAGCACAGGGGGTTCCGCCCCGTCCTCCAGCGTCACTGCCATGGCCACAGCCCCCGGACCTAGTCCACAGCCCACAGCCTCCAGCGCCTTCTCCGCCATCACGCCGCCGGCCTGCGGGGAGAGGGCCTGCTCAGTTTGGGGCAGACTACCGAGCCCCGCTCAAAGCTCCCTGGCGTTCCAATGCTTCCCCCGCCCCCACTCCCCACCTCCTTCTCGGGGCAGATCCGCGACTGTTAGCCCCGCACTCTGCCCCCGCCCCCCACTCCCCGCACGGAGACGCTCAGTCCTGGGCAGCCCAGCTCCAACCTGGCTCCAGCCCGTCCCCTTGAAGCCCTCAATCGCTCCTTCCTCCCCGCGGCTTCTCTAATCTCCTTACCCCGCAGGCCAGCAGCCCCTGGGGACTGAAGGGATAGGGGGCGGGGGAGAAGGGGCAGCCGGCCGAGGCTGCCAGCTAGGAGGTCGGGGTATCAGGGTGAGTGCAGGGCGGACCAGGGGAAGGCGGAGAGGAGGAGGCTTCAGGCCTCCAGCTGCGTCCCACTCCCCATCCCTTGGCACGATGCCCAGGCCGGCCCCTCCCGCCGGCACCCCCGGGCCCGCGTGCCCCGGGCTGTCCCCAAAGCCAGGCGCACCACCCGGACTCAAAACTAAGCACCCCACGGCGGCTCAAGCCCCCGCCCCGTCTCCCGCATGCCTAGTCACCTTGACGCGCCCCCGGGCTGGTGCGGGGCAGGGATGCTCAGCGCTGCCACGGACCAGAGACGGAGAGCCGGGGATCCCCTTACCTGCCTCGGGCTGCGGCACCCGCGTCCCGGCTCCCGGTCCCGGCGGCCCGGGCCGGGGCGGGGCCGGGGCGGGGCAGGCGAGGCAGGAGGGCCGGCCCTCGGCTCGGAGAAGATGGCAAGGATGGTGAGAGGCGGTTGGGGTCGCGCCCCGACTCCGCTGGGCTGTGCACACCCGCTTCCCAGAGCCTGGACCCGGACGCTGTGTCCTCCGAGCCCGCGGGGCGACTGCGCTCTCCTCCCAGCTACTGCTCGCCGGTCCCGCCGTTCTTAAAGGGCCCGCGCCGCCCGGCAGCCCGCGGTGGGCGAGGACGGCAAAGGAGAGAGCAGCGCTTGCGGCGCGTGGGCCGGATCGGGTGCAGGGGTGAACTCAGGACTGGGGGTTGATGGCAAAGGGCCGACTTGGAGGCAGTGAGGAAAGGAGAGCTGGAGTCATTCCGTGGGGACCAGTCTCTGGAAGACAGATTAGGCAGTGGTGTTGGGGGTGGGGAGAAGTGGAGGGATTGTAAAGGTGTCAGTCTGTCTTCACACACGATACCAGCCCCCCAACAATTTCCCTCAGTTCCAGCCCATGAGTGCAGGCCTCCCTCCAGGAATCCCCAAACTAGGTACAAAGGCTTTCAAAAACGCAGGAGCCTTGGGACATTGGAACATACTCCCCTTTCCCCATTCACACTTTCTCTGGGTTAGGACACTAATAAAGACGGGGAAATGGCAGCAGCTTTGGGAGAGCCTGCAGCAGCTCCAGAGTTAAACTGGAACCCAGTGCTCAGTCTGCTCCGACTGCAGTCACCTAACCAGATACAGGCCTTCAAGACATACAAGATACAGGCCTTCATGCCATATCCTGGAGGGACCTGTGTGCCAGGGCATGCACAGGGCTCACAGACTGTGCTCCGGGAATCTCATGCACCTGCACATTCTCTCCCTTGCCCCCAAAGACTTCAAATGTAGGTCCCCAGAACATACTTGGGGCTTTCCCTTGCTCTGCCCCTTTCTCAGCCAATTCCTCTTGGCCCTTGCCTGTCCCAGCCACTATGTCTTCAAGGGGTAAGTAGGTTAGCTAGCCAAGACACGTGACCTGAGCTTTTAAGTTCCCACCTGTCACACAGCAGAGACGATGGGAGGGAAGGCTCTGAGGCTGCTGGTGCGACTGCCACCGCTGAGGCTTCTCCTTACTGCAGCAGTTGAGAGGTTACTAGCAGTCAAACCTCTCCACTGCCAACCACCTCTCCACAGCCCTAAAAGCTGGTGGTCCCTGGAGGATTTCTCTAGGCCCCGCCCTGTAACAGTGAGGTTTATGTGGGGTTTGGATCCAGTCTTTCCTGTCTTCCCCCAACGCCATGCCCCACCATCACCACCATTCCTTAGGACCAACCTCCTATTCTCCAGATGGACCCTCCATTCTCCAAGTCAACCTCCCATCAGCTACTATAGACCTCCCATCCCCCAACAGTTGCATTTATTAACTACTTTGTACTAGGCATTATCTCATTTAATCTTCACAATATCCCTATGAGACAGGTTTTACAACCCCCCTTTAGAGATGAAAAACTGAGGCATAGGGAGGTTAAGCAATAGTTGGTGGCAGAGCAGGGCTTGAACCCCAAAGTCCCAGCTTTTACCCACCCTGCTAATTGGGCCTCTCAGAACCTTATTCCCAAATGGACTGTCTCCCTCTGTTTTCTAGACAGGCTCTTCATCCTCCTGATATAACCTCCATGTCTTAATACCACCCAGCTTTATTCTTTGGCACACAACTTTCTTTTTCCTTCCTTCCTTTCATCCTTCTTTTCTTTCTTTTCCTTCTTTCCTTCTTTCCTTCCTTTTTTCCTTCCTTCTTTTCTCTCTCTCTCTCTCTCTCTCTCTCTCTCTCTCTCTCTCTCTCTCTCTTTCTCTTTCTTTAATAGTCTTGTTCTGGCACCCAGGCTGGAGAGCAGTGGTGAGAACTCAGCTCACTGCAGCCTCTATCTCCCGGGTTGAAGTGATTCTCCTGCCTTAGCCTCCTGAGTAGCTGGGACTACTGGCACACACCAGCACACCGGACTACTTTTTGTATTTTTTGTAGAGATGGGGTTTCACCATGTTGACCAGGCTGGTTTCAAACTTCTGACCTCAAGCGATCCACCCACCTCAGCCTCCCAAAGTGCTGGGATTACAGGGGTGAGCCACCACACTCAGCAGATTACAATTTTTCATTCTCAAGAATAGACTATAGGCCAGGAATGGTGTCTCACGCCTGTAATCCCAGCACTTTGGGAGGCCAAGGCGGGTGGATAACTTGAGGTCAGGAGTTTGAGACCAGCCTGGCCAACATGTCGAGATCCCATCTCTACTAATATTAGAAAAATTAGCCAGGCATGGTGGCTCATGCCTATAATACTTTGGAGGCTAGGGCACAAGAATCGCTTGAACCCGGGAGGCGGAGGTTGTGGTGAGCCAAGATCACGCCGCTGCACTCCAGCCTGGAAGACACAGCAGGACTCTGTCTCAAAAAATAAAATTAGCCGGGCGCGGTGGCTCAAGCCTGTAATCCCAGCACTTTGGGAGGCCGAGATGGGCAGATCACGAGGTCAGGAGATCGAGACCATCCTGGCTAACACAGTGAAACCCTGTCTCTACTAAAAAAAAGTACAAAAAACTAGCCGGGCAACATGGCGGGCGCCTTTAGTCCCAGCTACTCGGGAGGCTGAGGCAGGAGAATGGCGTAAACCCGGGAGGCGGAGCTTGCAGTGAGCTGAGATCCGGCCACTGCACTCCAGCCTGGGCAACAGAGCCAGACTCCGTCTCAAAAAAATAAAAAATAAAAAAAATAAAAAATAAAAAATAAAAAAATAAAATTAAATGAATAAGTAAATACATAAATAAATAAGCCAGACGTAGTGGCACATGCCTGTAGTCCCAGCTACTCGGGAGGCCAAGGCAGGAGGATCACTTGAGCCTGGGATGTTAAGGCTGCAGTGAGCCATGATCACGCCACTGCATAGACCATACATTCTTACTTCCAGGTCACACCATGGTTCAGGCTCATTTCCTTCCCCCAGATGAATCTTCCTTTCCTTAGCAAAGAGGGGAAACTACATTTACTGGATGCCTACTACTTGCTAGGCACATAGCATAGAGCTATGGTTGATATCTCAGTAAAGGGCTGGGCCAGTCTCTTTCTCTACTATGTTCCTAGAACTTGGACACAGAAATTGCACTCAAAACCAGGTGTGGTGGCTCATACCTGTAATCCCAGCACTTCGGGAGGCTCAGGCAGGAGGACTGTTTGAGCCCAGGATTTTGAGACCAGCGTGGGCAATATAAGGAGATCCCATCTCTACAAAAAAAAAAAAAAAAAAAAATTTAAAAATTAAAAATTAAAAAAAAGAAAATGAAGTCCATAAATACCCATTAACCGAACAGTCTAACCAGTCCTTGTAACAATGTTATGAAGTCAGTATTATTCTTCCATGTTTTAGATAAGGAACTGAAGCTCAGAAATGTTAAGTACAAGTATGAAGTACGTAGCTAGTGTGATGGATGCAGGGATTCAAATCCAGGTCTCAGTGATCCTAAACCATGGCTTTATGTATGATGTCAGACTTCCTCATTACCTATTGTCACCTTCCCACTTTATAAAGCAGATTTTCTCAGTTCCCCTCAACAGACCTTTCTCATTCTAGGATATAGAACCTTTCCAGCCTTCCAGAGGTCCACTAGCACAGACCCTTTCCACCCTAGAGATACTCCCCACTCCCACCACGTATCCCCCAGGATGGACCTTTGATTCCTGAGAACACACAGTTCCAACTCCTAGAGTAGACCTTGTAACTCAAGAGCAGTGGTCCTCAAATTTGAGCGCACATCCACATCATCTAGAGAGCTTGTTAAAACACTGATTAGATTACGGGGCTCCATTCCCAGAGTTTCTGATTCAGTATCTAGGGTGGAGCCAGAGAATTTACATCTCTAATAAGTTCTCAAGTAATGCTGATGCTGCTAGTCCAGGGACCACCTTTTGAGAACCGTTGCTTAAAAGAACCTTCTTTCCTTAGTCTAGATCTCCCATCCCCAGAACAAGCCCCCTATTTCCCACCACAGACTTTCTCCAATGTCCAGGTGGATCCTCCTCTATTCCTCCAAACAGAACTCCTCCCATTCCCTGAGATGGATTCTCCCCCTCCTCTAGGATTCTCCCAACTCCCACCCCAGACCTCCTCACCCCCACCACCAAGACAGAGCCTCCATCCAGGGCATGCTTCCCTAGGCCCAGACATGACATGTAAAGGTTGATGATAATTGGCTTAAGAGGAGCAAGGCAGAAGCAGAAAATTCCCATCTCAGCTTAGTGCCAGGAGCTAATCTAACAGACACAGGCTGCTCTGGGCAGGGATTTGTGGGAGAAGCAGTTGGTAAGCAGCTTTCTGGGCCTATGGAAAAAAGGAGGGTTACCAGGGTCCTATGGGAGCTGGAAAGGAATTCGACTGGGGGGATATTGTAACTGACCAGTTCTGCTTCCACCATCCCAGGTCCCTCTTCCACTGTGCCTCCCTTGAGCACCATGACAGTCTGTCACCTCTGGACAGAATGGTTTTGAAGTGTATTTGTTAATGAAGGCCCCTCTGCTGGTCACTTGGAGAGATGCAGCCCAGGACCAGGAAGGAGGGGTGGATAAAGAGGAGACTGAGGACAAACCCCCACCCTGACCCACCCAATCAGCTGGCTTCAGGGTTCCTGCCAGTATGTAGCAGCAAAGCTCTCCAGTCCTCCTGTGGCTCCTCAAGGCAGGAAGGAAAAATGTGCATAGGCGCTGCGTGGAGGCCATGGAGGGGTAACTATTGATTGCCTCTCCTGACCCCTTAGAGACTAGGCAGAGTCTCTGCTGTTGCTGTTGCTTTTTAAAAAAATTATAGGCTGGGTGTAGTGGCTCACGCCTGTAATCCCAGCACTTTTGGGAGGCAGGTGGATCACCTGAAGTTAGGAGTTCCAGACCAGCCTGGTCAACATGGTGAAACCCTGTCTCTACTAAAAATACAAAAATTAGCTGGGCGTGGTGGCACATGCCTGTAATTCCAGCTACTTGGGAGGCTGAGGCAGGAGAATCACTTGAACCTGGGAGGCAGAGGTTGCAGTGAGCAGAGATCGTGCCATTGTACTCCAGTCTGGGTGATGAGAGTGAAACTCCATCTCAAAAAAAAAAAAAAAAATTATAAAAACAACGAAACAAAATGAAGCAATTTTAAAGTGAATTTTTAAAGTGCAGTGTTTGTCTCTCCCTCTCTCTCCTGCTATGTACCACCATTTCCTTTGATAAGAAGAAAGTGAGGTTCTCCAAAGCTGCAGAATGCCAAGGGTCTCTGCCCAAGTCTCTTATCTCTTTTTCTTCCTTCTCTTAAAACTTGAACTCGCACCACACCTCTTGGTTGTATCTTTTGGGTGGAACCAGCTTTACAGATCAGGTGTCTCCCCAGCTTTTCTCTGGGCCCTGTTCTCTTATCCTTAATATGGGTTGAGAATATACAGAAATAAACAAACTCAGTTTCTCTTACTATATTCTCACAACACACTTCTGACGCCAGATGTGTGGGTGTTTTGCCCTACTCTTTAAGCAAGCAATCAATTCTGCAGTGGACGCCAGCTGGTTGTCCTCTAATTCAATTCAATTCCAACACTACCTGCCTGGAGATCGTGTCAGATGCCACAGGTTGAGGGCTCAGTCCCACAGACTACCCCCCACTTCCAATGCCAATCACAAGCCGCAGGTTGTTTCTGTTCATGCTTCTGACCAACTGGCTATAAATCATGGTTCCCTCAACCCTCTCGTTTGGTTTGATTAATTTGCTAGAGTGGCTAATAGAACTTGGGGAAACACTTTACTTACACTTATCAGCTTATTATAAAGGATATTACACAGAATACAGACAAAGAGAGGCAATAGGTGAGGTATGTGGGAAGAGGGTGGAGAACTTCCTTTTTTTTTTTTTTTTTGAGACGAAATCTCGCTCTGTTGCCCAGGCTAGAGTGCAGTGTCGCGATCTCGGCTCACTGCAACCTCCGCCTCCCGGGTTCAAATGATTCTCCTGTCTCAGCCTCATGAGTAGCTGGGATTACAGGTGTATGCTGCCACGCCCGGCTGATTTTTGTATTTAGTAGAGACGGGGTTTCACCGTGTTGCTCACGCTGGTCTCAAACTCCTGAGCTCAGGCAATCCGCCCACCTCAGCCTCCCAAAGTGCTAGGATTACAGGCATGAGCCACCGTGCCCAGCCAGAGGGTGGAGAACTTCTATGCACTCTCCAGGAACTCTCTAGGAACCTTCACATGTTCAGCTATCCAGAAGCTCTCTGAACCTCCTTTGAGTTTTTATGGAGGCTTCATTACATAGGCATGATTGATTAAATCATTGGTCATTGGTGATCAACTCAACCTTCAGCCCCTCTCCCCTTCCTGGTTGTTGTGGGGTGGGGCTGAAAGTCTCAACCCTCTAATCCTGCCTTGTTCTTTCTAGTGATCAGCCCCCATCCTGAAGCTACCTAGGTGCTGCCAGTCCTCAGTCAACTCACTGGGTCACAAAAAGACACTTACACTGTGAAGAGTCCAGGGATTTTAGAAGTTGTATGCCGGGAAATGAGGGAAAAGACCAAATATTGTACATTTGTACAGTCGTCCCTCAGTATCTGTGGGAGATTGGTTCTGGGACTCCCTTCAGATAATCGAAGTCCACAGATGTTCAAGTCCCAATATAAAATGGTTTAGTATTTCCATATAACCTATGCACAGCCTCCCATATACTTTATTATTTTTTTTCTTTTTCTTTTTTTTTTTTTTTTTTTGAGACGGAGTCTTGCTCTGTCGCCCAGGCTGGAGTGCAGTGGCCGCATCTCAGCTCACTGCAAGCTCCACCTCCCGCGTTTTACACCATTCTCCTGCCTCAGCCTCCCGAGTACCTGGGACTACAGGCGCCCGCCACCTCACCAGGCTAGTTTTTTGTATTTTTTTTAGTAGAAACGGGGTTTCACCATGTTAGCTAGGATGGTCTCGATCTCCTGACCTTGTGATCCGCCCGTCTTGGCCTCCCAGAGTGCCGGGATTACAGGCGTGAGCCACCGCGCCCGGCCTCTTTTTCTTTTTTTTTGAGACGGAGTCTGGCTGTGTCGCCCAGGCTGGAGTGCAGTGGTGCGATCTCAGCTCACTGCAAGCTCCGCCTCCCGGGTTCACGCCATTCTCCTGCCTCAGCCTCCCGAGTAACTGGGACTACAGGTGCCCACCACCATGCCCAGTTAATTTTTTGTATATTTTTAGTAAAGACGGGGTTTCACCGTGTTAGACAGAATGGTCTCGATCTCCTGACCTCGTGATCCGCCTGCCTCAGCCTCCCAAAGTGCTGGGATTACAGGCGTGAGCCACCGTGCCCAGCCTATACTTTATTTTTTTTAATTTCATGTATTAAAGCAGACTTTGCAGTAGTTTTGATCTGATCATTGAAAGCTGGCTTTGAATTCCCTGCACACTTACATAAATATTATATATAATATATACTTATATAAAAATATATACTTATATATTTTATATATACTTATACATATGTAAATATATACTTACATATTTATATATACTTAAATATATACTTATATATAATATATATTTATACATTATATATGCTTTTATATATGTGTGTGTGTGTATATATATATTTTTTGAGACAGTCTTGCTGTGTCACCTGGGCTGGAATGCAATGGTGTGATCTTAGCTCACTGCGATCTCAGCTCACTGTGATCTCTACCTCCTGGGCTCAAGCAATCCTCCTGTTTCAGCCTCCCAAGTAGCTGGGATCACAGGCATGTGCCGCCATGCCCAGCTAAGTTTTGAATTTTTAGTAAAGACGAGGTTCTGCCATAATGGCCAGGCTGGTCTTGAACTCCTGGCCTCAAGTGATCTGCCCGCTTCAGCCTCCCAAAGTGCTAGGATTACAGGCATAAGCCACTGTGCCCAGCCCTTCCCATATACTTTAAATCATCTCTAGATTAGTTATAATACCTCATATTATGTAAATGCTATGTGAATAGTTGTTATACTATTCCGTATATTTTCAGGGAATAATGACAAGGAAAAAAGTCTGTACACGTTCAGTACGGATGCAACCACCATTTTTTTTCCTGAATATTTTCAGTCTGAAGTTGGTTGAATCCATGGATGTGGAACCCACGGATATGGAGGGCCAACTGATACGTTTCACAATATCATAAAGATCCACCCCACTGATGGGTGGGTCAGAAAGGTCACTCCTAGTAGGCATTCAAAATGCTTTATTTCTCTTGGTCTACTCTACTCCAATGACCTGTCTCCACTCAGCAGCCTACTTCCCTGCAGACGTACTCTGGACTCTGAATAGCTCCATTTAAAAATGTCCCCTTTCTGGGAACGCTAGTACACTGTTGGTAGAAATGTAAATTAGTACAGCCACTATAAAAAACAGTATGGGCCAGGCACGGTGGCTCATGCCTGTGTTCCCAGCACTTTGGGATGCCAAGGCGGGCAGATCACTTGAGGTCAGGAGTTTAAGACCAGCCTGGCCAACATGGTGAAACTCCTCTTCTACTAAAAATACAAAAAATTAGCCAGGTGTGGCGCCACATGCATGTAATCCCAGCTACTTGGGAGGCTGAGGCAAGAGAATTGCTTGAGCCCAGGAGATAGAGGTTGCAGTGAGCCAAGATTTGTACCACTGCACTCTAGCCTGGGTGACAGTGAGAATCTGTCTTTAAAAAAAAAAAAATCAGTATGAACATTTCTCAAAAAACTAAAAATAGACCTACCATATGATCCAGCAATTCCACCGCTGGGTATATATCCAAAATAAAGGAAATCAGTATATTGGGGAGATATCTGCACTCCCATGTTCATTGCAGTACTATTCACAATAGCCAAGAAATGGAATCAACCTCAGTGTCCATCAGTGGATGAATGGATAAAGAAAATGTAGTACATACACACGGTGGAATATTATTCAGCTATAAAAAAGAATGAAATTCGGCCAGGCACAGCAGCTCATGCCTGTAACCCCAGCACTTGGGGAGGCTGAGGCAGGTGGATCAATTGAGGTCAGGAATTCGAGACCAGCCTTGCCAACATGGTGAAACCTTGTCTCTACTAAAATACAACAATTAGCTGGGCGTGGTGGTGCACGCTTATAATCCCAGCTCCCTGGGAGGCTGAGGCAGGAGAATTGCTTGAACCTGGGAGGTGGAGGTTTCTGTGAGCTGAGATAGTGCCACTTCGCCACTGCACTCTATCCTGGGGGACAGAGCCAGATTCTGTCTCAAAAATAAAAATAGGTCAGACGCAGTGGTTCATGCCTGTAATCCCAGTACTTTGGGAGGCCAAGGCAGGTGGATCACCTGAGATCAGGAGTTTGAGACCAGCCTGGCCAACATGGTGAAACCCCATCTCTATTAAAAATACAAAAAATTAGCGGGGCGTGGTAGCAGGCGCCTGTAATCCCAGCTACTTGGGAGGCTGAAGCAGGAGAATTGCTTGAACCTGGGAGATGGAGGTTGCAGTGAGCAGAGATCACGCCATTGCACTCCAGCCTGAGCTATAGAGCGAAACTCTGTCAAAAAAAAAATAAAAAATAAAAATAAATAAATAGATAAATAAATAAATAAATAAATAAATAAAATAAAAATAATGAAATTCTGTCATTTGCAGCAACATAGATGGAACTGGAGGACATTGTGTTAAGTGAAATAAGCCAGGCACAGAAAGACAAATGTCTCATGTTCTTACTCATATGTGGGAACTAAAAAAGTTGATCTCATGAAGGTGGAGAGTAGAATGATGGTTACCAGAGGCTAGGAAGGAAGGGTAGTGAAGTGAAGGGTAGGGGATGAAGAGATTGGTTAATGTCTACAAAAATATAGTTAGATGGAAGGAATATGTTCTAGCATCCCACAGCACAGTAGGGTGATTCTAGTTAACAGCAGCTTATTGTATATTTCTTTTTTTTCTCTTTTCTTTTTTTTTTTTTTTTTTTTGAGATGGAGTCTCGCCCTGTTGTCCAGAATAGAGTACAATGGCGCGATCTCGGCTCACTGCAACCTCCGCCTTCTGGGTTCAAGCAGTTCTCCTGCCTCAGCCTCCTGAGTAGCTGGGATTACAGGCACGCGCCACCATGCCCGGCTAATTTTTTGTATCTTTAGTAGAGATGGGGTTTCATCGTGTTGGCCAGGCTAGTCTCGAGCCCCTGACCTCGTGATCGCCCACCTAGATCTCCCAAAGTGCTGGGATTACAAGAGTGAGCCACTCTGCCTGGCCACTTATTGTATACTTCAAAACAGCCAGAAAAGGATTTGAAATGTTCCCAACACGAAGAAATGATAAATGTTTGAGATGATGGATATCCTAATTACCTTGATTACACATTGTATGCAAGTATCAAAATATTACATATTACCCATAAATATGCATACTTATTATGCATCAATTAAACAGAAGTCCCCTTCTTGACCACAACCTTTCCTTTCTGCCCACTAATCTTCAGAAGCCTCACTGGAATCTCCAGTGGTGTGACTAACTGCTGTACTACCTTCAGATTCCCAGGCCCTCACCGTCCAGTCTGGACTTGATGATCCATCTCTAGCTGCTCTAATTGCCTTGCTCCTTGGCCCTGTGCAACCCATGTCCTGGCCACCACGCCATTGCTGTGATACACCCAGTGGTCTGTCTTCTGTTTTTGTTCCAGAGGTGCTCCTGTCTGCTAAAAAAAAAAAAAAGAAAAAAAAAAGGCTGCGCACGGTGGCTCAAGCCTGTAATCCCAGCACTTTGGGAGGCCGAGACGGGTGGATCACGAGGTCAGGAGATCGAGACCATCCTGGCTAACACGGTGAAACTCTGTCTCTACTAAAAAATACAGAAACCTAGCCGGGTGAGGTGGCGGGCTCCTGTAGTCCCAGCTACTCGGGAGGCTGAGGCAGGAGAATGGCGTAAACCCGGGAGGCGGAGTTTGCAGTGAGCTGAGATCCGGCCACTGCACTCCAGCCTGGGCGACAGAGCGAGACTCCGTCTCAAAAAAAAAAAAAAAAAAGAAAAGAAAAAGAAAATTGTATGGTTGTATTGAAGTTGCCCCTGTCTGATCTTGGTCTTCAACCTCAGCTGGTTGGTCAGGTCTTCTATCTCATTCTTGTATCTGTAAATGGCATTTCTAAAATGTGTCAATTCATATAAATCCTTAATCCAACAAATTATCCTCAATAACTTTAATTCCTACTTTATCAATGAAATAGAGACCACCGAGCATGAAATCCACCTTATGCCTATGAATAAAATCCATATCCACTCCCACTCCTACCTTCTCTGTACTCCATTCCTTTCCAAGTTTTATTTATCTACTTGTTCTCTATATTCTTCCCACCCCAAATCTAGGGGCTTTACCCTATCAATATCCTCTCTCCTGTATTTCTCCCTTTTTTTGTTGTTGTTGTTTGTCTTTTTAGACGGAGTCTGGCTCTGTTGCCCAGGCTAAAGTGCAGTGGCATGATCACAATTCACTGTAGCCTGGACCTCCCAGGTTCAAGCCATCTTCCCATCTCAGCTTCCCGAGTAGCTGGGATTATAGGCACGCACCACCATGCCCTGCTTTTTGTAGTTTTTTGTAGTCTGGGTTTTGCCATGCTGCCCTAGCTGGTCTCGAACTCCTGGACTCAAGCAATCCTCTCACCTCTGCCCCTGCCTCTGCCTCTGCCTCCCAAAGTGCTGGGATTACAGGCATGAGCCACCGCACCAGGCTTCTCTTGTATTTTTGAAATCTTCTCTCACTGGCTTCTTCCCTTTGGCTTCTAGTCTCTTTCCCTCAGGAAATTAGCCTTAAGTTCCACGAGGGGAGGGACATCCCCATTCCTTTCCAAGTTTCATCTACTTACTTGTCCTCCACATTCCCTCCCCAGCCAAGAAATCCAAGCTATTTAGCATAGTATGAAGAAGCTTTCACCATCTCCTCCACCCTTCCCTCTCAGCCTTAAGTCTCTCTGCTACTGTACATGAAGTGGATATGTTCCTCATTTGATTCTTGGTCTTGAGCAAAATTCATTGATTCATTTAACATGCATTGAGCGTCCAAATTCACTAGGTCATAATCTTACAGTAATGATTTATTCCCCATGACCATTCATCATTCCTCTCTCTTCTCATCTTGGAGAATCATTTTTCTTTTTCTTTTTCTTTTTTTTTTTTTTTTTTTTTTTTTTGAGACACTGTTCTGTCATCCAGGCTGGGGTGCAGTGGCACAATCACAGCTCACTGCAGCCTCGACTTCCTTGGGCTCAGGCAATTCTCTCACCTCAGCCTCCTGAGTGGATGGGACTACAGGCATGCACCACCAAGCCTGCGCTAAATTTTTGTATTTTTTTGTAGAGATGGGGTTTCGTTATGTTGCTCAGGTTAGTCGTGAATTCCTGGGCTCAAGCCATCCACCCACCTTGGCCTCCCAAAGTGCTGGGATTATAGACATGAGTCACTGCACCTGGCCTGTTTTTGAATTTTCCTTTTTAGTTGACACTTTTTTGTTTTTTTGTTTTGTTTTGAGACAGAGTCTTGCTCTGTCGCCCAGCCTGGAGTACTATGATGTGATCTTGGCTCACTCCAACCTCTGCCTCCCAGGTTCAAGCAATACTCCTATCTCAGCCTCCCGAGTAGCCGGGACTAGAGGCATGTGCCACCATGCCCAACTACTTTTTGTATTTTTAGTAGAGACAGGGTTTCACCATGTTGGCCAGGCTGGTCTCGAACTCCTGACCTCAAGTGATCTGCCCACCTCAGCCTCCCAAAGTGCTAGGATTACAGGCATGAGCCACCATACCCGGCCATAGTTGACATTTTTTTATATCCACCCAGTTATTCTAAGTCCTCTGTGGTTGTGGACTTGTCCCAAATAAGAGAAAAGAAGTTATCTGCTTCCAACTCCTGGACCGCCTGCCTTCTCTCCTATCCCTACTCACTTTAAGGAACACTAAGACAGGGTGTCTCCTTAATCTTCAGACACCATGATGCTGGGACCAAGGTTGACTTTAGGTGAAACTCGAAGGTAACCAAATTAGTATCATCACCCTGCTTCCTCCAGGAGCCCACTGTCACCCACCACAGCCTTTAGTATCCTTCCAGAGGCCTTTGGCTGCCTACTCAACAATGACCCCTCACTTCTGGTCCAGTACTTTCTAAGCCATGCATACTGAGTCCAGGATCCCAAGTCACCCCTCCTCCTAGGGAATGGAATCACATGGTAACAGACCAGAATCTCTTCTTCTGTCTCCAATGTCCAGATAGAGCAATGGGATTTGGTGTGGGCATGACTGAGACTAGTAGGGAAGGCCCTTTTCATAGAATGCTGGCCTGTTCCCAAAGACACTGCTCATGGAAGAATGGATAAAGTCACTAGTGTGGTATTACTCAAAGGGCACGCCACATCAGTGCTTAGAACACCAGCAAAACAGGGGAACTGAAAAATAAAGGAAAAAATTAGAAACAGAATTTGATAGTCAATCTATACACAGTATATGTTTTAAGTATAATCATGTTGAACTTGAAATATGTTTCAGGGCTTAATATTTTCATTCTGATTACATATGAAAAATGGGACACCACAATCTTTTTGGAGTTTAGAACCTTTAAAGTCTTCATCTAGTCTTGGTTAGGTGGAAGGTCTCTTCCTGGATGAAACCTTTCCTGATTCCTTGCCCAGGTAATACCATCTACTCCTATTTGGAGCCTTCTAAATGTACCCTGATAAACTTCTATCACTCAGCTTACCTAGTCTTTCCTTGCTTCTACATTGCAAGTCCCTCCAGGGAAGGTCCTGGGTTTTATTCATCTTTGTATCCTTAGCACCTGTGCCTGGACTATAGTAGGAACTCAGTAAATGGCTGATGGGATTAATGAAGATATTTTTTTCTTTCCACAAATAGACACACAGTTTTCCTTTCTTTGTCTGTTTGAGATAGAGTCTCGCTGTGTTGCCAGGCTGGAGTGCAGTGGCATGATCTCGGCTCACTGCAACCTCCGCCTCCCGGGTTCAAGTGATTCTCCTGCCTCAGCCTCCCAAGTAGCTGGGACTACAGGTGCACACCACCATGCCCAGCTAATTTTTATATTTTTAGTAGAGACAGGGTTTCACCATGTTGGCCAGGATGGGCTCAATCTCTTGACCTTGTGATCCGCCCGTCTCAGCCTCCCAAAGTGTTGGGATTACAGGCATGAACCACCACACCCGACCTTAGTTTTTTTAGTAATAGAATTGTCTTTAAAAAAAAAAAAAAAGGCCCAGAGATCCTTTTTGGGTAGCTTCCTGTCCACCCAAGACTATTTCCTTGACCTCTCTAGTATAGCAGTAGACCATAAAAATGGACACAGGGTGCTGAGAAGTAGCTGAACCAGACTAAATGATTCTTATTTTGCAAGGTTTCAATCTCTTTGAGAATCCAGCAAAAAACAGATCCTTTCCCCAGGAAAATGCACAGACACATAATTTTTTAGTTTGGTTCCTGGACCATTTGATTGCCTCCCTTCCCTAGGAGGCTTTCCAATCCACTCTGTACCCCCAGCTTCCTTCCCACTCCCAGGTAAAGAACCCCTACCCTAGAGGCACTGGGTTCTAATCAGTATTCAGAGTGAGGCCACAGTTAGCTGTCCTATCCTCCTGGTGAGCCCATTCTTGTTCACTCTATAGTACCACTACTGCCCACTCACAGTCAAAGACCTGGGACCTCCATGGAAATGGCATATACTCTAAGAAGAAACAGTGAAGTTTCACCAAGGGGAGGAGGAGAGGACAACAGGACAGTTAAGCCAACAAAAAACCAACCACTTGAGTCACCAGAAGCGGAACAAGCCTAACTATTCAGCTCCTCTTCTGGGTGGCTATTCTCCTCATTACTTATTAAACTGCCACCAAATGTAAGAAGAAATGAGTAAGAGTCCAAGCATTTCTTTTATTACCAAAAACAATTTGTTAATAAACACGCTCAATGCCTCCTATCCTGTCCCTGAGGATAATCATGAAAGTCCTTGGGGTTGTAGAGGAAAATGGCTAATTGGTTCTCAATGCCTTGGCTGGCGACAAAGAAAGGACCCTTGTAGGGACCAGTCACATGCCATCTTTGGGCCTAAGGAGCCCTAGAGATGGGAATGGATGTGAGCTAAGGATTTAATCACCGTCAAGCATGTCTTGAGGGTTATGGTTAAGCCTGATAAGAGCCTCTTTAACAAGAACACACACATCTAGGATCCCCTCAAAGAATCCAAAGTCCTCAGGCTCCCCACAAAATGCAGTCTGGCAGAAAAGGGAAGTCTTTAGAGTCCATAGAATGATGCAAACCCAGACCAGAGTGGACCACACTGCTCTCAGCACCACTCCTAAAGGCATCCATTGGCAACGGCTGTCCACTAGGGATACAGCCACTTGCCTGGCTCAAACTCCAGGACCTGGAGAAGAAATGGTCTGGCTCTGCGGCCTTCAAACCATCTGGATCTCTGGCTCCTCAGTTATTCCTTGAAGCTTTTCCATGATGCCCCCTGAGGGTGGCTCAGGGGCTGGGGGAGGCTCTCCTGGGGCTTCAGACAGCACATAGTAGACAATCTCTTGCTGGCCTTGGGCATTGGTCTGATTCACCACATGGATGACAGAACTGGGGTTGTCCTGAGAGGCTGAGAGGGCTGTCCCGTCGCCAACCTTGCCCTCCTCTTCCTCTTCCTTACGTCCTGGCTCCCCTGGCACTGTTTCCAGAATAATGCCCTGCAGGCTGCTCTCGTTCAGCGACGTTCCCAGGCCCGATCCCTCCTGTGGTTGCCGCAGCAGTTGCTGTGTCAGCTCTACACTCTCGTAGCGAACCAGCTGCAGCCGCATATAGCCATCTTCATGTTCCTTGTACCTGGTGAGGTAGGAGCATAAAGGGCAGCAAATCCAGGCAGGGGGATACAGAAATGGCGTGGAGGCTGGCAAAGTAAGGAACAAACATGAGGGATGGAAGAAGTCCTGGATTCCAAGTGACAGGAGTTGAAGACAAAAAAGGTCTTTATTGGAATATGTAGAAGAAAAGGCAAGAGGGAAAGATCATTACTCAAAATGGAAAGTTTTATGTAGAAACCCAACCAGAGAAACAGAGACTGACTGTGTTGAAGGGTGAAAGTGTCAAAGGATTTATGAGAAGGCCTTGGAGCTAAGGATCAGAACCCTTAGACTCTAGCTCTAGTTCCGGCTGCAGGACTTTTTGGCACGATTAATTGGGTTTGGCACCATGCCTTACAATAAAAAAATAGAAAAATAAGCTTTGCTCCACCATTATTCTTAGGATTCTTTGCATCTAAATGGAAATGGTAGACATAAAACCACCATCAAATTAAGGTTTTCACAACTTGTTGAAAAGGTATAAAAACAAGTGTGTTAATCTGGGAAGGAGGGCTGAGAGACATACCGAAAACGGGGATGCCCTGAGGGCCACTTGAACTGGTGCTTCTTGCGAAGGTGCACGGTGAGGTTGTTGCCCCGTGTGAAGCATTTGTCACACACATGACATTTGTACCTTGGCTCAGAGTCTCCCTGATGGGGAAGGAAGGGTAAAATGATACCAGTTCTTCACCCCAGGGTCCCCCATACTTCCACTAGCCCTTCGCACCACCAGCCCCACTCACTTCGTGTACTTTGCGGTAATGGGACTTGATAGAGCAGAGGGAGCGAGCAGTGAAGGTGCAGTTCTCAAAATCACACCTGTAGGCTGGCTCCTCACTGTGGGTATCCAGGTGCTTCTGGAGATCAATAAGATTCTTGCAGCTGCCATGAGAAATCAGGAGGGATTGGAGGACATGGGGAACACAGGAACACGAGCTGTTTTCTGGTCCCTGGTCCCCCTTACCTGTAGTCACAACAGTCACATTTAAAGGGCCGGTCCTCACTGTGACGAAAGCGCATGTGGTTGCGGAGGGAGGAAGGCAGCGGGCAGGTCATGTCACACAGAGGGCACTTATAGTGATTCACTGAGAGAAGCAGAGAGGAGGCTGTGATGTGAGAACTTGTGGAAGCTTGGAGGGCAGCAGGGAGGCTGGGGGCCGCAGGCCACTCACCATGGTTGCGCATGTGGTCCCGCAACAGCCGCTCCGTGGCAAATCTCTTGGAACAGTGAGAACACTGGAAGTGCTGCTCTGGGGTGGGGCAGGCAGAAGAAAGGAGGGCTGTAGGGGATAGTGGACAGGCACAGAAAGGAGAGGGGAACCATCCCAGGCAGAAGGGAACCACCCAAGGAGAAAAGGAGAGCTTAGGGAGCTATGAATGGACACAGTATCATGGAAAGAGCATGGGACTTGGAGAACCTGAGTTAGAATTCCAGCTTCACCACTTACTAGCTGTGTGATCTCAGGTAAGTGATTTAACCTCTCTGAGCCTCAGTTTCCTCATCTGCAAAAAGGGGGATAAGAAGCCTACCTCATGGGGCTGTTGTGAGGATTCCCTGAGTAACTGGTAATACACACAGTAAGTACTGAATAACAATGTCTACGAATCTGAATCAGCAAAGAGACTATGGGAGGTGCCTGAGCCCAAAAAGAAGAGGGAGCCAAGAGGCAGGTCTCTTCAGCAGCCACCCCCGCTAGAAACATGCCCCTAACCCATTGCAAGCAGGATAGCCTGCATCTACCCCACTTCCTCTGACTACTTACGATCCAATGAGGTCTGGCGACGGATGTGATCTAAGAACTTGGTATTGTTGGCAAACATGCCCCCACAGGTGGGGCAGGCTACCACTTTCTCCTGGGTATGGCTGCGGAGGTGCTCCCGAAGTTTACTGCGGTCCTTGAAGGTGCAGGTACAGCCTAGGAAGGAAGCCCTGTCACTCTCCAGCCACAAAACCCGTTTTGCCTAGGATCTGGTACCCCTGAGTCCCTCCAGCCAGCAGCCAACCTTGCCCCTGTAGGACCCCTATCCCTTTCTGTCCTAGCTCTTCAGCAACCCCAGGGTTTCTTCCAGAGACCAGAAGTTAAGGAGTAGCCCTACCTTTCCAGCCACACAGCACCACAGGGTTGTCCTTGCCGACTGCTTCATATTCACAGCACAGACTGTGTGCTTCCACATGCCGATAAAACCACTCAGGATTGTCGAAGGAACTCTGTGCCAGGGCAACTTGGGGTGAGGACTGAGGGTGGGTAGAGGGACTCACCCCTATGTGCCCAAAGAATTATTGGCTCTCTCCCAAATTAACTTGATGGGGATGGGAAAGTTTGAAGAAAGGCACTACACAGAAATGGAGGAGTGGCCAGGTGCGGTGGTGGCTCAACCCCATAATCCCAGCACTTTGAGAGGCTGAGGCAGGAGAATCACTTGAGGCCAAGAGTTTGAGACCAGCCTGGGCAACATACCCAGACCTTGTCTCTACAAAAAATTTGGAAGTTAGCAGGGCATGGTGGTACATGCCTGTAGTCCTAGCTACTTGGGAGGCTGAGGTGGGAGTATTGCTTGAGCCCAGGAGTTAAAGGTAACAGTGAGCTGTGACTGCACCACTGTACTCTAGCCTGGGTTTCAGACCAAGAGCCTGTGTGTAAAAAATAAATTTTAAAGAGAGCAAAAGAAATGGAGGAGAGATACTAGCAGGAATCTTGGAAATAGAAGGCATCCCTGAAAGGGACAAGGCTTCAGAGTTAAGACCCCCAGCTTCCTTCCACCCCAATTACTGGCACTGCCTGCTGACCTCACAGTGCTCCCACAGACACAGGAAGTGGTCAGGGATATCAGGGATGACGTTCCGGCTCTGGAAGTCCAGGATGCAGGGGCCGAGGTCAGCCTGGCTTTGCAAGGCCTGCAGCCCCCACTGTTTCAGCTTGGTGTGGTAGCAGTGGAAGTAGACATGGCGGATGAGGTCAGCAGAATTGTCCAGAGAACAAAAGCCACATTCCTGCCACAAGCAGGAGAATTCTTCCTCTGTAGAAAGGGGTTTAAAAGGAAGAGTCGGACACTTTTCAAGGCTCAGGTCACCTTCCCCCTGCAGCACTAAACAGAGAGTGAGGAGGCTGGACTCTAATCCAATTACCAGGAGTTCATTTAGCAAATACCAGTATTTAATGAACATAAATTGTGTGCCAGGTAGAGAGACTATAATAAGTAAAAAGTGTCCCACTCCTTGCCCTCACATAGCTTTCAGTCAGGGAGAAAGCATATTCATCAAATAATCAGATCTATAAATATAAAATTGCAACCAGTGATGAGTGTTACAATGTGGGGATATATGTGGTGCTATAAAAGTATTAAACAGAGATAATTTGATGTAGACATGGTGTTCTGAGTAGCGTCCCCATGTTGAACTCTGAAGGACGACGGATGAGTATCTGTAAATAGGTGAAGTGTGGTCTAGGCAGAGGTGAGAGTGTGTGCAAGGCCTATGCCAGAAACAGCAGAAATGGCCGGCATGCAAGACCTCTGACATGTGTTTCTGCAGTTCCTGATGAAGATGCTGCCTCTCGATCTCAGACACCTCCCACTTCTTGTAAAACCACCAGTCCTCCTTCCCCTCATGTTTTGCTTAAGATCTGCCTTCTCCAAGAAGGCCCCATCAACTCTTCCAATCCATTTCCTATCTCTCTAGCATCTCTAAATACTGTATTTTCAGTGCTTTATGGAAGTTAACTTGTTTTGAAACACAGATACTTTAGAAAATATAATCATGCCCCAATTTTTCTTTTGTATAAATATGACTTGAATTTTGAAACTATCAGTTATGGTTCACAGTCACCAGACTTAAAACAGAATTTGGGGTGGGAGAAGGAGAGCTGCCTCCATATTTCCTGTAGAATACAGTTTTTCAGACTGTGTTGTGACCCACTAGTGGGTGATGAAATCAGTTCAATGAACTATAAACCACATTTTTGGGCTGGGTGCGGTGGCTCATGACTGTAATCCCAGCACTTTGGGAGGCTGAGGTGGGCAGATCACCTGAGTTCAGGAGTTTGAGATCAGCCTGACCAACATGGAGATACCCTGTCTCTACTAAAAATACAAAATTATCCGGGCATGGTGGTGCATGCCTGTAATCCCAGCTACTCGGGAGGCTGAGGGAGGAGAATCACTTGAACCTGGGAGGCAGAGATTGCAGTGAGCAGAGATTGCAGCGAGCCGAGATCGCGCCACTGCACTCCAGCCTGGGCAACAAGAGGGAAATTCTGTCTCAGAAAAAAAAAAAAAAAAAAGAAAGAAAGAAAAAAAAAAGCCACATTTTCTTTTTAAATAAAAGAGAATAGGATAGAACATTGCAGAAAGCATTCAGTAAAAAAAGTATTATTTCAACGTTTTTTTTCTTTAACTTTGGTGTACAAGGTTGTGATACAAAATGTATTCCTTCGATACATGTTCTGAGAACCTCCTGAGGGCTGAGTCACAGGCAAAATAAAAACATATTTAAAAAATAAAACAGGCTGGGCGCGGAGGCTCAAGCCTGTAATTCCAGCACTTTGGGAGGCCGAGACGGGCAGATCACGAGGTCAGGAGATCAAGACCATCCTGGCTAACACGGTGAAACCCCATCTCTACTAAAAAATACAAAAAACTAGCCGGGCGAGGTGGCGGGCGCCTGTAGTCCCAGCTACTCAGGAGGCTGAGGCAGGAGAATGGTGTAAACTCGAGAGGCGGAGCTTGCAGTGAGTTGAGATCCAGCCACTGCACTCCAGCCTAGGCAACAGAGCAAGACTCTGTCTCAAAAAAAAATAAAAAAATAAAACGCCGGGCACGGTGGCTCACGCCTGCAATCCCAGCACTTTGGGAGGTCAAGGCAGGCACATCACAAGGTCAGGACAAGAACATCCTGGCTAACAGAGTCAAACCCTGTCTCTACTAAAAAATAAAAAAAAAAAATTAGGCGGTGTGGTGGTAGGCACCTGTAGTCCCAGCTACTAGGGAGGCTGAGGCAGGAGAATGGTGTGAACCCAGGAGGTGGAGCTTGCAGTGAGAGGAGATGAGTCACTGCACTCCCGCAAAAGAAAAAAAGAAAAGAAAAATGTATTCCTGCCAGATGCAATGGTCTATGCTTATAGTCCCAGCTGCTCAGCCTGCTGAGGCAGGAGGATCACTTGAGGCCAAGAGTTTAAGATCAACCTGGGTAACCCAGCAAGACTCTGTTTCTAAAAAAAAGTTGTTTTGGCCAGGTACAGTGGCTCACACCTGTAATCCCAACACTTTGGAAGGCCGAGGCAGGCGGATCACAAGGTCAGGGGTTTGAGACCAGCCTGGCCAATATGGTGAAACCCCGTCTCTACTAAAAACACAAAAATTACCCGGGCATGGTGGCGGGCACCTGTAATCTCAGCTACTCGGGAGGCTGAGGCAGGAGAATCACTTCAACCCAGGAGATGGAGGTTACAATTAGCCAAGATTGCACCACTGTACTCCAGCCTGGGTGACAGAGTAAGACTCCATCTCCAAAAAAAAAAAAAAAAAAGGTTTTTTTCCTTTTTCTTTTAAATCCTGCCACTTATTAGTACCATGACTTTGGACAAGTTATTTTATTCCTCTGTGCCTCCATTTCCTTATTTGTAAAATAGACATAATAATAGTACCTATCCCATCCTGGCTAACACAGCGAAACCCTGTCTCTACTAAAAATACAAAAAAAATTAGCTGGGTATGGTGGCATGCACTTGTAATCCCAGTTACTAGGGAGGCTGAGGCAGGAGAACTGCTAGAACCCAGGAGGGGGAGGTTGCAGTGAGCTGAGATCACACTACCACACTCCAGCCTGGCGACAGAGCAAGACTCAGTCTAAAAATAATAATAAATAATAAATAATAATGGTGCCTATCTCATAGGCTCTTTGGGAAATAGTGCTTTAATGTAGGTTTAAAAAAGTACTGGCCAGGCGTGGTGGCTCACGTCTATAATCCCAGCACTTTGGGAGGCCGAGGCGGGTGGATCACCTGAGGTCAGGAGTTCAAGACCAGCCTGGCCAACAGGGCATCCTGGCTAACATGGTGAAACCCCGTCTCTACTAAAAATACAAAAAAAAATTAGACGGGCGCGGTGGCACACGCCAGCTACTTGGGAGGCCAGGGCAGGAGAATCGCTTGAACTCAGGAGGAAGAGGTTGCAGTGAGCCAAGATCGCACCACCGTACTGCAGCCTGGTGACACAGCAAGACTCCGTCTAAAAAATAATAATAGGGCCGGGCACGGTGGCTCAAGCCTGTAATCCCAGCACTTTGGGAGGCCGAGACGGGCAGATCACGAGGTCAGGAGATCGAGACCATCCTGGCTAACACGGTGAAACCCCGTCTCTACTAAAAAATACAAAAAACTAGCCGGGCGAGGTGGCGGGCGCCTGTAGTCCCAGCTACTCAGGAGGCTGAGGCAGGAGAATGGTGTAAATCCGGGAGGCGGAGCTTGCAGTGAGCCGAGATCCAGTCACTGCACTCCAGCCTGGGCAACACAGCAAGACTCCGTCTCAAAAAAAAAAAAATAATAATAATAAATAATAATAGTGCCTACCTCATAGGCTCTGTGGGAAACAGTGCTTTAATGTTGGTTTAAAAAAGTACTGGCCGGGCGAGGTGGCTCACATCTGTAATCCCAGCACTTTGGGAGGCTGAGGCAGGTGGATCACCCGAGGTCAGAAGTTCGAGACCAGCCTGGCCAATATGATGAAACCCCGTCTCTACTCAAAGTACAAAAATTGGCCAGGTGTGGTGGCAGGCACCTGTAATCATGGCAAGAGGCTGAGGCAACAGAATTGCTTGATCCCGGGAGGTGGAGGTTGCAGTGAGCTGAGATCACACCACTGCACTCCAGCCTGGGCGACAAAAGCGAGGTTCTGTCTCAAAAAAAAAAAAAGTACCCAGCAATACTTGACACACAGTAGGTACTATAGAAGAGTTCACTATTGTTATTGTTTTCAGATTGGATTTTATTAAAATCCCAGTTATTTGCTATTGATAAAAGGCATACCTAAAACATAAGTCAGAGAAAGGCTAAAAAGTGTGAGATAGGGCTGGGCACGGTGGCTCACGCCTGTAATCCCAGCACTTTGGGAGGCCGAGGCAGGCGGATCACGATATCAAGAGATCGAGACCATCCTGGCCAACAAGGTGAAACCCCATCTCTACTAAAAGTACAAAAATTAGCTGGGCGTGGTGGCGCACGCCTGTAGTCCCAGCTACTCGAGAGGCTGAGGCAAGAGAATCGCTTGAACCTGGGAGGCGGAGGTTGCAATGAGCCGAGATTGAACCACTGCACTCCAACCTGGCAACAGAGCAAGACTCCATCTCAAAGCAAAAAAAAAAAAAAAAATTGGGAGGTGGGAGTAGGGTTGGACTTGGTGGACACGCCAATAGTCCCAGCTACTCAGGAGGCTGAGGTAGGATTGCTCGAGGCCAGGAATCTGAGATCCATGGGCAACATAAGCAAGATCCTGTCTCTAAAAATAATAAAAATTGAAAAAAAAAAAAAAATTGGCGTGTGGTGGTGGTACATGCCCGCAGTCCTAGATACCCGGCATGCTGAGGCAGGAGGATCCCTTGAGTGTTGAAGGCTGCAATGAGCTATGATCATGACACTGGACTCCAGCCTGGGTGACAATGTGAAGAAGCCCTGTCTCTAAAAAATAAGATGCATTTCTGACTGGTTGCAGTAAAAGAAAAAAAATTGGGAATACTAGCAGAGTAAAAAAAAGAAAAAAAAAAGAAAAAAAAAAAAACACGTTGCCAACAACTTGTACAGAATTATCTTTTAAAAAAAAAAGCATATTCATCTGTATTTAAATATATGTAAACACATGCAAAGAGATGTCAAAAATAATGTTCACTAAAGTACTGTCAGCAATTACTTTTTGATGGCAGGATGGCAGATTTATTCCTTATATCCTTGTTGACTGAGTTTTCTATAAATGAGTTTACAATGTTTTTATATACAACAAAAACACAATTAGGAAAATAAATCACCATTTTCTCAGGCCGCCTTCTTCCTCTAAGGAAAAGAAAGTCAGATTTTCCACCTTTCTTTGAGCTCCTCCCCTTCCTGTGTCCTGCTGTCTTACCAAGTGGGTCATCCTCCTCTTCCTCTTCCTCCTCCTCCCCAGGGCCGTGCAGGTGCTGCTGCAGGTGCTGAGTGACATGCTCGAAGAACTTTTCCATGGCTGAGCACACAAAGGAGCAGGACCCCCACTCACACTGGAGCCACAGATTCTCCTTCCGAGGAACTTTCCCAGGAGGCGGCATGGCCTTCACCCTAGAGGAAGAGGAAGAAATCCACAGCTGCAAGAATTCCACCCAGGTGCTGCTGGGGGCAAAAACCTGGGCAGGCAGCCTGCCTAGAATCAGCACGTGTTGTTCCAGTGACCCATGAGAAACCCTGCACTTTTACAGTAAGGATGGAGTAATTCCTTAAATCCCTGGAGGATGTCTGGTGTTTGTGGAAAGGGAAAACAAAAACTAACACTACTAAGTGTGTGCCAGGCACTGAGCTAAACGCTTTAACAGACATTTTCTCATGAAGCTTCAGAGCAACCCACCAAGAAGGAATTATTCCTATGTGAGGAAGAACAATGCTCAGGTTCAAACAGATGGCTTTTGAGAAAGATCAGCGTTCAAATCCTGGCTCCATTGTTCACCACCTACTAGCTGTATGACCTTTGTCAAGAACTTAACTCGTAACTTCTGAATACTCTCATCTGCAAAATGAAGATAATAAATCTTTTTGTTTTTAATTTCACACTTATTATATGTCAAGCACCCTAGTAAGCATTTTATTTGCATTATGTCATTTAATTACCAACACCACCCTTTGGGGTAGGTGCTTTTTTTTTTTTTTTTTTTTGAGATTGAGTTTCACTTGTCTCCCAGACTGGAGTGCAATGGCTAGATTTCAGCTCACTGCAACCTCTGCCTCCCAGGTTCAAGCGATTCTCCTGCCTCAGCCTCTCGAGTAGCTGGGATTACAGGTGCCTGCCACCATGCCTGGCTAATTTTTATATTTTTAGTAGAGAGAGGGTTTCCCCATGTTGGTCAGGCTAGTCCCAAACTCCTGACCTCAGGTGATCCACCCACCTTGGCCTCCCAAAGTGCTGGGATTATAGGCGTGAGCCACCACGCTCAGCTGGTAGGTGCTATTTTTAACCTCATTTATAGATAAACACCTGAAGTTCCAAAGGTCAACTGTCTTGCTCATAGCCACACACTAGTGGTAATGGTAGGGTCATGTTGAGCTGACTCTAGTCCATATATGGTTCTACTCCATATAGCCTGCAGATGAGCCCAGAAGCTCCTTATTTCTTACTGAATCATAAGTCCCCTGCCAGACTTTCAAAGTGCCATACAATCTGCCTTTACCTAACCTATCCAATGGTTTACTCCACCACTCTGCTAATACCTTGTTAAAATGTAGATTCCGTTTGAACATAAAAAGTCGTTATCTATGTAGTTTATACTGCACCTTGGGTGTCTATACGCTGCTAGACATGCTTAGGCATGTAACAAATATTTTTTTTTTTTCTTGAGACAGAGTCTCACTCTGTCACCCAGGCTGAGTACAGTGGCACAAAATCACAGCTCACTGAAGCTTCGACCTCCCTACGGTCAGGAGATCCTCCCACCTCAGCCTCCCAAGTAACTGGGACCACAGGCATGTGCCACCACATCTGTCTAATTTTTATTTTGTTTTTGCCATGTTGCCCAGGCTGGTCTCGAATTCCTGGACTCAAGCAATCCATCTGCCTCAGCCTCCCAAAGTGTTGGAGTTACAGGCATGAGCCACTGCACCCAGTCTGTAATAAATATTTATTGAAGAAAGATAAACACAGAACTGAAGGTTCTTGGCCAGGCGCAGTGGTACACACCTGTAATCCCAGCACTCTGGGAGGCCAAGGCAGGTGGATCATCTGAGGTTAGGAGTTCGAGACCAGCCTGGCCAACATGGTGAAACCCTGTCTCTACTAAAAATACAAAAATTAGCCAGGCATGGTGGCATGGTGGCACAAGCTACTCAGGAGGCTGAGGCAGGAAATCGCTTGAACTTGGGAGGCAGAAGCTGCAATGAGCCAAGATCGTGCCACTGTGTTCCACTATACTCCAGCCTGGGTGACAGAGTGAGACTGTCTCAAACACACACACACACACACACACACACACACACACACACACAACTAAAGGTTGTCAATTTTATTTTATTTTTATTGTTTGAGACAGAGTCTTGCTCTGTCGCCCAGGCTGGAATGCGGTGACGCAACCTCAGCTCACTGTAACCTCCACCCACTGCAACCTCCACCTCCAGGGTTCAAGCGATTCTCCTGCCTCAGCCTCCTGAGTAGCTGGGATTACAGGTGTGTCACCACGCCTGGCTAAGTTTTGTATTTTTAGTAGAGACGGAGTTTCACCATGATGGCCAGGCTGGTCTCGAACTCCTGACCTCTGGTGATCCACCTACCTCAGCCTCCCTGAGTGCTGGGATTACAGATGTGAGCCACCGTGCCTGGCTGGTTCTTAATTTTAGATCTGCACATGAATGTAGAGTTATCCAGCGCCTGCCTGAGAAGTTCAGATTCAGGAAGGCAGAGGTTAAGCCTAGAAATGTGCCCTTTTTACTCAGCACCCCAGTTGTGATACAAGCAGTTCCAGAAGCATACTTTGAGTAACAATAAAGAATAAACAAAATACAGAACAGAGGGTGACATTGCAAGTAAACTTTCTGGTAGACAGAGGACACTAGCTGGCCTTGGCTCTGTCTCCTGAGTGTCACCTTCTCCTCAGGAATTCTCACTGATTCTTGCTGACTCCACCATGTTGCTCTCTCTGGCCTACCTGAGACAGGCGGGGACTCTGAAAAAGGCCTTTACTGAATACTAAAAGGAAAAAAACAGAAAATACAAAAAAACAGAAGATCCTTCATGCCTCCAATACAGGCTTTTCTGAACCTACTATACCCACTATACCTACATAGCCTTTTCTCCTCCCCAGAGAAGAATCCAGTCATCCTTAACACTCTGGGGTGTATGTGGGGCTGCTGAGCTGCTCACAGACTAACAGTGAATCCCTATTACAAATGTTGACTGCTGGGCCGAGCGCAGTGGCTCACAATCTTAGCACTTTGGCAGGCCGAGGTGAGCAAATGGCTTGAGCTCAGGAGTTTGTGACCAGCCTGGGCAACATGGTGAAACTCCGTCTCTACTAAAAATACAAAAATCAGCCAGGCACAGTGTCTCATGCCTGTAATCCCAGCACTTTGGGAGGCCGAGGTGGGCGGATCATAAGGTTAGGAGATCGAGGCCATTCTGGCCAAATACAAAAAAGTAGCTGGGTGTGGTGGCATACGCCTGTAGTCCCAGCTACCAGGGAGGCTGAGGCAGGGGAATCGCTTGAACCCAGGAGGCAGAGGTTGCAGTGAGCCGAGATCGCACCATTGTACTCCAGCCTAGCGACAAAGCAAGATTCCATCTCAAAAAACAACAACAAAAAAAACAGCCGATGTGGTAGCATGCACCTGTAGTCTCAGCTACTTGGGAGGTTGAGGTGGGAGGATGGCTTGAGCCCAGGAGGCAGAGGTTGCAAAAGAGCCAAGATCAAACCATTGTACTCCATCCTAGGCGGCAGAGCCAGACCCTGTCAAAAAAAAAAAAAAAAAAAAAAAAAAAGAAGAAGAAGAAGAAGAAAGAAATATTGAACATTGACTGCTTTTATAATGTTGGGGTAAGAAAAGTAGAAAAAAAGCTTCCAAAAGTCATAAAATCCCACACCTCCTCTGACTCTCTATTACAGTATGAAATGCAAGGCTCTTCTCAAAGTGGTCTCATTTTTACTTCTCCAGGTCTAGGTAGGGAAACGAACATCTATTGAGAGGCTACGGTGTGTCAGCCCTGTGGTGAGCCCTCTCTACACTTCATCTGATGTAAGAGCACCCTCATTCCAATCCAGAGATCATGCTCTTTCCCCAACACGATGCTGTTCTCTGGCTTCCTCAGCCATACTTCATTCCTTCTTCCTCTGATTCCATCATCTTTGTCTCTGAATACCCTACATTCTCCTAAAACTCTATGCCAATGCAAGTTCTTTTTTTTTTTTTGGAGACGGAGTCTTGCTCTGTTGCCCAGGCTAGATCGCAGTGGTGTGATCTTGGTTCACTGCAACCTCCGCCTCCCAGGTTCAAGCGATTCTTGTGACTTAACCTCCGACGTATTATAGCTGCGACTATAAGCACGCACCAACACGCCCGGCTAATTTTTGTAGTATTAGTAGAGACAGGGTCTTGCCATGTTGGCCAGGCTGGTCTCAAACTCCTGACCTCAAGTGATCCACCCGCCTCGGCCTCCCAAAGTGCTGTGATTACAGGTGTGAGCCACCGCGATAGGCCTGCCTATGCAACTTCTATTTGCCCTTCAAACCCAAAAGCCCTCTCTTTGATGACCCCTTTCCCAATTCATCCAGGTACAGCTGGCATATCCCATCTCCTGCCCACAGCATCCATCCACATCTTTGCTATCACTGCAATGAAACTTGTTTCTCCTAGACTAGGAGTTTCTCAGGATAGTAGCCATCACTTATTCATTTCTCGTTCCCAGATTCAGCACAGAGCTTTGTACACCCCAGGTACTCAATAAATATCAGGAGGTAATCACATTCCGGGAAGCATTCCTAAACTACCCCATCCCTGGATCTACTTTTGCTCCTTAGTTCTATGGCTGGCACAGCTGACACCATAAAACCTCAACCCTATTTTTATGTTGCCACAGTCGTTTTATATGTTCTAGTCTCGTTTACCCAATTGGACTATAAGAGGCTTCTGAGCAGAAACCATATCATACCTGCCTGTGTCCCTATACTGTGCCGAGCACAAATATTCTAAACATACATCTGCTGTTAGACTAGTGGGTAAGACCAAGGAGGCAAGCTAGCTGGAGATACAGAATGATCTGAAGCCTAGGCAAAACTCCCTAACTCTCTCTGACTGTGCTCCTGTCTTCTTTAATTTCTCTTTCTGTGTCGCTTGTTTCTACTCTGAGGAGACAGGGGCAAGATTATCACTCCACCCTCTTAACACTTAAGAGAGCATATATTGTAATGCAAGACAAGGAATGAACTGTGGTATTCAAGAAAAAGAGGGTCCTAAACGCCTAAGAACTCATAATTTGGCCAAAGACATAAGACTGATATGTGAAGACAACGACCAAAACAAAGTACCCGATGAGGGAGACCAGGACAGAAAGAAACCTCCGCGGTCAGGCGAAAAGGAAGGCTCCCCTAAGCGATGGGGCCCGCACCACGCCTCGAAGGACAACTAGAATGTAGACAGAAGGAAGGAGACCGTCCCGTTGGACAAAAACCTCTCCACTCGCAGTCTCGCAGGCTTCCCGGAATCCCTCCCCCCAAGGCGTGGCAGCGACCGACTCTCAGCCGCAGCGAAGCCCCTTGACTAGAAAGCAGGGAGGTTCAAGTCAGGGTGAGGGGACCGGACCAGGGCAGACCAGCGTGGCCAAGCGGCAAGAAGACTCGCCGAAGCAGCTCGGGATGAGCCCGGCCTCCTGCAGCCTCTGCAGATCACACACCCGAGCTTACCATCCGTCGGCTCCGGGTCTCTTCAGCTCTTCTCCCACCTCAGACCATCTCCGGGGAGGTGCTTGAGGGACGGTCAAGGAAAGCCAATCGCCGTTCTCGGATCCGACTGACAGCCAATGGTAGTAGTGTCTGGCGGAACCCGTGCGCACCAAAACACGGAAGGGGCGGGAACGGTGGGTGGGGCTAGGCGTCCCGGACGGACAGAGGGACGACCGGATACGTGCAAAAGGTAGCACATGACCGCGCCTCGATGTTCCGGGCGACGCAAAGGCGGGGAGCGTATGGGCCTGAGTTCCCCTAACTGCGCAGACTCGGCCTCCGGGACCCAACGGGCATGCGCAGGACTCACGCCCGGTGCCCAGTGGGGTCTCCCTCACGTGGTTCTTCGATTTAGTTGGCCGGTTGCGTGGGCCTCGCGGAGGAAAAGGCGTGGGAGGCTGCTCAGCGCTGTCGGCCCTGCTCGGCTCAGACTGAAGGTTCTACCCTTTCCTTCAGCCTCTTAGTCTTACTATGTTTTAAATGTTGGTATTATGTTTCTCTTTCCCCCCAAAACTCGGCTTCCCTTCATCCATCCACTCGTTCAGGTCGGAAACCTGGCAGTCATCACTGATTCCTCTCACTTGTCACATCCAATCCATTGCCAAGTTCTGTGGATTCTACCTCCTTTTAAAACAGGATATTTCAAATTCATCCCCTTTTCTTTATCTTCACCGCCTCCCCCACCTCCCCTGTCCAGTGATGACCTCCAGGCAGGATATATACATTAGTCTAACGGGTCCCGCTGCGTGCACACTTGCTTCCTTCCAAAGCATTCTCCACTTTGCAAAAAGTAGACCTGATCAAGTTACCACCTGCTTCAGACAATTCAAAGGCATTCTATTGCCTTCAGGGCAAAGCTCCAAAACCTTACTGAGGCTTTTTAGACCCTTCAGCATCTGGGCTCTCCCTACTTTTTTTTTTAGTCCCTCTCGACCATATTGCTTGCTCTCCAGTCGCAAATTTCTTTCACCTTTTCCACCACACCAAGCCACCTTTTACCTCTCAAGCCTTGGACTTGTTTTCTTTACCTGGAATAATCCCTTTCTCCTCCTCCCACATTTATTTGACTGATTCCTACTAATTCTTATGGTCTCAGTGTAGACACTTTTTCCAAAAAGTCTTCCTGATAGTCCTTTCTTGTATTTAACAATACAGCTCAATCACACTGTATTCGTCTGTTTACTCTGCATTCTGCGCTAGACTAGTTCTTCACCTTTATAACTCCATCAGTGGGCCGGGTGTCGTGGCTCACGCCTGTGATCCCAGCACTTTGGGAGGCCAAGGCGAGTGGATCACATGAAGTCAGGGGCTCAAGACCAGCCTGGCCAACATGGGGAAACCCTGTCTCTACTAAAAATACAAAAATTAGCTGGGCATTGTGGCGGGCGCCTATAATCTCAGCTACTCAGGAGGCTGAGGCAGGAGAATCGCTTGAACCCAGGAGGCAAATGTTGCAGTGAGCTGAGAGCTGAGATGGCACCACTGCACACCAGCCTAGGCGACAGAGCAAGACTCTGTCTCAAAACAAAACAAAAAACCCATCACTCAGCCCAGTGGCTGAAACTCAGTAAGGGTTCAAGACATACTTGTTAAATAATATACCTCAATAAAGTTCGTTAAGATTGATATTTTATTGCATTGTAGTTTTCTGTATCTTCTAATATAAAAATAAACCTCTATAATTTGTATAATCAGCAAACACATTAAATGTTCAATATATATAAAATAAAATTTTAAATGCCATTAAGATAGTAAAGTCATACTTGTGCATAAATTTTGGCTTTTGGTTTTAACAACAGTGAGTTGTAACTTGGTTCCTATTTTAAAATAGGGTTTTGCCGGGCGCTGTGGCTCATGCGTGTAGTCCCAGCACTTTGGGAGGCCGAGGAGGGTAGATCATGAGGTCAGGAGCTTCAAACCAGCCTGGCTAACATGGCAAAACCCCATCTCTACTAAAAATACAAAAACTAGCCAGGTGTGGTGGTGGGCACCTGTAGTCCTAGCTACTCAGGAGGCTGAAGCAGGAAAATCGCTTGAACCCAGGAGGCAGAGGTTGCAGTGAGCCAAAATCACACCCCTGCACTCCAGCCTGGGCAACAGAGAGAGACACTGTCTAAAAAAAAAAAAAAAAAAAAAAAAAAAAAAAGTTTTAAAAAATGTAATTCAAAAGTAACAGAATATATCTTACCAACTTTATTCATTCAAAAATGCATATAGTAGTACTTCATGAAATGCCAACCTCATTTTAATTCAGATTTGCTTCACTGAAAATAGCTTTTAGCTTTATTTAGCAATTTTATGAAGAAAAAGTTCATTCACAGAGCTGTGTAAACTCAAACATAGGTTACAGAGCAAAAATTTCAGGATTGCTCTGGGATCCATATATATGTTTCCAAAATTTAAAGCAGTGTCATGCTGTCTAGCATAGTTTACTTCTATCTCAATCTGCTTCTCTTGAAAACAAGCCACAATTTTGGCTGGGTAATTCAGACATATCCCGAGATTTGTTCTTTAAAAGCTGCCACAAAAACTGAAAGCATAATTCATACTCATTAAAAGCTGTGGATCTCTTCTGAAAGTGTGAAATGGATTAAGTTGATGAAAATATGTTTCGTATTTTTTTCATTCATTTAAAAATTCCCTATTTTTGAAACGTGATCAGGCTCTTCTTCACTAAAATATGTCATTCCATGGAACTCTGGGCAGCTCAGCACTGGAAGCTCAATACAGATTCCAGTTGCCATCTACTCAGTCCCCAGGTCTTGTAGAAATCTGAATACCTGTTCTTCCATCAACAAAAGTTTCTTGTGCAATCACAAGTTCATTGTGTTTGGCTGTTCTGTCATACTGGTAGAAAAACTGTTCCTCTGTGAACCACTAGAGTTACATTTCTTAGATTAGGGGAAACAGCTTGAAAAATCTCTTTGAATTTTCATGACCTAGAATTGAACATTTCACTATATAAAAATCAGCCAAATTGATGTGTCCATCAATGGAGGATTGGATAAAGAAAATGTAGCGAATGTAGTGAGTGATAAAATGCAGTTTATAAACTCCAACTTGACTTTAATAAATTAAATTCCAAGCTATCACACAGCAATGGACATCATGATCATCTCCCAACACACACACACACACACACACACACACACACACAGTGGAATACTACTCAGCCATAAAAAAGAATGAAATCATGTGTTTTCCAGCAACATGGATGGAACCAGAGGCCATTATCCTCAATGAAATAACTCAAGAAACAGAAAGTCAAATATGGCATATTCTCACTTATAAGTGGGAGCTAAATAATGGGTATACATGGACATACAGAGCGGAATAAAAGACATCGGAGACTATGAAAGATGAGAAGGTGGGAGGAGGGTGGGGGCTGAAAAACTACCTATTGGGTATGATGTTCACTATTTGGGCGATGCATACGCTAAAAAAAGCCCAAACTTCACCCCTATGCATGCAATAAGTGCATGTAAGAAACCTGCACTAGGCCGGGCGCGGTGGCTCACGCCTGTAATCTCAGCACTTTAGGAGGCTGAGGTGGGTGGATCACTTGAGGTCAGGAGTTTGAGACCACCCTGGCCAACATAGTGAAACCCTGGCTCTACTAAAAATCCAGAAATTAGCCGGGTGTGGTAGCATGTGCCTGTAATCCCAGATACTCGGGAGGCTGAGGCAGGAGAATCGCTTGAACCGGGGAGGCGGAGGTTGCAGTGAGCCACGATCGCACCACTGCACTTCAGCCTGGGAGACAGAGTGAGACCCTGTCTCAAAAAAAAAAAAGAAACCTGCACTTGTGCCCCCAAATATATAAAACTAAATTAATTGAAAAAAAAACCAAATATCTATACTCTCCGTTCTTCCCAGATATCTCATATTTGGTTAACAGTGTGGACAGGAGCATGGGGAACAGTAACAATTTCCACATGTTATCTACCCAAAGGCATGTGCCCTAAACACCCTGAGATGTAGGTAGTCATAGGATGTCAAGGCTGGAAGTGAACTGAATGATTATCCAGGTCACCCTTATTTTAGAGATGAGGAAGTTGAGGTCCCCAAAGGAGAAGTCGCTTGCTCAAGATCTCTTGGTTTGTTTGTGGCAGACTCAGTTTTCTTGCTTCCTGGTCCTGCATTCTGCCCAATATCCTGTAGCAGCTTACCTGGTTCAAATCCTGTATAAGATCCCAAGCACAGGAACCAGGGACACAAGAGTTTGCTAGGATCTATCAATCCCTGAAATTTGCCCACATTTCAGAATGAGAGCTTTTCTATGTTGAAACACTGCTAAGACTTCCCCCTCCCAGTTTCTTCTGAGGCAACAGTTAACACTTACTCAGCACTTCATTTACTTCTCATCCACAGCCAAATGATAGCTATGATGATTGAAGTTCCCATTTTACAGATGAGAAAACTGAGGCACTTAAGAGGTTACATAACTTGCCCAAGGTCACACAAGTAATTAGAGGAGCTGGGACTCAAACCCAGGCAGGCAGTCTAGTTACAGGGTCCAAGCTCTGATCTCCATTACATCCTAGAAGGAGGAGCGTGTTCCAGAAAGGGGAATGAAGACTAAGCTGTACTAGTCGATTGACTTTTTTGCTACAATTTCACACTCCAGAGCCTTCTGTCTCTTCCATCCTTTCTCTGCACGCCCCTTCTTCCCTGCAGGAACTTCTTAGCAGATCCACAATGTGTGTCATCTACCCAACCTCATTATCCGGGCCCCTGTCTCTCATCCTCCCACACCATCCATGTCACAGCCTGGCTGCCTACTGCCTTTCAAAGGATAACCAGTTGTCCAGTTTATAAATTCCAATTTGACTTTAATAAATTAAATTCCAAGCCATCACACAGCAATGGACATCATCATCGTCTCCCAACACACAGAGGTGCAGCCTTGCGTGGCTCCATCATCACAGTCTTTAAATAAAGCCCCTAAAGCCATCTCTCTGGGGAAGGCTTCCCAGCAAGCTCCCGGCTCCCTCCTTCCCACAGAGCCACTGCTCACAGAGAAGGCATCAAGTACAAAAAACGGTAATAAAGGGGGAGGGAGGGATGAGGAGCAGGAAGGGAGGCAGAAAGGTGGGGAGTACCTGCCCCCCATCCCAGGCCGGCCCTGCTGTCTGTGAGCTGCCAACATTCTCAGAGGCAGACACTGGTGCTGGTCTGAGTGGGGACCTGAGGGAGGTGTGGGAGCCCCATCCTGAAGGGAATTACCCACCCCCTGGGACAGAAAAGAAGGGTCACCTAGGAGAGATGCCCTCTATCATCTGTTCACGGAGGGTCCTAAGCCACACATATAAATAGAAAAGAGAATAAATAAGGGAGGAAGGGTCAGCTGAAGAGCTGAGCACCCTGGGACTCCACTCAGGGACCAGGCTCAGCAGGAGGCAAACGCTTCTGGGGAATGCCCACACATGCCAGACAGGGCCCTTCTCTCCCTCCCAGCCACCAGTCCCTCGTCTATGTCCTCGGCAACGGGTGCCCACCTCTCATGTGCTTCCCGTTCCAAATATCCTTCCAACCGGCCCCGTGGTCCAGGGTGGACAGGGCTTCCTGGAACCCAGAGGACTTTCCTGGCCCAGGCGCTGGAGATCCAGGAAGGGGTATGGAAGGGGAGGTGGGGAATGGGCTAAGAGAACTTGTGCCCTTTCCTAGCTCAGGAAGTAAGGAAGGTCCTCAGAGCTGGGGGCTGGGGTTACCATTGGCCTTGGGTTTGGATTTGAAGGAAAAGCGCTTGATAAGGCGGCGAGAAAAGCTGCCGGCCTTCTTTCGGACACTGGGCGTGGCCGTTGCGTTGGAGAGGTCATCGTGTGATTGGCTCAGGCCAGCTTCCTTCTGTCGAGGCCTCCGGCGGAAAATGAGCTTAGTGCCGCTGCGCAGGAAACTCACTGCAGGGGAAGAGGGGAAACTAAGGCAGAGAGGGGCACGGGGTGGGGTGAGACGGGGGCAGAGACATGACCGAGAATGGAGGGATCGAGGATGTGGACAGGATCAGTCCCGTGGCCCAGAAGCCAGGCTTCCTCAGGAAAAAAAGGCAGAAACATACTTCTCCAAAAGGCTTCGTGGAAAAAAAGAAAAAAGAAAACGAAAGCATAAACAAACATGTGCTTTATCCTTCCTGAGGCAAAAATCGTGGTACTTGTGGAGATCTGTGTACACTCCTAACTCTGCCCGCAAAAGAGTTATCACAGGGCTGGCTGCTTTGTGAGGACAAACTGGGATTGGGCCTCTTTCCTATGGGAAGACAAAAGCTACCAGAAGGTACTCCCAAAAGCCTATAAATCATGAAGGGAAAGGTGGGTTAACACTGACTTGTTAATCGAATTCCAGGCTGTGAGCAGGAAGTGGTGCATCTAGAAACTTCAAAGAGGTAAATTCAGAATCAGTATAATGAGCAAGGTGCTCACCCAGCAGGCTTTGGAGGTAGAAACCTCATTATCTCAAGAAGTGATGCAGGCTTAAAAAATAGATCCATCCATGGTTGATAGTCTCACTGGTAGAGGAATGAAGATGTTTTAGGGTGAGCCTCTCAACTTTTAAAGTTAGAAGAACTACCACCACTGGTCACAGCCTGTCTTGCTGCCAGAAGGAAAATCCAAGGGTTGGCCTGGGGTAGGATTTCTTATACTCATGGGGGAGAGGGTGCAGAATGAAAGGGAAGAATTTTTTTTTTTTTTTTTTCTTTTTGAGACGGAGTCTCACTCTGTCACCCAGGCTGGAGGGCAGTGTCATGATCTCGGCTCACTGCAACCTCCACCCCACCGCTTCAAGCAATTCTCCTGCCTCAGCCTCCCGAGTAGCTGGGAATACAGGCGCCTGCCACCACACCTGGCTAATTTTTGTATTTTTAGTAGAGACGGGGTTTCCCCATGTTGGCCAGGCTGGTCTTGACCTCCTGACCTCGTGATCCACCCACTTTGGCCTCCCAAAGTGCTAGGATTACAGGCATGAGCCACTGCGCCAAACCACGGAAAATTTTTTTTTTTTTTTTTTTTTTTTGAGACAGGGTCTTACTCTGTCACCCAGGCTGGAGTGCAATGGCACAATCATGGCTCACTGCCTCAACCTCCTTGAACCTCAACCTCCCAGGCTCAAGGAATCCTCCCACCTCAGCCCCTTGAGTAGCTGAGATTACAGGTGTGTGCCACTGTGCCCAGGCAATTTATTGTATTTTTAGTAGAGACAGGGTCTTGCCATGTTGCCCAGGCTAGTCTTGAACTCCTGTACTCAGGTAATCCGCCTGCCTCGGCCTCCCAAAGTGCCAGCGTGAGCCACTACGCCCTGCCTGGGAATAAATTTTTATAATTTTTTTTTAAAGGGCAGGAAAACTGGCACTTAGACTCAGGAAGAAAGAACAATGGAGGTAAAGGGAAATAATCTGGCATCCCTTCCTATCACAAGCATGTCAGATCTAGGCCAGGAACCAAGGCACCAAGTTCCCTCCTCTAGGCTAGCTTGGCTGAACTAGGCTGGGAACTCCGGCTGTCTCTTAGGGGAGAAGAGAAGGCACGTTGGCTTGAGGTCCCTCAGGTCATGATATGTGAATAAAAGAAGAGATGAGGGGCACCCTGCCAACGTCCCCCTACCTTTGTGATCCTTGAGGCTGCGGGTCTCCAGGGCACCAGTGGACCCCGTTTCTGACTCAACGTCATCCACAGATGGCCTCTCAGAAATATCTGAACGGGTTGTCTCGTCTGCTTCCTGGACACTTGTAGGACTGGAGAGGGCATCTAGGGGTCCTGGAGACATGGCTGGTGGGTCTGAGGGAGGTGAAGAGGGACCTCCACTGGTCCCTGCATCATCCTGCATTGTGGCTTCCAGGGATGCCGCATAGCCCAGGGATAGTGCCAGCTCGTCCTGAGCAATGGGCACCTGGCAGGAGGGACGAGTTTAAATGGGCAGGAGTAACCGACTCATTAGGGCTTTCTCCCCATCCCAGCTCCTCTCCCCAGAGCCCAGTTACCTTGGAAACACCAGAGATGATGAGAGTGCTGCGCTTGGTGGGTGTCTTCTTGGCCGCCCGCCCGCTGGGCTCTGTCAGCTGGCGAATCGCTGTCTCTGCTACAGGGTCCAAGCCGTTGGAAAGGTGGCTGTCCCCTGCTGGGAGTGCAAAGGATGGATAACCTGACTTTTCCCTGGCTCTTTCTTGGATTGGAACTCAGAGTACTTTTTGATGCTGGGGCACCAGGGCCAACCCATACTCATGCACCCCATTCCCCACTCACGGCTGCTGCTATGGGAGGCATTGCTGGGGCCACTGCTCTCACTCAGCACAGTCGTCGTCTTCTCGGTCACCTCCACCTTGGACGGGGAGCGGGAGGGGGAGTCTGGTGGGTGGGGGAGGGTCAGTGAGCTGGGAGGTGCTTCAGAGTGGCCCCCACCCCTACTGTCTTTGTTGAGATGCAGACTTTGGGTGACTCAGAGGGCAAGAATGATTGAGGGGTGATTAATCACAAGGGTGATTAAGAAGATGCTGTGGGGACTAAAAGACACCCCAGGAGCTAATGGGAGTGTAGGAAAGTGCCATGGGGCCTGCTGAGGGTGTGGGGAGATGCTATGAAAATATGGAGGGGGGACAGTGGGGGTACTGGGGTCCCCTGAGGTTGGGGCAATTCCATGGGGGCCCCTATAATGGCCAAAGTACCATGGGGGCCCACTGAGTGGGGCAGAAATGCCACAGAGGCCTCTGGGTTTGCTGGAGGAACCCAGGGGGTACTGGAGGGCTGAGGGTAGCAGGATGGATTTATAGTCAGCTAGGGCTAAGGACACCTGTGAAAAGCCAGAGGGGAAGCTGGAAGGTGGGAGTACAACAGTCCTGTGTAAGGAGGGGCACGAGGATCCAGAAGGGTGGTAGAGTGAGAGGAATTGCTGAGGAAATGGCAGAAGGTAAGAGAAAGTTTGAAAGAGACAAAGATTGGGAGGAAGATGTGGTAGGACCGGAATGGAATATCTGAAAACAGGGGGAGTTGGAATTAAGGCTTTCTCTCCTCTTTCACTGTCCCGCCTTGGGTCTGCAGTCCCAGGCCCCTGGTTAGAGCTGGGCTCCCAGGCTCCTTCTCTTTACCTAATTTGCCATCTATACGGGGCCGGGACTGGACGGTGGTGACTGTGGTGACAATGGTGCCATCGGGCATGATGGTCCGGTCAAGCTCAATCTTCTTGGTAGGTGTGATGCTGGGGCGTGGAGTGGAGGAGGTGGGAGTACCCAGGTTCCGGGGAGAGCCCTCGTCGTACTGAAGCTGCCCAGGGGTGGGAGAGGGAAGAGGCAGAGCCTCAGAGACTGCCCATCCCCTGTGTCCTCCCACTGCCCCAGGGGTCAGCTTCTTACCTCCACTGCCATGGTGGCTGCTGGTCCCAGGGCTTTCCCTGGCCCTGGGGTGAGTGGGCACACCTGTCTTCGAGAAAGTGGTCTGGAGGGGGAGCCCACAGGCAGTGTGGCCTGGCCTAGGAGTTCGGCTGGGGAAAGGGATGGCACTATGAGCTGGGCCCATGGCCAGGCTCCACTCTGCACCCACCCAGGGGTGCCCCTCCTGCCCCTCACTCACTGTCTCCACAGCTGCTGCTCCTCAGCACTTTGAGGGTCAGCTCCCGGCTCTGGGGGCCCAGATCCCTGTGGGACAAGAGGAGATGGGGCAGGAAGGGGAAGATTAGCAAGCTGAACCCACACTTGAGTGGATCACAGGCCAGAGGCAGAGAGCTGTGTACATAAATAAAATGGCACAAATGCTCCAATTCCAAATTCTCTCCCATCCCAAGAGAAAGGGACAGGGCCTGAGTGGGAACCATGCTCCTCAGCTGTGCATTCAAATCCTCCCTGGCCCTGCTCCTCCTGTCTTGCCAGTCTCTCAGTTGCAAGCCACCCTCTTTCATTTGCTCCAGCTCTTCCCTCTGCCGAGAATACTTTCACACTCTGATGAAATCCTACTGTTGCTCTAAAGTGTAGTTTAAATGCCATCTCCTCCATGAAGCCTACTCTGATCCTTATTCCCTCATGGGAATTAATCTCCCCCCGACCTAGGCACTGCAGTGACACATTATATAAACCTCAACTGGAGTGGTTATGCCATCTTCTTTGTTTATACCCGTCTCTGCCTCAAGCTTGTCATTGACCCAGGGGTGGGGGTCAAGTCTGTATCCCTAAGACCCACGCCAGGACCTGGCATACAATAGGGGCTCACACCAAAGGCTACTGAAAACAAGAGCTGATTCCTGCAAGGGCTGTGCTGGAAAGGTTTGATCCTTTCTGCCGTGGAGCATGGGGTCGGGGCAGGGTTACTCCTTACAGTGCCAGGTCTTCTGTCCACTCCACCTCGGGTCCAGCCCTCGCAGGCTTGGTCCACTTCTGCTGCATGGGGTTGTCAAGTTCAGCTACACAGCACAGTTCCTCGGTGCCTGGGAGGAACCAGAAGTTAGAAGATGCTCAGATCAAAGATGGAAAGTCAATGCAGAATAAAGAGGCTGCACCCTTGGCAGAGGGGCAGAGAGCACCTGCAACCAGCCATAGCCTTGGCAGTCCCGCAGCCACTTCTAGCTCTCACCTTCCAGCTCATTTCCCAAGTGAGATGCCCGAAGCTGCCGTAGGAATAACCGGGTAGGTCTGGGAATGGCTGGCTGAGCCTGGGGCAACATGGGTGGCTTCTCACTGGGTACCTAAGAATAGAAGAAGGTCCAAAGAGCAAGAATCCTGACATAGCACGCTGGGGACAAGGTGCATGCAAATCTTTTGCTTTGGGTGCCAACTCACCAGGCCTCCTGGGGCAGAGCACGCCCTGAGGTTGACCATCATGGCTGGCTGGGTGCTGACTATGGCATCCTTGATCAGTTCCTCAATTGTGGAGAGCTCTACTTGTTCCTCACCTCTCTGTAGAGAGGAGAAGGGAACAACAACGAGGTGGATCCCCCACCTCTGCCTCCCTCCCTGTTCTGCCTCTTCTCTGCCACCCCTGCCTCCTTACCTCCCTGGCCTGCAGCTTGGGAAGCACCGTTAGGCTGAGATCTGGGCGATCAGTGAAGGCCCATGATATGAGCAGCCCCTCACCAGGGATTTCTTCCAGGTTGACTTCCAACTACGGACAGGAACAAAGTGACTGGACTGACTTGCCCCATTTCCCCAAGGACTCCTAATTCCTGAGGACCCTCCCTTCCTGAATTCCATCCCAGAGAGGAAACAAATGGAAGAAGCCGAGCCAATGGAACCGCCCCCTGCCCAACTCAGTTTCCCACATCCCCTTCTACCTGTGTTGGTGGCAGTGTCAGAGTGACGTGGTAGGTCTCCATGGAGACAGCAGCGGGGGACTGCTGGGTCACAGAGACTGGGAACCGCACCTCCTCAGCAGAGAGCTGGCAACGCAGCACCTGAGACCGGCGAGGTGGGTCAGATGTGGGGGAAGGGTGCTCGCCCTGCTTTGTCCTGCCCTATAATAGTTCAGCAGACCCCTCCCCACTTCCATTTTCCTAGGGACTTCATGTTTTCAGGATCATAACTCCCTAAAAGAATCAGATAAACGCCAAAGACTCCCCTCCCCAGAAAAATGCAGATAAACACACATCCAACATTTTGCGCATAACTTCAATGGGATTCTCAGACTTCCTGAAGTCAATCCTTAGATCCAAAAGGCATTCACAGACTCCAGGTTAAGAACCTCTGGACTAAAGGGAGCCCTTGGGATCAGTCCTTTTTGGACCTCAAAGACAGCAGTGCCCATCAGACCCTTACCATGGTATGCTCAGATTGGTCTACGCAGGTCACATGACTGATGCTGGCTCTGGGTGGGAGTTGGGGCACCTCCTCAAAGGCGATTTGGATGGAGCTCTGAAGGAGTAATGTGGGCACAGGATCAGGTTTCTGGAGCTGCCCCCACAGGGCTGGCCTGCTCAGTTGCTGGCTGGACTCTGCCACTGCGGAGGCCTCAGCTGCAGGCTGGCTTCTGGCCCCTCCTTGGCTCAGGGCTTTAGGACAGGAGGTAGTCCCCTCAAAGCCTGCCTCTCCAGGGGCCTGTAGCTGCTAGGAGCCACTGAGCAATGGGGAGTTAGTCCACCTCAGAGACTAGATCACCTTGAGCTGAAGACCCTGGCTTCCTCCTGGAATACCAGGAGCTTCCTTCTTCTTCTCGCCACCATCCCTTTCATCCCCTACCCTACACCTAAAACACGTGTACATAGAAAAAAGTTAAGGTGCTGGTTGCCACCTATATATAATAGCTGGGCAGAGAGGGAAAGGGCTAAGCCACGGGTAAAGGTGGTAGAGCCACCTTGTCCAAGATAAGAGCTGGAGAAATGAAGCTAAGCCTTCTTCCAAATAAATAGGATGTGGAAGCTCAAGAGTATGATGCTTCATATTCTTGGAGATGAAGACTAGCATGGCCTTGGGGATCTGTACCGGGGGACTGGGAAAAGATACAAGCTCAGAGGACTCAAGAGTCCAGGGGCCTGGCTAATTCCTCAAGGCAGATAGCAGGAAGGTATTAGAGAGCAGAAAGCTGCTTAGATCTCAAAAGAGCTGCTCCCTAATTCTTCCACAGTAATGGAAGCAACCTACCGCAGCCCCACCTGGATGGAGAGCAGTGTGGACACAGAATTGAGGAAGGAGCACAGAATTGGCTGGCAACTCTTCCTTGGGTCTTGAGATGGAGGAAACAAATCCACAGGGTTCATTTGCCTGGCAAACCAGGGGAAGCCAACTCCTTTGCTCTGGTAGCTGTCTCATTCAAAGGCTAGGCCAAGGAAGATGGGGAGACAGATGCTTGAAACCTCAATCTCCCCACCCTCTGCAAGGGAGGCCAATGTCCAGCTGAGTCAGCTATCCTGGGGAGTTGCTTCTGACTGAGGGACAAGGTACAGGGAGAGTTGGATGAAGAGGTGGGTGCAAGGTATTAACTGACAGATGCCATCTGGCTTTCAGCCCGCCAGCTGGACAGAGGAAATAGAGCAATTTCTTGTGGCCATTTCTGTTTCCAGGCATCTGGGGAACTAGTAAGGTAAAGCCTCCAAATTCATAGTGACTGGAAATAGAGAACCCTCTGAGCAAGGAGCTGATGGACTGTGAGAGCAAGGAGAGATTGCTGGGCCAGGATGGGAGGGAGCTCCAGAAAAGAGAGACTTCTACCTCCCACCTTATCTCCGTCTCATGACCACGCTTCCTGCCCCACTTCCTGGGAGGCCAGATGCCCATGGTGCAATGGGAGGAAGTAGGCTGGACTGGTTTGTGACTGACCCTCAAGGGGCAGCTGCAAGCTCATCTACTGGTAAGGGCACTGTCAATCTGTTCTCCACCTGAACACTCCCCCACCCCCCAAAGAACCACAGGCCAGCATGGAGGATGTGTTTGACTGTAGCAGTGAAATTACTGTGGGGTAGGGGAGTGATTCAGGCTCTTTGGGGATCTGCCCGACCACACCAGGGATTTGGGGCATGAAATGTTAAATGGGTGTGGTGGCATGAGAAGCAGGCAAATTCCTTCTGCAGGTGCACCTGTCTCCCACGCCCCAACACAACCAGCACCCAGGCAAGGCGGAAGTGCCCTCAAGCACAGGGATTAGCGTTGCTATGAGAACAGCAACTTGTGCATGGGTTTGGAGCCAGAGTACCTTGCCCACAGAAATGGAGGTCTGGGAACCCAGTTGGATTTCTACAACCCCCAGCCTTAGCGGCACCCTTTTCTCTGATCCGGGAGAGGAAGAGAAGCCATAGGGTTCCCCCGTTAATGCCCACCCCCAAGTGGCCTCCTAGCAGGAGCAGTCAGTCCCTCCCCTGGAAGGAAAGGCTGAAGGGACCACCCAAGCGCTTGGTCCAACTCACCCCGTTCCTGCAGGCCTGCTCGTTCAGCGCTCGCACCCAAGCCCGCTGCCAGTTCTCCCGGAAAGACTTGAAGGCGAAGAGTGACGCCAGGAGGCCCCGGACTCCTGGCTCCTCGGCGGCGCCAGCCCGAGTCGCCCGCAGCCTCAGCAGCGAGCGCCACACGCCCAGCTCCCGTAGGGAACCCGCGGGTTCCCCCGCTAAGGCGGGTCCCGGGCCCCGGTTCCCGCGGGCCCGTGCCAGCCACAAGCCCCGGGCATATTGCAGCAGCCAGGCGAACACCGTGAGCAGCGAGGCTGCGAAGAGGATCAGGAGGGCCACCCAGCCCACGTCCCGCTGCCCCCAGCCCGGATCCATGCTCCGCGCGGGCTCCGGTCCCGGTCCCGGCTGAGGCTCAGCCGCTACCCCGGGGGAGCATGGCCCGGGCTGGCCGCGGGGCGGGGGCGGGCTCCCCCGGGGCTGGGCGCGCGGGGTCGGGGGCTCTCCGCGGTTGAGTGCCCAGGACTAGTGTATGCCACAGAGCGAGGAGAGGAGGTCCTCGGGGGTCGCGACGCCGGGGTCTCTGTCTCCGTGGTCCGGGTCCCTTGTAGCTTGGTCAGCAGTCGGACCCTAGTTAGTCGCCGGCCAGTGCCCGACTCCTCCCACCGCGCGGGCCCCGCCGGACCCGGTAGAGGACTGGTCTGCAAAGACGCTGGGGCTCGCGGGCCGGCACCGGCTCCGGGAGGGCTGCGTGCGCAGAGCTGACACTGACAACACCGCCGGCGCCCCGCCCCCACCCGCCCTTAAAGGAGCCGCACCCGCGCCGGGCGGGGCCACGACAGCCTGGCGCTCCCTCGCTGGAGGAGGGCGGGAGGGCGAGCAGCCAGCGGAGGAGGTTCTGGGGTTGAAAATAGGCGGGATCTTTGATCACCTCGCCCCATCTTGCTATCGCGGTGCTCCCACACTCAGCTCAAGGCAAGAGTAACTTCACTTACCTAAGATCCTGCCTTTGCTTTCCCCTGTGTTTGTTAGATTTCCACAGGTCGGACGCCTGTGAGGTTAAGAAGGAGTTGACCCCTGTGGAAATCACCGCCCCCTTCTCCCAACACCCCCAGACTCAGCGACTTCTAGCTTCCCATTTCCTGGGGGAAGCGAGGCCCAGGGTAAGAAGGTGCAGAACATCCCTCCCAGATAGAAGTGTCTGGCAGAGGTTCAGCTGATGTCAACAGAGAGAAAGCAGAACTTGAAGCTGGGAGAGGTTGAGAGTAGAACGCCGAATTTTGAATTCCCCCCACCATCATCACCCTCCTTCCTCTTGGAGCTTGGACCCAGAAACAGCCCCATTAACCTACTTGCCCGTGTAGGTTTGTTCTGGAGATTCCCAAGCCCAGGCTGTGTGTCTGTTTTTAAAAATAATATATTTCCATAGTAACAGCTCCTGCCTATAGAGCACGTGCAGAGGGGGTGGTAATGACAGGGGAGCTGGCAATGTAACACTGGACTGAATAGATTCAGCCACAAGACCTTGCACTCCAAGTATGTGATATCCCAACAAGCTCCCAAGAAATGGTGCTGTAGGTACACTGCCCAACCTCTGGCCTCAGGAGCCAGCTTTTCCTAGACTCAAGGAGTTGATTCAACCTCTACAGGACTGGGGCTCATCAATGCTTGCTGAGGACAGGGGAAGGAAATACCTGCAAAAGGATTCAAAGGAATCCTGTGGGAATTCACTTTCTCCCAAGAGCCCCTTCTTCATACATGTGGGAAGGTCTTTGGCACACAGTCCCTTTCTTAAAGAGGTAGGATGGAAAGGTGTTAAGTATCTTTCTCCCAAACCCAAATAGTTGTCCGAGGAATGAGCACATGAAAATAAGAGAATAAACAATGCCTTCTAAAGTGTGAGGTTGCAGGGCTAGGTAGAACCTGACAGGTCAGCAACAGGTTTGTCTAAGCCAGAGGAGGTGGTGGGGTAGGCTGGGCCTCCCTGGATTTCCCTGTAAGAAATGATGGGGAGAGGTGGGGATGAATGAAGTAACCTCCTGTGGCCTGCCCATGTACTGTCACTGGACTGCCAAATCAGTGGAGATTCCTAGAGTCTGGGTTTCTAATCTCAAAGGGAGGAGAAGGCATGAAATCAAGGGAGGAGAGAACTCAGGGCCAGAACCCAGGGATGCAGGAGGAAGCTGTCAGTGGGGAGAGCAGCTAGGGTTTAGGGGAGCAGGTTATGCAGGAAGTTGTCCAGGTAGAAGGTTTCCCTATGAAGACCCTCTTCCCCCAAGAATCCTTCAGGAACCCTCAGAACCCCAGTGATCTCCATTCTCCGACTTCTTTGATTTATTCCCTTAACTTCTCCACTGAGTGCTTGGTCCTATGCTGCCAGACACTGCTTCACAATTCAGTCTTACATGAGTCTCCCTAGTTAGTCCTCCCTCTTTTTTTTTTTTTTTTTCTTTTTTTGAGACAGAGTCACTGTTGCCAAGACTGGTGTGCAGTGGCGAGATCTCATCTCACTGCAACCTCCACCTCCTAGGTTCGAGTGATTCTCCTGCCTCAGCCTCCCAAGTAGTTGGGACTATAGGCATGAGCCATCATGCCTGGCTAATTTTTGTTATTTTTAGTAGAGACAGGGTTTCACCATGTTGGCCAGGCTGATCTCGAACTCCTGACCTCAGGTGATCCTCCCGCCACTGCACCCAGCCTAGCCCTCCCTCTTTCATCCATTACTTGGACATCTAGCACTTACTTCATTCTGCCTTAGAGTCTAGCTGATTGTTTATATGTCTGCTTTTTCCATTCATCAGGAAGCTGCCTAGGGGTGGGAACCATGTCTTAGTCATATCTCTTCCCTCAAATTCAACCAAGATGCTCTAAATATGCTGAGGTAGACTCCTTGGGGACAAGCAACTATAATTATATCAGTTTGTATCCTCCACCGTACTGAAGAGCTTCCTATGCACATAGTAGGGATTAACAAACTTTGTAATTTTAAGAAGTCTAGCCAGGCGCGGTGGCTCACGCCTGTAATCCCAGCACTTTGGGAGGCTGGGGCGGGCGGATCATGAGGTCAGGAGATCGAGACTATCCTGGCTAACATGGTGAAACCCTGTCTCTACTAAAAATACAAAAATTAGCCAGGCGTGTTGGCGGGTGCCTGTAGTCCCAGCTACTAGGGAGGCTGAGGCAGGAGAATGGTGTGAACCTGGGAGGCGGAGGTTGCAGTGAGCTGAGATGGCGCCACTGCACTCCAGCCTGGGCTACTCCGTCTCAAAAAAAAAAAGGGGGGACTAACAGAAGAGAATTTCTATGCCATTTCTGTCTTTTGAAATATCATTCATGCCATACCAGTGGAATGGGAAATCCTGGGGCTTGCTTTTAATTAACAACTTTTTTTCTAGACTAAGAGGAGAGGTGGGAGGAAAAGGAAAAAGAGTGATTCAGCTGTCTGGACAGAGCCACAGATAGAGTCCTGCAAGTGTCACAGCCCCAGACTATCCAGAGGGGTCTCATTGTCTTTGTGGCACTATGAAACATTTTTGGGACAGGCTTTGTCTAGCAATCAGATTTAGTGGATTGACCTTGCTCATTGGGAGCCACTCAGGGCTACTTAGAAGAGATGTGCATCTCAAACACTGTCTGCTCAGTCCAGGGCCACTGACAAGTCAGCTGGTCTGTGAATTCTAGGGCCTGCGTCAGCATTCAAGAAAATGCTTTGAACTTTTACCAGGAAAGGCACACAACTTTAAGTGAAGCCAAAAATCATGTGTTTGTTTGTTTCTCCTTCTGATTAGTCTGATAATCAACTGGGCCTTTACCATCATGGGAACAAAAATACTCAGATTATCTGACAAGCATCTTAGTAACCATTTTCTGATGGTAACTTGTATATGTGATGATGAATCCTTAGTATCTCTTGTCTTTGATTATGTCCTCCCGCCCTCCCCAGGAGGGTGATGGTAGGGAGGGCTAATGATCTCTGGAGAAGAAAGAGACAAAGCTTCCCAATACCAGGCTGGGAAGGAAGATTTATTAGGATTGGCCTCCTAATAAAAAAGGAAATAGATACAGACTGGCTCTCAGACCTCCAGGGAGTCTCAGTATACTCATCATCAACAGGATAACTGAATGCTGCCTCCTCTGGGATCCCACAAGCTCCTCCTTTCCACCTGCTTCTGGCGTCTCACTGTCGCCGCCTGTGAAAGGTCCTTCTACTCTTATAATCTACTGAAATGATACTTCTCTTCCTCAAGACCACTTACTGTGGTCACAACTGATTGCTCCCTCCATATGCACCTCAGTGCTTCTTTCAGACTCAGCCTCATTACGTGTGATGATGCCTTCCTTGTACACAGATGTCTGTGTTCCTAGCCCCATGGGGACACCCTGTGGAAGAGAAAACACTTGCCTCCTGGGAGTTTCTAGTTCAAGAGGGGCACACGTGCATACACATAACACACACACAGAAAAATAACAGCAGTGGGATAAGTACTGAAAATCTGGTGGAATACTAGCAAGTAAATTATGAGAATGTATGTATTTTATCTGGGTTTTTGTTGTTAATTAGAGCCATTTTCAAGTAGAAAAGCCATTTCACATCTGAGTTTGTCTGTTTGTTCGTTTGCTTGTTTTGAGACAGTTTCCCTCTGTTGCCCAGGCTAGGGTGCAGTGGCATGATTTCGGCTCACTGCAACCTCTATATCCTGGGTTGAAGCGATCCTTCTGCCTCAGCCTCCTGAGTAGCTGGGATTACGGGCATGTGCCACCACGCCCGGCTAATTTTTGTATTTTCAGTAGAGATGGGGTTTCACCATGTTGGTCAGGCTGGTCTTGAACTCCTGACCTCAAGTGAGCCACCCACCTTCGCCTCCCAAAGTGCTGGGATTACAGACATGAGCCACCACGCCCGGCCTCACATTTGATTTTGAGGGAAGGAAGGAACTATCTTCGGCTTAAAAAGAGTCAACATGACCCTGACTCCTGGAACATGCCAAAGAGGGAAGAGTGGACAAAGTGCTAGGCTATTGGAGTCCTTTCCCTAACTCACTGGTGGTGACTTCCTCTCTGACCAATGGAAATCATTTACCGCCTAAGAGCCTGTGGGGGAATGAAAGGTAATAAAGATGCTGGTGGCCAGGCGCGGTGGCTCAAGCCTGTAATCCCAGCACTTTGGGAGGCCGAGACGGGCGGATCACGAGGTCGGCAGATCGAGATCATCCTGGCTAACACGGTGAAACCCCGTCTCTACTAAAACACACAAAAAAACTAGGCGGGCGAGGTGGCGGGCGCCTGTAGTCCCAGCTACTCAGGAGGCTGAGGCAGGAGAACGGCGTAAATCCGGGAGGCGGAGTTTGCAGTGAGCTGAGATCCGGCCACTGCACTCCAGCCTGGGTGACAGAGCAAGACTCCGTCTCAAAAAAAAAAAAAAAAAAAAAAAAGAAAAAGAAAAAAAAAAGATGCTGGTGAACTGGCTAGGCGTGGTGGCTCAGGCCTGTAATCACAGCATTTTGGGAGGCCGAGGCGGGCAGATCGCCTGAGGTCAAGAGTTCGAGACCAGCCTGACCAAAATGGGGAAACCCCGTCTCTACTAAAAATACAAAATTAGCCGGGCGTGGTGGCGCATGCCTGTAATCCAAGCTACTGCCTGTAATCCCAGCTACTCGGGAGGCTGGGGCAGGAGAATCGCTTGACCCTAGGAAGTGGAGGTTGCAGTAAGCCGAGATCGCGCCATTGCACTCCAGCCTGGGCAACAAGAGCGAAACTCCATCTCAAAAAAAACAAAACAAAGCAAAACAAAACAGCTGGCGAATTGTTGTTTGCAGGGGAACAGGCCAAGCAAAATGCACAGCGACCTGCAGGAGGCCAAGCAAAATGCACAGTGACCTACAGGAAGAAACCTGACTGGGAGTTCCTCAGACTCACAGGAAGTCAGTTGTGGGTCTGATTCCTCTGCCTCCTTAGCTGTTTCCAGAGCCTCAGCCTGGAAATCTCCGTCTCCTCCTTGTGGGCGCTAAGTACAATGGATCCAGGGCCAAGCTGAAGTCCCGAGTTAAATCCAAGACCTGAGGGTACTCCCAATCCCTGAGTGAAGTGCTGCGCTGGGTTGCCGGGCAACTAACTGCTACAGCTGGGGCAGAAGGTGGGTGGGATGCTGAGAAAAAAATACCAGGATCGAGGACAAGAAAAACAGAGTGGGAGGGGCTTTTCAAGGATCTACGCTTCCGAATTTACACCATCCTTCCAAACCGTAGCTGCGTTTCCGGGAACTGAGTTGTGTTTACCTTGGCTTCTGACTATGTTGGCAACAGGTTTCCTGCAAGGAACAGGCGCGGCTCCACACCATCGTCCCTCCTCCCCACCCCCTGCCTTTCAATAGCCATTTTCCTGAAGCCGGAGGCATCCCAGATTAAGGGCAACGTACGGGCCCTTTAAAATTGACCTACGGAGGCGGACTGAGCTAAAACTGACGTGCAACCGGAATGTGAGCTGTATCAGACACGTGGTACAAGGAGGCATTCATCTTGGAACCGGGCAACTGGCATTTCCGCTCTGGGTAGTACATCTTTAAAATAATGTTAGGGAAGTATCCGTTCTTGGCTGCTTTTCTTTAATTGCGTTTCCAATACTCTCTCGGTGATTCTACTCTCGAACATAGGATGAAATTTAGAATCACACTTCTTTTTCACCTCCACCCCCCCCACACACACCTCTAGTGCCCATATTAAAAATGGCGGCTGCCGCCCTCCGCAGTAATAGTTGTTCAGCGAACAAAATCCGGGCGGAAACAGTAGGTAGGCTGGTTCAGTGGGGCAGAACCTAGGTTGCCTTAGAGAGGTTCTTCGAGGTCCCGAGGGCGGCTCAAGTCAGAGTTGTTGGATTCTGCTCAGATTGGTGTGGGAAGAGCCTGCCTGTGGGGAGCGGCCACTCCATACTGCTGAGGCCTCAGGACTGCTGCTCAGCTTGCCAGTTACCTGAAGAGGCGGCGGAGCCGGGCCCCTGACCGGTCACCATGTGGGCCTTCTCGGAATTGCCCATGCCGCTGCTGGTCAATTTGATCGTCTCGCTGCTGGGATTTGTGGCCACAGTCACCCTCATCCCAGCCTTCCGGGGCCACTTCATTGCTGCGCGCCTCTGTGGTCAGGACCTCAACAAAACCAGCCGACAACAGATGTGAGCAGCGGCACACGGTTCCGGGCAGGGGGCAAGGGCTAAGGAAGGAGTGGCTAGGGCAGGGGCGGGGACCGGGGTGCTTGACCACACGTGAAAACTCAGAACTAACCCAGGCAGCCTGGAACTCGGAGAGGTGATGAGCAGAACTTATTCGCATTGGGGAAAGGATGGGTAGGGAACCTTGGGTATATCAGGGACTCTAGCAGTGGTGCTTTCCTCCCTCCGCCTCCCTCACCACTTCCCAAAATAAAAAACCAGGAATGAGAAGACCGCTTTGGGTTATTGTAACACCTGCACTAGTGAGTGACCACGCCCCCTTTCCTCTTTCCCCTCGCCCCCTTGCTGCTGGGCCACAGCCCAGAATCCCAGGGAGTGATCAGCGGTGCTGTTTTCCTTATCATCCTCTTCTGCTTCATCCCTTTCCCCTTCCTGAACTGCTTTGTGAAGGAGCAGTGTAAGGCATTCCCCCACCATGAAGTAAGTGGGTTCGTGGGGGTGGTTGCCTGTGGCTGGGACCTGGGAGGTACCTGAGAGAATTGGTGTTATTTGGGCTTGTGGGGAGGGGCTAAGAAATGATAAGAAAAGACAAGAATTCTTAAAAGGTGAAATGGGAGCAGGCTTGAGTCATGGACCTGCCCTAGCCTCCCCCAGTTTGTGGCCCTGATAGGTGCCCTCCTTGCCATCTGCTGCATGATCTTCCTGGGCTTTGCGGATGATGTACTGAATCTGCGCTGGCGCCATAAGCTGCTGCTACCCACAGCTGCCTCACTACCTCTCCTCATGGTCTATTTCACCAACTTTGGCAACACGACCATTGTGGTGCCGAAGCCCTTCCGCCCGATTCTTGGCCTGCATCTGGACTTGGGTAGGTAGTCCTGCCACTGCTACTCCTATGGCACCTACTTCAGGGCACCCTTCCTGGTGCTTCACATTCTCCTTCAAGTGTTCCTTTTCTGTCTCTGTGTCTTCCCAGATCCTTTCTGGTAGCCCTTCATCCTATCCTCTGTCCTCACCACTTTTCTAAATCCTCCTCCTCTAGGTGGCACTACTTTTCCTACCATCTCTCCCTTCAGGAATCCTGTACTATGTCTACATGGGGCTGCTGGCAGTGTTCTGTACCAATGCCATCAATATCCTAGCAGGAATTAATGGCCTAGAGGCTGGCCAGTCACTAGTCATTTCTGCTTCCATCATTGTCTTCAACCTGGTAGAGTTGGAAGGTAGGTGGGATTGGGGGTGGGGAGAGAGAAGTCTGAATGTTAAAGGTGTGGCCTGATATATGACTTTGGGAAATTCAGGGAAAAAAAGCAATATGCGTAGTAATTATAGAAGATAAGGGAGGCTACTTACTTTGCAAATAATGCAGATTTATTGAAAGTGAGAAAGAAAAATAGCAGCCCTGTCATTTATAGCTGGATTGGCACTAACAGCTAGGCCATGATCTTCTCCCATTGAATATAAACAATTTCACAGAACCTCAACGTTACACAGGGTCATTCTGTGACCATGATGGAGGAAGACCAAAACTAGACCCCTCCCTCTATAATCCTGTTTGAGCACAGATAAAACCACAAAAACACTGAGCAACCCACAAAATGGCCAAGATCTTCTCTCTTGGTTAACATGAGCCATGAGCGACTGCTGCTGCTTTCCAATAACAACTCAGTTCCTACCACCTTTTTTTTTGTTTTTTGAGACAGGGTCTCCCTCTGTCACCCAGGCTGGAGAGCAGTGGCACGATCTTAGCTCACTGCATCCTCTGACTCAAACGATCCTCCTGCCCCAGCCTCCCAGGTAGCTGGGGCTACAGGCATGCGCCACCACACCTGGCAAATTTTGCCTAGGCTGGTCTTGAACTCCTGGGCCGAAGTGATTTGTCAGCCTTGGCCTCCCAAAGTGCTGGGATTACACTCTTGAGCCACTGTGGCCAGCCAGTTCCTACCACTTCTTAGATAAACATTAAAATGCTTGATCATAGAATTATTGTTGTTTTCTTTTCTTTTTTTTTTTTTTTTTTTTTTTTTTTTTTTGAGACGGAGTTTCACTCTTGCCCAGGCTGGAGTGCAATGGTGCGATCTCGGCTCACTGCAACCTCCACCTCCCAGGTTCAGGCGATTCTCCTGCCTCAGCCTCCCTAGTAGCTGGGATTACAGGCATGTGCCATCACGCCCAGCTAGTTTTGTATTTTTAGTAGAGATGGGATTTCTCCATGTTGGTCAAGCTGGTCTCAAACTCCAGACCTCAGGTGATCCGCCCACCTCGGCCTCCCAAAGTGCTGGGATTACAGGTGTGAGCCACCGCACCCGGCCATGAATTACACCTGCTTTCTAACAGCACCCAATCCAGAGCAAAACTCTTACTTTCTTTTACCCTCTCCCAAAATACCCAAAACTACAAGCCCCTCCTAACACTTTCTTACTGAGACATTCCGTGGTTCCCAATGGTGTGTGGTTTCTGAAGTCTCCCTTTTTACAACAAGTCATTAAACCTAGCTTCGAACTATAGATGTGTTTCTAGTGGTCTTTGGCTGATGGACATCAACAAATGTTTATTAAAGCTAAGTACTTTTTAAACATGATCGTATTTAAATCTTGTAATGGTTTTATGTGGCACATGTTATAATCAGCCCTGTTTTACAGATGAGTAAACAGATTTAGAGAAGTTAAATGTGTCATGATCAAGATCAAGGTCACAAAGCTAAGAAGTAAAGTTGGTGTCCAAACTGACATCAGAATGGGCTAAACCAAATTTAAGACAGTAACTAGTTTGGAAGGCTGCATGAAAGAGGTGGAATATTGGGAATTGCCTTGGGTGACATAAAAGGGGTATTGAGTTCTTGAAAGTGACTTGGGTGAGGTGGATGATACAGCTGTAAACAGAACTTAGACAAAAATAGGACCAAGGTATGCAGAAGAAGTGGGTATTAATTTTCCCTTCTTTCTTCCCTGCTTCCAAAGGTGATTGTCGGGATGATCATGTCTTTTCCCTCTACTTCATGATACCCTTTTTTTTCACCACTTTGGGATTGCTGTACCACAACTGGTAAGTAGGCTTATGGATAAGGGGAAAAGGGGAAAACTACCCGAACACATGGCAAAGATGGCCCTTATCATAACCCACCTTGTGGTGGAGAGGTTAAACCTGTGCATACCTCCATGGAATTTTCTGTGTCTTCAGTTGGTCGTATTCTGAAATTTCTCCCTACCCAACAGTAGTTGGGGATGAGTGCGTGGAGGTCCCAGGAATAGATGAATTCAGGGCCTTGGATCCTGCAGAGTTGCTGCACAACTGGAGTCTCCTCTAAGTCAGAACTAGGGTCAGGGCTAGTCCAGTGCCCATAGGGTGTGATGTGAGAGAAAGGATTGGTAATGCCTCTTGCCACTGGCTCGGATCCTCTCCCCCCCACAGGTACCCATCACGGGTGTTTGTGGGAGATACCTTCTGTTACTTTGCTGGCATGACCTTTGCCGTGGTGGGCATCTTGGGACACTTCAGCAAGACCATGCTACTATTCTTCATGCCCCAGGTGTTCAACTTCCTCTACTCACTGCCTCAGCTCCTGCATATCATCCCCTGCCCTCGCCACCGCATACCCAGGTAGCCGCTTTGGGGCTTGAAATGGACATCATAGCCTTTTCACTTGGGATATCTAATGCCAGCCTTTACATTGCTGTGCAAAGGGAGTGGGCCCAAAGAAGGGCTATTTCCATGTGAGTAACCCTTTATAACTTCCAAAGCACATTTATTTGCATCATCTGATACTCACAGTGGTTCTGATAACAGCAAGCAGCAGAGCCAGAAATAGATCTCAGGTTGACTCCACATTCAATGCTCTTCCTATTGATTAGCCACAGGGAGGAGGGTTCAAATAGTGGCCCAGTCACATGAAGCTGTCTTCCCCCCGCAGACTCAATATCAAGACAGGCAAACTGGAGATGAGCTATTCCAAGTTCAAGACCAAGAGCCTCTCTTTCTTGGGCACCTTTATTTTAAAGGTAACAGGGTAACAAGGAGGTAAGGCCCTAGGCTACCATCCTGACCTTGAGGAATGGGGAACCTAGGCCTACATCAGATCCAAGGGGAACTTGGAAGCATTAAATAGATCCACATTCCTAAAGCATAGGTATTAGCTGAGGTTCTCTTCACCTCTGGTCCCTCCAGGTGGCAGAGAGCCTCCGGCTGGTGACAATACACCAAAGTGATACTGAGGATGGTGAATTCACTGAATGTAACAACATGACCCTCATCAACTTGCTACTTAAAATCTTTGGGCCCATACATGAGAGAAACCTCACATTGCTCCTGCTGCTGCTGCAGGTGAGGATGGGGATTGGGTTTATACCTCCTTGTCTCCCTTTCTCCGTGATTCTTACTCCAGTCCATTTCTCCTTGCAGATCCTGGGCAGTGCCTTCACCTTCTCCATTCGATATCAGCTCGTTCGACTCTTCTATGATGTCTGAGTCCCTTGATCATTGTCCTTTACCTCACAGTCTCTAGGATTCCTGACTCAGGCTGACCTCTCTCTGGTCCCAGACTGCCTCCTTGCCCAGGCCTCTCTCACTCTTCATACTCTTCCAGATTTTGTTCTCAGCATTTTCTTTTCCCTGTGATCACTGGCATCCTGGGCGTTTCTTGCCCCCTACTGTCTACTGATTGGATTTTACTTATGACTTTCTGCAACTTGCTACTCTCCCTCTCCATCCTGTCTTTACAGCCTCACAGGGTGGGATACAGCAGTTTTTTTTTGCAGTTATCCACAGTCACATTTCAGAGTCCTGACTCTCAAGGAACTACTGGTTTTTGGGATAGAACTTGGGCCAGGGCTAGGGACACAGGCTCCACAGTGACCTGTTATTTGATTGTAAATTAAGTGTTCTGATTAGTAAGAAGTAAGCAGGGGGCCACATGCTCTCAATGGAGACAATAAAGTGTTGTCTATTTCTTATTGTTCCTGTAGGTATATTTCCTATATGGGCATTTTTGGGTGGATTGGGAGGGTAGGTGGGGGTACTTCCTCCAACAGGATGCCTCTCTCTCTGCCCCACCAGACCCTGTCTAATAAGAAGTGAACAGAACTGAGACCAAACAGAACATATTGAATAAACATTTAAATCCTGATACTTCAGGTGGCATGGAGGGCCACAAAATTGAAGTTATCCTGTTTCCTGGCATGGGGTCAAACTTTCAAAGACACCGGGTACAGTGGCTCATGCCTGTAATCCCAGCACTTTAGGAGGCCGAGGCAGGAGGATTGCCTGAGCTCAGGAATTCAAGACAGCCTGGGCAACAAAACGAGACTCCGTCTCTACAAAAATAAATAATTAGCCCACTGTGGTGGAGCATTTGTAGTACCATCTACTCGGGAGGTTGAGCAGGAAGGATCCCTTGAGCCCAGGAGTCCGAGGCTTGCAGTGAGCTGAGATCACACCACTGCACTCCAGCCTGGGTGACAGCAAGCAAGACCTGGTCTATTAAAAACAAGAAAGAAAAGAAAGAAAGAAAAAGAAAACTTTAAGGGGTCTAATTTCTTCCCTTTTCCATTCTCCCTTTGTCAGGTAGGAGAAGGGAGTGTGGAGTGACCGGACCTGGAAAGGGTAGCTATAGTATTGACCCCTTTCCTTTAAACATCCTACGCCAGCACAGATTTCCCAGACGCTCTCTAGGTGGCCTCAGACTCCACCCCTTTTGTCTTCCGGTTCGGCCTTCCGACTGTAGTGTTTAAATCTCGCGCGCTTTACAAGGATTGGCTACATCAGCGGGTGTTTGGCCGTCTGCGTGCTACCCCGCCTCCTCGCCTTTTCTCCCCGGGCAAAAGGTTTTCAAATTCGACCAATCAGCGGGCGCGCTCCCTCAGCCGAGGCGCGACACCCAAGGGTTAACCGCAACCAACCGGAGGCGGGTATTGGAGAAAAGAGCCAATCAGGAGGGCGCAGAGGTGTGTCCTGGGGGCTTATAAAGGCGGCCTCACGGCGCGCGCGCGACAGCAGTTACACTGCGGCGGGCTTCTGTTGGGGTGTCTCTGAACCGTTGTACTTCACCGGTCTACCTCGCTAGCATGTCGGGCCGCGGCAAGACTGGCGGCAAGGCCCGCGCCAAGGCCAAGTCGCGCTCGTCGCGCGCCGGCCTCCAGTTCCCAGTGGGCCGTGTACACCGGCTGCTGCGGAAGGGCCACTACGCCGAGCGCGTTGGCGCCGGCGCGCCCGTGTACCTGGCGGCAGTGCTGGAGTACCTCACCGCTGAGATCCTGGAGCTGGCGGGCAATGCGGCCCGCGACAACAAGAAGACGCGAATCATCCCCCGCCACCTGCAGCTGGCCATCCGCAACGACGAGGAGCTCAACAAGCTGCTGGGCGGCGTGACGATCGCCCAGGGAGGCGTCCTGCCCAACATCCAGGCCGTGCTGTTGCCCAAGAAGACCAGCGCCACCGTGGGGCCGAAGGCGCCCTCGGGCGGCAAGAAGGCCACCCAGGCCTCCCAGGAGTACTAAGAGGGCCCGCGCCGCGGCCGGCCGCCAGGCCTCCCCATGCCACCACAAAGGCCCTTTTAAGGGCCACCACCGCCCTCATGGAAAGAGCTGAGCCACTTCAGACTGCGGGGCAAGCGGGCCGCGGCTCCCGGCTCCTTTACCCTCCCATCGCCCGCCTTTGCCGCCCGGCCTCGAGTCCCCGCCCGCCCCCTTCCTGGCCTGCACCGCCTGCCGCGTCGGCCTCGGGCCCTGCCCCATCCGCCGGCCGCCCTCCGGTAGGGCTCGGGCCCTCTGGACGCGGCTTGGGCACTCTTCGGGGACCACCGTGGCGCGGAGGACCCGAGCCTGCCGGGGGGAGGCCGGCGGCGCCGCACCTGCCCGCCTCGGCGCTCGTGACTCAGCCAGCTGCCCCATCCTGAGTCGCTGAGGGGCTGCGGGGAGGCCGCAGCACCTTCTGGAAGACTTGGCCTTCCGCTCTGACGCAGGGCCGAGGTGGGCAGTCCAGGCCGAGAGGCCGGCGGCCCTGAAGGTGAGTGAGGCCCTCGGCAGCTGCAGCCAGGGTGTCCGGTACTCCCCCGGCGTGGTGCTTAGCCCAGGACTTTCAGACGTGGCCGCCGGTCTGGAGGCTTTGGTGGGAGAGACACGATCGCTGGTTTCGGTCTGGCGCCCCCTCTGCGGCCGGGACCCAGGCCTTTCACATCAGATCTCCCTCCATCTTCATTCATAGGTCTGCGCTGGGGCCGGGACGAAGCACTTGGTAACAGGCACATCTTCCTCCCGAGTGACTGCCTCCTACGAGGACATTTAGGGGAGGGCAGAGGCCTGCAGTTTGGCTTCACGGCTGGCTCTGTGGACAGCAAGAGTCGTTTTCGCGGAAGCCGACTGGCAGCCCAGCCTGTCGGGCCTCCCCATTTCCCTTCCAGCAAACTCAACTCGGCAATCCAAGCACCTAGATACCAGCACAAGTCGGTTAATCCCTGTCTGGACTGAGCCTCCGTTGGCTTCCGAACTGGAATTTTGCAGCTAACCCTTCCAAGACTAGAACCTTAGGCATTGGGGAGTTTTAGATGAACTAATTTTATTAAAGGATTGTTTTTCTAAAAATGGAGCATTTGTTTTCATTTTGCAAGAGAGTTGTAGGATTAGTGACTTTCTATACTTTCCTGATAGTGGGGGTGGGAGGGGCATGCAATATAAATAGGCTCTACTGTTAACGGAAGAAGGAGCAAACCATAGGAATTTAAGATTATGGCTCTGTTTCTTGGTGTTCCTGCGAGACAATTTATTCTGTGTGAAATGAAAACTATTGAGGCAGAAGCAGAAAGGATGTACCAGGAGAACTTTGGGCAAAAGTCCCAGCCTCCGAGGTAAGGATGAAAGGGCTTTGTGTTTGTTCATATCTTCCCGCCAACCCCCCCCCCCACACACACACAAAAACACCTTCAGAGCTGGTTTATTAGTAGAGTTGGTTACATTCAAAGGCTGTGGCTTGGACTTCTCTAAAGAGATGAAGCCCCCACATACTGAGGAGGCAAGGCAGTCATCAAGGCCCCAAACTGAGGCAAATCCCCAGAAGGCTTGAACCCTGCAGTTCAGTCTTCTGAGGTAATCACTCCCCAGACAGCAGTGAGAATGGGGCACTGAGGGCCAGGATGTAGGCACTGGACAGCAGCAACCAAGGCATCTGTGCCCCACAGACCAGTTAATGGGCATCGTTAAGCTGCCGTGCAACATCCAGGATGTTTTTGGCTCCTTTGCTCAGCAACAAGTTGGCCAGGCTGATGCCCAAGTTCTGGGCAGCCAACTGGGGCCCTCGTGGAATGTTACCAGCAGTGATGCCTACCAGCTGTGGGTCATCCTCAGGGCCATCTTCATGCTGTATGCGGGAAGGAGGTGGGAATTGGTGAGAACAAATGAGATTATATGCACTCTTGTTTATTACCCCCTCACCCTCCAGCTTTGGTACCTGGGCAGGGACATGGATGGTAGCCTGCATGGTGTCTTGTATGCTATCTGAGCCATCTAGACTCCAGACTCCTCCAGTCAGGTACAGCTGGGGAAGAAAACAGTTGCCTCAGCACAGTCTGAGAGCGGACTGCTTAGAAACCTGGGATGCACAGGAAGAAATGCCACAGTCCTCCCTTCCCTGGCTTGCCACCTATTTCCCCCCACTTACTTGCCCATCCTTCATAGCTGTATGCACGGCTACTGGCACACTGCAGCCTCCTTCCTGGAATGAGAAGTTCTTGTGAGCTCCAAGGGCTCTTAACACCATCCTGTGACCACAGACCTGAGGACATCACTGAAAAGATAACTGTGGGCTCAGACCTGGTCCTCTCCATACACAACATTCAGCAAGAATGAGTTAGCACTACATACAGAGCATTCATGTGAGAAATCGTCCCCACCACCTTTCCCAGCCCTCCACAGGTGGAGCACAGGCCCTACCAGGTGCCTCAGGAAGGCCCTTTCAGCGATGCAGCGAAGCAGAGTCTCGGGATCGTGCAGCACACCCACCAGATCCAAGATGTCCTGGTCCTTGGCTCGGACTTCCACGCCCAAGGCCCCCTGATGGAAAAACAGCCTAGGACATCAGGCCTGCTCTTTCCCCCAACCAATGGCGCAAAGCATAGGACCATCTCTATCTACTTGCTCCCCAGGGCCTTTTGGACCAGTAGCATCCCAAGGCCTGCCCCTCCCTGAGAATGCTATTCTGGGGTAGCAGATGCAGAAGGTTGTGAGACCAGCTTCTTGGTTGAGAACAAAGGGAAGGGATATGTCACCATGTGGCTTCCCTGGTCAAGTATACCTGGCCCACAGCATACATGCATTCCTCAGGGGGCAGGATCTGTGGAGGCAGAACAGGTAGTCAAAAGGGTGGACACAGGGATGTCTAAAAACACTTGGCAGTGAGATGATTCCTATCATCGAGAAAGCCTGGGTAGGCCTAAGTGCGAGTCTGGCCTCTTTTTTTTTTTTTTTTTTGGTAAATTTTCTCCATGAAGGCCTAGAGTCTAGCCTCTGATTCACAATCTTCCCAGCCTGTGGTGTTAGAGGTGGGGTGGTCAAGAAGTGAAGACAGATGGTCCTTGACTTACAATGGGGTTACATCCTGATAAACCCATTGCTAAGTTGAAAACACAAGCTGAAAATGCATTTAATATACCTAGCCTACTTTACATGTGCTCAGAACACTTAACATTAACCTATTATAGTTGGACAAAATCATCTAACACCAAGCTTATTTTATAATAAAGTGCTAAATATCTCATGTAATGAATACTGTACTGAAAGTAAAAAACAGAATGGCTGTATGGGTACTAAGTACAGTTTCTACTGAACGTATATCACTTTCACACAATCATAAAGTCTAAAAATCCTAAATTGGGGATGATTAAGGCAGAAAGGAGATGCAGATGAACTGGGGATAGGATAGGGGCAGCCCCTACCTGCCCCACCCGGTTGTGCCAGCCCATGCGCTGCAGGCCAGCTGTTGCCAGGATGATGGCACTGAACTCCTGCTGCTCGTCCAGCTTCCGAAGCCGGGTGTTGAGGTTTCCCCGCTGTGGAGAGTTGCTAAGGACCACAGTGTTGGGCAATGTGGGGCCTCATGAGATTCCCTCTGCCTGAGTCTGTCTTTCCTTCTCTAGCCGGCTGACTTTCACTCATCTTCCAGCTCTCAGCTTAATGGTAACAGCTAACACTTACATCATACTTACTACATGCCAGACACTGCTGTAAAAGTACTTTCCATATGTCAGATCATTTCATCTTCACAACAACCCTGTGCGGAAGGTAGTATTATTATCCCCACTTTACAGATAAGGAAAATGACATAGGGAGGCTAAATGACTTGCCAAGGTTACAAGACCTCTAACAAACCTTCCCTGAAGCCCCAGACTTCTGTGTTTAGATGTTCCAACTAGAAGTTTCCAGAAAATTCCCAACTTCACTTATTGGAGCACTTCGCACATACTATTTTTAAATTTAGTTTTATGAAATGTACTACATATTCATTGTAAAAGTCAAAACAATATAGTAGCATATAAAAATGGAAGTACTGGCCAGGCATGGTGGCTCAAGCCTGTAATCCCAGCCCTTTGGGAGGCCAAGGCCGGTGGATCACCTGAGGTCAGAGTTTGAGACCAGCCTGACCAACATGGTGAAACCCCATCTCTACTAAAAATACAAAAATTAGCCAGGTGTGGTGGCAGGCACCTGTAATCCCCACTACTTGGGAGGCTGAGGTAGAAGGATTGCTTGAACTCAGGAGGCAGAGGTTGCAGTGAGCCTAGATTGCACCACTGCACTCCAGCCTGGGCAACAGAGTGAGACCCTGTTTCAAAAAATAAAAATAAAAAATAAGGAAGTACTCCCTATCCCTCCAGAAGTAGTCACTGTTCAGTATAACTGCATTATCCCTAAGTAAAAAGTAAACTCTACATATGCAGGGGAATGTTTATCTTGCTCACCATTATCCCCAATGCCTTGCACTCCAAACACTTGTCCGGGACTAAGAAAACACTAGACTATAAATGAGTGGACGGATGAGTGGATGGAAGGACAGACAGGCCACTGACCCCACGGGCTGCTTGCTGGAAGCCCCTTCCACTCTCAGGACTCCCAGAGCCCTCTAGACCTTGCCTTTTCCTTGGCTGCTCCCCCGTCACTCTTTTAAAAGGATACAATACTCCTGAACTCCAGATGTGAGAACTTTCTCTGCAGCTGGGCCGCTCTCCGCAGGGAGCTGGTTCCCACCACACTGCCCAGAGAGAGGTTACAATGAGATTTTAACTCTAGGCGGTCACTGTTCCTTTCCTCCTCCTCCCATCCCTGCATCTTCTGGGCACATCCCACCAAGCTGCCTATCCAGGCCCCACTTACCTCTTCTCTGGCAAGGTTTCTAGGGTCTTCCCAACAAATTTTGGGTGAAAGACAACAGCATCATGGGGGTTTTCCCGCCTGGAGGAGGAGGGAAGGGCATAGAATGAAGGAAGAAATTTAAGTTCAGATCACCACCAACTCACTGGTATTTCCTGAGTTTTCTGCCACCAGTCAACACTCCTCAGGGCAGAAGAGATAACCCTGGAGCAGAGGGTCAGATCCCAAAGGGAAAGGCAAAGTTTCACCTGATGCCTACCCCTGCCCAAGCCCCTTACTTGCAAAACTCTTACTTGCAGATGGCTCCGATGGTGAAGCCAGGAGGAAGCACTGTGGGCAGGTCCTTCAAGGAGTGAACAACCAGGTCCACTCTACAGAGATGGGAGATGGGGGTGAAGAGAAAGGGAATGAGCAGCCAGCCTTCACCCCTTCTCCACCCACCCCTGCCTCCACTTCAGTGGTGGAGCCTAGGGCAGTTCAGGAAGCATGCCTTCCCAAAATCTCAGGAGCATGAAACCTGCCCTCCTCTCACTCTCCCTCCTACCCTCCCTCCCGCAGCCATTCTTGCAGTCCAGGCAGCCAGCTGGCTCACAACCAGACTCTCTCCTTTTCTGAAGCCTGAAAAAACCCACCTATGCGCCGCCTTCAGCCTCTCTGAGGGTTTAAGCCCAGCAGCCTATCTGACACCCGGGGTCCCAGAAAGAGACCTAGCATACTAAGTTCCCAGCAAGAGACTGGGAGGGCACCACACTCTCCTATCTTTACTTACTCATTCTTCTCCAGGGCATGTTCAAGCTCCTTGGTAAACAGGCTCTTCTCTCCAATCTGCCAGACAAGAAAGAGCCTGAGTGAATCCCTTCAGGGAAAGAAAGAAGAGTGGGGACAAGAACTGGGGAGGAAGATGTTGTTACCTTAGAGAGTGCAGTATCAAGAATCTTGTCTCCTGTGGTGGACATAGCAACTGAGGAGAGAGTCAATCAATCAGGCGCTCATTATTGATCAGCATTTACTGAGCCCAACACTGTGCTACGATTCATGATGAGGACAGAGGCACATAATCCCTGGTCCCTGCCCTCTGAGTACATACGATCGAGCAGGAAGACCAGAAACACTCCTAAAAAGACCCAAAGCTTAAGATGTTAAATGCCAGGCTAACCCAGGTAGTCAGAGCTGGAGGTATTCAGAGGAAAGCACCTTCGGAACTGGGAGCAGCCCAGAGGGATTCTTGGGGCAGCGAGACAGGCTTTAGCTAAAGGCAAAGCCAGAAATGCTGTGTTCTCCCCTCTTGGGGTACCAGGCTTCCCATTAGCTTCCACTCCTTTCCAGAAAACTCACTGATTTCAAACTGCAGGCCAGGGTACAAGGCTTTCAGTGTTGCCACCACACTGTCCGTCTGTATGCGAGCAAGCTGCAGGTAGAGATTTGGATTAGTCCTGCCCTTCCCAGCCACTGCTCAGACTCTCATAGGTTAGGCAGATCCTGAAGGGACTGGAATTTCCATCTGAGAATGAGAAGGGGCTTGGGAGCCCTCTGTACTCCAACAATTTTCCCAGCCTAGGGACGATCTTGCCATAGAATGTAATCTGCCATTCCCCAGGGAACTTAACGCCCAGCCACCCCATCTCCTCCAGACTAGGAATTAACCCTCTGAGTCCCCCAGTTTGTGATGCTGTGAACATCACAACTGTTCTGACAAACCTCTTCCACCCGGGCTCCTGCACCCACCTGGCTCTTGCGGGTACCCACGCGAATCACTCTCATCTTTGGGCTGTTTTCTTCCTGCAGAAAAAGGCCCCAGGTCACAGTCCCCTCTGTTCCTTGTGTTCCTCAATACCTTGTCCAAGAACCAGAATCACTGGCTTGGAAGAAAGGAACTTCAGAACCTGGCCTGTGGCTAGCTGGGGCTCAGAGTGGGGAAATACTTGGGCTGGTCCCTTTCACCTTCCTCAGTACCTTCTGCCCTCCTCAGGGATCCAGAGAAGCAGAGACTAGAGGGAGGCAACAGTAGGACCTGCTGTTGCTGCCACTGCAGTAACCAGGACACTGAGCCCTGAAGCCCACCTTGGCCAAGGAAGTTGTCAGTAGGAGTGCTGTGCACAGCCAGGTGGATAAAGAGATAAGGCCCATCAGCCTGGCCACAGGAAGGGTGGGGCCTGCAGCTGGCAGGGGCGGGGCAGCCAGGACCACACTGGGGAACCTGTGCTGAGTCACTGGAGGATAGATTCCCTATCTACAACAGACGAGGCACTTGAGAAAATTTCAGTGCCATCCAGATGCCACATGGAGTAGACTAGAGTCTAAGAGCAGCAAGCTGCCACCTTCTCCAGCAAGAGGCCCAGATGTCTGGCTGCAAAAGAACTCAAGAGGATGAAGATGCCACAGTGGGGAAAGCTGACAGTATTAACAGTCACTTAATCTGGCTGGACTGCATGCATTAAGGACTGAGGTCAACAGATCTGATGTACAGTCCTGCTCAGCCTCTTGGCTGGGTGACCTTGGGTACATTGTCCCATCAGGATCTGTTTGTTTATCTATAAAATGAAGAGGTTGGACTCAGGTTTCTTCTGCCTCAGATGTTCCATAAGACTAGGAGGCTGCGCTGCCTAAAGTTCGTTCACCTAGAGTGTTGTCTCCAGTTTCGCCAACAAGGAAATATTGGGAGGGCAGAGCCCAAGTCAAGAACTCAAGAGGACACGCCTCTTCCTCCTGCCAGAGTACCTTGGACAAAAGTATTCACTGCCAAGCAGGTAGAACTGAATTCTTCAGTCTAAGACAGACGTCCCATTTCTCTTTTTTTTTTTTTTTGAGATGGAGTCTTACTCTTTTGCCCAGGCTGGAGTGCAGTGGCATGATCTAGGCTCACTGCAACCTCTACCCCCCGGGTTCAAGGGGGGCATGCACCACCATGCCCAGCTAATTCTTGCATTTTTAGTAGGGATGGGGTTTCACTATGTTGGCCAGGCTGGTCTCGAACTCCTGACCTTGTGATCCTCCTGCCCCAGCCTCCCAAAGCGCTGGGATTACAGGCCTGAGCCACCACATCCAGCCTGATCCCATTTCTTTCTACATCAGACAGTAGCCACTGTAGATACTGATACTGTCAACAGTGGACATTCCCTGATATGGGATGTTCATCCTATGGAGTTCCTTTTTTTTTTTTTTTTGAGACGGAGTCTGGCTCTGTCGCCCAGGCTGGAGTGCAGTGGCTGGATCTCAGCTCACTGCAAGCTCCGCCTCCTGGGTTCACGCCATTCTCCTGCCTCAGCCTCCCAAGTAGCTGGGACTACAGGCGCCCACCACCTCGCCCGGCTAATTTTTTGTATTTTTTAGTAGAGACGGGGTTTCACCGTGTTAGCCAGCATGGTCTCGATCTCCTGACCTCGTGATCCGCCCATCTCGGCCTCCCAAAGTGCTGGGATTACAGGCTTGAGCCACCGCGCCCGGCCTTTTTTTTTTTTTTTTTTTTTCTTTCAGACAGAGTCTCCCTCTGTCGCCTAGGCTGGAGTGCAGTGGCACATTCTCAGCTCACTGCAACCTCCACCTCCCAGGTTCAAGCGATTCTCCTGTCTCAGCCTCCCAAGTAGCTGGGATTACAGGTGCATGCTGCCACACCAGCTAATTTTTTGTATTTTTAGTAGAAACGGGGTTTCACCATGTTCCCTAGGCTAGTCTCGAACTCCTGAGCTCAGGCAATCCACCTGCCTTGGCCTCCCAAAGTGCTAGGATTACAGGCATGAGCCACTGTGCCCAGCCTAATTTTTATATTTTTAGTAGAGACGGGGTTTCACCATGTTGGCCAGGGTGCTATGGAGTTCTTTTGCACCCAAACATCTGGGGTCTCTATTGTGGGAGCAGGTGACAGTTTGCTGCCCTCAGACTCTGGTCTACTCCGTGTGATCACGCCAGTAAATTAACCCTGGGAGACCCTTTGCAAATTAGGCTAGGCTTGAAATACTAAACGTGGCCACCAAAATTCTGGGCCACAGGGAGCCCACAGAAAGGACTCTAAGGTCCCAGAACTACTAGGTTCAAACAATTCCTTAAGTTCCTTGAATGTGCACAGCATATTCAAGTCAAACCGTTTCATTAAAAAATAAAACATTGAGCACTTCTATGTTGAAGCTATTGCTTCTGCATATTGTTGTCCTCTCAACAATCCTATCAGGTAGACAAGACAGGCACCTTTGGGACCATGTTACAGAAGCAACGGGTGGCACCAAGGCATGAGGTGACTTGCCCAGGGTCACAGAGATAATAACCGAGAAAGAGTTGGGGCTACAATTCAGATCTTCCTACTCCTGGTCCTGGGCTCCGGAATGACTGCAGGAGCAAAGATTCCAGCCCTCACCAACCGGCTGGACAGGGGGAGATTAGCAGCTCCCCATCTCTTTCTTATCTCAGCCTGACAGTGGCCTCCACCAACTCTGCAGTTTGTGCACAAGCCCAGGGCTCAGCAAGCAGGCTTGTAATGGGAAGGCCCACAGCGGCCTCCCACCCACGGTAGTAATTCAGTAGGTGTGTCTCAGCTGAGGACTTGGAGAGTTGGTTGTGGCTGGGAGACCACTGTAATACAAAAATAAGGCGCACTTCTAAGACGTTTGTGTGCAGTTCGGAGGCTTGGCTTATGCTCTCTCCTCTGAATCAAAATTGGAACGTGTCTTCCCAAAGGGGCCGCATCTACATCCGCCTCGGCCCAGCCTCGAATGAAAGGACCACGTCTGTGTAGACGAACGTTCGCGGTCTGGGTCACTAAATCTAGAGCCGTGCATCCCAGGCCTGATGGGAATCCCACCCAGATGCCCGCAGGGACCGGGGTTCTGTTCCAGACAATCCTTCCACTCTTAACCCAGCACCACCGCTCTCTTGATTTCCCCATTCCTTCCGGAGGGCAACAGAACTACTGGCCCTTTAAAAACTATTCGGCCCAAAAAAAAAAAAAAAAAGCCGTTCTGACCAATAGCGACTGAGGATGGCAACCTGGGGCCAATTGCTGCACGGCTCGTCCAGAAGCCCAAAGTGTGCTGGTCACCGGCTCAGCACTCACCGCCGTTGCAGCCGCATTGCCGTTACCAGACATGGCTCCGCTTAGGAAGTAGGCTGTGTTTGGGTGCCGCTAAGGTCCCCCAGCCCCGGGAAGCCGGGGGCTCCGGCCGGCGAGTACCGGGGACACGTGGGGCCCGAGCTTGTCCTACAGTCTGACTCCTGGTCTCCGCAGGGCCACGTCACTTCCGGCGCCCTCCCTCGAAGGGGAGGTCCCTCCCTCTGGGCGGGAATTGGAACATTGCGACAGAGTGGACCTCCTCATTCGACCTCTCCATTCCCCAGCTGTGGCATGAGCAAGTAGTGCAGCTTCTATGGCGCTTCCTTTGCTCTGTTCAAACTTAGCTTTGCTACATCCCTGAAGTAGGCAGCATTTTTCTTTTTGATACAGGTCTCACTGTGTCCCCAGACTAGAGTGCAGTGGATGACCACGGGTCACTGCAGCTTTGACCTCCCAGCTTCAGCGATCCCCCCACCTCAGCCTCCCAAGTAGCTGGGACTACAGGTGCACAGCACCACGTCCGGCTAATTTCTAGATTTTTTGTAGAGACAGCAGGGAGGTGGTCTCACTGTGTTGCCCAGGCTGGTCTCTAACTCCTGGACTCAAGCAATTATCTCACCTTGGCCTCCTAAAACGCTGGGATTACAGGCGTGAGCCACTGGCCCAGCCAGCATTTCAATTCTTAAGATGAGGAAACTGGTTCAGAGAGATTAAAGGTCATGCCTAAAGACAAGTAACTGAAGTGGGAGCACAAACGCTACATACTTGTAGTGAGAAAAGAGCTTATTAGGAAAAGTGCTTTCCCATGAACATAATGAACAATCATGATTAATAATCACCCAGCTGGGTGCAGTGCCTCACACCTATATTCCCAGCACTTTAGGAAGCCAAGGCAGGAAGACTGCTTGAGCCCAGGAGTTTGAGACCACCCTGGGCAACATGGTGAAAACCTCATCTCTACAAAAAATACCAAAATAGCCAGTGTGCAGCCGGGCACGGTGGCTCAAGCCTGTAATCCCAGCACTTTGGGAGGCCGAGACGGGCGGATCACGAGGTCAGGAGATCGAGACTATCCTGTCTATAGATCGAGACTATACAGTGAAACCCTGTCTCTACTAAAAAATACAAAAAAAAGCCGGGCGCGGTGGCTCAAGCCTGTAATCCCAGCACTTTGGGAGGCTGAGACGGGCAGATCACAAGGTCAGGAGATCGAGACTATCCTGGCTAACACGGTGAAACCCCGTCTCTACTAAAAAAAAAAAAACAAAAAACTAGCCAGGCAAGGTGGCGGGCGCCTGTAGTCCCAGCTACTCGGGAGGCTGAGGCAGGAGAATGGCGTAAACCCGGGAGGCGGAGCTTGCAGTGAGCCGAGATCCGGCCACTAAAAAAAAAAAAGAAAAGAAAAAGAAAATATCCAGTGTGGTGGCACACGCCTGTAGTCCCAGCTACTCAGGAGGCTGAGGTGTGAGGATCGCTTGAGCCCAGGAAGTCGAGGCAGCTGTGAGCTATGGTGGTGCCACTGCACTGTCGCCTGGATGGCAGAGTGAGACCCCCCTTTTTTATGTTTTTTTTAATTTTTTTTTTGAGATGGAGTTTCACTCTTGTTGCCCAGGGTGGAGTGCAATGGTGTAATCTCGGCTCACCGCAACCTCCGCCTCCTGGGTTCAAGCAATTCTCCTGCCTCAGCCTCCTGAGTAGCTAGGATTACAGGCACCTGCCACCACAGTCAGCTAGTTTTTGTGTTTTTAGTAGAGATGGGGTTTTACCATGTTGGTCAGGCTGGTCTCGAACTCCTGACCTCAGGTGATCCGCCCACTTCAGGCTCCCAGAGTGCTGGGAATACAAGCATGAGCCACCGCGCCATGTACTTAGCACTGTACAAAGAACTGGACACCTATTTGCTTGTTAGGCTTTCATAACAGCCATATAGGGTAGGTGTTATAATCCCTAATGCACAGATGAAGAAACAGATTGATGGGGAAAGAGTGGGAGTAGGGTGAGGGATAAGAGACTACACATTGGGTACAGTGTACACTGCTTGGGTGATCGGCACCAAATCTCAGAAACTACTGCTAAAGAACTTGTTCACATAACCAAATATCACCTGTTCCCCAAAAGCCCACTGGGGGAAAAAAAAAAAAAAACACAGTTGAGAAGGTAAGATGTACCCTAAGTCAAACAGCACAACTAGGATTCGAACCCAGGTCAGTGGATCCAAAGTCTACTCATAGCAGCTACAATACTGCCACTATTTTTTTCTTTTTTACTTTTTGAGACAGGGTCTCTGTCACCTAGGCTGGAGTGCAGTGGTGTGATCAAGGCTCACTGCAGCCTCAACTTCCTGGGCTCAAGCAATCCTCCCACCTCAGCCTCCTGAGTAGCTGGGACCACAGGCAAGCGCCACCAGGCTGGGCTAGTTTATTTTTATTTCTTGCACAGACGGGGGTCTCACTATGTTGCCTGAGGGGTTGGTCTTGAACTCCTGGACTCAAGTGATCCTCTCACCTCAGTCCCGCAAAGTGTTGGGATTACAGGCATGAACCACCGCGCCCAGCCCATGGCAATCCTAAATACTACCTAAACCACAATGTCAAACGTACTTCCTCCAATTAAACAACATAGGAGATGAAATTAGGTGAGGCTGTAGAGAAAAAAACAACATAGGAGCAATTTTCAGACAGGCAGCGCCACCCAAATTACACAGGGACACCTAGCAACATAAACTTTAGCTGACAATTTCAAAGAGGGAAAGGTGTTTCCAGAAAGGACCTTTTCTCCTGTTTATCATCTGGTAGTAAGTACAGCAAGATGCCAACCTACCCATTATTAAGGTAGGTTAAGCCCAAAGCTCCCTACCAGAGTCTGCCTCCTGCTTGAGTATTTTGCCCAAATTACAGCCATAGAGACCAGCAAGAGGAAAGAGCAAGAGTTGTTTTGTGTGTTTTGGTCCAGGCTGCTCCTGGAGCTCAGTCATTAGGTCTTTTGCAGAGGTTCTTCAGTAAATTGAACTGTACGCAATGCCACAGGCCCCACCCATTACCGGAACGAGACTGAGCCAACATGGTCTCCAAGAACACCATAGGAGGGAAGTGGAATGCCAGGAGAGCAGAGGGAAGGAAGTCCATCATGCAGTTAAGAATCACCAGGAAGTCCCCAGAAAAAAATCCTTAAGCTCCCAAATCATTATATTCTTTTATTTATAGACTCTGCGAGCAAGGACCCAAGCACAGCCTGGTGCTCTTGGATAGAGAATAAAGCAGCTATTGTCCACACTCAGAGGTTGCTGAGGTGCCCTCCCCCACTGATCTGGAATGATCTACACTGCTAGTGAAGAGGAGGGATGGCAGGCTGGCTAAATAAGAAGGCAGGGAAAGAAAGTCTGCTTTAGTTCTGAGGGCTGTGACATTAGATGAGAGTGGAGCCCTGGGCATGTCAGCCAGCCTTCCGTGTAACGCCCACTCAGGTCCCATTGTGTCTGTCCTCTCGGTCCTCCACTGTTGCCCACATCTTCCTCCAGGCTGCTTAAGTGCCCCTCCTGGAGTGCATGAGCAGGTCGCGCTGCAGCCCAGCCTCCAGGCTGGAGGTCAGTCTGGCTGTGGGAGGATCGGTCAGCAGAGTCAATTTGTTGAAAACACCTCTGCCAAAGTAGTCAGCAATCACAGAAAAGCTGTCATTGGAGCACTTGAGCTGCAGGAGAAGAGGAGGAAAGGAGTACCAATCAGAATCAAAGTGCCTGTTTCTCAAATGAGGAGGAGATAAGGAAACAAGCCCTCCAGTGACTCTGTGACACTAGTGGGAATCCCCTGGCCCATCTAGCCCACTCATCCCCACCTGATGCTGGAATTGATCATGGAGATCTCGTTTCTGTTCCTGGGCCCGGATCATATCCATGACCTTCCGGTTTTCAGGGAGGCAGGTGGGACAGTCAGCATCACTTTCCGAGTAACTCTCAAAGCAATGTTGGTGGAAGGAGTGGCCACACAGGAAGTGGACTGAGGGCAACTCCAAGGCACTGTTACAGATGCTGCACTTGGTCTTTTGGAAAATCTTAGGACTACAGGGAAGAAAGACCAGAAGTGAGTGGCAAAAGTGAGGGCAAGGCCAGGAGTCAAGGATAAGAAAGAAGGCAGCTGAAGTGGGCGGGGCAAGGTCCCTGGTAAGGCCCCTTAAGGCCCTGCCCTGCTGTTCTTATCGTCTTAGGGGAGTCAAATGATTATAACAGCCCTGGACCTGTAGTGAGTCTTAGCATGCTCCCAACGAGGCCAACTCAGCCTGGGGATCATTTCCTCTCTCTCCATTTTCACAACTGCCACTAAATTAACTTTCAGGTCTGTAGTCAGATGTGACCCTTTCAGTGAGGCCTTTCCTGGCCACCTTCTCTCTTTTTTTTTTTTTTTTTTTTTTGAGGCAGATCTTACAGCACAGCAAGCCCAGGCTGGAGTGCAGTGGCCAGATCTCTCGGCTCTGGCTCCACTCCCGGGTTCCCACGCCATTCTCCTGCCTCAGCCTCCCAAGTAAGCCCCAGGACTATAAGCCATATACCGTGGATTTTTTGCATTTTTTGTTTTGCCGGTGCGGTCAATCATACAGAAACACGATTTTTGATGGCGGATCTCTAATCCTGCAAGCTCCGCCTCCGGGTTCCAGCCATTCTCCTGCCTCAGCCTCCAGAGTAGCTGGGACTGGGCGCCGCCGCCCTGCTAGTTTTTGTATTTGCGACGGGGTTTCACGTTGGCAGGATGGTCGATCTCCTGACAGCCAGTCCGCCGTCTCGGCACTAGTCTCTTTTGCAGTTACCTGGGAAGCTTCCGGGCACTGCGCCGGCCTATTAGAGGCGGGATGCTGCCCGTGTGTTAAGCCGGATGGATCTCGATCTCCTGACCTCGTGATCAACCCGATAAAGGCCTCCCAAAGATGCTGCATTGCAGAAGCGTGAGCCACCGCTTGACCAGCCACAGCCTAAACTTGTTGACCACTTCTTCCCCATCTCCCCTTAGCTTTTGTTCATTTTCACACTGAGAACTTATCACCACCTAACGTACTACAAAAGTTTGCCTATTAGTCCGGGCGTGGTGGCTCACACCTGTAATCCCAGCACTTTCGGAGGCCCAGGCAGGTGGATCACCTTGGCCGGGCGCAGTGGCTCACACCTGTAATCCCAGTACTTTCAGAGGCTGAGGCAGGTGGATCACCTGAGGTCAGGAGTTCTAGACCAGCCTGGCCAATATGGCAAAACCCTGTTTCTACTAAAAATATAAAGATTAGCCAGGCATGGTGGCAGGCACCTGTAATCCCAGGTACTCGGGGGGCCAAAGTAGAAGAATAGCTTAAACCCAGGAGGCAGAGGTTGCGGTGAGCTGAGACCACACCATCGCACTCCAGCCTGGGGGACAAGAGTGAGACTTCATCTCAAAAAAAAAAAAAAAAGTTTGCCGGTTTGGCCAGGCGCGGTGGCTCATACAATCTCAGCACTTTGGGAGGCCAAGACAGGCAGATCCCCTGAAGTCAGGAGTTCAAGACCAGCCTGGCCAACATGGTGAAACCCTGTCTCTACAAAAATACAAAAATTAGCCAGGCATGGTGGGAGGCACCTGTAATCCCATCTACTCAGGAGGCTGAGGCAGGAGAATTGCTTGAACCCAGGAGGTGGAGGTTGCTGTGAGCCGAGATCGCAACATTGCACTCTAGCCTGGGTGACAGAGTGAGACTCCATCTCAAAAAAAAAAAAAAAAAAGTTTGCCTATTTAACATGTTTGCTGTCTGTCTCTTCTAAAACATAAAGCTCCAGGAAGGCCAGGCTTTTTGCCTGTGCTGTTCAGAATAGTGCTTGGGACATCACAGAGACTCAGAATTTGTAGAATGAAGAAACTGTTGTTCTCTAATAAATATTTTACAGAATGTTAAGGGCAGATAAGATTTCAGAGTTGGGATTATGGCTGGGCACGGTGGCTCATGCCTGTAATCCCAGCACTTTGGGAGGTCAAGGCGGGAGGATCACTTGAGGCCAGGAGTTCGAGACCAGTCTGGTCAACACTGTAAACCCCATCTCTACTAAAAATACAAAAATTAGCTGGGCTTGGTGGCGCACGCCTGTAATCCCAGCTACTTTGGAGGCTGAGGTGGGAGGATCACTTGAGCCCGGGAGGTCAAGGCTGCAGTGAGCCGTGATCACGCTCCTGCACTCCAGCCTCAGTGACAAGATCCTGTCTCAAAAAAGAAAAACACCAGAATGGCTTCCAACCACAATATGGATGTGTTTAGAAAAGGTAAAATACAGGCATATAAAGAACAAAAAGTACCTGCTACAAAATAATATCCTCCAAAGCCCAGTAAATAATGATCTGTGTAATAAACCATTTTTTAGAATTCCTCCATTAAAACACACCTTGAAGAATCAAAATGCTCAAAAGCACTCCATAGAATCCTCTATGCAAAGTACTTAGTAATAAATACCCTGTGAAGGGCAAGTTATCCCCTGGATGACTCCACATATCCATGCCCTGGGTACCTGGCCTTGAGCTCTTGGATCTCCTGGCGGATACGGGTGGTCTCCTCTCGGTACCGCCGCACCCGCAGCTCATCCTGTGCAATCTGCTGGCTCTGTTTCTGTAGTTTTTGGACCAGGTAGTCTCTGATGACGGACAGTGTGGCTGTGGAGTTGTGGGCCAGGGTCTGCACCACTGAGATTGGGGTCCAAGAGGAAACAAGACAATGAACTGCGTGCGGCACTCTCTGGATAGAGTTGAAGGGCCCCTGCCACAGAGCCCAGCTGTCAGCAGCTTGTCACCCACCCATCCTGTCTTCCCAAGTACCTAGAAGAGGTGGCATGAGGTTCTTGTTCTCGATATGCTTGAGGACAGCTGCCACATACTCCTTGCAGTCCTCCTCCTTGCGAGCGAAGTAGCTAAGGGCCTGCTCCCACAAGGAGGGGTCCTGCTCCCCATGGCGCTCACACACGGTGATGACCTGCCGGTACTGCTCGTGCTGCATGTGGTAGTGCATGATCTGCTGGAATCTGTGGCCGGGGCAAGGGCACACCTCAGTGGCTGTCTCTGGAAAATGACTTGGATTCTTCCCCTTTCCCTGAAATTCCCCAAACTCTTACAGCTTCCCCTGCTCATAGAGGTAAAGGACACCATCCTGGAAGTCATGCATCTGGCACAGGACCAGGGCCTTGTCAAAGACGTCGCAGAAGCGACCACTCTTCAGCAGGGAAATGGCCTCTGCGTGAAGCTTCTCTTTGACCTGGAGAAGAAGGAGGGCAGAGTTGCTGGACAAAAGGGGAAAATCACAAGGTCTCTTTGGACAAGGCCAGTCAACTCTTTCCCTCAGTCCATTCCCTCTTCACAGAGGACCACTGAGCCCCGTGGTAAGGTGTTACTGGTCTAAGGAATGCAGTGAAAGGCAGCCCCCAAGACGGAAGAATGGAGATGGCATGAACTGTCTTTTCTCCTGCAGCCCTGGCCAGGCCTCACCTGTGGGTCCTTTTCATGAGCCCAGTTCTGCAGTCGCAGCTCAAGGAGTGTGTCGTAGATGCCCTGGGGTGAGTCTGGCTGCACTTCACTCATGTGCTCTAGGAAGGCCTTCAGCTCTCGCGGGTTATTGGCAAAGATGGGGATGAACTCCTCAGAGTTGGCCTAGGATGGCAAGGGAGGAGAAAGGAGGCTGAGTGAGTGGGTGTGATATACAGGAAGCCCCTGAAGTGATCCCCACTGTCTGAAGCTCTTTTCCCTGCAGCCTCACCCTGCAGCCTGGGGCCTCCCTATCGCTGCGGCCTTCGAGGCTGGGCCGATAATCAGTACAAAGTCCCTTCAGCAACTGAGTTGTCTGCTCTGGTATATGGTGCATGAGGATCTTGCCATAGCGCTTCATGTTGCTCTCTGCCTGCTCAAAAGGCAGCTTGCCGATGTACCGAAGGGCTTCCTGATAATTCTGTGGAAAAGTAAAGGGCAGAGTAGTGCATACTCCTGCCTCAGCCACCAGAAAGCACTTTCATCATTCTGGGGATGTCTTCAAAAACAACACGGCTCGGCCCAAGTTAAGAGTCTCACCTGGCCGGGCGCGGTGGCTCACGCCTGTAATCCCAGCACTTTGGGAGGCCGAGGCGGGAGGATCACGAGGTCAGGAGATCGAGACCATCCTGGCTAACCCGGTGAAACCCCGTCTCTACTAAAAAATACAAAAAAACTAGCCGGGCGAGGTGGTGGGCGCCTGTAGTCCCAGCTGCTTGGGAGGCTGAGGCAGGAGAATGGCGTAAACCCGGGAGGCGGATCTTGCAGTGAGCTGAGATCCGCCCACAGCACTCCAGCCTGGGCGGGAAAGCCAGAAAAAACAACACGGCTCGGCCCAAGTTAAGAGTCTCACCTCTACTCAGGAGGATGGGGTGGGAGGATCACCTGAGCCCAGGAATTCAAGTCCAGCCTGGGCAACATAGCGAGACCCTGTCTCTTGGGGAAAAAAGACAGAGTCTCACCTACCTTAATGTCCTCTAGCTGGATCTTCAGGTACCACTCATGATGTGCATGGTTCTCTGCCAGGTACAGGGCATGGGAGTAGTAACCAGCCTGCCGGAGGACCTTGATGGCTGTCTCCACATCAAAGTGGACTTCACTCTCACTTTTTGTCTGCCAAGGAGACATGAGACAAAATCATTTACACAGACGTAGCTAGAGAAGGGAGAGGAAACAGGCATCTGACTTTCAGACAGATGCCTAAGGTAATACCATAAAGTCCACGCTTTGAAAATATTATGCTAGTCAGCCTGTGGGAGTGTCTGACTAAAGTTTTCCTCTGCCCCTACCATTAGAGGGACACCGCTAGGGACAGGGCTTCCCCAGTGCCACCACCCTGGGCTTAGATACCATGGGAAGTTCTAGAGTCATAAAACAAGAGGGGAGATGGCACAGAACTAACAGGAACAGCCGCTCCTCTAAATAAGGTCAGCCCTTTCCTCTCCCTATGTCTTGCTGAAACGAACGAGTCCCGGTGGAGCCACCTCATGCTCAGTGGGGCCTCCAGGACTCTCCCACCAACACCATCCTGCACCTTGATGAACTCCTCCAGCTTCGAGCTGTCCTTGAGCTTGGTATAGCAGTTGAGGAGCAGGGTGGTATGATCAGCATTGGCCAGGGATTGTCGGTGCAGGGTCTGCAGGTAGGCAGTCAGGTTGTGAATGCGCTGGGCATCTAGAAACTTGCGGATCACGTAGGATGGCTCCAACTTTCCAATGGTTCTAGGGAGACATGTGCACCAGACAGCATCTGAATCACTACACTTGTCCAACTCATGTACACAGAAATCACTTGCAGATCTTCTCAAAATGCTAATTCTATTTCAGTGGATCTGGGGTGGGGTCTGAGATTCTGCATTTCTAACAAAGTCCCAGGTAATATCGGTGCTACTAGACTGGGACCACAGTGGGTAGCAAGGCTCCAGGGCACTGCTTCTTAAAATTTGGCTAAAAATAGGAATTCTAAAGAGAATGGGGAAGAGGCTAGACAGGTTTCTTTTTATATTATTATTTTCTTGTTGTTTTATTGCTGTATTTTTGTTCTTTTTCTTATATATTATTATTTTTTAATTTAATTAATTTTTTTTTTTTTTTTGAGATGGAGGTTTGCTCTTGTTGCCCAGGCTGGATTGCGGTGGCACAATCTCGGCTCACGACAGCCTCTGCTTCCCAGGTTCAAGTGAATCTCCTGCCTCAGCTTCACAAGTAGCTGAGATTACAGGCATATGCCACCACGCCCAGCTAATTTTTGTTTTTGTTTTTGTTTTTGTTTTGTTTTTGAGACGGAGTCTCGCTCTATCGCCCAGGCTGGAGTGCTGTGGCCGGATCTCAGCTCACTGCAAGCTCCGCCTCCCAGGTTTACGCCATTCTCCTGCCTCAGCCTCCAAGTAGCTAGGATTACAGGCGCCCGCCACCTCGCCCGGCTAGTTTTTTGTATTTTTTAGTAGAGACGGGGTTTCACCGGGTTAGCCAGGATGGTCTCGATCTCCTGACATTGTGATCCACCCGTCTCGGCCTCCCAAAGTGCTGGGATTACAGGCTTGAGCCACCGCGCCCGGCCTAATTTTTTTTTTAAGCTAGGATTACAGGCATCCACCACCATGCCCAGCTAAATTTTGTATTTTTAGTAGAGATGGGGTTTCACCATGTTGGCCAGGATGGTCTTTAACTCTTGACCTCTGATCCACCTGCCTCGGCCTCCCAAAGGGCTGAGATTACAGGCATGAGCCACCACGTCTGGCCTTGTATTTTTTTTTTTTTTAAGTGGAGACAGGGTTTCACCATGTTGGCCAGGCTAGTCTCGAACTCCTAACCTCAAGTGATCCACCCGCTTCAGCCTCCCAAAGTGCTGGGATTACAGGCATGAGCCATGGCACCCAGCCATATTTTTAAATCTATGTATTTATTTGTTGTTAGAAATGGGGTCTTGCTATGTTGCTCAGACTGGGCTCAAGCAATCCTCCCACCTTGGTCTCCCAAAGGGATAGGATCACGGGCACATGCCACTGCACCCTAGCCTTAGACAGGTTTCTTTTATTTATTTATTGTTTTTAGACGGAGTCTCGCTCTGTCGCCCAGGCTGGAGTGCAGTGGCGCAATCTCAGCTCACTGCAAGCTCCGCCTCTGGGGTTCATGAAGGCCATTCTCCTGCCTCAGCCTCCCGAGTAGCTGGGACTACAGGCACCCACCACCACGCCCAGCTAATTTTTTGTATTTTTTAGTAGAGACGGGGTTTCACCATGTTAGCCAGGATGGTTTCGATCTCCTGATCTCATGATCCGCCCACGTTGGCCTCCCAAAGTGCTGGGATTACAGGCGTGAGCCACCGCACCCGGCCACCTTAGACTGGTTTCTAAAACCCCTTCTCAAGGCAGAAAATTCCAAGAATTAGTACTGAGGGAAGGAATTATGGAAGCAAGAAATGAATCTCTTTTCCCCCTTAAAGAACCAGGTCAAAGTAAGTATTTACAAAGGCCAAGCTAAAGGTTAAAATGAGAGGTAATCATCAGCTGAACTGCATACTGGTCATATAATATTTGACCCTAAAATTCCCTTTTCAACAAGGAATCTTGTCCTCTCATTTAAGGCATCATGGTTCCTGTAAAAAAAATTAAAAAGGCCGAGCATGGTGGCTCATATCTGTAATCCTAACACTTTGGGAGGCCAAGGCAGGTGGATTGCCTGAGCTCAGGAGTTCGAGACCAGCCTAGGGAACACCGTAAAACCCCGTCTCTACTAATAATACAAAAAATTAGCCCGGCATGGCGGCATGCACCTGTAATCCCAGCTACTCGGGAGGCTGAGATAGGAGAATCGCTTGAACCCGAGGCAGAGGCTGCAGAGAGCTGAGATCACACCATTGCACTCCAGCCCGGGTAAAAGGTGAGAATCCATCTCAAAAAACAAAACAAAACAAAAACAAAAACAAAACGCTGGGCGCAGTGGCTCATACCTATAATCTCAGCACTTTGGGAGGCCGAAGCAGGCAGACCACCTGAGGTCAGGAGTTCATGACCAGCCTGTCTAACATGGTGAAACCCCGTTTCTACTAAAAATACAAAAACTTGGCTAGTTGTGGTGGCATGCACCTGTAATCCCAGCTACTCGCGAAACTGAGACAGGAGAATCACTTGAACCCAGGAGGCAGAGGTTGCAGTGAGCCAAGATCGCACCATTGCACTCCAGCTTGGGCAACAAGAGCGAAATTCCATCTCAAAAAAAAAAAACTAACAAAAACAAACAAAACAAAAACAAAAGCAAAAACAGTTCCTGGTAGAATTCTAGCCCCTACCTGGAGCATGGATGGGCTTTAGCTATCTAGCTGCCTGTCCCTGCATTCACAGCTATATCCCAAAGTGCCTCCAGACTGACCGGATATACTGCTGGACAGCCCCATCGTGGTTGCCCTTGCTGTAGAGATGGTCTCCATACTGCATGAAAATCTGGGCCAGCCCATCACTGTCCAGATGTTGGCTCTTGGCAAGGTTAATCGCCATCTCAAATAGGTTCTTCTTAAATAGCATCTAGAAGGGAAGAGAGATTAGAAAATTGGTAGAAGTGGTCCTGGTAAGACACTTTCCCAAAATGTGCCCACAACATGCAAAACAGAAAGTCCTGGATTTCTGATCTGCCTAGATCCTAGACACACCTAGAGCTCCCAGAAATCCCCAAGATCAGTATCACCTTATTTCACAAGGTGCTCTGGAAACAAAGTGAACCCTTAGAGTGGGCTCAGACTCCCAGCCATTATTTCCCTCTAAAGCCCCATCCCAGGCCATTTACCTTATAATCCTACCCTAAGGAAGCTGAGTAAGGCTGTGACCCACAAGGAGGGAAACACCCTAGCCAATATGACTTGGGGAACCTGCTCCTGCAGCTGCTTCTAGGTGCCTGTGGCCAGCTCTGGGAGCCTGGTGGCCTTGCCTCCAGTTTGGTCTGTGTGTCCTTCTCCTGCAGTGCGTGGACCCGCCCATCCCGCGTCAGCACGTACAGGGAGCCCCACTCAGCAAGCACATCCACTACATCCTCAAAGACGGCGCTATAGGCTATGAACTTGTTGCACAGGTCATAGATGTTTAGAATCTGCTTGTCGGAGCTCTGTGAGTCCCTGCTGGTAAACTCTGACCTGCATAGGAAAGAAAAAGCACCAGATATTTGGACATCTCTGTCTTATCTCCCTTTTATTTCCTTTCCCATGATAACTTTGGTGCACATTCCACCCAGCACAAATCACCTCTCTGGTCCCTCACATCCCATAACATGCAGCACTATGCTGGTAGTTGTAGAAAGAGAACATATAAACCTGACCTTACCCTTTAGGATCCTACAATTAACCCAAGCAACAGATGAGAAAATTAAGTACATTCAGATATCCATTCATTTAGAAAATAATCATCCAATACATGGTATATTTAAAACATTGTGCCTGGAACTGAATGAAAGCAAAACAAACCAGCATCTAACAGGGAGTACTTTCATCATGCAGAAGACCCCACCTACCCCTTAAAAAAACAAAACCAAAACAAGACAAAAAACTTGCATCCCACATTTCCCAGCACTTTCTAATTTCTCCACTCCTGAATCCTTTGTTCCTCTGCCCAACTTATTTTGACAAAAGAGTTAAAAAACAAAACAAAGTAAGGACGGGCGCGGAGGCTTACGCCTGTAATCCCAGTGCTTTAGGAGGCCGAGGCGGGCAGATCATGAGGTCAGGAGATTGAGACCATCCTGACTAACACAGTGAAATTCCATCTCTACTAAAAATACAAAAAATTAGCTGGGCATCAGGGCAGGCACCTGTAGTCCCAGCTACTCGGGAGGCTGAGGCAGGAGAATGCCGTGAATCCAGGAGGCGGAGCTTGCAGTGAGCCGAGATCGTGCCACTGCACTCCAGCCTGGGCAACAGAGCGAGACTCCGTCTCAAACAAAACAAAACAAAACAAACAAACAAACAAAAAAACAGGTCCAAATTCCCTGGAGCATTCTAGTATACTAGGGCTATGTAGCAAACACCTGCAGCAAAAACACCCATTTTTCATTAAAAAAAAATGTTATAACCAACTCTAGATATAAGTGTCACCAGCTGGGTACAGTGGCTCATGCCTATAATCCCAGCACTTTGGGAGGCCGAGGCAGGTGGATCACCTGAGGTCAGGAGTCTGAGACCAGCCTGGTCAACATGGTGAAACCTTGTCTCTACAAAAAATACAAAAAGTAGCCGGGCATGGTGGCACATGCCTGTAATCCCAGCTACTCAAGAGGTTGAGGCAGGAGAATCACTGGAACCCAGGAGGCAGAGGTTGCAGTTAGCCGAGATCACGCCACTGCACTCCTGGGTGACAAAGCGAGACTCCATCTAAAAAAAAAAAAAAAAAAGAAATGTTATCTACATAACACCAGAGTAGGAGTAGGAGACTGGCAGGATCCAGGCATTAGGATTTTAAAATCAGGCGGACTCTGGGGAACAAGTCCAGCCCTCTCCCTGTCCCTTCTCACTGGAGTCCTTACTTGGGAGAAACCTTCCGGTCACGGGAGACAATGACAAGGTAGCCTCTAAACCAGTGGGCAATGAGCTTGTGGCCCTCAAAGGCGAAGCAGGGCCCACGTTCATCAGGCTGGTACAAGTAGACACACTCATCCCCGGCCACAATGAACTGCAGGTCCTGAGAAGGGTCACTTAGGGCTGAGCAGCGCAGGCCACAACCATGGGTGTCCAACTCCACGCGAGGATAGTCTTTTCCAGAAACTATATAGGACTGCCAGAAGTAAGAAAGGGGTTAACAGGCTCCTTTGAGGAGGTAACACTAAGCCTTCACGAAGGTATTCTCATCTCCATACTGGCTCTTTTTTCCCTCTTAGCATTCTAAGTCTTTCTCTTGGCTGCTGACCTTCTTCATTAACCATCACCCATCTATTAAATATATAACAGGGGGCCGGGCGCGGTGGCTCACGCCTGTAATCCCAGCACTTTGGGAGGCCGAGGCGGGTGGATCACGAGGTCAGGAGATCGAGACCATCCTGGCTAACACGGTGAAACCCCGTCTCTACTAAAAATACAAAAAATTAGCTGGGCGCGGTGGCGGGTGCCTGTAGTCCCAGCTGCTCGGGAGGCTGAGGCAGGAGAATGGCGTGAACCCGGGAGGCGGAGCTTGCAGTGAGCCGAGATCGTGCCACCGCACTCCAGCCTGGGTGACAAAGCGAGACTCCGTCTCAAAAAAAAAAAAAATATATATATATATATATATAAAAAACAGGGACCACCATTTCTTTCTCTGTATATATTATTTCTATCTAGTACAGAAATTCTACAAGTAAGAGAAATGCAATAATCTTCTACTGTTTTATCAACAGTATTCCTGAGAGAGTAGACTGTTGTAAATCTGGGGCACCAGGAACAAGAAAAGTAAAGATACTTGTCCATTGTCATTTAAAAAGTTAGTTAGAAATAGGCCGGTGCAGGCTGGGCGCAGTGGCTCAAGCCTGTAATCCCAGCACTTTGGGAGGCCGAGACGGGCGGATCACGAGGTCAGGAGATCGAGACCATCCTGGCTAACATGGTGAAACCCCGCCTCTACTAAAAAACACACAAAAAAAACTAGCCGGGCGAGGTGGTGGGCGCCTGTAGTCCCAGCTACTCGAGAGGCTGAGGCAGGAGAATGGCGTAAACCCGGGAGGCAGAGCTTGCAGTGAGCTGAGATCCGGCCACTGCACTCCAGCCTGGGCGACAGAGCCAGACTCCGTCTCAAAAAAAAAAAAAAAAAAAAAAAAAAAAAAAGAAATAGGCCGGTGCAGTGGCTCATGCCTGTAATTCCAGCACTTTGGGAGGTTGAGGCAGGTGGACTGCTTGGGCCCAGGAGTTTCAGACCAGCCTGGGCAACACGGTGAAACCCCGTATCTAGAAAAAATACAAAAATTAGCCAGGCATGGTGACGCATGCCTGTAATCCCAGCTACTCAGGAGGCTGAGGTGGGAGGATCGCTTGAGCCCAGGAGGCAGAGGTTGCAGTGAGCTGATGCAGCGCCACTGCACTTCAGCCTGGGCGACACAGCAAGATCCTGTCTCAAGGGAAAAAAAAAAGCTAGTTAGAAATAAAATTCAAGGCCAGGCGCGATGGCTCATGCCTGTAATCCCAGCACTTTGGAAGGCCAAGGTGGGTGGATTACCTGGGGTCAGGAGTTCGACACCAGCCTGGCCAACATGGTGAAACCCCGTCTCTACTAAAAATACAAAAATTAGCTGGATGTGCTACTGTGCGCCTGTAATCCCAGCTACTCAGCTACTCAGGAGGCTGAGGTAGGAGAATCGCTTGAACCTGGGAGACAGAGGTTGCAATGAGTCGAGATCTCACCACTGCACTTCAGCCTGAGCAACACAGTGAGACTCCGTCTCAAAAAAGAGAAAGAAAATTCACGTCTTTTTACTACAAGCCCAGAGTCTAACTCTTCCCAGCTTCCTAGGCAAAGAAATAAAATACAAAGCTAGGCAAATGATTCGAATTATATGATTAAAATTTTAACAATCCCACCTTTCCTGTCACTTCCTTACCCTATCCCCCTGAGCAATGGAGAAGCCCTTCCTGCCTGCTCCTAAGAGTGGAGGCCTTGGTCATACCTGGACGTTCTCTGTTGTCACAACAAACAAGTGAGTGGTCTTTCCTGCTTGGCGAAAGGCCAATCCAGTTACAGGATAGTTGCCCTTGTGCAAAATCTGGGTCTTGCTATGCCGGTCTCGGGTGATGTCTCCTTTGTTCAATGTAACACTGCCATCTGTGAAACCTGTAGGAGAACAAGAAAATTACTTCAGTGAGGCTGAAAAGATCAGGAAATGGAGAGGGAAAAAAGACCCTTGAGGCACTCAGAAGTGACAAGCTTTCTCCATATACCCAACCTCTCTAATTAATGGTTAACCTGAATATTGGCACTCACTGACACATTTTCAAAGAACAAAATTAAATCCCTTCCCTTTCCAAACTTTATTTATTTTATTTATTTATTTATTTATTTTGAGATGGAGTTTCCCTCTTATTGCCCAGGCTGGAGTGCAATGGCGCAATCTCAGCTCACTGCATATAACCTCCACCTCTCAGGTTCAAGCGATTCTCCTGCCTCAGTCTCCCTAGTAGCTGGGATTACAGGCATGTGCCACTATGCCCAACTAATTTTGTATTTTTAGTAGAGATAGGGTTTCTCCATGTCAGTCAGGCTGGTCTCAAACTACCTCAGGTGATCCGCCCGCCTCAGCCTCCCAAAGTGCTGGGATTACAGGCGTGAGCCACTGTGCCTGGCCCCCATTCCAAACTTTAATATCTCAAAGGCCTCAGTTCAATACAAAGTGGTCTCACGAAAACAGTAAAGATGAGAAGCAGAAGCAACTCTGAAGAAAATATATAACGAATCTAGGAGTGTTAGTTTTGCCTTCTGTTTACCAATGGCCATAAAGTTGAGATTTTCATGGACAGTCAAACAAGATACAACAGTTGGCTCTGTTCCTGGAATAGCAGGGAAGATTCGAGTGCAGAGTGGATTGCCACCATCTCTCTTCTCCAGGTTCCAGATCTTAACCTGTGGACAGACCTCAGAAGTGTAAATGCTAGTCATTCTCCAAGAAAAAATCATTTCCAGGCTTCCAGATCTTTCCCATTTCCCTGCTGGGACTCACCAAGGGGTTGATGCCCTCTTCATCTTCTCCAACAGATGCCAGAATATTGTGCTGCTTCAGTTGGTACAGGTGTGTCACCCGTAGTTTGTAGGCCTGGAAGCCTGTAAGCTGTAGGGAACGTGGCAAGAACCAGATCTGGCCTTCCATATGTGCAGGGTAGTCAAGGAGCCTCCTTTCCAAGGAGAGATACTTATATTCAGACCAGAACTCAGATAACAATTACATGCATATAACTCTAAAATTTTCAAGGATTTTCCTACATATCATCTCATGGAACTCCCTATCTTAAAAAAAGTAGGGCCAGGCACGGTGACTCACGCCTGTAATCCCAGCACTTTGGGAGGCCAAGGAGGGCGGATCACCTGAGGTCAGGGGTTCGAGACCGGCCTGGCCAACATGGCGAAACCCTGTCTCTACTAAAAATACAAAAATTAGCCGAGCATAATGATGTGTGCCTGTTAGCTACTCAGGAGGTTGAGGCAGGATAATTGCTTGAACCCGGGAGGCAGAGGTTGCAGTGTGCCCAGATCACACCATTGCACTCCAGCCTGTGCAACAAGAGTGAAACTCCGTTTCAAAAAAAAAAAAAGAAAGCGGGCCATCCCAGCAGTTTGGGAGGCCGAGGCGAGTGGATCACGAGGTCAGGAGTTCAAGACCAGACTGGCCAATACGGTGAAACCCTGTCTGTACTAAAAATGTAAAAAATTAGCCGGGTGTGGTGGCGCACGCCTGTAGTCCCAGCTACTCGGAGGCTGAGGCAGGAGAATCGCTTGAACCCGGGAGGCGGAGGTTACAGTGAGCCGAGATCGTGCCACTGCGCTCCCGCCTGGGCAAGAGTAAGACTCCGTCTCAAAAAAAAAAAAAAAAAGAGTGAAAAAGGCCAGAGTTGAGTACCAGCAACATGAAGACGAAAGCAACAACTGCTAGCCTCATTTACCTCCTCGCCAACGATAACGGGCAGGGGAGAGCATGTCACTTTACATATTCATCTTTTAAAGCCAACTTGCATTTTTTTTTAATTGATCTCAAATTAAGCTTGTCAAATTGGCATGCACACTTCTCTTACAGATAAGGAAATTAAAACCCAGAGAGGTTAAATGACTTGCCCAGGATTGCTCAGTTGATAACAAGTTAGGAAATGGACTTCTTTCTTCCCGTAGATCACAGAACGACTCTGGATGACCAGCTAAAGGAAAGAGGCACGCGGCACTGACCCCTCCAACAAACAGATTTCATCCTAACTCGATCTCTTCGGGATCCCGGGAGGGAAAAGACAGCTCCAAACGAAGGATATCTCCAAAGACCAGGCTCCCTCGGCCTGAGTCGCAGACAGTGATGCCAGGAGGGAGGCAAAGGAACTTGGAAGCAGCGGATCCAGAAGCAGGTGTGGCCCCGGGAGCGGCCCCATCATTGCCCAGCGGCTCCTTCACCAGCTCCTTGTCGAAGAAAACGAAGCGCCGCCACTGCAGGTAGGCCGCCATTTTGGCCGAGGGCCCCCACCTCCGGGAGCTTTGTCACGTGAGCTGAGCCAGCGAATCACGTGGTCGGCAGCTTCCGGGAGCCCCTGGGCCCAGGATCTCTAGAGTCCGGGTGACAGCTTCCCGCTGCTGGGAAAGTGGGCGGGGCCGCGCGCGGTAGTCCTAGTTCCGCAGTGTGCGACTTTGCCGGATGTGACTGTAACTTCGCTAGCTAAAATGCTTGAGAGCGGACCCTTCATCCCTTTGAACGTGTTTCTTCCTAAAATGCGCGGGTACCGGGAGATCAAGATGAGCGATGTCATGCGCCTTGTGGACTGTAACCCGTCGTGCCTAAGTGAATGACGTTTTGACCTCACAGGACTGTTTTGGGGCATAAATGAAACAGTGTATGTTAAACCAGTTTTTCGGCTGTATGAGAGGAGAAATAAAATTAGAAGTTTGTGTCTGCCACCACGCAGATTGTGAACAATAGTCAATGTCTTACATTCGTTTTTGTTCCCCGTCAGAGCGTATGACACCTAACAGACGCTCAAAACGTTTCCCAAGGAAACGGGCTGGGCGCGATGGCTCATGTCTGTCTGTAATTCCAGCACTTTGGGAGGCCGAGGTGGGGGAATCACTTGAGCCCAGGTGTTCGAGACCAGCCTGGGCAACATGGTGAAACCCCATCTCTACAAAAACTACAAAAATGAGCCAGGCGTGGTGGTGGACACCTGTGGTCCCAGTTACTTGGGAGGCTGAAGCAGGAGGATCGATTGAGCCCCGGAGGTGGAAGCTGCAGTGAACCATGATTGTGCCACTGCACTCTAGCCTGGGTGACAGAGCAAGACCTTGTCTCAAAAAAAAAAAAAAAAAAGGAAACGGAAATACTGATGGGGCAGGAACTCCCAAGGCCCTGGGCTTTCTCCCCCTTTCCATAGTGGCAGGGTATGGGACATAGAACTGAGCAAAAACCTGGAAGTGGCGGCTTTGAGAGCTGAGTGTTTTAATGATAAGCGGCAGGTGTCCAAGATATTACATGGCCATTCTCCACTCCCAACTCTGGCTAAACCAGCTTTGAATGCAAGCAAGATCTATCCTCATGGACAACTACTGTAGGTTTACTGTTTGTGTGCCATGAGAAGCTATACACAGAAGTGACATAGCATCATTTTGAGATAGTAGGGACATATGAAAAAGTGACTCTGTGGTATTTGTGAAGTTTACTTTTTGCACTCCTCTAACATCCTTTTTTTTTCTTCTTTTTTTTCTGAGACAGAGTCTCTCTCTATCCCTCAGGCTGGAGTGCAGTGGCACAATCTCGGCTGACTGCAACCTCCACCTCCCGAATTCAAGCGATTCTCATGCCTCAGCCTACCGAGTAGCGGGGATTACAGGTGCCTGCCACCATGCCTGGCTAATTTTTGTATTTTTAGCAGAGATGGGGTTTTGCCATTTTCGCCAGGCTGGTCTCAAACTCCTTATCTCAGGTGATCCACCTGCCTCGGCCTCCAAAAGTGCTAGAATTACAGGCGTGAGCCACCGCATCTGGCCCTCCCCCAACTTATTTCAGAATATTTGATGCTGTATTTCCACCAGCCAGAGTTCCCTGAGAGCAGGGGCTACGTCTTGTTTACCGTGAACGAGGCCTAGCAGAGCCTGGTAGAAGTCCCATGTTTGGTTGGAGGAATGAATGTGGATGACTCCCTTCTTATCCACTCCTCTCCTCAATCTGGTTGATGGGCAGGTGGTGTCCATTTGTCTGAAGAGGTAAATGATAGAAAGAAACTCTAGCCACCACCATGCACACAGATTTCCTGACTTCCAACTAACGTTTCTTTCCTCTTCATGACACAGGATATCTCCAATTCATTGGAACTGTTTCAGGATACCAACTCTTGGGCAGAAGCACAAATGGGAGCAGATTGAACCCACTTTCACCTACTGAGCATATTCCATACTAGTCATCAGAGTGTTTAGATGGTATGTTAATATGTCAGTTGTTAAGCCTATGAAGAATATATGTTAAAAGAAGCAATGTGGCCAGGCAAGCTGGCTCACGCTTGTAATCCCAGCACTTTAAGAGGCTGAGGCAGGAGGATCCCTTGAGGCCTGGAGTTCAAGACCAGCATGGGCAACAGACTTCAAAAAAGACACAATGTAAAAGCAGAGATGTGAACAGGAGATAGAGTGCATCTCCGTTGCTTGGGTGCTCCCCCTGCTGTCCAATGGCAGAGGCTCCACGTCATCTTCTGAGGGCTGAATCTGGTTCTACCTGTGCCCATTGGATCCTCTTATTGATGAGGGATACAAAGGCTGAGATTGGCTGCCAGAGAGACCCACAACACCTCTTCAGACTTACTACCTTCTTTCCTGTCCTTCTTTTGACAAATGTGTATTGAGCACTCCTAGTCCAGGAATTATACCAAATGCCCAGAATATAAATGAACAAGACATGGTCCTCAACCACCACCCTAGGGACAGGCATAAAAAGAACGGACAGTAACAAGCCCCTAATTTCGTGTAGTAAATTATATCTAATAAAGTGCCTTTGCTTTTCATGGAATCTTCATAGCAACCATCTGCAGAAGAGGTATCATTATCCCTGATAAGAAATGGGGTCTCAAAGAGTTTAACTTAAAGTGGCTCTCTCTGGGCAAAAACTGCAAAGTTCTTTGGAAACAAAATGAGTAATTCAGCCCCCTACCCTCTAATTAGATAGTTTGATGGGTGTAAAGCTAGATTATGCTTGTCAGAACATACACCAGGGTTTGTCTCTTAGTTACACTGGTCTGAATCCAGGAATTTCAGGATAGTGAGGAAGATAACCAAGCAAATTACACAGAAAATGTCTGTTCACTTACAGTTAGTTCTGCATACTGAGAACTCAAGTTCTAAAGGGACTAAAGATAAAGAAGAAATATAAGTCTTTAGTTTCAAATTAGAGGTCATAACTCAGAATCAAGAATGCAAGAATTGTCTTGCAGTATTCTCTCTTTTCCCTTTAGCAAACTACTGCCCATGATATAAAACAGTTATATCCACTGGAACAAAACAAGAAAACTTCTTGTCCCAAATGCAAATTTTTATATATATATATATATATATATTTTTTTTTTTTTTTTTTTTGAGATGGAGTCTCGCTGTGTCGCCAGTCGCCAGGCTTGAGTGCTGTGGCGCGATCTCAGCTCACTGCAACCTCCACCTCCTGGGCTCAAGTGATTCTCCTGCCTCAGCCTCCCGAGTAGCTGCTTCAGAAAACTTTAATTTTCTGTTTTTCTCATCTGGCTCTCCAGGTAGAAACCATCTTCTTTTTTTGGCCAGGCGCGGTGGCTCACCCCTGGAATCCCAGCACTTTGGGAGGCCGAGGTGGGTGGATCACGAGGTCAGGAGATCAAGACCATCATGGCTAACAACGTGAAACCCCGTCTCTACTAAAAATACAAAAAAAAATTAGCCGGGCATGGTGGTGGGCACCTGTAGTCCCAGCTACTCAGGAAGCTGAGGCAGGAGAATGGCATGAACCCGGGAGGTGGAGCTTGCAGTGAGCCGAGATCGCGCCACTGCACTCCAGCCTGGGCGAAAGAGCCAGACTATGTCTCAAAAAAAAAAAAAAAAAAAGAAACTATCTTCTATTTTTTTGAGACGGAGTCTCCCTCCGTCGCCCAGGCTGGAGTGCAGTGGCACTATCTCAACTCACTGCAACCTCCATCTCATCTCCCAGATTCAAGCGATTCTTTTGCCTCAGTCACCCAAGTAGCTGAGACTACAGGCGCACGCCATCATGCCCAGCTAGTTTTTGCATTTTTTGTAGAGACGTGGTTTTGACATGTTTCTCAGGTTGGTCTCAAACTCCTGGCCTCAAGTGATTTGCCCGCCTCTGCCAACAAAGTGCTAGGATTACAGGCATAAGCCACCACACCCGGCCTGTTGTTGTTTTAATGTTTTTCCAGTTTTCGTCAATAATCACATATTTCTTTCATTCTTTTTTGTTTTGTTTTGTTTTTTGAGACAAGGTCTTACTCTGTCACCCAGGCTAGAGTGCAGTGGCACAATCACAGGTCACCACAGTCTCCACTTCCTAGGCTCAGGTGATTCTCCCACCTCAGCCTCCCCAGCAGCTGGGACTACAGGCTCACGCCACCAGGCCCAGTTAATTTTGTTGTTGTTGTTGTTGTATTTTTAGTAGAGACAGTGTTTCGCCATGTTGCCCAGGCTAGTCACGAATTGCTGGGCTCAAGCAATCCACATGCCTCAGCCTCCCAAAGTGCTAGGATTACAAGTGTGAGCCACCATGCCTGGCCACATATTTCTTTATTTTTTTTGGAGTGGAGACCCGGGGGGGACAGGGTCTCACTCTGTCGCCCAGGCTGGAGTGCAGTGGTGCGATCTTGGCTCACCCCAACCTCCACCTCCTGGGTTCAAGTGATTCTCTTGCCTCAGCCTCCCAAGTATCTGGGATTACAGGCGCACGCCACTACCACCCAGTTAATTTTTGTATTTTTAGTAGAGACCAGGTTTCACCATGTTGGCCAGGCTGGTCTCAAACTCCTGACCACAAATGGTCCACGCGCCTGGGCCTCCCAAAGTGCTGGGATTACAGGTGTGAGCCACCGTGCCCAGCCCTAGCCGTGTATTTCTTTCGTTAATTCTAAAAATATTGTTATAGAAGTAGGAAAAAACTTATCTTGGTTCCTCTCCTGCTGAAAATGGGCTCTCTCCTGCCTAGGGTTACAGCAAAGTCAAACCTAGTGTCTCTTGAGGCCAGTCAAGGTGGCTCATGCCTGTAATCCAGCACTTTGGGGGGCCAAGGTGGGAGGATTACTTGAGGCCTGGAGTTCAAGACCAGCCTGGGCAACACAGGCAGACCTCATCTCTACTAAAAATAAATAAATAAATAAGTAGCCAGATGTGGTGATATACACCTGTAGTCCCAGCTAGTTGAGAGGCTGAGGAGGGAGAATTGCTTAAGCCCAGGAGATGGAGGCTGAAGTGAGCTGTGATCACACCACTGCACTCCAGCCTGGGCAAGAGAGTGAGGACCCTGTCTCAAAACAACAACAACAACAAACCCTAGAGTCATTTGTATGACAGACAAAATAATTTTAAAATGTTTTATTGAAGTAACAACATACAAAAAAGTTCTATAATACAGCCCACTGAAATTCCAGGAACAAACTGGACACTCCCATAGTAACCAGCAATGAGAACACAGCTAGCGGCCAGGCACCGTGACTCATGCATGTAATCCCAGTATTTTGGGAGGCCGAAGCAGGCAGATCACCTGAGGTCAGGAGTTTGAGACCAGTCTGGGCAACAAGGTGAAACCCTGTCTCTACTAAAAATACAAAAATTAGCTGGGCGTAGTGTTGCATACCCAAAATCCCAGCTACTTGGGAGGCTGAGGCTGGAGAATGGCTTGAACCCTAGAGGCAGAGGTTGCAGTGAGCTGCGATTGTGCCACTGCCCACAAGCCTGGGTGACAGAGTGAGACTCTGTCTCAAAAAAAGGGGGAACATATCTAGCACCCCCAGAAGCTTGCCTTATGTCCTCTTCTAAACCCTCCAGCTTGGGCAACAGAGCAAGACCTTGTATCTAAAGGATAGCAGCATCCTGACTTCTATCCCTGTAGCTTAGTTTTGCCAGCTTTTAAACTCGATGTAAGTTAAATCATACAGTAATATTTGGGTTTCTTTCACTCAGTATTATGTTTGTGGAATTCATTTAAGTTGTCCTATGTAATAATAGTCCACTCATTCTTATTGCTATATAGAATTCCACTGTATGAATCTGTGATTCATTTATCTATCCAATTGTGGATGAGCATTTGGATAGTTTTCAGCCTGGGGCTGTTATAAAGCTATTACCAACAGCCTCTGGGTGAACATATGTTTACTTTTTTTTCCGACAGAGTCTCACTGTGTTACCCAGGCTGGAGTGCGGTGGCACGATCTTGGCGCAATACAACTTCCACCTCTCGGGTTCAAGCAATTTTCCTGCCTCAGCCTCCCCAGTAGCTAGGATTACAGGTGTGTGCCACCACGCCAGGCTAATTTTTTTTTTTTTGAGATGGAGTCTGGCTCAGACCCTAGGCTGGAGTGCAGTGGCGCGATCTTGGCTCACCGCAACCTCCACCTCCCGGGTTCAAGCAATTCTCCTGGCTCAGCCTCCTGAATAGCTGGGACTACAGGCACGTGCCACCACGCCTGGCTAATTTTTTGTATTTTTAGCAGAGACAGGGTTTCACTGTGCTAGCTTGTGATGGTCTCGAGCTTCCTGACCTCATGATCCACCTCACCAGCCTCCCAAAGTGCTGGGAATACAGGTGGGAGCCACCCTGGCCAATACCATTTGAGACGGAGTCTCCGCTTTCTCTGCCTCGGGCTGGAGTGCAGTGGCCGTGGATCTCAGCTCACTGCAAGCCCGGGCCTCCCGGTTCACGCATTCTCCTGCCTCAGCCTCCCGAGTAGCTGGGACTACACTCGGCCACCACCTGGCGCTCGGGCTAGTTTTTTGTATTTTTAGTAGAGACGGGGTTTCACCGTTAGCTACAGGGATGGTCTCGATCTCTCCTGACCTTGTGATCCCATCTCGGCCTCCCAAAGTGCTGGGATTACAGGCTTGAGCCACCGCGCCCGGCCTAATAATTAATTTTTAAAAATTCTTCTGATGTAGGATGTTCTCTCTGATCAACACTGCCCTCAGCCCATCATGTAATTTGCATGGTTTATGTACACATATACCCTTACCAATGTGTCTATTTTACACCTCTGTCAGTTTGGCACGTGTTCTGCAAGAGAGCAACTTTCTTCTCTTGGGTTTCTGCAGTATAGGGGAAGCGATATAGTCCTCAAATGTTAACAAGTTATTCTGGAAAAGAACTAATGAGTTCACCTGCCTAGGTCAATCTAAATCAGGTGTTCTACATTAAAAATTTCCCATTGTTCTTCAGCTTGTTCTTGTGAAATGCTATTCTCCCCTCTGGTCCCAGAACAAAACAGCTGACTCCTCAGAGCACTTGAACCTGCTTCACTACCCAGGGGGACAGATACCCAGTTGAGAACTGTTCTTTTTTTTTTTTTTTTTTTAAGACAAGGTCTCACTCTGTCGCCCAGCCTGGAGTACAGTGTTACAATCTCGGCTCACTGCAGCCTCTGCCTCCCAGGTTCAAGCAGTTCTCCTGCCTCAGCCTCCTGAGTAGCTGGGATTACAGGCATGCCCCACCACGTCCGGCTAATTTTTTTGTATTTTAGTAGAGATGGGGCTTCACCATGTTGCCCAGGCTGGTCTTGAACTCCTAAGCTCAGGCAATCTGCCTGCCTCAGCCTCCCAAAGTGCTAGGATTACAAGCATGAACCACTGTGCCCGGCCCCCCAAATAGGTTTTTAATAAGCGCATGAAACGATGAACATGTTTGTTTCCCAACACATTATGACTTCTTTGAAGGTAAGGACAAGCTCATACCCATCTCTGGATTAGCAGCACCTAGCCCAGTGCTTGCATATCAGAGTGGCCCAATAAGTGTTAAAACGCATGCTCTCTGTTTGAAATGAATGGAAAGGCTGGGTGTGGTGGCTCGCGCTGTAATCCCAGCACTTTGAGAGGCCTAGGCAGGCAGGTCACCTGAGGTCAGGAGTTAGACACCAGCCTGGCCAACATGGTGAAACCGTGTCTCGACTAAAAATACAAAAATTAGCCAGGCATGGTGGTGTGTGCCTGTAGTTCCAGCTACTCGGGAGGCTGAGCCAGAAGAATCGCTTGAACCCGGGAGGTGGAGATTGCAGTGAGCCAAGACTGCACCACTGCACTCCAGCCTGGGTGACACAGACTCTGTCGGAAAAAAAAAAAAAAAGAAATGGATGGAAAGAATCTACTTGGATAGTTGGTCAAAAGTGGAGTCAATTACTGAGAAACAAAATCTTTCCCTGTGGAATTGAATTGACAACTTATATGTCCATCATTATAGCAGAACAAACCCCGTGCTATGGAATGTTCTACAGCAGTAAATGAGGAAGTGAATCACAGTGACATGGAAAATGCTCCACACTTTATTATTAGTTTAAAAAAATGGCAAACAATGTAATTGTATAACATTTTATGGTTTTAAAAAAGATAAAATGCAAGCAAGGTGCTGGTTGCAAAAAACAGGAAGTGTATATTATGAAAAGATAAAAGCTACAAGTTTCTAGAGACATATATATGTGTAAAAGAGGGAAAGACCTGGAAGCTTATACATCGCACCAACAATAGCAGGTACCTCCACAAGAGAGAGTGGGGGTTTGGGTTGGTGTCAAGGAAATTTACCTTTATGTAGAATGAATTTTTTTTTTTTTTTTTTTTTTTGAGACATAGTCTGGCTCTTTTGCCCAGGCTGGAGTGCAGTGGCGCGATCTTGGCTCACTGCAAGCTCCACCTCCTGGGTTCATGCCATGCTTCCTGAGTAGCTGGGACTACAGGGGCCCGCCACCAGGCCCGGCTAACTTTTTTGTATTTTTAGTAGAGACGAGGTTTCACCGTGTTAGCCAGGATGGTCTCCATCGCCTGACCTCGTGATCCGCCCGCCTCGGCCTCCCAAAGTGCTGGGATTACAGGCGTGAGTCACCGCGCCCAGCCGTAGAATGAATTTTTTAATGATTACATTTGTGTATTATTTGTGTAATTAAATTCTGTTAAAATCTTTTTTTTTTTTGAGACAGAGTCTTGCTCCTCTGTCGCCCAGGCTGGAGTGCAGTGGCCAGATTTTAGCTCACTGCAAGCTCCGCCTCCCGGGTTTACGCCATTCTCCCGCCTCAGCCTCCGGAGTAGCTGGGACTACAGGCGCCCGCCACCTCGCCCAACTAGTTTTTTGTATTTTTTAGTAGAGACGGGGTTTCACCGTGTTAGCCAGGATGGTCTCGATCTCCTGACCTCGTGATCCGCCCGCCTCGCCTCCCAAAGTGCTGGGATTACAGGCTTGAGCCACCGCGCCCGGCCAATTCTGTTAAAATTTTAAGTGAATTTTATTTCTACCAATATGTCTACTGCCTGAATACATAACTATTCTTAAAAGGAAGAATAGAGACTCTCTCTGGGACTGCCAATAATTTTTCCTTCTAAGCATAGACACCGGACCACTCTCCACCTAAGCATCACGAAAAATGTAGAGAAAGGAAAAGCTAAGAGCTGCTTAAACAAGTTCAGGGTTGACACAGCCCTGGCCCTAACGGCCAGGGCCTTCAAGCGGGTCTTTCTGTGAAGGGTGGCCAGGCATCAATTTAGTAGGAGAGAAAACAGGTGACTTATTTCCAGCCACACTTAAGGAAAATGCACTCTCCAAGGACTGCGGATTTTTTTTTTCTTTTTTCTTTTTTCTTTTTTTTTTTTTTTTTGAGGAGTCTCCCTGTTGTTGCCCAGGCTGGAGTGCAGTGGCGCAATTTGGGCTCACTGCAACCTCCGCCTCCCAGATTCAAGCAATTCTCCTGCCTCAGCCTCCTGAGCAGCTGAGATTACAGGCGCCTGCCACCAGGCCCAGCTAATTTTTGTAGTTTTGGTAGAGACGGGGTTTCACGATGTTGGCCAGGCTGGTCTCGAACTCCTGACCTCAAGTGATCCGCCCGCCTCGGCCTCCCAAAGTGCTGGGATTACAGGCGTAAACCACCGCGCCCGGGCGACTGCGCACATTTCTATGGAGCTGTAAATTAAAAAAGAAGGCAGTGAGGTGCTTCTGTCATTCTATGGCAGAAACAGCTAAAGAGTAGAGAAATGTTCACAAGATTTAATAGAATAGAAATAGGAGAAGGTGCACACATGCTCAACCAACTATAGCCTCACAAATAAAAGTGTCTTTTGCATGTAGCAAAAGTTTGGAATATTCTTATACAAATGAGTGGGGCTTATCCTAAGAAATCTAGGCCAAATTCTGCGACGAATGCATCGGTTATCTCTGACTCATCAACAAACATCTTTTTCTGTGGCTTCAGTTTCCTCAGTAAAACAGAGGGGGTTGCGGCGGACTCAGTTGGAGGCACAGCCATTCTCCAACGTCTATCTAAAGCCTAGGGCACCTCAATACCAACCGGCAGGCAAGCGCCACCTCCGCAGGGCTGCGGACGGGACGCCTGTCATCCCATTCCTCGGCCGGGCTCTCCAGGTGACCGGAAGAAAAGCCCCGAGTGCGAGACTGCAGTGCGCCCGACGGGCTCCAGGCGCGGGTCACTCCCGAACCCCGGCAGCGAAGCATCCAGCGCCGGAAAAGGTCCCGCCGTCGCCCCAGGGCCGGCGGTGGGGAGGAAGGAGTGGAGCGCGGTGGCCCCGTGACGTGGTCCAATCCCGAGCCGACGCCGGCGGTTTTTGTCCAACCGGTGGCTGGTCCCCTCCGCCGCCCCTAGGACAAGGCAGGCAAAGGGAGGGGGCGGGGCCTGGGACGTGGTCCAATGGATACGCGCGCCGGGGCGGCAGGGGCGGGGCCGGGCGCGCGGCGCAGGGCCGGGCGGCCGAGGCGCCAATGAGCGCGCGCCGCGTCCGGGGCCGGCTGGTGAGCCAGACGCCGCCAAGAGGTTGGTGGCTAATGTAACAGTTTGCAAACCGAGGGGAGTTGTGAAGGGCGCGGGTCGGGGGTGCTGCCGGCCTCGTGGGTACGTTCGTGCCGCGTCTGTCCCAGAGCTGGGGCCGCAGGAGCGGAGGCAAGAGGTAGCTGGGGTGGATGGAGGTGCGGGCCAGCCACCCCTCCTAGAGGAGACAGCGTGCGAGCTCCGGGGGCGGGTCGGGAGCGCAAGGGAGGGCCGCGCGGACGCCGGGCACTCGGCCTCGCACCGGTCTGCTCGCAGCTCGGCCCCCCGGTCTGTCCCCACGCGCTGGGGCGGGCGGGATCCGTTTCCGGGAGTGGGAGCCGCCGCCTTCGTCAGGTGAGGCTTAGGTGAACACCGGGTACCGGATACCTGCCGGGCAGGGAACCTTACCGCCCCGGCACTGCGTCTGTGGGCACAGCGGGGCCGGGGAGTGAGGTGGGGAAAGGGAGGGGGCGGGACAACCCGCAGGGATGCCGAGGAGGAGACAGGCCTTTCCTCCATCCTAGTCACCCCCAACGTCATTACCTTTCTCTTCCCGTCCAGGCCCAGCCTGGCTTTCCCCGCCAGCGGGGGAGCTCCAGGTGTGGGGAGGTGGTTGTGCCCTGGGCGGGGATCCCTGGCCGCACCCCAGGTATCTGACAACAGGCACAGTGCTGCGGTGCGCCACTCACTGCCTGTGTGGTGGATGAAAGGCTCGGGTCTCCTTCGTCTTGTCCTGTTAGCTTCTCTGTTTAGGGATGTGGCATAGCTGAGGACCCATGCTCTTTCACTTGGGCCTTTGTGTGGGCGCTGCTGGGATGATTAGAGAGTGGTTAGTACCCATCAGGAGGGAGAGGGGGAGAAGTAGGCTGCTTTGCCCTGGGTAAGAATGGAGTAGGTATGAATCTTACAGCTTCTCCGTTCTGGAATGTGGTTCTGTCTCCTTCACTCCGGGCATCCAGTTTGAAGTGTTTTCTTTCTTCGCCTCCCTCAGGGGCACAATGACAGTCAAAGTTAGGAGGCAGAAGCCGAGGAGGCGAGTCTTTTGGGCCTTGGTGGCTGTGCTCTTGGCAGACCTGTTGGCACTGAGTGGTATGTACCCAAGTAGAGGGAGCAAATGGATAAATGATGACTGAAGGATGCGTGATGGGAAGCGGGCTTGGGGCTCTTGGTCAGAAGTCTCTTGAGTTGTTAGGTCCAGACCTTTTTGTCTTTTGCCATCTTCGTTTACCTATGGAAAGTGGTATGCTTTGATTAGAGGGGGGTCTCAGGAAGGTGGGGGAAGGGAGAGCTAACTGACAAACCTCTTTTCCCTTCAGATACGCTGGCAGTGATGTCTGTGGACCTGGGCAGTGAGTCCATGAAGGTGGCCATCGTCAAACCTGGAGTGCCCATGGAAATTGTCTTGAATAAGTGAGAGTGGCTCCTGTGTTAAGGGTGGGGAACGAGGGAGTCTGGGCTGCAAGTGTGAATGTGTTCGTCATAGTGCCCACAGCAGACTTCGGCGTCTGAGTGGTTAAATGTATGTGAGTGTCGAGGCTTCCGAGTCCTTCTGCTGCAGGCACCTGGGCCCAAAGTCTCTTTTCCTCAGGGAATCTCGGAGGAAAACCCCAGTGATTGTGACCCTGAAAGAAAATGAAAGATTCTTTGGAGACAGTGCAGCAAGCATGGTGAGCTAGCAGTCCCCCTTCCCAGAGCTAGCAGTTCCCACCAGAGTGGTGGGCAGAGGAGAGGAGATGGCAGCCCCCGGAGTCTGTTTCCTTATCAGTCTCTGTGATGTAAGAGGTAGGTAATGGTGGACTTGGGAGCCTAATACTCTGCTCCTTCTTCACCCCTCAGGCCATTAAGAATCCAAAGGCTACGCTGCGTTACTTCCAGCACCTCCTGGGGAAGCAGGCAGATAACCCCCACGTAGCTCTTTACCAGGCCCGCTTCCCGGAGCACGAGCTGACTTTCGACCCACAGAGGCAGACTGTGCACTTTCAGATCAGCCCGTGAGTGTTCTGTTGGGGAAGGTGGTCTCAGCAACTCTGCTGGGCTCCTCATTGGTGTGTGTTCCTGATTGTGCCGCCTTAATGCCTGACTTTCCTTGGCTCCAACTACCTTCCCTCCCCTCAGGCAGCTGCAGTTCTCACCTGAGGAAGTGTTGGGCATGGTTCTCAATTACTCTCGTTCTCTAGCTGAAGATTTTGCAGGTGAGTGGTCAAGGTGGGGCCCTTCATGGCCAGGCTCCCCAGGATCTAGGGCAGTGGTTCTCAAACAGCGGCAACTTTGCCTCCCAGGGAACATTTAGCAACATATGAAGATACGTTTTGGTTGTCGCTTCTAAGGGGTGCAACTGGTATCTAGTGGGTAGAGGCCAGGGATGCTGCTAAATGTCCTATAGTGCACAGGACAGCACCCACAACAAATAATTACTTCGTCCAAAATGTCATTAGTGATGAGATTAGAAGCCCTCATCTAAGGTGTGGAGCCAGTGGGACTCTCTTCTATTGTCATCTGTAGAGCAGCCCATCAAGGATGCAGTGATCACCGTGCCAGTCTTCTTCAACCAGGCCGAGCGCCGAGCTGTGCTGCAGGCTGCTCGCATGGCTGGCCTCAAAGTGCTGCAGCTCATCAATGACAACACTGCCACTGCCCTCAGCTATGGTGTCTTCCGCCGGAAAGATATCAACACCACTGCCCAGGTGAGCCGGGGGGCCTGACCAGACATGCAGGGTGACTGAATCTAAGCACAGAGGCCACTTGGTCCCTTTTGCATCTTGTTTGCATGGGCTGGCCCTTGGCAAAATGTACCAATAGCCTCCTCCCAGCCCCTCTTGGAGCTGTTTAGCTTTATGTTAAGAGTCAGACAGCCCCTTGGAAGCAGGCGGGTGGGCAGGCAGGCACCCTGGAGTTTGAAAAGGTTCCTGTGACAGTTGCCTTGATATCTCTACAGAATATCATGTTCTATGACATGGGCTCGGGCAGCACTGTATGCACCATTGTGACCTACCAGATGGTGAAGACTAAGGAAGCTGGGATGCAGCCACAGCTGCAGATCCGGGGAGTAGGGTAAGTGGGTACTTGGCAGGGAGGGCTTCTTGTGAAGACCCTCAAGTCAGGGGTTTCTTCTTGGAGAAGAAACACTGCTTTGCTGTCCTGCATGCTGCAGGAATGCTCTCCCGATTGAGCCATCAGTCATTGTAGGGGACCACTCACAAAGAGTAAGGGGAAGCTGGGGTGCAGGGGAGGACAGTTTGGGAAAATTGGAAGACATGAACTTTCGAAACGTATTCTAAGGAAATCCATGGAGCTGCAGGCCATATGTAGGGTGTCAGATTCAATCATGTTTTTGTTCTCTTGTCATTTCCAGTTAAATAATTTACCACTCTTGTTGTCGTGTTTTTTAATTTTTTTTATTTTTATGACCTGTGACATAGCCTTCAGGAGATCCTGAGAACATGTGCCCTGTTGTCTCATTTCTTGAAGCCATCTTTTTCTGACTTCACCATTACCACCCAGTCCAAGTTACCATCAGCTCTTATTTGCAGAATTAAAAACATCTCCCTGTTTCTGGTGACGTCTCCTTTTACTTCTTTCTTCGTATTAGAGGGTTATTCTTAAAATCCAACCTGATCATTAACCTGTTTCTTTAAAAACCTGTCATTGGCTCCAAAACTTTCCCTGCGCCTGTCTCAACCCTGCCTTCTGCAGCCTGTCTGAGCCCTGAGCCCTCTCGCTCTTTGAGCCCCAGATGCTTGCCCTCCTCTGAACTTGCCATGTACTCTCCCACTTCAAGTTCTTTATGAACATTGTTGCCTCTGTCTAGAATGTTCTTTCCCCTCCAGCTAGTGAACTCTGAACTCTTCAGTTCAAGGGATGCTTGCACTGAACTCATCCTTCAGGTTTCAGTTCAAGCATCACTTGAACTGAAGAGTTCAGAGTTCACTAGTCGGAGTGTTTCTCAGTCGCCTAGGCTGGAGTGCAGTGGCGAGATCTCGGCTCACTGCAAGCTCCGCCTCCCGGGTTCACGCCATTCTCCTGCCTCAGCCTCCCGAGTAGCTGGGACTACAGGCGCCCGCCACCTCGCCCGGCTAAGTTTTTGCATTTTTTTTTTTTAGTAGAGACGGGGTTTCACCGTGTTAGCCAGGATGGTCTTGATCTCCTGACCTCGTGATCCGCCCGCCTCGGCCTCCCAAAGTGCTGGGATTACAAGCGTGAGCCACCGCACCCAGCCTCAAGCATCACTTTAGGGGACATGTTCTTGGGCCTCCCTCAGTAGCTTGAATCTCCCCCTGCATGTTCTTCAGGCATTGTCCCCTGACCTTTACAACATGTGATGTAGTGATAATTTCACATTTATGCGACTATTCAGCTTTTCCATACCAGGGACCGTGTCTCTCTCCCCGCTGCCACATTTGTATTCCCAGAGAGAAGTACATAAGTAATGCTCAGTAAACACTGTCGAATGAATGAGTGGAAGAAGGGTCACTGTGAGGTGTCAGCTGTGCTGTAGAGCGTTGAGGGCAGAGTGTGTGTCCACACATGGGGCACTGGAGATGAACAAGGTCCCCTGAGATGAAGGAAAGTTGCCATGTGGGGATGAGAGTCAGGCTCCTATGCAGATGTGGGGACCCCATGTTTTCTTCACTTTTTTCCCTGCTCCCTTTTCTCAACAGATTTGACCGCACCCTGGGGGGCTTGGAGATGGAGCTCCGGCTTCGAGAACACCTGGCTGGGCTTTTCAATGAGCAGCGCAAGGGTCAGAGAGCAAAGGATGTGCGGGAGAACCCACGCGCCATGGCCAAGCTGTTGCGTGAGGCTAATCGGCTCAAAACCGTCCTCAGTGCCAATGCTGACCACATGGCACAGGTGCCCACAAGTGGCTGGTTGAGGCTATGTTTGTCCCACGTAGAGGGTGGGGGACCCTGCCACTGAACTAGACTGCTCGTTCCTGGCATGGCCCATGCTCCTCCCTCTACCATCCTCCCCAAAGACCTATTCTTTTTGTTTCTGTCCTACTCACCAAGAGAGTGGGACCTGGGCAAGAACTCCCTGACAGTCCCCATCCTTCCCCAGATTGAAGGCCTGATGGATGATGTGGACTTCAAGGCAAAAGTCACTCGTGTGGAATTTGAGGAGTTGTGTGCAGACTTGTTTGAGCGGGTGCCTGGGCCTGTACAGCAGGCCCTCCAGAGTGCCGAAATGAGTCTGGTGAGCGAGTAGAGGAAGGTGGGAATGCCCCGTAGGAAAGGGCATAGGAAACCCATGGGGTGTCAAGGGACGAGTCAGTGCTGAGGAAGAGCACTAAGTGTCTGCTGTTCCACCTCTCATTCTTACCCATTGCAGGATGAGATTGAGCAGGTGATCCTGGTGGGCGGGGCCACTCGGGTCCCCAAAGTTCAGGAGGTGCTGCTGAAGGCCGTGGGCAAGTGAGTGTAGGGGCTAGAGCGCTGGGCTGAGTTCTGCCTGGGGCACAGCTTTGGGCTGAGCAGCTGGAGGGCTGAGGGGAGGGAAGTCCCAGTTGCATGCTCCAGGGTAGGCCGTGCTGAGGCTTGGGATTTTCCCAGGGAGGAGCTGGGGAAGAACATCAATGCAGATGAAGCAGCTGCCATGGGGGCAGTGTACCAGGCAGCTGCACTCAGCAAAGCCTTTAAAGTGAAGCCATTTGTCGTCCGAGATGCAGTGGTCTACCCCATCCTGGTGAGTGAGCCTGACTGAGCAGGTGACAAGCTCCCTTTACCTCTCCCAAGTGGGGTTTCCCCTTCTGTCTGCTCTGTCTCATCCCATTGTCTTTCTGCTAAGAGGTATTCCCCACCCTACCCCCATCCTTACCCCAGAACCTACTTGGGTTCTCTAGTGTGCAACAGTATGCCTCTGTCTGCCTGCTGTGTAGGTGGAATTCACGAGGGAGGTGGAGGAGGAGCCTGGGGTTCACAGCCTGAAGCACAATAAACGGGTACTTTTCTCTCGGATGGGGCCCTACCCTCAACGCAAAGTCATCACCTTTAACCGCTACAGCCATGATTTCAACTTCCACATCAACTACGGTGACCTGGGCTTCCTGGGGCCTGAAGATCTTCGGTGAGGGGCGGGGGTGCAGGATGGGAGGTCCAGGGACAGGGAGGCGTGGCTGCTGGACAATGAGGACTGGGGGTGAGGGAGGATGTGGGCCTGCAGGGCTGAAACAGGGCAGCTATGAGCAACTTCTCTGGAGAATGCATCCATCCTCCTGAGTGTGCCCTTGGGGAGTGCCCCTGACACCTCATGTCAGGAGGCCATGTTGTCTAGAGCGGGAGATGGGCTGGAATGGGTCCCCCTGAACTCCTCTTTCCTCCCCAACCAGGGTATTTGGCTCCCAGAATCTGACCACAGTGAAGCTAAAAGGGGTGGGTGACAGCTTCAAGAAGTATCCTGACTACGAGTCCAAGGGCATCAAGGCTCACTTCAACCTGGATGAGAGTGGCGTGCTCAGTCTAGATAGGGTGAGAGCTAAAGGAGACCCTGGGTGCAGGGCAGGGGCTCAGGCCCTGCCAGCCATTTCCAAAGCGGGTTCCACATGGCATTAGGATATGGTAACCAGAAGTTTAGGAATCAGAAAAATGTTGGCTCTAAACAGCTAAGCGGTGATCTGGTGCAGACCTCCTTATAGCCTATAAATGCTTATAGGCATTGTAAATTTCTTGGAACTGTTGAATAGTTTGAAGAATCCACTCTTTTTTTTTTTTTGAGATGGGGTCTTGGTTCTGTCACTTAGGCTGGAATATAGTAGCATGGTCAGAGCTCATTCCAGCCTTGAACACCTGGGCTTAAATGATCCATCTCAGTCTCCTGAGTAGGTGAGATGATATGCATGTGCCACCACATCCTGCAAAATTTTTTTGTTCTTTTTATAGAGACAGGGTCTCACTATGTTGCCCAGACTGGTCTCTAACTCCTGGGATCAAACGATCCTCCTGCCTCAACCTCCCAAAGTACAGGGATTACAGGTGGGAGCCACTGTGCCTGGCCTCAGGAATCCACTTATTATTATTATTACTTTTTTTGAGACAGAGTCTGCTTGTCTAGGCTAGAGTACAGTGGCGCAGTCTTGCAACCTCCGCCTCCCGGGTTCAAGCGATTCTCCTGTCTCAGCCTCCTGAGTAGCTGGGATTACAGGCACCCGCCACCACGCCTGGCTAATTTTTGTTATTTGGAGTAGAGGTGGGGTTTCACCATGTTGGCCAGTCTGGTCTCAAAACCCTGACCTCAAGTGATCCACCCGCCTTGGCCTCCCAAACTGTTGAGATTACAAGCATAAGCCACTGTACTCAAGCAGGAATCCGTTTTTGAAGAACAAATCTGGGAATATGGATGTAATGGCTCATACAGTTACTGAGTGGAGAAGTAGGGGGCTCTTTGGGGAAAGAGGAGCTGGGACCCTATTCGTGGAGGCCTCCTAATCAAGAGATGGGCAACCAACTAAAAGGCAGCTGAGAGACTAGGCCTGCAATGGCGTGGAGTGTGCATAAGCAGACACCCACTTTGGCAGGATGTTTGTGGAAAAAAGGTGGATTAGCCTGTGTGTTTCTTGATTTTGAACCTGTTTTCAGGTGGAGTCTGTATTTGAGACACTAGTGGAGGACAGCCCAGAAGAGGAATCTACTCTCACCAGTAAGATGGGCATGCATGTGTGTACGGGAGAGAATGTGTGAGGGTTCGGGAGGTGGACAGGGCATGGCCCTTGGGTTAGAAGGTGGAGTCACTGCTGTGGTCTCCTTTTGAGTCTTTGGGTTTTCTTCCCCCTAGAACTTGGCAACACCATTTCCAGCCTGTTTGGAGGCGGTACCACACCAGATGCCAAGGAGAACGGTACTGATACTGTCCAGGTGAGTTCAGGATGGAGCCAGGGGAGCATGGAGGATAGTGGGGGATGCAGGTGGTAGCAGCAGAGAAAGGGGGTGAGGGTAGGCCACACCTGCCCCTGTTATGTTAACCATTCACTCCCCAGGATCTTCTGGGCTCTCAACTGTTTCTTGACCGGTGCTCCCAAGGCCCATTCCCCTTGTTCCAGATTCTCTTCCTTTGTCCAGCTACATTGTCACAGTCCAAGCAGGCCATTGACCATTTGCATAGAGCGGTCACCTGTATGGAACCCCCATGGGGTCAGCGGTGCTCAGCCAGGCCTGCCTGGAGGCTCTGCTCCTGATCGGTCCGTGGGACGCCTGCGGTGTTTCCCAGGAGGAAGAGGAGAGCCCTGCAGAGGGGAGCAAGGATGAGCCTGGAGAGCAGGTGGAGCTCAAGGAGGAAGCTGAGGCCCCGGTGGAGGATGGCTCTCAGCCCCTGCCCCCTGAACCTAAGGGAGATGCAGCCCCCGAGGGAGAAAAGGCCACAGAAAAAGAAAATGGGGACAAGTCTGAGGCCCAGGTGAGCTGTGGCAGAGGAAGGCCAGTGTGGATCCAGAGACTAAGGGAGCGGGCAACTGCCTTGTATCTGACCCCATGGAGAATGTAGGAGGGCAGAGGCTTTTCCTGACACCCCTGACTCTTCCCACCCAGAAGCCAAGTGAGAAGGCAGAGGCAGGGCCTGAGGGCATCGCTCCAGCCCCAGAGGGAGAGAAGAAACAGAAGCCTGCCAGGAAGCAGCGAATGGTTGAGGAGATTGGGGTGGAGCTGGTCGTTCTGGACCTGCCTGACTTGCCAGAGGATAAGCTGGCTCAGTCGGTGCAGAAGTAAGTGAGGACAGATGGTGTGTACATGTGTGGGCAGAGTGGGCAGGGTGTGGGATGGCGCCCTGGGAGGGAGGGCTGTCTGACCCAGAGTCTCAAGTTCTCACTCGCTCTCTCCCTCATCCCTACCCCTCCTTCGTCCCATAGACTTCAGGACTTGACACTCCGAGACCTGGAGAAGCAGGAACGGGAAAAAGCTGCCAACAGCTTGGAAGCGTTCATCTTTGAGACCCAGGTCAGTGGGCAGGAGGCAGCAGCCCCTGCGGGCTTACGCCTGGCTCTGCGGGCCTTGCCCCTGGGCTTGCGGGTGCATGTGTTTGCATGTCCCCCACCCAGGACAAGCTGTACCAGCCCGAGTACCAGGAAGTGTCCACAGAGGAGCAGCGTGAGGAGATCTCTGGGAAGCTCAGCGCCGCATCCACCTGGCTGGAGGATGAGGGTGTTGGAGCCACCACAGTGGTGAGGGGCCTCTCAGGACATGGCAGGTGGAATGGGAGCTCTCCTTCCTCTCCCAGGGTCAGAGAGAGAGAGAAGAGCCGGGGCTTGAGCCCATAAAGAAAGACAGGGGGCTGACTCCAGGCTCTGCTGTCGTCCCTCCACCCCTCTGCCCAATCCCACATCCATCAGATGTTGAAGGAGAAGCTGGCTGAGCTGAGGAAGCTGTGCCAAGGGCTGTTTTTTCGGGTAGAGGAGCGCAAGAAGTGGCCCGAACGGCTGTCTGCCCTCGATAATCTCCTCAACCATTCCAGCATGTTCCTCAAGTAAGCAGCCCCTGAACCCTGTATGCAGTCCTGCCAGGCCACAGGTTCTCATTCCTCCCAGCTTCCCACTCCCCACACCCCAGACCCCTCTCCCTCTGAAGTTAATGGTCTCCTTTCTGCCTTCCAGGGGGGCCAGGCTCATCCCAGAGATGGACCAGATCTTCACTGAGGTGGAGATGACAACATTAGAGAAAGTCATCAATGAGACCTGGGTAATCACTTCATAAATACTTAACCAGATACTTAGCTGCCATCCTAGGTACTGTGGGAGAGGCGGAGAGAGGAAGCCACAGCAACCCCTGCCTCCTGGCTTAGCATCTAATCTGAAGACAAAAGATATTTGTATTTGAGCCCACATCTGATTAGTCCCAAGCAAGAGCCATGGCCATAAGAGTCATCAGACTGGAGGAGCAAAATGCCCATGCCATGAGGATAGAAAAAGCTGCTTTGAGGGGCTGGGATTTGACCTAGGTCAGAACATGGTCCAGGGTTTGGCTAGGTGAGACTGATGTGGCATGTGAAGTAGAAACTGTTTTGGATGTGTGGGGACTCTTGAGCCACAGCTCAGAAGTGGAGAGTCAAGAAAGGAGTATTCAGCCGAGCACAGTGGCTCATGCCTGTAATCCCAGCACTTTGGGAGGCTGAGGCAGGTGAATCATGAGGTCAAGAGATCGAGACCATCCTGGTCAACATGGTGAAACCCCATCTCTACTAAAAATACAGAAATTAGCTGGGCATAGTGGGGCGTGCCTGTAGTCCTAGCTACTCGGGAGACTGAGGCAGGAGAATTGTTTGAACCCAGGAGGCGGAAGTTGCAGTGAGTTGAGATCGTGCCACTGCACTCCAGCCTGGCAACAGAGCGAGACTCCGTCTCAAAAAATAAAAATAAAAAAGGAGTATTCAAGGGGTTTGTTCAGTTGCAGTCACTCCAGAGTAGTAGGATGTAAGCCAGAAACATGCAGGTTGGGACTTCGTTGTGGAGAACCTTTATAATACCCTTCTGAGGAGTCTGTTAGCCTCATGGGACTGAGGCCAGGGGTGGCAGTGATTTGCAGTCTGAGGGAAGAGGCTGGTTGAGGGTGTGATTCCATCTGGGACAGAGATGTCTGCTCTCTCCATGGCTAGCTCGGAGCCTCTCCTGGTCTCACCCACAGGCCTGGAAGAATGCAACTCTGGCCGAGCAGGCCAAGCTGCCCGCCACAGAGAAGCCCGTGTTGCTCTCAAAAGACATTGAGGCCAAGATGATGGCCCTGGACCGAGAGGTGCAGTATCTGCTCAATAAGGCCAAGTTTACCAAGCCCCGGCCTCGGCCCAAAGACAAGAATGGGACCCGGGCAGAGCCACCCCTCAACGCCAGTGCCAGTGACCAGGGGGAGAAGGTCATCCTTCCAGCAGGTGAGGGCAGGGTACCTGGCTGCATGTTCTGCTGGACAGAGAGATGGCCTCCTTTCCCTCCTGAGGCTGTGTCTTACCCCTGGTTTCCTTCCAGGCCAGACTGAAGATGCAGAGCCCATTTCAGAACCGGAGAAAGTAGAGACTGGTGAGTTGGAGCAACCATGGTTGAGCACGTGGATGTTGCATTAGCCCAGGGCTAGGCAAACTGGCGGGCACAGCCTGTTTCTAGACAGCCCATGAGCTTGAATGGCCTTTGCGTTTTTAAAGGGTTGTTTAAAAAAAAAAAAAAAGGCTGGGCGCGGTGGCTCACACCTGTCATCCCAGCTCTTTGAGAGGCTGAGGCGGGTGGATCACCTGAGGTCAGGAGTTCGAGACCATCCTGGCCAACATGGTGAAACCCCATCTCTACTAAAAAATGCCAAAAAAATGAGTCAGGCATGGTGGCGCACACCTTTAATCCCAGCTACTCAGGAGGCTGAGGCAGGAGAATCCCTTGAACCTGGGAGGCGGAGATTGCAGTAAACTGAGATGGCGCCACTGCACTCTGCACTCCAGCCTGGGCAACAGAGACTCTGTCTCAAAAAAAAAAAAAAAGAGTAGGCAAAGAGACCAAATGTGGTTCATGTATCCTAAAATATTTACTAGGTGGCTCTTCATGGAAAAACTGGCCCAGCCTTCCCTTAGCCTCTTCTTCCCTTTTGAGGAGACTAACCTGTTCCTTTCCAAAGCAGGATCGGAGCCAGGAGACACTGAGCCTTTGGAGTTAGGAGGTCCTGGAGCAGGTGAGGGTGGAGCTGGGGCTACAGTGGGAAGCCTGGTGGGGTCTCAGAAAATCCTCTGCAAAGAACTGGGGTTGGTTCCTCTGTTTCACCTGCCGTGATTCCTTTGCTCCCCCAAACTCCCAACAGAGCCTGAACAGAAAGAACAATCGACAGGACAGAAGCGGCCTTTGAAGAATGACGAACTATAACGCCCACCTCTGTTTTTCCCATTCATCTCCACCCCCTTCCCCCACTACTTCTATTTATTAAACATCAAGGGTGGGGGGAGGGGTAGGTCCTGCCCTCGGCTGGAGTTCCTTTCTCACCCGTGATTGGAGGTGTGGAGAAGGGGAAGGGAGAGACAGCTCACTGGTTCCTTCTGCAGTACCTCTGTGGTTAAAAATGGAACCTGTTCTCTTCCCCAGCCCCACTCCCTGTTCCCTACCCATATAGGCCCTAAATTTGGGAAAAATCACTATTATGTCTTAATTTGCCTGTGGGTAGGGAGAGAATGGCTGCCAGTGGTTGATGGGTCCTGGTGATGGGAAGGGTATCTGGGGTTGCTGGGGAGTTTCCACTCTTCTCTGGTGATCCTTCCTCCCCTCCCTTCCTCTCCCACCATGCGATCAGCATTCTTTCAGGCCAGTGTCTTCAGAGCCTCGGTTACCAGGTTTGGTTTCCGAGTGCCTATCTGTACTCTTTCCTCCCTCTGCGGGCTTTTCTTTCCCTGAGCCTCCCTCCCCCGTTCCCATCCAGCTTCTTTCCCCCTGGGTTTCCTTGGCTTCCTGCTGCAAATTGGGCAGTTCTCTGCCCCTTGCCTAAAAACCTGTACCTCTGGATTAGTGGAAGTAAATCTGGAAGGATTCTCACTCGTATTTCCGACCCCTAGTGGCCAGAGGAGGGAGGGACACAGTGAAGAAGGGAGTCCACCACCTCTCCAAAGAGGAAAGCCACATAGAGAGGTTGGCATGGGGTGCCCACATCCTGCAAGCTCTGTCATAATCTGCATCTTTCCAGCAGCCTGGTACCCCAGGTTCCTGTAACTCCCTGCCTCCTCCTCCTCTCTTCTGCTGTTGTGCTCCTCCCAGACAGAGCCTTTCCCTCACCCCCTGACCCCTGGGCTGACCAAATGTGCTTTCTACTGTGAGCCCCTATCCCAAGGTCCTGGGGAAAGGAGAGACCATGGCGTGAATGTAGAGATGCCACCTCCCTCTCTCCGAGGCAGGCCTGTGGATGAAGGAGGAGGGTCAGGGCTGGCCTTCCTCTGTGCATCGCTCTGCTAGGATGGGGACCCCTGACCCACCATGCCTATGCCTAGGGAGCCCGTCTCCAGTATTCCGTCTGTAGCAGAAGCTAGGGCTGCCACCCCAGGTCCACGACAAGAATGAACCTGGCTGTGTCAGTCATTTTGTCTTTTCCTTTTTTTTTTTTTTTGCCACATTGGCAGAGATGGGGCCTAAGGGTCCCACCCCTCACCCCACCCCCACCTCTTCTGTATGTTTGAATTATTTCAGTAGCAGTTGATGCTGGTTGGACAGGTTTGAGTCAAGTTGTACTTTGCTTCATTGTTAATTGAGAAACTATTTCAATAAAATATTCTTTTCTACAGTTTTTGTGCCGTGAGTTTTTAAAAATAGAAAAATTTTTAAATAGAAACTTTGGGCCAGGCATGGTGGCTCATACCTGTCATCTTAACATTTTGGGAGGCCAAGATGGGAGGATCGCTTGAGGCCAGACCAGCCTGGGCAACAGCGAGACCCTGTCTCAAAAAAAAAAAAAAAAAAAAATCTGAGTGTGGGGATGTGCGCCTGTAGACCAAGCTACTTCGGAGACTGAGGCTGCAGGGTGGGTCCCTTGGGCCCAGGACTTTGAGGCTTCAGTGAGCTATGATCGTGTCACTGCACTCCAGCATGTGTAACAGTGAAAACCTCAAAAATGTTTGAATAATTATCAAAATGTTATTAACACTTTGGACTTAGTTGAGATTTGTATATGTATTTTTTTCATGGGAACAAAATACTGGTTTTATTTTACTGCTAACATTATTTGGACTCCTATATCCCAGGCATTTTTAGGTAACTTTTTTTTTTTTTTTTTGAGACTGAGTCCTGCTCTGTTGCCCAGGCTGGAGTGTAATAGTGCGATCCAGGCTCACTGCAACCTCCGCCTCCCGGATTCAAGTGATTCTACTGCCTCAGCCTCCCGAGTAGCTGGGATTACTGGCACCCGCCACCATGCCCAGCTAATTTTTTTGTATTTTAGTAGAGACGGGATTTTGCCATGTTGGACAAGCTGGTCTCGAACTGACCTCAAGCGATCCACCTGCCTTGGGCTCCCAAAGTGCTGGGATTACAGACGTGAGCCACTAGGCCCAGCTGGTAACATTAATTTTTAAAATAGCAACCTCATGGTACAAACAAGATACCAGTTCATAGAGATTTAGTAAGTAATTGGTCCAAGGAATGAATCAATGTTGAGTGCTTCAGCTAGATTTCAGCTTAATTCGGACCCATTCACCCTTGTTCTTCCTACTTAGCCAAGGGAATGTGTTGGTAGAGATTCACCATTTGTAGCACAGTTTCAGTTGTTCATCAGTTTGGGATGGAGCATTCCTAACCCAAATTTTCTATTACCAAGGAAGGATCCCTTTTGTCTTTAATCATGTACATATCTAAGCAGTTGTATACAGTATACAGGGTGTTGTTCTGTCACCCAGGCTGGAGTGCAATGGTGCCATCTTGGCTCACTGCACCCGTGACCTCCCAGGCTCAAGCAATCCTCCCATTCAACCCTGTAGCAGAGACTACCTGGCTAATTTCTGTATTTTCTGGTGGAGATGGGGTTTCACCATGTTGCCCAGGCTGGTCTTGAACTCCTGGGCTCAAGTGATCTGCTTGCCTTGGCCTCCCAAAGTGCTGGGATTACAGGCATGAGCCACTGAGCCTAGCCCCGTTGTATTTACATTTAATAACCATGAAGGCCCAGCCAGGTGTGGTAGCTCACGCCTGTAATCCCAGGATTTTGGGAGGCCAAGGCAGGCGGATCACGAGGTCAGGAGATCGAGACCATCCTGGCTAACACGGTAAAACTCCATCTCTACTAAAAATACAAAAAGTCAGCCGGGCGTGGTGGCACCCGCCTGTAGTCCCAGCTGCTCGGGAGGCTGAGGCAGGAGAATCAAATGAACTCGGGAGGCTGAGGTTGCAGTGAACCGAGATCGTGCCACTGTACTTCAGCCTGGGTGACAGAGACTCATCTCAAAAAAAATAACAATAACCATGAAGGTTGTCTTTTTTCTTCTCTAAAAGTTGAACAAGTCACATAAGTTTTGAATGTGGAAGTTTTTGTTTGTTTGTTTTTTGTTTTTTGGATGACATTTAGACAGTTTCAGATTCACAGCAGAAAGCAGAATTGAGCAGGAAGTACAGAGTTGCCATATAACTCCTGTCCCCACATATTGGATCTCCCCCAGAGTGGTACATTTGTTACAATCACTGAACTTACAGTTTATTATCTCCCAAAGTTCTGTATGACACCATAATGGTAGGTGCATATACATTTGTCAAAACCTATGGAATGTGCAACACCAAGACAACTGAAACTGTAGACTTGGGGCAAATATGATGTGTCAATGTAGGTTCCTCAGATGTAACACCTGTAGACCTCTGGTGTGAAATGTTTATCATGGGGGAAGCTGTGAGTGTATGGAGGAAGGGAATATACAGGAACTCTGTATTTTCCCCTCAAGTTTGCTGTGAACCTAAAAGTGCTCTTAGAAAAAAAGGCGGGGCTAAGTGCAGTGATTCATGGCTGTAATACCAGCATTTGGGGAGGCAGGAGTGGGAGGATCACTTGAGGCCAGGAGTTTGAGACCAGCCTGGACAACATAGCTAGACCTCATCTCTACAAAAAATAGTAGTCCTAGCTACTCAGAAGGCTGAGGCAGGAGGATCACTTGAGACTAGGAGCTCAAAGCTGCAGTAAACTGTGATCATACCACTGCACTGCAGCCTGGGAGGGAGAGACCCTCCCTGACTCTTAAAAAAAAAAAGGCCCAGCACAGTGGCTCACGCCTGTAATCCCAACACTTTAGGAGGCCGAGGAGGGCTGATCACCTGTGGTCAAGAGTTCGAGACCAGCCTGCCTGGGCGACAAGAGCAAAACTCTGTCTCAAAAAAAAAGCGGGGGGCTGGGCGCGGTGGCTCAAGCCTGTAATCCCAGCACTTTGGGAGGCCAAAACGGGTGAATCACGAGGTCAGGAGATCGAGACCATCCTGGCTAACACAGTGAAACCCCATCTCTACTAAAAAATACAAAAAATTAACCGGGTGAGGTGGCGGGCGCCTGTAGTCCCAGCTGCTTGGGAGGCTGAGGCAGGAGAATGGCATGAACCCGGGAGGCAGAGCTTGCAGTGAGCCGAGATCCGGCCACTGCACTCCAGCCTGGGCGACAGAACGAGACTCCATCTCAAAAATAAATAAATAATTAATTAAAACATAGAAAGAAATAAAAAATACATTTCATTTCTTTTGAAACAGAGTCTTACTCTGTCACCGAGGCTATTTATTTATTTATTTATTTATTTATTTATTTTTTTTTTTTGAGAGCTCACTGCAAGCTCTGCCTCCCGGGTTCACGCCATTCTCCTGCCTCAGCCTCCCGAGCAGCTGGGACTACAGGTGCCCGCCACCTTGCCCGTCTAATTTTTTGTATTTTTTAGTAGAGATGGGGTTTCACCGTGTTAGCCAGGATGGTCTTGATCTCCTGACCTTGTGATCCGCCCGTCTTGGCCTCCCAAAGTGCTGGGATTACAGGCTTGAGCCACTACGCCCGGCCTATTTATTTATTTTTGAGACAGAATCTCGATCTGTTGCCCAGGCTAGCATGCAATGGCCCAATCTTGGCTCACTACAACCTCTACCTCCTGGATTCAACGATTCTTCTGCCTCAGCCTCCTGAGTACCTGGGATTACAGGCACGTGCCACCATGCCCGGCTAATTTTGTATTTTTAGTAGAGACAGGGTTTCACCATGTTGGCCAGGCTGGTCTAGAACTCTAGACCTCAGGTGATCCACCCGCCTCGGCCTCCCAAAGTGCTGGGATTACAGGCATGTGCCACCACGCCTGGCCTGACCTAGGCTATTTAAAGAAGAGTAAACACTGACCTTCTTAAATTCTTCCCTAAAATTGAACAGGAGGACATAATTCCTAACTCATTCTATGAGCAAGAATTACGCTGATACCAAAGCCAGACAGACACTACAAGAAAACTATAGACCAGGCTGGATGCGGTGGCTCATGCCTATAATCCCAGCGCTTTGGGAGGCTGAGGTGGGTGGATCACTTGAGGTCAGGAGTTTGAGGCCACCCTGGCCAACATATAGTGAAACCCCTTCTCTACTAAAAAGACAAAAATTAGCTGGGCATGGTGGTGGGTGCCTGTAGTCCCAGCTACTTGGGAAGCTGAGGCAGGAGAATCGCTTGAACCCGGGAGGCAGAGGTTGCAGTGAGCCGACATCATGCCACTGCACTCCAGCCTGAGCAACATAACAGGACTCCATCTCAAAAAAAAAAAAAAAAAAAAAAAGAAAGAGAGAGAGAAGAAAAGAAAGAAAACTATAGACCAAGGGCCGGGCATGGTGTCTCATGCCTGTAATCCCAGCACTTTGGGAGGCCGAGGAGGGCAGATCATGAGGTCAGGATCTTGAGACCAGCCTGGTCAATACGGTGAAACCCCATTTGTACTAAAAAAAATACAAAAATGAGCCAGGCATGGTGGTGCTCACCTGTAGTCCCAGCTACTTGGGAGGCTGAGGCAGAAGAATCACTTGAACCTAGGAGGCAGAGTTTGCAGTGAGCCAAGATGGTGCCACTGCACTCCAGCCTGAGCGACAGAATGAGACTCTATTTCAAAAAAAAAAGAAAACTATAGGCCAGTATTGCTTATAGATAAAGAGGTAAAAATCCTCAACAAAATACTAGCAAACTATATTCAGCAGCCAGCATATTAAAGGATACTATGACCAAGTGAGACTTATCCCAGGAATGCAAGCAAGGGTAGTTTAATGTATAAAAATCAATGTAGGCCAGGTGTGGTGGCTCACGCCTGTAATCCCAACACTTTGGGAGGCCCAGGCGGATGTATCACTTGAGGTTAGGAGTTCGAGGCCAGCCTGGCCAACTTGACAAAACCCCATCTCTACTAGAAACACAAAAATTAGCCGGGCATGCCGGGCACAGTGGCTCACGCCTGTAATCCCAGCACTTTGAGAGGCCAAGGCAGGTGGATCACGAGGTCAGGAGATCGAAACCATCCTGGCTAACACAATGAAACACTGTCTCTACTAAAAATACAAAAAATTAGCCAGGCGTGGTGGCGGGTGCCTGTAGTCCCAGCTACTCGGGAGGCTAAGGGAGGATAACGGCATGAACCCAGGAGGCAGAGCTTGCAGTGAGCCAAGATCACACCACTGCACTCCAGCCTAGGCGACAGAGTGAGACTCCATCTCAAAAAAAAAAAAATAATAATTAGCCGGGCATGGTGGTACGCGCCTGTAATCCCAGCTACTCAAAAGGCTGAGGCAAGAGAGTTGCTTGAACCCGGGAGGCTGAGGTTGCAGTGAGTCCAAATTGTGCCACCATACTCCAGCCTGGTGACAAAGTGAGACTTTGTCTCACAAAACAGAAACCCCCACAGCTAACAGCATACTCAATAGTAAAATATTGAAAACTTTCCCTCTAAGATCAGAAATAAGACAAGATTATTTTTAATCTTAAGAGCTAAAACTATAAAACTCTTAGAAGAAACTATATGGGAATTTGGATTTGACAATTGATATGGGTTTGGAAATATGTCCCTTCCAAATCTCATGTTGAAAACTAGTCTCCAACGTTAGAGGTGGGGCCTGGTAGGAGGTATTTGGGTCATTGGAGTGAATCCCTCGTGCATGGCTTAGCACCATCCACTTGTGATGTGTGAACTCTTGCTCTGAGTTCACACAAGATTCTGGTTGTTTAAAAGTGTGTGGCAAGCCTCCCCATCCCAACCTCTCACCACTTGCTTACTCCTGTTTTTGCCATGTGACAAGCCTATTCCCACTTTCCCTTTTGCCATGATTGAAGGCTCCCTAAGGCTTCATCAGAAGTGGAGCAGATGCCAGCACCACGCTTCCTGTGAAGCCTGCAGAACCGTGAGCCAATTAAACCTCTTTTTTTTTTTTTGAGACGGAATTTTGCTCTGTTTCCCAGGCTGGAGTGCACTTGCGCGATCTCAGCTCACTGTAGCCTCCGCCTCCCAGGTTCAAGCGATTCTCCTGCCTCAGCCTCCCGCGTAATCGGGATTACAGGCGCACCCTACCGCACTCGGCTAATTTTTGTATTTTTATTAGAGACAGGGTTTCACCATGTTGGCCACGTTGATCTCGAGCTCCTGATCTCGTGATGTGCCCACCTCGGCCTCCCAAAGTGCTGAGATTACAGGCATGAGCCAGCATGCCAGGCCACAAACCTCATTTCTTTATAAATTACTTGGTCTCAGGTATTTGTGGATAGCAATGCAAGAATGGTTTAATATAATAATGATTTCATAAATATGACACTAAAAGTGTAACCTATTAGCATAGCATCAAAATGCATTTTGAAACATTTTTAAATTTTATTTTTAATTTTTTTCCTAGTATAATAAAATCTAGTTTTATAAAACTGTTTTTAGGCTGGGTGCAGTGGCTCACGCCTGTAATCCCAGCACTTTGGGAGGCAGAGGCGGGCAGATCACGAGGTCAGGAGATCCCCACTCCAAAAAAAAAAACAAAACTGTTTTTAACGTTTCCTTCTTAATCTCAGAATATAGCCTTAAAACATCCTTGAAAACTCTTTGAGCCGGGCGTGGTGGCTCACGCCTATAATCCCAACACTTTGGGAAGCCTAGGCAGGCGGATCACAAGGTCAAGAGATCGAGACCATCCTGGCCAACATGGTGAAACCTCGTCTCTACTAAAAATAAAAAAAATTAGCCGGGCGTGGTGACACACGCCTGTAGTTTCAGCTACATGGGAAGCTGAGGCAGGAGAATTGCTTGAACCTGGGATACAGAGGTTGCAGTGAGCCAAGATGGCACCACTGCACTCCAGCCAGGGCGGCAGAACGAGACTCTGAGACTCAGTCTCAAAAAACAAACAAACAAACTGTTTGTTTCCCTCCCCACCAGGCACTCCCATGCACAACACTCACTTCTCTAATTATGTGCTTGCTCAGAAAATCCAGTGGCTACTTTTTTTTTTTTTTTTTTTTGAGGTGGAATCTCGCTCTGTCACCCAGGCTGGAGTGCAGTGGCACGATCTTGGCTCACTGCAACCACCACCTTCCAGGTTCAAGCGATTCTCCTACATCAGCCTCCCAAGTATCTGGGATTACAGGTGCTTGCCACCACGCCTGGCTAACTTTTTTGTATTTTTAGTAGAGACAGGGTTTTGCCATGTTGGCCAGGCTGGTCTCAAACTCCTGACCTTAGGTGATCCGCCCACCTCGGCCTCCCAAAGTGCTGGAATTACAGGCGTGAGCCGCCATGCCTGGCATTTTTTTTTTTTTTTTTTAGTGACAAGGTCTTACTCTGTCACCCAGGCTAGAGTCCAGTAATGTGATCATCACTACAGCCTCAACTTCTTGGGCTCAAGCAATTCTCCCACCTCAGCCTCCAAAATAGCTGGGACCACAGGTGTGTGCCACCATTTTAATTTTTAGTAGAGACAAGGTTTCTCTATGCTTCCCAAGCTGGTCTCAAACTCCTGAGCTCAAGCAATCCTTCCGCCTCTGCCTCCCAGTGTTGGGATTACAAGCATGAGCCATCTTATTCGGACAGGGCCTAATTTTGAAACAAGCCAGGAATAAAGACTCAGCTACGGAATCCTCCTGTTTCGGGGGAGTCATGAACAATTAATCCAAAACCACCAGGTAGGAGTCAAGATGATGCCAGCTGGGCTTTCAGACAAGAATTACTCAAGAGAGCTATCAGAACAAGACACACAGACACCTTCCTGTACCACTCCCATATTTCCCATACCAAGTTTTTCTTATAAAATCTCTTCACTGAGCCCAAAAAGCTGAAAAGAGTCCTTTAAAGGCATGAGTCTGGCCATATCCCAACTGTTAGCATTTGATTAATAAACCTGCTCTCTGTAGGCCAGGCGCAGTGGTTCACATCTGTAATCTCAGCACTTTGGGAGGCTGAAGTGGGTGGATCACTTGAGGCCAGGAGTTTGAGACTAGCCTGGCCAACATGGTGAAACCCTGTCCGTACTAAAAATACAAAAATTGGCTGGGCGCAGTGGCTCATGCCTGTAATTCCAGCACTTTGGGAGGCCGAGGCAGGCGGATTAACTGAGGTCAGGAGTTCGAGACCAGCCTGGGCAACATGGTGAAACCTAATCCGTACTAAAATACAAAATTGGCTGGGCGCCAGTGGCTCATGCCTGTAATTCCAGCACTTTGGGAGGCCGAGGCGAGTGGGATTACCTGAGGTCAGGAGTTCGGGGTTAGCCCTGGGCAACATGGTGAAACCCCATCTCAATTAAAAATGCAAAACTTGAGTCGGTGGTGGCTGCGCCTGTAATCCCAGCTTCGGGGAGGCTGAGGCAGGAGGAATCACTTGAACCCAGGAGGTGGAGGTTGCAGTGAGCCAAGATCGCACCATCATACTCCAGCCTGGAGGCAGAGTGAGACTCTGTCTCAAAAAAAAAAAAAAAAAAAAGAAAAGAAGAAAGAAAAGAAAGAAAGAAAATAAAAAGAAAATAAAAAGAAAAAAGAAAACACAGGTGTTGATGGGGAGAGCAGCAGAGGGTCAGGGTCTCACATGGGCATTATTGTGGTGAAGCTCAGCCTATAATCCCAGCACTATGGGAGGCTGAGGGTGAGAAGGGATCACTTGAGCCCAGAATGCTCAGACCAGTCTGGACAACATAGTGAGACCCCCATCTCTACAAAAATAAAAATTAAAATTAGCCAAGCATGACAGCTGAGATTATTCTGGTGGTTACTCTTTAATTATTAATACCTATTCTTATGTTTATTTTTCTGTGTCGATTCAGCAAACTTTCAAAATTGATATTATCCCCCTTTACCAAATAAATTCCTCAGTATTAATTTATCAAGTTACCTCTCGGCGGGCGGGTGGCTCCGCCTGTAATCCCAGCACTTTGGGAGGCAGTGGTGGATCACAGATCAGGAGATCGAGACCACAGTGAGCCATCTTTACTAAAAATACAAAAATTAGCCGGGCATGATGGCTGGTGCCTGTAGTCCCAGCTACGGGAGGCTGAGCCAGGAGAATGGCGGATCGAGGCCAGACTTGCAGTGAGCTGAGATGGCGCCACTGCACTCCAGGCTGGGCGACAGAGCCAGACTCCGTCTCAAAAAAAAAAAAAAAAAAAAGTTACCTCTCCCTTGTTGATACCATCTCTAATTTTCTTTCTTTGTTTTTTTTTTTTTTTTTGAATAGATCTTCTCTATTGCTAGATACAGTCTCCTGTTCTCTACCAATTCAGCGATTCTCTTGCCTCCAGCCTCCAGAGTAGCTAGTCTAATGGCATACTACCATGCCCAGCTAATTTTTGTATTTTTTAGTAGAGAATAAGGACATTTCACCATGTTGACCAAATGTTCTCCAATCTCTTGACTTTGTGATCTCTCTCAACCTCCCAAAGTCTTTAAGGATACAGGCGTGTCTCCAACTTAATATCTATAATATATATATCTTTTTTTTTTTTTTTTTTTTTGAGGCGGAGTTTTACTCTTGTTGCCCGGGCTGGAGTGCAATGGCGCGATCTCCGGTTCACTGCAACCTCGCACCTTCTGTGTTCAGCATTCTCCTGCCTCAGCTGTAATTGGTATGCACCACCATGCTTGGCCCCAATTTTGTATTTTTCGGTAGAAGGCGGGGTTTCTGTGTTGGCCAGGCTGGTCTCGGCTCCTGTTCAGGTGATCTGCCCTTGGCCTCCAAAGTGCTTAGGATTCCCCAGCATGAGCCTCTGCCTCAGCCTTTTGTTGTTTTTAAACGGGAGTCTTGCTCTGTGGCCTGGAGCAGTGCAGAGAGTCTCAAAGAGATGGCTCACTGCGGCCTCAAACTCTGAGCTCGAAGTGATCCTCTGCTAACCTTCTGTTAGCTATTGATACAAGTGATCTCAAGGTGGGGCTTGGCCAGAAGGGATCTTGGCTTCTCCCAGGAAAGAATCACGGGCAATATGGTGGTAAAAGAAAGCAATCTGCAACTTCATCGAAGCAGCAGAGTACAGCAGCAATAGCAAGGTGCTACTTCTTGCAGAGCAAGGTTAACCCACACGCAGTGTGCCCAGAGTAGCAGCATATGGGCTGTTGGCAGCTGTATTTCTACCCACTTCATGTGTCTGTGTGTGTGTGTTTTTAAGTATATAACCACTTTTAATTACTTGCAAATTAAGGGTGGGTTATTTAGAGCTTTCTAGAAAAGGGGCAGGAAGTGTATGAAACCATATATAGTAACTTTCAAGTCGTTGCCATGGCGTGTTGCCATGGAATTTGTACACTGTCATGGCGCTGGTGGGAGTGTCTTTATGTTAATGAGCAGTGAGGGCAACTAGAGGTCACTTTTGTCACCATCTGCTGATTTTGGTGGGCTTCTTCACTGTACCTTGTTTCTATCAGATCCTGCTCCAGCCAGCAGGGTCCTGGCCAGGGTCATGACTAGGGTTGGGAAAACAAGTCCTGCTGATTCCTACCTCCCTGGAACTACAGGCACATGCCACCACACCCATTCAGTTTTTAAATTTTTTATCTATAAGAGATCATGTTTTGTTGCCCAGACTGGTCTCTAACTCCTGGCCTCAATCACAATTATTTTAAAATCTATTCAGCTCTAAGGCCGGGCACAGGGCTCACGCCTGTAATCCCAGCACTTAGGGGGGCAGAAGCTGGCAGATCACTAGAGGCCAGGAGTTCAAGACCAGCCTGGTCAACATGGAAAAACCCTGTCTGTACTAGAAATACAAAAATGATCTGGGCGCTGTGGTGCATGCCTATAGTCCCAGCTACTTGGGACTCCTGCTGAGGCAGGAGAATCCCTTGAACTTGGGAGGCGGAATTTGCAGTGAGCCCAGATCGCACTACTGTACTCCAGCCTTGGTGACAGAGTGAGACTGTCAAAAAAAAAAAAAAAGATAATTTGAGGTTTTGGATTATGTTATCTTCCTTCAGAAAGAAATTACTTTTGCTGGCCAGGCGTGGTGGCTCATGCCTGTAATCCCAGCAGTTTGGGAGGCCAAGGCGGGTGGATTACCTGAGGTCAGGAGTTGGAGACCAGCCTGACAAACTTGGTGAAACCCCATCTCTACTAAAAATACAAAAATTAGCCAGGCATGGTGGCATGTACCTGTAATCCTAGCTACTCAGGAGGCTGAGGCAGGAGAATCTCTTGAATCTGGGAGGTGGATGTTGTGAGCCGAGATTGCACCACTACTCCAGCCTGGGCAACAGAGTAAAACTCAGTCAAGAAAGAAAGAAAGAAAGAGAGAGAGAGAGAGAGAGAGAGAGAAAGAAAGGAGAGAAAGGAAAGAAAAGAAAGAAAGAAGGGAGGGAGGGAGGGGAAAGTGGCCGGGCGTGGTTCACGCCTGTAATCCCAGCACTTTGGGAGGCCAAAGTGGGCGGATCACAAGGTCAGGAGATCGAGACTGAGTCTTGCCCTGTCACCCAGGCTGGAGTGCAATGGCACCATCTTGGCTTACTGCAACCTCTGCCTTTTGGGTTCCAGCAATTCTCCTCCCTCAGCCTCCTGAATAGCTATGATTACAGGTGCATGCCACCACGCCTGGCTAATTTTTGTGTTTTTAGAAGACAGGGTTTCACCATGTTGGCCAGGCTGATCTCGAACTCCTGACCTCATGATCCACCCACCTCGGCCTCCCAAAATGCTGGGATTATAAGTGTGAGCCACCGCACCCGGCCAGGAGTGTCATTTTTTTTTTTAATTTTAAAAAAATTTTATTTTGAGACACTGTCTTGCTTTCACCCAAGCTAGAGTACAGTGGTGCGATCGTACTTACTTCAGCTTTGACCTTCCTGCCTCAAGCAATCCTCCCACCTCAGTCTCCCAATTAGCTGGGACCACAGGTACAAGCCACCACACCTGGCTAATTTTTAATTTTATTTATTTATTTACTTATTATTTTGAGATAGAGTCTTGCTCTGGGCCCACGCTGGAGTGCAGTGGTGCGATCTCGGCTCACTGCAACCTCTGCCTCCCAGGTTCATTCAATTCTCCTGCCTCAACCTCAGGAGTAGCTGGGATTAAAGGCACGTGCCACCACGACCAGCTAATTTTTGCATTTTTAGTAGAGACTGGGTTTCACCATGTTGGCCAGGCTGATCTCGAACTCCTGACCTCAGGTGATCCGCCCACCTCAGCCTTCCAAAGTGCTGGAATTACAGACATAAGCCACTGCACCTGGCCCTGGCTAATTTTTTAAATTTTTGTAGAGATGGGGGGGTCTCCCTATGTTGCCCAGGCTGGTCTTGAACTCCTGGACTTAACCCTCTTACCTCAGCCTCCCAAAGTGGTTGAATTATAGCATGAGCCACTGCACCTGTGCAGGATGTCCCTTTTATCATAGTTAAAATCATACATGCAATAAAAGTTTTTTTTGAAACAAGGTCTTTGTTGTAGCCTAGGCTGGAGTGCAGTGTTGCAATCATAGCTCACTGAGGCCTTGAACTTCTAGGCTCAAGTGCTCTTCCCGTCTAACCCCTTAATTCCCGTCTAAGGACTAGATGCACGTGCCACCACACCTGGCTAATTTCTAAATTTTTTGTAGCAATGGGGTCTCACTACGTTGCCCAGACTGTTTTCAAACTCCTGACCTCAAACCATCCTTCCAAAGTGTTGGGATTGTAAGCATGAGCCACTGGGCCCAACCTCAGATGATATTTAAAATAATGTTGTCCATTCATTTTGTCATTCATTTCTTTTTTTTTTTTTTTTTTTTTTTTTTTTGAGAGCCAGTCTTTGCTCTGTCGCCGGGCTGGAAGTGCAGTGGCTGATCTCCCCGACTCACTGCAAAAGCTCAGCGCCTCCGGGGTTCACACGCCATTCTCCGCCTCAGCCTCCCAAGTAGCTGAGACCACGAAGCCAGCCACCTTGACTAGTTTTTGTATTTTAGTAGAGGCGGGGTTTCCTGCATGTTAGCCAGGATGGTCGATCTCCGGGCCTGCGTGATCCACCGCCTCGGCCTCCCAAAGGGCGCTGGGATTACAGGCGAGCCACGGGCGCCCGGCAAACAGGGGTTCCTTTTTTTTTTGAGGCGAGTCTGGCTATTGTCACCGCCCAGGCTGCAGGTGCAGTGGCAGCGATCACCGGCTCACTGCAAGCTCCCGCCTCCGGGTTCACGCCATTCTCCTGCCTCAGCCTCCCCAGTAGCTGGGACTACAGGCACCCACCGCCCACCTCGCCCGACTAGTTTTTTTTGTATTTTTAGTAGAGCAGGGTTTCACCGTGTTAGCCAGGATGGTCTCGATCTCCCTGACCTCCACCCGATCCACCCGCCTCGGCCTCCCAAAGTGCTGGGATTACAGGCTTGAGCCACAGCGTGACCTTGTCCATTCATTTCTGGACTCTGAAAAAAAAAATGACTTTGTCCAGTTTCCAACAAATTCTGTTGGGATATAGATTGGGATGGTTTTAAAATGCCAAACGAATTTTGAATGAATTGACATTTGGACAGTATCAAAGTCATAGCTTGTTTTTCAGGCATGTAGCACAATTTACATTTGTTCAAATTACCTTTTATTATCCCTTAGTAAAGTCTTTGCGCTGTATTGGGATGTCATCTTCTCATTTCTTTTTTTTTTTTTTTTTTTTTTTGAGACGGAGTCTCACTCTGTTGCCCAGGCTGGAGTGCAATGGCACCATCTTGGCTTACTACAGCCTCTGCCTCCCAGGTTCAAGTGATTATCCTGCCTCAGCCTCCTAATTAGTTGGGATTACAGGCACACACCACCACACCCAGCTAATTTTTGTATTTTTAGTAGAGACAGGGTTTCACCATGTTGGTCAGGCTGGTCTCGAACTCCTTACCTCATGATCCGCGCGCCTCAGCCTCCCAAAGTGCTGGGGTTACAGGCGTAAGCCACCACGCCCAGCCTATCTTCTCATTTCTTAACATTCTTGGGAAATACGATGAGCAAACTAGCATTTGAGTCCCTATTATCCTGATCACAAAGTGCTTTAAAATGTTTTTTCATTTAATTCCCACTGGCTGGGTGCGATGGATCATGCTTATAATCCCCGCATTTTGGAAGCCTGAGGCAGGTGGATCACCTCAATTCAGGAGTTTGAGACTAGCTTGGCCAGCATGGCGAAACCCCGTCTGTACTAAAAATACAAAAATTAGCCAGGCGTGTTTGCGGGTGCCTATAAGCCCAACTACTCAGGAGGCTGAGGCAGGAGAAGTGCTTGAATCCAGGTGGCCTGGTCCTGTAGTCTTAGCTACTTGGGAGGATTGCTTATGCTCAGGAGTTTGAGTTTACAGTGAGCTAAGATACCATTGCACTCCAGCCTGGGCAACAGAGCAAGCCTGCCTCAAAAAAGTAAATAAATAAATTTTAAAAAAACCAAAAAAACAAAAAACAGGCCGGGCACGGTAGCTCACGCCTGTAATTCCAGCACTTTAGGAGGCCGAGGTGGGCGGATTACCTGAGGTCAGGAGTTCAAGACCAGCCTGGCCAACATGGAGAAACCCGTCTCTACTAAAAATACAAAAATTAGCTGTGTGTGGTGACACATACTTGTAATCCCAGCTACTCAGGAGGCTGAGGCAGGAGAATTGCTTGAGTCAGGGAGACAGAGGTTGCAGTGAGCTGAGATCGTGCCACTGCACTCCAGCCTGGTCAACAGAGCAAGACTCTGTCTCAAAAACAAACAAACAAACACCATCAACCGGGCACAGTGGCTCTTGCCTGTAATTCCAGGACATTGGGAGACCAAGGCGGGTGGATCCTTTGAATTCAGGATTTCGAGACCAGCCTGGCCAATATGGTGAAACTCTTGTTTCTACTAAAAACAGAAAAATTAGCCAGGTTAGCTAGGTGCAGTGGCTCATGCCTATAATCCCAGCACTTTAGGAGGCCAAGGTGGGGGCAGATCACCTGAGGTCGGGAGTTCGAGACCAGCCTGGCCAACATGGAGAAACCCCATCCTTACTAAAAATACAAAATTAGCTGGGCGTGGTGGCGCATGCCTGTAATTCCAGCTACTCGGGAGGCTGAGGCAGGAGAATCACTTGAACCCCGGAGATGGAGGTTGCAGTGAGCTGAGATCACTCCATTTCCAAAATAAAACGATAGGGCTGTTAATTTAGGTGGTGGTTACAGGGGTATTAATATATGTAAAAAATTATTAAGTTGTACATGTAAGATTCCTGCACTTTTTGTATTTTATTATGTGTATGTTAATCTTAAAAATAAAAGGGGAGAAAAACCGGATGGCTCTGTACTCCTCTATTAGGTAAAGAAAGAATCTGTTCTGGTTTGCTTTTGGAGACACTGTTTCCTGGTCCTCTGATCTACCTGGCTGAAAGCACAGTGCCTGGTACAAACTAGGTTCCTGCTCAGTTTTGAATTAACGAAGTTCAGTGACATTGCCATTCTTTTTTTTTTTTTTTTTTTGGGGGCGTCCCGCCCTCGCCCAGCCTGCTGTGGTGTGGCATGATCTCAGCTCACTGCAACCTCTGCTTCCCAGGTCCAAGCAATTCTCCTGCCTCAGCCTCCCCAGTAACTGGGATTTCAGACGTGCAGCACCAAACCTGGCTAATTTTGGTATTTTTAGTAGAGACAGGGTTTCACCATGTTGGCCAGGCTGGTTTCAAACTCCTGACCTTAAGTGATCCGCCTGCGTTGGCCTCCCAAAGTGCTGGGATTACAAGCATGAGCCATCACGTCCGGCCTGTCATCCTATTTTATCTCATCTCCTCCTCCTCCCTTCTCCGACCACCTTCTCTAGAGTAAAAGATCTTTGCTCTCAATTTTGGAACACTTAAAATTCCTTCAGTCACTCTTGTTAGGAAGATATAAGGGAAGAGAGCGAGAGACAGGAGGCAATTTAACGGCCAAACAGGATTATTCACAGGAATAAGCCTGCGAGGGGTTCCAGTCAGGAGTCTGGCTGAGACCCTGATCGCTTACAAGCTGAGGCTTTTATATTGGGAAGGGGTTGGGAAGTGCTGGCTGATTGGGACTGTTGGGGACTTTGTTAGGCTATGTTATCTTCTGTTGAAGCTATGGGCAGGGTTAATATTTGCTTTGTCATCATTGTTGTAAAATAGCATCACTACTGTTACTCCTCACAACTCTTACCTGGGATCAGTGAAAACCACTGTTGTTGAGAACTCTTACAGAATTTCTGAGCTCTTATCTAAATCATCTGTCGAGTCTTTGCAATGACCTACCAGGCTGGTAGGAAACCGGGGCTCATAGTAATTAACCAAGGTCACACTGTTAGAATGCTGTGGGTCTGGGACTAGAATTTGATATTTACTCTGGGCCCCGTCTCTGTCCCCAACGATCAAACCACAAGTTAAAATTCCAAATTGTGGGCCGGGCGCGGTGGCTCACGCCCATAATCCCAACACTTTGGGAGGCCGAGGCGGGCGGATCACGAGGTCAGAAGATCGAGACCATCCTGGCTAACACGGTGAAACCCCGTCTCCACCAAAAATACAATACATTAGTCTGGCGTGGTGGTGGGCGCCTGTAGTCCCAGCTACTCGGAAGGCTGAGGCAGGAGAATGGCGTGAACCTGGGAGGCGGAGCTTGCAGTGAGCTGAGATTGTGCCATTGCACTCCAGCCTGGACGACAAAGCGAGACTCCGTCTCAAAAAAAAAAAAAAAAAAAAAAAGGAAAGAAAAAAAATGCTGTGTTATCTTACAACACCTTTCCCAGACTGTGAGCAACTTGGGAACAATGATTATCCACCTCAGTGTTCCATGTGTTTTGTAGAGGAGGGCACTCACTAAAAACATGGTTTGCTGAATGCAACCACTTAAGAATTGGACATGCCGTGCTCAACCCGTAAGGGGCGCTGTGTTAGTCCAAGGAGCAGCGTGACCGGGAAAGGGAGTAAGTCGATGTCCCCGGCATGTGGCGCGGAGAACTCCACTTGCCGGCAAGCGAAACAGGAGAAGACCACGCCCCCGCCAGTCGCGCATGCGCAGCCTTCGCTGGCTCCGCCCCGTCCTATTCGGGTTCCTGCCTCTGTTCAGGTAGGGGCGGTATGCGGGGGAGGGGCGTCACCTGAGGGCGGGGCTCTCAGGTCTTGGGGATCCATTGTTGGCAAACCCCAACTTCCGATACGACCCGGAGCTGTTCCTGCAGTTCCGGAGACAATTCATGGGTCTTGGGGGCACCGAGACGCTGCCCCTGACCAGCACAAGACCCCTTTCTATGGCGCCAGTCCTGTGGTATCCGCACCTCTCCAGTTCCTGCACCCTCGGCCCCGTGGTTTCCAGCCGCACAATCGCGTGTCCTGAGTAGCGTGAGGACACGGGGCTGGGCAGGTGCCAGGAGCCCGCCGCCTCTCCTCCTCCCCCGCCCGCCGCCTGGCCCTCCCCTACCAGGCTGAGCCTCTGGGTGCCAGAAGCGCGGGGCCTCCGGGGGAATACGTGCGGTCCCTTGCTCCGCGTGCGCCTACACCTTCTGCTCCAGTTACTTTACCAATTGAGCGGAAAAGCCGGGGCATGTTGCCGGGGCCCTGGGCGGGACTGTTGTGCACCTTCCCGCCCACGGGCTGCCCAGTCCCGCTGCTTGCGGCCCCTGCCAACGTCCCCCAGGTTGGAAACCAGACCCTGCAGCCCCCAGCCAGCCCGAAGGAAGCCCAGACTGACGTCGCAGGGTAATGGGGATCCAGAGGTAGCTCTGTGGGGCCCCATCAGAGCTTAGCAGGGCTTTCTGTGTGACACCGTGGGACCTGAACTGGGGAGGTCCCCTTTGCTTAGAATTACAGGGGGCAACTGTAGGAAGCAATTACATCTATTATGTGCTAAGGATTGAGAGTTCTATGGATTGAGGCCCTCTCTAGAAGGCTTAGAAGTGGGGTAGACGGGGTGTGTGTCTGACTTTGTGTTTTGCTGGGGTGGTGGTGAGTGGGTGTAGAAACTAACCTAGTGCCAAGTGCAGTGTCTGTCAACTAGTAAGTTAATAAACCTTTCGTGAATGAATGAGAAGGTTCTGTGACTGAGGGAGCAGGGCTAGAGAGGGCATCTCTGCTCATCCCACCCCTGCCTCCCCTGGGCTCATGCAGACAAAAGTAATTAGGTTGAACCTTTAATCAAAGCTGGTTTCACAGGCAAGCAGACATGATAGAGGAGGTAAAGGCAGAAATCCTGGGGACACAGGGTGCTGGCCTGGCTCACAGGCATGCCTCCTTCTGGGACCTCCTCCACCCCCTGCAGTTTGACGATCAGTAATCTCTTGTTTTCTTGTTTCCCTCAGGACACTGGGTCCCCTAGGAGCCTCCCCAGGCTTAATGATTGTCCAGGAGGTGGCTATAAAGGGAGCCTGGGAGGCTGGGTGGAGGAGGGAGCAGAAAAAATCCAACTCAGCAGATCTGGGAACTGTGAGAGTGGCAAGCAGAAGCTGTGGTCAAAGGCTGTGCGTCTTGGCTGGTAGGGCCTGCTCTTTTCTACCATGGCAGCCCAGGGCTATGGCTATTATCGCACTGTGATCTTCTCGGCCATGTTTGGGGGCTACAGCCTGTATTACTTCAATCGCAAGACCTTCTCCTTTGTCATGCCATCATTGGTGGAAGAGATCCCTTTGGACAAGGATGATTTGGGTGAGCCCTGAAACAGCAGGGTGGTGGGCCTGGGGACACAGAACCAGCAGGACACACTGGGTGTTTGTGTACGGGCATGTCGTGTGGGTGGAGTGTCTGTGCAGTAGAGGCCAGGTGCCAGAAAAAGAGGCTCTGAGATCCATGGATGTGGGTGCATGCAGGGCTAAGGAGGGCTGCTTATTTGATGTGTGTGGATGTGTGTGCGCATGCCTCTGGAGGCACTGTTTATTCTGAGAGTGTCTGGGGGCTTCTGAGCATGGTTTTCACATCTGTTTGGGTGCATGTGGAGGCTTCAGGGTGAGTGCTGGCTACTGACACTGTGAGCACTGGAAACTAAAAAGTTGGCACAATGACTTCATGTGGCCTGGCATGCTACCCTTCAGGAGGGACAGGGTCCCTGACTCCAATCCTGAGCCCTTCGCCCCATGTTGGGTGGTGGAGCAACAGAACTGCTAGAGGCCCGGGGTTGGCATCCAGGGTGAGGTGGGAAATCCCATATGCAAATCCCAGGGATGGGGAGCTGCCATGTCCTGCTCCCTTTTTGTTCCCTGACAACTGTAGCTGAGACTCATGGGTCAGTCTGGGGCTAGTGCTGATGGTGAGGCAGGAGAAGTGGCAGAAGTAGTAGGGCCCCATGTGTGAGTGTCCGATTGCAGCGCAGGCTCCTCCTGTTCCTCTGAGAAGTAACCTGTCTCACCCCACTGGGCACCCCTACACACCTGACCCCATGCCTTCTTCCATTGCTCCCGTGTTTCTCCCCTGGTCCCTAACCCCTAAGTGTACTGTTCCCTGCTCCCCTCCCCTGCAGGGCTCATCACCAGCAGCCAGTCAGCAGCTTATGCTATCAGCAAGTTTGTCAGCGGAGTGCTGTCTGACCAGATGAGTGCTCGCTGGCTCTTCTCTTCTGGGCTGCTCCTGGTTGGCCTGGTCAACATATTCTTTTCCTGGAGCTCCACAGTACCTGTCTTTGCTGCCCTCTGGTTCCTTAATGGCCTGGCCCAGGGGCTGGGCTGGCCCCCATGTGGGAAGGTCCTGAGGAAGGTGAGTGTTTCCAAAGAGCCTGTTTGGATTGTCATAGAGGATGCCTAAAGAGCATGTGGGAGCACCCCTTCTTACCCACCACCTCCATACCCAACCCAGAGCAGGTTCCTGAGCAGTTCCTGGCCAGCTCCTATTGCTTGTCAAGATATTTTAGGAGGCTGAGAGTGGTGGGATCAGGTGGCAGAGGAGGGAACTGCCCTGCCAAACAGAAGCGCCCTCTCCCTCTTCCCTGTAATGTGAGCTTCTAGGGCTGCCCCACCTGACCCCACCCTCAACATGGGCAGTAGGCTGGACACCTATGTTGTTGCTCTCTGCCCCACAGTGGTTTGAGCCATCTCAGTTTGGCACTTGGTGGGCCATCCTGTCAACCAGCATGAACCTGGCTGGAGGGCTGGGCCCTATCCTGGCAACTATCCTCGCCCAGAGCTACAGCTGGCGCAGCACGCTGGGCCTGTCTGGGGCACTATGTGTGGTTGTCTCCTTCCTCTGTCTTCTGCTTATCCACAATGAACCTGCTGATGTTGGACTCCGCAACCTGGACCCCACACCCTCTAAGGGCAAGAAGGGTAAGCCCCCACCCAAGCCAACCACTGGGGCACTCATTCAGCAGGCAGATTTTTGTTGAAGACTAGGCGTTTGCCTGGTCTTATGCTAGTCAGTGGATGTGGGGGAAGGAGTGGTAACGAAGGCTGCATGGGGAGTGAACAAAACTCCATCCCAAGAGGCAGTTAAATACTCGACAAGTGGCAGAGCCAGCAAGAGCTGTGACTCATGTTATTTTCTGGCCTTTCCTCACAACAGCACAGACTTCCCTGTCCTGGATAGATAGAATCATGAGCTTTAGTGGTTTGGGCCTGTTTGATCCTGTTTGTCTTTCATTCATTGAGCTTGGTCCTTAAGTGGCTTGGTCCTCCCTGGTCCTGTTTCTCTTTCATTCATTGAGCTTGCAGAGGAGAAGGGGAGAGGAGAGCAGTGGGGTGAGGGAATACCCTTCACGTTGATCCTGGCTGTGCAGATGGACTCTGCCCCTGTAGCTGGTTAATGAATGTTGGGGGCTCAGGTTGGGGAGAGCAGTCAGAGTCGAGCCTGACGCCCAGCCTCTTCCTACCTCCAGGCTCCTTGAAGGAGGAGAGCACCCTACAGCAGCTGCTGCTGTCCCCTTACCTGTGGGTGCTCTCCACTGGTTACCTTGTGGTGTTTGGAGTAAAGACCTGCTGTACTGACTGGGGCCAGTTCTTCCTTATCCAGGAGAAAGGACAGTCAGCCCTTGTAGGTAAGATGAGCATGGGGACAAGGGTGGGCATAAGGAGCAGGAACCAATGCAGGGGATGGAAATTCAGGCCTTGCTTCCCTTTATCCTCTTTATTCGTTCTTTGAGGCCGGGCACTACTCAGGCAGCTATGGCCAGTCACCCATGGGAACCCTGTACCTCTCCAGGTTTAAGCCATTGTGGGACAACCCCAATGTGTAACACCCTCCCACCCTTCCCTTCCCTCTTCCTACCACAACTCCCCACTGCAGGTAGCTCCTACATGAGTGCCCTGGAAGTTGGGGGCCTTGTAGGCAGCATCGCAGCTGGCTACCTGTCAGACCGGGCCATGGCAAAGGTGAGCGGGCAGAAGGGACAGGAAGGAGAAGGGTCCCTTTCAGTCTTCACAGCATGGCTGGGACAGGCACTGGAGAGATGGGAGTCCCAGGGCACAGGCAGGTTGGCATCTGCTGGTTTAGACCGGGTGAGGAGGGAACGATTCCGGGCTGGTCTTAGCTTTCCTACAGTTGTGGAGGTAAGGCTCTTGGGAGAATTTTAACTGATGTGAAGGACAGCCAGAATATTTCTTAACTTAGCTATAGGTTTCTCCACAGCCCCAGGAAAACGGGCTGGGAACAGACTAGGTGCACTCCCCAGCACGTGTCCTAGACCTGCCCCATGGGGGAGGAAGGGATGTTGTGGAGTTTGGCCTCAGAATGTAATGAGCAGGTCCCAGGGCCTCCCAGAGCTGCCCAGGGCCAAGAACTGAGGTGGGATTGCCAAAGACCTGTCAGCAGAGTCCCTGCTGTATCAGAGTCCAGGGATGGGGGTTCTCTGCCCTGTTCTGAGGGTGTGACATTGCCGGGACTGTATCCATAGGCGGGACTGTCCATCTACGGGAACCCTCGCCATGGCCTGTTGCTGTTCATGATGGCTGGCATGACAGTGTCCATGTACCTCTTCCGGGTAACAGTGACCAGTGACTCCCCCAAGGTAATTAAGAAAGGCCTGGCTCACAGCAGGGCACAAGGAGAGAAGGCAAGGGCCACTGACTCTCTCTTCCTCTCCTGGCTGTAGCCTGGGCCAATCTTTTCTTTGCCTCTCAGATTCCCTTTTCAGTTCTGATTGGACCGTTCCTCTCTGTGTCTGGGTTCTCCTCCTCCACTCTGGGCCTGGTTTTCTTTTCTTCCCTGTGCTCCTCTAGGATGTTGCTTTCTGGACTCCGGCTCTTCACCCTCTCGCAGAGCTCACAGGCTTTACAGAGCATGAGGTGCCTTAAAGATATCTCTGGTTTTTCTCCTCGTCTGTCTTACCTTTGTCCTACCCCTTTGCCTTACCCCTAGCCAGTCCAATTTGTGTGAATCCTGAGGACAGCCTCTAGCTCGGAGGGATGACTTCTGTACCTCCTTTCCTTGCCCACCTAGGTCCCAGGGTTTGCTCAATGTGGCATCTGCTACTCTAGCTCTGTACTGTCAATTGTGTTGGGGAGTGGGAGGAAAAGGGTCACTTACTTACTGTCCCTTTATGACTCCCGTTTGTTCCTGGGGACCAAGCCTCCTTCCTCGCTTTGGCAGCGGTGGGCAGGCAGGTCAGCTTTCCAACTCTGAATGCCACTCCACTCTGCCCTTGGCAGCTCTGGATCCTGGTATTGGGAGCTGTATTTGGTTTCTCCTCGTATGGTCCCATTGCCCTGTTTGGAGTCATAGCCAACGAGAGTGCCCCTCCCAACTTGTGTGGCACCTCCCACGCCATTGTGGGACTCATGGCCAATGGTAAGTGTTACCTTCTAGAGTCTCTCCCTCACCCCCACCTGTGCTTTGCATATAAACCAGTGAGAAGCTGGAGCTAGCACCACTGGCTTAGGTTCATCCCCTTCCCCCTGACAGTGGGCGGCTTTCTGGCTGGGCTGCCCTTCAGCACCATTGCCAAGCACTACAGCTGGAGCACAGCCTTCTGGGTGGCTGAAGTGATGTGTGCAGCCAGCACGGCTGCCTTCTTCCTCCTACGAAACATCCGCACCAAGATGGGCCGAGTGTCCAAGAAGGCTGAGTGAAGAGAGTCCAGGTTCCAGAGCACCATCCCACGGTGGCCTTCCCCCTGCACGCTGTGGGGGGGAGAAAAGGCGGGGCCTGCTTGGCTAGCCCTGAACCTTTCACTTTCCATTTCTGCGCCTTTTCCCTCACCCAGGTGGCGCTGGAAGCTATCAGTGGCTAGTGAGGTCCCAGTTTCCCTGGTCCTATGCTCTATTTAAAAGATAACCTTTGGCCTTAGACTCCATTAGCTCCTATTTCCTGCCTTCAGACAAACAGAAAACTTCTGCAGTCAGGAAGCCTCCTGTACCCTTCTTCTTTTCCTAGGCCCCATCCTGTCCCCATCCTACCCTATCCCCACCTGAAGTGAGGCTATCCCTGCAGCTGCAGGGCACTAATGGCCCTTGACTTCTGCTGGGCCCTAAGTCCTCTCAGCAGTGGGCGACAGCTGTTGCCGATACCTCAGACTCCAGGGAAAGAGAGGCGGCTATCACTCTCACTGTACCACTAGGCGCAGTTGGGTATAGGTGGGAAGAAAAGATGACTTGTTATAGGAGATTAAAACTAGATTTGATACTGAACACTGTCAGTGATTCATTTTTTCAAAGTGAGACAGCTTCCTTGGGAAATACTGTTGATACCTGCTCTTGCCACCCCAAAAGGGAAAGACTTCATTTCCCTGGAATCGGGAAGCTGAAGTGTAGATGGACTCCTTTAAAGCTCATGCCTCCTCTGCCTTCACCTGAACATTGAATAGTTCAATGACTATTTTAGAGATAAAGCTATTGGGTTGTGGACAGGTTAAATAACTTGATGGAGGGAGGAAGTGTAACAGTGGTTTACTGAATGTGTAGTCAGAAAGCCTAGGTTCAAACCCATACTGTCAGTAACTAGCTTGGAAACTTTGAGGCAGAAAGTCTGCTAAATCTGTAACAGAACGTACCCCCTGGACTTAGGGTGAAGATCAAGTGAGATAAAGCAGGAATGCCTGACTGTAAGTGCTTGATATATGTTCCATCATCATCATCATTTATTTTTATTTATTTATTTTTTTGAGACGGAGTCTCGCTCTGTCCCCCAGGCTGGAGTGCAGTGGCGCAATCTCGGCTCCCTGCAAGCTCCGCCTCCCGGGTTCACACCATTCTCCTGCCTCAGCCTCTGGAGTAGCTGGGACTACAGGCGCTCGCCACCTCGCCCGGCTAGTTTTTTTGTACTTTTTTAGTAGAGACGGGGTTTCACTGTATTAGCCAGGATGGTCTTGATCTCCTGACCTCGTGATCCGCCCGTCTCGGCCTCCCAGAGTGCTGGGATTACAGGCTTGAGCCACTGCGCCCGGCCCATCATCATCATTATAACAGCCACCACCATGGCCACCACCACCCCAGGACCCCAGGAAATCAGCAGCAATTCTGGGACTAGATCCAGTGCTCATGCTTCAAAATCTTATGTTCATTTATTTAATGAACACATATTTGTTATGTTTTTTACTAGAACATAATCATCTTCCCAGAATTCCCTCACCATTTTTGTCTCCCTTCCTTTACCTTTCCCCCAAAACCATCGATTAAGATAGAGAGCAAACACCAAGATCAAAGGAATATTTATTACAACATTTATGGACCTAGCTCCTCCAAAAATAAATCCATACAGAGCTGGAAAGTAAGACCATGGTATATACAGAAGGAAAGAACACAGTGTTAAGGCTCAGGAATCAGTTTTGTCTTCAGGGTCCGCATTCTCCCATTTTCCAGTGCACTAACAAGGCTGCTGGGGTTTCCACTGGAGTATAAACAGCAGTATTCCTTTTGCAGGAACTCTCAGAATTTGGGGGTCCATCACAGGTTCAGCCTATGACCCAGGTCCAAAAGTTCCAGCCTTCTCTGCCACCTCCAGGGCTAGCTTCAGGTTCTGGTCAAAGAGCTCACACCTAAGCCAGGCCCAAGGTGGGAAAAAAAGCGTGAGGCCTGAGGCTTTCTCCCCACTTAAGCCAGGGGAAACTACTTGAAGAACAACATGTATCATGGAAGGCTGAGGTTGGTGGATGAGCTGAGGTCAGGAGTTTGAGACCAGCCTGGTCAACATGGTGAAACTCTGTCTCTACTAAAAATATAAAAATTAGCTGGGCATGGTGGCGGGCACCTGTAATCCCAGCTACTCTGGAGGCTGAGACAGGAGAATCGCCTGAACTCAGAAGGCAGAGGTTGCAGTGAGCCATGACCGCACCATTGCACTCCAGCCTGGGTGACAAGAGTGAAACTCTGTCTCAAAAACAAACAACAACAAAAACCAAAAAAATGACATAAACCCCAAGGAAAGACTGTTTTCTCTAAAGAGTCACCCAGGCTGGAATGCAGTGGCACAATCTCAGCTCACTGCAACCTCTGCCTCCCAGGTTCAAGTGATTCTCTTGCCTCAGCCTCCAGAATAGCTGGGATTACAGGTGCACACCACCACACACGGCTAATTTTTGTATTTTCAGTATTTTTAGTAGAGGTGGGGTTTCACCACGTTGACCAAGCTGGTCTCAAACTCCTGACCTCAAGTGATCTGCCCGCCTCGGCCTCCCAAATTGCTGGGATTACAGGCGTGAGCCACCGCACCCAGCGATTGTCTTATTTATTTAGAGACACTGTCTTGTTCTGTTGCCCAGGCTGGAATGCGGTAGCATGAGCATGGCTCACTGATGCCTTGACCTTCCGAGTTTAAGTAATCCTCCCACCTCAGCTTCCTTAATAGCTGGCACTACAGGTGTCTGCCACCACACCAGGCTAATTTTTTTTTTTTTTTGTACAGATGGGGTCTATGTTGTCCAGGCTGATCTCAAACTCCTGGGCTAAAGTGATCCTACCCCCCCCATCTTCCAAAGTGCTGAGATTACACATGTGAGCCACCGGCCTGTCCTTCTATCTTACTTAAAAGTAATACTCAACTAGGTGCAGTAGCTCACGCCTGTAATCGCAGCACTGTAGGAGGCCAAGGCGGGTGGATCACCTGAGGCCGGGAGTTCGAGACCAGCTTGACCAACATGGTGAAACCTTGTCTTTACTAAAAATATGAAATTGGCCAGGCATGGTGGCACATGCCTTTAATCCCAGCTACTCGGGAGGCTGAGCCAGAAGAATCGCTTGAACCTGGGAGGCGGAGGTTACGGCAAGCCAAGATCGCGCCATTGCACTCCAGCCTGGGCAACAAGAGCGAAACTCAGTCTCGAAAACAAACAAAAAAAGTAATACTCTACTATGCTTCAACTAACTTTGGACAGAGCACACAGGGAGGGGCAAGGAGGCTTGGGGCAAGGAGGCTTTAACCAGTATCTAGAAGTGGAGCCACTTACCTGATGGGCATTTCTAAGGAGTAGAATGGATTCTTAAGGGCAAAGTCTGAGTAAATCTCATAAATCTTTCGGAGAAGAGAATCTATTCCAGCTTGCCTAGGATCTGCTAGAACCACAAACTTGATCCCTGGAGAGAGACCAAGAATGGTTACTAAAGGGTAGACATTGGAGCAAATAGTGTCATTCTGTATTTGTACAGTACTTTCAATTTTGCAAAACACTTTTATAAGCCCATTTTAATTTTATTCTTTTTACCACATAATGCAGAAAAGGCAAGACTTTGAATCTACTGATGAGACCAGAGAAGTGAAGTAACTTTATTATGTCACCCAACTGATTAAGACCAAGCTTTGAGTTCTAGCTGTACCACTTACTAACTAACAGTTTTGGAGTCCCTCAGCAGAAACATTGCTAGGCAAGGGACAAACTCAGGCAGTTTTCAGTAAATTAAGGGGTGAAGCAATGACACTCGCAATCCAAAGGTCATATCCATTTGGCTTTCACATTTCATTTTGGAAAGACATTTAACACCTTCCAAAGTACATGCAACAGGGCTAGCATTAAGGTGAGTTTTATCTGAACACAAGATAACCTGTGCTGAACATGCTGGGTGGCATGCACAAAATCAGTTTCAGATTAAATACTGGTTTTGTATTTGCAAAACAAACAAACAGATGTGTCTGTAGAATTGTGCCAGGAAGGTCGGGCACGGTGGCTCATGCCTGTAATCCCAGCACTTTGTGAGGCTGAGGCAGGTGGATCACGTGAGGTCAGGAGTTCGAGACAGCCTGGCCAACATGGTGAAACCCCATCTCTCCTAGAGAAATACAAAAATTAGCTGGGCGTGGTGGCAGACACCTGTAATCCCAGCTACTCAGGAGGTTGAGGCAGGAGAATTGCTTGAACCCGGGTGGCGGAGGCTGCAGTGAGCCAAGATCGTCCCACTGCACTCAGCCTGGGCGACAAAGCGAGACTCTGTCTCAAAACAAAACAAAAAAACCCCACAAAAAATTAGCTGGGGATGGTGGTGGGCATCCGTAGTCTCAGCTACTTGGGAGGCTGAGGCAGGAGAATTGCTTAAACCCAGGAGGTGGTGGCTACAGTGAGCCAAGATCATGCCACTGCATTCCAGCCTGGGTGGCAGAGTGAAACTCCATCTCAAAAAAAAAAAAGAATTGTGGGCCGGGTGCGGTGGCTCATGCCTGTAATCCCAACACTTTGGGAGGCCGAGGTGGGCAATCACCTGAGGTCAGGAGTTTGAGACCCGCCTGACCAATATGGAGAAACCCCGTCTCTACTAAAAATATAAAAATTAGCCGAGCATGTTGATGGATGCCTGTAATCCCAGCTATTTGGGAGTCTGAGGCAGGAGAATCGCTTGAACGCAGGAGGCGGATCATGCCACTGCATTCCAGCCTGGGCAACAAGAGTGAAACAGCTCAGAAAAAAAAAAAAAAAAAAAAGAATTGTGCCAGGAAAAGTACACCCCCTCTTCCTGCTTACCAAAGGTGTCTTTGGTCAATCCCCTCCTCCCACCTTCTCCACCACACTCCTCTGGCCCACCTGGAGATGCAAACTTGTCAGTGTCTCTTCCCCACCTTCTCCATCACACTCCTCTGGCCTCCGTGGAGATGCATACCTGTCAGTGTCTGGTAGCAGTGCAATTTGAATGTGTCTGTCTCCAGCATCTCAATGCCTGAGCTTCCCTGTTCAGGAGACAGCTGGGAGCCGATGGCAAACAGCCTATATGCAAAGGAGGCAAAGTTGCTCTAAGGCAGGAGTGCTTCTCAAACTTCCACTGAAGTGTCCCTATTTGCTGAGGAGTTAACATTATGGCCTGGGACAGTCAGGAGAAGTAGTGTGAACTGTCTGGCAATAGTGTCAAAATTTTTAAATTCATTTGAATTCTGTGAATATTTTACATTCATACTTTAAGACATTTTAAATCTAAAACTTTGGATAAAATGATTACTCTAGGAATGTGTGCCGCGCTTACTAAGCTTGTGCTTTTAAGCAAAAGCTGGCACATCTGATACCACAATTGAGAGCAGGAAAAGATTTTTTAAGATCATTTAGTTAAACTGGCTTTCTTTAAATATGAAGAAACTAAGGCTCAGCGAAGAGAAGTTGACTTTAAGTAAGATGACACCTCGGCCGGGGGCAGTGGCTCACTCCTGTAATCCCAGCACTTTGGGATGCGGAGGCGGGTGGATCACCTGAGGTCAGGAGTTTTGAGAGCAGCCTGGCCAACAGGGCAAAACCTCGTCTCTACTAAAAAAATACAAAAAACTAGCCGGGCGAGGTGGCGGGCGCCTGTAGTTCCAGCTACTCGGGAGGCTGAGGCAGGAGAATGGCGTGAACTCGGGAGGCGGAGCTTGCAGTGAGCTGAGATCCGGCCACTACACTCCAGCCTGGGTGATAGAGCGAGACTCCGTCTCAAAAAAAAAAAAAACCCCGTCTCTACTAAAAATACAAAAATTAGCTGGTCCTGGTGGCGCGCGCCTGTAATCCCAGCTACTCGGGAGGCTGAGGCAGGAGAATCGCTTGAAACTGGGAGGCAGAGATTGCAGTGAGCCAAGATCGCGCCACTGCACTCTAGCCTGGGTAACAGAGCGATACTCCGTGCCCCCTCCTCTCCCCCCACAAAAAAAATGACACCACTGCCACTATTACCTAAAATCTAGATCTGGATCGGTTGCGTTTTTCATAACACCAAAATGACGATTTAAGAAAAGGTAGACAAATTACAAGCGCTGCCGTTCAGGAGACGGTGGACTTACGAGTGGAACATGGAGGCCAGCATGAGCTTCTCATTAGAAGTGAGGCGGGGCCGGCCAAATCGAATGGACACCGGGTAATTAGCAGGGTTACCCAGATACTCCAGCACCTCTTTCCCGTCGGCCGTGTACTTGCCGTTCACGTCCATGCCATTGATGGCCAGCACTGCATGGCCCACTGCAGAGGTAAAGCTAACGGTCAGCGAAACTGCAGCCCCGGGATTCCGCCGCGGGGACAAGAGACCCGACACCACCCCCTTTCCCCCAGCCCCGCACCTACAACCAACCCACTTCTGCAGCACTGGGGCCCGTCCCCCCCCACCCCCCCCCGCCTCTGGCCCGAGCCTAGCCCACCTCGGATGCCGTCCCGCTGGCCGAAAGCAACCAACACACGCTCATCGTGTAGCTTGAGCAGCAGATCCAGCGGGTAACTGAAAGTTTTCTCAGCCTCAGCCCGTGGCGCGTAGCTGTCCAACTGGTAAATCAAGCCGCCAGCTTTGTTCACCACATACACACTAAAAATCGCCATCCCTGCCGCTGCCGCTCGGAAACTGTCATTCGGCCGCTACCCGAAGGCCCCTCCCCGGAACCGCATCACAGCACTTGCCCCCGGCCCCACCCCAGCCTCCTCCTCCTCCTCCTCCTCCCAGGCCCTGCATGCCGCCACCTGCGGCACCTGCGGCGCCTGCGCATTGGGAGCGACACGCTCGGGCATAAGTAGTGCCGGAAAGTTAGTTGCCGAGACCTGGTGGATTGTTTTCCGTTTATCAGTGCCGGAAAACAGTACTACAGTACTGCGTCACAACTAGCCCGGACTCCGACAACCTGGCGCGGTATTTAGGCGGTGCGGCTTGGGAACTGGAATTCACTTCCTGTCTTCCTCTTGAGGCTAGAGGGCGAGCGCTTCGCCGTGGGACTTCCTCCTCCTGGCTCCGCCTCTTGCCCCGGAAGTACTTACAGCGGACAGAGGTTTCTGGGCCCGTTTCTGAGCAGCGCTTCCTTTTTGTCCGACATCTTAGCAAGCCTGCGGTGTCTGCTGCTGCTCCCCGAGCTTCGCAATGGTAAGCTTCAGGGGTATGAACTCGCCGGGGTTCTTGGGTTTGAGGACTCAGTGGAGAGAGCCTTCGGCGGGAGCTCTCCTTGGCCTGCCGGCCTTGGTTGCAGGGCGGGCGCGGTTATTGCTTCGCCCATGTGCTCGGTGGTGGAGTTTGCGGGGGCTGAGGGCGCAGTATTAGGGGAGTTTGGGGCTACTTGAGGACCTGGTTGCATTCCCGCTGCCCTCCTACAGCCGCCCAAGGACGACAAGAAGAAGAAGGACGCCGGAAAGTCGGCCAAGAAAGACAAAGACCCAGTGAACAAATCTGGGGGCAAGGCCAAAAAGAAGGTAGGAATAAGATTCCTCTGAGAGAGACTAGGAGCCTTCTGGTAATAGGTAGCTTGTATAGCAATTGGTTTTTCAGGTATAGATTTCTAGAGTAAAAATGTGAGAGTTTATCCTCCCATCACCATTCATTCTTTTTTCTAGTTTCCATTAGGATCATGAAAATGAGACCAGTGTGTAAAGTGTCTGCCTCTGTGCCTGTCGTGTGATTTTTAACTGATCTAGTGGGGCTCGGCCCCTGTTCTGAAGCCCAAGCACCTGTCGGGTTTTTTTTTTTTTTTTTTTTTAGTAATGTGTAATTTATCTTTGATGATGATGGAACAGATTTCTCTGACGCAGATTACTCGAGAGGGAAAGGGTGCTTCTGCCAGAAATACTAACTTGTTTCTGTTTTGTTTTGGTGAGCAGAAGTGGTCCAAAGGCAAAGTTCGGGACAAGCTCAATAACTTAGTTTTATTTGACAAAGCTACCTACGACAAACTCTGTAAGGAAGTTCCCAACTATAAACTTATAACCCCAGCTGTAGTCTCTGAGAGACTGAAGATTCGAGGCTCCCTGGCCAGGGCAGCCCTTCAGGAGCTCCTTAGTAAAGGTGAGGGGTGTATCCTACATGTGTGGTTTTGTAGGGTAAATTGTCTTGACCATGTTAACCATCTTCAGTGATTTTGCTGGAAAAGCAGAATTAAAAAAAAAAAAAAAAGGCATAGCTTGACCATTGACTGTTAGTAATGTAATTCTGATGTTTTACTCCTGAGATGAATTCTTAGGGTTCGTAGCCACTTTCGTGCTGTGGACCCTGTGGCAGTTTGGTGAAGCCCAAGGATCTTTTATGTTTCAAGTAAATGGATGCATAGAATTACAGGGACAACAGTTTTTGAAATAATTAGATTACTATTTTAAAACAATTTTGAAAATGTTGAAAACCTTTATGGTAAATATTTTGATGTATTAAATTTTAAAACCAGAAATTTAGTATGGTCTACTCAGTAGTATGGTTTGATTACCATAATTCCACAATAATAAGGCTCAGCTAACTATAGTGACTGAACATCTGTAATTCTAGCACTTTGGAAGGCCGAGGCGGGTGAATCACTGGAGGTCAGGAGTTCGAGACCAGCCTGGCCAATATGGTGAAAACCTGTCTTTACTGAAAATCCAAAAATTAGCCGGACGTGGTGGCGCATGCCTATAATCCCAGCTACTCAGGATGCTGAGGCATGAGGATTGCTTGAACCCAGGAGATGGAGGTGGCAGTGAGCCGAGATGGCACTACTGCACTCCAGCTTTGGTGACAGAGCAAGAGACTGTCTCAAAAAAGGGGGCGGGGAGGTGCGGTGGAAGATAATGGGCCCCTAATTTAAAGGAAAAGTAAAGATAGATGATCGTTAAAAACTGTAGGATTCTCTGTTACCAAACGTCAGATTAAGCAGGTGCAGTGATACCCTTGTATTTCTAGCTACTTGGGAGGCCAAGGCAGGAGGATCATTTGAGCCAAGGAGTTTGAGTACATTCTGGGCACCTTTGAGAGGACCTCCCCCCGCCCGGCCTTTTTTTTTTTTCTTTTAAATAGAGATGCTGTTTTGCTCTTGTTGCCCAGGCTGGTCTCCTGGGCTCAAGAGATCCACCTGTCCAAAGTGCTGGGATTATAGGCATGAGCCACTACACCTGGCCAAAACAAAAACCTTAATAGTATGTTTTTGTTTTTTTGGTTTTTGTTTTGTTTTGTTTTGTTTTTTAAAGACAGTCTCACTCTGTCGCCCAGGCTGGAGTGCAGAGGGGCAATCTTGGCTCACTGCAACCACCAACTCCTGGGTTCAGGCAGTCCTCACACCTCAGCCTCCCAAGTACCTGGGATTACAAACACGTGCCACCATGCCTCACTAATTTTTGTATCTTCGGTAGAGATGGGGTTTCACCATGTTGGCCAGGCTGGTGTGCAACTCCTTACCTCAAGCTGTCTGCCCGCCTTCACCTCCCAAAGTGGTGGGATTACGAGCATGAGCCACCATGCCCAACCAAAAACCTTACTAGTTTCTATTACAGCATCTATTAAGCATCTCATCCTACTATCTTCTCTCCCTAGGACTTATCAAACTGGTTTCAAAGCACAGAGCTCAAGTAATTTACACCAGAAATACCAAGGGCGGAGATGCTCCAGCTGCTGGTGAAGATGCATGAATAGGTGAGTAGGAATGCGTGGGCTCATGGAGTAGGAGGTAGATAACAAAGCTTTATGGTTCTGATTCTTTTAATTTCTTTTTTACAGGTCCAACCAATTGTACATTTGGAAAAATAAAACTTTATTAAATCAAATGAATGAGTATGTCTGTTTCCTAAGAAAGACAATGATAAAGAATTCGTTGGAAAGTAGGGGTTTGTTGACTTTGCTTTTAGCCTCATGGTAGTTGGTAAAGCATGATTAGCTTTTTTCTGTATGTGACTGCTTCTTCATTGCTGCAGCTTCAGTTTTGAATTGATGTCTGAAAGGAAATAAAGGGTTAACAGGATGAAGGGTGATATCTCCAAAAAGGAGGTTGGATGGGTAGGTTGGAGACCTGGCACTGAACACATACCTGGACTGCCAGCGTCGTCCATTATTCCAGACTCGGCCAAAAGAGGGCAGCCAGCCTGCACTGGTCCTGGAGCTGTGATCAAAGTTGGCCCCAACTCGGTCTGGGGGGAGTTTTTTCAACTTCTGTTTTTCCTCTGTGCAATGATAAGGAAACAGCTTTTTATTTTTCTTTATTAAAGAATATAGAGATGGGGTTTCACTATGTTGTCCAGGCTGTTTTCAAACTTCTGGGCTCAAGTGACCCTCCCACCTCAGCCTCCCAAAGTGCTAGGATTACAGCCATGAGCCATCACACACAGGCAAGGAAACTGTTTTTGAGTGTGAAGATTTAGAAGACCCTCTCTTGAATTAGTTTACTTACTTTCTTTAAGAAATTCTTCATAGGATGGTCCTATTTCTTGGTTCCCACCGATGTATTCATCTTGGATCATCCAGGGAGGTGTGGCACCTGAAAAAGAAATAAAGGCTTCCTTTTTTTTTTTTTTTTTTTAAGTCTTCAGGCTATTGTGAAGCATGTCCTAGCTGTTAGCTCACCTCTCCTAATTAAGAACTAGAAATGTCTAAAAGCAAAAACCAAAGCCCAGGAATTCTGGAGCTTAGGAAGAAGGCCCTAGGCTAATTTAAAGCAACGTACCCCATATGTGATAGTCATTTTAAAATGGCTTTGAGGCATAATTGACATAACGATACACATTTAAATTTGGTGACTTTTGAGTGAAGCTATTACAATCAAGACCCCAAACATCTGCCTCTAAGTATCACTGCCCCCATTAAAATATTTTCTTGTCCAGGCAATCAGTGATCTTTCTGTTGCTTTATTGGTTTGTATTTTTTAGGATTTTCTGTGTGTGGATATTGAGTGGGGTCTGGCTTTTTTTGGTTTTTTTTTGAGAGGAGTCTTAACGCTAGCCCAGGCTGGAGTGCAGTGGCACGTTCTCAGCTCACTGCAACCTCAGCCTCCCGAGTACTGGGAATACAGGTGCACACCACGACGCCCAGCTAATTTTTATATTTTTAGTAGAGACAGGGTTTCATCATGTTGGCCAGGCTGGTCTCAAACTCCTGACCTCGTGATCCACCTGCCTCAGCCTCCCAAAGTGCTGGGATTACAGGCGTGAGCCACCACGCCGGCCGGGTCTGGCCTTTTGAGATTAATCTGTGTTGTATGTATCAAAAATTCTGTCTTCATCCTGGAGTACTATTCCGTTGTTAATCCATTTGCCTGTTGATAGACATTTGAATTGTTTCCAATTTGGAGCTGCTACAAATAAAGCTGTTCTGAAGGTTTGTGTACAAGTCTGTGTAGACAGGCTTTCTTTTCTCTAGTTAGGAGTGGAATGGCTGGATAATATCGTAGGTGTATCCTGAACTGTTTTCCGAAGTGACTATTACCAGTTTACATTTTAAGCAGTAGTGTATGAGGGTTTGGTGGTTTTTCTTTCTTTTTTTTTTTTTGAGACGGAGTCTTGCTCTGTCGCCCAGGCTGGAGTGCAGTGGCCGGATCTCAGCTCACTGCAAGCTCCGCCTCCCGGGTTTACGCCATTCTCCTGCCTCAGCCTCCCGAGTAGCTGGGACTACAGGCGCCCGCCACCTTGCCTGGCTAGTTTTTTCTTTTGTATTTTTTAGTAGGGACGGGGTTTCACCGTGTTAGCCAAGATGGTCTCGATTTCCTGACCTCGTGATCTGCCCGTCTCGGCCTCCCAAAATGCTGGGATTACAGGCTTGAGCCACCGCGCCCGGCCAAGGGTTTGGTTTTTCTACATTGCCAAACACTTGGCACAGTCAGTCTTTAATTTTTGCCATTCCAATATATACATAGTGGTATTTCACTGTGGTTTGCATTTCTCTAATGACTAATGATGAACATCTATTCATATGCTTTTATTGGGTTGTTTAATATCAAGTTGACAGTTCTTCCTATATTCTGGATACAAGGCTTTTACCAGATACATATGCTTTATCTTGGTCAACTTTATTTAAAAAGAAAACAAGAAAATTATCTCCCAGGGTTTTAAAAACTCTGCCCTGGACCTTACCTGAGTGGATGTTACCAACTCCTGGTATATCCTGTAGTTGGAAATGGGAAAAAAAAATGCTAGTTAAAGTCTAGCCATGATTTAAAAAAAAAAAAAAAAAAAAAAAACCTAGAAAAGATAGACAAAGTACACTTCAAAAGAGGTGGGTGTGACTGCTGCCACAATGCTCAATTCTGCACCCCAGCTGATGTTAAACTTTGAAAGCACAGTAAGTCATTCTTTTTTTTTTTTTTTTTTGGAGACAGAGTCTCGCTTAGTCGCCCAGGCTGGAGTGCAATGGCGCGATCTCGGCTCACTGCAAGCTCCGCCTCCCAGGTTCACGCCATTCTCCTGCCTCAGCCTCCCGAGTAGCTGGGACTACAGGCGCCCGCCGCCTCGCCCGGCTAATTTTTTTTGCATTTTTAGTAGAGACGGGGTTTCACCGTGTTAGCCAGGATGGTCTCGATCTCCTGACCTCGTGATCCGCCCGCCTCGGCCTCCCAAAGTGCTGGGATTACAGGCGTGAGCCACCGCGCCCGGCAGTAAGTCATTCTTAAGACAGCCCTGTCCTTAGGAAGCTCACAGTCATAACAGTGGAGATGTCCGTAAGTAGAGTGGCTATTACGTGCCAGGTGAGCAAACCCTTGCCTTCACAGCACACATATAATTGGGGAACAGCATTAAGCACAAGTTAGGTAAATTACGTTTGCAACTTTACATGGTGCTACATCCACTTGAAATAGAGATAACCTGTTCAGATAAGCCATTTATGAAAAAGTGACATTTGAGCTAACAGTTAAAGGAAGGTAAACTTTAGGTGATAAGGGAAGGAAAGCATGTTTTAGGCAATGGCAACTGTAAAAGCCCGAAGCAACACAATCAATACAGCTGAAGTGTAGAGTAAGATCATAAGTGGTACGATGATTTTCTGTTGGTGAGGCAGGATTGAAGGGGGAGTAGAAGTTGTCCAAAGGCTGAATAGAGGCAGACAGATGTTTAAAACTGACTGCTTGTTGACAGGATATGGGAGACGGAAAAGGAAAGGATCTGCATCTAGTGATTGGAAATACAGGAGTGGTGGAGGTTAGTTTCAGATGCCTATGGGATATTTAAATATAATAGTCCTGTGTTGAGTTGGTACTATGAGTTCTACAGAGGGCAAGATTTAGGAGTTGGCACTCCTAAGTGGCAATACATGTGAATAGGATCCCTTTGGAGGGTGAGAAGAGGTCTGAGAACACTACTAGGGAACAGTGAAGTAAGAAGGAAAAGCCTGCAGTGGAGACAGCAGTGACTAGAATACGTAGAAAATCAGAAGAGGGGTCCTGAGACCTGAGGGAGCATTGGCCCTCTTCTGGCTTGCTTATCCTTTGTACCTGATGGCCAATGAATGTCAGAGATGGTCCTATCTCCATCCAGTCAAGCTCTGGAGCTGGTGGCAGGTCCAAGTTTGAGGGCTGCTGTGAGCTGGAAGCTACTTGGCTGAAAAACATGAGCCAGGCTGGCAGATGAGGTCCTTGAGCCATGAGGGTGGTAAAGATTAGATCTGTTTCCATTTCCCGGCCAAAAGGTTGCAGAATGTTCTAAGATGTCAAATTCCCAACAAGAGATTCTCTAACAGTCTTACCTGTTCATCCCTTTCCAGCTTCTAGGTGCTGAAGAGCCCTCTTCTGGGTCTGGCACTGCCTGAGGCTGAGTTTGATTCAGGAAAAATAAATGTGTCTGGGATGCTTAAGAGCCTGCCTAGGCCATGCCTCCACCCTCCAGACCCCAGTATCACATGAAGGAAACAAATTAGCATATGGAAGGTACTGCCCTGCCATGTTTTACAGACTCTTCCTTCCCTCCCTCCCAGCCCAGTCCACATATTCACTGACTAGGCCTGCCCCCTTGTGCACAGGTAAGGGAATTCAAGCCAAGCAAATGAGAATGCAGTCAGAGTTCTCTTAGAAGCACTTTTTCATGGCCAGGTGCAGTGGCTCACGCCTATAATCCCAGCAGGCTGAGGCAGGTGGATCACCTGAGGTCAGTTCAAGACCAGCCTGGCCAACATGATGAAACCCTATCTCTATTAAAAATACAGAAATTAGCCAGGCGTGGTGGTGACACCTATAATCCCAGCTACTCAGGAGGCTGAGGCAGGAAAATCGCTTGAACCTGAACCTGGGAGGTGGAGGTTGCAGTCAGCCAAGATTGTGCCACTACACTCCAGCCTGGGTGACAGTGAGACTCTGTCTCCAAAAAAAAAAAAAACAGCACTGGTTCATGAAATGCTGGACTTGGGAATGCCAGGGATCAGTGGATTTGGATACTTGTCTGGATCCTCCGAGGGAAACCAACCTCTAAGACAGACCGAACCACCTCCTGCCGGCTCTGCTCCACCTCGCGGATCTGAGCTGCCATCTGTGGGAGAGAGGCTGCTTAGACAGGATCATGGGGGCCAGTTTCTTCAGAGGCCTTTCCTTTAACTCAGGGGCCCTCCACCCCCAGGCGTGGACCAGTACTGGTCTGTGGCCTGTCAGGAAGCAAGCTGCAACAGCACTGCTGCCTGAGCTCCTGTCAGATCAGCGGTGGCATTAGATTCTCATAGGAGCACAAACACTATTGTGAACTGGGCATGCAAAGTATCTAGGTTGCGCGCTCCTTATGAGAATCTAATGCCTGATCTGAGGTGGAGCAGTCTCATGCTGAAACCATCCCCTGCCTGGGTCCATCTGGAAAAATCATCTTCCACGAAACCAGCCCCTGGTGCGAAAAAGGTGAGGGACTGCTGCTTTAACTTACCTCCTTGATCACCTCATCCTCCTTTTCTTCGTAGGAATCCAAACCTTTCACCATGGATTTCTTGAATCTAAAAAGAAAAGGGGCAAAACCGCCCAGAACCCATTCCCCACCAGTTATGAAAAGCTCCTCAGATTTTTTTTTTTTAATTTTGAGAAATTTCAAATTCAGAAACAAAACAGTATAATAAGCACCTATGTACCTCTCACCCAGAGTCATTGTAAACATTTTGCCACGCTGGCTCCATTTCTTTTGTACAGACACATGTCCTCTTTGCCAAAACAAAAATAGGTTTAGATGTCAAACCAGATTTTCAGTACGTATCTCCCAAGAAGAGGAACATTCTATACAACCATGATACCATTACCACATCAAGAAAATTATTCTTTTTAGTGTTCAAGTATTTGGCTGGTTAGTATAGACATGGTTTATATGTCTTTACACTTGAGTGTAGGCATACAGGCCAAAGTGGAAGGATTGCTTGAGCCCAGGAGTCTGAGACCAGCTCAGGTAACATAGTGACCCTGTCTATACAAAACATACAGAAATAGCCAGGTGTGATGGTGCACGCTTCTAGCCCCACCTACTTGGGAGGCTGGGGTGGCAGCATTGCTTGAGCCTGGGAGGTTGAGGCTGCAGTGAGCTGTCATTGTGTCATGGCACTCCAGCTTGGACAACAGAGCAAGACTGCATCTCAAAAAAAAAAAAAAAAAAAAGAGGCCGGGCACGGTGGCTCACACCTGTAATCCCAGCAGTTTGGAAGGCCGAGGTGGGCAGATCACGAGGTCAGGAGTTTGAGAACAGCCTGACCAACATGCTGAAACCCATCTCTACTAAAAGTACAAAAACTAGCCGGGCGTGGTGGTGTGCACCTGTAATCCCAGCTACTCAGGAGGCTGAGGCAGGAGAATCACTTGACCGTGGGAGGCGGAGGTTGCAGTGTGCCAAGATCAGGTCATTGCACTCCAGCCTGGGTGACAGAGTGAGACTCCGTCTCAAAAAAAAAAAGAAGCGAAAACTGTTCAGGCTGCTGGTATCTCCTGGCCACTGGCTGCCACTACGGTTCATTTATCTGGAACCTGGGCTCCTGAAGATGCAGCGCTGGAGCAGAGAGATGATGCTGACAGGGTGTATTGGTCTGTTTTCACACTGCTGACTGATAAAGACATATCCAAGACTGGGTAATTTACAAAGAGAAAGAGGTTTAATGGACTTAGAGTTAGTTCCATGTGGCTGGGGAGGCCTCACAATCACAGCAGAAGGTGAAAGGCATGTCTTACATGGTGACAGGCAAGACAGAATGAAAAACCAAGCAAAAGGGGAAACCCCTTACAAAATCGTCAGATCATGTGACTTACTACCATGAGAACAGTATGGGGGAAAATGCCCCCATGATTCAGTTATCTCCCACTGGGTCCCTCCTACAACATGTGGGAATTACGAGAGATACAGTTCAAAAAAATTTGGGTGGGGACACAGCTAAACCTTATCACAGAGGTTGATGACTGACCCAGTCACATTAGAAATAGGTGGACCTAACTGGGCACAGTGGCTGACGCCTGTAATCCCAGCACTTTGGGTGGCTGAGGTGGGCAGATCACGAGGTCAAGAGATCGAGACCATCCTGGCCAACATGGTGAAACCCCATCTCTACTAAAAATACAAAAATTAGGCCGGGCGCGGTGGCTCACACCTGTAATTCCCACTTTGGGAGGCCGAGGCAGTCGGATCACGAGGTCAGGAGATCGAGACCATCCTGGCTAACACGGTGAAACCCCGTCTCTACTAAAAATACAAAAAATTAGCCGGGCATGGTGGCAGGTGCCTGTAGTCCCAGCTACTCGGGAGGCTGAGGCAGGAGAATGGCATGAACCCGGGAGGTGGATCTTGCAGTGAGCCGAGATTGCACCACTGTACTCCAGCCTGGTGACAGAACGAGACTCTGTCTCAAAAAAAAAAAAAAAAAAAAAAAAAAAAAATCCAAAAATTAGTTTGGCGTGGTGGCCTGCGCCTGTAGTCCCAGCTACTCGGGAGAATCGCTTGAACCTGGGAGGTAGAGGTTGCAGTGAGCTGAGATCATGTCACTGCATTCCAGCCTGGCGAAAGAGCGAGACTCCATCTCAAAAAAAAAAAAATCCTGCCTACTCTGAAGGCTGAGGCAGGAGGATTGCTTGAGCCCAGACGTTTGAGGCTGCAGTGAGCCATGATTGTACCGCTGCACTCCAGCCTGGGTGACAAAGCAAGACCCCGTCTCAAAAAAAAAAAAAAGCATCTCAAATTATTTAACCAAATGGACTAAAAGCACATAATGATAATGGATAGTATAGACTGCCAGGTTTCTTTCCTTTACTTTGTGCGATTATCACCAGGAAATTTCTCTATGGGTTTCGTAATCCACAACACCTGAGTGTATCACATGAGTGAGCAGGACAATGAAGACACAGTGGAACACAATTGGACTTTCTATAGACTAACCTGGAAGGCAGGTATCTAATTTCCAAACCAGAAGTTCCTGGAAACTGAGTTCAAGGAAATAGAAGAAACTGATTTAAAAAAAACATTACACTGTGGTTGAAGTCCAGAAATTTCTAGGCGGCTGGCTGGGCACAGTGGGTCATCTGTAGTCCCAGCACTTTGGGAGGCTGAGGTGGGAGGACTGCCTGAGACCAGGAGTTTGAGACCAGAGGAAAAGAAAATGACAATGTGGAATTGTAAAAAAAAATTTTCTTTTTTTGAGATGGCGTCTCACTCTGTCGCCAGGCTGGAGTGCAGTAGTGTCATCTTGGCTCACTGCAACCTCCGCCTCCTGGGTTCAAGCGTTTCTCCTGCCTCAGCCTCCTGAGTACCTGGCACTACAGGCGCCTGCTGCCACACCTGGCTAATTTTTTAGAGACAGGGTTTCACCGTGTTAGCCAGGATGGTCCCAATCTCCTGACCTCATGATCCTCCTGTCTTGGTCTCCCAAAGTGCTGGGATTACAGGCGTGAGCCACTGCGCCTGACCAAAAACTTTTATTTGAGGACCAGAGAGAAGTTTTGTGCTTTAGCAGACTCCTCCATGTTTTCTTCTTTTCGCCCTGTTCAAACTCTCCAGGTACTGTTTTTTTTTTTTCTCTTTTTGAGACAGGGTCTTTTGCTCTGTTGCCCAAGCTAGAGCGCAGTGGCATGATCACAGCTCACTGCTGCCTCAACCTCGTGACCTTAAGCATTCCTCCTGCCTCAGCCTCCCCAGTAGCTAACACTACAGGCAAATGTCACCATGCTTGGCTAATACAATTTTTTTTCTAGAGATGGGGTTTTGCTATGTTGTCCAGGCTGGTTTTAAACTCCTGGGCTCAAATGATCCTCTGTCTCAGCCTCCAAAAGTGCTGGAATTATAGTCATGAGCTACTGCAACTGAATTGCCTTTTTTTTTTTTTTTTAAGAGACATTCTTGCTGTGTTGCCCAGACTGGAGTGTAGTGGTGGGATCACAGCTGACTGCAGCTTCAATTCTGGGCTCAGGTGATCCTCCTGCCTTGGCCTCCAGAGTAAGTATGACTATAGGCTAGCCTTCAAAGCAGGTAGGACTATATACCCCACTAATCCACTAATCCAGATATCCTTTTTATTAAAAATCTGAAAATCAGGCCGGGCCCAGTGGCTCATGCCTGTAATCCCAGCACTTTGGGAGGACAAGGTAGGCAGATCATGGGGTCAGGAGTTCAAGACCAGCCTGGCCAATATGGTGAAACCCCGTCTCTACTAAAAATACAAATTAGCCAGGCATGGTGGTGTGTGCCTATAGTCCCAGCTACTCGGGAGGCTAAGGCAGAAGAATTGCTTGAACCTAGGAGGCGGAGGTTGCAGTAAGCTGAGATCGCGCCACTGCACTCCAGCTTGGGCAACAGAGCGAGACTCTGTTCCAAAAAAAAAAAAAAAGGTCTGAAAATCATTATGGTATGTAATCTATCCTTATTATAGTGCTAAAATGATTTCTGATAAAATAGTTCCTAACTCAACTAGAACACTATGAAGAATGAAAGAATGAGCAGAGTACTCATGATGCCTTTGAGTAAAATCGAAACATACAGTGTGATCTAATTTCCAAACCAATAGGCAGTATTGTAATATTAAAGGAAAACGATTCCAATCACTTAGAAATACTTGCTAAGTACTGCTTTTTATAGTTATGACAACTGTTTTTTCTATGCATATGAATCAAGCAACCAAATATTTATAACCATGGAAATACCTGATTAGAAATATTTCTAACCTGGGCCAGGCTCGGTGGCTCACGCCTATAATCCCAGCACTTTGGGAGGCCGAGGCGGGCGGATCACCTGAGGTCGGGAGTTCAAGACCAGCCTGCAGTGAACTCAAGTGTTGTGAGTATCTGCTTAAAACACAGTAATGCTGGTCATCTTGTAAGCAGTTGTCTCACCAGTAAATTGCATATTACAGTGAAAGTGATCACTCATGGTTCCTGCATATTTTTCAGTAATGTCATACCATTAACCTTGAATAGTAACGTGGAACCTATAGGAGGCGCCACTAGTGATGCCTGAAGCGCTCCCAAGAAGCAGAGAAAAGTCATGACATTACAAGAAAAAGCTGAATTGTTTGATAAGTACTGTAGATTAAGATCTACAGCTGCAGTTGCCCAGCATTTCAAGATAAATGAATCCATACACATTGACAAAACCCATGTGGAAAAAAAAGGGTGAGGGGTGAGCATGGTGGCTCACTTTGAAAGGCTGAGGTAGGCGGATTGCTTGAGCCCAGGAGTTCGAGACCAGCCTGGGCAACATAGCAAAACCCCGTCTCAATTTAAAAAAGAATTTTTTTTTTTTTTTTCCTTTTGAGACAGTTTATATTTTCTGCCCAGGCTGGAGTGAAGTGGTGCGATCTTGGCTCACTGCAACCTCTGCCTCGCCAGGTTCAAGCAATTCTCCTGTCTCAGCCTCCTGAGTAGCTGGGATTATAGGCACCCACCACCACACCCAGCTAATTTTTGTATTTTTAGTAGAAATAGGGTTTTGCCATGTTGGCCAGGTTGGTCTCAAACTCCTGACTTCCCATGAGCCACCATGCCTGCCCCCAAAAAAATTTTTTTGGTCTAAAGGCAAAGAAAAAAATAACTAAATCCAGCCTAAGGAACACTGTAAAAAAAATAGGAGGAAATTCATGAAGCTATCACTGCACCTTGCATGCTTTGCACAATACCTTTTTGTCTTCATATTGAAAGCACAGCTTTTATGTGGGTACAGGGTTGTTAGAAAGGCCTACCTACAGCTTCTAATAGGATTCAAGAAACAGCAAAATCATTACATGACAAAGCAAAAGGAAGGTGAAGGATCTAAAGCTGGAGAATTTAATGCCAACAAAGGATGGTTTGATACTTTTAGAAAGAAGTTTGGCTTAAAATATGTCAAAACAGCAGAAGGGGCAGCTTCTGCCAACCAAGAGGCAGCAGATGAATTCCCAGATACCATTAAGAAAATCACTGAGACCAGGCATGATGGCTCACACCTATAATCCCAGCACTTTGGGAGGCCAAAGCGGGTGGATCACAAGTCAGGAGTTAGTGACCAACCTGGCCAACATGGTGAAACCCCATCTCTACTACAAATACAAAAATTAGCCAGGTGTGGTGGTGTGCGCCTGTAATCCCAGCTACTTGGGAGGCTGAGGCAGGAGAATCATTTGAACCCAGGAGGTGGAGGTTGCAGTGAGCTGAGATTGTGCCATTGCACTCCAGCCTGGGCAAAAAGAGCAAAACTGTGTCTCAAAAAAAATAAAATAGAGTTCAAAACTATTAAAAGTAGGTACTGGCTGAACAGCAGTTTCTTACAAACTATAAACAGCCTCTTCTAACGTTAGTATTCTCTGTGCCTCACATTTAAGTAGTTGACAATAGCCAACTTTTAGTATTGTTCTCTATTTGCTAAATCCCATCCCCCAACCAAACCTCAAGAACTGTCACATTTTTGTGTCCAACATAGTACCTAGAATAAGAAGTGCTATGAAGACAGCAGATACTTCGGAAGTCCCTCCTGAACTTTCCAGTTAATAGAGTAAGCTCCCATACCTGACAAAGATCCAGAGAATTCACTCTGCTACTTCATGTTCAATACCAGTGACTCACCGTACATAATCCTGGGGAGTGACCAGAAACTTCTCTTTCATTTGGATCTCAGCTTTGTTCTCCCACCAGAATTTGTTGGTTGCTTTCTTGTGCTCAGGGCTGAAAATGGAGAGGATAAGTAATCTCAGCTATAGATTATAAAATATTACTCAGATATTAAGCATTAGGTTTGTAATGCAAACTGACATCTGGGTTTCTGCCCGGGGCAGGGCTGAGAGAGGAACACTGTTACCATCTCTTCAAGATCTCGTGTCTCTTCTTCCCATAAAATTGTGAGAATCTGAGGGGAGGTTAGGGGCGGTAACCAAGTTGGCTTTCGCAGCCAGACCACCAGCACCACTTGGGACCGTGGCAGCATAGGACCCCTACCCTAAAAAGGCTGGCAGCACCTGTGAAGTGACTCAATCCATCCATCTTGATCAAATCACAAAAGCGTTCCTTTTGTCACCCACTCCAAACCCTCCTCCCGTATATGTATGCGTCTGTGCTGGAGCAGGCTCCCCAGTTCGGCTCTCACCTGGCCAGATGCTCCAGCAGCCCCCCGTACAGCACCGTCAGGTTTCCATGGCTCAGGTGTTCCCGCACCTCACAGCCGCAGCACAGGCACCAGCAGCATCGCTCGTGTTCCGGCACGTAGCGCTCCACCTGAGCGGCGCGGATGGCCTTGCGGGCCGCCTCCACCTGCGGGAGAGAGACGAAGTAGAACCCCAAGGGGGGCACCCAAATCAACCCGCTCTGGCCTTCACCGACCTGCCCCGCACTCCCATCCCATCTCTAGCCTTGCCGCCGCACCTGGGGCAGGAGCCTCTCCAAAGCCTCCTTCAGCTGCCGCTGGTGCTTGCGGCTGTAGACGTGCCCGCGACCACAGAAGAAGGTCTGGCGGCACAGAGGGCAGCGCTGCGCCGGCGCCATAGGCGGGGGACCCGGTATCACCACCACCAGCAGCTGATCCTACGCCATCCGGCGGCCCCTGACCCCTGACCTCTGACCCTTCGGGGCGGGGCTAACCCAGCGGCCCCCAAGCGCCCAGCAGGCGCCACTGCAAGCCCTTCTGCGGCTGCGCAGACACCTCCCAGGCCTCTGGTCCCGCCCAGGCACCAGCATTCCAGAGTCCGGCCGGTTAAGGGGGAAGGCGGCGCCATCCTGCAGATGTGCGGGGACGTGCGCCCTCCGCAGCGTGAGGCTCACAGGCCACACGCGACTCGGCATTGGCCAGGACCTGTAGTAGCCAACAGGACACTTAATAACTGATGTATAGGTGCGCACTGTGTGTCCAGAGCTTTACGTTAACCACCTCACTGTGTCATCTCGCTGAGGTTGTGTGGTTTACTACTGTTAGCGCATTTTTAAGCGGGAAACCTGAGGCATGAGGAGGTAAGGAGCTTTGAGGAGGGTTGCACAGGTGTTAAGTAGCACGGTCAGCACCTGAGCCCCGGCACTCATCAGTGCGGCGGATGGAGGGGAATGCCTGCTGGAGGGGACCACGAACTAAAAATCGTAGTCGCCCCCACAGGGTGTGCTCGCCGTGGCTCCTATAAAGCTGTAAGGGAAGCTACACAGTCTGCAGCGTCGTTGCTGAGGGATCGCACAGTTCCCGTAGATTTTGCTGCTAGTTCTGGTGCACTAACCTGGATGGACTACTGTCTGTAGGGCCTGCACAGGGTCAGCGCTACAGAATTCAGGCCCGGCGTAACTACTTCCCCCTTCAGATCTTCACTTCCTGTTGGAACTGTCCTCTAGACTCTAGCCTCTGCCAGAAATAATTCATTTTGAATACCCTTGTAACTCCCAATTCCTTGATCTCCCATCATTCTCCTGGCAGGGTCAGTCCTCGGCCTTGTCCCCCCAAATTGCTCCGTCTCTGAATCCAGACTCTGAAGTTCGGCTCTGCCTACCTAACCTTAAGTTATCCCATGTGGCCTTACCATCAGCCTAGTCTTTGACTGCAGGGAAACCTCTCTTCCTAAAGAAGACACCTCTTTTCATCCATTCACTCTGGAAATGATTCAATGTCTGCCTGCTGCTGATGCTTTGCTCTCCACCAGGGGTTTTCAAAGTGTGCTTCCCCGCTCCCCCCGGGCCTAGAGCATCAGCATCAGGGAATTTGTCAGTAATGCACATTCTTGGGCCCCAACCCAGAACTACTGAATCAGAAACTTGGGGTGAGGGCCGGTCACGGTGGCTTATGCCTGTAATCTCAACACTTTGGGAAGCAGAGGAGGGCGAATCACCTGAGGTCAGGAGTTGAGGACCAGCCTGGCCAACATGGTGAAACCCTGTGAGTACTAAAAATAGAAAAATTAGCCAGATGTGGTGGCGTGTGCCCATAATCCCAGCTACTTGGGAGACTGAGGCAGGAGACTCACTTGAACCCAAGAGGTAGAGGTTGCAGTGAGCCAAGATTGCACCACTGCACTCTAGCCTGGGCAACAGAGTGAGGCTCCGTCTCAAAAAAAAAAAAAAAAAAAAAAAAAGGAACTCAGGGTGACGCCCAGCCAGCTGTGGTTTTATGAGCTCTTCAGGGGATAGTGATGCGTGATCAAATTTGAGAAGCACTGGTCTAGGTCTTAGATCCTCTTGGTTCACTTTCCTCATTGGATCTCAGGAATGTTCAGCTACACTCTCAGGGCAACTTCTCACTTCACTTGACCTTCCAAGACCTCTCGTTCTGTCAAACCCCAATTTTGGATCAACCCACGCATCCTTCCCTCATGTGTTCCAAAGCTGGTCAGAGTAGTCTACACTACTATCTGCTTCAACTTCTGGTAACGTCTAAGCCTTCAACAGTTTTGCTTGTGAAACTGCTTCACTGAAGTTCTCCACCACCAAGTAGTCAGCTGGCATCAGAATTCGGCTTGTGTCAAATGGAACTCAACATCTTCCTCTTCAGGACATCCCCTATTTTCATCCTCCCTGTGAATGACACCACCAAGTTAAAGCCTGGAGGCTGCGTGTGCTGGCTCATGCCTGTAATCCCAGCAGTTTAGGAAACTGAGGTGGGCAGATGGCTTGTGCCCAGGCGTTTGGGAGCAGCCTGGCCAACATGGCGAAACCCTGTCTCTACAAAAAAATACTGCTGGGCACAGTGGCTCACACCTGTAATCCCAGCACTTTGGGAGACTAAGTGGGCAGATCACCTCAGGTCAGGAGTTTGAGACCAGGCTGGCCAACATGGCAAAACCCCATCTCTACTAAAAATACAAAAATTAGCCTGGTGGGGTGGCATGTGTCTGTAGTCCCAGCTACTCGAGAGGCTGAGGCAGGGGAGCTGCTTGAACCCAAGGGGTTGCAGTAAGCCAAGATAGTGCCACTGCACTCCAGCCTGGTCTACAGAGCCAGACTCTGTCTCAAAAAAACAAACAGGCCAGGCATGGTGGTTTACGCCTGTAATCCCAGCACTTTGGGAGGAAGGGTGGGCGGATCACCTGAGGTCAGGATTTCGAGACCGGCCTGGCCAACATGGTGCAACCCCGTCTCTACTAAAAATACAAAAATTAGCCAGGCATGGTGGAGGGTGCCTATAATCTCAACTATTCCGGAGGCTAAGACAGGAGAATCGCTGGAACATGGGAGGGAGAGACTGCAGTGAGCCTGTCGCGCCACTGCACTCCAGCCTGGGCAACAGAGCAAGACTCTTATCTCAAACAAAAACAAACAAACACAAAACAAAAATTAGCTGGGCCTGGTGGCATATGCCTATAGTCCCAGCTACTTGGGGGACTGAGGCAGGAGGATTGCTTGAGCCTGGGAGGTTGAGGCTGCAGCAATGAGCTGTATTTGTGCTACTGCACTCTAGCCTGGGTAACAAAATGAGACCTTGTCTCAAAAAACAAAAAAAAAAGCCGGGTGCCGTGGCTCACACCTGTAATCCCAGCACTTTGGGAGGCCAAAGCAGGTGGATCACAAGGTCAGGAGATCGAGACCATCCCAATATTGTGCCACTGCACTCCAGCCTGCCAGCCTGGGCAACAGAGCGAGATTCCATCTCAAAAAAAAAGAATAACTCACCCCAAACTTCCAGGCTTTTTTTTTTTTTTTTTTCCTTTGAGATGGAGTTTCACTCTGTCACCCAGGCTGGAGTGCAGTGGTTAGATCTCAGCTCACTGCAACCTCCGCTTCCTGGGTTCAAGTGATTCTCCTGTCTCCGCCTCCTGAGTAGCTGGGATTACAGGTGTGTGCCACCACGCCTGGCTAAGTTTAGTGTTTCTAGTAGAGACAGGGTTTCACTGTGTTGGTAATGCTGGTCTCAAACTCCTGACCTCAGGTGATCCACCCTCCTCGGCCTCCCAGGGTGCTGGGATTACAGGCGTAAAACTCCCATGCTGGGCTGGTCAAAGTGCTGGGATTACAGGCATAAGACAATGCACCTGGAACTTGGCTTGTGTCAAATGGAACTCAACATCTTCCCTTTTACTCAACCCCATCAACATCCACCGCACACAAGTTGTCTTATTCACTGGACTTCTAATATGTTTAAGGGGTCTGTCTCCATTTATTTTTTGAAACAGGGTCTTTCTGTGTTGCCCAGGCTGGAGTGCAGTGGTTGTTCACAGGGGCCAACCTACTATTGATCAGCAAGGGAGCTTTGGAGTTTTTAAAAAAATTTTTTAAGCCAGTCAAATTTAGCAGTGGCGGGTTGTATACCAACTTTAGTGACACTAATGTTATTAAATTCTAATAACCCACTACCATCAGACCAGCCCAGCATGGGAGTTTTGACCTGCTCCATTTCCGACCTGGGCTGTTTCACCCCTCCATAGACAACCTGGATGGTCCCCTGTCCTGGGAGTTCACCATATTGATGCTAAATTTAGTGTGGACACCCAAACTGCATAATGCATTACAGTGTAGAACTCCTGGGCTCAAGGGATCCTCACACCTCAGCCTCCTGAGTAGCTAGGACCACAGGGTACACCATGGTGCCCAGCTGTCTTCCTTTTTTTTTTTGAGACGGAGCCTCACTCAGCTGTTCAAGCTAGAGTGCAGTGGTGCGATCTCCGTTCACTGCAACCACCGTCTCCTGGGTTCAAGCAATTCTCCTGTCTCAGCCTCCTGAGTAGCGGGGATTACAGGCACCCACCATCATGGCTGGCTAATTTTTGTATTTTAGTAGAGATAGGGTTTTACTGTGTCGGCCAAGCTAGTTTTTAACTCCTGACCTCAGGTGATCTGCCTGCCTTGGCCTCCCAAAGTGCTAGGATTACAGGCGTGAGCCACCACGCCCAGCTCCCTACCCTTAAAAAAAGAAAATCTATATATGTATAATAGAGACAGGGTCGCGCTATATTGCCCAGGCTGGTCTTGAACTCCTGGGCTCAAGGGATCCTCCTGCCTCGGCATCCAAAAGTGCTGGGATTACGGGCATGGGCTACCGCACCCTATCTTACATTTTTTTAAACTCAGAGCATACCTCATTTCAATTCTCCTCTTCTCTTGCTTTGGTTCACATAAAATCTTTCTAACTGGTTTCCAAGTGTCTGCTCTTACGCTCCATATATCCTCCATACTCTAGTCTGCTCCTATGAGCTTCAGCATCTTCAGCTCCTCTGCCTGGAATTTACATCTTTCCAATCCTGCCTTACAAATTTTCTATTATATAAGGCTCTGAATTATGAACTAGAAGTAATTTCCATGAAGCTGATGACTTTATCTTGCATATGGTAAGCTCTAAATCAATGTTTATTGAAAGAATGAAATGTCACCCCTTTGTGAAGCCTTCCAGAGTTGTCTCTGAAGAATTAATTCCTCAACTTCAAGATCCTTTGCTCATTCTGTCATCATTTTTGTCTAGCAGTTAGTTGAAAACCAAAAATTGAAAAAGCCCTCAAGGCCGGCCGGTGGCTCCTCAAGCCTGTAATCCCAGCACTGCTGGGAGGCGGAGGCGTATGGATCACGAGGTCAGCAGATCGACCATCCTGGCTGCACAATGTGGTCCGTTCCACTAAAATACAAAAAATTAGCTGGGTATGGTGGGTGTGGGCACCTATAGCCCCAGCTACTGGGGAGGCTAAGGCAGGAGAATGGCGTGAACCCGGGAGGAGGAGTTTGCAGTGAGCCGAGATAGGGCCACTGCACTCTCGGGTTCCAGGATAGAGCTAGACTGCCTCTCTTTTTATTGAGACAGAGTCTGGCTCTGTCGCCCAGGGTGCTAGAGTGCAGTGGCTGGATCTCAGCTCTCACTGCAGCTCCTCGCCTCCCAGGTTCACACTGCTCCTGCTCCTGAGCTCCGGTAGCTGGGACTACAGGTCAGCCACCACGCCTCGGGCTAGTTTTTTGTATTTTTTTAGTAGAGACGGGGTTTCACTGTATTAGCCAGGATGGTCTCATCTCCTGACTTCTCTGATCCGCCTTCGCCTGTGCCTCCCAGTGCTGGGATTACAGGCTTGAGCCACTGCCCCAGCCTGACTCTATCTCAAAAAAAAAAAAAAAAAAAAAAAGAAAACTCCTCGTTCAGGGATTGTGTTCTATTTATGCCTCGACTCTAATCATCAGATGGTGGTCCTCTATGTATGCTTGTCAAATTAAGTAAAACCATCAAAACCCAGGCACCTTGAGGTTAAGATGCCCTTTAGTGGTGGGAGTTAGTGCATGGAAGGAGCCCAGGAAGCATGCAGCTAACAGCCTGCTAATTAGTAGTATCAAGCTACCAAATGGGCTCATGGGTAGTTTTCCTTAAAAATTGTAAAATGGCCAGGCATTGGGGTCACGCCAATCCTGGCACTTTGGGAGGCCAAGGCATGGATCACCAGGTCAGGAGTTTGAGACCAGCCTGACCAACATGGCAGGAAATTGTGTCTCTATCAAAGATACAAAATTAGGGCCGGGCGCCGTGGCTCAAGCCTGTAATCCCAGCATCTTTGGGAGGTCGTAGACGGAAGGATCAATGGTAGGTCGGAGGATCGACCATCCTGGCTAACGCCGTGAAACCCCGCCTCTACTAAAAATACAAAACTAGCCGGGCGCGTAATGGGCGCCTGTAGTCCCAGCTACTCTCGGGAGGCTGAGGCAGGAGAATGGCTGTGAACTGGAGGCGGAGCTTGCAGTGAGCTGGAGATCCCGCCACTGCACCCAGCCCATGCATAGAGCCGCAGACCTCGCCTCAAAAAAAAAAAAAAAAAAAAAAAAAAAAAGAAAAAAAGATACAAAATTACCGGGCGTGCTGGCGCCAAGACTGTAATCCCAGCTACTCAGGAGGCTGACGCAAGAGAATCGCTAGAACTCCAGAGACGAGGCTGGCGAGCTGGCAGATTGTCCCACTGCACTCCAGCCTGAGTGACAGAGCGAGACTTTGTCTCAAAAAAAAAAAATTGTAAAAATTTTCCTTTATTAAAAATTGTAGCCTAGGTGCGGTGGCTCATGCCTGCAATCCCAACACTTTAGGAGGCCGAGGCAGGTGGATCACTTGAGATCAGGAGTTTAAGACCAGCCTGGCCAACATGTGGCCAACATAGCAAAACCTGGTCTCTACTCAAAATAGAAAAATTAGCCAGGTGTGTTGGTGCTCACCTGTAGTCCCAGCTACTCAGGAGGCTGAGGCACGAGAATGGCTTGAAACCAGGAAGTGGAGGTGCAGTGGGCTGAGATCATGCCACCGCACTCAAGCCTGGGTGACAGAGCTAGACTGTCTCAAAAAACAAAACAGGCCGGGCGTGGTGGCTCAAGCCTGTAATCCCAGCACTTTGGGAGGCCGAGATGGGCGGATCACGAGGTCAGGAGATCGAGACCATCCTGGCTAATACGGTGAAACCCCGTCTCTACTAAAAAATACAAAAAAAAAAACAAAAAACTAGCCGGGTGAGGTGGCGGGCGCCTGTAGTCCCAGCTACTCGGGAGGCTGAGGCAGGAGAATGGCGTAAACCCGGGAGGCGGAGCTTGCAGTGAGCTGAGATCCGGCCACTGCACTCCAGCCCGGGCGACAGGGCGAGACTCCGTCTCAAAAACAAACAAACAAACAAAAACTATAGGCCGGACACGGTGGCTCACGCCTGTGATCCCAGCAGGCAGATTGCTTGAGCTCAGGAGTTTGAGACCAGCTTGGGCAACATGGCAAAACCTCTTCTCTATTAAAAATATAAAAAATTAACCAGGCAGGATTGTGTGCGACTGTGGTCCCAGCTACCAGGGAGGCTGAGACAGGACGATTACTTGAGCCCGGAAGGCAGAGGTTGAAGTGAACTGAGATCTTGCCACTGCATTCCAGCCTAGGTAATAGAGCAAGACTCAGTCTCAAAAAAAAAAAAAAAGAAAGAAAAAAGAAAAATTGTAAAAAGCAATTTATTGTAAAAAACAAAAACTGTACAGAGGCTACAAACAATTGCCCCATTTATGTTGCCTACCCAGTCCTCAAAGGTGGCCATTGCTGTTTGACACCTATATTGATCAAGATGTTTTCTGTTTAGACTTCATATATATATATATAAACATAATTTCTGCCATATTTGGAGTAATTTTGAACACACTGTTCTGCTACTCTTTTTTTGTAATTCCTCAAAATGTATTGTAGTTATCTTTCCTTTTTTTTTTCCTTTTTTTGAGATGGAGTTTCACTCTTGTTGCCCAGGCTGGAGTGCAGGTTTCATCTCGCACCAACCCTCCACCTCTGGTTTGTTTATTCTCCTGCCTCAGCCTCCCAAGGAAGTTGGGGACACAAAAGCATGCACCACCATGCCCGCTAATTTTGTATTTTTGCAGAAACAGGGTTTCTCCATGTTGGTCAGGGCTGCTCGAACACCTCCTGACCTCAAGTGATCCACCCACCTCGGCTCCTAAAAGTACTGGGATTACAGGCGTGAGTCACTGCACCCGGCCTTGTGGATATCTTTCTATGTCATACATAGAGCATGAGGCCATGCTATCCACATACCAAGCTGTGGACCTCAGTGGATTTACATTTTCACCTCAGACTTCTCTTCTGAACTCCAGACTTATAACTATCTACTTGACATTGACATAACCACCCTGGATGCCCTCACAGATTCTTTTTTTTTCATATGGAGTTTTGTTTCATTGCCCAGGCTGGAGTGTGAGGGATCTCTCGCCTCAACAGAACCTCCTCCTGGGTTCAAGCTCAAGCGATTCTCCTGCCTCAGCCATCTCGGCAGGTGTGGGATTACAGGCATGTGCCACCACCCCCACCTAATCTCCTTTTTTTTTTTTTTCAGTAGAGACGCTCTCCACGTTGGCTGCTGGTCTCAAACTCCCCACTCAGGTGATCCACCCATCTCAGCCTCCCAAAGTGCTGGGATTACAGGTGTGAGCCACGGCTCGCCCTGCCTTTTAGAGCTTTTGAGATGGAGTCTTGCTCTGGTCACCCAGGCTGGAGTGCAGCGCAGCGATCTCGGGCTCAGGCAACCTCTTCCCTCCTCCTGGGTTCAAGCAATTCTCTTGTCTCAGTCTCCCAGGCTGGGACTACAGGCGCCCACCACCACGCCTAGCTAATTTTTGTGGGCTTTTAGTACAGATGGGGTTTCACCCTAAGTTGGCCAGTCTGCCCCAAACTCCTGACTTATGATCCGGGCCTCACTGCCTCCCAAAAGTGCTGCTGATTACAAGTGTGAGCCACCGCATTCCTGGCTAATTTTGCAGTTTTAGTAGAGACAGGGTTTCACCATGTTGGCCAGGCTGGTCTCAAACTCCTGAACTCAAGTGATCCTCCCACCTCAGCCTCCCAAAGTGCTGGGATTATAGGTGTGAGCCACCACGCCTGGCCTCACAGATTCCATTTATTTATTTATTTATTTATTTATTTATTTATTTATTTTGAGGCGAGTTCGCTTGTCGCCTCAGGCTGGAGTGCAGTGGCCGGATCTCGGCTCACTGCAAGCTCCGTCTCCCGGATTTATGCCATTCTCCTGCCTCAGCCTCCCAAGTAGCTGGGACTACAGGTGCCCGCCACCTTGCACCACGCCTGGCCTCACAGATTCCATTTATTTATTTATTTATTTATTTATTTATTTATTTATTTTGAGGCGGAGTCTCGCTCTGTCGCCCAGGCTGGAGTGCAGTGGCCGGATCTCAGCTCACTGCAAGCTCCGCCTCCTGGATTTATGCCATTCTTCCCAGCCTGAATACAGGTGCCCGCCCACTCCGCCTCTGCTATTTTTTAGATATTTTTTAGGTAGAGACGGGTTTCACTGTGTTAGCCAGGATGGTCTCGGATCTCCTGGACTGATCACTGGCCGTTCCCAAAGTGCTGGGATTACAGGCTTGAGCCACCGCGCCCGGCCTATTTATTTATTTTTAATTGGAGACAGGATCTTGCTCTGTCATTACTCAGGCTGGAGTGCAGTGGCACAATTATGACTCACTGCAGCCTTGACCTCCCGGGCTCAAGCAATCCTCCCACCTCAACCTGCCAAGTAACTGGGAGCACAGGCACATGCCACCACGCCCAGCTTATTTCTTTTTTGTAGAGAAGGGGTCTCGCCATGTTGCCCAGGCTAGTTTCCAACTCCCGGGCTCAAGTGATCCACCCACCTCTGCCTCCCCAAGTGCTGGGATTACAGATGTAAGCCATCGTGCCCGCTCTTGTCTCACAGATACTAAACACAGAACGCTCAAACCTGCTACTCCTGCAGGCTTCATCTCCTCACCATTCACCTACTTGCTCAAACCAAAAACCTCAGAGTCATTCTTGTCGTTTCTTCTCCTGCAGTCAATACTATTGACTTGTTTTTTCTACCTCCATGATGCATCATCAAATTGTTCTTCTGCCTGTCTCCATCTCTACTGCCACTACTACTCCAACCGGTCTCATTTACCGCAGTCACCTCCTAATGGGTCTTCCTGCTTCCATGTTGGCTTTCCCCGACAAGCCACTGTCAATGAATGGCTAATTGTGATTAACAACAATGACAACAACAAACAGCTTAAGTAAGTTACTTCAATTACTTTTCACCATACTGGAAAAAAGTCCAAATGCCCCGTTATAGCCTAGAAAAGCCTACCCTGCGCCTCTCCCAGTTTCACCTTGGATCCTTCTGCCCTTGTTTAGTGTGTTCTGTCTTCCATGGTCTCATCCCCATTTGCTCAAAAGGCCAAGGTATGTCTCTACCTCCAGGGCTTTGTCCATTCTAACCCCTCTATTAGAATGCTTTTCCTCTGGCCTGGGGCGGTGGCTCACACTTGTAATCCCAACACTTTGGGAGGCTGACGTGGGTGGATCGCTTGACCTCAGGGAGGGTAGAAGACCAGCCTGGACAACATGGTGAAACCCCGACTCTACTAAAAATACCAAAATTAGCAGGATGTGATGGCATGTGCCTATGGTCCCAGCTCCTCAGGAGACTGAGGCAGGAGAATTGCTTGAACCTGGGAGTGCAGTGAGCTGGGATTGCAATTCTGCCTAAAAAAAGAAAAATAACAAAGTAATCGATAAGTGAAAACTAGGTGCAAGTACAGGAGTTTATTAGAGAGCAAAGTGGGCAAAGGCAGATTTTTTTCCAAGTCCCATTTTCGCCAAAGGCTGTATTGTTTTGTACTTTCTTTCTGATCTGCTGCATTTTGGGATCCACTTGCAACTTAAACCTGATGTTGGCCAGGTGTGGTGGCTCACGCCTGTAATCTAGTACTGTGGGAGGCCGGGGCAAGTGGATTGCCAGAGCTCAGGAGTTTGAGACCAGCCTGGGCCACATGATGAAACCTCATCTCTAGTGAAATACAAAAATTAGCCAGATATGGTGGTGCACACCTGTAGTCCCAACTGCTTGGGAGGCTGAGGCAGGAGAATCGCTTGAACCTGGGAGGCAGAAGTTGCAGTGAGCCGAGATTGCTCCATTGCACTCCAGCCGAGGCAACAGAGTGAGACTCCATCTCAAAAAACAAAAACAAAGCAAAAAAACCCTGATGTTAACAAGAATGTGCACAGTGATAAGGCTGTATACAAAGTGCAGATGAGGTGGACAAATTGAGGCGAAATCAGATGAAAGCAGAGCTTGGGACTCAGGACCCTCTCCTTCCTGGGAACTGAATAGATTAGGGTGGTAGGAAAGAGGCTCTGGCTGCAGGAGAGCTCTGGATGGGCCCAGAGCAACTGACCTGACCTGGTCTCCCTTACCCACTCCTTTAGTGGCTATCACTTAGAAATCAGTATCCAGGTCGGGTGCGGTGGCTCACGCTTGTGATCCCAGCACTTTAGGAGGCTGAGACAGGTGGATCAGGAGTTTGAGGTCAGGAGTTTGAGACCAGCCTGAACAATACGGTGAAACCCCATCTCTACTAAAAATACAAAAAAATTAGCCAGATGTGGTGGTGGATGCCTGTAATCCCAGCTACTCGGGAGGCTGAGGCAGGAGAATGCTTGAACTCGGGAGGTGGAGGTTGCAGTGAGCAGAGATCGCACCATTGCACTCTAACCTGGGCAACAAGAGCAAAACTCCATCTCAAAAAAAAAATTAGCCGGGTGTGGTGGTATGCACCTGTAGTCCCAGCTCCTTGGGAGGCTGAGGTGGGAGGATTGCCTGAGCCCAAGGAGTTCGAGGCTGTAGTCAGCTCACACCTGTAATCCAGCACTTTGGAAGGCTGAGCAATTGGACATCTACAAGCCAAAAATGAACGCTGACCATACAAAAATTAACTCAAGAGGCCAGGCGCGGTGGCTCACGCCTGTAATTCCAGCACTTTGGGAGGCCAAGGCAGGTGGATCATCTGAGGTCAGGAACTGGAGACCAGCCTGGCCAACATGGTGAAATCCTGTCTCTACTAAAAATACAAAAATTAGCTGGGCCTTGTGGTGCATGCCTGTAATCCCAGCTACTAGGGGAGCTGAGGCAGGAGGATCGCTTGAACCTGGGAGGTGGAGGTTGCAGTGAGCCAAGATTGTGCTATTGCACTCCAGCCTGATCAACAGCGCGAGACTCTATCTCAAAAAAAAAAAAAAAAAAAAAACAAGTCACCTGCCGGGTGCAGTGGCTCACGCCTGTAATCCCAGCACTTTGGGAGGCCAAAGCAGGCGGATCACCTGAGGTCGGGAGTTCGAGATCAGCCTGACCAACATGGAGAAACCCCATCTCTACTAAAAAATACAAAAAATTAGCTGGGCGTGGTGGTTAAGGAGTATCAATTGAATGAATGTGTGGTGCTTACAGAATTGGCTGTTACAAACTGGCATCTCCCAGGATAATTTTTAAAGATGGAGTCTTGCTGTTGCCCAGGCTGGAGTGCAGTGGTGTGATCATGACTGACTTCGGCCTTAACCTCCCGTGCTCAAGGGATCCTCCTGCCTCAGCCTCCCAAAGTGCTGGATTACATGTGAGCCACTACACCCAGCCAAGATTATCTTCATAATTCAGGAAAATGGAAATTGCTCCAAGATGCTTTAGAAGACTGTGCATTTTCCTCCTTTGAGGAAAGAAAACTACGGACTTCTTTTGCTGCACAGCAGGCACCTGCCCCATTGCCTCAGGAGCATCTGTAAGCTGAAGGCGTCCCATCTCCAACGTTGGAGTTGATCTCCACCTCCACCCTTAACCCTATCCTTAGAGACCCCCACCTCCATAGACACACACAGAAGGCTACTGAGGGTAAATTTAATAAAGCATTAGCTGGCTCCTGCTTCTTGGGGTTAAAGATCAAAGAGGAAGGGCATCACATCTGTAAGAAAAGGAGAGAGTTCAGGAGTTTATGCTTCACAGTTGCTGTTTCCTAGGCCTGGGATGCTCTCTCATAGCAAGTGATCTGCTGCTTTCACTCAAGGCTCAAATGCTGCCTCTTCTCTGAAGCCTCCCTGCACTGCTCCAGGGAAAGTACAAGTACTCTTTGCACATAACCTCTATTAGTGTGCTTCTCATGTTGTGTGCTCACTATTGCCTAGGCTGCTGGGCTTGGTAAGGCCAGCTGCCCCTTAGTGTTTGCCCATGGATTCCTGGCACATCACGTCCCACATTGGTGGGGGAGGTCTCACCTCAGGCAGGCATCACCTGAAGGTCTCAGATCACTGCTAATTCCTGTTTCCTATAGAAGATGCCCCCCCGCCCCCCCACCACGGTGTGACCCAGGCTTCCACACTCAGTCTTGGGTCAGGATCCTCAGGTCTCCTCCCCTTGGGCCCACGCACGAGAAGTCTTCACACCTGGCTGGCTCATGCACTGCTGGATACTTTCCAGCCGAGTGGAAGCCAAGGCGCGGGCCTCCTCCGCAAAGCGGCGGTGTCCCTCCTCGGTCAACTTCCAGAGGCAAGATCGAGGCCGTGTGCTGGCCCCGCCCTGCATGCTGACAGGCACTTTCTCAAAGCTGTCTCGAAAACAGAGATTGTGACGGACAGTATTCTTCCAGCCTTCCGGGGCTGTCCGGAAAAAGGGGAAGTGTTTTCTGTGGACAGGGAGGAGAGGTAAGGAAAGGGATGTTATGTCTCGGGAATGCCCTTCTCTGGAGCATGTTCTACCCAGGGGCCAGGGGCTTCAGCCCCTCTACAGGGGGATAGTAGCAAGTTGGCCTGGAGTTGCTCTTTGCTGACTGAGCACGTGGCAAAGCGTCCACATGGTGTGTGGCTCACCTGAACCCTCCCTCCCTCTGAGGGCCCAGGGCTTGGACCACAGCATGAACAAAGCAGAATCAGGCCAAGCATCTCCCATAAGAGGAATCTTGATCGAGGACGGAAACCACTTGAAAATGCCTATTCTGAGACATCAGGCACTTTTCCTAACACTGGGAAAGGGCCCAACAAACTCCCTTCCTCACACTCATGTGAGCAGGACTTTCTGAGCTAAATGGAAAACCCTTCTCAACTGGGTTCCCTGCGCCCCTGGGGGTGCAGGGAGCTGTGCCAGGCAGTCCAGTCCTAGCAGAAGCAGGTGGGAACTGTTGGGGAACCTGACTTTAGACTGGCTCATCTTCAGAGGATGGTGGAAAACTGTTACCTGACCCAAGTGAATTTATGTTTTAAAGGAGAACTATACCCAAAGAGCACTGAAAACTAGTTAAAAAGAAAAAAAAAAAAAAAGAAAAAGAAAAAAAGAACTAAAGTCATAAAAAGGTTGGAGCGTTCTTTAGATGTGAAAAGGGGTGGGAATGGATATGTTCCTGTACACATGTGGGCACAAATGCACCTGGGAAAAGGGAACTGGGAACATACTCGTCCTCTCAGACCCAGATAGGGAAACCAGGTCAGCAACCCAGGGCCTGGGATGGATTGGAAGGCATCAGCCCAGGGCCCTGGCCCCCACTTCCCCCTCCTCACAGGGCCCCCGGCACATACCGAGTGAAACTGTAGATCTGTTGCACGTTGAGGCCACAGGGGGGACTGTTTCTTAATGCCAGGGCAATTAGGTGGAAGTAATTGAGAGGGGGCCGGGACCAGAGCCTCCCCGCCTGGCTGCTGGCTTGCCGAAGCCTCCGACTCTGGAGGGGGGCCCTTTTGTGAGGGGATGGGAGAGCCACAGAGGAGCTGTCTTCCTGGTCCTCAGCCTCCTCCTCTTCTGTGAGCTAGAGGAGCACAGAGTAGGAACTGGTCCTGACTCCTCAGCCTCTACTCCAGGGTGCAGTGGCAGGAAGGGGGGGTGGTCTAAGGCCACCATCTGGGCTTCTCCCCAACCCAAGCATGAAGGTAATTTCTGAACCCATTCGCCTTTTGCTATGGCTAAGAGAGCAGAATTGTGATGGCTCTTCCCCATGCCCCTCACCTACTGCCCAAGTCCGGCTCCCACCCCCAGAGATCCATACCTCCCAGGTGCTGGGGGAAAAGGCAAAGCGCTTCCGAGGGGGAGACCACTTGCTGGAGGACCGGGACAGTGATTCCACCCCTGTGGCTTCTGAGCAGCTGGCATCTTCCTCCTTCTGTGGTGGCTGAGACAAGGGGAGTGTGCTTGTCAGATCCTCCCTCTTCCTAGGTCCTGGGACCTCCAGTTTTCCAGGGGGATACACGATGTTGGGGTTTACCCACATCCAGAGGTTGGGTTCATAATCTGGACCTGTGCAGAACAAAAGGAGATTGTGTGCCGCAGCCCACTGGCTTTGGGTGCCCCTAGTCTCCAGCCCAGGTCACAGAAACAGCTCAGAGAACTCAATACTTACCATCCTTATCAGGGTTGGGTTTTTTCTCTAGGGGTAATTTTGGTGGCTTAACAATTCGGAGTTTATACCTGGCAACTGGCAAAAAGAAAGAGACAGTCAAAACATCCTAGGATATCCCTTTGTGACCCTAGGATCCTAGGCATTAAGGCTTCTCTGGGAGAAGGTATTGTGGGCCCTGCCTGGGGAGTTAACATCACATTGTACTTCTACTGGTTTTCCCTTTACCTCTCTGACCTTCTCATTCCCCTCTGCATTCTTTTCTTCTCACTCTACATATACTGTCCCTGAATTGATCTCCTGCATGCCCGTGGCTTCAGTTAACATCTATAAAAAAAATGTAGAGCTCTCAAATCTTCACCTCTAGCCTAGCATTCTGTGCTAGCCCTTAAGGAGAACTACTTACTGGATATCTTTACTTGGGTAGCCCACAGGCACTTCAGACGGCTTCTAAAACTGAATTCCATCTTGTTGCTCTTCCTCCTGTATTCTTGTTTTTTTCTGAGACAGGGTCTTGCTGTGTTGCACAGGCTGGAGTGCAGTGGTGTGCTCAAGAGATTCTCCCACCTCAGCCTCCCAAGTAGCTGGAACTACAGGTGCATGCCACTACGCCCCATTAATTTTTGCAATTTTTTTTTTTTTTTTTCCAGATGGAGTCTTGCTCTGTCACCCAGGCTGGAGTGTAGTGGCATGATCTTGGCTCACTGCAACCTCCGCCTCCCGGATTCAAGTGATTCTCCTGCCTCAGCCTCCCGAGTAGCTGAGATTACAGGTGCCTGCCACCACGCCCGGGTAATTTTTGTATTTTTAGTAGAGCTTTCACCATATTGGCCACGCTGGTGTCTAACTCCTGACCTCATGATCCACCAGCCTCAGCCTCTCAAAGTGCTGGGATTACAGGTATGAGCCACCGCGCCCGGCCTAATTTTTGTATTTTTTGTATAGATAAGGGTCTCACTATGTTGTTGCCTGGGCTGGTCTTGAACCCCTGGGCTCAAGCAATCCTCCTGTTCAGGTTCCCAAAATGGGATTACAGGCGTGAACCACCATGCCTAGCCTTCCTGTATTCTTTGTCTCAGCAAGTGGCACCACCATTAACTGGTTGTTCAGGACAAAAACTATTTTTGCCCCCTCACTGTCACTATGAGTGTCATTATATTACAGATGAATCTAGGCTTTTGTTTGGGAAATGACATACTTATCAGAGAGCTTAATTAGAGAGGATGCCTATTAGGTTGTTAATATTCAACATAGTACTCAAAAAAGGAAAAAGTAGCAAAAGATATAAACATAGGGTTGTTTTTTTTTTTTGAGACGCGGTCTTGCTTGGTTGCCCATGCTGGAGTGCAGTGGTGTGACATTGGCTCACTGCAATCTCCACCTCCCAGCTCAAGCAATCCTCCCATCTCAGCTCTTAAATAAATAAAAAGACTTGAACAAAGACTTATAATACATACTATTAAGATGCCAGTTACCCTAAAATGAATCTATAAGTTTTATGCACATATTATAGTACAAAAATTAAAGTTTGGCCAGGTGCGGTGGCTGATACCTGTAATCCCAGCACTTTGGGAGGCCAAGGCAGGTGGATTACTTGAGGTCAGGAGTTCAAGATCAGCCTAGCCAACATGGCGAAACCCTATCTCTACTAAAAGTACAAAAAATTAGCCGGGTGTGGTGGTGCTTACCTGTAGTTCCAGCTACTTGGGAGGCTGAGGCAGGAGAATCACTTGAACCTGGGAGGCAGAGTTTGTAGTGAGCTGAGATCATGCCACTGTACTCCAGCGTAGGTGACAGAGCAAGACTCTCTTAAAAAACGTTCAAACATAGTAAAAATCACCATAAGCAAAAAAAAAAAAAAAAAAAAAATAGACAGCAAACTTCAACCCAAATTTCTTTCTTTCTTTTTTTTTTTTTTGAGACAGAGTCTTGCTCTGTCACCCAGGCTGGAGTGCAGTGGCGCCATCTCAGCTCACTGAAAGCTCTACCTCCCAGGTTCACACCATTCTCCTGCCTCAGCCTCCCGAGTAGCTGGGACTACAGGCACCTGCCACCACGCCCAGCTAATTTTTTTTGTATTTTTGTAGAGACAGGGTTTCACCGTGTTAGCCAGGATGGTCTCGATCTCCTGACCTTGTGATCCGCCCGCCTTGGCCTCCCATAGTGCTGGGATTACAGGCATGAGCCACCGCGCCCGGCCTCAACCCAAATTTCTCAGTTCTCTAATATATACAGAGCTCCTACAAATCAATATGTAAAAGGTCAACACAAACTTACAAATGGGCAAATGATATGAATCAGCATTCACAAGGAGGGGATAACTGAATGGCTAACAAGATGATCAGTATTATTAATAAGAAAAACACTGTAAGATAATGAGATAATCAAATTGACTAGAGTTATAAAGATAATACCAAGTGTTGAGAAACATACAAAGAAATAGAATCTCTTATTATACTGCAGTTCTGAGTATCAACTGGAGCAGCCCTTGTTAAGAGCAATGAGGCAGGACTACAATTTACCTTACTGTTTGCTCCTGGATGTATATTTTCAAGTTAATACAGGAACTTATATACTAATCAATCTCCATTGTTACTATCATCTACTGACCTCCTGTTTTAGCTCCTGACTTACTGTCACTCTCCAACACTACTCCTGCCTTAAATCTTGGTTGCTGGCCAGGTGTGGTGGCTCATGCCTATAATCCCAGCACTTTAAGAGGCTTAGGCAGGCGGATTGCTTGGGCCCAGGAGTTTGAAATCAGCCTGGGCAACATGGTGAAACCCCATCTCTACAAAAAATACAAAGATAATAGTCTAGCCGAGTGTGGTGGTGTAAGCCTGTAGTCCCAGCTACTCAGGAGGCTAAAGTGGGAGGATGGCTCGAGAGGGAAAGGGGAGGTTGCAGTGAGCCAAGCTCACGCTACTGCACTCCAGCTTGGGCAACAAAGCCAGACCTTGTTTTGAAAACAAAAACATGATCTTTGCTGTTTATTGAACTCTTCTCCAGCGAGTCTGACTTCTACTCTACTGTAGACACTCCCTCAGTCATAACCTAAACTAACAACTGCAACCTCTCCGTAACCTCATTTATGCACCACATAAAAATGCACCACCTTGTGTCTTTCTGGCTAACTCCCTCAAGCCCAACTATGATCCCACTGAGATCACCAGTCCACTGAATTACGGTTTTGGCTCACTCGTTTGGCAGAGGTGGATTTAGTCAGGGTTGTGGTTTGGCCAACAAAGTGCTCCAAAGCCACAGACGATCCAGGGAACCTGCGTAATATTTGACCATGGGATTCAAGTTAGTTGAATAAGGGTAGACACATCAAGTGACTGAAACAGTGAAAAGGTAGGATCAATGGACTGCTGATCTCATTGCGACCCAAGGATAGCACCTCTGGATGTCTGTGTCTCGCTTTGGCACAGATCCCCCATGCTTTTTAAAGGACACTGTTCCACAAATCTTCCCCTCTCTGTCCTGTGTCACTGATTTTTTGTCTTTGTTGGGTCATTCTCATCAGCATGCAAACATGCCGTTAATTCTCCCATTTTAGGGACCAGGTGCAGTGGCTTATGCTTGTAATCCCAGCCTGCTTTAAAAAGCTGAGGCAGGAGGATTACTTGAGCCCAGGAGTTCAAGCCTGCTCAAAGCTGCAGTGAGCTGTGCTGGTGCCACTGCACTGCAGCCTGGGCACCAGATAAAGACCCTGTCTCTAAAAAAAAAAGAGAGAGAAGAAAAGAAGGAAAAATTAAAAAAAAAATACCATCTTATTTCCTGTTGAAGCATAATGCATTGCCTCTACTTCCCCTCCTTCCATTCTTAAACCCCCTTCAGTCAGGTTTTATATTCTACCACTTAGTAAAACCACTAGCCAGGGACCTCTGCTTAGTTAAGTCCAATCATCACTTACATTCCACTCATCCAACCACTCCCTCCTTGAAAGGCTTTTTCCACTTGGTTTCCAGGACACCACAGACCCCCTACTTTTGATTCTCAATGGTCTTTTTTGCTAGTTATCTCTCTTCTCTCCAATCTCTTTACAATGGACTGCCCCCAGGGCTCATTCTTGTTCCTCCTCTATTACTCCTTAAATTCCACCCATATACCAAAAGACCCAAAATTTACATCTGCAGTCCCCACCTCTCTCCAGAACTCTAGGCTCAGGTATCCAACCGCAGACTCAACACTTCTACTTGGATGTCTAAGGATCTCTCAGCTCAGCATATCCAGAACAGAATTCCTGATTTTCCTTCCTAAACCTGTATCCCACTTGAAGTACAAGGCAACTCCATCCTTCCACTAGGTCAAAACACTTTGAAAGGTTCATACTCAGTTGTCTGTCTTATACTCCATATCCAATCCATCAGCATAGCCAGCTGGTTCTCCCTGCTACTACCCTGGCCCAGTCTACCATCATCTCTTGTCTGGATTACTACTGCAGCCTCCTAGTCTCTGTACATCCACAGTCTACCCTCAACACAACAGCCAGAGTGATCTTTTCAAATACAGATCATGCAGGACTAGCCACATAATTTGTAGGGTCCAGTAAAGAAAACATGAGGCTCCTCATTGAAAAATTATTAAAAATTTCAAGACAGTGATAGCAGTGTATTAAACCAAACACAGGCACCTAGGCAACTGCACGGGTCACACACTCATGAAGCAGACCCTGAGAGCAAGTCACTCCTCTACTCAACTTGGGAAGTAGGAGGATTGCTTGAGTCCAGGAGTTCGAGACCAGCGTGGGCAACATAGGGAGATCCCCATCTCTACAAATACTAAAAAAGTTAGCCAGTGTGGTGGCCCGTGCCTGTGGTTGCAGCTACTTTGGGGACTGAGGTGGAAGCATTGCTTGAGCCTGGAGGTAATTGTGCCACCGCACTCCAGCCTGAGCAAGAGCAAGAGCCCATCTCAAACAAAACCTTAAAACCAACCCTCATCTGACTCAAAGTCAACCCGAAAGTCCTTAGAGGACAGGCATTCCTGCTCTCAACCACACCCTTCGGAGCTCTTTATTTACTGTCATTCAGCCTTACTGACCTCCTTACCACTTTCCCTTCAAGTACCCTCTAGGCTCACTCCTCCCCTCCTATCAACTCTTTGCTCAAATATTATGTTCCTAATTGAGTTCAACCCCACAATCTTATTTAAAACTGTAGCTGCCACTGGGCGTGGTGGCTCACACCTGTAATCCCAGCACTTTGGGAGGCTGAGGCAAGCAGATCACTTGAGGCCAGGAGTTTGAGACCAGCCTGGTCAACATGGTGAAACTCTGTCTCTACTAAAAATACAAAAATTAGGTGGGCATGGTGATGCATGCCTGTAATCCCAGCTACTGGTGAGGCTGAGGCACAAGAATTGCTTGAACCTGGGTGGCAGAGGGTACAGTGAGCTGAGATTGCGCTACTGTACTCCAGCCTGGGCAACAGAGTGAGACTCCATGTCAAAAAAAAAAAAAAAAAAAAAAAAAAGGCCGGGTGCCGTGGCTCACACCTGTAATCCCAGCACTTTGGGAGGCTGAGACGGCGGATCACAGTCAGGAGTTCGAGACCAGCCTGGCCAACAGAGTGAAACCCCATCTCTACTAAAAATACAAAAATTAACCGGGCATGGGGGCACGTGCCTGTAGTCCCAGCTACTCAAGAGGCTGAGGCAGGAGAATTCCTTGAACCCGGGAGGCAGAGGTTGTGGTGAACCGAGACTGCACCACTGAACTCCAGCCTGGGCAACAGGGCCAGGCGCCATCTCAAAAAACAAAAATAAACAAACAAAAACAAACTGTAGCTGCTACCATACGCTTCCCCTATTCCTGAGTCTCCTCCTGTTCTTTCCCCATTGCAGATGATCACTTTATAGCATACTATATGGTCTACCCATTTATTATACTTATGTGGATTATCTATCTGCCCCCAGTAGAATGTAAGGTTCCTTGTCTGTTCTGTTCACTGTGTATTATGAGTTTCTAGAACAGTGCCAGGTCAGTTGGAGGTGCTCAATACATATTTCTTGAATGAAGAAACAAGAAAGAATGTTCATTACCATTAATTATGGTGGCAAAGAGTTGGAAGCAATCTAGGTGTAAAGAAAATTAAAATGTAAAAGGTGGGACACCCAGCAGATAGAATAGTAACAACAATCAGAAATAATGAACCAGGCCTGAATTTAGCAACGCAAAACAACAGCTCTCAAAAACAATGAGTGGAGAAAACAGACGTTAAATAGATTAGGGTTGGTTATGGGAGTAGCGGAGGTAATGGAAGGAGGGGTGGACACTTAAGGGGCAAAAGGAAGAGTTAAGGCCGGGGGCGGTGGCTCAGGCCTGTAATCCCAGCACTTTTGGAAGGCCGACAGGAGCAACATGGTGAAACTCCGCCTCTGCTAAAAATAAAAAAACTAACAGGGCGTGGTGGCGCACGCCTGCAATCCAGGCTACTCAGGAAGCTGAGGCGGGAGAATAGCTTGAATGCTGGAGGTCGAGGCTGCAGTGAGCTGACACTCTAGCCTGGGAGACAGAGCAAGACTCCGTCTCAAAAACAATAAATTTGGAAAAAAAAAAAAGTTAATCCAAGGGCCTTGCAGGCAAAAAGGTACCATGAATGTGGGGAGTAATTACCTCAACTCTCCACACTTGAGGTCCAAAGAAGAAAAAGAAAACCTAAAAGATCGCAATGGTCAACCAAGCATTTGGCAAGTACGGAGCACTTCTAGGTGTCAGACAATATGTTAAGAGGGAGAATACAGCCATGGATAAAACGATGAGGCCTGTTTTTTTAAGAGACGGAAAAGTAACTGAAATATACAGTATAGCAAATGGCGACCAGCGCCAAGACGAAGACCCAGAAGAGGCCTTGGAATGTTCTGGGAGCCTGACGGGTGACGTAGAGTGGAAAGCCTCCGTTTTTAGGTAAGACCAGCTGCCCTCGGGGAGCTTCCAATTGAGTCAGAGTCAGGCGCGAACCGCCCCCGCCCCACCACTCCCGAGTGGAGTTCGCGAGTGGGGGTGGAGTGGGGGCTGCGGAGCTAAGCCCGGGGGGCTCGACCCCCGCAAGCCTCCCCGGGAGGCGGGGGCGAAGGCTGGGGAGCCGCCCGGCGCCGGGGTCCCGCGAGCCCCTAGGCCACCCCGCCGCCACGCCCAGCCCCCACCTCACCCCACCCGCTACTCACGTTTCTGCTCGGCTAAGGAGAGGTGAGATGTGGTGAAGGCCAGAAAGAGCTCGTTCCCCATGTCCCAGTCCAGCAGTCCCGGGACCTGGCCATGGAGGCTGGCCCAGAAGTCGAGGTGCTGGAGCTTCACGTCCACCTTCGGGGCGGGCAGAGGCGCGGCGGCGCGGAGTGGGAGCGCGGCGGCTGAGGAGCGACCTTCACAGGCGCCTTCTCAAATGCGCCGGCTGCGATTGAGTTAGATTGGCGGCAGCTCAGGTGTGGAGCGGTCCATTTGACGCCTTTAATCTCCTCAGGACCGCGCCGAGGAACGCTTAGGAAGACCCTCTTGACCCTACCCTTACATGCTGGGGGTCGAGGACCTGGGGATCCGGAAGGGACCCCAGACCATCTTCCGCATCCTCGTTTGCCCAAGCCCCTTATTTCATTGAAAAGGCGCCATGGTCACGTGATCGTATTTATTTTTATAGTTTTGCTTTAACATTGATCTTTTCTACCATAATTGTAGTTACTTTCTAAAAGTTATGAAAGGTTTATGGCTTATCCACGATCACATCTGTAGTAGATGGTGGAGATGGAGTTAGATTGGATGGTGATTTGATGAAAAAATTTTTTGTTGTTTTTCGGCCCGACGCGGTGGTTTACACCTGTAATCCCAGCCCTTTGGGAGGCCGAGGTGGGCGGATCACCTGAGGTCAGAAGTTTGAGACCAGCCTGGCCAATGGTGAGACCCCGTTTCTACTAAAAATACAAAAATTAGCCGTGCGTGGTGGCTCAAGCCTATAACCCAGCTACCAGGGAGGCTGACGCAGGAGAATTGCTTGAACCCAGGAGGTGGAGTTTGCAGTGAGCCGAGATGGTGCCACTGCACTCCAGCCTGGGGGACAATAAAATTAAAATAAAAATTTTGTTTTTAATAATTTCAGATTTGCAGAAAAATCCCAAGAATGCTATAAAAAATTCCTGTATACGTTTTCACCTAGATTCACCAATTACACCAATTATTAACATTTTATCACATTTATATTTTTATTTCCATATATACTACATATATATTAAGTTTTGCTTAACAATTTGAGAGTAATTTGCAGACATCGTGTCCATTTACCTATAAATATATCTGTTATTTCCTAAAAACAAGGATATTGTTTTATTTATCCAGAAAATCAGAAATCAGAAAATTTAAGATTGATTCAATGTTATATTTAATATATGGTTCTTATTCAAATTTTACCAATTGTCCCAACAATGTCATTTATATGAATTTTTTTTCTGGCCTAGGATCCCTTTCAGCACTATGCAATACACTCAATATCCGTGTCTGTTTACTCTCCATTAATCTGGAACAATTTCTTTTTTTTTTTTTAAGCCAAATTTAGCAATAGGGGCTTGTACACCAACTTTAGTGACACTAATGTTATTAATAATAAGTTCTGATAACCCACTACCATCAGACCAGCCATCTTTACTCTTTTTTTTTTTTGAAATGGGGTTTCACTTTGTCACCCAGGCTGGAGTGCAGTGGTGCAATCAGCTCACTGTAGCCTCGACTTCCCACACTCCAGCAATCCTCCCACCTCAGCCTCCCTGGTAGCTGGGACCACAGGTGTGCGACACCATGCCCAGCTAATTTCTGGTAGAGTCAGGGTTTGCCATGTTGCCCAGGCTGGGTCTCAAACTCCTGACCTCAAGTGATCCAACTGCCTCAGCCTCCCAAAGTGCTGTGATTACAGGCATGAGCCACTGCACCCGGCCTCTCTGTCTTTATAATCTTCCATAACATTGACATTTTTGAAGAGCACTGGCCATTTATTTTGTAGAATTGGCCCTCTGTTTGGATTTGGCTAATGTCTCCTCTTAATTAGAGTATGCATTTTTGGCAAGAATACCACAGAAGTGATGTGTCTTTTTTTTTTTTTTAACTTTTAGGTTCAAGTATACATGTGCAGGTTTGCTATATATGACTTATGTCACAGGGGTTTGTTATACAGATTATTTCATCACCTAGGTACTAAAGCTAGTACCCAATAGTTATTTTTTTCTGCTCCTCTCCCTCCTCCCATCCTCCAACTTCAAGTAGGCCCCAGTGTCTGTGTGTTTCCCCTCTTTGTGTTCATGAGTTCTTATCATTTAGCTTCCACTTACAAGTGAGAACATATGGCATTTGGTTTTCTGTTCTTGCGTTAGTTTGCTAAAGATAATGGCCTCCAGCTTCATCCAGGTTTCCACAGAAGACATGATCTCATTCTTTTTTATGGCTGCATAGTATTCCATGGTGTATATGTACTATTTCCTTCCCTCCCTCCCTCCCTCCCTTCCTTCCTTCCTTCCTTCCTTCCTTCCTTCTTTCCCTCCCTCCCTCCTTCCCTCTTTCTTTTCTCTTTTCTTTTCCTTTCTTTTCTTGTTTCACTCTTGTTGTCCAGGCCAGAGTGCAATGGCGTGATCTCTGCTCCCGGGTTCAAGCGATTCTCCTGCCTCCACCTCCCTAGTGGCTGGGATTACAGGTGGTGGCCCCAACCATTCCCAGCTAATTTTGTATTTTTATTTTTTGTATTTTAGTATTTTTAGTATATGGTTTCACCATGTTGGCCAGGCTGGTATCAAATTCCTGACCTCAAGTGATCTGCCCGCTTTGGCCTTCCAAAGTGCTGAGATTACAGGCGTGAGCCACTGTGCCTGGCCATGCATATGTCTTTATGGTAGAATGATTTATATTCCTTTGGGTATATACCCAAAAATGGGATTACTGGGTTGAATGGTAATTCTGTTTTAAGTTCTTTGAGAAATCACCAAACTGCATTCCACAATGGCTGAACTAATTTACATTCCCACCAGCAGTGTATGTAAGGCTTTCCTTTTGTCCACAACTTTGCCAGCATGTGCTATTTTCTGACTTTTTAATAATAGCCATTCTCGCTGGGCACATTGGCTCATGCCTGTAATCCCAACACTTTGGGAGGCCGAGGCAGGTGGATCACCTGAGGTCGGAAGTTCGAGACCAGCCTGGCCAACATGGTGAAACCCTGTCTCTACTAAAAATACAAAAATTAGCTGGGCGTGGTGGTGTGCATCTGTAATCCCAGCTAATCAAGAGACTGAGGCAGGAGAATCGCTTGAACCCGGGAGGCGGAGGTTGCAGTGAGCCGAGATCGTGCTACTGCACTCCAGCCTGGGTGACAGAGAAAGACTCCATCTCAAAAAAAAAAAAAAAAAAAAAAAGGTAGCCATTCTGACTGGTGTGAGATGGTATCTCATTGTGGTTTTGATCTGCGTTTTTCTAATGATTGCTGGTGATGAGCGTTTTTTCATGTATGTGTATATCTTTGGAAAAGCATCTGTTGGCTGGTCACAGTGGCTCGTGCCTGTAATCCCAGCACTTTGGGAGGCTGAGGTGGGTGGATCGCTTGAGCTCAGGAGTTCAAGACCAACCTGAGCAACATGGCAAAACCCCATCTCTACAAAAGCTACAAAAATTAGCTGGGCATGGTGGTGTGCACCTGTAGTCCCAGCTACTCAGGAGGCTGAGGTGGGAGGATTACTTGAGCCTGGGAGGCAGAGGCTGCAGTAAGCTGAGATTGCACCACTGCACTCCAGCCTGGGTGACAGAGTGAGACCCTCATCTAAGAAAAAAAAAGGAAAGAAAAGAAAAAGTGTTTTTGTCTTTTGTCCACTTTTTAATAGGCTTGTTTTTTTCCTTGTGAATTTGTTTAAAGTCTTTGTAGATTCTGGATATCAGACCTGTGTCAGATGTGTATTTTCTCCCATTCTTTAGGTTGACTGTTGACTCTATTGATGGTTTATTTTGCTGTGCAGAAGCTCTTAAATTGAATTAGATCCCATTTGTCAAATTTTGCCTTTTTGCAATTGCTTTTGGTGTCTTTGTCATGAAATGTTTGCCCAAGGTGGTATTGCCTAGGCTGTCTTCCAGGGTTTTTATAGTTTTGGGTTTTACATTTAAGTCTTTTTTTTTTCTTTTTTTTTTTAAGAGAGAGACAGGGTCTCACTATGTTACCAGGATGGTCTTGAATTACTGGGCTCAAGTGATTCTCCCACCTTGGCCTCCCAAAGTGCTGGGATTACAGGCATGAGGCACTGCGCCCGGCCTCTCTGATTTCTTTGAGCAGTGCTTTGTAATTCTCATTGTAAAGATCTTTCACCTCCCTGGTTAGCTCTATTCCTAGATATTTTATTCTTTTTGTGGCGATTATGAATGGGATTGCATTCCTGATTTGGCTCTTGGCTTGGCTCTTGTTGGTGTATAGGAATGCTAGTGATTTTTGTAAATTGATTTTGTATCCTGAAACTTTGCTGAAGTTGTTTACCAGCTGAGGGAGCTTTTGGGCCAAAGAAGTGATGTTTCTTTCTTAGTGCATGGCATCAAGAAGCAGATGGTGTCAGTTTGTCTCATTATTAGTGATGTTTAACTTCAATCACTTGATTTAGTGGTATCTATCAGATTTCTCTACTGTAAAGTTATCTTTTTTCCCTTTTGTAATTAGTAAGTAATTTGTGGGGAGATATTTTGAAATTATCTAAAATCCTATTCCTTATTAAACTTGGACTCACTAACATTCATTTATGATTCTTGACTGAATCATTAGTATGATGGTTGTAAAATGATAATTTTTCAAATCTATAATTCCTTCTCCATTTATTTAGTTAGCATTCTATTGCAAAGAAGAGCTTTTTCTCCTCCCGTATTTGTTAGAATGTACTCGACAGGCACAGTGGGTCACTCCTGTAATCTTAGCATTTTGGGAGACTGAGTTGGGAGGATTTCTTAAGCACATGAGTTTTAGACCAGCCTGGGCAACATAACAAGACCCCATCTTGACAAAAAATTTAGAAATTAGCTGATCCTCAAGCCTGCAGTGGGCTGTTATCATGCCACTGCACTCCATACTGGGCAACAGAGCGAGACTCTGTGTCAAAAAGTAAAAAATAAGAATAGACTCAGTGGAATTTTTTTTTTTTTTTTTTTTTTGAGAAGGAGTTTTGCTTTTGTTGCCCAGGCTGGAGGGCAATGACGCAATCTCGGCTTACTGCAACCTCCACCTCCCAGGTTTAAGCAATTCTTCTGCCTCAGCCTCCCAAGTAGCTGGGATTACAGGCATGTGCCACCACGCCTGGCTTTTTTTTTTTTCCATAGAGACGGGGTTTCACCATGTTGGTCAGGCTGGTCTCAAACTCCTGACCTCAAGTGATCCACCTGGCTCAGCCTCCCAAAGTGCTGGGATTACAGGCATGAGCCATTGCACCTGGCCTGACTCAATGGATTCTTATTTTGTTGAGTAAATCGTAATTCATTACTGTTATTCTTTTAGTCCTAAAACTTGCCCAGGAGGTGAGGCATCCTCTGGTTCCTTGGTGTGGCATCCTGGGTTCCCTTAGCAGAGACCATCCACCCTGTACTGTGTTGCCTGTTGCCTGTGTGCTAGACCAGAAATTTTGCATAGTATTTTAGGATTTGGTACATGGGAGACCCTCAATAGATGGTGATTTAACTAAAGTGAAATCAGCAGTTTCCTCTCCCACTCCCCAGATGCTTGTGATTGGAAACAGCTTCTTTTTTGTTTTTTAAAATTTGTTTTATTTTGAGACAGTGATCTCCTTTCTTGGGAGACGGAGTCTCGCTCTGTAGCCCAGGCTGGAGTGCAGTGGCCGGATCTCAGCTCACTGCAAGCTCCGCCTCCCGGGTTCACGCCATTCTCCGGCCTCAGCCTCCCAAGTAGCTGAGACTACAGGCGCCCGCCACCTCGCCCGGCTAGTTTTTTGTATTTTTTTAGTAGAGACGGGGTTTCACTGTGTCAGCCAGGATGGTCTCGATCTCCTGACCTCGTGATCCGCCCGTCTCGGCCTCCCAAAGTGCTGGGATTACAGGCTTGAGCCACCGCGCCCGGCCCGCCTAGGCTGGTTTCAAACTCAAACTTGAGCCCGGCAGTTGGAGACAAGCCTGAGCAACATAGCAAGACCTCGTCTCTAATAATAATAATAAAAAAAGTTTGCCTGGGCACAGTGACTCACAGCTGTAATCCCAGCACTTTGGGAAGTGGAGGTGAGCAGATCACTTGAGGCCAGGAGTTCAAGACCAGCCTGGCCAACATGGTGAAACTCCGTCTTTACTAAAAATATAAAAATTAGTTGGCCAGGCACAGTGGCTCACGCCTGTAATCCCAGCACTTTGGGAAGCCGAGGCGGGTGGATCACGAGGTCAGGAGTTCGAGACCAGCCTGGCAAAGATGGTGAAACCCCGTCTCTACTAAAAATACAAAAATTAGCCAGGCGTGGTGGCAGGCGCCTGTAATTCCAGCTACTTGGGAGGCTTAGGCAGGAGAATCGCTTGAACCCAGGAGGCGGAGGTTGCAGTGAGCTAAGATCGCACTACTGCACTCTAGCCTGGGCAACAGAGCAAGACTCCATCTCAAAAAAAAAAAAATTAGCTGGGTGTGGTGGCATGCATCTGTAGTCCGAACTACTTGGAAGGCTGATGCAGGAGAATCCCTTGAATTCAGGAGGTATAGGTTGCAATGAGCCGAGATCGCATCACTGCACTCCAGCCTGCACAACAGAGCGAGACTCTGTCTCAACAACAAAAAAGTTTGCTAGGAGTCTACCTTTAATTGCAATAACAATTTTTTTTGTTGTTGTTGTTTGAGGTAGAGTTCCACTCTGTCACGCAGGTTGGAATGCAGTGACGCAATCTTGGCTTACTGCAATCTCTACCTCCTGTATTCAAGCGATTCTCCTGCCTCAGCCTCCTGAGTAGCTGGGATCACAGGCACCCACCACCACAGCTGGCTAATTTGTGTATGTGTGTGTGTGTGTGTGTGTGTGTGTGTGTATATGTATGTTATGTATGTGTATATATATATATGCACACACACACATATATATACACACATAAATATACACACACACACACATATATATATATATATATTTTTTTGAGATGGAGTCTCTCTCCGTAGCCCAGGCTAGAGTGCAGTGGCGTGATCTCGGCTCACTGTAACCTCTGCCTCCTGGGTTTAAGTGATTCTTCTGCCTCAGACTCCCTAGTAGCTTGGATTACAGGTGCCCACCACTGCCATGCCCGGCTAATTTTTGTATTCTTATTTATTTTATTTTATTTATTTATTTTTTATTTTTTTAGATGGCGTTTCACTCTTGTTGCCCAGGCTGGAGTGCGGTGGCATGATCTCAGCTCACTGCAACCTCCGCCTCATGGGTTCAAGCCATTCTCCTGCCTCAGTCTCCTGAGTAGCTGGGGTTGCAGGTATGTGCTACCACACCCAGCTAATTTTTGTATTTTGGGTAGAGATGGGGTTTTACCATGTTGGCCAGGCTGGTATTGAACTCCTGACCTCAGGTGATCTGCCTGCCTTGGCCTCCCAAAGTGCTGAGATATAGGTTTGAGCCACTGTGCCCAGCCTATTTTTATTTATTTATTTATTTATTGTTATAGTTATTATTATTTTTGAGTTGGAGTCTCACTCTGTAGCCCAGATTGGAGTGCAATGCCGCACTCTTCGGCTTACTGCAACCTCTGCCACCCGAGTTCAAGCGATTCTCCTGCCTCAGCCTCCCGAGTAGCTGGGATTACAGGTGCCCACCACCACTCCTGGCTAATTTTTCTATTTTTAGTAGAGACGGAGTTTCATCATGTTGGCCAGGCTGATCTTGAACTCGTGACCTCAAGTTATCTGCCCGCCTCGGACTCCCAAAATGCTAGGATTACAGGTGTGAGCCACTGTACCTGGCCGGTACTATACTGTTTATTTTCCCTTCTGCCATCGAAGTTGTTGTATTTTTAGTAGAGACGGAGTTTTACCATGTTGGCCAGGCTGTCTTGAACTCCTTACCTCAGGTGATCCACCTGCTTCAGCCTCCCAAAGTGCTGGGATTACAGGTGTGAGCTACCACACCTGGCCAACAATAATAATTTTAATGATAATTTTTCTACCCTAATTATACAAATACATGTCTGGTATGGGACCATGGCTCAAGCCTGTAATCTCAGCACTTTGGGAGGCGAAGGTAAGAGGATCTCCAGAGCAAGACCTTGTGTCTACTGTTTTATTTTATTTTTTTTGAGACAGTCTTACTCTGTGACCCAGGCTACAGTGCAGTGGCATGATCATGGCTCACTGCAGCCTCAACCTCCAGGGCTCAAGCAATCCTCCCACCTCAGCCTCCTGAGTAGCTGGGACTACCTGAGCACCACCATGCCTGGCTAAATTTTGATTTATTTTTGTAAAGACGAGCTCTTACTATGCTGCCCAGGCTGCTCTCAAACTCCTGGACTCCTGCAGTCCTCCTACCTCTGCCTCCCAAAGTGCTGGGATTACAGGCATGAGCCACCACACATGAACCCTGTCTCTAAAGAAAAAAAATAATGTGCACAGAACTTGAATTGACATTTATCCAAAGAAAATATACAAATAATCAATAAGCACATGAAGAGATGCGTACATCATTAGAGAAATGCAAATCAAAACCACAGTGAGATACAATTTCATACTTCATAGGAGGGCTTCATAAGATGGCTGTTAGAAAAAACAAACAGGCTAGGTACCGCGGCTCACACCTGTAATCCCAGCACTTTGGGAGGCCAACGTGGGTGGATCCCTTGAGGTTAGGAGTTCCAGACCAACCTGGCCAACATGGCAGAACTGTCTCTGCTGAAAGTACAAAAATTATCCGGGAGTTTTGGTGGACACCTGTGATCCCAGCTGAGGCAGGAGAATCACTTGAACCGGAGAGGCAGAGGTTGCAGCGAGCTGAGATCACGCCATTGCACTCCAGCCTGGGTGACAAGAGTGAAACTCCGTCTCAAAAAAAAAAAAAAAAAAGAAAGAAAAAAAATTTAAACACAAGCAAAAGAAAACGGTTTGGCAGTCCCTCAAAAAATTATGCATAGGATTACCATATGATTCAGCAATTCTGTTTCTGATTCTATACCTAAAAGAACTGAAAGCAGAGACTTCTATACCTAAGAGAACTGACAGAAAGAAAGACAGAAAGCAATATTCGCATACCCATGTTCACAGCAACATTATTCACAATGGCCAACAGTCAAAGAGTGGAAACAATGCAAGTGTTCATCAACAGATGAACAGATAAACCAAATATGGGATATCTATATGATGGAATATTATTCAGCCATAGAAAGGAATAATGCTGCTAGGTGCAGTGGCTCACACCTCTAATCCCAGCACTTTGGGAGGCTGAGGTGTACGGATCACTTGAGGCCAGGGGTTCAGACCAGCTTAGACAACATGGCGAAACCCCATCTCTACTAAAAATACAAAAATTAACCAGGCATGGTGGTGCACACCTGTAATCCCAGCTACTCTGGAATCTAAGCCTTTTTTTTTGAGGCTCTGTCTAAAAAAAAAAAAAAAAAAAAAATTCTGATACATGCTAAGAACATGGATGAACCTTGAAGACATTATCCTTAGTGAAATAAGCCAGACACAACAGGATAAATTTTGTATAATTCCTCTTATATGAGGTACCTACAGTGACCTAAATTCATAGTTAAATGGTAGTTTCCAGGGGCTGAAGGAGTTAGTAGTGGAGAGTTATTGTTTAATGGGTACAGAGTTTCTATTTGAGATGACGAAAAATTGGGGAATGGACAGTGGTGATAGTTGTACAATGTCAGTATACTTAATGCCACTGAAATGTCCACTTAAAACCAGTTAAACTAGTAGTACTTTTTTTTTTTTTTTTTTTTTTTTGACAGTCTTGCTCTGTTGCCCAGGCTGGAGTGCAGTGGCATAATCTCAGCTCAGTTCACTGCAACCTCTGCCTCCCAGGCTTAAGCGATTCTTGTGCCTAAGCCTCCCAAGTAGCTGGAACTACAGGCACACACCACCATGCCCAGCTAACTTTTTGTATTTTAGTAGAGATGGAGTTTCACCATGTTGCCCACGGTGGTCTCGAACTCCTGAGGTCAGGCAATCTGCCCGCCTCCCAAAGTGCTAGGATTACAGCTGTGAGCCACTGCATCTGGGCAAAGTAGTACATTTTATGTTATGTATATTTTACCACAATTTTAAATAATGTGTAGGTGGGCATGGTTGCTCACATTTGTAATCCCAGTGATGGCATCATGCCAGCTGCAGCAGGGAACTACAGCTGGGGCTGCACACTCCATGGAGCCAGTGGGAGCCCTGCCCCTTCTGAGTTGGGACAGGAGCTCCCTGAGCCACTGCAGCCATGCAAACATAGCTGCAGACCAGGCTTCCTGCTCTATCTAGCAGGCAGAAGCCCTGCCCAGGAGGCTACAGCCGCCCGAACCGCAGCTGTGGATCTTTGCCTTCCTGTGCTCTTGGGGGAGCCCAGCACAGGCAGGATCTGCCCTCCCGGGTGCAGCTGCAGACCTGGGCCTCCTGCTCCAGGAAGCAGGCAGGAGCCAGGGACAAGCAGTAGTCCTGCCCCTTCTGAGTTGGCAGGGTGGGAGCTCCTGGGTGCAGCTGCGGCCACCCTCCCAGGCACAGGACCCTGGCGTCTCTGCACCTTCGAGGGCCCTAGGAAGCACCCCCCCACCCTGATCCCCCATCCCTGCAGGCTTATGGGTGTCTGCTCCCACCGCCTGGCCTCTCTCTACTCCCAGCACCTGCTCCGATCTCAGAAAGGAGGGGAGTTGGGGCCAAGCCCAGGGGTCATGAATGGCAGTGGGAGGGGATGGGGCCCCCAGTAAGGCCCCACCCTCAGGCCAGGGAGGGCCTGAAGGCTGGGGGCTGGGTTGCCAGTCCCACTGACCGGAGTGGGGACTCATGGTGCCTCTTGTGGGCTTGCCCCTGGCTTCCTATGGACCTTTCTCCCCTCTAATGTCCATAAAAGCTCTGGGCTCAGCCAGAGCAGGGCAGAGGATGGCCAGAGGATGAAGAGGGCAGAGAGACGATGGGACCTGATGACCAGTTGCGGAAAGGAGTACCCTTTCTTCCAATAGCAGGAGACCATGGGACAACCAGTTGCAGAGGGTGTACCCTCTCTGCTGAGAGCTGTGGAGATGACCTGCTGGCAGAGAGGAGTTACCCTCTCTTCTGAGAGCTTCAGAGACCTGCAGAGATGTTGGAATGACTTGCCTGCAGAGAGAGCCACCCTCTCCAGGGCCTTCTCTCTGCTAGGAGCTGAACAGCCCTCCAAACTGTTCTAACTCTAAATAAAACTCTTCCGCCTGATGCAGTGGTTCACACCTGAATCCCAGCACTTTGGGTGGCCAAGGTGGGTGGAGCACCTGAGGTCGGGAGTTCGAGACCAGCCTGACCAACATGGAGAGAGACCAGCCTGACCAACATGGAGAAACCCTGTCTCTACTAAAAATACAAAATTCACCGGGCTTGGTGGCACATGCCTGTAATCCCAGCTACTTAGGAGGCTGAGGCAGGAGAATCGCTTGAACCTGGGAGGCAGAGGTTGTGGTGAGCCAAGATGGCGACATTGCACTCCAGCCTGGGCAACAAGAGCAAAACTGTCTCAAACAAACAAACAAACAAACAAAAAACCCTCTTCTTCACCCTTCACTTGTCTGCATACTTCATTCTTCCTGGATGCAGGACAAGAACTCGGGCAAAGACATCATGGCCACAGAAGTTTCCAACCAGTAAAGTTGACACCCCAGAGATCCTGTTATACCAGTACTTTAAGAGGCTGAGGCGAGAGTGTCACTTGAGCCCAGGAGTTTGAGACCAGCCAAGGCAACATAGTGAGATGCCATCTCTACAAAAAATTTTAAAAGTTAGCTGGGTATGGTGGTACACACCTGTATCTCTAGCTATGCAGAGACCTGAGGCAGGAGGAACGCTTGAGCCCAGGATTTTGAGGCTGCAGTGAGCTAAAATTGAGACACTGCACTCCAGCCTGGATGTCAGAGTGACAGAGCAACACGGGGTTTCGCCTTGTTGCCTAGGCTGGTCTCCTGGTCTCAAGCAACCCTCCTGCCTCTGCCTCCCAAAGTACTAGGATTACAGGCATGAACCACCATGCCCGGCTTGCTTTCTTTGCCTGCCTGTCTGCCTGCCTTCCCTCCCTCCTTCCCTCCTTCACTCCTTCCTTTCTCTCTTTCTCTCTCTTTTCTTTCCTTTCTCTCTCTCTCTCTCTCCCTTTCCTTCCTCTTTCATGCACTTTCCCAGCTCTGTCCTTCTCTTCAGAGACTGGTTCATTCATTTGTGCATTTGTTTGTTCAGTTATTCAGCAAGCATTTATTGAGTACCTACTGTGTCCCAGGCACTGTGGAGCAAGGTCCTTGGGAGCAAAGCAACTGCTTACAGTCTGATGGGAGAGACAACCAAATAATCACACAAACACATGGTTATAAACCATAGTAATGCTGTGAAAGACAGAGAATGGAACCCAACCAAATAGCAGAAAATGTCAGAAAAGGCCTCCCTAGAGAATGAACAGTAAGCTAACTATGCAAACTGGAATGGAAGTGTGGCCGGGGCGGTGGGGGGAGTGCCAAGATCAGTGTGGGCATATGAAATAGTTGTGTAAAGGCCCTGAGGCAAGAGGGAGCCTGGGAAATTGGAGGGAACCTGTTAGCTGAGGAACAGTTGGATCAGGCCTGGCCTTGAAGGTCTTTACCCTAAGTACAATGCAAAGATCATTGATCCTTAAAAAGAATACATTATATACTGCAGAGGACAAAAGTGAAGGAAGGTGGCCACTCCTGCCCTTTTCCCTCAGTACTAGGCTGTTTCACTCTTGGCCCACTCCAACCAGGGTTCCTCTGCTTCCCCTCCAACCAGGGTTCCTTTTAGCCTGTTCTTCCCTCCCCATGACCCGATGTTCTCAGGTCTCAGCCTGGTGGCCTCGTCTTTGTCTTTTTATTTTTTGAGACAGGGTCTCACTCTGTCACCCTGGCTGGAGTGCAGTGGTGTGATCTTGGCTCACTGCAACCTCTGCCTCCCAGGTTCAAGTGATTCTCATGCCTCAGCCACTGGGATGAGAGCTGGGATGTGCACCTGCCAGAATACCTGGCTTTTTTTTTTCTTTTTTTTTTTTTTTTTTTTTTTTTTTTGATATTGAGTAGAGACAGGGTTTCATCATGTTGGCCAGGCTGGTCTCAAACTCCTGACTTCAAGTCATCCAACCGCCTTGGCCTCCCAAAATGGTGGCATTACAGACATGAGCCACTGCACCTGGCCTGTCTTTTCCCAGACAGATCCTCTCCTCTTTTCCCCAGCACTTCCCTTGCTTGTCCTGCCCCCCACCCCCACCCCCAGGCCTCCAGGCCTCAACATATGGCACCAGTCCCAGCTTCTGCCCTGACCCACACCCCTGGTTGGGTGGCCCACTGTGTGCTGTGGATGGTGTGGCCCACTGTGTGCTGTGGATGGACAGCCCTGGTGTGTCTCTGAGAACTCTGACTCCTGGGTTCTTATCTCATCTGACCCCTGCCTGCCTCACGGGAAAAGCAACTCCAGGCTGTGGGACAGGGAGGACACCGGGAGCACCTGCAGGTTTGAGCCAAGGTAAAGCCCACTAAAGGGAAACACACGTGGCAGATGCAGCCTCAGCCTTTATTATAGGGACTTAGTTCACTGAAGGATGGGGGAATTATTAATGGGGGTGTTTACAGTGGTAAAATGGGAGGAAAGTCAACTCTGACAGGAGTAGGGTGAAAGGAATAACAGAGTGTTGGAAGGTGAGGCACTGGGGGCAAGGAGAGGGACAGAGGGAGTAGAGGGTTCTGGGGAAGAGGAGGGCAGGAGGAGGAGGCAAGGGCACCAAGGGAGCCACAGGCCTGGGGCCTAGGAGCAGGTGGGCTGGGGAGCTGGATGGTGCCCTGGGCTTCCTGGAGAAGCCGCTGCTCCGGGCAGACCTCCTCACTTGTGGGCACCCAGTGCCAGGGCAATGATGAAGCCTAGCACCAGCAGGAACATGGTGACGGAGAGCAGCACTGTGATGACCACCATGCCCCCTGTGTGGGCCATGCCCAGCCCAATGGATTCCATGTTGCTTCCTGTCAAAAGAGGGAGAGGGGAGGCCACTGTGGGTGGGAGAGGCCCCTAGCCTGCCTGAGTCTCACAGCCTCGCACTCATCCAGCCAACAGACTGCCCAACCAACCAGCCAGCCAACCATATCAACCAACCAACCAACCAGCTGATGGATCCAAACACCCATCACATAGACATTTATGAAGCATCTCCTACGTCAGCCGCTGAGGAAAGGTTAAGAACACAGTCCCTGCCCACAAGGAACCTTTAGCTGAGTGTGCAGTAGCCATGCCGAAGGCTCTGTGCTAGGATAAAGGTAAGCAGGGGCCCTGAGGGCGCACGGGGAGGCACAGGCAACCCAGACTGGGGATGAGGCAGAAATGGCCAGGGAAACTTTTGTGGCCGCTGAGATGGGAAAGGAAGGTAGGAGTGTTACTTACGAGGGAGTGTGGACATTGGGATCTCTCTGCTAGACTCAGTGGCTGTTCCCTTCTTCACTAGGTAGGAAATGCTTTTGTGGTGGGTTTGGGAGAGAGTGGAGAACCCTCAGTGAGTATCTGGGACTTACAGGAAGAGGGACTCCAGCCTGGGCCATCTGCCCTCACAGCTGTGTCTCCCCAGTTTGCATTCCTCCACTAGAGGCCCAGCTTTCGCCCCCTTTTGCTGTGCCCTCACTCTCTCCCCATGCCCACCAGATCTCCCCCACACTAGCTTCTCTTCCTGCACCCCCTTCCCTAGGCGCCCCAGGCTGGACCCGGTACCTACTAGTATTTTGTTCCTGGCACGAGGTTTGTCACCTGGTATGCACTGAGCCGAGTGACTGTGAAGCCAGCACCACTGTCCACCACACTCACTAGTTCCCTGCGCCCACGGCACGGAGGCACCACAAAACTGGACTTTACCACTGGGCAGAAGTGGGGGGAGGAGAAGGCTGGGTCAAGGTTCTGGAGGCCCCAAGGAGAAGGGGCAGCTTTGAGAGTGCGGGTGCCCCAGGAGAGGGGTGGACAGGAAGGCATGAATGGGGAAAGGGGCACAGGGGGTGTCGCAGGAAGGGGTGGCAGGAAGGGGTAGCAGACCTTTGCTGTCATTGGCTCTCCGGACTGTCAGTGTGGCATTGCCTCCTGTGAGGTGACAGGGGGGCAAGGCAACCAGCAGGCTCTCCGTTAGTGCCGGGGACAGCAGACCAGAGAGGCTTGAGATGTTGAAGTCTGATGGGAGGCAGGAGAGAGCTCCAATGGGGATTGGCCCCCTCCTGGCCAAGAGATCTGGCCCTGTCCCATTGGAGTCGTCTCCCTTTCCACTCTGTGAACCCTGGGCAGAACAGCCAGGCCTGTGCCGGTATGACCACCAGGTGGCAGGCTTGGGCTGCAGAAGCTGCACCCTCCACCAAGCGGTCCCCAGAGCCAGATCCTGGATGCCAGGAGCCAGGCAGCGCCCAACCTCACCCCTACCTGCAGCCTTGGGGGATCCTTGCCCTCCTAGGTCTGGAGGAGGATCAAGAGTGTACCCTGAGCCCAGTGTCTGATACCCAGTCACTGCCATCACCAGCTCTGACTCCCAACTGTCCAGACCTCTCTTTGAGAGCCCTGGAAGGTACAGTGCTCCCTGTCCAGGCCCCCAGCCCCCTTCCCACCCCTGCCAGAGATGGAAGAGACCTGCAATCCCTGGGGACAGCACAGCCAGCAGAATCAGGATCAAGGGCAAGGTCTGGATGGGCAGCAGGGGTGCCATGCTGGGCTGGGAGGTAGAACAGGTGCTGGCAGGCTGGGGTTCCTGAGGCAAGTGAGGCCCTGCCCCTGGGATGGCTGATTTTGTCCTGGGGGTGGGAGGGGCCAGAGGGGAATCCAGTCCAACCTGCCCCTTGGGCCCTATGGCCTCAAAGGGGTAGGGGGAGCAGACAGGTTTTTCAGGATGGGGAGCTGGCCCTCAGGCCAGGAAGGGGGACGCCCTGGCTGGATCCTGGTGGCGTAGCCAGCTGCCGAGAGCTGGGTAACTAAGGTGGGGAAAGAAATCACCCCTTCTTCTGGGACTCCTGTGTGTAAGGTAGTGTTCCTGTGTGCACGGGCATCTGGAGCCTGTCGTGTCCCTGGGGGACTGCTCCCCCAATGTGGTGGGTGTCTTTCCCCACCCCTCAGAAGGGTGATGAGTTTGGAAGTTGCCCCAGTATGTAGGAAGAGAATACTCCAAGGGGCTACTGAAAGGGCCTTGAGTGGGCAAAAATGGGAGAGAAACATTCTGGTGGGGAGGGGCAGCAGACCAAGGCTTTTAATTATTGGAGTGCACTGAGGCTCAGGTACTGCTGCTCTGGGAGAGGCAGGGGCTGTGGGGGCCAGGGAGCACATGTGGTTTCAGATTCCTCTGGAGGGTGGGGATGAAGGTGGCCATAGAAGACTTCTGGAGAGACCAGAGAGACAGATATTGACCCGGCCAGCAGGGGTAGGGGGTGTGCACAGTCAGCCTTGGGCAGCAACCATTTGTTGAACTGAGAATGAAGGAAAGAGACCTCGTAAGAGAACGGGAAAAAGAGAGAGAACTTTCTGACTGCCTCCTCCAGCCCTGGGCTACGTCAGAGAGAAGCAGAGGAGTTCTGAGCAGAGGGAGGGGAGAGGAGTCAGGACTTCTTCTGGGCCCTGGGCAGGGGTTCTGTGTGCTCCGTTGTAGGCCTACAGTCATCCTGGGTGGTAGATGGTATTGACTTCCTTTTGTAGAAGTAGAACTGAGGCCAGGCACGGTGGCTCATGCCTGTAATCCCAACACTTTGAGAGGCCAAGGTGGGAGGATCACTCGAGGCCAGGAGCTCAAGACCAGCCTAGGCAACACAGAGAGACTGATCTCTATTAAAATAAAAAAGAGATCGGCCAGGCATGGTGGCTTACGCCTGTAATCCCAGCAGTTTGGGAGGCTGAGGTGGGCGGATCACCTGAGGTCAGGAGTTTCAGATCAGCCTGGCCAATATGGCGAAACCTCATCTCTACTAAAAATACAAAAACTAGCCTGGCGTGGTGGCGTGCGCCTGTAATCCCAGCTACTCAGGAGGCTGAGGCAGGAGAATCGCTTGAACCTGGGAGGTGGAGGTTGCAGTGAGCCGAGATTGTGCCTCTGCGCTCCAGTCTGGGCAACTGAGTGAAACTCTGTCTCAGAAAATTGAGAGAGAGAGAGAAGTGGAAACTGAGACTCAGACCATAGAGTTACTTGTGGAAAGTGGAATACCTTGTCAGGAGAAGCTGTAGAACTTCCAGAATCCTGAGAGCTGTACAGAGACTGTTGCTGTATAACCGTTTGCTCTATGAACTATTCTATCTTCCTCAGTCCCAGGGAAGGTTGGGGTCCTGGTAGGAATGTGAGGGAGGTTGTGTCCTTACCGCCAAGGTGGGAAGGGTAGGCTCAAAGTTTGGGGTGAGTGGAGAATGACAGTAAAGGAAGAACTCATGGGCCTAAGCAGAGAGTAGGAGGGTCTTAAGCCAGGGCTTCTCCAAATTTAATGTGTATATGAATTACCAGGGGTCTTGTTAGGATGCAGCTTCTCATGCAGTCATGTGATGGGTCTGGGGTGAAGCCTGAAATTCTGCATTTTTTTTTTTTTTTTTTTGAGACAGAGTCTCACTGTGTCGTCCAGGCTGGAGTGCAGTGGCGTGGTCTCAGCTCACTGCAACCTCCGCCTCCAGGGGGACCCGAAAGCGGTGCTACTGCCTTGGCCTTCCAGGTAACTGGGATTGCCAGTCCTTGCACCACCACCGGCTAATTTTGAATTTTTAGTAGAGACGGGGTTTCTCCATGTTGGTCAGGCTGATCTCAGACTCTTGACCTCAGATGATCTGCCCGCCTTGGCCAAGTGCTGGGATTACAGGCGTGAGCCACCGCGCCTGGCTGCATTTCTTTTCTTTTCTTTCTTTCCTTTTTTTTTTTTTTTTTTTTTTGGAGACAGAATCTCTGTCATCCAAGCTGGAGTGCAGTGGTGCGATCTCAGCTCACTACAACCTCATCCTCCGGAGTAGCTGGGATTACAGGCGCCTGCCACCACACCTGGCTAATTTTTTTTTTTTTTTTTTTTTTTTTTTTGGGGAGGCCAGGGTCTCGCTCTGTCGCCAGACTTCAGATGCAGTGGCCGGATCTCAGCTCACTGCAAACTCCGCCTCAGGTTTATGCTATTCTCCTGCCTCAACTACTCCCGAGTAGCTGGGACTACAGAGCCAGCCACCTCGCCCGGCTAGTTTTTGCAGCGTATTTTTACCCCAGTAGAGGCGGGGTTTCACCGTGTTAGCCAGGATGGTCTCGATCTCCTGACCTCGTGATCATCGTCTCGGCCTCTAAAGTGCTAGGATTACAGGCTTGAGCCACCGCGCCCGGCCGGCTAATTTTTTTTTTAGACGAATTTCACTCTTGTTGCCTACGCTAGAGTGCAATGGTGCAATCTTGGCTCACTGTGACCTCCGCCTCCCAAGTTCAAACGATTCTCCTGCCTCAGCCTCCCGAGTAGCTGGGATTACAGGCTTGCGCCACCACGCCCAGCTAATTTTGTATTTTTAGTAGAGATGGGGTTTCTCCATGTTGGTCAGGCTGGTCTCGAACTCCTGACTTCAGGTGATCCACCAGCCTTGGCCTCCCAAAGTGATGGGATTATAGGCATAAGCCACTGTGCCCAGCCACACCCAGCTAATTTTTGTATTTTTAGTAGAGATGAGGTTTCACCATGTTGGCCAGGCCAGTCTCAAACTCCTGACCACAAGTGATCCACCCACCTTGGCCTCCCAGAGTATTGGGATTACAGGCGTGAGCTACCGTTCCCAGTCAATTCTGCATTTCTAGTGACTTCCCGGTAACACTGATGATGCTGGTCTGATGATGTGGTCTCCAGGCTACACTTGGAGTTGCCAGCTGCTCTATACTGGTAAACACCATCCCCACCCCCAACTGGATCCTCTTCCACGGACATCAGGGATCAGGGCAGGTGTTCCTTCCCAATCTGCCCGAACAGGCTGCTTTTGGGTGAAGAATTTGGTTCTGGTTTTCCTGCACCTTGGCTTTTGATTCCACCACCACTGCACAAACTGAAAGAGGATCTCTTGCACATTAAGGAGAACTTGGGAGAGAGGGGACCCAGGGTGAGGGGATCTTCCTGGTACTCCTCAAAACCTGTCACCCACCAGTAAGTTGTTTACACTTGAACTTGGGAGGTCTTTCTCCTCATTCACAACCAAGAAGCAGAAAGAAGAGGTTGGGTTTATTGCAGGGTGGGTTGCGTTGGGTCCACTCTTAAGCCCCCATCGCCATCTAAAATTATGAGTGGGACAGAGTGGGGTAGGGGAGGGCAGATCTCTGACCAGATTTTAAAAGGATAAGAGGGCCCTGTGCCTTTAAGCTCTCCCTTCTCCCTCCAATCCCCCACCCCAGCCTTCCCCACCCCAGCCCTCCCCAGGTTTCTGGAGGAGCGGGGAGTTGCGTCTTCTCCCTGCCCTGCCGAGCTGCTCACTGGCTGCTCTGAAGGCTGTGCTTTGCAGTCTCCATGGAAACCATTAGTTGCTAAGCAACTGGAGCATCATCTGTGCTGAGCTCTCGCATCTAATTATCCCATCACAGCGGCCGAGAAGGGTTTGGGGAGCTGAGAGGAGGGGGAGGCCAAGCACAGGAGCAAGAGGATAACTCTTTTAGCAGAGCAGATTCATTGACAATGCTGAAGTCATTTAAAGCCACAGCACCATGTTCCTCTAGAGGATTTCCCAATGGCTTGGAGAAGGGAACCAGGGCCCCACATGCCTGAAGTCTCTGTCTTGGACCCACTCTTTCTAGGCTGTCTCCTCCTTGGATTCTTGATTCTAAACTCTCTTGAGTTCCCTCCCCTGCCTCCTTTCTTCTAAATCTGCTATTCAAGTACTCCTATTGAGTACCAACTATGTCCTTGGAACTGCACTAGCCACCAGGAATATAAAGGTAAGATAAGTTTCTGCCCTCGGGGAGCTCTTAATAGCTCTAGTCTGCTCAGCCTAGAAGACTATCTCCTAAAACACACTTCTTCTTTCTGGACTGTGGTACCTTTTTTTTTTTCTTGAACTATGGCAGTTCTTCAACCAGGAGAGCTGGGATCAGAACCCAGGTCTGTTTGACATGGCCAGGGTTCTCCTTCCAGACTGCCACTCTCTGCCTCCCAGTCAATTAGAAAAACATGTATATTTGGCTGCACGGGGATGTCAGCCTCTGATGGCTGCTACTGTTCTCTTGTTGATGAGATACCACATAACTTTAGGTGGACCTCAATGTTCTCACATTTAAAATGGAAGACTTGGCCAAGCACGGTGGCTCACGCCTGTAATCCCAGCAGTTTGAGAGGCCGAGACGGTTGGATCACCTGAGGTCAGGAGTTCCAGACCAGCCTGGCCAACATGGTGAAACCCTGTCTCTATTAAAAATATGAAAATTAGCCGGGTGTGGTGGTGCACACCTGTAATCCCAGCTACTTGGGAGGCCGAGGCAGGAGAATTGCTTGAATCCAGGAGGTGGAGGTTGCAGTGAGCTGAAATCACGCCACTGCACTCCAGTCTGGGCAACAGAGCGAGACTCCATCTCAAAAAAAATAAATAAATAAAAAATGGAAAACTCATCAGGCACAGTGACACATGCCTGTCATCTCAGCGCTTTGAGAGACTGAAGTAGGAGGATCACTTGGGGCTGGAGTTTGAGAGCAGCCTGAGTGACATAGCAAGGCTCCATCTCTACAAAATTAAAAAAATAAAAAAAGATTATGACCAGGTGCTGTGGCTCACAGCCTGTAATCCCAGCACTTTGGGAAGCCAAGATGGGAAGATTGCTTGAGCCCAGGAGTTCAAGACCAGCCTGCGTGACATAGTGACATCTTATCTCTTAAAAAAAAAAAAAAAAAAAAAAGGCCTGGGGCACGGTGGCTCATGGCTGTAATTCCAGCACTTTGGAAGGCTGAGGCGAGCAGATCACAAGGTCAAGAGTTCGAGACCAGTCTGGCCAGCATGGTGAAACCCCGTCTCTACTAAAAATACAAAAAATTAGCAGGTGTGGTGGTGTGCACTTGTAATCCCAGCTACTTGGGAGGCTGAGGCAGGGAAATTGTGTGAACCTGGGAGGCAGAGGTTGCAGTGAGCCGAAGTTGCACCATTGCACTCCAGCGTGGGTGACAGTGCAAGACTCCATCTCAAAAACAAAAACAACAACAAAAAAACAGGCCGGGCACAGTGGCTCACACCTGTAATCCTAGCACCTTGGGAGGCCGAGTTGGGTGGATCACCTGAGGTCAGGAGTTCAAGACCAGCCTGATCAACATGGTGAAACCCCCTCTCTACTAAATACAAAAAATTAGCCGGGCGTGGTGGCACATGCCTGTAATCCCAGCTACTTGGGAGGGTAAGGCAGGAGAATCACTTGAACCCGGGAGATGGAGGTTGCAGTGAGCGGAGATCACGCCTTGCACTCCAGCCTGGGCAGCAAGAGTAAAACTCCATCTCAAAAAAAAAATGAGCTGGGCATGGTGGCACATGCCTCAGTCCCAGCTACTTGGGAGGCTATGGCGGGAAGATGGCTTGAGCCCAGGAGTCTGAGGCTTTGGTGAGCTATGATTGCACCACTGCACTCCAGCCTGCGTGACAGAGCAAGACCCTGTCTGAAATACAGGAGATCAAACTGTGACAGGTATAAAAATGGTTTAAAATAAAGGTGTGGAAGAAATGTTGGAGATCATTTTCATAATCCTAGGAGCAGCCAGGGATGGGGGAGTCCTGGAGGACTGGACTTGGAGGTAAGATGTGGTGCTCACCAAATGTTGGCCCATTGGGAAGTGGTGGCGCCTCTATCCTTGAGAGCTGAGGCTGGAAAATGCTGTGAGAATGAGAAAATACCAGTCATTCAGGGTTGGAGGAGACCTGGGTGCTCCATTTTAAAAAATGTAGTCACCTTGCATGGTGGCTCACACCTGTAACCCCAACACTTTGGGAGGCCAAGGCAGGTGGATCACCTGAGGTCGGGAGTTCGAGACCAGCCTGACCAAACATGGAGAAACCCCATCTCTACTAAAAATACAAAATTAGCCGGGCGTGGTGGCACATGCCTGTAATCCCAGCTACTCGGAAGCTGAAGCAGGAGACTTGCTTGAACCCAGGAGGTGGAGGTTACAGTGAGCTGAGATTGCACCATTGCACTCCAATCTGGGCAACAAGAGTGAAACTCGGTCTCAAAAAAAAAAAAAAAATGTAGCCTATGATACAACCACTTACCCCAAATCATCTTCCAGCTTTGTGACTTTTGCCAAGTTACATACCTCACTAACTGCTCTGAGCTTCAGCTTCCTCTGCTGTAGAAAGGGTATAAAACCAGGCCGGGCGTGGTGGCTCATGCCTGTAACCCCAGCACTTTGGGAGGCCGAGGGGGGCAGATCACAAGGTCAGGAGTTCCAGACAAGCCTGGCCAACATGGTGAAATGCCATCTCTACTAAAAATACAAAAAACTAGCTGGGCGTGGTGGCAGGTTCCTGTAATCCCATCTTCTCGGGAGGCTGAGGCAGGAGAATAACTTGAACCCGGGAGGTGGTGGTTGCAGTGAGCCGAGACCACACCACTGCACTTCAGCCTGGGCAACAGAGCCAGATTCCGTCTTAAAAAAAAATGGTATAAAGTCAGTCTCATAACCATTTATCTTTGACAAACCTGACAAAAACAAGAAATGGGGAAAGGATTCCCTATTTAATAAATGGTGCTGGGAAAATGGCTAGTCATATGTAGAAAGCTGAAACTGGATCCCTTCCCTACACTTATACAAAAATTAATTCAAGGTGGATTAAAGACTTAAATGTTAGACCTAAAACTCTAAAAACCATAGAAGAAAATGTAGGCAATACCATTCAGGACATAACTGTGGGCAAGGACTTCATGACTAAAACACCAAAAGCAATGGCAACAAAAGCCGAAATAGACAAATGGGGTCTAATTAAAGAGCTTCTGCACAGCAAAAGAAACTACCATCAGAGTGAACAGGCAACCTACAGAATGGGAGAAAATTTTTGCAATCTACCCATCTGACAAAGGGTTAATATCCAGAATCTACAAAGAACTTAAATTTACAAGAAAAAAACAACCCCATCAAAAAGTGGGCAAAGGATATGAACAGACACTTCTCAAAAGAAGACATTTCTGCAGCCAACAGACACGTGAGAAAATCCTCATCACTGGTCATCGGAGAAATGCAAATCAAAGCTACAATGAGATACCATCTCAGGCTAGTTAGAATGGTGGTCATTAAAAAGTCAGGAAACAACAGATGCTGGAGGGTATGTGGAGAAATAGGAAAGCTTTTACACTGTTGGTAGCAGACAGAGTGTAAACTAGTTCAACCATTGTGGAAGACAATGTGGCAATTCCTCATGGATCTAGAACTAGAAATACCATTTGACCCAGCAATCCCATTACTGGGTATATACCGAAAGGATTATAAATCATGCTACTGCAAAGACACATGCACACATATGTTTATTGTGGCACTATTCATAATAGCAAAAACTTGGAACCAACCCAAATGTCCATCAGTGGTCGACTGGATTAAGAAAATATGGCACATAAACACTGTGGAATACTATGCAACCATAAAAAAGGATGAGTTCATGTCCTTTGCAGGGATATGGATGAAGCTGGAAACCATCATTCTGAGCAAACTATCACAAGGACAGAAAACCAAACACTGCATGTTCTCACTCATAGGTGGGAATTGAACAATGAGAACACTTGGACACAGGGCGGGGAACATCACACATAGGGGCCTGTAGTGGGGTGGGGGGCAGGGGGCGGGATAGCATTAGGAGAAATACCTAATGTTAACGACGAGGTAATTGGTGCAGCAGATGAGCATGGCACATGTATACCTATGTAATAAACCTGCACGTTGTGCACAACTACCCTAGAACTTAAAGTATAAATAATAAAATAAATAAAATTTAAAAACCTATCTCACTTCGATATTGAGTAACCCTAAGGCAATTTTTTTTTCTGGCAGAGTTTTGCTCTGACACCCAGGCTGGAATGCACTGGCATGATCTCGGCTCACTGCAGCCTCTGCCTCCCAGGTTCAAGCAATTCTCCCGCCTCAGCCTCCTGAGTAGCTGGGATTACAGGCACATGCCACCACACCCAGCTAGTTTTTTGTATTTTTATTAGAGATGGGGTTTCACCATGTTGGCCAGGCTGGTTTTGAACTCCTGGCCTCAAGTGATCTGCCTGCCTCAGCCTCCCAAAGTACTGGGATTACAGGCATGAGCCAATGTGCTCGGCCCCTCAAGTGAATTTATTTGAGTGCCTAGCACAGTATCTGGCTCAATAAATATTAATGTAAGTAATTCATTTTGTCTTTTTATTAACCTTCATTGCAGAAGAAGACTAGAGACAATAAATGACTTTCCCAAGGTCACAGGGAATGAGGTTGGATATGATTTACAATTTGTTTTTCCAGCTTTGTCACTGATGCAGAGGGAGCTATTTGGACGGGGAAAGATAGTCCAAGGGGGGAAGTGACTGAGTTGTGGACCTGCTGTTCCTGTGTGCCAAGCATGCCACAAGGGTACCAGGCACACAGGAACTTCCCGGTCATTTGTTAACTCATCACACATTTGTTGAGCAATTCCTCTATAGTGGGTACTGTATTAAGGGCTGAGATACAGAGAGGACAAGACATAGTTCCTGCTCTCAAAACTTGCTAGGCTTTGAAGAATGAATCAGAGTTAGCCTGGTTGAGATAAGTGGAAGGGCATATTCCAAAAAGAGGGAGCAGCCTATGAAAAGCCTCAGGGATGTGAATTATGCTGACACCTTCTGGGAACTGCAAATGATACATCTTGGCTGGAGAGAAGTATTGAAAGATGGGCATGGTGGGAGCTACAGCCACTGGCTTTGTATCCCACGCTAAGGATCGTGTTTCTTAGCAAGCCTTAGAGGAGTTTAAAATGTGTAAAGATCATTCTGGCACAGTGTGGAGAATGGATTGGCAGCAGGTGAGACATAAAGCAGGAAAACTAAGTGAGAAGCAAAATGATCCAGGTGAAAAAGTTCATGGCCTAGCAATGAGCATGGCAGTGGAGAGAAGCAGACAGACTGCAGTGATGTTAGGGAAAGATTGACTGGAATCAGTGACTGACTGCAGAGTAATTTTAGGAAGGAAGAATCAAGAACAATTTCCAGATATATGGCTTGGAGCAGATTTGGAGGGAGGACTGAGGAGAAGAGAGTTCACTTGTGGGCTGAATGCAGTGGCTAACGCCTATAATCCCAGCACTTTGGGAGGCAGAGGCAGGTGGATCACTTGAGGTCAGGAGTTCTAGACCAGCCTGACCAACATGGTGAAACCTCGTCTATACTAAAAATACAAAAATTAGCTGGGCATGCTGGCACATGCCTGTAATCCCAGCTGCTTGGGAGGCTGAGGCAGGAGAATTGCTTGAACCCGGGAAGAGGAGGTTGCAGTGAGCAGAGATTGCACCATTGCACTCCAGCCCTGTGCAAAGAAGTAAGACTCCATCTCAAAAAGAAAAAAGGAAAGAAAGAAAGTTCACTTGTGGATCTGTTGAGTCTGAGGTGTTGGGGCTGCTAGCCCCCCACATGGCTCCGAATGATCCCTGCTTCCTCCCATTTGTGTCCTCATATGGTCCTCTCCCACATCACATCAGGATTGGTTTGTGTGGCCAATAAATACAACAGAAGTGATGACACGTCACTTCTGAGGCTAGGTAGGGTGGCTTCCTCCTCATTTTCTCTTGGGTTGCTCACTCTACTCTCTAGGATGTTGGAGCTCCTCTGTGGAGAGGTCTGTGTGGCAAGGGACTGAGACCTCCTGCCAGTGACCTGTGAGGTTGTGAGACTTCCAGGCAGTAGGTATGGGAATGAGCAAGATTGGAAACAGATGCTCCAGCCCGCCAAGCCTTCAGATGACTGTGGCCCAGGTAGGTATCTTCACTGCAGCTTCCCAAGACACTCTGAGCCCAAACCACCCAGGTAGGTCTCCCAGGTAGGTCTCTCCCAAACTCCTGACTCTCAGGATGAATTTTTTCTTCTTTTTTTCTTTTTTCTTTTTTTTTTTTTTTTTTTTGCTTAGACAGAGTCTTGCTCTGTTGCCTAGGCTGGAGTGCAGTGGTATAGTCTTGGCTCACTGCAACCTCCACCTCCTGAGTTCAAGTGATTCTCCTGCCTCAGCCTCCTGAGTAGCTGGGATTACAGGCACCCACCAACACACCTGGCTAATTTTTGTGTTTTTCATAGAGACAGGGTTTCACCATATTGGTCAGGCTGGTCTCAAACTCCTGACCGCAGGTGATCTGCCTGCCTCAGCCTCCCATAGTGCTGGGATTACAGGAATGAGCAACCACACCTGGCCAAATGTTTATTTTTGTAAGCCACTAGATTTGGGGGATAATTTGCTGTGCGGTAAAAAATAATGAATACAAATATTTTGGGCAACTCAACATTGAGCATAGGATTCTGGAACATGGAGGAGAGGTGTGGGATGCAGACAGGGTAGGTGGCACTGGTTAAAATCATGCCTGTGGAAGAGAGTCCTTGAGGGGAGCAGTGGAAGGAGAGTGGGAGAAGGCAGCCAAGGACAGAATTCTGGGAAATAAAGCATTTAAAGGACAGATACAGCAAGAGGGGCTGATGAAGGAGGAATGAAAATTATGAGGTAGCCAGATGTGGTGGCACAGGTCTGTACTCCCAGCTTCTCAGGAGACTGAGGCAGGAGGAGCACTTGAGCCCAGGAGTTCAAGGCTACAGTGAGCTCTGATCATGCCATCACACTCCAGCCTGGGTGACAGAAAGAGACCCTGTCTCCAAAAAAGAAAAAGACAAAGATAAGAGGAAAATCAGGAGGGAGTGGATGGAGAGTTTCAAAAAAGAGGTGTCAAATAGTACAAAGATGAGGATTGAAGGTAAGGACTATTAAAATGTCCACTGGGCATAGTATCTTGGGGGTTATGCATATAGAGCAGCTGCCTATGGGTGAGGAGGCAGAAGCTCCCTGTAAAAGTGCAGTAGTAACTGGGAGTTGAGGCACTAGAGTTAGTGTAGACAGTTCTTTGAAGAAGCTTGGCTAGCAAAGGAAAGAGATAACTTGAGGGGAATTTGGAATACAGGAAAGGCTTGTATTTTAAAAAACATATATTTTATAACTATTTTACAGATTTTATTTTCATTTGTTTTCTCTATTGATTTCCTGGTTTTTGTTCTGTTTTTTAGAGATGGGAGTCTCACTATGTTGCCTAGGCTGGACTCAAACTCCTAGGCTTAAGTGATCCTCCTGCCCTAGCTTTCCAAATGTCTGGGACTACTGGCACACCACTGTGTGTTTTGTTTTTAAAGTTAAAGATGCAGCCGAGCGTGGTGGCTCATGCCTGTAATCCCAGCACTTTGGAGGCCGAGGCGGTTAGATCATGAGGTCAGGAGATCGAGACCACGGTGAAATCCCATCTCTACTAAAAATACAAAAAAAATTAGCCAGGCGAGGTGGCGGGCGCCTGTAGTCCCAGCTACTCGGGAGGCTGAGGCAGGAGAATGGCGTGAACCTGGGAGGTGGAGCTTGCAGTGAGCCGAGATTGCACCACTGCACTCCAGCCTGGGTCACAGAGAGAGACTCCGTCTCAAAAGACAAAAAAAAAAAAAAAGTTAAAGATGCAGGAGAGAGAGATGATCGAGAGACTTCTGAAAGAGGAAGAAATTGGGGTTCAGGTTAGCCTTTGGCCAAAAGGGTGACATTTCCAAGCAGAGAGAAGAATGAGGGCGATGATGCAGAAAAATGCTATGCTTTTTGGGGGGCGTGAGGTGGGAAAGGCAGGAAGATGGGAGACATAAGGGAGCTCCCTTCTAGAGGCCTTTGCTTTTTCTGCAAAATAGGAAACTCAGTGGGGAGAAGGGTTTGGAGGCCAGAGAGGAGCAAGAGCTTGAAATAGCTGTTGTCAGGAGTGGGTGCAGCTACAAAGAGCCTCAAGGAAGGCTGTATTTGGTGGTGATGGCCCAGCTGAGCTTGGGGACTACTGGGGAACCAACTGTATTAGGGTTCTCTGGAGAAACAGAGCCAACAGGATGTGTGTGTGTGTGTGTGTGTGTGTGTGTACATATATATATATATATATATGGAGAGAGAGAGGGAGAGAAAGAGATTTTAAAGAATTAGCTCATGGAGGCTTGGCAAGTCCCAAAATGGTGATGTCGGGGGGCAGCAGGCTAGAGACTCAGGAAAGAGTTGCAGTTCAAGTCCAAAGGTAGTCTGCTGGCAAAACTCCTTGTTTCAGACAGGTGCAGTGGCTCACGCATGTAATCCCAGCACTCCCACCAAGGCAGGTGGATCACCTGAGATCAGGAGTTCAAGACCAGCCATGGCCAACATGATGAAAACCTGTCTCTACTAAAAATACAAAAATTAGCTGGGTATAGCGGCATGTGCCTGTAATCCCAGCTACTTGGGAGACTGAGACACAAGAATCGCTTGAACCTGGGAGGCGGAGGTTGCAGTGAGCTGAGATCGGGTCACTAACACTCCAGCCTAGGTGACAGAGCAAAGACTCAGAAAAAAAAAAATTCCCTGTGAAATTTGCTTGGTGGCTCAGCCTCTGTGCTGGGAGGCGGGCAGGCCAGATCCACAAGGTCAAAGATTGAGACCATCCTGGCTACTTGTGAGTGAAACTCCATCTCTATACAAAAATTAAGTAGTGGCATGCGCTTGCCTTAGTCCCAGTGCTTGGGAGGCTGAGGCAGGAGGATCCTGCAGACCTGGGGGCTGAGAGGAAGTTGCAGTGAGCCCGAGATCGCGCCCTCTACCTCAGCCTGGCGACAGAATGAATTCCCTCAAAAAAGAACAAGAAGAAACAGAGGCGAGTGAAATCCAAACCTGTAATCCCAGCACTTTGGGAGGCAGGGCAGAGGCGGATCAAGGAGTCCAGGAGATGAGACCATCTAGCTAACACGGGAGTAGAGCCAGTACCTCTACTAAAATACAAAGTGGCAGGCGAGGAGTGGCGGGCGCCTGTAATGATCCCAGCCTGGGAGGGCTGAGGCAGGAGGATCCTCTTGAACCTGGGAGAGGCAGGAGGTTGCAGTGAAGCCGAGGATCACGCCCTCTACACCTCCAGCCTAGACAGAATGAGATTCCCTCACTAAAAAACAAAACAGGGCAGGTGTAGGTGGCTCAAGCCTATAATCCCAGCAGCACTTTTGGGGAGGCAGAGCCAGAGTCCACGAGGTGGGAGATGAGACCATCCCACAAGCTATGCAGGTAGAAACTAACCCGTCTCTACTAAAATACAAAATTCTTGAAGCGGAGTGGCAGAGGCGCCCTGTAAATCCAGCTACTCGGGAGGGAGGCTAGGGGGCAGAAGAATGGCCAGGAACCAGGAAGTGAGCTTACAGTGAGCTGGGAATCCAGCCCTGCACTCAGCCGAAGAGACAGAGCTGAGACTCCATCTCAAAAAAAACAAAAACAAAAAAAAAAAAAAAGAAACAAAACAGTAGGCCAAATTGCTTGGTTAAGCTCAAACCTGTAATCCCAGCACTTTGGGAGGCTAAGGCGTGAGATCAAGGAGTCAGGGAGATGGGGAGCCATCCCACAAGCTATCACAGGTAGAGACGTCTCTACTAAAAATACAAAAAACTAGCAGGGGAAAGTGGTAGGTGCCTGTAGTCCCTTCTCCAGGCTAGAGGCAGAGAGGAATGGGTATAAAACTCCAGGAGGCAGGTTGCAGTAGGCTGAATCCAGCCACTGCACTCAGCCACAGAAGCTGACAAGAGCAAGACTCCATCTCAAAAAGCAAAAGAAACAAAAAACAAAACAGTAGTAGTAGAACCCTTTCTCTACTAAAAAATATAACAATTAGCCAGTAGTGGTAGGCACCTGTAATCCTCAGTTACTCAGGAGGCTAGAGCCCAGAGAATTAGCAGACAGGAGGAAGGCCAGAGGTTGCAGTGGAGGTGGAAGTCAAGCCACTGCACTCCCAGCCTGGAGTGACAGAACAAGACTCTGTCATCAAAAAGGAAAAATTAGGTGGCTGCGTTCCTGAGTCCCAGCAGCTACTTGGGAAGGCTGGGGGAGGACCCTGGGGCCCAGGAGGTCAGAGCTTGCAGTAAGCTGTAATCCCACTTTCTGCCTCAGCCTAGGTGACAGGTGGGATCCCCCCAAAGGAGAATATATATATATATATATTTTTCTTTTTTTTTTTTTGGGGACGGAGTCACCATGCTTGCTCCCAGGCTGGAGTGCAGTGAAAGCCTGATCTGGCTCATGCGCAAAATCCGCCTCGGAGTTCTTATTCTCCACATGCTCAGCCTCTGAAAATAACTGAGGACTACGGCCGCCCTGCCCAGCCCGGCAATTTTGTATTTTCAGTAGAGGCGGGGGTTTCGCCATATTAGCCAGGATGGTCTCGATCTCACGGGCCTGCGTGATCCACCCGCGCCCGGCCTCCCCAGAGTGCAGGATTACAGGCTGGGGCCGCAGCCCGGCCATGCTGTATGTATATTTTTCAGGGATGGAGTCTTGCTCTGTCCTAGGCTGGAGTGCGGTAGTGCGATCTTGGCTCCTGCAGCCTCCGCCTCCGAGGTTCAAGCAGTTCTCCTGCCTCAGCCTCCGGGCAGCTGGGATTTACGGAGGCATGCTGCGCCCACCCATGCCCAGCTAAGTTTTTATATTTTCAGAAGAGACAGGGTTTCACCATGTTGACCAGGCTGGTCTTGAATTCTTGACCTCGTGATCTCCCCGCCTTGGCCTCCCAAAGTGTTGGGATTACAGGCGTGATCCACTGTGCCCGGCGCTAAATAAATAATTATAAATTAAAATTATGGATCACTTGAGGCTAGGAGTTTGAGATTAGCCTGTCCAACAAGGCGAAACCCTATCTCTACTAAAAATACAAAAAAATTAGCTGGGTGTGGTGGCGCGTGCCTGTAATCCCAGCTACTGGGGAGGCTAAGGCACAAGAATCGCTTGAACCCTGGAAGCAGAGGTTGCAGTGAGCCAAGATTGCATCACTGCACTTCACCATAGGTGACAGAGCGCAACTCTCTAAATTTATTTACTTATTCATTTTTGTTTTTTGAGACAGTCTCACTCCATTACCCAGGCTGGAGTGCAGTGATGTGATCTCGGTTCACTGCAACCTATGCCTTCCTGGTTCAAGTGATTCTCCTGCCTCAACCTCCAGAGTAGCTGGGATTACAGGCATGTGCCACCATGTCCCGCTTATTTTTATATTTTTTGGTGGAGACAGGGTGTCACCATGTTGGCTAGGCTGGTCTCAAACTCCAAAGCTAAAGTGATCCTCTGGCCTTGGCCTCCCAAAGTGCTGGGATTACAGGTGTGAGCCACCGCACCTGGCCAAATTTAATAAAAATTTTAAAATCCATCATTTTAAATGTTGATCTTATCCAAAAATATGCCATCACAGAAAGATCTGGAATAATGTTTGACTCAATCCCTGGCACCATGGTCCACCTAAATTGACATATAAAATTAACCATCGCATCTACCTTGACATATTCAGATTTTTTCAAATTACCCAACAGCTGAGTGAAGAAATCACAAAGCCATCAGGTCGTATTGGCTTAGGGTTGGGGTTTTCAAGGCAGGGAAATCTGGAGGTATTGGCAGAAGTGAAGAAATGGAGAAGAAGGTCCAGGCTAGTGATGGACAAGAGCGATAGAGGGGAAAGCACTGAGGGATGGAGATTTTCAGTGAACTCAGGGCAGAAGGAAGGCATGAGAGACGCGAAAGAGCAGGAGAGTGTAGATGGGGACAGGACATAGAGTGGCAGCTAGTTAGGTGGCTGCAGGGGAGAGGAAGCTGAGGTCCTCACTGCAGTTGGGTGGATCAAAATATTGTGAGGCCAGGTCAGGGGTCGCAGACCCAGTTGCCTCCAGGGGCCAAGCAGATAACAAAAATAGTACAAGGAGCGGCCAACTGAAGAGAGTGTAGCAGCATGAGCTCTATCTAAAGGGGGTTGCCTCACTCAGCTCTGTGAGAGTTGCCTTGCAGAAGGAGGGACTGTATTAGTTCATTTTCACACTGCTATAAAGAACTGCCCGAGACTGGATAATTTATAAAGGAAAGAGGTTTAATTGACTCACGGTTCTGCATGGCTTGGGAAGGCCATTATGGTGGAAGGCACCTCTTCACAGGGCAGCAGGAGAGAGAATGAGTGCTGAGCGAAGGGAGAAGCCCCTTATAAAACCATCAGGTCTCAGCCAGGTGCGGTGGGTCACGCTTGAAATCCCAGCACTTTGGGAGGCCAAGGCAGGCAGATCACAAGTCAAGAGATCAAGACCAGCCTGGGCAACATGGTGAGACCCTGTCTCTACTAAAAATTACAAAACTTAGCTGGATGTGGTGGTGGGGCCTGTAGTCCCAGCTACTAAGGAGACTGAGGCAGGAGAATCGCTTGAACCCGGAAGGCAGAGGTTGCAGTGAGCCGAGATCTTGCCACTGCACTCCAGCCTGGTGACAGAGTCAGAAATCTGGATTTTCAGGCAAAGCAACTTTATTTTAAAATTTGCAATGAATAAATACACATTATGAAAATGCATTTTGTGAGCCAAATCATATACTTCTTCAAGGTCAGCCTTGTCATTAGGGCCCCCAACATTGTGCCATTTGGGACAGGGTATTGGGAGGAGAATAGGTTGTTAGGTGAGCAAGAAGGAGGAATATTTGGAGTTGGTGGGAAATTGGCTGGAGGATTCTAGAAGCAGCAATGTGCTCAGGGCAGCCAGCAAGCAGAGCCCTGGGAAGGAGGAATTGCAGTGGCATGGGGTGGCAGTGGAGGAGGTGGCAGAGCAATTGCCCTGGGAAAGACCTGGTCCACAAGTATTCTGCAGACATGAGGAGTCTCTCACAGGGGTTAAGCAGGAAAGGGATATAATTAAGTTTGGTTATAGAAAGATTAAGAGTAGGTGGAGGTTTCACTGTGGGGTAATCCTTTCCTCAGGCCTGAAGGAGAGCTCATCCACACAAGACATAATGATGAACTAAATTGACATGAATTAGTTTATTCAATAAATGTCTTATTTTTTTTTTTTTTTTTTTGAGACGGAGTCTGGCTCTGTCGCCCAGGCTGGAGTGCTGTGGCCGGATCTCAGCTCACTGCAAGCTCCGCCTCCTGGGTTTACGCCATTCTCCTGCCTCAGCCTCCAGAGTAGCTGGGACTACAGGCGCCCGCCACCTCGCCCGGCTAGTTTTTTGTATTTTTTAGTAGAGACGGGGTTTCACCGTGTTAGCCAGGATAGTCTCGATCTCCTGACCTCGTGATCCGTCCGTCTCGGCCTCCCAAAGTGCTGGGATTACAAGCTTGAGCCACCGCGCCCGGCCTCAATAAATGTCTTATTAAATGCTTTTGTGTCGGCAGGACATGGTGGCTCACGCCTGTAATCCCAGCACTTTGGGAGGCCGAGGCAGGTGTATCACCTGAGGTCAGGAGTTTGAGACCAGCCTGGCCAACATGGTGAAACCCCGTCTCTACTAAAAATACAAAAATTAGCTGGGTGTGATGGTGGGCACCTGTAATTCCAGCTACTCGAGAGGCTGAAGAAGGAGAATCGCTTGAACTTATGAGGTGAAGGTTGCAGTGAGCTGAGATCACGCCATTACGCTCCAACCTGGGCAACAAGAGCGAAACTCCATCTCAAATAAATAAATAAATGCTGGCCGGGCGCGGTGGCTCAAGCCTGTAATCCCAGCACTTTGGGAGGCCAAGACGGGCGGATCACGAGGTCAGGAGATCGAGACCATCGTGGCTAACACGGTGAAACCCCGTCTCTACTAAAAAATACAAAAAAAGTAGCTGGGCGAGGTGGCGGGCGCCTGTAGTCCCAGCTACTCGGGAGTCTGAGGCAGGAGAATGGCGTAAACCCGGGAGGCGGAGCTTGCAGTGAGCTAAGATCCGGCCACTGCACTCCAGCCTGGGCGACAGAGCAAGACTCCGTCTCAAAATAAATAAATAAATAAATGCTTTAGTGTCAGTCACTATGCTGAGCTATGGACATTGAGGGGTGAATAAGACACTGCTCTTACTGAAATAAGGTCTAGTGAGAGGTACTGAGAAGAGTTCACTACTACACTGCATCAGGATTTTAGTGGAAGATATAATAACAGCTATTGCTCACTAAGTGTTTCCCATGGCTGGGTGTGGTGGCTCATGCCTGTAATCTCAGCACTTTGGGAGGCTGAGACGGGAGGATTGTTTGAGCCCAAGAGTTAGAGACCAGCCTCGACAACATAATGAGACTCTACAGAAAATACAAAAATTAGCTGGGCATGGTGGTGTACACCTTTAATCACGGCCTGTAATCCCACCTGTAAACCCAGCCTGTAAACCCACCTGTAATCAGGAGGCTGAGGTGGGAGAATTGCTTGAGTCCAGAAGGCAGAGGTTGCAGTGAGCTGAGGTCGTGTCACTGCACTCCAGCCTAGGCAACACAGCAAGACCTTTTCTCAAAATTAATAAGAATAAGAATAATGTGTTTACCACATGCCAGGCATGTTAACTCCTTTTTATGTATATTTTCCATTAATTCCTTTACATATATTTTCTTTCTTTCTTTCTTTCTTTTTTTTTTCTGAGATGGAGTTTCACTCAGCCACCCAGGCTGGAGTACAGTGGTGTGATCTCAGCTCACTGCAACCTCTGCCTCCTGGGTTCAAGCAATTCTCCTGCCTCAGCCTCCCGAGTAGCTGGGATTACTGGCGCCCACCACCACGCCAGACTAATTTTTTGTATTTTTAGTAGGGAGGGTGTTTCACCATGTTGGCCAGGCTGGTCTCGAACTCCTGACCTCAGGTGATCCACCCACCTTCGCCTCCCAAAGTGCTGGGATTACAGGCATGAGCCACCACGCCGTCTTTTTTTTTTTTTTTTTTTTTTTTTCTGAGACGGAGTTTTGCTCTTGTTGCCCAGGCTGGAGTGCAATGGCGCAATCTCAGCTCACAGCAACCTCTGCCTCCTGGGTTCCAGCCGTTCTACTACCTCAGCCTCCGGAGTAGCTGGGATTACAGGCATGCGCCACCATGCCTGGCTAATTTTGTATTTTTAGTTGAAACGGGGTTTCTCCATGTTGGTCAGGCTGGTCTCGAATTCCGGACCTCAGGTGATCTGCCTGCCTCGGCCTCCCAAAGTGCTGGAATTACAGGCGTAAGCCACCGTGCCCAGCCTTTTTTTTTTTTTTCCCCAAGACAGAGTCTTGTTCTGTCGCCTAGGCTGGACCAGGCTGGAGTGCAGTGGCATGATCTCAGCTCACTGCAACCTCCACCTCCCAGGTTCAAGAGATTCTTCTGCCTCAGCCTCCCGAGTAGCTGGGACTACAGGTGTGCACCACCACGCCCAGCTGATTTTTGTATTTTTAGTAGAGACAGGGTTTCACTGTATTGGGCAGGCTGGTCTTGAACTCCTGACCTCGTGATCTGCCCACCTCGGCCTCTCAAGGTGCTGAGATTACAGGCGCGAGCCACTGCGCCCGGCCCCTTTACATATATTTTATTGCTTAAACCTTATAACAACCTCTGTGAGGCAGGCAATACTATTATCCTCATTTTATTGAGGAAGTTAAGGCACAATAAGTTAAATAACTTGCTAAAGAGGCTTCTCACCAAAGGGCAACTTACATGAGCTTGTGTAGTGTGGAAGAGCTACCTGGAGGAAGTAGTAACTAAGTGGAGACCTAAATTTAAGTCCGAGTTAGCAAGGTGAAAGTGGAGAGAGGGCAGGAAGAGGGAAGATTATTCTAGGCTGAGAGACCTGCAAAGGCACAAGGTCAGAGAATGGGTCCACTGGAGGGTCAGAGTAGAATTTGGGGAAGTCACTGGAGAAGTAGCTGGGAAAAGATGGAAGGCTTTTGCAGTCCCTTTAAAGAATTTTAATTTTGATCCTAAGGATAAAAGAAAGCCCTTGAAAGGTTTTAAACTGGAGAGTGTGCTGATCACATTGTATTGAATATAGATGGCTCTTGCTGCAATGTAGAGATTGTGTTGGATAGATAGCTGGCAGACATTTTAGAGGCTGTTAAAATCAGATTCTAAAGCCAGGCACGGTGACTCACGCCTGTAATCCCAGCACTTTGGGAGGCTGAGGCGGGTGGATCACGAGGTCAGGAGTTGGAGATCAGCCTGACCAACATAGTGAAACCCCGTCTCTACTAAAAAATATAAAAAATTAGCCAGGCGTGGTGGCAGGCGCCTGTAATCCCGGCTACTGGGGAGGCTTAGGCAGGAGAATTGCTTGAACCCGGGAGGCGGAGGTTGCAGTGAGCGGAGACTGCGCCATTGCACTCCAGCCTGGGCAACAGTGCAAGACTCTGTCTAAAAAAAAAAAAAAAAAAATCAGATTCTAGGTCAGCGTGGTGGCTCACACATAATCCCAGCACTTTGGGCGGATCCCTTGAGGTCAAGAGTTTGAGACCAGCCTGGCCAATATGGCAAAACCCCGTCTCTACTAAAAATAACAAACGTTAACCAGGCATGGTGGCACAGGCCTGTAATCCCAGCTACTCAGGAAGCTGAGGCAGGAGAATCGCTTGAACCTGGGAGGCGGACGCTGCAGTGAGCTGAGATCATATACCTGCAGCCAGGGTGACAGAGTGAGACTCCGTCTCCAAAAAAAAAAAAACAGATTGGGGAGAGGGCTTTTTTTTTTGTTTTTTTTGAGACAGGGTCTTCTACTGTTGCCCACAATGGAGTTTAGTGACATGATCATAGCTCACTGCAGCTCAAGCCTGGGCTCAAGTGACCCTCCTGTCTCAGCCTCCCAGGTTAGCTGGGACTATAGGTGTGCACCATCATGCCTGGCTGATTTTTTAAACTTTTTTTGTTTTTTGGAGGCCCAGGTCTTGGCACATCACCCAGGCTGGGAGTGCAGTGGCATGATCTGGCTCACACCCAGCCTCCACCTCAAGGTTCAAAACAGATTCCTCCTGCCTCCAGCCTCTCAGTGGCTGGGGACTACAGACATATACTAGAAGCCCAATAAATTTGGCTCACTGCTTCCTTCCTTCCTTCCTTCCCTTCCCTTCCTTCCTTCCTTCCTTCCTTCCTTCCTTCCCTTCTTTCCTTTTCTTTTCTTTTCTTTTCTTTTCCCTCTTTCTCGACGGGGTTTCACCATGTTGGCCAGGCTGATCTTGAACTCCTGACCTCGTGATCCACCCGCATTCGCCTCCCAAAGTGCTGAGATTACAGGCGTGAGCCACCGCGCCCAGCTATTTTTTAAAACTTTTTATTTGTAGAGACAGGGTCTCGTTATGTTTCCCAGGCTGGTCTCAAACTCCTGAACTCAAGAGATCCTTCTGCCTCAGCCTTCCAAAGTGCTGAGATTATAGGCATAGGCTACTGCTCTAGGTAGAGGGAAAAACTGACAAGGTCTGGTGATAGGGACAGTTGTGTGCGGTTTGGGGAGCAGAGTTAAGGAGGATGCTCCCAGGTCCTGGTTTGGGCAGCAGGGTGGATGACAGAACTGTCAGGGGCTAGAGAACACAGTAGGGGGTGGGAGGGGCAGGTTGTGGCAAGGGGCTGGGTGGAGATATTTGGGTCTTGAACTTGCCAGTTGAGGTGCCTGAAGGACACCCAGATGGAGGTATGTGGAAGGTGGTTAGATGTGTGGTCTGGAGCACAGGAAAGGTTGTCAGTGCAGGCGCGACAGCTGAAGCCTTGGAGAGGAGCAAGTGGATGCTGATTGAGAAGACAAGGTCAAGGACAGAGCCTGGGGCGCCCCAGCATTTATGGGCAAAGGAAAAGAGGAGACTGCAAAGGAAACCAAGAGGCTTCCCTAAAAGAAAAAAGAATAGCCAGGAGGGAGCAGTAGCCCAGGTGCCCAAGGAAGATTCCTGTGGGAGGCACATCGAGCAGCAGCGGGACCACAGGGAACTGAAGAGATGTGCTGAAATGTGCTCCTTGGATTTGGCAAGTCAGAGGAGTCATTGGAAAGCTCTTCAAACTGGAGGGTGTGCGAATGAGAGGGACTAAGCTGGGCAAGAGGATGCTGAAGGACTAAATATCTGTGTGGAGGGTCTAGGACGCAGTGAAAGGCTAAGAGACCAGAGGGCCTCCAGAGGGCAGGAGAAGGAAAGGGAAGGATCCTCCCCGCTGCCCCGCCCCACCTCCCCATGCACTTCTTTTTTTTTTTTTTTTTTTTTTTTTTTTGAGACAGAGTCTCGCTCTGTCGCCCAGGTTGGAGTGCAGTGGCCGGATCTCAGCTCACTGCAAGCTCCACCTCCCGGGTTTACGCCATTCTCCTGCCTCAGCCTCCCGAGTAGCTGGGACTACAGGCGCCCGCCACCTCGCCCGGCTAAGTTTTCGTATTTTTTAGTAGAGATGGGGTTTCACCGTGTCAGCCAGGATGGTCTCGATCTCCTGACCTCGTGATCCGCCCGTCTCGGCCTCCCAAAGTGCTGGGATTACAGGCTTGAGCCACCGCGTCCGGCCCCCATGCACTTCTTTAGATCTTTTTGGCTCTTGCTGGGCCCCCTTCTGAGTTGTCTGAAAGAACCTCTGATGGGCACAGGGAAGTAGGGTCAGGAGGGCCTCCCTGGGATGCTGGTGGAGGGCGGAGGAGAAGGTATGAATGAAGCACCAAAGCAAGCTGATCTTGGAATGCCCTTCCCTCCAGGCCTGTGGAGGAAGGAGCCCTATCCTCCTTTGGAGAGGTGGGGCAGAGACCTGGACTCTCCAGCCCAGTGGCCAAGGGACCCAACAGCATTGTGACCTTTAACTCCTCTTGGAGTCCAGGCATTTCTGACACCCCACCCACCCCAACAGGGACTTCCAAGTGTCTCAGGCTGGTCCCCTGAGAGAACAGTGGGGGATGTTTCATGGTCACCAGGAGGAACAGCCAGGTATGATGGGAAGGGGTGGGAATGCTTTGGAATCCTATCCCATCCTCCTGGGTTTGGGGGTGGTCTTGGCACAGCTACCCAGGCCACAGCCCTGAACTTGGCCTTCTCCCACCTCCCCAGGCCCTGTTTGGTATGCACATCAGATACCGGTGCCCTTTGCAAAACTGTTATTTGTACAGAAACCTGAGGGAAGATGAAGGAGGGAGGCTGCTCCCCCCCTTTCCTCCCTCCAGCCACTTCCACTGGCAGGGACCTGCAGGAAAATGCCCACCCCCAGCACTCTCCCTCACCACTCCTGAGACTTGCAGCTTCCCCAGCTCCCCACGTGGCCCATGCTGGGAGTTTCTGCTCTCCCGGAAATCCTGGGCCTTGGAGCTTCCCCCGACCTGCTGGGGCCTCTCAACCTCAGCCCTTCCTCCCCATTTCCCCAGCCCTGAGCTCAGCGCTGCCCTGCACCTCCTCCCCAACCTGGAGTCTCGCTGGCTGTGACATATTTGGCTTAAGCCTTCCCAGTTCCCTTCATCTCCAAGAATGGAGTTAGAGCCTCACCCTAGTCTATCCCCTGAGCAGCTCCCAAGATGCCCACCGTGCCCTGAGGGTGCAGGAGATGGCAGCGGGGGATGGGAAGCAGGGGATGGGAAGCAGGCCATGCGAGGCAGGCAAGGTCTAGAAGAGAAAGAATGGGCTTTGGAGCAGATGGGCCAGGACTACACGCCCTCTGTCTGCAGCCTTCCAGCTTGTGTCCTGGACCCACTTCCTGTCTATGAATGGAGGTGGTAATACCGTCCCACAGAGCCCTGGTGGGGACCAAATGAACAAGGAATGAAGTGCCCAACACACTGCTTGCCACAGAGTAAGTAGGTGCTTAAAACAATGCCCTCCTCTCCTCGGGGCACTGATGAAGAGGGTCCGTGCAGAGGGCTCTCCAAGAGGCAGGGGGCACCCGGTGTCGGGGGGCAGGGCTATTCTGTTTCACTGAGGGGCCTTTCGGGGAGAAGGGGAGGAATGCTGAGCCCTGGGCCACTCCAGTGCCTCTGCTCACTGCATTCCTTGGCCTGGCCTGGGGAGGACCTCTGGGAAGGGCTCCTTGCAGTGGGACGTCTCGTGGGGAAGGCCTGGTGTGGGGGGACAGCATCTGGGTTTTGAACACCCCCGGCACACACAGACTCCCCCAACTCATAATCTGATTTATATTCCTACTCCCTCCTCTGGACCCATCACCATGGCAACAGTTTTCTCAGTTGCACTTCATCAGCTTCTCAGCGAATCTTTTCTCCTGCCCCCTCCTTAAGTCTCTTTTTCTCCTACTCCATCAGTCGGCCTTTCGAGGTACTCACAGCGCTCCCCTCCCCTTTGTCCCTCAGCTTCTGTTTCTCTCCTGCTCTTCACGAAGGTGTCCCTGCCTGCCTCTGTCCACATCTCTCTATGGCATCCCTCCTTTGCAGCAACAAGCTGGGGTCTGTTGATTAGACAATAACTTGTGTCCTTTCTGATATCAGGACAGAAAAGCAGAGTCCTGGAGGGTTTTGATTCCAGTGGGCTTTGCGCAGATTTCTGTCTGCCGTGATGCAGTGGGTGGGTGGGTGTCAGCTTGGGTTGATCTTTTCAACTCTGACCAGGAGGCAGAGAATGGTGGGGAGGGAAAGCAGTGTTGGGCAGTTTCTTCTCCAGCCCTAAGTCATGGCTCTGGATGTGTTCTACAGGGTCCTGTCCTTGGTTCGCTTCCCAGCTCACCCTCAGAGACCTCACCCACTGCCTGCAGCTACCACTGGCATGCGGTGCTTCCCAGGAACTTAACTTTGGCTCTGACTTCTCTTTCTCTGAAGTTCTAATCAAATCTTTTCACCTCCTCACTGGTCATGTCCACTTGGTATCCTATTGCCATGCCTAATGCAGTGACTAAACATGAACAATCTTCCCCAAATCATCACCCCCTTCATACTTCCCTGTCACTACCTAGAGTCAAAACCTTTGTGCTACCTGTGACTCCTCTCTCTGTCATCCTCCACACCTCACTCGAGTCCAAGGTGGACCAATTCTCCTTTGGAAATGTCATTTGGATCTGCTTCCTTCCCTTTGCCATTCCATACATATTATCCTAGACCAAGCCCCAGCGAGTCATTCTAGGCCCTCATAGAAGCCTCAGAGGTGGACTTCCCGCTTGGGTTTACTACAAATGCAGTCCCTCTTCAGAAACCAGACCTGGCCAGGTGCCGTGGCTCATGCCTGTAATCCTAGCACTTTGGGAGGCCGAGGCGGGTGGATCACCTGAGGTCAGGAGTTTAAGACCGGCCTGGCCAACATGGTGAAACCCCACTAAAAATACAAAATTACCTGGACATGGTGGCACATGCCTGTGATCCCTGCTATTCAGGAGGCTGAGGCAGGAGAAACACCTGCCTCAGCAGGTGGAGGTTGCAGTGAGCCAAGATCACGCCACTGCACTCCAGCCTGGGCAATAGAGTGAGACACTGCTAGACCTGGGCCTGTCCTGAGCACCACTTTCTTCTCCTCCTCCTCACCCTCTCGTTTTTCTTCTTCATTTATTGAGTACCTGTTATGTACTAGGCTGTTCATACATGCTATCTCATTTAATCTTCACAATAAATCCTAAGGTGATTGTTATCCCATTTTACAGAAGAAACTGATGCTCAGAGCAGTCAATTTGCCCAAAGTTCTACAGCTGATAAGCAATAGAGCTGGAATTGTAGATCAGATCCAGATCTGTTGAGTTCCAAGGTTAGTGTTTTGTTTTTTTTGCTATGCCAGATTGTTCCTTGTATCACTCTTCTACTCAAAAACCTCTGAGCCTTTTTTCGTAGAAAAAGCCTTTTTCAGCCGGGCGCGGTGGCTCAAGCCTGTAATCCCAGCACTTTGGGAGGCCGAGACGGGCGGATCACGAGGTCAGGAGGTCGAGATCATCCTGGCTAACCCGGTGAAACCCCGTCTCTACTAAAAAATACAAAAACCTAGCTGGGCGAGGTGGCGGGTGCCTGTAGTCCCAGCTACTCGGGAGGCTGAGGCAGGAGAATGGCAGGAACCCGGGAGGCGGAGCTTGCAGTGAGCTGAGATCGCGCCACTGCACTCCAGCCTGGGCGACAGAGCGAGACTCCTCAAAAAAAAAAAAAAAAAAAAAAATCAATAAAAATAAAAAAATTTAAAAATCCAAGAATCACCTCCATGTATAGAATGGTTAGGTAAACCTAACAGAATAAAGTGATCAAATATCTAAGACCTCAGCAATACACAGTGGGCCAGACATGGCTTAGAAGAAGTTCAGGTGAAAAAGAATCAGGGGTTTTAGTAAGTTCAGTCTGAGACATCAGCATTGGTGGGGGAGAGGGGATCAGGAGAAAGAAAAAGGGACATCAAGCCGGGTGTGGTGGCTCATGCCTGTAATCCCTTTGGGAAGCTGAGGTGGACGGATCACTTGAGGTCAGGAATTCCAGGAGTTCCAGACCAGCCTGGATAGTGAAACCCCGTCTCTACTAAAAATATAAAAATTAGCTGAGCGTGGTGGCAGGCACCTGTAATCCCAACTACTTGGGAGGCTGAGGCAAGATAATCGCTTGAACCTGGGAGGTGGAGGTTGTGGTGAGCTGAGACCAACTGCGCCATTGCATTCCAGCCTGGGCAACAAGAGTGAAACTCCGTCTCAAAAAAAGAAAAGAAAAAGTGACAGCAGGCTGGGAGTGGTGTCTCATGCCTGTAATCTCAGCATTTTGGGAGGCTGAGGTGGGTGGATCACCTGAGATCAGGAGTTCAAAACCAGCCTGGCTAACATGGTAAAACCCCGTTTCTACAAAAAATACAAAACCCCGCTTGAACGTGACTGCCAGGAGCAAATCCAATGTTAAGTCATGTTACTGGAGATACAGTATTTGGAATAAAGGAGAAGATAGATAATCTTGCTTTACTGTAAGTTGGCCAGGTGTTATAATGGGAGCCATTGTTTGTGACTTGGGAATGTTTAGGCAAAAGAAAAGAGTGGATCATGAGGTCAGGAGTTTGAGACCAACCTGGCCAACATGCCGAAACCCTATCTCTACTATAAATATAAAAATTAGCTGGGCGTGGTGGCAGGCGCCTGTAATCCCAGCTACTTGAGAGGTTGAGGCAGAAGAATCCCTTGAACCCAGGAGTGGAGATTGCAGTGAGCTGAGATTGCACCATAGCACTCCAGCCTGGGCGACAAGAGCAAGACTCTGTCTCAAAACAAAAAAAAAAAAAAAGAGAGAAAGAGTAGGGACCACTAAAGCTCAAATACCTGAAGGACTATCATGGGGAAGAAGAATTAGACTTACAGTGTGCACCCCCACAAAGTGGTACACAGACCACCAGGAGATAAGAGATCAGCTCAAAATGAAGTTCAGTTTCGTGGGGACCACTGGGAGATGAAGTTCAGCTTTAAGGAAGGAAAACAGATGTCCACAAATGGAGTGAGCTGTCTTGGGAGGCAGTAAGCTCCCTGTTACTGAAGGTGTTCAAGAAGATGCTGATGGCCAGGCGCCGTGGCTCACGCCTATAATCTCAGCACTTTGGAGGCCCAGGTGGGTGGATCATGAGGTCAAGAGATCAAGAAATCCTGGTCAACATGGTTAAACTTTGTCTCTACTAAAAATACAAAAATTAGCTGGAAGTGGTGACACGTGCCTGTAGTCCCAGCTACTAGGGAGGCTGAGGCAAGAGAATCGCTTGAACCTGGGAGGTGGAAGTTACAGTGAGCTGAGACCGCCCCACTGCACTCCAGTCTGGCGACAGAGCAAAACTGCATCTCAAGGAAAAAAAAAAAAAAAAAAAAGAAGATGCTAATACACTGCTGGCCAGAGATGTTGGCAGGGAGGTAACCATCAGAAAGAGTTTGAAGGCTGGGTACAGTGGCTCACACCTATAAACCCAGCACTTTGGGAGGAAGAAAGCTGAGGAGAATTGATTTGCTTGAGCCAGGAGTTAAAACAAAGCCCTCATAACATAAAATAAAACTAGCTCTACAAAATACAAAATTAGCCAAAGATTATGCATTAGAGTAAATTGCCTGCTGATCCCAAGCTTCATACAGGAGGCTGAGGGCAGGAGGGGACCCATCCAAGTGGGGAAGTGAGGCTGGGAGTGAGCCGTGATCCGCCACTGCACTCCCAGCCTGGGCAACAGAGTGAGACCCATTTCCAGGAAAAAAAAAGAGAGAGAGGAGACTTAGACTAGGTGATTTGGTCTTTGGGATTCCTCCCTTTCCATTTGTATTTCATCCTGCTTTTGCTCTTTCCTTGCCCCTCCACCGAGGCCCACTCCCATGCCTCTGTCCTGGCTGTCTTTTTCCAGGCCCGGAGTCAGTTCTCTTTCTCCACCCAGGTCTACGGGTGCAAAGGTTTGCACTGAAAGCTGCATGAACCCTCCTTATCATTTTAATTATTCAGCATCTTTTTTTTTTTTGAGATGGAGTCTTGCTCTGTTTCCCAGGCTGGAGTGCAGTGGTATGATTTCGGCTCAGTGCAATCTTCGCCTCCTGGGTTCAAGTGATTATCCTGCCTCAGCCTCGCGAGTAGCTGGGATTACAGACATGCATCACCACTCCAGGCTAATTTTTTTGTATTTTAAGTAGAGATGGGGTTTCACCATGTTGGCCAGGCTGGCCTCGAACTCCTGACCTCAGGTGATTTGCCTGCCTGGGCCTCCCAGAGTGCTGGGATTACAGGTGTGAGCCACTGTGCCCGGCCTATTCAGCATCTTTTATTGTTCTCCCACTGTCCCCATCTTACATGCCCCTTGAAGGCAGGTACCTGTATTATTTGTACAATGACTAGTAAGGACAAGAACTTGGGGCTGGGCAATATAGAGAGACAACCACCTCTGGGGGGAAAAAAAAAAAAAAAAAGCAGCATCCTAGTCCCTGCAGATAAAGCAGATGCGGTCCTGAGGCTGTGAGACCCCGCAGGAAGACAGAAGCACTAGGCTTATTCCCTTACCTCAGAGCTACGTCTTTTTTTTTTTTTTTTTTTTTTTGAGACAGTCTCGCTCTGTAACTCAGGCTGGAGTGCAATGGTGCGATCTCTGCCCACTGCAAACTCCGCCTCTCGGGTGCAAGTGATTCTCCTGCCTCAGTCTCCCAGGTGCGTGCCACCATGCCTGGCTAATTTTTGTATTTTTGTAGAGACGGGGTTTCACCATATTGGCCAGGCTGGTCTCAAAACTCCTGACCTTGTGGTCTACCCGCCTAGGCCCCCCAAAGTACTGGGATTACAGGCGTGAGCCACCACGCCCGGCAGAGCTATGTCTTTTAAAAACACTTCCCTGATTTGGGATTTCAGAGGTGAGATTACAAATGCCTTAAGAGTTAGAATAGGTTATAGGTCTTTTTTTTTTTTTTTGGAGATGGAGCCTCATTCTGTCACCCAGGTTGGAGTGCAGTGGCACGATCTTGGTTCACTGCAACCTCCGCCTCCTGGGTTCAAGTGATTCTCCTGCCTCAGCCTCCCGAGTAGCTGGGACTATAGGCGTGCACCACCACACCCAGCTAATTTTTTTTGGTATTTTTAGTAGAAACAGGGTTTCACCATGTTGGCCAGAATGGTCTCAATCTCCTGACCTCGTGATCTGCCTGTCTCGGCCTCCCAAAGTGCTGGGATTACAGGCATGAGCCTGGCCTAATTTTTGTATTTTTAGTAGAGACAGGGTTTCACCATGTTGGCCAGGCTGGTCTCAAACTCCTGACTTCAAGTGATCCACCCACTTCGGCCTCCCAAAGTGTTGGGATTACAGGCGTGAGCCACTGTGCCCCACCAGGTTATAGGTCTTGACAGATGGAGAACACAAGGCCCAGGGAAGTGAATCAGTTTGTTTTAAGTCACAGAGCAGGTTTTAGGTCTGGCTGGGATTGGGACTATGCCTGGCCCAGGGCTTTGTCCATAATCCAGGGAAGCCATTTTAGAACGAGTAAGAGAGCTACATAAATATAAACAGGGTCATGATGAGAGAGAAAAGGGGGGCCTGGGAGAAGGCAGGTTCTGAGCACCCCTCCAGGCTCTGGGGGATGTCCAGATAAGGAGGCCGAGTCTGCCTTCCCAGATCGTATGGCCTCACAGGGAAATGAGCCAGACACAGGAAGAAGTCCAATGGAAAGTTGGATCAAGTGCTGCTGTGGTGTAGTGGAAAGAGTCTGGACATGGAGGCCTGGGTACCTCTTCCAGCTATCAGCACCAGCCCTATGCTTTTAGGGAAGTCCTTTCACCACTCTGGACCTTCACCAAGCAGTTTCCTCACCTGAGAACATTCCATCTCTCAAAAATAACAGTCCTATAGTGCTACATATTGGAGCAGATTAATGCAGTAACTAAATATATTATGGGCATGCTCTCCCCTCCGGCACAATCTCAGAAAGCCTCTTGCCTTCCATTAGTAGCAAGAATGAAATGTTCCCAGGACGCAGAACTGCCAGACCAAGGGGGCAGTGGGCGAGACACGGGTGACTGACCAACTGGCTTTCTCTGAGACCCTGCCTCTGGCAGCTTCTCCTGGGTTTATGAGCTCTGGTAGCCCCACGCAGATCAGAGCCAAGTGAGCGTTTTTCTCTCAACAAGCCAACTATTTAATCGCTATCTATAGGATAAAGAAGAGCATGAAGATAAAGGCACCTAAGCCTCTTGTTTTACATTTGAAGAAGCTGCAACCCAGAGACAGGGAGTGACTAGGCCAAGGTCTTGTACTTTGGACTCTTAGACCAAAGTTCTTTTGGGACTTGGAGAATCAGAAATGGGTTGTTTGGGGCTGGGCATGGTGGCTCACGCCTGTAATCCCAGCACTTTGGGAGACCGAGGTGGGTGGATCGCAAGGTCAGGAGTTCGAGACCATCCTGCCTAAAACAGTGAAACCCCATCTCTACTAAAAACACACACAAAAAATTAGCTGGGTGTGGTGGCAGGCACGTATAGTCCCAGCTACTCAGGAGGCTAAGCCAGGAGAATTGCTTGAACCTGGGAGGCGGGGGTTGCAGTGAGCAGAGATCACGCCACTGCACTCCAGCCTGGGCAATAGAGCAAGACTCTGGGAAAAAAACAAACAAAAAGAAGCATTGTTTGGGAATGTTGCCTTAGAGGCCTCTCAACAACTGGTGGAGAGGCTTTGGTGGGATGCTATTTTTTTTTTTTTTTTTGAGACAGGGTCTAACTCCAGTTGCCCAGGCTGGAGTGCAGTGGTATGATCTCGGCTCACTGCAGCCTCGACCACCTCAGACTCAGGTGATTCTCCCACCTCAGCCTCCCGAGTAGTTGGGACTACAGGAATGCACCACCATGCCTGGCTAATTTTTTTTTTTTTTTTTTTGTACTTTCAGTAGAGACAGAGTTTTGCCATGTTGCCCAGGCTGATTTTGAACTCCTGGACTCAAGCAATCCACCCAACTCAGCCTCTCAAAGTGCTGGGATTACAGGCGTGAGCCTCCACACCCAGCCTCCTATTCTATCTTTAGAGCTTAGTGAGATGTACTGTTTGCCTGGACAGAACCATACCTGATGCTGGAAGTTCCAGCTCAGACAGTTGGTCCCTGCAGGCAGCTTCCTCAAACTCTCAAGTCTGGGATTGGTGTCCACTTCTCCTAAGTGTGCCCACACTGAATTGAAATCACCCGTTCACTTGTTTTCTGACTCCCACTAGGCTGCAGGCTGTGTGAGGACAAGGACAAACATCTATGTCACCAACATATACCAACCTAGTGTCTAGTCAAGTGCCAGGCACATAGCAGCTCCTCAATAAATATCTGTTGGATGAATAAGTAGGTGGGGCTGGTCAGAGAAGGATTCCTGAAGGAAAAGACTTTTTTTTTTTTTTTTTTTTTTAAGAGACAAGGTCTCATCTGGTTTGAGCTGGTGTTTGAAAAAAATAAAAATAAAGAGAAAGGGTGTCTTGGTGTTGTCCAGGCTTGTGTGCCCAATCCCACCATGATCCGCACCAGAGTTTCAATCTATTCCATTCTGACCTGGGCCAGTTCACCATTCCTTAGTCAACCTGGTGGTCTCCCACTCCTAGGAGGTCACCATATCGATGCTGAACTTGGTGTGGACACCCATCAGCATAATGCATTACAGCCCAGAACTCCTGTGGTCAAGCGATCCTCCCGCCTGCTAGCTGGGGCTACAGGGCTTGCCACTGAGCTGGGAGAAAAGGCAAATATTGAGGTATCACAGGGTACAAGGAGGACAGAATTGTCTCCAATTGAGTGAACTGCCCATGCAAAAAGAAGTCTTGAAAGGAAAGTAGTGGGAAATAAGGAGAGGCGGAAAAGTAAGGCAATTGAAAGGGGGAGGGGAAGGAGCCCTTCAAGATGATTGGCTTTGCTAACCAGGGAGGGCTTTGGGTAGATGGGAGGAAGGGTCTCAGCCATGCTGGGGATAAGAACACCTGGAATCCCTCAAGTGGAGTCTTTTTACAGGGAGGGACCTAGAAAGCAGCTTGGCTAGAGGGGAGGGAAGCTGACGGGGGTTGGGGTGGCTGGTAGGAGCTTTGAAGCCTGGCTGATTTGTATTTGATGCTGGGGTCTGGAGGGAATGGGTGCTCTGGGAAGGCCTGAGGTACAGAAAGAAAAGGTAGGAGCGAGCAACTTCCTCCTACAGACCCTCTCTATTAGATGGAGACCCTGGGAGGACAGGGCCTATATCTTCCGGTTTTTTTCCTACCCTCCTTCAGGTGTTTGGGACGCGCAAATAGAGCCCCTAGGGCAAGGATCTGGAAGTGGCTGAGGCAGCCTGATGAAAGAGATGGTGTGGCAGGGACTGTGGGAGCTCCCTCCTTCCATCAGCCTTCCCAGAAGGATCTCCTTCCCTGGGAAGGTGCTGTTCCCGCAAGACGAACACTCTACTGTCGTCGCCAATGCTCTTCTTCCGCGAATCCCCATGTGAGCCTATTTTTGCCAGCGGCTGCTAAGCCAGATTTAGCCACCAGGGGGCAAAAAAGCAGCCCTTAAGGTCAGTATACCCTCCTCTTTCCCCACCCACACACCTGAAGGCCAAGATGGGCGGTGCCTCACCTGGCGCTCCAGTCGAGCGCGGTAGCTGCGTTAACCCCTTCCTGCCTAGTCTGCGGTATTCTCTCGGCAGAGTCGTTCACAGCAGAGCTGAGGGGCACAGAGGACGGGGGAGGGGCTGTTCGCTAGGGGAGGGGCTAGGGTAGAGGCGAAGTCAGGTTTCCAGCTACTCAGGTCCTCAGTCCTCGCTGGAGCTGGGGGAGGCCAGCGTTCCCTGCCTCCGTAGGGTAGTTAGCCCCCCAGATGGGTGAAGCAGGCCCTCTGGGGGCAAGAGAGGCATGGGCTGCGGTCACCTGCGCTGGGCCTCAGTGGTGGGATGTAGAGGAGAGCGCTGAGGCAGCTACAGAACCCAGACTTCCGGGCTCCCCTGCTTCAATCTGGCAAGGACCTCGGCTCTCGACTGCAACTTGGAGATGGGGGTGGGGTGGGGGGAGGGTAGCCAAAGAGTGGAGGGAGAGACCCAGAGGGCGGCGGTGGGGATGGGAGGCAGGGAAGATTAGGCAAGAGAGCGGGCGATTCCGCAACTCTCAGGTGCCTTGTTTTGCGTGTGGCGACTCCAGAACCAAGCAGCCTTTCTGGGCCCTGGAACCCGACCAGTTCCGGGATTGCGTTCCGGGGCACAAGCTGTTAAACTGTGGGTGGGAGTGGGGTCCGGAGTCCCTCCTCCTTCCCTCCCTCACAGCGTCATCACCACAGAGTCCACCAGGCTGGCACTCAAGGAGTTAAGTCTGCCCGCAATCTGCAAGACTGGAGCCGCGGAGGGGGAGGAGGGGGAAGCTGAGGGGGTAGAGGAGAAGGGGGAAGCAGACTGCAGGGAGACAGCGTCAGGAACCCCCTCCCCAGGGTCCTGGCCCCTGGGCCCCCAGCCCCAAAAGAGGCCCTGTCCTCCCCGGGGTCGTTCTCTCTCCCCCCGCCCTGCCCCCGCCCTCCAGCTTTGTGTCCCCAGGAGGGTGGGCTGCAGGATTTCCAGCCAAGCCTTGGCTGCCTGCTCAGTTTTTCCAAACCCTCCAGTCGGGGAAGGCGGGAGCCCTGTCAGGATAAGAGTCCCTCCCCCTTGCCCCAGCCGGCCCCCTCTCTCAGCCTCCCTTTCCTGCCCCCGCACCTTTTCCAAACTCCTTCCCGTTCCCACCCTGGCCCCTGCGCCCTCTAGCACCTCCTCTATTGGCTCCCAAGTTGCAAGCTCAGGTTGGAAGGGGCCAGGCGGGTCCCACTATCCTGAAAGGAGCTTATGAAGCCACACTCCTCAGGCCGACCCTGAGACCTGCGGGGCACCGGCTCTGCTTCTCTCCGCTTGGCGCCCGCCCCATCCCAGGACCTGGTCCTGGGGTCTCCCACCCCGAAACGGAGGCGTTCCTGGGGGGCGCCGGCAGAACCAGGCAGCAGGCTCTGTGTGGCAGGTGCCAGGCCCTGGGGCAAGCTTCGAGGAGGGGGCAATGTTCCGAGCGCTGGCACGGTTCTGTCCAGCAAGTCTATTATATAATAATCACCATCTATCAGGAAGCCAGGCAGCTGGAGTGAGTGGGGAAGCCAGGATGCCCGGATCAGCTCTTCCTCCAGGGCCCAGGACGGTGTCGCCACCAAGATGGGGGTGCGGGCGCACCCCGGCAGTGAGATGATGTGGGGGTCGAGGGGCAAGTGAGGGGCGCTGGGCAGTCAGACGGCGGCCACACAAACCCCGCCCCCAGACCTCTGACTGACAGTGCCCTGAACCAATGATTGAAGTCACTGTGGGACTCTGCGTTAACTCTTTCTTGGGTCCCTATTTGCTTTAGGGGATAGAGTCCTTTCCAGGAACTGTTTGGTCTGGACTCCTCCCACCGTCTTGGGCTAGTGCTCCAGCCAGTGAGGAGTACCAGCTGGAGAATCCTTTTGTCCTAGTAACCCCGGCAACGGGATGCCTAATCTCAGATCATCAGCAGCCCTCCCGCCGACCCCCAGCAGCCCCAAAGTAAATTGCATTACAATATAACAGTTGTGTGTACACACTGTGCTTCCAGAAACAGCCCCTCATGGCGCTGGCACGCCCACACTGCGTCACAAACGGGCACCCTCACGCACCCATACCCATGCGGGCACTTCCACCGACGAACGCCAAGGCTGACACACCTGTGACACCCCTCGTGACACAGTGACACACAGATACACGGAAACACAGAGGTTCCCCGAGTTGACCAGTAGAGGGAGCCGCTCGATTCCAGCAAGGGCCCCCTGCCTCTCCTTTCCTCCTGGCTCTCTCCAGGGTTCCACCCAGAACTTGTGGCTGCCCAGAGCTCAGCTCCGAATCCCAACCTGGAACCTCCGCTGGGGGAATGAGTCACAGCCCCACCCAGGGGAGCGCTCTGCATGGCTGCTCCATAGGACATGTATTGTGCACCATTTAAGAGACCCCTGGCAACACAGACTCACTCGCCCCTGCAAACTCTGTTTTGGACCTGCTATGAACCAGGAATTGTGCCAAAGGGATCATAACAAGCCCCTTTGGCTTGTCACATATGTAAGGGAAAACTGATCCACATAAATGCCGTGGTCCCCTCTAACAAGCACCCTGTTCGAGAAGTGGGGGCTCATGTCCTTCTGGAGAGAAGATAAGAAATTAAACCTTATTTCCATGGGTCAGGTACTAGTCTAGGTGCTGGGATCTTTCACACTAGAAGCCTCTCTGGCTTTTGGTTTTCTTTTAAGTGGGGATAAAATCGACTTCTCAGGACTGTGGTGATTCAACCACCTAACCCAGGACAGTGCTTGGCACAGCAGATTGGCACTTGGAAAAGTTTTGGTGATTAGATCAAAGCATCATCATGAGACAACATGCATGAAAATGCTTTGTAAGCGGTGACGGGACACACGGGGGGGGGGGCTACCATTTTATCTTCTTTCAGGTTTTTGGCCTCTTCCACCTGTGCCTCCCTAAACCTTGTCCAGTGCCCAGCTCTTGGCACCACCAACCCATCAAATGAGTATTTACTGAAGTCCAACTATGAACCCAGCCAGCACTTGAGTATTGTGGGGAATGTAGAGGCTAGGAGGCATGGTCTGAGCCCTTAGGAATCTTTTGGGGGAAATCAGACATATATATATATGTGTATGTGTGTGTGTGTGTGTACACCTATATATGTATAGGGATGTGTATATATATATACACACACACACATATGTGTATGTGACAAGATAAAACACATGAGGAAGTACTCAGGTGCTATGACAGGATAGGTGGTCAGAAGAGAGGGAGGTCAGTGAGGCTAGAGTTATCTGGGGACCATCCGTGAGGATGGGCAGGGGACAGGACCGAGGAAACAGCAGGAGCAAGCAGGCTGGCTAGTGTTCTTCCTATCAGACAGTCAATGCTTGTCACTTGGTATTAATTCTGGGTGGGTGGGGACAGTAGGAAACAGTGAAAGTGCCCTGGGATAAGGAGACCCAAATTCTAGTCCTGGGCTTACCACTTTCTAGCTGGGTAGCTCTGGGTAAGTCCTTAGGTAATGTAAACCTCAATTTCCTCACCTCTGTAATGGGACTATAACATCTTTCTTGAAGGTTTGTGGTGAACATAGAAACATGTCAAATGTTTTTAAAAAGTGCTTTGGGCCAGGCGCAGTGGCTTATTCCTGTAATCCCAGCACTTTGGGAGGCCAAGGCAGGCCAATTACTTGAGGTCAGCAGTTCTAGACCAGCCTGGCCAACATGATGAAACGCCGTCTCTACTAAAAATACAAAATCAGCCAGGCATGGTGGCAGGTGCCTGTAATCCCAGCTACTTGGGAGGCTGAGGCAGGAGAATCACTTGAACCCAGGAGGCGGAGGTTGCAGTGAGCTGAGACCGCGCCATTGTACTCTAGCCTGGGCAACAAGAGCGAAACTCCGTCTCAAAAAAAAAAAAAAAAGTGCTTTACAATTTCTTTTTCATTGCATCGATAATCCTATAGGGTGGTGAGAGTGGGTGTGAGTGTGTGTGTGTGTGTGAGAGAGAGAGAAGCACTTTGAGGTTAGGTTAGGAGAGCTCTTTTGAGAAGACAAAGGTTTCACTTCCACAAACATTTTCTTAGCATCTACTTTGTGCTGCTGAGGATTAAGATGAAAAAACTCAGTCTGTGTCCTCAAGAACCTCATGGTCTACTAGGGGAGAGACATGAATAAAGAGATGCTCAGTGCTTTATGGATGTGGGTGGGTACAATGAAGAGGGGACCCAGTGCTCTGTGTGTGTGTGTGTGTGTGTGTGTGTGTGTCAGGGCAACTTCCACTCCTTCCAATCAGTGCAGACAGGAAGGTAGGTTTGTCAAACCTTTCCCTAGCCTGGGATGTTGTTGGCGCGTCTCCTCCTCAATCCTCAGGAGTGGGGAGAAGAAACCCCACTCCCCGCCCCCGGGCCAACCTGCCTCCGGCTAGCCGGCCGGGCGCCTTACCGAGTCAGACCACTGGGAGGCTGGGGGAGCCGGGTTGGGCGAGGAGGCAAGCGAGATGGGGGAGCTCTTATTTTGACAGGGGCCTCTCCGGGCTCTGGTATGAAGGCAGAAGGAGGCAGCCAGAGAGCCCCGATGCTTATTCAGGCTGGGGAGTGGAGCCGAGTGGAGGGGCGAGCGAGGCTCCGGCAGCGCAGGGGAGCCCGGGGAGGCGGCGGCGCGCGGCGGAGCCAGTGGCTGGACATGCCCCGGACCCGGGGCCGCTGCACCACTGCCGCCGCCCGGAGCCAGACGGCCGGACGCCCGCACGCCTGGGTCCCCCGGCGCCGCGCAGCCCGGGGGCTGCGACCCGGACCCTCGGCGTCCGACCAACAATAAGCGCCCAGACAGCCCCCTCCCCACCCAGCGCCCGCCATCCCCGCGGGCTTTGGGGAAAGTGAAAGGAGGAGGCGAAGGAAGGAAGGAAGGAAGCAAGCAAGGGAGGAGGAGCGGGAGCAGGAGCCAGAGTCCTGAGGTTCGGGGCCGAGACCCCAGCCCCGCGCCCCGGCCCCGGCGGGTGTGCGCTCTCTCCCGCCGCTGCCCGGCGCCCACGACCATGCTCCGCAGTTGGGAGGCAGGAACCCAGGCACCCAGCGATCCCCGGATAGCCTCCCCCGGGCCGGGCTGGTATTGAGATCAAGGCGTCCAGGATCAAAAGATCACCGCCTGCCCGCCCTCTCTGCATCTCCAACTGGCGAGCGGGAGGACCCCCATCCACACACCGACCCTGACCTGGTTATGGCTTCCAGCTCCGGCCTGGCGTGAGGACCCCCCAATCCGCGTGAGGTGAGGGGTGGGCTGGGGGCAAGGCGAAAGTCATGCCAGGCCAGCAGAGGCGCGAGGAGGGAGATCCAGTTTGAATCGGGGAGGGGAAACACAGTCGGATTGTCTCTTGCTCTCTGGCACGTACCCCCAGGCTGTTTAAGGTGTGGGGGACGCCCCCAGGGTCAGTGGAGGCTACTCTTAAGCCCCCAATCAGGTTGGCAGCTCCAGAACACCGTGGGGAGGGCTTAGGGGCAGCCAGGGGACCCTGCCACCCTAGCGCAGAGAACAAGGCCGGCCTTGGGCCAGCTGGAGCAGCGAACCTTGCCCTGGGGGCTTCTGGGAGATGTAGTCCCCCTCCCAGGCTCACCAACCCCGTGGGTCTTCGCACCCCAGCCCTCCTTCCCTGACTGATGGGAGCCTCCAGAAGGAGATGGGTTAGGACTAGGGAGAGCTGGGGGTCAGTCACCCATTTCCCCCAGGCACTGCCTGCGAGTAGCGGGGGCTGTGACTGAGGAGTCTCTTCTTTCAAGGCTTCTGAGTGATGTGGGCTTGGCTGGGGGGTGGGGCAGTCATACAGTTCCTTGGAGGTGTCCCTGCGCTGCTAAGGGGAGGTGGCCCCTGCCTTGATCCAAAGGAACCCTCGGGGAAGAATGCAGGAAGAGAAGTGAGCTTAGGCTTCTTGTTCCGCTAGGGTCGGTCCTATTCCAGAGCTGCTGGAATTTGGTTTCAGAAGAGACAGAGGACTACTAAGGAGAGAGTCCCTTGAAGTCTAGGAGTCTGGAGGGTGTCTCTGTGGAGCAATGAGGCTAGGATCAGCTTCTGTCTGTCTGTCCAGCTTCCTTCCTTCCGGGTTTTTCTGACACCCCCTCCCTCCCTCCTCTTTCTGTCTGTCTGCTGCTTGGGGAGGGTGTCTGTGCCTGTGTCTGGGGGGACCTCTGCTGAGAGGAGAAAAAGTGTTGCTCTGAGAGAGGTGACCTGGGCATGTGTTTGAGCCTTCAGAAAGGGGCTCCAAGGCTCCCTGGATCTTTTGCCCTCACTCCCAGCCTTGGTTTAGTGTGAAAGCTGTCTGTGCACTGTGTCTGCTTTAACTCTGCTGCTGCCTCTGAGCAGCTCTCTGGATGAGACCGCCACAGTGAGTGGCCTTCCACTGTCTTCTCCCTCTCTTCTCAGCCTCTCCAGGGTGCAGCCACTTCCGGGCAGGGGCTGCCTTGCTCCTTTGCTGCCTCTCAGCATGGGCCTGGCTACCTTCTCCGGGTCAGAACCACAGTTTCATGACCCCAGAGGAAGAGCATGCTCAGCCTCTGTCTTCCTGGTGTCAGCTCTGAGGCCCTGCTGATAGAGGCCTCAGGACAGGACCAGGAGAGAATGAGTGAAGAAGGTGAAGAGCAGGGAGAGAGACTGGGAGGCTGGTGCCAGGAAGGAAGGTGCCACCTCCCCCAGGTGATTTGCCTCCTTGGCCTTGGAGAGCCAGGTCTGGAAGGCCAGCCTTCTGGCCACCTCCCTCTAGGGGTTCCCTGCTTGCCCATGTTGCTCCTGAGTGGTGTGGGGTGATAGTTCACAGCAGGAAGGGTGCTGAGGGGCAGATGGAATACCTAAAATCTTGGATCCAGAGTGACTCTTGTGCCTGGAGTAGAAGGGGTCCCATGACTGGTGATGGGTTCTGGAGGCCCATATGGAGGTTCAGAATGAGTTTCTACTAGGATGGGGAGTCATAGGATTGGAGAGATACTACAGGGTCCTAGAGAGGGATTGGCAGTCCACAGAAATCTAGCGCCTCAGTGGCAGTTTGGGACCTATTGATCTTGCTTGTTGAATCTGTGTTGGGTACCCATGACCCTGCTTAGCTAGTTCCTGCCTTTGGAGTCCTGGTACCTGGGTTAAGCGGGAGCCCTAGGCTGGGATCTCAACTTCCACACCAGGCAGGACAGTAGCCTCTAGGCAGAGGCCTAGGGGGTGGCAGTGTCGGCTCAGCAAGGGCTGGAATGCCTGGCACCTGCTTTAGATTAAAGGAGATGCCGAGTAAAGGGGAGCTGCCTGCCTGTCAGGGGAGTGGCTGGGATGGAGCTCCATGGACCCCAGGAGTGGAGTGGGAGGAAAGGACCAGGGTTGCAGCAGCAGCAGCCCAGGCGGGAATGGAGGGAGCCACTGTCACCCAGCTCTGCAGCCCTCCTCCAGGGAGTCCAATAGGAGGAGCTGGGGGCACCCCCACACTGCCCCTAGCACCACACGCTGAAGTTCTGTCCCAGGACCTGGGGCAGCTCTGGAGAGCTGGGGTGTTCAAGTGTGCAGTCTTCCCAGGATCAGAAGAGGCACACAAGGAGGTGTATGGGGGGTCCTTTGGGATTCTCATGGTCCTGCTGCCATGCTGGCTGTTTCTGGGGCTCTTTGGGTGCTGAGAGTAAGGTATCTCAAGAGTCTGGGCACCCAGGGGTGACAGGGGAATGGCATCCCTTGCTTCCTTGTGCCAGAGCCCTGGGCACTGCCCGGGTGCTGACCTCTGATGGGGGGAGGGGGCAGAAGGGGGATGGCACCGTGGGAAAGTGGGCAGCTGTGGGAGCCAAGCGGGTACAGGCTGGGTGCCGCGGGCAGGGAGCCTCTGCCAGGCCCGCTCTCCCTGGGGTGGGGCGGCTGTTCCATGGACTGGCTCAACCTGTTGAGCGCCTGGCTGCTCTAGCTCGGCGTGTGTGCCCCTGCCTGCCAGCCCTGCCAGCTGCCCACCCATAGCCACACCGTGGGGGCTGCCCTCGGAACTGAGGGAAGGAGGCTCTAACTGGCCAGAGGGGACGGGATGGGGCCGGTGGGAGCTCCTCCCAGGGCTGAGGAGCCCATCTGAGTCCCAGAGCTGGGGCTAAAGCCAGTTGGAGGGCTGGAAGGCCAGGGCTAGGAGGGGAAGGCCAGAGCACTGCAGCTCCTGAGCTGGTGCATGTCACTTGGCTCGGCGGCCCTGAAGGCTGCCTGGACTTACAGCCTGGAATTTCCTCTGCCTGGTGCCAGGGCCAGGCCTCCGAGCCCCACCCCCAGCCTGGACTGACCTCCCCTCCCTCCCCTCCTGGGGGAGAGCTCAGCCTGACTTTCCCTGGAGGCTGGGGGAGGGGCAGTAAGGGCATTCTGGCTGCTGTGGGAGGGGTGACTTCCTGGGTGTGGACATGTGTTGCATTGCCTCAGTCTCCCCGAGGGTTCCGCATCCCTGTGGAGAGGAAGAAAGCACTGGGTTCCCAGGGGGATGCCCACAGCTTGCTCTGAGTGTGGGGGGTCCTGGAACCTGTAGAAGACCCCTGACTCCTGCAGGCCCTTGCTGTCTCCCTATCCCCTGTGACCTCTTAGCTTTCCACCCACTTTGGGGCTGTGCTAGCTGGTGGGGAAGGGGAGCCAGGGTGCCACTCTGGAGAGCAGAAGGTGGTCACTGCCCAGGAGTAGGGGAAAGGACACAGACAGGTTCCCTCTGATTCTCCATGCTGAGGGGGAGGGGCGGCCTCCCCTGCCTTCTCACTTTTTCTGTCAGTGGCAAAAGCAGAGGCCTCTCCTTTGCAGCCCAGGCCCTCCCTGCTTGACCCTGGACCGGCCCCCCTCCTAACCTTGGTGTTTTATTCTAGGCCCCCTTCCGCCAGGGCTGGGACTCCCTCTGTCCATTCCCGATCCTTCTCCAATGGACTGGTAGCCCTGGGCTGGCCTGTCTTCCCCTCCTCCTCACTCTGCACTTCCCCACCCCCAGCCTCAACTGGGAATGGCCCTGAATCCAGCAATTCCAGCATTTCGAAACCAGGATTGTTTTGAAATCCCTGAGTGGTTCTCCACCCCCTGCAGGCTCCCCTCCTCCCCAGAGCACTGCCTTCTAATCCGACTTCACACACTGTACGCTGCAAGTTTGTGTGTTTGAGTTTGTGTGCTAGCACATGGCTGCGTACTACTTTGTGTGTGTGTGTAAGTTTGTGTGTGTGTGTGTGTGTGTCTCAGTGTGGGTGTATCTTCTGTCGGCGGTTCTGTTTGGCAGTTCTGTGTGATTGGCCGATGTCATGTGTGTTTCCTGAGCTCCCCTAGGCTGTCTGTATGAATACGGTAGCCTCTATGGGTCTTAAGGGGCCACTCTTGGAGAATTTGGAGTGCTTTTTAGGAAATGTCTTTGGATGTGCATCTTTGGGAGTTGCGTCTGTGTTGTCAGTGTTGGGGTACCTCTGGAGAGTGTGTGTGCTGGGGGCGTGTCTCGTCCACGTGCATGTGCATGTGCGTGCACACACATGCGCTTCACTTCTCTTCCCTCCTCTCTCCTCCCTGGGAACATGTCTGGGGTGTGTAGTCACAGGTCTCCCCACAGCTCCCTGGGACATGGAGTCCTCTGCCCTTTGATAGGGAAGTTTCCTGGAGTGGGGCCAAGGCTTCTGGCAGTTCTGTGGTCCTTGGAGAGAGAGTGGTGCAGTGGGGACTTTGTGATGAACCCTCCCTGGGAACTGGGTTCTCTCCCTCTACCCCTCACGGGCACCTAGCACCTTGTAAGGTCCCCATACCACCTGTCCACCCTCTTCTGGTCCTGATTATACAGTGGTGGTTGTTACAGGGAGGCCCGGTGCTCTAAAGGCAAAGCGGTGGGGAAAGGGAGCTAACCCCCCACCCTGGGGTCACTTGCTTCATTGAGGGCAAGGAACAGCCAATCACATCAGACCTGGGAGCTTGGTGGCAAATTTAAGGTTCAGAAAAAGTTGACTTCTCCAGTGAGGGCCAAATAGCTGAACAAGAGAAGACACTCATATTTCCAGCCTGAGCAGAAGACAGAGGGGTCTGGAATCCAGGCATCTGGGGTGGGGCCAGCTGCCCTTGTAGCCTTGATCGATTGTGGGAAGTCCTTGATGTTTAATCTCATTCCCAGTATTCTACATAAGAGGAGGTTCCTAGGGTTTTTTGATTTGGGGCCAAAGAGAGGACGGTGATAACAGAGTTGTCTGGTTGTATCGGCATGGGATGCAGGCGCTAGAACCCCCATAACCTTTCTGTATCTCAGTTTTCCATCCTGGGATCTCAGGCTAGAATGGAATGCATTCCTCCAGAAGCACTTGTGACAAATCAGTGAGGAAGCAGAGTGCTGGGGCTGGGGCTGATTGTGTGAGTCAGAGACCTATGGAGACAGCAGCAGGAGGTGGACACAAGGATAAGCTGTCCCTTTTACGTCCCCACCCCCAGTGGCCTCTGGTCCCAGAGCACAGTGGGAGGAAGGGAGGGGTACAGGTTGGTACCGTGCTCAGTGACCCAGCAGGGGGAGGGCCTTGGCAAGGAATTTTCAGTTTGTTTCTCAATCTCTGTCTCTGAGACACGCACACACGTCACTACAGACACCTTTAGGAGATGAGCTCAGAAAAGTCACCTAGGTGGCGGCAGGGCAGGGCAGTGCCAGACGGGGCCATGTGGAACCAGCCTTTTGCTGGTAGATGCCCTGCTCTGTATGAGCCTTAGAATGGAAAGTTGAGCCCAGCCAAAGGTCTTCTCCCCAGCAGCCCCCATCTCAGGTCTGGGAGGAACACAGGCTGGAGAGGGTTAAGTCTGGTTGGCAGGGACACCCCCCGCCCAGTGCAGTGAGAGAGAGGGAGGGGTGGTTTGCAGCTTGCTCTAGTTGGCGTCTCTCCCAGAATTCTTCGGAAAAGAACTCCCCTTTGACCCCCCAGTACAAACTGAGCCCAGCCACCAGCCTCCCTCCCGCCTGCTGTGGGAGCTTCGCCCAGCCCCCTCCTACTGAATTGCTAAACCTATTCCCTCGCCCCAGGCCCTCCCAACCAGACCAGGTCCTCAGGACTTGGCGTCTTCAGGGGACCAGGGCTATAGCCAGGGAGACCACACAGGGACACAGAATACACAGCCATTCTTTTCCCTGACATAGGATAACCTGGAGGTGGCTGGCACTAGAATCTGGGGTCCTCCAGCCTCCCCATGCCTCTCCTCCCCCAGGTCCTCAGGCCAGGTCGTGGGAGTCCTCTGCCTCTCCTCCTCCCCATGGGGCCAAGCTCTAAGGGAGCGCTAAGGTCTTCCAGTGCTTTCTCCTCTCTTCCAGGCTAGGGAGGGGATGGCGTGGTGGGTGGGGGGTGCGGGGGGGCGGTGCAGCTGGGTCAGGCTTGGCTCCCAGCCAATCCACAGGAGTCCTAGCGGGGGTGGGGGGTGGCAAATGAGTAGCTCAGAGACTTCCTGGAGCTGCAGGCTGTGTGGACTGTGTGTACATGTTTATGTGGTGTGTTGGTGGGGGGTGCTGGGGTGATGGGAGGAGCGGGGGCATAGATTGCTGGAAGGGGGCTTCTAGCTTTGACCCTCTCTCCACAGGGAGCCCCCATCCCAGACCACACCCTTGAGCCTGAGCCCGCCATTATTCCTGAGGTGAGAGGTCCGTGTGCCCCTGTGTGTCCCTCTCAGCCTCCCTGATTTCTGTCCGCGGCGGCCGCGTCATCCTGGCTTAGCCTCTTGCTTGGCTTTTTGTCTTTTGGGCTCCCTCCTCTTGGCTTTCTGCCCCCATCTCTCCTTTCATTCCCCTCCCTCCAGAGGAGGGAGGTCTCCTCTGGCTCCTGGTGGGCAAACAGCCTGACCAGAACCCTAGACCCAGTCGGGTGGGGAGTGGGGCCGGGCCGGGAGGGGTTACAGCCAGGCTCCAGTGAGAGTCCAGCCTTTCTCTATCTCAGCCGATCTCACCCCCCACCCGCCCCACCCTGCGGGAGGCGAGGAGATTCCGCCCAATCGCCCTGGAGGGCAAGGTACGATTTCCTGGTTATCCCAAGTCCTTGCTCCTCCTCGCTGGCTTGGCCTCTTCTGGCTCAGTCAAAGCCAGAGTGGCTGCCAGCCACAGTAGCGTGGTTTCTGCCCTGGCCCCCTGGTCCCCTAGTGTACACATGTGTGCGTGTACACACACACACACACACACACACGTGCGCACGCGCCAGCCTCTTTCCCTCCGTCAGCCCCCCTTCCTTACTTAGCAACAACTCCCTGAATTCACAACAAACACTCCTGAGGGCTCCTGGTCCGACTAGGGAAGGCTGGAGGAAGCTGGGGACTGGGAGGAGGCGCTTCTCCTAGACCATCCCCAGGAAGGAGGGGCTTCTCATCCCCCCACCTCAGCCCACACCCTCCCCATTGAAGCCACCCCCCCAGGGACACCGAGGAAGTGGTCCTGCTCTCTACTGAGGAATGAAAGAAATGGGGAGCATTGGCCAGGTGTGGCTGAGCAGGTGGGTGGGGAGCAGGGCTGGGACTCCACCCTCACTGGTGAGTCCCACTTGACCTTTGACCCCCACCTGGGGCCTCTCACAAGCCCATGGTAACTCTTGGCAGGGGCTCTGTGCTGTTTTCTCAATGACTGGCCTTGTGCCCTCCTCTGACCAGCAGGGACAAGGATGGGTGAGGAGGTAACGGACTGGAGTTGGGCGGGGCTGGGGGAGGCTGGAGAACTTTGCTGTGTCCTGGCAGCACAGGCCAGGCCAGACGGGTACCTGGGTTGAGGGAGTGGGGAGTGGTGCTCTCTCTCTCATCTTCCCTGGGCAAGCCCTGGGCACATCAGGCATGGAGGGAGGATGTGAGGAGCGAGAGGGTGGGGCCTGGGTACCTCGTTCATCATCGTTCAGAGGACTGATACTGTGGTGCATCTGGAGTATTGTGAAATGGCCCAGAACCCAGATGCCAGGGAGTCTGAATTCAAATCCTGCTTCTTCTTTTTATGGCCTTTTTTTATGGGCCTTAGGCGAGTTATTTCACTTCTTGGCACTTCCCTTTTCTTAGTGGGAAAGTGGGCATAATAAGAATGCTTTCTTACCAGACTGTTCTGAGGATTAAATTAGATGATGCACTTGAAGCATTTAGGACTGTGAAGTTACAAAGTAAATGCTCAATAAATGTTGGTGATCCTTCTCATTTTATTAGTCAGAGCTCTTCACAGGAACTTTTGACCCTCCCAGGGTTTTAGCATGGAAAGAATTGATAGTGAGAAGAGGGAGTGTGGGGGTGGGGAAGAGACAGCCTTTCCACACTCCAGATTCCTGGATTCTAATACCCCTCTAGACCCACTGTTTGCTACCTCCGTTTCCCCATTGTTGGTGCTTGCTGACTTCTTGATTGCAAGTTTGCCAAATAGCCAGGGGCCTGGAGAAGGCCCAGGGAGCTTAGGACACGTCTCCCTCGCTATCTTCAGGCTTCTCAGGGCCAGCCCTCCTCCCTGAGGCTGTTTGCTCAGTTCTGCTCCAGCACTCCTCCCACTGCCCCATCCCCTGCTGCTCTGCTCTCACCAGGCAAACAAGACATTCCGTCCTTAAATGGCTTAAATGGCCGCCTCCTCTCCTTCCTGGCCTAGGGGTCAGGGACCTGGCTTGGGGAGCGAAGTGTCAGTGTGGAGCTGTGACCTGGATGGCAGCTGTTAGGAACGCCTCAGGGCCTTGGGCCCCCGGATTCCCTGTGCCCTGCCGGGGCATTTCCCTGAGGGGCAGTGCCCAGGCCTATGATAATGTGGGGGAGCCCTGAGGGGCGTGTTTGGCACCTGCTGGACACAGATGGTCAGGGAGGGGGCATGCTGAAGCCCAGAAGGGGAGTGGAGTAATATCAGCATCCACAGCGGTCCAAGGGACACCTCCAGAGTCCCTCCCTGAGCTGCAAGGGGGAGTGTGGACACTAGGAAAAGTTCTGCCTTAACCCTGTGTGCTGGCAAGGGAGAATGCTGAGTGGGGCCAGGCGGCCAGGGCTCCTATAGGCCCTGGGGTGAGAGTGGGATGGTGGAGGGGCTGAGGCTTGGGAGCTTCTGGATGAGGAGCCCAGGAGTGGGCGGCAGGGATGGGGTGCCCACAATGAGGTGTGGAAGCTATGCAGACAGGTGGGTAAAATCTTCTGGGGACTAAGATGTGGTAGAAGTGCCTAGGATCCCAGGGCCCCTGGGTCTGAGGCCTGGACTGAGCTAGCAGGTGTCTCTCTGGCGTGGTACCAAGAGGGGTGGGCTGGAGCCCCTGGCCCTGCTTACCGTGTTCCTCTGGATCCAGAGAGGACACCTCCCTTCCATGGGCCGGGGGAATGAGGGCTCAGGGTCTGCCTGGGCCGTGCCTCGCCTCATTGCTGGGCTGGCCATGCCTCCTGTGCCCAGCCCCTGGGGCCTGTTCCTTGGGCAGGCTGGGGCTATTTTTGGGATCGGGCTGGGGCTCTGGGGCTGGTTTCAGATGTTCCAATGTGAACGGGAGAAAATGGGAACAGATGGCTGGAGGGTTCCGATCAGTGGGTACTGCTGGGCGCAGGTTATTTTTAGGACCTTGTTAACCCTTTGGGGGCTTGTGGGGCCACCCGGAGAGATATAGCCCTCTCTAGTTGAGAATAGAACAGGTTTTCTCCCTGGGCCCCTACTTTCCAGAACTGCTTGTCAATTGTTCCTTTGAGATCCACGGCTAGAGAGTAGGCTTAAGCTTTCTCCCGGCCCAAGTACTACAGGGTGGACAGCCAAGGGACAGGCAGGGAGAAGGGCACCTGGCAGAGGGGAGGCTGGCCCTCTTGAAGAGAAATTCCCCTTTACTCGCCTCCTGGACTTTTGAGATGGTCCTGAGGCTAAGAGAGTGGACAGCCGCCCAGCCCCTCTCTGTTTTCATGCTGTGGGTTTGAGTGTGTCGGTGAGCCCAGGATGCCCAGGACTGTGCCAGTGGAGGGAGCTGGCCTCTGAGAGGAAGGCAGGGAAGGAGCCAGGTCTTGGTACTTGGTGCCGCTAATATGATGCCCACGGGCCCTCTTCTCTTGGACACTCACAGGCAAAATATCTGGACAGTGCCTTCCTTTACCAAATGCCCACATATTTGGGTGCCATGGCAGAAGGTAAAAATGAGGACATTAAGGCCAGAAGTGGTTCATTGAGGGCTGGTGTGTCTTAGGCATTCTGTTAGTTTCACACTGTTACCTCACTGTATAAAATTATTCTCATTTTGCAGATGAGGAAACTGAGGCTCAGAGGGATAAAGGGAAGGACAAGGCCCCATAGATGAGAAGGGGCAGGGTGTGATTGGCACTGTCTGACTACAGACTCAGTTTTGTTTTTTTTTTTTTTTGAGATGGAGTCTTGCTGTGTCGCCCAGGCTGGAGTGCAGTGGTGCATCTCAGCTCACTGCAACCTCCGCCTCCCGGGTTCAAGCAATTCTCTGCTTCAGCCTCCCAAATAGCTGGGATTACAGGTGCCCACCACCATGCCCGGCTAATTTTTGTGATTTTAGTACAGACAGGGTTTCACCATCATGGCCAGGCTCATCTTGAACTCCTGACCTCGTGATCCACCTGCCTTGGCCTCCCAAAGTGCTGGGATTACAGGCATGAGCCACTGCGCCCGGCCCTCAAACTCAGTTCTTATTCCACTGCATCCTACTGCATGCCAGGGCCCCAGCCCCAGAGGGTGAGGCCGCCAGGCACCAGACCTCCTCTGGGAGCAGCTTTACTGAATGGGTGTGGGAGAGGAGGCCTGGGGACAGGGGACCCTGCCTGTCACCGCTCTGACAATCCCCTAAGCCCTTTTTGCCTGAGGGTGCCAGGACTGACACCAGAAACCCCGTGTGGCCTTCCTGTCTCCCCTGCAGAGGATCACAGGCATACATCCTGTCTCATCACCCCCACCCCTCCCGGCCTGGCCCACGTGCCCCTGCATCCTGGAGGGTCATGACAGTCTGGATGTCAATGTGGGCAGAGCTCATGGAGCCCCCAGGTGCTGCTGGTGCCAAGAGTGTGGGCCAGCAGGCGAGGTGAGGGGCCAGGAGGATGCCTCTGCCTCTGGCTGTACCTGGGGAGAGAGCTGAGCAGGCAGGCAGGCGGGCGGGCGCTGGGTGAGGTCCCACCGTGGTGCGCTTGGCTGTGCCAGCAGTCTGCTGCACTCCATCCTCCCACAATGGCCCCATTGTTCCCAGCAGCCAGGCAGTTTGGAGGAGGTTCCTCGGCCACCCCTACCCCCCTAAATAGGGACCAGATTAACCCCTTGGAGGACTGAGGCCAGGTGAGGGCCCACAGGGAGCTGCCTTGCCCATCTCTGCCTGTTCTGGGAACCCAGGCTTGGGAAGTTACCTTCTACCCACATGAACCCAGCACCAGACCACCTCCTGAGATGGGAGCCTCCATAGGGTAGAGAGTGGCACCTGGATCATCTCCTACCCCCACCCTGGTACAGGTGCCAGGGGACAGGAAGTACCAGTGGGGCGGCGGGCAGAGACCAGATATATTTGGGCCGGTGGGGCTAATTCCAGCCACCACTGCCTGCCCTACTGGCTCCTGAGCTCCTTTCCTTCCTGTGAAACCAGAGCTAGGTTGGGCCTAGCTCAGGATTTCGGTGGATTTAAAGAGGCAGCACCATCCCTGCCAGCCTGGCTCCCTCTCCCCTGCCCAGGTAGGGTCTGGGGCAGAGAGAGGACTGGAGAGCTTCTTGCTCCTCCCTCGTCCTGGGCTAACCCCTGGCCCTTGCCTCTGTTGGGGTACCAGGCTTTTGGCACTCCTCTCTCCCAGAGCCTTGGGCGGGTGGGGTGGGCGGGGGTGGGCTGTGGTTTCCTGTGTTGGTTGTTTGTGCCTGGCCCAGAGTGCCCGCCGCCTGCCTGGGCTTCCTGCCCTGTCTTGTTTCCTTGTGCCCCCCACCCCCTCTCCACCCCTCCCCCTGTGGGAGGGAGCAGCTGGGGACTGGGTAGCTGTCTTTGGGGGCACCCCACTGCCAGGCCATGATTGCTGCCCAAGGCCCGACCACACTGACAATGACTGTAGGAGCCAAGAGAAGTGAGGTGACCTCAGGCCTGTCCAAGCAATGCCACTTGTCCCTGCGAGCTCCAGAAGGGACAGTGGGCCAGAATGGGTAAAACCACCGATTGCCCCCCAGTACCCTGTTCAACGATCCCAGACCAGAAAGGTCTGGGACCAGGAGTTTCCATGGTCCTGTGGAGCTGGGGTTGTCTGACATTACCCTAGGGCTACAGGTGGGGTGGGGCTGGAAACTCCCAGGGAAAACCTCCCAAGCAAAAATGGCTGATTTGCATGGTCTCCTTTGGCACAGGGTGGGGGGAAGTGGGGAGAGCTACTAGGAACCAGGGCCATGGGAAGGCCCCCTAAGCCTGGAAGTCCCCACATCGAGGGTCCCAGCGCAGCACCTTGGTCCTTGAGCAGATTTCCTGCTGGGCTACGAATCCTTGACCTCCCCACCCGCTGAGTCACCACCTCAGGAAGAGGAAGTGACCTGAGTGGTGGAGAGAGCTTCTGAGGTCTGAGGGGTCCTGACACCCAAGAGAAAGGGGATTTGGGACCCTGTCATCTCTGGCGCTGTATCTCCCTGAGCCAGAGGCCAAGGATCTCGTTTGCTCTGTTGTCCCCAGCAGGGTCCTGAGCCCTCGTGTCATCACAGAGGGCCCTGGCAGACAGAAGCATGGACCCTCCAAAACATTTTCTTACTGCCTCTTTGGGGTGGTTTTGAGCTAGGCAGTGACACTGGTGGGCCAGCTGGTGAGCCAAGCAGAGGCTCCCAACGTGGGGGCAGCTGGAAGCAGGCAGGTTGCCACTGGATGTGTGAACGCCTGCCCTACCTGTGGTAGTTGTGTGTGGAGCAGAGCTGGTGTGTCACACCTGGAGGCTCTGGGCATCTGAGCCTTCCTCCGCTCTTCCCCCAGCCAGGATCAGGTCCACTTTAACCCTTAGCAACCCTTAGGCTGCTGGCTCCTACCCTCACAGTCACTCAGGGTGGGGTGGCGGGTGGGGGAACGGATGGATATCTCAGGCCCTTTGTCAGGCCGCCTCCTCCGCTCCTCCGGGCACATTCATTCTGGTATGCGCCTGGCCTTCCACTCAGGTGACTTGCACCTGCTCCCTGTTTGTGAGCTTGCTACCCCTCCCCACCTAACCCCCTAAGAGGGAGGCACGGTGATGTGTTCCCAGAGCCCCATCCCTTTGCTTTCTTGCACCTCAAGGGCCCCTGGCCTGGTACTAGGAAGCCCCCTTCACTTGGTACTTCAAAATTGCATTGGACTGAGATCAGCCCTCTTGCTTCCCATCACCAGGCCTTCCAGGTGTCTTCAGAGACTGAGTGTGTGGAGGAGGAGGGGTCTTTGGGAGCTGGGGCAGACTCTTGAGGGGCAAAGTGGGGAGGTGTGAGATGGGAAAGTCCTGACTCATCCACGCTTGACTCAGCTCGCCCTGCGGCGGGGTGGGAGAGAGGGGGTGGAGTCCCAGAGGGGAGGGTGACTGAAAGAGTCTCCTGGGGAGGAGCCTAGGCCTGAAAGGCTACTGGGGAGGACTGATTTTCTAATAGTCCCTTCCCAAATTCTTACAGGTTCTCAGTTTTTGAGGCTGTGAACATAGGTAGTGAATGGCCCTTGCCGTGCCCCTCCCCCCTTATGGGGGGCCTGGGCACTGTGGCTGGAGTGTGGGAAGCCCACCTATCTGATGCAGGCTCAGGAGCAGGCTGGGGTGGCGAGGTGGGGCCACTGCAGTGTCTGGAATGAGGGTCCCCACACTGCCACGTACTGGATCTGTGACTCAAGGTCACATCACTTCCTCTTCCCAGACCTCAGTTTCCTCGTTGAAATGGGGTCGATCCTTTTGAGAATCTGCGAGTTGGTGAAGGGAGAGCCTGAGATGCATGCCAGCCAGGAGCCTGCTCAGAGCCCTGCTGTCTCCAGTGACTCCAACCTCTGCCTCTGCTCTTCCCTGGTTGTGATGGAGAAGCTGGGGGTGGCGGGCTGTTTCCCAGGCAGGTCCTGGACTTTGGAACCTTCCCCCAGGAGCCTTCCTCCCCAGAGACAGGGCTGGAGTGGCGAATGCCAATGTGCCCTAGGGTTAAGTTGGGGTTACACTCCCGCAGGGTGGCAGGTGGGGCCCCCTCACCCCGAGGTCCCCGCCCAGCCTCCAGCAGCCCCGCAGGGAGCATCAGGAGTGTGCACCCGTGTCTGGCCGGGCCTGTCACCGGGACAAGGCTCATGGGCCCAAGACTCCTCCCCTTTGACAGGGATCGACTGCTGGAGGGCGGGTAGGGGACGCGAGGGGGAGCCAGGGCTGGGGGCAACTGGGTGAGGCCTCTGTTTGTGTAAGTCTGTTGCTGTATCTATGGCCCTGTGCGTGTTTCTTTGTAACTACCAGGCTCAACTTTCTTCGGCTCTCTTGTGGCCGGCCTCAGTCTTTTCATCTGTTCAATGAGTCCGGCGCTCGCACTCAGCCCTCGGGCAGCCCCGGTGTCTGCGCGTGCCCCAGGCTATCTCCGCGGCTCCCGCTCCGGCCGGCGCTTCCCTGGCCTCCGGCGCGCCTCTAGCTTCCTGGGCTCCGTGCGTGTCTTTGTCTCCCTGTCCACGTGTGAGCTGTTGAGTGTGTGTGAGTCAGAGTTCGGGTGTCTGTGGGTCTCTGAGCCCCTGCCGGCAGCACCCGGTGCTCGCCAAGGTTTTGCCGGCTGGCGCGCGCCCCAGCCCCTGGTGGGACTAGTCCGTGTGTCTGTCCGCGCGCGGGGCCTGGAGAAGCACGCTGCAGTCCTGTTCGCCTCCCGCTCGCTGCCTCGCTGGCTGTCGCTCTCGCTCTGCCTCTCCACCCGGGCTCTGCCGAAGGGGGCGGGGTGGGGGTGCAGGGCGGGGGGAGGGGAGGCTCCTGCATTCTTGCGGTCGGGGAGGAATCCGAGCCAGCGTTACTGGTCTCCAGAAGAGCCCAGCTGCAGCCCCGGGGCCCCGCCAGGCCTCTCGCTGCCCGCCCGGGCCTGCTGGGATGGGCACGGGCTAGGCCCCGAGCTGGGGACGGGGCGGGGCGTGGCCCCCACCCCGGGCCCCCTCCACGGCTGGAGCGTTCTGGGGGTGGGGCGTGAGGGGTACCCCACCCTGGATGAGGGGCGCGTCTGGGAGCAGGAATCCCTCAAGGGGCCAGGGCAGACCTCACGGCCGCCACACGCGGTACCTTTGCTACCTAGCCTTTTAGTGAATTCTGTCTCTGCCGCCCGTCAGGGCGGGGGCTTGCTGGAGACTGCAAGCCCCCTGAGGGCAAGGTGTGGGAGGGATGGGGACAGGGCTGGCCTCCAGGATCGAGACCCCATCTCGTAATCCTTTTTTTCCAGTGCCACCCCACCCTACCCAGCTCCCTAGTCCCAGGGCTGTTGGGGCTTCCCTTCTCCCCTCCCCCTCTCACACCCCCTCCCCAAGTCACGAGTTTTCTCTTTGGGGCTTGTTGCTGCAGTCCGTGCTCCAGTACCGAGTACCTGGCTGGGCCCTGGGCACGCACAGGGGCCGTAGCCCCACTGTGTGTGGGAGCCATGAGGATCCTGGCTAACAAGACAAGGTGTGTGGGTGTCGTGGCGGGCGGGATGTGTGTGTGTGGAGTGTGGGAAGGGAAGGGCCCAGTGGTGATGGGGCCCAAGCTGTGCTGGCCAAGAGAGGAGCCGCCCTGGGCACCTGGCTCCCAGGCCACCAGTGGGCTAAAGCGGGGTTAGCATGGGAAGGCCTGGCCCGAAGCAGGAGGCGCAGCCAGCCTTAGTACCTGGGCCCGGGGGGCAGAGGGGACTGGCAGCCTGCTATGCTTGCGGCTTCTGGTCCCTTCTAGTTCTTCCCTCCTTAAAATGGTTTCAGCAGACCCCCTCCCACCCTACTGTGGGGTCCGAAGGCCGCCTCTGGCCTCAGTCTAGCTGGAGGTGGGAGCGGGAGTAGGGGGCGGTGCCTGCCTCCCTCCCCCCACCCCGGAGAAGCCGGCAGACAGGGCCAGGCGGCAGCAGCAGGACAGCAGAGCTGAAATAAATCTGAGCTGGTGTGGAATGAGGGGGGATAAATATCCTCTCCCGTGATGTGATCTTTCCAGCGGCTATTAATAGGTCTCCGGGGAGGGGGAGGCGGCGGGGGGAGCGGGCTGGAGCTTAAAGGGCCCGCAGCCTAGGCTGCAGGAATCCTTGGCTTCAAGCTGCACTCCCCATCTGCTTGACACACCGCTCCCCTCCCCCTTTCCTCCTGCTTCTGCCTGCCGGCCTGGCCTGCCAGGCCCCCCTCCTCGGGCCTTCCCCTCCAGCTGTCTGGACCAGTGGGTACCACTCCCCAGTGTGCGTTTCCCCACTGTCCCTGGGGAATGAGACCGGGGCATGTGCAGTGACCCCAGGTCCTGCGGCCCTTCTCTGCTGGTGTTGGGACATATGGGAGTTGAGGTTTGAGACCTTGGAAGGAGTCTGAAGACAGCAGATCTTAGAAGAGAGGATGCTTAAGTCTGATACAGTGGACAGGGTTGCCACAGAAGCTTGCAGGCTGATGGGTGTTGGGGCTGAGGTGGGCGAATTCTGCCAACTCTGGGCCCTGGTTTCCATTCGAATTGTGGAGGCTGGAGGGTGGAGGGTTTCCCCGTCTCCACTCCCCAAGGTGGATGAGGGCCTTAGCCCTTGTCTGAGGAAGCCATGGAGGGAAGTAGGGAATAGCTGGTGGTGGTCTTGAGATGCCACCCCTTCCCCCTACCATCCCCCATTATTAGAGGAGGCAGGATGGGGCAATTAAGTTCCAGGCATGCCTAGCCCCTAGCAAGGTTAACTTTTCACATCTCTCCTACCTTCTCCCAGGTTACCCCACCCCAGGAGGAGAGAAGCTCCAGGGAGCCCGCCGCTGTCCCCCCGCGGCCATTGCCCCCCTGCCCCAGCCAAGCCAATGCACCCAGAAAATAAATTGACCAATCATGGCAAAACAGGGAATGGCGGGGCCCAATCTCAGCACCAGAATGTGAACCAAGGACCCACCTGCAACCTGGGCTCGAAGGGCGTGGGGGCGGGGAACCATGGGGCCAAGGCCAACCAGATCTCGCCTAGCAACTCAAGTCTGAAGAACCCCCAGACAGGGGTGCCCCCTTTCAGCTCGCTCAAGGGCAAGGTGAAGAGGGAACGGAGTGTGTCTGTGGACTCTGGAGAGCAGCGAGAGGCTGGGACCCCATCCCTGGATTCGGAGGCCAAAGGTACCCCATTTCCTAATCCCCAAGGCCCTAGCATCTCCTATAGTCCAAGGCTCAGATGTTCTGGGAGATCACCTCTCTGCCCCCTGCTTGTCCAGTCCTCACCCCACATTATTCTCCAGTGTTTCTGCATGGGTACCTTTCAACACCCACCAACCAGATCATTCGGGATTGGGGCTGGCCATGGTGCCACCCATGGAGGGGCCACACAGAGTGGTCAGACTATGGATTCCTTCCCCTCCTGCTTACCCACTAGAGCTCCAGAGAGGGACAGGGAGGTGCTGTGGAGTGAGGACCAGACCCCAGACCCACACACTTCCCAGGAGCCTCCGTATCCCTGCTGGTGGGAGCCCTCTGGGAGCAGGCACTGGGGCCTGGAAGAGTAGCAGCAGCTCCCCCTCCCCGCCAGCCCTAATTAGAACCAGTTGTGGTTGGGGATTATGCTGTACTTGGTGTTGGGGGGGGAGGGGAGACAGGCATGGGGCTATAGAGAGAAATCAGAAACAAATGGTGTGGTAGGGACCACGGGCTGGCAAAGTGCCCACCATGGCCTGGGCAGTGCCCTCTAGGGTGGGGCATCTTAGAGAATGGATCTGGGAGGGACCCCGGGTGTGGGAGGATGGGGCCTCTGGGCACTCACTCTTTCCTCCATCCTGCCTGGGCAGAGGTGGCGCCCCGGAGTAAGCGGCGCTGTGTGCTGGAGCGGAAGCAGCCATACAGTGGGGACGAATGGTGCTCTGGACCGGACAGTGAGGACGACGACAAGCCCATTGGGGCCACCCACAGTGAGTGCCTGTTGATGCCAGGGTGCTGTAGCCAGTGATGTTCCAGGTGGATGGACTTGAGAGGACTGAGCCTGGGAAAGAAATGAGGACTGGGAGCCCTGGATTTGTCTCTCCCATCCCACCTCAGACTCTGTCCCTCCCTGCACTGCAACAGCCTTGCCTCTGCCTTCCAGGTGCTCAGTGGCCCCCTCTCCCTAAGGACCCTTGGTGAGGCAGAGTGGAATGGCCCCCTTACTGGTCACATCACCCACACCTCTACTCGTGAATTCCTGGCCTATGCTGCCACCTTCTGGTTAGTGGAGGCAGGGCAGTGAAGGTCCAGTGTCCCTGGGAGTGGGACAGTTGGCTCTGCTGTGCAAAGCCCTGCTAAGCCTGGGTGTGAGCTGCCACTTGGCTGTATCTCTGGTGCCCTTCCCTAACCTCTAATTGACTCCTGGCAAGTACCCAGGGTGTGTCACCAGGACAAGAAGTGGGTGTGGAGGGATGCCCACTCCTCCTCCGATTCTTTTATGAATCCGCCTGTATTTTGGCCTTCCATGAGTGATGGGGGAGAGCCAGAGGTAACCCCTACCCCTGGGAAGCTTGTACACATTTTTTCCCCCTCAAAGTTTACATCTTTTTGATGGGAGAGACATAAGAAACTAGCCAGAGAGGCTAGGTGCGGTGGCTCTCACCTGTAATCCCCAGAATTTGCGGGACTGAAGCCGGAGGATTTCTTGAGCCCAGGAGTTCAAGAACAGCCTGGCCAACATAGGGAGACCCCATCTCTAAAGAGAGAGAGAGAGAGAGAGAAAGGAAAGAAGTAAAGAAAGAAGAAAAAGAAACTAGCTAGAGACTATTAAATTGTGAATTTCTTGAAGGCAGGGACGGTAGAAATAAGAAAGAAAAGAGTACATTGACTACTTTGCTACTCTATTTTATTTAATCCTTACAATAGCCTTGTGAGGTCAGTGTTATCATAATGTCAATTACAGAGGAGGAAAGAGAGTCAGCAAATGTGATGGAGTGAGCAGACTATGTCTGTGGCCGGGGTGCAGAGGGTCAAATACCAAACCTCTACAGCTAACTGGAACCTCACAGACCATCCTGTATCGGTTCTCTCTCCCCTGGTGGTCGCCAAGCCTCTGGCTGAACCCTTTGATGATAGAACCCTTTACTGCCTCCCAGGCCAGACACCTCCCCCCATAGCCAACACCTCCAGTTCACTTATGTCACATCAGACTGCACCATTGTAGAAACTTTGTGAGTTTTATTTATTTATTGTTTAGAGACAGGGTCTCTCTCTGACACCCAGGCTGGAGTGCAGTGGTGTGATCACAGCTCACTGCAACCTCAAACTCCTGAGCTCAAGTGATCCTCCCACCTCAGACTCCCAAGTAGTTGGGGCTCAGACATGTATCACACCTGGCTATTTTTGTATTTTTTGTAGAGACAGTCTTGCCATGTTGCCCAGGCTGATCTTGAACTCCTGGTCTCAAGGGATCCTCATGCCTTGGCCTCCCAAAGTGCTGGAATTACAGGAGTGAGCCACTGTGCCTGGCAAACATAGGGAAATACAAAGTGGAAATTGCTGACATCCCATACTCAAGGCGACTATTGTAACTAATTTAGTCGTACTGCCCCTAGAGTCTTTTATTTATTTATTTATTTATTTTTGAGTTGGAGTTTCACTCTTGTTGCCCAGACTGGAGTACAATGGCGCAATCTTGGCTCACTGCAACCTCTGCCTCCTGAGTTCAAGCGATTCTCCTGCCTCAGCCTCCCGAGTAGCTGGGATTACAGGCATGCGTCACCACACCTGGCTAATTTTTGTGTTTTTAGTAGAGGTGGGGTTTCACCATGATGGCCAGGTTGGTCTCGAACTCCTGACCTCAAGTGATCCACCCTCCTCAGCCTCCCAAATTATTGGGATTATAGGCATAAGCCACCGTGCCCGGCCTGCCCTTAGATTCTTTTTTTTTTTTTTGAAACAGAGTTTCGCTCTTGTTGCCCAGGGTGGAGTACAATGACGTGATCTCGCTCTTGTTGCCCGGGCTGGAGTGCAATGGCGCAATCTCGGCTCACCACAACCTCCGCCTCCCAGGTTCAAGTGATTCTCCTGCCTCAGCTTTCCCGAGTAGCTGGGATTATAGCAATGCGCCACCACGACCAGCTAATTTTGTATTTTTAGTAGAGACGGGGTTTCTCTGTGTTGGTCAGGCTGATCTTGAACTCCCAACCTCAGGTGATCCACCCGCCTCAGCCTCCCAAAGTGCTGGGATTACAGGTGTGAGCCACCACACCTGGCCACTGCCCTTAGATTCTTAAAGAGTTCTTATTGGAGGGGTGATAGAACGTAGACATTGACAGAACTAGTTCTGCCATCAGGCTACCTTGGTTTGCAACCCAGGTTATTTCTGTTAATTTGGGAAAGGGCCTCCGTTTCCTCATCTATAAAAATATTATTTATCTCATAGGGTTCGTACAAGGAGTAAATGAGGTTATACGTATAACATGTTAGCTTTTATCGTTGTTATTGTACTAGAAAGTTCCTTGTTGGAGTAAGCCCTGCCTCTCTCCCCATAGCTTGTATCCAAGAGCCCCTTAGCAACCCTCATACATCGAGGTCAGCTCTTAAGCTCCCCCACAAATTTCTGGCTCTGCTCTTCTATGTAAAATTGGAGAGATAGGGTCTAGAGCAGGGCCATTTTGGGGTGGGTCCATCAGAGAAGAAGGTGGAAAAGAAACTTTTTCCAAAGAGGGCAGCCTGACACTGGGCCCATGGCCTGGTGGTCACTGCCCTGGCTCAATGGAGACAACTTTAGGCAGTTTGTCTCCCATTAACTGAGAATGCTGGGACTTACTATCTGTGGGCCAGGCACCGTGACTTGCTTTTCTTGGCATGGGAATGGACCTACCCACTCACCTAGACCCATTGGAGATTTTTTTCTACGCTAAGACTTACAGTCAAGTGTATAACCATGGAACAAAACTTCCCTTGGTGCTGAGGGTAGCTGGTCTGCCTTGAGAGTGTTTCCAGTATGTCAGCTTTTTGTGTTTTCCTTCCTTCCTTCCTTCCTTCCTTCCTTCCTTCCTTCCTTCCTTCCTTCCTTCCTTCCTTCCTTTCTTTCTTTCTTTTTTCTTTCTTTCTTTCTTTTTGAGACAGTCTCCCTCTGTCGCCCTGGCTAGAGTGCAGTGGCACGATCTCAGCTCTCTGCAACTTCCACCTCCTAAGTTCAAGCAATTCTCTTGTCTCAGCCTCCCAAGTAGCTGGGATTACAGGCATGCGTCACCACGCCCAGTTAATTTTTGTATTTTTAGTAGAGATGGGGTTTCACCATGTTGGCCAGTCTGGTCTTGAACTCCTGACCTCCGGTGATCCTCCCGCCTCTACCTCCCAAAGTGCTGGGATTACAGGCATGAGACACCGCTCCTGGCTCTCTGTTTTTCAAATGGATTTTTTTACTCTGTGACATTGATTTAAACTTACTGTTAAAAAATATATTTCTTTGACCTGCCCGCTGTGCAAGGAGGAGGTTAGTATTTTACATTTTATAGACGAAGAAACCGAGGCTTAGAGGGATGTCTGGTTCATAAAATCACAAAGTCAGTTAGTGGTGGGGCTGGAGTGAAAAACCATCCATCGTTTGAATCATCAGCTTGTGTACCCTCTCTGCCTTCTCCCTAACTGGGTGACTAGACTGTGTGCACATACACTTACCCAGTTTGAGGGGCAGCAGCAGAGCTCAGAGCAGAGCTTCAGAGTCCCTGCCCTGGGTTCAGTTCTGGCTCTGTACTAACTGGCTGTGTAACTGTTGTTTTTTCTTGTTTTGTTTTTTGTTTTTTTTGAGATGGAGTCTCACTCTGTCTCCTGGGCTGGAGTGCAGTGGCGTGATCTTGGCTCACTGCAAGCTCCGCCTCCAGGGTTCACGCCGTTCTCCTGCCTCAGCCTCCTGAGTAGCTGGGACTACAGGCTCCTGCCATAGCACCTGGCTCATTTTTTTGTATTTTTAGTAGAGACAGAGTTTCACCGTGTTAGCCAGGATGGTCTCGATCTCCTGACCTGGTGATCTGCCCGCCTTGGCCTCCCAAAGTGCTGGGATTACAGTCGTGAGCCACCGCGCCCGGCCTCCTCCTTTGTTAAATGGAGTGTGTGACAGGTTCCTCCCAGGGTGTGTTGATGAGATGAAATCACACCTGTTAAGTCCCCAGCAGAATGCCAGGCCCATGGGAGCCTGTGGAAAGGACACATTTTCTTTGTCCCTGCTCTCCACATGGTCACCACTCCTGCCATGATGGAAACCAGCCTGATGAGAACACCAGATAGTGACATCATATGTTCCTGTGAGCACGAGCTGTAAGGCTGTGAGCATCAGTGGGAGGGGTATCAGCTGGTCCTTCCTGCGTCTGGACCACTTAGCCCCTTTCCCTCTCCTCTCTCCTCCTGCAGATTGTAATGTAGCAGACCCAGCCATGGCGGCCCCACAGCTGGGTCCCGGCCAAACCACCCAACTGCCCCTCAGCGAGAGCAGCGTGCCAGGCGCCCCGCACGGCCCTCCTCCTGGCCTTCGGCCTGATGCCCCTGGGGGCGGGGGCGGGGGCGGGGGCGTCCCCGGAAAGCCTCCCTCGCAGTTCGTATACGTCTTCACCACCCACCTGGCCAACACGTAAGTGCCTGGTGGGCAGGTCACATCTCTCTCTCTCTCTGCCCAGCACCTCTCAGCCTGGGGTTCTGAGGGAGCCATGTGCAGGGGCAGGGTGGGGTGGGTGAGGGTGGGGCTCCCTCCTGCTCACCTCTCTGAGCTGTGGGTGCCCTCACTCTGTGCAGGGCTGCGGAGGCAGTGCTGCAGGGCCGGGCAGACTCCATCCTCGCCTACCACCAGCAGAACGTGCCCCGGGCCAAGCTTGACCAGGTGAGCGTGGTGCCTCTGTGAGCAGCAGGACGGGGCGGAACATCCCCTTACCTGTCTCATGCTCTCTTTGTCCTTCTGCAGGCCCCTAAAGTGCCCCCCACCCCAGAACCGCTACCCCTGAGCACGCCGACAGCGGGCACCCCACAGTCCCAGCCACCTCCACTGCCGCCGCCGCCACCCCCGGCCCCTGGCAGTGCCCCGCCTGCTCTGCCCCCAGAGGGGCCTCCTGAGGACAGCAGTCAGGACCTGGCCCCCAACTCAGTGGGAGCTGCCAGCACAGGTGGTGGGACTGGGGGCACCCACCCTAACACCCCAACGGCTACCACCACCAACAACCCTCTGCCTCCTGGAGGAGACCCCAGCAGTGCCCCCGGCCCTGCCCTGCTGGGGGAGGCAGCCCCCACTGGAAACGGGCAGCGCAGCCTGGTGGGCTCAGAGGGCCTGTCCAAAGAGCAGCTGGAGCATCGGGAACGGTCCCTCCAGACGCTGCGAGACATTGAGCGACTGCTGCTCCGCAGTGGAGAGACTGAGCCCTTCCTCAAGGGGACCCCAGGAGGAGCGGGTGAGGGGGGCCCACCAGCACAAGCACCCCCTCCCCCCGCCCAGCAGCCACCCACGGCCCCTCCCAGCGGGCTGAAGAAGTACGAGGAACCCTTGCAGTCCATGATTTCGCAGACACAGAGCCTAGGGGGCCCCCCTCTGGAGCACGAAGTGCCTGGGCACCCCCCGGGTGGGGACATGGGGCAGCAGATGAACATGATGATACAGAGGCTGGGCCAGGACAGCCTCACGCCCGAGCAGGTGGCCTGGCGCAAGCTGCAGGAGGAGTACTACGAGGAGAAACGGCGGAAAGAGGAACAGATTGGGCTGCACGGGGGCCGCCCTCTGCAGGACATGATGGGAATGGGGGGCATGATGGTGAGGGGGCCCCCGCCTCCTTACCACAGCAAGCCTGGGGATCAGTGGCCGCCTGGAATGGGTGCGCAGCTGCGGGGACCCATGGATGTTCAAGATCCCATGCAGCTCCGGGGCGGACCTCCCTTTCCTGGCCCCCGTTTCCCAGGCAACCAGATACAACGGGTGCCTGGGTTTGGGGGCATGCAGAGTATGCCCATGGAGGTGCCCATGAATGCCATGCAGAGGCCCGTAAGACCAGGCATGGGCTGGACCGAAGACTTGCCCCCTATGGGGGGACCCAGCAATTTTGCCCAGAACACCATGCCCTACCCAGGTGGGCAGGGTGAGGCGGAGCGATTCATGACCCCTCGAGTCCGTGAGGAGCTGCTGCGGCACCAGCTGCTGGAGAAGCGGTCGATGGGCATGCAGCGCCCCCTGGGCATGGCAGGCAGTGGCATGGGACAGAGCATGGAGATGGAGCGGATGATGCAGGCACACCGGCAGATGGATCCTGCCATGTTCCCCGGGCAGATGGCTGGCGGTGAGGGCCTGGCGGGCACTCCCATGGGCATGGAGTTTGGTGGAGGCCGGGGCCTCCTGAGCCCTCCCATGGGACAGTCTGGGCTGAGGGAGGTGGACCCGCCCATGGGGCCAGGCAACCTCAACATGAACATGAATGTGAACATGAACATGAACATGAACCTGAACGTGCAGATGACCCCGCAGCAGCAGATGCTGATGTCGCAGAAGATGCGGGGCCCTGGGGACATGATGGGGCCCCAGGGCCTCAGTCCTGAGGAGATGGCCCGGGTTCGGGCCCAGAACAGCAGTGGCGTGATGGGCGGCCCGCAAAAGATGCTGATGCCTTCACAGTTTCCCAACCAGGGCCAGCAGGGATTCTCTGGGGGCCAGGGACCCTACCAAGCCATGTCCCAGGACATGGGCAATACCCAAGACATGTTCAGCCCTGATCAGAGCTCAATGCCCATGAGCAACGTGGGCACCACCCGGCTCAGCCACATGCCTCTGCCCTCTGCCTCCAATCCTCCTGGGACCGTGCATTCAGCCCCAAACCGGGGGCTAGGCAGGCGGCCTTCGGACCTCACCATCAGTATTAATCAGATGGGCTCACCGGGCATGGGTCACTTGAAGTCACCCACCCTTAGCCAGGTGCACTCACCCCTGGTCACCTCGCCCTCTGCCAACCTCAAGTCACCCCAGACTCCCTCACAGATGGTGCCCTTGCCTTCTGCCAACCCGCCAGGACCTCTCAAGTCGCCCCAGGTCCTCGGCTCCTCCCTCAGCGTCCGTTCACCCACTGGCTCGCCCAGCAGGCTCAAGTCTCCTTCCATGGCGGTGCCTTCTCCAGGCTGGGTTGCCTCACCCAAGACGGCCATGCCCAGTCCTGGGGTCTCCCAGAACAAGCAGCCGCCTCTCAACATGAACTCTTCCACCACCCTGAGCAACATGGAACAGGGTGAGTCAATTGTGCAGGCAGGCAGGCAGGCAGCCTCTGAGCAGTGTGCCCATGCTGGGGCTGGGCAGTGAGTCGAGGCCTCTGTACTGGGGCCCAGAGGTGGATGACTCTGCTCGCGGGGCAGATAATGACAGCTGTGGGCTTTCTCAGAGGGCGTTACGTGAGTCTCAGGCATTTTGAGGGATTGTACTTGGTGCCCAGGATCGTCCCCTTGCTCGGGGCCCTGAGGCTGCAGGGATTGCTTGAAGACTGGTGGGCTCTGGAGATAGTGGGGGCCTGTGGGTGTGTCTGAAGGACCAGGTGATTTGGGGAACTGACCTCTTCCTAAACCCCCCCAATATCCACAGCCGAACTCATCTGCCCCTCCCCAGTCACCCCTGCTCTCTTTGTCTCCCCGTTTCTGTAGGTGCCCTCCCGCCTAGCGGCCCCCGGAGCAGCTCCTCAGCACCTCCCGCCAACCCTCCCAGCGGCCTCATGAACCCCAGCCTACCATTCACTTCCTCCCCAGACCCCACGCCTTCCCAGAACCCCCTGTCACTGATGATGACCCAGATGTCCAAGTACGCCATGCCCAGCTCCACCCCGCTCTACCACAATGCCATCAAGACCATCGCCACCTCAGACGACGAGCTGCTGCCCGACCGGCCCCTGCTGCCCCCCCCCACCACCACCACAGGGCTCTGGGCCAGGTGCGAGGACAGGCCGGGGCCCCAGGGAGGCCAGCTGGTGTGGGCACTGGGATCGGGTAGCACAGCTGTGGTTGTGCTGACTTTTTTGTGCTTCTGAATGCCCTGGGCATGGGGGTGGAGGCTCCGGGATGCTGTTCCCACTCACTGCAGTCATTAGTGAAATGCAGCCCAGAGCACTCGAGTGGTCTTTCCAACACCTGGTGGTGTCTGGCGACCTGAGCCAGAACTTGGTCTCTTGGCTTCTAGCTTCAGTGCCTCCAGTCCCTTCCCTCCCAGCCAGGGGAAGCCAGTGGTGAAAACTCCGACCCCTGGCACCACCTGGCTTGGGAGTGGGGAAGGCCTGAGCCCTGCACCCTCCCTAAGCTGGGCGCACCGTGCCTGACCCCCTGTCTTTATTCCCTACAGGGATCAGCAACAGCCAGCCCAGCCAGATGCACCTGAACTCAGCCGCTGCCCAGAGCCCCATGGGCATGAACCTGCCAGGCCAGCAGCCCCTGTCCCATGAGCCCCCGCCCGCCATGCTGCCCTCCCCCACCCCTCTGGGCTCCAACATTCCACTGCATCCCAACCCACAGGGGACAGGAGGGCCCCCTCAAAACTCCATGATGATGGCCCCAGGGGGCCCCGACTCCCTGAATGCCCCATGTGGCCCGGTGCCCAGCTCCTCCCAGATGATGCCCTTCCCCCCTCGACTGCAGCAGCCACATGGTGCCATGGCCCCCACTGGGGGTGGGGGCGGGGGGCCTGGCCTGCAGCAGCACTACCCGTCAGGCATGCCCCTGCCTCCCGAGGACCTGCCCAACCAGCCGCCAGGCCCCATGCCTCCCCAGCAGCACTTGATGGGCAAAGCCATTGCTGGGCGCATGGGCGACACATACCCACCGGGTGTGCTCCCTGGGGTGGCATCAGTGCTGAACGACCCCGAGCTGAGCGAGGTGATCCGGCCCACCCCAACGGGGATCCCCGAGTTCGACTTGTCAAGGATCATCCCCTCTGAGAAGCCAAGCAGCACCCTCCAGTACTTCCCCAAGAGCGAGAACCAGCCCCCCAAGGCTCAGCCCCCCAATCTGCATCTCATGAACCTGCAGAACATGATGGCGGAGCAGACTCCCTCTCGGCCTCCCAACCTCCCAGGCCAGCAGGGCGTCCAGCGGGGGCTCAACATGTCCATGTGCCACCCCGGACAGATGTCCTTGCTGGGCAGGACAGGCGTGCCCCCACAGCAGGGGATGGTGCCCCATGGCCTGCACCAGGGGGTCATGTCCCCTCCACAAGGCCTCATGACCCAGCAGAATTTCATGCTGATGAAGCAGCGGGGCGTGGGGGGCGAGGTCTACAGCCAGCCGCCCCACATGCTCTCCCCGCAGGGCTCCCTCATGGGCCCCCCGCCCCAGCAGAACCTCATGGTGTCCCACCCCCTTCGGCAGCGCAGTGTGTCCCTGGACAGCCAGATGGGCTACCTCCCGGCGCCAGGCGGCATGGCCAACCTGCCCTTCTAGAAGTCGCTGCTGGGGCTGGAGCCGGGGCAATGTTGCAAATACGATAACCTTAACAAAGTTCTTCCCCTCAATGTTGGGATGGCCTGGGTCGAGGGGTGGGGTGGAGGGGGTGGGAGGGAGCTTGCGTAGGGAGTGGCATTTGTGGAAACCAGATGTGCTGGCAGCTTAGGGGGATGTGGCAGAGTGGGGTGGGGGGATTTTGGATTGGGGTTGGTTCCATTTTGGCCACCAGGACTGCCCCTCCCCCACTCCTCCCAATTCCTATAGAGCCTCTCTATTTTACCTCTTTCCCTGCATCCCTACACCCGCCACACCCCCTTCAGCTATGCTTTTGGAGTCCTGGATGGGATCTGGGGGGAGAGAGGAAGGACAGGTCAGGTCTCCCCCAGCCCCTTCTGCTCTTGTCTCCTCGTGTCCACATTGCTGGAGCTCCACCTCCCTCTTCGTTTCTCTGCACCCCCCCCCATTTTCCTTCTGTCTTTACCTGCTTCGTATCCTTTCCCTGCTGATGTGGCTGACCCTTCTCCCACCCCTCCCTGCAGGCGGCTGGCCAGGTGGGCAGGTGCCAGCCGGAGCTGTAAATAGAGCGCTGCGCTTTTGTGCTGGTTTGTGCGTGTGCTGTATTTCTGTGTTTTGATAGAAGTCACACAAAAAAAAAAAGGATAAAAGAAACCCTTCCCCCTTCTTCAAGTTATTGCCCTCTCCATTCCCCTGGACCCAGGACGTGCGGCCCTACATGGCCACCCATTGTTTGCAGTGTCTCTGAGTCCCTAAGGGATACCATTCCTGTCCCCTTCCCAAATGGTAAAATGACGTAAATGCCCCACTCCTAAACTGAGGTCAGACCACCTAGGCTTCCACCTGGTGAGCCCTAGCAGGGCTGAGACCCCCAGGGCGGCAGCCTGTCTGCTGCTGAGTGATTCGGGGAGAACATGTGTGCACACGCACACGTGTTTGCCCACACCGGTGACACGGGGCCCTGGCTTCCCACTTTCGATGCCTGGGCGTCCCCCGCTGCTACATCTTAGCCAGAACTTGAAGTCTTTTGTCCCAGTTTGGGATGAAGGAAAGGAGGAAGAGGCGGTGGCTGTGTGGCCCCCTTGAGTGGAGCCATGGAAGGTGTAGCATGGTGCCATTGGGGCCTGTGGCTGCAGTAGCCATGGGCCAGGTAACCTCCAGGGCCCTGACTTCCAGAGGCTGCTGCCACCTACTTCTTATCAAAGAAGGGGGAGAACAGTTCATCTGAGTCAGTGCACCTCCCCTCCAGGCTCCACCCCCTGAGGATGGAATTGGGGAAACAGCATCCTGCCGCCTCCTTTCTGCCTGCCCACTCACCGGCAAGGTTGTCCCTCTGCCCAGGGCTCAGGGCCATGTACCAGATCTGTCTGTGCCCACCCAGGCACAGCCACTGCCTCCCCCTAGGCTCCCTGCTCCTCCCCAGGAGAGCTCCCCATCCGCCTTTGGTCAGAGCTGAAGCCATATACGACTGGGTGTTTGTCCCCTACTTTGGCCCCAGGAGTAAAAAACTTCTCCTTTTCTCACTTCCTTTCCTGCCTCGGGAGGTGGCAGGGCAGTTCCCTGGCTGAGGCCTTTTGCGCCCCGCCTCCAGGGCCAAGGGCCATTCTAGACAGGGTGTCTTCTACCAGGACCAGTCCCTAGCCTTCCTGGCCTGGAGGGCCTGGTCTCGCACTGGCAGCTGTAATACAAAGGGAACTTGCCCCACTTCTCCCAGCCTGGTGCTGTCCTCTCGGCCCACCATCGGCCAGGTCCAGCGCTTCCTCTGGGGCTGACAACAGGCCCCTGACTCCCCCCGGCCACCTCCCAGGGGCCATGGCCAGGGCCTCTGTGTTTGGGGGGTCACTTGCCCTTCATCCTGCCAGGCGCTTTGCCCGCCCTGCCTCAGCCTGGGCCTTGTGCCCTTGAGCCCTCCACCCCTGGCCCAAGACCCCCCAAACTGTCTGACTCTGTGTTTCCTGCCCTGAGGAGAGAGGGGTCAGATCGCAGCGGGCCGAGTGCCCTCTCCGTCCCCTCTCCTCCCACCCGCGCCACAGGCCAGCCTACTCTTCCCTCCATCCATGGCCATACCCCTAGCCATTTTGTACCATTATATAAATATATATATAAATATAAATATATAAATACAATATGTGAAGACATCTTCTTGGTTTTTATTTTGAAACAATTTTTAGGCTTGTTCCGGGGGTCTCTGTGCTGCCTGTACTGTATTGACCTGTTTTATAGGTGCCTTTTTATTAAAAAGAAAATTCAAAATCCAGCCTCTTGCCTCTTTGCCTCTGCTTCAGACTCCTCTGTCAATTAGATTACCCAGCTTGCTAGGAGATAGTCAGAGAAAAAAGGCCCGTCCCAGGTCTTCCTTGTTGTTCCCCCGTGAAGACACTCTCCCCTCAGCTACAGCTGTTATTTCCCCAATGGGACCTCCCAAGGAGCTTGGCTGCTTGGCTTGGTGGGACAAGTGCAGGGGTCCCTGACTCCCTACCCGATCAAAGGGTGGGGAGGTGGGAGGGAGTGCCCAGAACTGTGGGAGGGAGGTGGGAGGGAGTGCCTCCCACACCCCAGGTGAGCAAACAAGCACGGAGCAGCTTCCTGCGGTTCCATCTGAGTGACATCCTCACAGGGGCAGAGCACGGCTTCCTGGGGCCTGGGGACTTCCCTGCCCCAGTGTGTTTCTTGCACTTCCCTGCCTAAGGTGATGCCACAGAGGGGATGGTTGAGATGACTCCCACAGGCCCCTTCCAGTCCACCTTTCTCCATTCCGACTCTGAGTTTCCCCGGGTCTGTAGCTTGTGGGAAGGGCGTGAGGAGGGGACAAGCCAGCCTCCTTCCCCATCAGTGCCCACAACCTCCCATCCCCTGGACCCGGCCACCCTAGGAGCTCTCCACCCCAGTCCATCTCACCCAGTGGAGGGGACCACCGAGTTTCACTGATCCATGTCCCTCCTTGGGGTTGGGGAAGAAAGCTCTTTTCTTTCCTCTGTCGGGTTTCTCTCTTGCTTCTTGGTCTTTGCACTTCCTCAGGTCACTGGCTGCTCTCCAAGGGCACCTAGAGATGGCCCTGCCTGCAAACCACCCAGGACCCAGTGACATGGGGAGGACCAAGCGCTGTTTCAGTCCAAGCCAGTGGCAGCTACCTGAATTCAACCAGTCCAAGCTTCCTGTTTGGTCAAAATGGCTGCAGGCTTGGGGGCTTGGTGGAATGTCTGTATTTTTAGGAACTGAGTTGTCTGAAGGCCACACTCTGCTGCCAGCTGGCCTTTCCTCAGCCTTAACCTCCACTCATCCCCTGGTGCTCAGCTTCTCCTGGCCTTGTGGACAGGTGGGTAGGAGGGGAGAGGGGATTGGCTTCTCCTGGCCTTGCGGACAGGTGGGTAGGAGGGGAGAGGGGAAACTGTGGAGGTCAGCAGCCCTAAAGCTGATGGAGTGTGTTCTGGGAGGGACAGGCGCTCTCCGTCGGCAAGGGCAGAAGTAGAAGTTGTTTCCTGAGCGTTGGATGATTAGGATGGGAGGTACCTGAGGTTCTCTCAGCCCAAGAGGGTGCAGATGGGTAGAGACAGGCTTCACTGTGCCTTCGAGCTGCTTTCCGCTCCCTGGGCTCCAGTTGAGTCCCAGGGCTGGCAGAAGAGCTGGCAGGGATGTCCTAGAAATGGGGGTTGGTTCCTCTAGCTACCCCAGCTAAGAATACTCCTAGGACACTCTAAGCCACCGTGAGCCCTTAGGAGCCCAGCTCCTGTTGGAGGGAGCATCCAGCATCACTGCGTGCCCCAAGGAAAAGCAGCAATAAAGGGGGACACTGGGACCTAGAATGTGGTGAGAGAGGTGGCATTCTCTGACTCAGAGAGACTGCTCTTGCGCCAGCTAGGGAAGAGCTGGCACAGGGAGGCAGGGCCGGTACAGCCCAGCTTGGTCAGGAGCCGCGACAGGTCACTGCGGAACTTCACGCCGGCAAAAGTGTAGAGCATGGGGTTGAGGCAGCAGTGGGCCAGGCCCAGGAACTCACACATGGTGATGGCCACGGGGAGAGAGCCATTTAGCTCGCAGGTATTGTCCACAGCCTTCAGCCTCACCAGGGTGTCCAGGAAGATGACGATGTGGTAGGGTGACCAGCAGAGGAAGAAGATGCTCGTCACCAGGATGGCCACCCTGACTGCCTTCTGCCGCTGAGGGCGCCGCTGGGCCTGGCGCAACCTGTGCACTACCCCCACGTAGCACCAGCCCATCACCAGCATGGGCAGCAGGAATCCCGCCACGTGGTAGAGGAATCGGGAGGTGAACCAGGCATGCGTTTCGGCTTGGTTCTCTTGGGAGAAGGTGCAACGTGGCAGGGAGTTGTTGGGATGGGCTTGGCTGACTTTGGCGAAGAGAATCTCTGGCAAGGCAAAGAGGAAGCCCACCAGCCAGATGGTCCCACAGGTGATGTGGATGGAGAGGAGGCGGCGGTGGCGGTAGGCGTGGACGGCGTGGACAATGGCCAGGTAACGGTCCACAGCGATGCAGGCCAGGAGCAGGCTGCTGCAGTAGAAGTTGACTTTGTGCAAGGCAATCACAGTTTTGCAGAGGAAGGTCCCCAGGACCCAGCCCACAGAGCCCTCGGCCACGGCAAAGGGCAAGATGAAGACCAGCAGGAGGTCGGCCACGGCCAGGTGGAACAGGAAGGTCTCCGTGGAGCTGCGTGTCTGCCGGTGCCGCTCCAGGATCACCAGCACCAGGACGTTGCCGATCACGCCCAGGAGGAAGATGAGGCTGTAGGCCACGGGCACGAACACAGCCTTGAAGGAGGCCATGAGGGGCCCCTCTGTGGCAGGGCAGAGGTGATTTTCCACCAGGGAGGTGTCGTTATAGTTGTCGAATTTGTCAAATTCCAAGAACTGCAAGGGCAAGGAGACGGGAGGGTGAGGACCTGTCTTTCCTCTCCGAGAGGAACCCTAGCTCTCTTGGAGGTTTTTCCTACATAGGGTCCACTGACCAAATGTCAAGTTTCAAATTTCAATTTTGAACAAATCACTTTGTGTTTTCCAACTTGAGTTTTTTGCCTGTCAAAGGGATCGCATTCCTTAGAGTGGTGGTGCAGATGAAGGGAGGTGTGCGGGTGGCCATGCTTTGTAGGTGCTGAGGGGCTGGGCCCCATAAATCAGCTTGTGTTTTGGGGTCCTCATGTACGGAAGCCTGCAGCCTTGGGGGCTGGAGTCAATTTGGGGAATGGACCTGGTTGGTACAAGGACCCGTCTGTTTCAGTTCCGAGCAGAACAGTCGGGCACTGCAACTTAGCATCGTGCTGGGGGCTGGGGGCGGGCGGGTGCTGATGTGGCCTGCGGCTCCCTCCTCATGGGTCTCACTGTTCCTGACCGTCTCCGTTATCACTGAAATGGCAGTAATAGCCTCCCATCCGGTTCAATATGCACAACCCGCTCAAGGTATGTAATAGTATTCCTATTTCACAGATGTGTCTTGCTAAAGATCAGGTTTGTGTGAACTGACATTTATCTACTTCCAAAGCCAATACTTTCCACTGAACAACCCTGCCTGGGCTTCCTTCTAGGGGCAGCAGATGCAGGTTCCCTGCTACTTCCCATCACTGGCAACCTCCCTGCAGCTAGGAGCACTCAGAAGCAGAAAGCCCAGAGGCAGACAGAGGCAGGAGAAAGTGAGGGTGACCCAGGGAGACTGGCAGGAGAGGAGAGAGCCTACTCCAAGTGCAGGGGGCGTGCCCATGATGTCTCCGGAAGTTCCCTCCTCCCCATCCTCCTCTTCCTCTCCCCATCACCCCACCTCCATCACCCCAGCACTCAGGTTGTTTACCCAGCTAACCACAAAGGAAGACATGTGCCTGTTTTCACACCTTTCACTCACAGCTGTCCCCTGCACCTGTTCCTCCTCACCTCCCAGCTCTGTTCTTCCCACCCTCCCTACCCAAGCCCCTCCCCAGGCAATTCAAAATCAATTATAACCAACCTATGTGGGTTCAAAAAGGCAATACTATAAATGATGAGCCCCAGGGAGGCAGAGGATAGGATGGGGTACCCTGTCCACCAGGCTCCGGGTGGCTTAATGCTGCCCCCATTTTAGGAGAGCAAGGCCCCCCCACAAGGAGGGGGTGGTCACACTGGGTGCCACAGGGCTTTCTTTCCTCTCCGGAGCCACAGTTGTGGGTCACACACTCACTCCTAATGCTGAGCAGACCCATTCCCCAGCCTGGGTCTTTCCTTCTGACTCTGGGGGAATGGGGCTCTGTGAGAAGCAGGTGTGGGAGATACATCAGTGCAAGGGCAGAGCCATCTGCCAACTCTTCCCACAGCATCCCTCTGCCATTGCCTCAGTCTAGTCTTCCTTCTCTTCACGCTAACGCTCAGGAGACCATCTCTCCATGGGTCCCGTCTCCACCAGCTTCTCTACTCCTGTCCACGTCCTGCACAGAGGACGGGGTGCGTGTTCTAAAACACAAATCCCACTGCCTCAGTGTTCTGCTTAAAGTCCTTTGCCGGTTCCCCATCACCTATAAGCAGTGGTTTTCTTTTGTTTTTTGTCTTTATTTATTTATTTATTTATTTTTTTATTTTTTTTTTGAGACGGAGTCTCGCGCTGTCGCCCGGGCTGGAGTGCAGTGGCCGGATCTCAGCTCACTGCAAGCTCCGCCTCCCGGGTTTGCGCCATTCTCCTGCCTCAGCCTCCCGAGTAGCTGGGACTACAGGTGCCCGCCACCTCGCCCGGCTAGTTTTTTGTATTTTTTAGTAGAGACGGGGTTTCACTGTGTTAGCCAAGATGGTCTCGATCTCCTGACCTCATGATCCGCCCGTCTCGGCCTCCCAAAGTGCTGGGATTACAGGCTTGAGCCACCGCGCCCGGCCTTATTTATTTATTTTTTCAATTTCACTTTTTTTTTTTTTTTGAGGTGGATTTTTGCTCTTGTTGCCCAGGCTGGAGTGCAGTGGCACGATCTTGGCTCACTGCAACCTCCGCCTCCTGGGTTCAAGCAATTCTCCTGCCTCAGCCTCCCGAGTAGTTGGGATTCCAGGCATCTGCCACCACACCCAGGTAATTTTTTTGTATTTTTAGTGGAGACAGGGTTTCACCATGTTGGCCAGGCTGGTCTCAAATTCCTGACCTCAAGTGATCCACTCACCTCGGCCTCCCAAAGTGCTGGGATTATAGGTATGAGCTACTGTACCAGGTCTCAATTTCACATTTAATAACAAAGTCAACTATAAGAAAAAGTCATATTTGTGATAATGTTCGTCAGTAGAAGATTGATTGGAGTCTGGGCATGGTGGCTCAGGCCTGTAATTCCATCACTTTGGGAGAACAAGGCAGAAGGATCACTTGAGCCAAGGAATTTCGGACTGCAGTGAACTATGATCATGCCACTACACTCCAGCCTGGGTAACAGACCAAGACCCAGTCTCAAAAAAAAGAGTAGAGTAAGCCAAACTTAGTGCCATTCACACATTGCTAAATTTCAGAACTGCTGGGCACAGTGGCTCCCAGCACTTTGGGAGGCTTAGGTGGGAGGATTGCTTGAAACCAGGAGTTCAAGACCAGCCTGCACAACATAGCGAGACCTCAACTCTACAAAACATTTTTTTTTTTTTAAATAAAGTTTAGAACTAATTGCAGAACATCCCATGCAGTAGGATTCCATGGAATTTCTCTCCCAAACACACACCTTTGTTTTTGTTTTTTGATAGATAGTGTCTTGCTATGTTGCCCAGGCTGGAGTGCAGTGGCTATTAATAGGTGTGATCATAGCACACTACACCTCGACCTCCTGGGCCCAAGTGATCCTCCTCCTGCCTCAGCCTCCTGTGTAGCTGGGACTGCAGGTATGTGACAGCAGCGCCCAGCTCCAAGGACTTTCTTTAGAGTACCCATGACTGTGTGTGTGTGTCACAGGGTTCCCCTGGGGTGGAGAGTGGTGGTGTGGCTCCAGGCTCCCCTCCTTGACTTTAAACTATAGCTCTCCACTTTTGACTTGTGTAGTGCTTCACACATAAGCTTTTGTTGAAGAAAATGGTTCTACTTCCATTTGAAAACCATGGACCTGTGGGATGAAGTCTAACCTCCCCAACAGAGCCCTTATGTTCCTCCCAAATGTATATTCCTCTGACCTTTCAAACTTTGTCTTCTATTAATATATTATTGCTCTAGGTCACCCCTTGGCCTTTTCCTTCTGCCTAGCAGGTCTTTCTTTCCAAATTGGCCTATCTAATTTCTACCCTTCCTCCAAAGCCGAATTCAATCCCATCTTCCCACATCCTTGCTGGCTCCCCTCTTGGAATTCTCTCTTCTCCTTATGATGCGTGTGCATTTATTACAGCACCCAGGGTTGGGATGACCACTTTCTAACCAGATGGCAAAGGTCTTAGAAGCAGGCCTTCTGTGTCCCCCTCCCAAGGTCATGTGTTTTACATAGGACAGATGTGTGCTGACCTGCTCTGAAAGCAGTTTCCCAGAGAAGGCCAGGAGCCCTGATAATCTGAGACTTAGGCTAGTGTCTCAGCAGGGACTCACTCCGTCACCTTCTGCATTCTGCCTTCTCCCAATAACCTTGACTGCCTGGATCCTAGATCCTATCTTGACTGCTCTCTCTCTATTGGGAGCTATTTCCAGTATTGTCATTGAGCACACCCACTTGACTAATACTGGAATTCAGCAGTCTTCACGCAGAGCCAAGCCATTCATGCAGAGGGAGGAGAGCAGCAGGGCCTGGGGCGGTCAGCAGGGCTGAACTCCACCTACCTTGGCTGTGCCTGGGTGAGGGCTTAGGTCCAACCAGCCTATCTGACCCAGAAAGCCCTGGGTTTCTGTCCCTAGGGCTCCCATCTCCTGAGAACCAGATTTAGAGGGGGGTTGGGAGGGGCCTGTCTCTTCCTCCTTGCCAAGAGGTATTTGTTTGGCAGCGTCAGAGAGAGGAAGATGGGAGGAAGCTGGTTTGAGGGGTGCTGGGAACTGACGGCACATCTCAGCAGGAGGTGTCAAACAGACGTTTTGGGGGTTCAGGAGTGGCACGTGTTAAAGCCACTTCCCACACATAGGAGTTCTAGCTCCCCCAATCTCCCCCAAACTATGGAGAGAGGCAATAAAGCAAGGTTGGCTCTTTCCTCAGGAGAAGTTGAGGAATCAGGAATCCTGAATACTGTGGGGCATGTGGTGCTGAGGAAGCCCTCCAATCCCGTGCCCAGAGGGAGCGCAGGGCGGCCCGTTTGTGTGAGCGGTGTTCCCATTCTTTGACATGAAAAGCTGCAGAAACCCAAGGCCCTCATGCACACACGCACTCTGACAGCAACACCCACCTTGCATAGACACAGGTCCCAAGATGGGCCACACCAGTGTGTGGCATAGACAGGCACCCAGCAGACAACAGCCTGGTCATAGGCCAGGGCCACATGCCCCAAAGAAGGCAAGAAGCACAATGACCAGAATGAGGCTGAGTGGAGCTACAATCTAGTTAGAAAATTGCTGTGAGCACTGGGGAGGAGCAGGGGCTGTAACAGTGTCCAGTATTGAGGGGCTTAGGGGAAGGTGCGGGGTGTAAAGCGATGCAAAGTACTTGGCCTGTGGTAGGGCCCAAAATGTTACTCTTCTCCTTCCCTCCACTGTAGGATGCAGGCTCCTCCCTGGATAATTAAGTTTCCAAGCCCCACCTCACTTCTCCAAATAACGAAGCTGCCCCACTGCCCAGCACTGACCAGCATGAAGCTCAGCTCACATTTGCTAATGGGGATTCTATGTCAGCAGGTACATTAGGCAGGGGTGTCTAGCATGCCTCAGGGATCTATCCTGAGTCCCCTCCTCTTCAGCACTCTCAACCCAGCTTTGGGGGCACTCTCAGGCAACACAGAGTTCTTTACAAGCTGGAACCATGGGCCCAACCTAACCAGATGAAATTGCGTGCGGAAAATATACAAGCCAGGACTCAGGTTTAAAACTTTACCCATCCAGGGATAAGTTAGGGAAGACCAGGTAACAACAGTTCGTGAGAAACACTTGGGAGTTTGTTGCCTACAAGCTTAAGATGAGTCATGGGAGTGACGTGGCCAGCAGAAGGGCCACTGTTACCTTCATCTGTTCACCTAGAACAGATGAAGTGGGCAGCTGGCACCAGCCCAGTTTGGTTGGTCTGGACAAGGATGACCACTTTGTTGAGGGGCTTGGAAAACCCTGCCCGTGGAGAAAGTTTTCAGGTACTAGGGGTGTAGTGTCTGGGACAGAGAAGACTTGAGTCCATGAGGGCTGATGTCACGGATTGGAAAGAAACTCCATGGGCAAGAGGGCAGCAATGGACTCTTGCTGTGGGCTTCCAGGGGCAGTCCAGAAGGACTGGGCAGAAGCTGAGGGGGTAGAGTTTCAGTCAAAGGCGGGGAGAACTTTCTAACAGGCAGAACTGTCCAGCAATGAGATGGGACCCTTGGGAAGGAGAGGAATGTTTGAGCCCAAGTGTGCGGGAAGAGATTCCTGCCCTGGGAAGAAGGAGGCTGGACTCTGCCTTCAAATGCCCCTCACTCTCACTCCCAGATTTTCTGTCTGTCCTGCCCTGCCTGGAGCTGAGCTGGTTCTCAGCGTGATCTCCGTCTAGCTCAGTAGCTGGAGACTTTGCTTTTCTAGTCCATTCTGCCACCAGTGAATGCCCCAGCCTGACCTTACTTCTCAGCCTCGAGGAGGGGGCAGGGCTGCCTGCGTGCGTGGCTCACTCAGGCCGAACCCCAGGACTCCAAGGCCTGAGTCATGCTGGCCACGGGAGGTGTCTGCACACAGACGCCAGTCATTGCTCTGGCCACAGGGAGCATGCAAACTCCATCTCCTTTTATGTCCCTGTGTGGATATTCCCAGCTGAGAGTCAGGAGCTGTGAGTGGAGCCGGCCAGGGTATCTGTCATTCCAGCCTTCGGTGGCTTAAAGGGTTCAGGGGTCTGGAGGAATGAGACTGGGCTATGGGTGAGGGTGTAGGTCTGTATCCCTTAGCCCGTCTTTCTTCAGGAGGCCCACAGCCCTTAAAGACCATCTGAGACTCTGGCTTGCCATTTGTCACATCTCCCTTGCTACACCCATAGCCTTCAGGGACAAGCCTATGAGACTCCTCTTCCATCTCTTCCCACGGGTTTTGGCCATTAGAAGCAGGTACTGTGCTGGATGTGGTTTTAGGGGGAGAGTTTAAGCTACTCCAAGCCTCTGCGGCAAGTCTTGAGGCTTAAAGGGGCCCCACCTGGCACCCCAGCGTCTCTTTGCCCTTTGGATACAGGGTCACACAATCCAAGGTGCAGATAGACAGGCCTCCCAGGTGTGTGTGGCAGCCTCTTGAAACCATCTCCTGGGCTGGAAATATTTTGCCCCACCACTTCTAAAGAACGCTTCATGCCTCAAGGGTGGCTCACGCCTGTAATCCCAGTACTTGGGAAATGAGGCATGATCACACGAGGTCAGGAGATCGAGACCATCCTGGCTAACAGGGTGAACCCCCCGCTCTCTACTTAAAATGCAAAATTAGCCGGGCGAAGCGCGACGCCTGCAGTCCCAGCCACGGGAGGCTGAGGTGGCAGGACAACCCGGAGGCTGAGCTTGCAGTGAGCCGAGATCGCTTCACTGCACTCCAGCCAGGGTTGCCCAAGGTTTGTGACTGCCCCATAAAAAAAAAAAAAGAAAGAACGCTCATGCTTGTGTCCTGATTCTCAGGTCCACATACACGGCCGCTGTTGATGCCGTTCTGCTAGAGGAGTGGGATCAGCTGCAGACTGCATCCCTGGGGAAGGCAAGAGTTCCTGACGAGACTCTGCAGTCTGTATGCCTGAACCCAGATTCACTTTGACCCTGACCCATCCTCAGCCTGGCCTTGGGGCTCTCCCTCATGTCTGACCCCTCCAACCACACCCCCAGTTGGGCCTGCTCTGCTGGGGTTGCTCTGGGACTTTTGATCTGATTGGAGGGGGCGGGTGGAGAACCTCCCTTCCCCCCAGAAACAGCCTGAGCTGGTTTTGGTTCCTCTTCTTCACACCTCCATGATGAAATGAGATGGTCCACGTGGACGGGCTGTGTAGCCTGTGATGCTCTAGTCACACTGAAGTCATGATGTGTGGTAATTATCTATGGAGAGGGGTCATAGAAAGCCAGACTCTGGGGATTGGGCCAGCTTCACCCTGCGCTATAGCAGCTTCCCTTCCTGGTTGGTGTGCAGGGTGGGGCTGGAGGTATAGTTTATGACCAGCCTCTGTGGGTGCCCCAGCCCAGGCCAGGCCCTGGTTCTGTTGGAAGGAGGTTCTCAGATCAAGGTTCGCATAGGGGCTGCTCTAGGTCTGCCTGGATCTGCCTTTCCAGCAGGATGGGTCCCTGGCATGCCCACCCCAGGACCTGGAATCTTCTGGTTCCTGGCTCTCAGCCATCTAATTTTTTTTTCTATTTGGACCATTCGTTCTTGAGAATTAGCAGCCCCTCCACACCTCCCGGCCCCTGCCTTAAAGAAGTGGACATTTTAAGCGGCTCAAGTTGGTCTTCGAGTTCAACAGGACAAATGGAATACAGAATGACCAACCTGGCTTATGGCCAGGAGCCCCTAGTTCCTTTTTTTTTTTTTTTTTTCCTGGCAAGTTTGTGTAGCCAAAAGTCCCCAGTTCTTAGCCCAACATTAGAGTGTAAAACCCAGTGTTCAAGGAATATGAACCAATACTTGGTATGGGCAAGGACAAGGAGGAGACTAGGAAGCAGAAGGAGTAGAAGAACCTGGACTAATTCCAGAGGAAAATGGTGAGCTAAGAGCTTTACTGCATCACAAATCAATAAATACTTATTGAGAAGCTGCTACATGCAAGATTCTCCTGCCTGTACCACTATGCCCGGGGTTTTTGTACTGTGACACTGAGGGACAGTCTGCCAAGCTGCTCACGGCCCTTCAGTGAGTAGGTGGGGGTGGAGGAGAGGGTCTGTGTTCTGAGGGGACATTGGCCCTGGAGACAGGGTATGTAGGAGATTCGTGAAGGGAGAACGACGCACTGGTGGCTGGCTGAAGAACTCCAGAGCCCAGATGGTCCAGGACTCCGGACTCCTGGCTAGACCCTGAGTGAGGGATCCAGATATTTGAATGCCTGGCTGAGGATCACTCATTTGAGGTGTGACATGAAGCAAGTCACTAGGTCCCTTTCCCCCAGATGTAAGTTTTCTTGGGACATACCCTGCTGCCCCTGGCCCCTGCCACCACCTGTCTCTAGTAGGTCACTCAGTGAGGTGAGACGCGCAGTTAGGGGAAACTCAAGGTTTCTCAGAAGCTGGGACCTGCCAGGTCTCCAGTCGGTTACTAAGAAATCCAACTGGGTCAGGGCTCGTGGTCAGTTTGAAGCTGCAGGCAGAGGAAGACGCCCAGTAACCGAATCAGGCAAGGCCAGCGGCCGTGACTGAGGACCAGGGTGGGAGCACATTGCCCCTTTGGGGCTGCGGGTTTTTAGTCTGATTTGGGATATTGCCCAGACTCTGTGATTAGACTCAGGGCAGCTTCATAGGCGTGCAACTGGTGCAGTCACATGGGGCCTGCACCCAGCAGGACCCCTGACTTGGTTTAGTGCTCTGCTGTTGCTTTCTTGATATTTTTAATAATTTTTCAATAAGGGGCCCCATGTTTTCGTTTTGCACTAGATCCCACAAATTATGAAGCAGGTCCTGATTAGATGAATGGTCCGGCTCTGATTCTGCTTGCGATTTGGATCCGAGAGGCCAGGCTTTGGGTAGTTAGCCCTTCTGCTCACTTTCTCCCCGTGTCCTACTTCCACTTCCCAGCCTTGAGATCTGGGCAAGCGAGAGGCAGGCTTCTCCCAGCAGGTCTGGGAACACGGTTGGTGGAACTACAAAGTCCACTCTAGCTGGGGGAGCAGGAGGGAGTCAGACAATATCTCAGGGTAAGTTTGGGCCAGGAGAGTTGGTAGGAGCCAGGGTTTGGCTCCTTCATGATCTAACCCAGAATGCAGTCCCAAGACAAGTCCTCTCCCCAGGGGGAGAAAAGACCGTGAAGAAGTTTCCAAGAAACCCTTACAACCAGCCTCTGCCGTCGGCTCACAAGGAACCCTGTGTTTCTCCGGTTGAGCTGCTCCACACATACACCTTTTGGGAGCCCAGTGACGACCAGGTCAACTGCACCTCTACGCTTCACTGCAGAGACATGAGTGCTGGCAGTGTAGTGCTGGGGACCATTTTCTTAGCCCACCCAAGAAACCTTTCCAAGAATACCTTATCTCTAGAGATTCTACAACAGGTCCCAAGACATTTTTTCAGATTAACAGTTTTCTCACCCTGCTCCCCGACTCCAACCTGCTGGGATCCTCTTCCTTGCTACCATCTGTTCTCATACTTCTCAGTTTAGCACATAATTGTTGTCTAATAGCTTCCAGTGAGTGATTTTTTTTCTCTGGCCAGAGCAGAAGCTATTTGAGGGCAAAGACCAGATCCTCAACTTCTCCACCCAACATAGAATGTAGTGCCCTGATGATATAATCATATGGTAAGAGATGAACAGCTATGCATTGATTGACTGATGAGCAATGCCAGCCTCCTTATGGTAAGAAAACCTCCAAAGGTACTTTCCTGTCTAGTTCCATATTCCCACCCTAAGAGAAAAGGAGAGAAAGAATGGGGAAGTGAAGTATCCTGTTCCCGGTCACATAGCAACTCAGAGGAGGATGCAGGGCCTGAACCCATGTCTTCCAGCTTCCTCTAAAGGATGTCTACTAAGGACAGCAGCTCTCCTTATCTGCTTCTTCCACAGAATGGAAAATAAACTCTTAAAGGGCAGGAGCTGACTGACCTGTCTAGATTTTACAGATCCACAGCGGGAGAGGATTCCCACGCTGTCCCCTCTCTCTCGGACTCTGGCAGAGGATATTAGAATTCCAGGCAGGGCCTCGGCGACAGGAAGCTACCCGTGTCTACTCACCAGGTCCTCCAGGTTCTCGAGGTCCATTTCCAGCATTAGCGGGTAGTTCATGGCTGTGCCGGCTGTGAGTCACCAGACTGGTCACTGTCTGATGTTGAGAGGCTCCCCGCCAGGTGCCTCTAGAGAGGTGGCAGCCGTCAGCTGCAAATTTAAGCAAATGAGCTGCGCATCGTCTCCTGGGGCTGTAGGGCCGCGACCTGCCTCACAACTCATCACTTTTTTTTTTTTCCACTGGGTCTTTTCTGTTTTTTTGAAGAAAGAGGGAAAATCCCCCACAGCATCAGTGCTAGTCAAGCATTTCAGCTTCTTTCCCGGCAACAATTGTCTCAACTGGGGCCTATGACTAGTTTAAAGGCTGCTCTCTCTTCTCCTCCCTATACCCCCAATAAGGGGCTCACAACTTGTAATGAAACCACCACACAAAGTCAGCAGACTGATGAGGGAAACTCCTGATCAACAGAGAACAGGAGAAGAGCGCTCCCAGCAACCTCTCCTCCAAGCCACCTCCAGACCTTCATCTTCCTCACCACTAGGGTGATCAACCATTCCAGTCTGCCCAGGACTGAAAAGTCCCTTGACTTGGGAAACCCCTAAGTCCTGGCAAATCAGGGCACTTGGTCAAACTACTTGCTACCATCCTTTTGCCCAACAGGGGCAAAACCCCTTCCCTTCTCAGCTCAAGTTCAGAAAAGATAGGTTAGAATTTTTCAAAGGGAACAACAGTAAAACAACACTGGAAGACAAAAATGAAATCAACTCTGGAAGGCCGAGGCAGGAGGACTGCTTGAAGCCAGGAGTTGGATACCAGCCTGGGCAACATAGCAAGACCCGGTCTCTAAAAGAAAAAAAAAAAAGTGAAATCACCAAGAAAAGCATACAGTTACAGAGTCATTTTCTGACTCAAAAATAATGATGTTCTATCTATAAATTAACTTGGTTTGCTGATAAATTATTAACCTCATAGACTACCAGGCTAGAGAGGACTTCAGAGATCATCCAGTCTAACCCCCAATTTTTATGCAGGAGGTCCGTGAGGCTGAGAGGGAGAGCAACTTACCCAAGATCCCACTGCTAACCAGTGGCAGAGCTGGGACTTGAACTCAGGTCTTCTGACTCCACCTTTAGTGTTTTCTCTACTCCAAGCTGCCACTCTTGCAGGCGCTCATAACCTCTGTCCTTTCCCTCAACTCTGCCCTGTCTGAGGGCTGTTTCCTTTAAGAAGCCCTTTTGTAGATGTTGATCAATTTCCCTTCCAAGTCTCATTTGTGGCTTTTTCTTCCAGAAGTGGGCATTTCCTCTCTTGGTCCACAATGATGTGAAAACAATGTCTGCACGCATAGCGGCACCCACACATGGTGGCTGTTTCTTGGCCCCACCCTCACCTTTGTATCATGCTCCCTTTCAACCAAATCGCCCTTCGCTGGGATCCTACCCTTTCCAGTGCTCTCCTTCACCCTCTCCTCCATATTCACCTTCCCTCTTTCCCCTCTTCACACCTTGCTTACTGAAGATGCTTACCTCACTGCATCCCCAACAGATGTACCATTCGTTTTTTTTTTTTTTTTTGAGACAGAGTTTTGCTCTTCTTGCCCAGGCTGGAGTGCAATGGCATGATCTTGGCTCACCGCAACCTCTGCCTCCCAGGTTCAAGCAATTCTCCTGCCTCAGCCTCCCGAGCATCTGGGATTACAGGTATGCCCACCACGCCCGGCTAATTTTGTTTGTTTATTTATTTATTTATTTTGAGACAGAATTTTGCTCTTGCTGCCCAGGCTGGAGTGAAATGGCGCGATCTCAGCTCACCACAACCTCCACCTCCCGGGTTCAAGCAATTCTCCTGCCTCAGCCTCCCGAGTAGTTGGGATTACATCCCGGCTAATTTTGTATTTTTAGTAGAGATGGAGTTTCTCCATGTGGATCAGGCTGGTCTTGAACTCCCGACCTCAGGTAATCCGCCCACCTTGACCTCCCAAAGTGCTGGGATTACAGATGTGAGCCACGGTGGCCAGCCAACAGATGCATCATTCTTAGGTTTAAACAGCCTGAAGCGTTTCCAGCCTCTGTTGGTGGTATTGGGGTCGTTTCCTTGCTCTTCTCCATTCACTGCCTTTAGAAGCTGCTTTCAAGGAGGAAGGCTTTCAGGACAAGGCATCACACTTCTTCTCCAGCACTTCCAGTCCTGATACCTCCGGGAGGAAGCTGCCCCAAGGTTTCCTGTGTCCCAGGCTTGCTGGGAACTCCTCATCCTTCCATTCACCCTATTCTCAACATCCCTGCCCCTCCAATCCCTCAGCATACTCGACTTAGCCTTGGCCACCCCGGCTAGGGACACTGATCAGGAAGGAGTACAGCCTATAGAATCACAGAGGAATTGAAAGGAACTTTGAAAGATAAACCAGACTATCCTCAACCACACCCCCACCCCCAGCAAATGCAAGATTCCTGTCACTGCATCCTTATCAGATGATCACTCAGCATCAATGAATACAAACATCAATGAAGGTGAGACATTTGCTCCTTTCAATAGATCATGTTTCAATGGAGAATGGTTTCATGATTAGAAACTTATTCCTCATGATGAGTCAAAATATGTCTTCCTGTAACTCCACCCCAGAGGTCCTGGCTGTCCCTTCTGTCTGGACTGTCTAACTCTTCTTCCAATAAGCATCCTCTGAAGACAGCCAGCACATCCCGAGAGTCTTCTTGTCTCCAAAACACACTTCCACAGTGTCTTCAGTCGTTATTCGAAGACTTGGTTTCTGGGTCCTTTGACACCCTGTTTTTTGACCTCTGGGTGATTTCTGGGACATAGATAAGTCATCCTTGGGTCTATCCAAGTTCTGATGGCAAATATTGACAGGATGAAGCCAAAATCAGAACTCTGCTTCATGTCATTAGAGACCTACTATACCCAAAGGTCAGGAAAGACTTCATGGAAGTCTTGGCCACTGGAGGCTTGGAGAGAGCGAAGGCTTGGTGTGCCTGGAGGGGCGGACAGGGTGGAGAGTGTGGGACATGATGAGAACTGCTTGGAAAAAATGTGTAGAAAGAATTCCCTGGCCGGGCATGGTGGCTCACGCCTGTAATCACAGCACTTTGGGAGGCTGAGGCGGGTGGATCACGAGGTCAGAACAAGACCATCCTGGCTAACATGGTGAAATCCCATCTCTACTAAATATACAACAAATTAGCCGGGCGTGGTGGCAGGCACCTGTAGTCCCAGCTACTCAGGAGGCTGAGGCAGGAGAATGGCGTGAACCCAGGAGGCGGAGCTTGCAGTGAGCCGAGATTGCGCCACTGCACTCCAGCCTGGGTGACAGAGCGAGACTCCATCTCAAAAAATAAATAAATAAATAAAATAAAATAGAGAAAGAATTACTTGGGGCTCATGCCTGTAATCCCAGCACTTTGGGAGGCCAAGGTGGGCAGATCATGAGGTCAAGGGATTGAGACCATCCTGGCCAACATGGTGAAACCCCGTCTCTACTAAAAATACAAAAATTAGCCAGGTGTGGTGGTGCACACCTGTAGTCCCAGCTACTCAGGAGGCTGAGGCAGAAGAATCGCTTGAACCTGGGAGGTGGAGGTTGTAGTGAGCTGAGATGGTGCCACTGCACTCCAGCCTGGTGACAGAGTGAGACTCTGTCTCAAAAACACACAAACAAAAAGAACTACCTTGTGCTCGGCACATCATAGGCATTCTGTGTGTGGTGATGTGGCTATGGCAATGATGATGATGATGATGGTGATGATAGGGCAGGGGGAGGAGTGAGGAGGTGATTGAAGCATGTACTGGACAAGGTAGGAGCTGCTCTTATGGCCTTAGTGCAGTGGTACAATCAAGGCTCACTGCAGCCTTGACCTCCTGAGCTCAAGCCATCTTCCTGCCTCAGCCTCTCAAGTCGCTGGGACTACAGGCACATGTCACCTCACCTGGCTAATTTTATGTTTTTTGTCGAGACAGAGTTTCACCATGTTGCCCAGGCTGGTCTTGGACTCTTAGGCTCAACCGATACGCCTGCCTCAGACTCCCAAAGCGCTGGGATTATAGGCGTGAGCCACCATGCCCAGCAGCCATGAGTTCTAATATTGCCTTGAGAAGGCTCACAGAGTTACTGTCTCTACTAGAAACCATGATCTTACAGTCTTCACACATAAAGCCAGACTAGCTCCCTAGGATAGAGAGGGCAATGTCTAAGCTGTGATCCTTTGCCTCTGAAGGGGAGATGTCAGAGGTTCCACCTGTGTGTGACAATCTGATGGGAGAGGACCCTTCCAGGTCAAGCAGCCCAGGTTTTATTTCAGTTTGCAACTTGTTTATATTTCACCTATGCAGGATCCCAATCCCCACCCCATAGGCAGTCTAACTGAGGCTAAATTGTTTTCTAGCTTTCTCGTCAAAATGACCACCGGAGGCTGAGCCTGGTAGCTCACCTCTGTATTCCCAGCATTTTGGGAGGCCAAGGGGGGAGGATCACTTGAGCCCAGGAGTTTGAGACCAGCCTGGGCAACATAGGATACCCCATCTCTACAAAAACTAAAAATATTAGCTACACACTAGTGGTTCCAGCTACTCAGGAGGTTGAGGTGGGAGGATTGCTTGTGCCCGGGAGGTCGAGGTTGCAGCGAGCTGAGATTGCACCACTGCACTCCAGCCTGGATGACAAAGCAAGATCCTATCTCAAAAAAAAAAAAAAAAAAAAAAAAGACAAAAAGACTACTGATGCATCCGCCAAAGACTGGGTTTGTGTCTGGTTTAAGCATGGGTGGCTGCTTACATCAGCCTACGTGGATTTTTCTCAGTAATTATACTTTACAGTCCATGGATTACATTGAATTTCTATTTGTTCCAGAGATTAGATGCAATCACTTGTCTTAGAGTTCATTTTCCATATTCCACAGAAAAAGTAAGCTGTTCCACACAGTTTTGGGGTGCTGCTGTGGGGAACGGGCTGGGGTTTCCCCCTCTATTAACCTGGGACTCCCTCCCTCTCTGACCTTGCCAGAGACCTTGTTCTCTTCTTTCTCTAGGTCTTTCCTAACAGCTGAGAACAGAGCTCTCAGGTCCCCAACTCATCAGCCTCAGGAAGAGTAGAGTATGCCTCTCAGCACTGAAGGAAACTCACCATAGCACTTGCATAGCAGTCACCGGTCTACACAGTCCCATGAGAGTTTAAATTTGATGTTACTTAATCTTTATATTTCACTTAATCTTCACATTTAATTATATGTAGTCCTGGCCGGGCGCGGTGGCTCACGCCTGTAATCCCAGCACTTTGGGAGGCCGAGGCGGGCGGAACACAAGGTCAGGAGATGGAGACCACGGTGAAACCCCGTCTCTACTAAAAATACAAAAAATTAGCCGGGCGCGGTAGTGGGCGCCTGTAGTCCCAGCTACTCAGGAGGCTGAGGCAGGAGAATGGCGTGAACCCGGGAGGCGGAGCTCGCAGTGAGCCGAGATCGCACCACTGCACTCCAGCCTGGGGGACACAGCGAGACTCTGTCTCCACGCCGCTCTTCCGATCTCCTATTAGTTTCAAAAAATTATATGTAGTCCTTGAAGCAGCTTGTACAAGAGGGATTGGCATCACTCCTGGCCGTATTTTGGGGGGATAAGGAAACCGAGTCTCATTTTCTTGCTCGTGATTGCAGGGAGGGTTCGTCGCGGAATCAGAGCCTGAAGTCAGCCCTGTAGGCACCAAATCCGGGGCTCCCTCCACAAGACCCCACGGCCCTTCTCTCAGAGGCGCTGTTTGCAAAGGACAGGCACTTACCTGGCTGGCTAAAGGGAAAACTATGGCTAAGCCCTGCACGGGCTCTTCATCAGGTACTTTCGATGTGCCACGAACTATGATAGGTTTTCACAGGTCGTTTCTTTTCATCCCCTGAACAGCCTTTGAGTGTTGAGTTTTTTGTTTTGTTTTGTTTTTGAGATGGAGTCTCGCTCTGTCGCCAGGCTGGAGTGCAGTGGCGCCATCTCGGCTCACTACAACCTCCAACTCCCTGGTTCAAGCAATTCTCCTGCCTCAGCTTTGGGAGTAGCTGGGATTATAGGCACGCGCCACCACGCCCAGCTAATTTTTTTGTATTTTTAGTATAGACGGGGTTTCACCATGTTGGCCAGGATGGTCTCCATCTCCTGACCTCGTGATCTGCCCGCCTTGGCCTCCCAAAGTGCTGGGATTACAGGCGTGAGTCACCGCACCCTGCCAAGGGTTGGGTATTTTTATTACCACACTGCAGATGCGGAAACCAAGCTTCAGACAGTAATGGGAAGTAGCATGAATGTTCACAGCTCACTCAGGCAGCAGGGACCCAACACCCCATCACAAGTCAACACAGGAAGTGGGGTGGTAAAGGCTGTCATTGCCGGCAGCCGGCACCCACGCACAGCTCCTCTCTCGTTAGGAAACACGTAGAGTCCTGCAGGGGGGAAATGGGCTGCAGGTGCTGGGTAGGCACATCAAGGTTACCACAAGGTTATGGGGGCCACGAATGAGCTTGGGAACGTCAGCCTGGGGCGGGTTGTGTGGCCAGGGTTAGAGTGAGTCTGGTGCTTGGATCAGGCGCTTGTATACTGAGTACTGCAGCAGCCAGAGGGAAGATTCTGCTGGAGGAGCACTTTGTCTAACAGAGGAGGTAAAACAGACACATCATGCAAGTTGGCACGCTCGTATTCACATGCAGCCGGGCGCATTTCCAAAGCAGTGTACAAAACTCTCCCATGTTGCTAAGGTAGTGTGGGTGGAGTCAGCAGTGTGGAAGGCACAGGGAATGGGGGAAACGTGCAGCATTCCTTCACACATGAGTGCTGTGGGTGCATGTGCTGGGTAGGCTGAGTGGGTGGCAGGAGGAACGCTGCACTGGAGGCCCAGCACTTCTGCTTCCCAGCAAGACCGCTTTGAGACCAGACCCTGCCTGCTTGTGCGAAGACATACCAAACACTGAATGCCAAACAGGCATCCCTAGGGGAGTGCTCCTCACACTTTATGCCTCAGAGGCACCAGGAGGGCTTGTTACCCCAAGCCCTACCCCAAGAGTGTCTGATTCCGGAGGTCTGGGGTGGGACCTGAGAATGTGCATTTCTGACAAGTGTCCAGGTGATGCTATGCTGCTGACCTGAGAACTATACTCCTAGAACCACTGCTCTAGGCCACGCAGGACTGGCACACAGCCATATACCAATTGGTACACTCGCACCCACACAGCTTGTATTCCAACCTGGAGCTCCCAACCACCCAGCAGGGCCTTCATTCCCTCCACACAAAGGGTGCCGTACGTGACATCTCTCCAGAGCAACACAGCACCTCATACAACCAGCACACAACCCACAACAACAATGACACAACACCTCATACAACCAGCACACAACCCACAACACAGCACCTCATACAACCAGCACACAAACCCACAACAATGACACAACACCTCATACAACCAGCACACAACCCACAACAACAATGACACAATACCTCATACAACCAGCACACAACCCACAACAATGACACAACACCTCATACAACCAGCACACAACCCACAACAACAACGACACAACACCTCATACAACCAGCACACAACCAACAACAAATGACACAACACCCTCATACACAACCAGCACACAACCCACAACAACGACACAATACCTCATACAACCAGCACACAACCCACAACAACAATGACACAACACCTCATACAACAAGCACACAACCCACAACAACAATGACACAGCACCTCATACAACCAGCACACAACCCACAACAACACAGCACCCATACAACCAGCACACAACCCACAACAACAATGACACAGCACCATACAACCAGCACACAACCCACAACAACACAGCACCTCATACAACCAGCACACAACCCACAACAACACAGCACCTCATACAACCAGCACACAACCCACAACAACAATGACACAGCACCTCATACAACCAGCACACAACCCACAACAACACAACACCTCATACAACCAGCACACAACCCACAACAACAATGACACAGCACCTCATACAACCAGCACACAACCCACAACAACACAGCACCTCATACAACCAGCACACAACCCACAACAACAACAACACAGCACCTCATACAACCAGCACACAACCCACAACAACAAATACCAACACAGCACTCATACAAACAGCACACAACCCACAACACAGCACCTATCCAACCAGCACACAACCCACAACAACACAGCACCTCATACAACCAGCACACAACCCACAACACAGCACCTATACAACCAGAACACAACCCACAACAACACAGCACCTCATACAACAAGCACACAACCCACAACAACGACACAATACCTCATACAACCAGCACACAACCCACAACAACACAACACCTCCTACAACCAGCACACAACCCACAACAACAATGACACAACACCTCATACAACCAGCACACAACCCACAACAACAACGACACAACACTTCATACAACCAGCACACAACCCACAACAACAATGACACAACACCTCATACAACCAGCACACAAACCACAACAACAATGACACAACACCTCATACAACCAGCACACAACCCACAACAACACAGCACCCTCATACAACCAGCACACAACCCACAACAACACAGCACCTCATACAACCAGCACACAACCCACAACAACACAGCACCTCATACAACCAGCACACAACCCACAACGGCACAGCACCTCATACAACCAGCACACAACCCACAACAACAATGACACAACACCTCATACAACCAGCATACAACCCACAACACAGCACCTCATACAACCAGCACACAACCCACAACAACAACACAGCACCTCATACAACCAGCACACAACCCACAACAACAACAACACAGCACCTCATACAACCAGCACACAACCCACAACACAGCACCTATACAACCAGCACACAACCCACAACAACACAGCACCTCATACAACCAGCACACAACCCACAACACAGCAACCTATACAACCAGAACACAACCCACAACAACACAGCACCTCATAACAAGCACACAACCCACAAATAACGCCAATACTCCTATACAACCAAAGTACACCACTCCACAACAAAACACTCCTACAAATCCTCAGCACAATAAACCCACAACAACAATGACACAACACCTCATACAACCAGCACACAACCCACAACAACAATGACACAACACTTCATACAACCAGCACACAACCCACAACAACAATGACACAACACCTCATACAACCAGCACACAACCCACAACAATGACACAATACCTCATACAACCAGCACACAACCCACAACAACACAACACCTCATACAACCAGCACACAACCCACAACACAACATCTCATACAACCAGCACACAACCCACAACACAGCACCTCATACAACCAGCACACAACCCACAACAACACACAGCACCTATACAACCAGCACAATCCACAACAACAATGACACAACACCTCATACAACCAGCACATAACCTACAACAACGACACAACACCTCATACAACCAGCACACAACCCACAACAACAATGACACAACACCTCATACAACCAGCACACAACCCACAACAACGACACAATACCTCATACAACCAGCACACAACCCACAACAGCACAGCACCTATACAACCAGAACACAACCCACGACAACACAGCACTTCATACAACCAGAACACAACAGTTGGTTTTCCCAGAACACCGGCCTCCCTGGGCCCCACTCTGGCACCTTTGAGATTTCTGTGCTGCCTCCCAGGCGCTGACGGATTGCACCTCTACCTCTCTGGTCGGTCTCAGCTCTACTCTAATAAGTAATGCGTGAGCTCTACTAGTTAGCTTTCAGCATGTCATGTAATCCTGTCACTTTGACCATAACCCATAGGAAGAAATATATTTTATATCACAAGCTAGTTGGACATGTGTGCATGAACATATACACACAAATACACTGCAAGTTTCGTAAACACTGCTTAGTATGAGTAGCATACTCATATTTTCTACTCCTCCTCCCTCCCTCCTTTCCTCCTTCCTTTCCTTCCCTCATTCTTTCTCTCACTCTTCCTTTCTTCTCTTTTTTGTAGAGATGGGGTCTCACTATGTCACCCAGGCTGCAGCGCAGTGCCACAATTACGGCTTACTGCAGCCTCTACCTCCCAGGCTCAAGTGATCCTCCCACCTCAGCCTCCTGGGTAGCTGGGACTACAGGTGTGCACCACTACACCAAACTAACTTTTAAATTTACTGTAGAGATGGGGTCTTGTTGTGTTGCTCAGGCTGGTCTCAAACTCCTGGGCTTAAGCCATCCTCCCACCTTGGCCTCCCAAAGTGTTGAGATTATAGACGTGAGCCACCATGCCCAGCCTTCTTTCTATTTTTAATAGAGGTCAATGAATCAAACTGCTTTCATGGGTCCACACATAAGTCACAATCCCCAGTTTGAAAATTACAAATGGCTGGGCATGGTGGCTCACGCCTGTAATCCCAGCACTTTGGGAGGCCGAGACGGGCGGATCACGAGGTCAGGAGATCGAGACCATCCTGGCTAACACAGTGAAACCCCGACTCCACTAAAAAGACAAAAAATTAGCTGGGCATGGTGGCAGGCACCTGTTGTCCCAGCTACTCGGGAGGCTGAGGCAGGAGAATGGCGTGAACCCAGGAGGCGGAGGTTGCAGTGACCCAAGATCGTGCCACTGCACTCCAGCCTGGGTGACAAAGCGAGACTCCATCTCAAAAAAAAAAAAAAACAAAACACAAAACTACAAATATAACTTCTCTGAGCATTAGTTTCCTAATATGTACAATTGTAAAATACCTGCATGGCCAATTTTGCTATTAAATAATATAGTGTATGTAACAGACTTTTTCTTTCCAAATAGAAATCCTCCATAGGTTCAAAGTACTATCTCTGTCTCTCTCATACACACACACACACACACACTCATGCTTTTTTTTTTTTTTTTTTTGAGACAAGGTCTTGCTCTGTCACACAGTCTGGAGTGCAGTGGCATAATTATCGCTCACTGTAGTCTCAAACTCCTGAACTCAAGTGAACCTCCCACCTCAGCCTCCTGAGCAGCTGGGACTATAATGTCTACCATGCCAGGCTAACTTTTAATTTTTTTTTTTTCTTTTTGTAGAGATAAGGTCTTGCTATGTTGCCCAGGCTGGTCTCAAGCTCCTGAGGGAGCAAACCTCCCTCCTCAGCCTCCTAAAGCACAGGGATGTCAGGCGTGTGCCTCTGTATCAGGCCCACTCATGCTTTTTAAAGGAAGGTCAAAAAGGAAGGAACTTTGAGCAGGACTTTGAGGGAAGGGGGTCCACAGGTGGTAAAAGCACATTTTGGGGAAGGGATGGTGAGCAGTTTGTCTGGACTGGAGCAGAGGAAGATGTGGGAGAAGGCAAGGAGGGTGGATACTGAGAGGCCCAGATGAGCCTGTCTGGGCATTTGGATGGCAGAGGGGGCAACTGAGACACATGGCAGGGACTTCAGCAACAGAACTTCACGATGAAGAAGCTGGTGGTGTTTAAGGTGCTTTCCTTCCTTCCTTCCTTCCTCCCTCCTTCCTTTCCTCCTTCCTCCCTCCTTCCTTCCCTCCCTCCCTTCCTTTCTTTCTCTCTTTCTTTATCTTTTCTTTTTTGGATGGAGTGTCGCTCTCCTCACCCAGGCTGGAGTGCAGTGGCACGATCTTGGCTCACTGCAACCTCTGCCTCCTGGGTTCAAGGGATACTCCTGCCTCAGCCTCCTGAGTAGCTGGGGTCACAGGCAGCTGCCACCATGCCCGGCTAATTTTTGTATTTTTAGTAGAGACAGGGTTTCACCATGTTGGCCAGGCTGGTCTCAAACTCCTGACCTCAGGTGATCCACCCGCCTTGGCCTCCCAAAGTGCTGGAATTACAGGTGTGAGACACCATACCCGGCTAAGGTGTATTCATCTCAACTTCCAGAAAACATGTATGAATGGCTTACCAAATGCCAGGCTTCTGCAGTGAACAAGACAGACTGGCCTCATAAAGTCTCTTGCGAGGATGGTGGCGGGTCCTCAAATAACTCACCAGTTTATCATTAGTATTCCTTAAACTCCCACAACATTACAGGCCCTGAACCGGGTGCTGGGAGAGTGATGAGAAACAAAATGGAACGTGGCTTCCGCTCTGCGGTAGCTTATACCCTGGCGAGGAGGGAGGCATTAGACCCGTAAACTCCGTGCTTAGTAATAATAATAACTTATAATATCGTTAGAAAATGTGAAAGTGCTATGAAGAAAAAGAACAGGGTGCTAGGAGAGCAAATAACAACATGAACTCAATCTTCGTAAACTAATAACGAAGACTATAATACTCCCAGATTAATTTACAGTTCATGAAGCCCTCTCCCATTCTTGCTCTCGTAAGGGCCTCATCCCAGCCTGTGGAGACAGACAAGCAGGCGTTCTTGGCCTATGAAAACTAAGTAAGAGTCCATAGGTCTCATGCGTCATGTAAGTCTACTCAGTTAGTGAGGAACCCCAGCTAGTTCTGACTCAGGGCCCAGAGCTCTGTCCTCCAAGGAGCAAGAGATGAGCCAGCCCTGAGCAGGGCAGCTAGCCTGCTTGTTCTGGAGGAGAACCTCAAGACATCAAATGGTGAAAGGTTCATCTTCCCCACGTTCAGTCTCGACGGAGCCTCACAGTGAGGCTAGTGTGAAGAACTGTGGTCAGCAACGCAGAGCTTAGAGGCTCGGCCTTGGGTGGCCCAGAGTGGGGGCAGGCAGGACAGAGTGACCTTGAAAACAAAGGAGCAGGAAACGCCAAAGAATAAAGATGCTGAAGCGGCATCATCAAAGGCGGCCGTGGAACCAACTCAGCAGTGAAAGTGAGCCGGGCCTAGGGCAGAGGCGATGGGCCAACGAAACTCCTCACCGCATTCACCATCACGATTGGGGACACGATTGAGGCCGGCCCACCTGCCACATCTGCACCTTGATCACGGAGCTCCTCCGAGAGAGGTTTCCAAATGACTCGGCTCTGCTGCCCCAGGAAGGAAGCCTTCAGGGCTGCAAGGTGGGGGCCACTGGGTGGGGGCCAGGCACCTGAAAGAGAGTAACTGATGACACAGCAGTAGGGGACAGGGCTGCTGACACTGTGGGACCGGCGCTGGAGGTGGCAGAGACGGAGCAGCCACCTGGCCTTACCTACCCAAGGGGGACAATGGGAAATCCCACCAACGGCTCCTGTGAACAGAGAAGCAAGTGCCAACCCTGGCGCCACAGTTTATGTCCTCTGTAACCTGGCCCCAATTCCCTGCGTTTGTTTCTCAGATATAAATATTTATAGAATGTCTACCATGTGTTTCCAAACTTATATCCTGCTTCTCCCTTTGCGGTGCACTGTCCTCCAACCACATGAACTCCAATAGCCTTCCCTCCTCCTGCACCCTCCACCCCTCTGCTAAAGACGTTTCCATTTCTGGAATCTGGGCAGCCCTTCCCTCATATCTCTGCATGACCGAAACCTAAATATCCTCAAGGCCCATCTCAGTGCCCCTTTCTCTACAAAGGCTCTCCTCAATCAAAGTAAATGTCCCTCCACTCCCACCCCCAAACTGATCTGGCACTTTACCTGTATTTTTCACCTTGCGCTGTAGTGATTAATGTACTCTACTTTCCTAGTAGGCTATGAGAGCCTTTGGTGACAAAGCCATTTATGATTCTTCCTTCCTCCCCTTTCCTCAAGAGCTTTGCACCCAACAGGAGTATAATAATTGTCTTTGACAGACTGGCTGAATGAATGAGGAGGGAGTGAGGGTGGGGCCAGTGGAGGGTGGGGTGGGAAATCGGGCGGGTCTGAGTTTGGCTCTCCTGGGTGTTTTCCTGTGGCCTGACTGTGGTGCTCGTGCTCATCAGGAGAAGCACAGGAACTCTGGATCTCAGCTTGGATATCAGTAGCTGCGTGACAGTGGCCAGTCTCTGTCTTCTTCCCCATGTGTAAATGGCACAACCCATTTAATCTCAAAGGTTATTGTGAGGATCAATGCGTGATCAATACACAAAAACACTCAGTACCTAATAGGTGCTCAATAAAGTTTGTTGATGAATTACACAAGTGATAGTAATTTTTTAGTCTCTTTTTTGAGGTTGGGGTGGGGTGGGGTGGCCATCTGCCCTACTCTTCCTTTCAGTACAGACATCTGTGCCCTTGTCAGTCTCTCCTACTAGATGAGAACCCTGCACAGCGCCAGGCACATAGGGCAGAGCAAGCAGTCAACAGGTTTGGTGAATGGATGGATAGGCACAAGTGTGATACATAAATCAGTAGTCTCTGGAGTGTAACATCCTATTTCCGATTAAGCAAGGTGTTCTGGAAACTACAGGAGCATAAGCGGCTACTGTTGCTATTGTTCTGCCTCTGGACAAGAGGAATTCGCGTCTTCTGGGTGGTGATCCAGCTCCACAATCCTCCAGGGTCCCCTGCCGGCTGCTGCAGGGGTGCCGCTGGGAGGGAGGCTCAGCTTGTCAGTGAGGGCAGTCGCTCTTTGCTGCAGGCTGACCCAGAAAACAAACTGGTGCTTCTTGCGCCTCCCAGGCCTGTGGTGGGGAGGAGAAAGCCGCAGGGCACTGAGCCCTATGAACCTGTCCAGTGTCCAGAAAAGGGATACTGGCCAGGCTTCACGGCCCCGGAACCCACTGTTCTGGAGGCTGAGCCCTGGTCAGCTGCAGAGGGGACTCCTTGGGCTGGGCAGTGGGGAAAGAGAGCAGCTGGGGAAGTGCCCAGGGACAGGAAAGAAGGGGCCCCAAGCTGGCCTCAGCAGCTTTCTGTGCACGCAGTTTCTTCTCTGAGGTAAGCAGTTTGAGCTCATCGTAGAGAAAGTCTCAGAAATGAACAGTGCCACAAAAGTCTTGTGAAAGGCCGGTCTCTGTCATCTGAAGCTAGTGCACAGTGATGCGGTGTGTGGGGTGTGCCTTCGAGAGAAACCGGCTGTGCTGCTGCCCAGTAGCCACTGAGCTGGAAGAATTTGCCGTCAGAAGACCCTAGGGAGGCCGCAGTCTCTCTCCAGACTTTTTCTCTCCAGGCAAACTAAACTGTGGGTAACTCGCTTCCAGAGGGCTGTTCCACTCTTCCCTCTCCAAGCTGGAGATCTCTGGTGGGAGTTTCCTATAGCCCTGCTAAAGGCAGGGAGAAGCGGCGAGGGTGTTCTCTTAACCCCATCAACGTACAAAACAGGCCAAGGCTTTGGGGTGTGTGACCTGGAGCCATGTCTCAGAGGGCCCTGGGAGCTCTCCAGGCCTTTCTCCAGCCCCTACATTTGTGTTTAGCTGGAGGCAACCTGAGCCTGCACAGGAAAATAAACAGTTTCGTTGTTTGGGAAGCTTTCATTAATAACTATAGATTACACTTTCTTTAAAGGCTTTAAAGAAAACAATATGTAATCTGTAACTTTTTCTTTTTTTTTTTTTGAGATGGAGTCTCGCTCTGTGGCCCAGGCTGGAGTGCACTGGAGTGCAGTGGCGAGATCTTGACTCACTGCAACCTCCGCCTCCCCGGTTCAAGCGATTCTCGTGCGTCAGCCTCCCAGGTAGCTGGGATTACAGGTGTCTGCCACCATGCCTGGCTAATTTTTTTATATTTTTAGTAGAGACAGGGTTTCACCATGTTGATCAGGCTGGTCTCAAACTCCTGACCTCAGGTGATTGGCCCGCCTTGGCCTCCTAAAATACTGGGAATACAGGCATGAGCCACTGTGCCTGGCTTATAACTATTAATTAAAGCTTCTTGGCCGGGCACGGTGGCTCAAGCCTGTAATCCCAGCACTTTGGGAGGCCAAGACGGGCGGATCACAAGGTCAGGAGATCGAGACCATCCTGGCTAACCCGGTGAAACCCCGTCTCTACTAAAAAATACAAAAAACTAGCCGGGCGAGGTGGCGGGCGCCTGTAGTCCCAGCTACTCTGGAGGCTGAGGCAGGAGAATGGCGTGAACCCGGGAGGCGGAGCTTGCAGTGAGCTGAGATCCGGCCCACTGAACCCCAGCCTGGGGGAAAAGGGGAAATCCCTTTCAAAAAAAAAAAAAAAAAAAAGCTTCTTCCAGCATTAAAAAAAATCTAATTACGCAATATTTTCAAGTTAAAATATTTTTAAATTTAATAATTGTTAATTTTTTTTTTTGTTTTTTTGAGATAGAGTTTTGCTCTTGTTGCCCAGGCTGGAGTGCAATGGCACGATCTGGGCTCACTGCAACCTCTGCCTTCCTGGTTCAAGCAGTTCTCCTACCTCAGCCTCCCCCGTAGCTAGGATTACAGGCATGCGCCACTACACCTGGCTTATCTTGTATTTTTAGTAGAGACGGGGTTTCTCCATGTTGGTCAGGCTGGTCTTGAACTCCTGACCTCAGGTGACTGGCCCGCCTCGGCCTCCTAAAGTGCTGGAAATACAGGCATGAACCACCTCGCCCAGCCTAAATTAAAATATTTTTAAATTAAAAAATAATATTTACCCATTGTTTTTGTAAATGACTTCGCAGTAAAAGCCCTTTGATAGGGACTGTTCTGTGCACTATACAAAAGATAAAATTGGCCAGGTGTGGTGGCTCACTTCTATAATCCCAGCACTTTGGCAAGACAAGGCAGGAGGATTACTTGAGCCCAGGAGTTTGAGACCAGCCTGGGCAACATAGGAAGACCTGTCTCTACTAAAAAAAGAAACCAATCAAACAAACAAATTAGCTGGGCATAGTGGCACACACCTGTAGTCCCAGCCGGCTACTCATGAGGCTGAGGTGGGAGAATTGCTTGAGCCCAGGTGTTCAAGATTGCAGTGAGCCCTGATCGTGACAGAGTGAAGCATGAAAAAAAAAAAAAGGAAAAGGTATAGTTTTGCTTTCTTTTTTTCTTTTTTTGAGACAGAGTCTTCCTCTGTCACCAGGCTGGAGTCCAGTGGCGAGGTCTCGGCTCACTGTGGCATCTGCCTTCCAGGTTTAAGCAATTCTCCTGCCTCAGCCTCCAGAGTAGGTAGGTCTACAGGCGCGCATCACCACGCCCAGCTAATTTTTGTATTTTTTTTTTTTTTTTTTTTTAGTAGAGACGGGGTTTCACTGTGTTAGCCAGGATGGTCTCCATCTCCTGACCTTGTGATCCGCCTCCAAAGTGCTGGGATAACAGGCGTGAGCCACCGCGCCCGGCCAACCAGGCTATTCTTGAACTCCTGACCTCAAGTGATCCACCCACCTTGAACTCCCAAAGTGCTAGGATTACAGGCATGAGTCACTGTGCCCAGCCTGCTTTCTTTTTATATGAAGGATATATTATTCATGTTTTGGTAAGTTAACATTTTATTTTATTGTAGAATCAACATTACATATAATTGGAAAATAGTGGGAAAAATCAGTCATAATGTTGTGATGGGAAGTAATATAACTTTGTCCATCATCTTTTTTCTTTATTTTATATATATATGTAGATACATAGATTTTTTTTTTTTCTCTTGAGACAGGGTCTCACTCTGTCACCCAGGCTGGAGAGAAGTGGCATGATCATAGCTCACTGTAGCCTTGAACTCCTGAGCTCAAGTGATCCTCCTACAAAATTATCCCAAGTAAACTAAATAAGAAGGCTTTCCGGCCGGGCGTGGTGGCTCACGCCTGTAATCCCAACACTTTGGGAGGCCAAGGTGAGCGGATCACCTGAGGTCGGGAGTTTGAGACCAGCCTGACCAACGTGGAGAAACCCCATCTCTACTAAAAATACAAAATTAGCCGGGCGTGGTGGCGCATGCCTGTAATCCCAGCTACTTGGGAGGCTGAGGGAGGAGAATCACTTAAACCTGGGAGACAGAGGTTGTGGTGAGCCAAGATCGTGCCATTGCCCTCCAGCCTGGGCTTTCCATGAACTGGACAATTGTTGGAAACCAAGTGGATGTGGGGTTGCTAGCTGATTCCAATATGTGCCTAGAATGAGAATACTGATCCAGATTTTTACATTACCCATTTCTCTTGTTTCAGCTGAGCTGCAGTCAGAGATCACTGATTGGTTCACAGGAATAAGCAGGTGAGTTTAAATTGCAGAAAAAAGCTCAAAAACAACTGATAACACTAGAATCTAATAACAGATGTGCCATAGTTTCCGAAACATATTTTTTTCTCTCTCTCTCCAGTCTCCCATGGAGACTGGTCATGGTAAGACCAACTTGCTTTATTATATTCGGTCTGTGTAAATTCCTTTCCTCTTGAGGTCCCGAGATAACTTGGGGGTCCTGGGCCTGTCAGAAAGTGACATTTTTTATTTACCACAGGTGAGAAACCCTGTATAAGGACTGTGCAGACAAGGCACACGGCCAGTTTTCCCAAGGGGCTTTTATTGCCTCTATAAGTCAAGTTTGATTCCTTAAAGGAAAGCACATCATTCCATTCAAAGCCTTGGTAAAATAACCAGTTTCTCCAATTGTGTGCTGTTGCAAAAGAAAACATTCTTATCGCACTTATGCAAATAACCATATTGCCATAAGTTAAGAATACTCACAAATAGTGTCCAAATTCTGACAAAATCAGGAAAAGAAAAACAAATATGCTCCAAATTTTGTTCACAGGAGTTTACTCAATTGTTAGAAGCTGTCAATAGCTCAAAAAAGTTTTCTTGACTCCAAAGTTGGCCAATTAGTGCTGAAGTCTATTTCCTTTGAGTTGGGGGTCTCCCCAGTATAATCCCTTCATGGTTCGCCAAGAAGATGTTACTGGAAAGGGGCCCCAATCCAGACCTCAAGAGAGGGTTCTTGGACCTCACACAAGAAATAATTTAGAGCAAGTCCATAGAGTAAAGTGAAAGAAGTTTATTAAGAAAGTAAAGGGATAGGCTGAGTGCAGTGGCTCACACCTGTAATCCCAGCACTTTGGGAGGCTGAGGCTGGTGGGTCATTTGAGGTCAGGATTTTGAGACCAGCCTGGCCAACACAGTGAAACCCTGTCTCTACCAAAAATACAAAAATTAGCCAGTCATTGTGGCAGGGACCTGTAATTCCAGCTACTCAGGAGGCTGAGGCAGGAGAATCTCTTGAACTCAGGAGGTAGAGGTTGCAGTGAGCCAAGATTGCAGCACTGCAATCCAGCCTGGGTGACAGAGCAAGACTCTGTCTCAAAAGAAAGTGAGGAATAAAAGAATGGCTACTTCATAGGCAGAGTAGGCAGAACAGCTACATTTTCATTTAGCATGTTCTTAAAAATATTGTTTGGAGGTTTTCAGCATGAAATGTCAATGTTTAAAATTTCTGCCTGTTACTGTTTCCAAAATGTCAAGATAATAATTAGAGCACGACACATATCGAATCACCAAATTGCTGCAACCTACTATAAAATGAATAGTGGTCTAGGCCCTATAATAGCGAGCAGTGAAAAAAAACAGAAAGTGATTCTCATCTTCAAAGAAGTCTCATGATGACCACTTAGTGAAACAATGGTAACAAAATAAATAAGTACTAAATATATGGCTAAATCACGGATGCCATGCTGCGCCTATAATCAATGCACTTTGGGAGGCCGAGGCAGATCACCACCAGATCCAAGCACCCATCGGACAACATACACCTCACCAAAACAATTGCAAAATTAGCCAGGCTGGTGGCGTGCACCCAGTCCCAGCAGCCGCCACCAGGAGGCCAGCGGGAGGATGCCCGAGTCCGGCTGCGTGAGGCCAGAGTGAGCCAGCCCGGCACCACCGTGTCACAACAGAGTATACCCTGTCAAGGAAGAGGAGAAGGAAAGAAAAGAAAGAAAGAAAGAAAGAAAGAAAGAAAGAAAGAAAGAAAGAAAGAAAGAGAGAGAGAGAAAGAAAAGAAAGAAAGAAAGAAAGAACTTAACGAACGGAAGGAAGGAAGGAGAAAGAAGGAAGGAAGAAGAAGGAAAGAAAGAGAAAGAAAGAAAGCAGAAAGAAGGCCGGGTGCGGTGGCTCAAAACCTGTAATCCCAGCACTTTGGGAGGCCGTGAGGCGGTGGGATCACGAGGTCAGGAGGACCGAGACTATCCTGGATAACATAGAAACCCCATCTCTACTAAAAATACAAAAAACTAGCCGGGATGCGGTGGCGGGATGCCTGGGTAGTCTCAGCTTACTTGGGAGGCTGAGGCAGCAGCCCATGTGAACTGGGAGTGCAGCATGAGCTTGCAGTGAGCTGAGATCCAGCCACTGCATCTTAAGCCTGGAGACACAGCGAGACTGCCTCAAAAAATAAAAATAAAAATAAAATAAAATAAAAATGTTGTTGTTAAAAAGAAAGAAAGAAAGAAAGAAAGAAAGAAAGAAAGAAAGAAAGAAAAAGGAAGGAAGGAAGGGGAAGGAAGGAAGGAAAGGAAGGAAGGAAGGAAGGAAGGGAAGGAAGGAAGGAAGGAAGGAAGGGAAGGGAAGGAAGGAAGGAAAGAAAACAAACATTGCCAAATAGTATACCAGATAGGGGTACATGTAGCCAGAGCTTTAAAGGTGACCCAGAAACAGAGGATAGAGAGGGCTGGAACTGTCAGGAAAGACCTAACATTTCCAAGGGGACTTTTTGAGTTTTTTTGAGACAGGGTCTCGCTCCATTGCCCAGGCTATAGTGCAGTGGCACGATCTCAACTTGCTGCAGCCTCAACTTACCAGGCTCAAGTGATCCTCCCGCCTCATACTCCTGAGTAGCTGAGACTACAGGCATGCATCACCATGCCCAGTTACTTTTTGTAGTTTTCGTAGAGATGGGGTTTCACCATGTTGTCCAGGCTGGTCTCGAACCCTTGGGCTCAAGTGATCCTTCCACCTTGGCCTCCCAAAATGCTGGGATTACAAGCATGAACCACTGCACCCGGCCCAGGAGGACTTTTAAGTGAAGACCTGAAGGTGTTAAGAACATGAGACATGAGGATATCTTGGTGTAAAAGTGTTCCAGGCAGAACAATGAGCAAGTATAAAGATTCTCAGGGGCGGGAACTTGCAAGGAGGCAAGTAGGCAAAGGGTTGTGTAAAGATGACAGCAGAGAAGTTAAGGCCAGAGTATGGAAGACCTTATAAGCTCTGGCAGAGACTTTGACTTTTACTCTAAATTGAGAAGTATTGAAGGGTTCGAGGCAGGAGTAACATAATGCAACTTCTGTATAAATAGGCTCACTCTGCATGAATGCTATGTTGAGAAGAGACCATAGGAGAGTATACTTGGAAGCAGGGAAACCAAGAACCTGTTTCATTAAGCCAACTAAGAGGTGATGGTGACTTGGACCAGTGCAGTTACAGTGCAGTGGTGAGAAAGGGTATTCCAGGTATCTTTTGAAGGTAAAGCCAAGACCTTTGGATGGATGGATGACTCTGAGGACTTTGGCCTGAGCAACTAAAGGAGGGAGTTGCCATTAACTGAGATAGTTAATGAGATAAGGAAGACCTTGGAAAGAGCAGTTTTAAGGGTGGAGACCTTTTTATTTTAATTAATATTTTCCTGACCACTAGACCACCAGGGATAGGGAGTTCAGTTTTGGGCTGGGCATGGTGGCTGACACCTGTAATCCCAGCACTTTGAGAGGCCGAGGCGGGAGGATTGCTTGAGCCCAGGCGTTCAAGACCAGCCTGGAGGACATAGGGAGACCCCCATCTCTATGAAATATAAAAAAATTAGTCTGGAGTGGTGTTACACACCCGTAGTCCGAGCCACTTGGGAGGCTGAGGTGGGAGGATCACTTGAGTCTGGGAAGTGGAGTCTGCAGAGAGCCATGATTGTGCCACTGCACTCCAGCCTGGGTGACAGAGACCTTGTATCAAAAAAAGAAATACAAGAAAAGTTCAGTTTTGGGAGTGTTAGTCTAAAGATATCTACTAGGTATCTGTGTGGACCTGTCCATCAGGCAGGCTGCTATATTCCAATAAAGAGTTCAGAGCAGGGGAATGAACTTAAGATATAAATTTGGAAATGACTGAATTATAAATAGTATTTTTAAAGCAAATTGTATTGTATTGTATTGTGTTGTGTTGTGTTGTGTTGTGTTGTATTGTATTTTTGAGATGGAGTCTCGCTCTGTCGCCTAGGCTGGAGTGCAGTAGCGCAGTCTCGGCTCACTGTAACCTCCACCTCCCGTGTTCAAGCAATTCTCTGCCTCAGCCTCCCGAGTAGCTGGGATTACAGGCATCCGCCACCACACCCAGCTAATTTTTGTATTTTTAGTAGAGATGGGGTTTCATCATCTTGGCCAGGCTGGTCTTAAACTCCTGACCTCGTGATCCACCTGCCTCGGCCTTCCAAAGTGCTGGGATTACAGGTGTGAGCCACCGTGCCTGGCCCTAAATGGCATTTAAAGCCAAGGAAGTGAGTGTAGGCAGAGAAGGGATTAAGGATTGTGGCCCTGGGCACACCAAGGTTCAGAGGTTAGGGAACTATATGAATTCATTTAATCCTCACAATAATCCTCTGAGGAAATTGCTATTACTGTAGTGTCATCATTTAATTAGTGATGGACCAGGCTCGGTGGCTCACAGCTGTAATCCCAGCACTTTGGGAGGCCGAGGTGGGCAGATCGCCTGAGGTCAGGAGTTCAAGACCAGCCTGGCCAACATGGAGAAACCCCATCTCTACTAAAAATATAAAAATTAGCTGGGCATGGTGGCGCGGGCCTGTAGTCCCAGCTACTCCACTGAGGCAGGAGAATTGCTTGAACCCAGGAGGCGGAGGTTTCTGTGAGCCGAGATCGCACCACTGCAATCCAGCATAGCAACAGAGCAAGACTCTGTCTCAAAAAAAAAAGTGATTAAGTTGAGGCAAAAAGCGGTTAAATAAATTGCCCAAAGACATGCAGCCAACAAGTAGCAGAACTGGGATCTGAACCAGCCAGTCTGGCTCAAACCATCGTATATTTCACCTCTAGGCTATAATGGGTTGGTTCTGTTAAATGGCACACTTTGCAAGTAGAGAAATTGAGTCTTAGGTTAAATAATTTGTTAATATTGGTGGTTGGTGGCAGAGCCAGGATATAAACTCTCTCACTGCTTCTTTGTTTTGAGAGATCTCTGTGTTTTTGTTTTGTTTTATTTTGCTTTTTTCGAGATGGAGTTTCACTCTTGTTGCCCAGGCTGGAGTGCAATGGCGCCATCTTGGTCTCCCAAAGTGCTGGGATTACAAGCGTGAGCCACCAAGCCCAGCCAGGTCTCTGAGTTTTTACTTACTCTGCTGTGTGACCTGTGCAACATTTATTTTTTATTTTCTTTATTTTTGAGACAGAGTTTCACACTTGTTGCCCAGGCTGGAGTGCATAGGTGCAATCTCGGCTCACTGCAACCTCCTCCTCCAGTTCAAGTGATTCTCCTGCCTCAGTCTCCCGAGTATCTGGGATTACAGGTGCCTGCCACCATGCCCGGATAATTTTTGTATTTTTAGTAGTGACGGGGTTTCACCATGTTGGCCAGGCTGGTCTTGAACTCCTGACCTTGTGACCCACCCACTTTGGTCTCCCAAAGTGCTGGGATTACAGGCATGAGCCTCCGTGCCCGGCCCACCACTGGTCCTCCTTTAGTACCACCATGATGGTCTCCTGTCCCCAAACTCTCCCCCAACCCTTGTTAACCACAGCTGGTCTCCATAGCAATAAACAAACCTCCTGGATTCAGAAAGGGAAATGTATGTAAAACTGGCCAAATAAAAGTTATTAGCTTTTCTAGATAATCCCACTAGCCAGTTCTGAGATCTGAGACTAAACTATCCCACACAGAATGGCACAACTAGAACCTTGTGGTTCACAGTGTGGCCCATAGATCAGCATTGGATCTGTCAATGAGAGCTTGTTAAAACTGGGGAATCCTCGGCTCCACCCTGGTCCTATTGAATCAGAGCCTGCATTTAAAGATGATCCCCAGGTGATTGTATGCACATTACGGTCTGAAAAACACTAAACTAAAAAAATGTGAGCTCAGAAAATCCGTGGCAAGAAATGTGTGTGAAACCTATAAGAAGAAATCCACACCATTTCCCTGAGAGACAGCACGTAGCGTGTTTCTGGATAGGAATACTCAGTGGGGGGAAGATGACAGTTCTCACTCACATGGAATGGATCAAAGTGATTTTTTTTTCTACTGTCATTTTTCTTTTTCTCTACATTTTTCAAAATTGATATATCATAGTTGTACATATTGGTACATATTGTGGGGTGTGTGTGGGTCAAAGTGATTTTTGAAGTTAATTTGGGCATGGTGGCTCACATCTGTAATCTCAGCACTTTGGAAAGCCAAGATAAGAGGATCCCTTGAGGCCAGGAGTTCAAGACCAGCCTAGGCAACATAGCAAGACTCCATTTCTACAAAAAATTGTTAAAAATTTGCTGGGCTTCATGGGTGCATACCTATAGTCCTAGCTTCTCAGGAGGCTGAGTGAGGGGGATTGCTTAAGCCCAGGAGTTTGAGGCTGCAGTGAGCTATGATAGCGCCACTGCACTCCAGCTTAGGTGACAGAGCAAGACCCTGTCTCTAAAAAAATATATAAAATAAACAGACAAGAATAGGATTATTTTTCTTTTGGAAAATAAATATAGCAAGGAAGGATTTTCTCTATCAGAAATTATGTTAAGCTGTGTGTAGTGGCTCGCACCTATAATCCCAGCACTTTGGGAGGCCAAGATGGGCAGATCACCTGAAATCAGGAGTTCAAGACTAGACTGGACAATATGATAAAACCCCCGTCTCTACTAAATAAATAAGTAAAAAAATAAAAATAAAAATAGCCAGGCATGGTGGCGCATGCCTGTAATTCCAACTACTCGGGAGGCTGAGGCAGGAGAATTGCTTGAACCCAGGAGACGGAGGTTGCAGTGAGCTGAGATTGCACCACTGAACTCCAGCCTGGGCAACAGAGCAAGACTCCATCTCAAAAAAAAAAAAAAAAAAAAAAAAAGAAAAGAAATGATGTTAAGAGGAATTCAGGTTCTGGAGAAAGAAAATCTGGGTTTGAATCGGACCTTGCCACTTCCTGAACGTGTCACTGCTATGGACTGCTTGGTGTCTCCTCAGATTCACATATTGAGGCCCTCCTCTTCTCCCCGTCTCCTTTCCCCAGCCCCTGCCCAGCACAAAGGAAAGGGCACTTCCTGAAGACACAGTGAGAAGGTGGCCATCTGCAAACCAGGGAGAAAGGCCTTGCCCAAAGCTGAACCCTGCCAGAACCTTGATCTTGGACATTCCAGCCTCCAGAACTGTGAGAAGATATTAATATATTTCTATTGTACAAGCCACTCGGTCTGTAATATTTTGTTATGGCAGCCTGAACAGACTAAGGCTGCCATCTTGGGAAAGCTTCCTAACATCTTATGGCCTCTGTTTCTTCCTCCTGTAAAATGGGAGTAAGAATATCATTTACAGCATCCTTATGAGTATTAAAGGAAATAGCATATGTCAAACACTCAGCAGAATGCCTGGCCCATAACATTTGTTCAACAAATGGCAATTACAGTGGTAACAACTGCAGCACTGGGCAAAAATCTGTAGAAAGACCAATGGAACAGAACAGATAACCCAGAAACAGACCTCAGCATTTCCATAAGCTCCAGGAGTGCAGAGAAAGTCTATGTTTGTATTCGCCATTGTGTCATTTTCCCCATGCCTAACATATGTAGGGCATACAGGAAGTGCTTAGAAAGTATATATTGTATTAGAATTTAATACACATGGCTGGGCATGGTGGCTTACACCTGTAATCCCAGCACTTTAGAAGGCCCAGGTGGGAGAATGACGTGAGCTCAGAAGTCCGAGACGAACCTGGGCAACATCGTGAAACCCCATCTGTACAAAAAATACAAAACTTAGCCAGGCATGGTGGCATGTGCCTGTAGCCCCAGCTTAAGCCTGGGAGGTTGAGGCTGCGGTGGGCTGAGATTGTGCCACTGCACTCTAGCTTGGGCTATAAAGTGAGACTCAGTCTCAGAAAAAACCCCAAAATGTAACACATGATAAAGAAGGACTCATAAATCAGTGGTGAAAGAGAGGACTAGTCTTTTAATAATACTGGGAAAATTGCTTATAGTTTTAGACTAAAATAACCAGATTTTATTATTTCATTTTATAAAGAGGCTTTTAAACTTTTTTGGACTATGACCCACAGTAAGAGATATGTGGAACATCTCAGCTGAATATAAATTAAAAATCAAAACAAAAGTTTATAAAGCAATATTTATCCTTATTATGTCAGATGGACTCTGATCTATTCTATTCTATTCTATTCCATTCCTATATTATGAAAAAGAAAATTCCAGGCCGGGTTCGGTGGCTCACGCCTGTAATCCCTGCACTTTGGGAGGCTGAGGCGGGTGGAACACGAGGTCAGGAGATTGAGACCATCCTGGCCAACACGGTGAAACCCCATCTCTACTAAAAATACAAAAAAAAAAATTAGCCGGGTGAGGTGGTGGGAGCCTGTAGTCCCAACTATTCGGGAGGCTGAGGCAGGAGAATGGCGTGAACCCGGGAGGTGGAGCTTGCAGTGAGCCGAGATCGCGCCACTGCACTCCAGCCTGGGTGACAGAGTGAGACTCTGCCTCAAAAAAAAGAAAAAGAAAAAGAAAAAGAAAATTCCAGCGTCTATCCAGTAAATTGATCTAATAACTCACTAGTGAATAGCTACCAGCAGTTTGAAGAATATTTCTTTTTTTTTTTTTTTTTTTTTTGAGACGGAGTCTCGCTCTGTTGCTCAGGCTGGAGTGCAGTGGCCGGATCTCAGCTCACTGCTGCAAGCTCTGCCTCCCAGGTTCACGCCAGTCTCCTGCCTCAGCCTCCCAAGTAGCTGGGACTACAGGCGCCGCCACCACGCCCAGCTAGTTTTTTGTATTTTTTTAGTAGAGATGGGGTTTCACCGTGTTAACCAGGATGGTCTTGATCTCCTGACCTTGTGATCCACCCGTCTCGGCCTCCCAAAGTGCTGGAATTACAGGCTTGAGCCACCGTGCCTGGCCTGAAGAATATTTCTTATACCAAAATTAGTTTTTAATTTAACAAAAAAAAAAATTATATGTAAATAATATGAGATTTTTTTTTTTGAGACAGAGTCTTGCTCTGTCACCCAGGCTGGAGTGCAGTGGCACCATTGGCTCACTGCAACCTCCGCCTCCCAGGTTCAAGTGGTTCTCCTGCCTCAGCCTCCTGAGTCGCTTGGATTACAGGCATGCGCCACCACACCTGGCTAATTTTTGTATTTTTAGTAGAGACGTGGTGTCACCATGTTAGCCAGGCTGGTGTTGAACTCCTGACCTCAAGTGATCTGCCCGCCTCGGCCTCCCAAAGTGCTAGGATTACATGCGTGACCCACTGAGCTGGCCAAATAATATGAGATTTTGAAATGAGAAATGACTTGAGATTTTAAACATAATGAAAAAAAAAAATAACAGAGGCAAACATCAACAAATTTGAGAACACCAACATTTTAAATATGTTGGGGACCGCATATGGCAAAGGCAGCTATGACAGACAGGATGTGGTCATCACTGGAGAGAAGAGGCCAGTTATTCTTGACATCTCTTTCTTCCTCATATTTGCTCACATGGAACCCAACAGCAAGTCTCGCAGATGCTGCCTCCATTTGTGCACTTTCTCCCTGGCCGCAGCCCTGATCTTAGTCCAGACCATCATTCTCTCACTCCGGGACTGCTGCCCTGCCTCCCAGCTAGTCTCCCTGCTTCCACTGTGCACCCCACAATCCTTTCTCCTCACAGTAGCCAGAGTCATCTTTTTTTTTTTTTTTTTTTTTTTTTTTTCGAGACAGGGTCACTATGTTGGCCAGGCTAGTCTCAAACTCCTGGTCTCAAGTGATGCTCCTGCCTCGGCCTCCCAGAGTGCTGAGATGGCAGCCATGAGCTACCATGCCCAGCCAAGAGTAATCTTTTTGAAGTATAAATTACATCACTCTGAGTAATCCAATTAAGAAACTGGCAAATGAAAAATCTTACAAGTGCTGAATCTTCTGTCTGTCTGTATTTGTATGTGTTGTGTGTGTGTGTGATGTTTATACATAAAAGAGCTCTGATAAATTGGCAGCAGGGAAGGTGAACCCCTTGAGGGGTTACAGAATCAACAGCGGGACTTGAATGTGACAGGCCAGACCTCTCTGCACTTCCACATTCCAAGGAGAAACTGAGGTGTCCAAGAATTCTAAGTTCCAGCTGGCTTCCCGGTTCTTTTTTTATTTTTTATTTTCCAAGATGGAGTTTTGCTCTTGTTGCCCAGGCTGGAGTGCAGTTGCGTGATCTCGGCTCACTGCAACCTCCGCTTCCCAGGTTCAAGGGATTCTCTGGGCTCAGCCTCCCGAGTAGTTGGGATTACAGTCACCCGCCACCACGCCCAGCTAATTTTTGTATTTTTAGTAGAGACGAGGTTTCACCATGTTGGTGACAAGCGGGCACCTGTAATCTCAGCTACTCGAGAGGCTGAGGCAGGAGAATCATCTGAACCCGGGAGGTGGACTTTGAGTGAGATTGTGCCACTGCACCCTAGCCTGGATGACAGAGGGAGACTCCTTCTCACAAAAAACAAAAAACCAAAACAAAACAAAAAAACAAAAAACAAAAGACAGCACTTTGGAGATTTCCAGGATTTTAGGAGTTGTATGCTGGGAAATGGTGATAAAGACTAAATATGTATTTCAGAATATCATAGGAGGATAAACCATATTTGGTCTAATAGTCTCTTTATAACTTGTAACTATTAGGTATATGGTCTATGAGCCTCCATCTGTATTCTTGCCCAAGCTTTGGCTTTTGGTAGAGACAGGCTTGGATGAATGGATGGAGGTCTTGGGCCAGGTTCTCCTTCTCGGGGGATCCAGGGGATACACACACACACAGACCCTTGGAGATCTTGAGCCCCAACTGAAAACTGACCCTGAAGTCTTTGAAGCTTTTATAGGAATGGAGAGGAAATGAAACCTGTCACTTCAAAGCTGAAGTTAATCCATTTTCATTCTAGGAAAACCCTCTGGAAGGGACTTTTAGTTATGTAAATGTGGAGCAGAACTCCTCTTCTGAAATGGAGATGCCTGTGGCCCTGAGGCTCCACGGAGCACTCCCTCCTCTGGTCAGCTGATGAAAGGGCCTGTGTTGTAGGCAGACAGGCGCCTCTTCAGATCAGGTTTCCGTTTAAAAATTTTGATACAGTCCAGGAATGGTGGCCCACGCTTGTAATCCCAGCACTTTGGGAGGCTGAGGTGGGTGGATCACCTGAGGTCAGGAGTTCGAGACCAGCCTGGCCAACATTGCGAAACCCTGTCTCTACTAAAAAAAAAAAGAAAAAATCAGCCAGGCATGGTGGTGCGTGCCTGTAATCCCAGCTACCTGGGAGGCTGAGGCAGGATAATTGCTTGAACCTTGGAGGCAGAGGTTGCAGTGAGCCAAGATCACGCCATTGCACTCCAGCCTGGGCAAGAGTGAGACTCAGTCTTAAAAAAAAAAAAAAAAATTGGCCAGGCGAGGTGGCTCACGCCTGTAATCCCTGCACTTTGGGAGGCTGAGGCAGGTGGATCACGAGGTCAAGAGATCAAGATCATCCTGGCCTACATGGTGAAACCCTGTCTCTACTAAAAATATAAAAATTAGCTGGGCATGGTAGCGCGCTCCTGTGGTCCCAGCTACTTGGGAGGCTGAGGCAGGAGAATGGCGTGAACCCGGGAGGCGGAAGTTGCAGTGAGCTGAGATCATGCCAATGTACTCCAGCCTGGTGAAACAGTGAGACTCTGTCTAAAAAAAAAAAAAAAAATTGATATGAAATATAATTTATACAATTAATATTTAATAAGTGATTATTATGTGCCAGATACTATGATAAGCACTTGATGTGAATTATCTCACCCAGCCTTCATAATACCCAATATTACTTTCATTATATAAATGAAATGAGCAAACTGAGGTTCATAGAATTTAAGTAACTTGTGCAGTGGGCATGCATTTGGCAAGTGACAGAGAAGGGGTTTGTACCTACATCTGACTCCAGAGCCTATTCTCTGCCTCTGTCATCCTCTGGAATTTTTTCAGGTCATTAATGGAGTGAGTGATTTTCCCAGACTGCCAAAAGGGTTTGAACCAGAGCAACTCCATCTTGAATGGAGTAAATGAGACTGGGTAAAATGAGACTCAGATCTACTGAACTACATTCCTAGGAGGCTAGGCATTCTGTCACAGGAATAGATAGGAGGTCAGCACAAGATACAGGTCATAAAGGCCTTGCTGATAAAACATGTTGCAGTTGGCCGGGTGCGGTGGCTCACCCTGTAATCCCAGGACTTTGGGAAGCCGAGGCGGGCGGATCACGAGGTCAGGAGTTCGACCTGGCCAACATGGTGAAATCTCTACTAAAGATACAAAAAATTAGTTGGGCATGGTGGCGTACTCCTGTAATCGCAGCTACTCGGGAGGCTGAGGCAGGAGAATCACTTGAACCCGAGACGGAGGTTGCAGTGAGCTGAGATCATGCCATTGCACTCCAGCCTGGGCAACAGAGAGAGACTCTGTCTCAAAAAAACTAAAACCAAAAAAAACATGTTGCAGTAAAGAAGCCAGCCAACCCCACCAAAACCAGGATAGTGACAAGAGTGACCTCTGGCTGTCCTCACTGCTCATTATATGCTAATTATAAAACATTAGCATGCTAAAAGACACACCTACCAGCGCCATGACAGTTTACAAATGCCATGGCAGCGTCAGGGAGTTACCCTCTAAAAAGTGGAGGAACCCTCAGTTCTGGGAATTGCCCACCCCTTTCCCAGCAAACTCATGAATAATCCACCCCTTGTTTAGCATAAATCAAGAAGTAACAGTAAGTATCCTTGGTGGAGCAGCTCAAGCCACTGCTCTGCCTATGGAGTAGACATTCTTTCATTCCTCTGCTTTCTTAATAAACTTGCTTTCACTTTGTGGACTTGCCTCAAATTCTTTCTTGCACGTGGTCCAAGAACCCTCTCTTGGGGTCTGGATCAGGACCCCTTTCTGGTAACAAGATTAGAATGCCATTCTTGACTGACTGAGACTGGAGCAGAGTAGGAGAAATCATCACCTTCTTGAAGTGTGTGCCAGTCGGTGCCATCCCTGCTGATCTTTGGAGGAACTTCTCTCTTGACCCAAGAGGGAAGGGATGGAATCATTTCACAACAAGGCACGAAGACACTGTCTTGGCGACAAGCAGGGAGAAGCCATGACCCTTTCTCCCTATGGGCCAGGCCAGGAAGAGTTGAGCCTCAGGTGGCCGTGCCAAGTTCCAAAGGGTGATGTTGAGGAAGACTGCAGGTGATGCTGAGATTGAGCCCGAGTGTTTTACAGAAGCAAGCAGACCCCTGGACAGGTCTCTTGACAGAGCAAACTGCTGGGGGCAAGCAATGTTCAGAGAGTCAGAGCAAATGTGAGAATGGCTGGAACAAAGAAAATGTAACTACTCCCTCCTCTACCTGCCCCTCCTCCAAGTAACCCTTAACCCGTCTGTCCCAGCTCAATGGTTACACTTCTTGACATTATGTTACAAGCTGTTGGTTCATATTTAGCTTGTGGTTGACCTAAACCACCAGATCTTTTTCATACAAACTGCTATCTGGCCAGTTCCTTCCATCCCATGCTTCTAGTACACGTGCAACTGATTTTTGCCCCCGCCTGTAATCCCAGCACTTTGGGAGGCCGAGGCGGGCGGATCACGAGGTCAGGAGATCGAGACTATCCTGGCTAACACGGTGAAACCCCCGTTGCTACTAAAAATGCAAAAAAATTAGCCGGGCGTGGTGGCGGGCGCCTGTAGTCCCAGCCACATGGGAGGCTGAGGCAGGAGAATGGCGTGAACCCGGGAGGCGGAGCTTGCAGTGAGCCAAGATCGCGCCACTGCACTCCAACCTGGGCGACTGAGCGAGACTCTGTCTCAAAAAAAAAAAATAAATAAATAAAATAAAATAAAGTAAAGCAAAACGTAAATGCAGGATATTCCACATACAATTTAATTCCGTTTGATTCTGGTCAGCTGAAATAATTAAAAGTTTTAATTCTGTCATCTTTTGTAATAATTCCCTTCCCAGTTTGTATCATCTGCCAAACTGGTAAACATTGATTATTCTGTCCTAGCAGGTAGTGAGAATGCTGAACAGGACAAAGCAGAGTCCTTTGGCATAATGCTAAAACAGGGGTCCCCAAAGTGTGGTCTGGGAATCTCAGAGGTCCCAGAGACCCTTTCAGGGGGTCTGTGAAATCTAAACTATTTTCATTTGTTGATTGGTTGTTTGATTGATTGATTGAGACGGAGTCTCGTTCTGTTGCCCAGAGTGGAGTGCAATGGCATGATTTCGGCTCTTAACACAAGCTCCACCTCCCGGGTTCAAGAGATTCTCCTGCCTCAGCCTCCCGAGTACCGAGTAGCTGGGATTACAGGCGCCTGTCACCATGCCCGGCTAATTTTTGTATTTTCGGTAGAGACAGGGTTTCTCCATGTGGGTCAGGCTGGTCTTGACCGACCTGAGGTGATCCACTCACCTTGGCCTCCCAAAGTGCTGGGATTACAGGCGTGAACCACTGCGCCCAGCCCCCAATTTTTTTTTTTTTAAAGAAAATAGGGGCTGGGCACTGTGGCTCAAGCCTGGGCAAAAATAGTGAAACTCTGTCTCAAAAAAAAAAAAAAAAAAAATCTGGACCGAGCACAGTGGCTCGTGCCTGTAATCCCAGCACTTTGGGAGGCCAAGGCAGGCAGATCCCTTGAGGCCAGGAGTCCAAGACCAGCCTGGCCAACATGGCAAAACCCCGTCTCTACTAAAAATACAAAAATTAGGCCAGGTGCGGTGGCTTGTACCTGTAATCCCAGCTTCTTGGGAGGCTGAGGCAGGAGAATTGCTTAAACCCGGGAAGCGGAGGCTGCAATGAGCCGAGATCGTACCATTGCCCTCCAGCCTGGGTGACAGAGGGAGACTCCATCTTAATAAAATAATTTTTTAAAAATTATCTGTGAACTGTTATAGTGCTTAAATGCCCTTTTCACTCTTGTTCTATCACACACACACAAAACTGTGGAGTATTCCAGACACTATAGGACGACTGATATCGCACTAGAGTACATGCAGCACCAGTTATGAGAATCCAGCTGTCTTTTATGAAGCCAGAGATGAACAAGATTTGTAAAAATATAAAACAAAGCCACTGTTTTCTCACCAACTTCTTTTTCCTTTTGGAAAACATAGTTGTGTTTCATAAAAGTGTTTGAGTATGTTTGGGCTACTACAACAAAATACCATAGACAGAAATATATAAACAATGGAAATTTATTTTTCACAATTCTGGAGGCTGGGAAGTCCACAATCAAGGTGTCAGCAATTTTGGTGTCTGGTGAAAGCCTGTTCCTCATAGATGGCTCCTTCTTTGTGTCCTCACAAGGTGTGGGGAGCAAGGAAGCTCCTTCAAGCCTCTTTAATAAAGGCACTAATCCCTTGATGAGGGTGGAGCCTTCGTGACCTAATCACCTCCCAAAGGCCCCGACTCTTAATATCATCACCTTGGAGATTAGGTTTCAACATATGAATTTTGGGGAGTATGCCAACATTCAGATCCTAGCAAAAGGTATTTATGTATGTTATTTACGTTAACACACAATGAGTTTATTATTATTTTATTCTATTTTTTGAGATGGAGTCTCACTCTGTTGCCCAGGCTGGAGTGCAGTGGCACGATCCCAGCTCACTGCAACCTCCACCTCCCAGTTTCAAGCGATTCTCCTGCCTCAGCCTCCCAAGTAGCTGGGACTACAGGTGCCCGCCGCCATGCCCGGCTCATTTTTTTATTTCCTAAAAACATTTAAGTGAAAACGTTTTTTTTTTTTTTTGAGATGGGTTGGAGTACAGGGGCGCAATCACAGCTCACCAAAACCTTAAACTCCTGGGCTCAAGTGATTCTCCCACCTCAGCCTCCCAAGCAGCTGGGACTATAGTCATGCAACACCACACCTGTCTAATTAAAAAATATATGTATTTTTTTTGGCCAGGTGCAGTGGCTCACACCTGTAATCCCAGCACTTTGGGAGGCTGAGGTGGGCTGATCATGAGGTCAGGAGTTTGAGACCAGCCTGACCAACACGGTGAAACCCTGTCTTTACTAAAAATACAAAAATTAGCTGGGCGTGGTGGCAGGCACCTGTTATCCCAACTATTTGGGAGGCTGAGGCAGGAGAATCATTTATACCCAGGAGGCAGAGATTGCAGTGAGCTGAGATCGCGTCATTGTACTCCAGCCTGGGCAACAAGAGTGAAACTCTGTCTCAAAAAAAAAAAAAAAAAATTATTTGTACAGACAGGATCTTGCCATGTTGCTCAGTCTGGTCTTGAAGTCCTGAGCTCAAGAAATCCTCCTGCCTTGCTTGGCCTTCCAAAAGGCTGGATTATAAGCAGAGCCACCATACCTGGCCAACCATGGTACTTGGTTTGCAATTGTCTGTGAAATGCTTTCTACTCTATGCCTTTTAGAAAAGACCACCAGATGCAGTTTTCTTTTAGTTGGCAGGGCTGCAGTACACCTTCATGTCGCTACCTCAGGGCTCCGTTCACTCTCTAACCTCTGTCATAATCTAGTCTGAGGAGAGGAACATGTGGTGAGGAACTGAGGCATCCTGCCAACAAGCAACAACAACTTGTAGTGTGCGCCTGGAGTCCCAGCTACTTGGGAGACTGAGGTGGGAGGATCACTTGAGCCCGGGAGGTGGAGGCTGCAGTGAGCCATTGTGCTAACGCACTCCAGTCTGGGTGAGAGAGAAAGGTGCTATTTCAAAAAACAAAACACAACAGAAAAAGCAACTAAGTGCCATGGGATGTGTTGATTTGCTTTAGCAACGAAATTATACCTGGAACAGCAGCTGCAATTGGAGTCACCAGGCTTTGGATAACCCATTTTCATTCTCCTATGTCCTTCAGTCTGCTGACAGGCAAACAGGTGATTTGAGCAGGGATATGGTAGGAATTACCACCTCTGTGTCTTTCAAGACCTTGTTGATGGCACTAATCTCATCAAGCCTTCCAGAAATGTGATACTGTTTTTTGTTTACTATTTTAGTATGTAGACACAGTTCTAGTGGATTCCACTTGGCCTTTTCTATCATGATAGCCTTCATTCCATGGGTCAGAGAACCAATATAACAAGTCTACCAGTTGTTGAGTATGTCTACTCAGACACCTACTGAATATATCCAAACTGCAATGTATACCCATCTGTGCATTCTGGAACTGGGGAAATAATGATGGGGTGAGTTCTGGGAACCACTGGGCTTGCTGTGAGATGGAGCCAAGCCAAAACTTCACAGATCATCTGACTTCCATGAGCCCCTACTCTGACAATGGGACACAGTGCCATTTTGCTTCTCCAGGGATTAGCACCTGTTCAGAGCCAAGGTATACTAACTCCTAAGTATCTGGTCATTTCCTTCTCAAAGCACAGTCACCCTGCGTTATGGCTGCAGATCTCTTTGAGGAAATGCTAAGAAGAAGATTTACAGTGTCACTTTTTGACAATGTAGCAAATCCTTCCTCAAAGGATCTTTCCTTCATTCAAGGGGACTCGGCTTGGGGACTGTCTCTAATCTAATAATTGATTGAAGGGCTCTTACTCTTTCTTGTCAGGAGTCGGTGGCTCATGCCTGTAATCCGAGCACTTTGGGAGGCCGAGGGGGGCGGATCACGAGATCAGGAGTTGGAGACCAGCCTGGCCCACATGGTGAAACCCAGTCTCTACTAAAAAGACAAAAGTTAGCTGGGCCTGGTGGTGCATGCCTGTAATCCCAGCTACTGGGGAGGCTGAGGCAGGAGAATGGTGTGAACTCAGAAAGTGGAGGTTGCAGTGAGCCAAGATCATGTCACTGCACTCCAGCCTGGGTGACAGAGCAAGACTCTGTCTAAAAAAAAAAGAAGTCAGGCTTTTTTTTTTTTTTCGGTATAACTAGAGCTTTTCCACTTACACAAATCAAGTAAGACCCTAGTAGGCTGCCTATCCATTCCTGTCCTTGGAACACTATGATCCATTAGCCAATGCCAACGCTCTGCAGGCCAAACTGCTTTGATGCCTGCCTTGGCTCTGCTGCCCATAACAGTAACTACACTAACTTTGTCTTGGTTACTAAATGCCTCCACTTGGCTGTGGACACCCTAATGTCCCATCATTCTCATTGCATTAATTCGGGGATCCCATTTTGATAATTGCATTTCCCATTCTCAAGCCTTGTCTTCAGTAACCACTACAGAGTACTTCAAGAATGCCAGTGTTCTCATCAATGTATTTCTCAAAACCTTGGTGAGGGGAGTCCACAAAACCTTGGGAGATCCTACCAAGGAATATAATTAGCTGATTTTACATTATAAATCCACTCTAGCGCCCTGGATACCTTCCTCTTAAGTATTGGGAGTTCTGATATTTTAACTTCATCCATGCAAGCCATCTTTGGGTTTAAGAGCAAACTACTAAAGCCGGGTGCGGTGGCTCGTGTCTGTAATCCCAGCACTTTGGGAGGCCGAGGCGGGTGGATCACCTGAGGTCAGGAGTTCAAGACCAGCCTGGTCAATATGGCGAACCCCCTGTCTCTACTAAAAATACAAAAATTAGCTGGGCATGGTGGCAGGTGCCTGTGATCCCAGCTACTTGGGAGACTGAGGCAGGAGAATCGCCTGAACCTGGGAGACGGAGGTTGCAGTGAGCCGGGGTCTTGCCACTGCCTTCCAGCCTGGGCAACAGAGTGAGACTCAGTCCCAAGGAAAAAAAAAAAAAGAGCGAACTTCTAAAGCCATTCCCAAACAACTTGAACAGATACCTTAAATTCAGAATCTCTGCTTAGTGCCCTTCTTTAAAAATTGTTTTTTATATTTATTTATATATGTATTTTTAGAGACAGGGTTTTTCTCTGTTTCTCAGGCTGGAGTGCAATGAATGGCATAATCCTAACCCTCACTGCAGCCTTGACCTCCTGGGCTCAGGCAGTCCCCCCACTTCAGCCTCCTGAGTAGCTGGGACTACAGGTGTGTGCCACAATATAGTGTTGTAGAGATGAGGGTGTCACTATGTTGCTGGTATTAAACTCTTGGCCTCAAGTGTTCCTCCTGCTTCGGCCTCCCAAAGTGCTGGGATTCCAGGCGTGCGCCTGGCTGCTTTGCATTCTTTTATGAGATGGCCAGTCAGGTATGACTGCAAGAGGAGACAGGAGAGGTTCAAGAAAACAGAGTTTATTGTACTCCTGGGTCCTGGGGACAGGAAGCATGCAGGGCCCTGAAGAAAAGACACTGGGTGGTCAAAGGGCAGAAGACAGAATTATGGGGAAGGTTTAGGCTACTGCTCTTTGGGGTGGGGGATTTTGTGGGAAAGGCAAGGTAGGGTGGGGTGAACCTTTAGTATTGACTAGTTTGAATAATTTCAGTGGCTTTGGGGTATAGGTTGTCTCTAGTTGACTGGGACCTGGCCCTCGGGAGAGGAATTTTACCTTTAGGGATGTATAGGACAGATAGAGGGGGTGTGGCTCTGGGACTGGTTCGTTTGCATATCAAATACATGCTTCTGGCTGAGCCCTTTGCTATCTCTATCTCTAAGAACTGGCTAGCCCAGGGAGGGGCAGGCTCTCCTCAGCCAGAAACCAGAAAGGTTTATTTTATTTTATTTTGTTTTCTTGTAGAGATGGGGTCTTGCTATGTTGCTCAGGCTGGTCTCAAACTCCTGGCCTCAAGCAATCCTCTTGCCTTAGCCTCCCAACGTGTTGGGATCACAAGCGTGAGCCACCGCACCTGGCTGATAAAGGTTTTTTAGGGTGTGCATTCTTACTAATAAATTCATCCAGGCCAGGCGTGGTGGCTCACCCTGTAATCCCAGCACTTTGGGAGGCCGAGGTGGGTGGATCACCTAAGGTCAGGAATTCGAGAGCAGCCTGGTCAAATGGTGAAACCCCATCTCTACTAAAAATACAAAATTTAGCCGGGCGTAGTGGCAGGCGCCTGTAATCCCATCTGCTCAGGAAGCTGAGGCAGGAGAATCACTTGAACCCAGGAAGCGGAGGTTACAGTGAGCCGAGACTGTGCCACTGCACTCCACCTGGGCAACAGAGAGAAACTCTGTCTTAAAAAAAAAAAAATAAATAAATAAATAAATTCATCCAAATCCAAAATTATATTTCTTGCATCCTGACCCAACTCTTTCAAGATCTGTTCCCCTACATATTCCCTGAGTTTCAGTCAGTAAATAAATCAGCATTTAAGGATCTTGGTAAAAGGTAAAGGGAATTGTTTGTACTATTCTTATAATTTTGCTGTAAATATGAAACTATGTCAAAAGAAAACATGAAGCAATGTATACATTGACAAACTCTCAATATTCTTTTTTTTTTTTTTTTTTTTGAGACAGAGTCTCGCTCTGTCGCCCAGGCTGGAGTGCAGTGGCCGGATCTCAGCTCACTGCAAGCTCTGCCTCCCGGGTTTACGCCATTCTCCTGCCTCAGCCTCCCGAGTAGCTGGAACTACAGGCGCCTGCCACCTCACCCGGCTAGTTTTTTGTATTTTTTAGTAGAGATGGGGTTTCACCGTGTTAGCCAGGACGGTCTCGATCTCCTGATCTCGTGATCCGCCCGTCTCGGCCTCCCTAAGTGCTGGGATTACAGGCTTGAGCCACCGCGCCCGGCCAACTCTCAATATTCCTTTGGTTTGTATGATATTTCCTCATGAGTCACCCTGGGGCCTGCTGTGACTTGAATCTCTGCGCTTACAGATCTAAAAGAGGTGGAAGGGTTAGGTTCCTAGGAGGATCACAGTCACCTGAAAGGCCACTAGCTCTGGGGAGGTCATCCCAGATTCTTCAGGTAAGGGAAGATTAACTGCAGATATAGAGGAAGGTCACTTTCTTTGGCTGAGGAGGGTCAGCTGAATTTAGGGTTTAAGGCAGGGGTGTCCAATCTTTTGGCTTCCCTGGGCCACATTGAAAGAATTGTCTTGGGCCACACTTAAAATACACTAACAATAGCTGATGAGCTAGGAAAAAAAAAAGAAAAAGAAAAAAGTCACAAAAAAACTCATACTGATTTTATTGTTGTTGTTGTGTTTTTTGGTTGGTTTTGTTTCATTTTTGTTTTTGTTTTTTTGAGACGCAGTTTTCTCTTGTTGCCCAGGCTGGAAGGCAGTGGTGCTGTCTCGGCTCACTGCAACCTCAGGTTCAAGCGATTCTCCTGCCTCAGCCTCCCAAGTAGCTGGGATCACAGGTGCCTGCTACCACACCTGGCTAATTTTTGTATTTTTAGTGGAGACGAGGTTTCGCCACGTTGGCCAGGTTGGTCTCAAACTCCTGACCATAGGTGATCCACCTGCTTCGGCCTCCCAAAGTGCATGATTACAGGTGTGAGCCACCGCGCCTGGCCAAAGCTCATGTTTTAAGAAAGTTAATGATCGGGCACGGTGGCTCAAGCTTGCAATCCCAGGACTTTGGGAGGCTGAGGCTGGTGGATCACCTGAGGTCAGGAGTTTGAGATCAGCCTGGCCAACATGGTGAAACCCCATATCTACTAAAAATACAAAAAAATTAGCTGAGTGTGGTGGTGTGTGCCTGCAACCCCAGCTACTTAGGAGGCTGAGGCAGGAGAATCACTCACACCTGAGAGGCAGAGGTTGCAGTGAGCCGAGATGGTGACACTGCACTACAGCCTGGGTGACAGAGGGAGACTCTGTCTCAAAAATAAGGAAGTCTATGAATTTGTGTTGGGCTGCATTCAAAGTCATCCTGGGCCACATGCAGCCTGCAGGGCCATGGTTGGTTGAAGGTCTTTGGCCTCATAGGAATCCATCCACATGTCTGTATCCTAAGATTCAGGGTCTGACTCCTTCCCAATCTATGTCTTATTTTGAACATAAGACACCCTGGTAGGTTATGAATTCACTTTGTATTGAAATTCAGTCTGCTGCAAGTGGACACTTAGGGTTTGGTGATCAGAAATCTTGATCTTGAGGCTACCAGAGATAAGAGGGTTTTTTTTAAAGGCAGTCTTCAAGTTTTTTGGTCCATTTTCCAGATCTTGGGATGGAAATTTAAAGCCTTTAGCTCATCGTTTTCTTTCTCCAAACTTCCCCCATATGTAGAAGCAACCAACATTCCTCATTACTTTCCTAATTCTATTGAAATCTTCTACAGCAGCAAATATTTGGCTACCCAAAGCTTTGCCTTCTATAAGCATTTATCACAAGTGATTACAGGTAGAGTTTAAGAATTTAAGTTTACTGCTGGCAACAATCATGAATGCACTTAAGTTTAATCAGATCAGAAAACCAATTTCCAATTCCTATCTTTAATGTTATCTGTCCCCTGAAACCATGGCCAGTACCAGTAAGTGCATCAGTCAGGGAGGCAGAACCTTTATGAATGATGAGATAAGGAATTTATTATGAGAATTATGCTTTACACAATTGTAGAAGAAGCTGGGGAAGTGAAAGACCAAGAGGTTAGTCAGAGAATCAAAAGAAGAGTCACCAATGTGGGGAGGGAAGTGCATCTGGCCACTGACATTGGGCTGTGCTGAGAAGGCTCATGGAGAGCCATCTGAGCAGCCGCCACCTCTGTGGATCCATCACCAAGTGTCTGGTTGTCACTGGTGGTCAACAGGGTCAGGAATCGGCAAGCATTTCTGGACACTCATCAGAGCAAAGCAAAGACAAGCTAGAGCTCACTAACACTTCTGTCACCATATCTAACTACAATGACATTTAGAGAATAATACTTGCGGCTAGGCGCGGTGGCTCACGCCTGTAATCCCAGTACTTCGGGAGGCCAAGGCAGGCAGATCATGAGGTCAGAAGTTTGAGACCAGCCTGGCCAATATGGTGAAACCTCGTCTCTAGTAAAAACACAAAAATTAGCCGGGTATGGTGGTGCATGCCTGTAGTCCCAGCTACTCAGAAGGCTTCATTTCTGCCTTTTTTTTTTTTTTTTTTTGAGATGAAGTCTCACTCTGTCTCCCAGGCTGGAGTGCAGTGGCGTGGTCTCGGCTCACTGTGACCTCCACCTCCCAGGTTCAAGTGATTCTCCTGCTTCAGCCTCCCGAGTAGCTGGGATTATAAGCGCCTGCCACCACGCCTGGTTAATTTTTTTTTGTATTTTTAATAGAGACAGAGTTTCACCATGTTGGCCAGGCTGGTCTCAAACTCCTGACCTCATGATCCACTGCCTTGGCCTCCCAAAGTGCTGGGATTATAGGCGTGAGCCACCGTGCTTTTTTTTTTTTTTTTTTGTTTTTTGTTTTTTTTTTTTTTTTTTTTTGAGACGGAGTCTTGCTCAGTGGCCCGGGCTGGAGTGCGGTGGCGCGATCTGGGCTCACTGCAAGCTCCGCCTCCCGGGTTCACGCCATTCTCCTGCCTCAGCCTCCCGAGTAGCTGGGACTACAGGCGCCCGCCACCTCGCCCGGCTAGTTTTTTGTATTTTTTAGTAGAGACGGGGTTTCACCATGTTAGCCAGGATGGTCTCGATCTCCTGATCTCTCGTGATCCGCCCATCTCGGCCTCCCAAAGTGCTGGGATTACAGGCGTGAGCCACCGCGCCCGGCCCAGCCTCTGCTTTTTAAAGGTCATGCAAATTCCTCTTTTGGCCAGCTCTAACCTGAAACCATTCAGGGAAAAGGATTCTGGGAAACAGTTCCAACTTAACCAAGTTGACATAATACAAAACACAATAATATGCAATATTTGAACCTAGGCTGGATCCTGGATTGTGAGAAAAAAACCATGTATCAAAGAGGTTTTGAGGAAAATGGGATGATTTTTAAATTACGAATCAGCTATTAGATAATTAAAAGGGAGGCCGAGTGCAGGGGCTCACACCCATAATCCTAGCACTTTGGGAGGCTGAGGCAGGCAGATCACTTAAGGTAGGGAGTTCAGAACCAGCCTGGCCAATGTGGTGAAACCCTGTCTCTCCTAAAAATACAAAAATTAGCCAGGCGTAGTGGTGCATGCCTGTAATCCCAGCTACTTGGGACGCTGAGGCAGGAGAATCACTTGAATCTTGGAGGCGGAGGTTGCAGTGAGCCAAGATCACGCCATTGCACTCCAGCCTGGGTGACAGAGCAAGACTCGGTCTCAAGAAAAAAAGGTGGTGGGGGGGATTAAAGTTATTTTTGTTTGATAATGGCATTGTGGTTATGTAAGATAATGTCATTCTTAGGAGTTGAAGTTTAAACATTTAGGGGTGAATCTTCAAATGGTTTTGCATTTATTTATTTGTATTACATATTAAGTGAATATAACAAAATGTTCAATCATGGAATCTAGCTGGTGGATCTGCAGATGTTTCAACTTTTCAGATATGTTTGACATTTTTTAATAATAAAGAAACAGGGAAAATAAAAGACTTCTCTTGATTCTTACCTTCGCTGGAAGGCTTTCCCACCCACCTCCTGTTACTGCGTTAAAGTCTGTGCTGTCCATCCTTTTTCTTTCCAACGTATAGCACTGAGGCATATATGATACTGTACTTTATTTTCTTGTTTTCTGGCCTCTTCTCTCTGTAAACTTTGAAGTCCTTAAAGGGCAACATGCTGTCTTTCATCTATAACTGTCCAGCATTTACTCCTATACCTGGCACAGGATTGGGTGATCCATTTATCCTTGTTCAGTCAAGAACAGAAGAAAGTCTAATTTAGGAATTTTCTTCAGGGCTACCAATTCAAGTGACTCTAAGAAAAGCAATGGTTTGGGGTTTTAAATTTTTGTTTCACATTATAGAAGTGATGCTTGCAAATTAAAATAATTTGAAAACAAACTAAAAAATAAAGTAATTTCATTCCTGTCATTTACATACTTGTTAGAGTTGAGTTTAGCAAGTATCCTTCCAAAACAATTTCTATGCAATTATAAACACACACAGGCACACACATACACGTGTACTACTATAAATGTCGTCTGGAAACTTACTTTTTAAAAGTCTAATAATATATTATGGAGCTTACCATATTTGTGTATAAATAGATCTGCATCATTCTTTACACAGGCTATGTAGTAATGGTATGGCTGTGCATTGATTTTATTTCACTACCGCATTTGAATAAGCATATAGGTACAGAAGCAGTCTCTACATGAAACGACTACCCCAGACAAAAAGGGATTTGGCGCCGGGCGCGGTGGCTCAAGCCTGTAATCCCAGCACTTTAGGAGGCCGAGATGGGTGGATCACGAGGTCAGGAGATCGAGACCATCCTGGCTAACACCGTGAAACCCCGTCTCTACTAAAAATACAAAAAACTAGCCGGGCGAGGTGGCAGGCGCCTGTAGTCCCAGCTACTCGGGAGGCTGAGGCAGGAGAATGGCGTGAACCCGGGAGGCGGAGCTTGCAGTGAGCTGAGATCCGGCCACTGTACTCCAGCCTGGGCGGCAGAGCAAGACTCCGTCTCAAAAAAAAAAAAAAAAACAAAAAGGGATTTGGCAACTAGTAGCCCAGACAAAAAGGGATTTAGCCTTGAACTGTGGGTACAAAGTCAGAGTAAACTGGCAAGGAAAAGAATTTACCAACGTCTCAACTTACAGAGTCCTGGTCTATTCAAGGAACAAAATAGAGATCATGGAAGAGAAAGAACCAAGTATGAAACTCAATGGAGCCAAATGACAAGTGTGAGACCTGTGAGCACCTAATTTGTGTATGCCGAGTTACCGTCCCACTGTATGAGCATAGTCCCTGCACCCTCAGGCAGCCAAGACACTACACAGCCTCTAGGAACAAGTGAAAGTGATAAGTGTATGGGCCCTGGTTCATCTGGGACGAGAAAGTCCCACTGGCTTCCCAGTGACAACAGAAAGTTACCCAAGCAAGTGTGGACGAAATCCTGCTAATGTTTCTAGAGTCAGCCAGTCTCATCACGGGTGCCCCCACCGCTTTCGCTTTCCCCAGCCATTTCTTACGCACGAAAACATGCCCCTTCTGCTGGCAAGCCCTCCCTCCTTTCTGAGAGTCCTCACCCACCCCAACTATCCAGACTCATTTCCCTCTTAGTTTCTTTTCTTTCTTTCTTCTTTCTTCTTTTTTTTTCCAGACAGAGTCTCTGTCACCCAGGCTGGGATGCAGTGGCGTGATCTCAGGTCTCTGTAACCTCCACCTCCCGGTTTGAAGCGGTTCTCCTGCCTCAGCCTCCCGAGTAGTTAGGATTACAGGCGTGTCCCACCAAACCTGGCTAACTTTTGTATTTTTGGTAGAGATGCGGTTTCACCATGTTAGCCAGGCTGGTCTCGAATTCCTGGCCTCAAGTGATCCACCCTCCTTGGCCTCTGAAAGTGCTGAGATTACAAGCATGAGCCACCACGCCCGGCCTTATTTCCATCTTAGTTTCTTTTTCTTTTTCGACACAGAGTTTCACTCTTTTTGTCCAGGCTGGAGTGCAATGGTGCGATCTCAGCTGACTGCAAACACTGCCTCAAGGGTTCAAGCGATTCTCCTGCCTCAGCCTCCTGAGTAGCTGGGATTACAGGCATGAGCTACCACCCCGGCTAATTTTGTATTTTTAATAGAGACGGGGTTTCTCCATGTTGGTCAGGCTGGTCTTGAACTCCCGACCTCAGGCGATCCACCCGCCTTGGCCTCCCAAAGTGCTGGGATTACAGGCTTGAGCCACTGCGTCCGGCTCCCTGTTAGTTTCTAATACCCATCCTGTTAACTCAGACTGGTACTGTGTCAACAAAATTATGATGGAGCGCAATGAGACTATTAAAATGGGTTGTATAATCATTGCCTGCCTGTATCAAAACATCTCATGTATCCCATAAATATATACACCTACTAAGTACCCATAAAAATTAAGATTAAAAATTTATTTAAACAATTAAAACTTAAAAAAAAAAAAAAGTTGTAATATCCTGATGGTGTTGCTCACTCCAAAGCACAGCATGAACCCATCCCTGTCAATTCGTCTTCACTGCCATGTCACAAGTATGTGCTCATGGCCCTGTTTGCTGCTAAGCACAAGCATTTCTGCAAGTAAAATAAATAGTAATGAGTGTATATGCACAGTTTGCTTTATATAAATCCAATGAGTGGTGATCCAAGAAGTAACAAATTTTGGTAAATACTAAAACTGGGAATTTCAATCTGGGATTCTGTATCGTGTTAGGAAAGCTCAATGTTGATTATTTGAATGCTATTCAATAATGTTCATTGGCAGTTTTTAGTGTTTGAATATTCGCTGTGGGTTACAGTCATCTGTAAATACTTTAGCAGAAGAAATGCAAAAGAAGAGATAATGCTGTTATAAAATACCAGTGAAATCAGAACTAATCTATAATCTGAATTTGCAAAAATATTATCAACTTCAACAGTAAAACCAAAATCAGGGCAAGCATTATAAAAGTAAATGATCTTGTATGAAGCATCATGTACTCTAATCCCTAATTTAAAGACGCTTCTGGATGTATTTTTAGCAATTCAACTGACGTCAATTCAAATGAAGGGGATTTCTCTTACATCTGGACTATCTGTCAGGAAACAAATATCAAGACTACTAGACAGGGCAACTAATGCTTTGCATGTTTATGTTTTTCTTTTTCTTTTTCTTTTCTTTCTTTTTTTTTTTTTTTTTTTTTTGAGAGATGGAGTTTCAGTCTTGTTGCCAGGCTGATGCAATGGCACAATCTCGGCTTACCACAACCTCCACCTCCCGGGTTCAAGCGATTCTCCCGCCTCATCTTTCCGAGTAGCTGGGAATACAAGCATGCACCACCACCCCTGGCTAATTTTGTACTTTTAGTAGAGATGGGGTTTGTCCATGTTGGTCAGGCTGGTCTTGAACTCCTGACCTCAGGTGATCCGCCCGCCTCAGCCTCCCAAAGTGCTGGGATTACAGGCGTAAACCACCGCGCCCGGCCTGTATGTTTGTTTTTTATTTTAAGAATGTTAACTTTTTTGGCTGGGCACAGTGACTTATGCCTGTAATCCCAGCACTTTGGGAGGGAGGTTGAGGCGGGAGAATCGCTTGAATCCGGGAGGCAGAGGTTGCAGTGAGCTGAGATCGCACCACTGCACTCCAGCCTGGGTGACAGAGAGAGAGACCATGTCTCAAAAAAATTTAAAAATTAAAAAAAAGTCTTTTTCTTTGAAGATCTTGCATACTAACATTTAAAACATTAAATCAAGTGTTATGAAAATACAGAATAGTTTTTAATATCAAGAATTTCTGAGAATTCCTGGGAATTTCTATTTTATTCCCAAATCCTAAAAATTGGCCATAAAATGATAATTTTGAAGCTATTGATGAGAATTTTGGGTGCTATAATATAATTGTGTCTATTCTCATATATGTTTAAAAGTTTTTTTTTTTTTTTTTTTGAGTTGGAGCCTCACTCTGTTGCTCAGGCTGGAGTGCAGTGGCTTGATCTCGGCTCACTGCAACCTCTGCCTCCCTGCTTCAAGTGATTCTCGTGCCTCAGCCTCCTGAGTAGCTGGGATTACAGGTGCCCGCTGACACATCGGCTAATTTTTGTGTTTTTAGTAGAGACAGGATTTCACCATGTTGGCCAGCTGGTTTTGAACTCCTGACCTCAAGTGATTTGCCCGCCTTGGCCTCCTGAAGTGCTGGGATTACAGGCATGAGCCACCGTGCCTGGCCTATGTTAAAATTTTTCCAAACCAAAACTGGATCATTTGGGCTACATTCCTGCACAAACTACTTTGATGACTTTCTAACACCCTCAGGATAAAAGCCAACCTTTTTGTGCCCTTTAAAGCTTGCATAATTTTGACCTGTTCACCCTCCAGCTCCAACTCTCACTCTCCTACTACTTTCCAGTGACATCAGCCTGCTCTCAGTTCCTCAAACTCATTACTTTACTGACTCATGGTCTTTGCCCATGCTCTTTACTATGCTCAGAATATCTTTCAGGCCAGCACTTTGGGAGGCCGAGGCAGGTAGATCACATGAGGCCAGGAGCTTGAGACCAGCCTGGCCAACATGGTGAAACCTTGTCTCTACTAAAAATACAAAAATTAGCTGGGCGTGGTGGACCAGGCATGTAATCCCAGCTACTCAGAAGGCGGAGGTTGCAGTGAGCCGAGATCAAGCCACTGCGCTCCAGCCTGGGCAGCAGAGCGAGACAACATTGCAAAAAGACCCAAAACAACAACAACAAAAAACTCCTGGTCGGGTGCAGTGGCTCATGCCTGTAATCCCAGCACTTTGGGTGGCCTAGGCGGGTGGATCACAAGGTCAGGAGTTTGAGACCAGCCTGGCTAATATGATGAAACCCCGTTTTTACTAAAAATACAAAAATTAGCCAGGCGTGGTGATGTGTGCCTGTAATCCCAGCAACTTGGGAGGCTGAGGTAGGAGAATCACTTGAACCCTGGAGGTGGAGGTTGCAGTGAGCCAAAATCGTGCCACTGCACTCCAGCCTGGGCGACAGAGCGAGACTTTGTCTCAAAAAAAAAAAAAAGAAGAGAATACTCTTTCTGCTCTATTTCCCTGGCTAACTCTTACTTATCTTTATTTTATTTTATTATTTATTTATTTATTGAGATGGAGTCTCGCTCTGTCACCCAGGCTGGAGTGCAGTGGTGCGATCTTGGTTCACTGCAACCTCCGCCTCCCAAGTTCAAGACATTCTTTTGCCTCAGCCTTCTGAGTAGCTGGGACTACAGGCATGCACCACCACACCTGGCTTTTTTTTTTTTTTTTTTTTTGTATTTTTAGTAGAGATGGAGTTTCACTATATTGACCAGGCCAGTCTCGAACTCCTGACCTCATGATCTGCCCACCTCAGCCTCTCAAAGTGCTGGGATTACAGGCTTGAGCCACCACACCGGGCCTCTTACTTATCTTTAAATATGAGTTCCTCTTAAAGGTTTTCCTTAGACCAAGCTCCTCCCTGCTGCCAAATCTAAATCAGGTCTTTCTGTGAAATTCTCCCACCATCCTGTGATCCTTCATATCACTTCTCACAGTTTATAGTGATATATTTATTCACACGCCTTTTGGTTTAACGACTGTTCCTCACTACATGGTAAGGGCAGGGGGCATGTCCTTTTGGTTCACCCCTATTGTATCTATCTACACTCTTAGCACAATGCTTGGTACGAAATTGGCCCTCGGTAAACAATCCTACTGTCCAAGGAAGACATATACTTTGACAAGAAGGAAATCAAGTTCAGCAGAATTGCTCTTAGTGAATATGTGAGAGCTCTCAGAACCACCAATTTTTTTTTGTATTGCCCACAAATCCCATTCTAGAATTTCACCTAAGATCAACATTGAGCTTGCTATTTGTCATTTCTGGAGTCTACCTCTCTCATTCTTCTTATTCTTTTTTTCTCAGATAGGGTCTCACTATGTCACCCAGGCTGGAGTACAGTGGTACGAACATGGCTTGACCTCCGGGTTCAAGCAATCCTCGTGCCTCAGCCTCCCATGTAGCTGGGACCACAGATGCGCACCACCACACCTGGCTATTTTTTTTTTTTTTTTTTTTTAAAGAAGGGGTTTTGCCATACTGCCCAGGCTGGTCTCGAATTCCTTGGCTCAAGCAATCCGCCCACCTCAGCCTCCCAAAATGCTGGGGTTACAGTGTGTGCCATTGCTCCTGGCCCCTTTCTTCTTTTTTGTTTTATTTTGTTTTGTTTTTTTCAGACAGAGTCTCACTGTGTCGCCCAGGCTGGAGTGCAGTGGCGTGATCTTGGCTCACTGCAACCTCTGCCTCCTGGGCTTAAGCAATTCTTGTGCCTCGGCCTCCCAAGTAGCTGGGATTACAGGTGCATGCCATCACGCCTAGCTAATTTTTGTATTTTTAGTGGAGACGGGATTTCGTCATGTTAGCCAGGCTAGTCTTGATCTCCTGACCTCAAATGATCCACTTGCCTCGGCCTCCCAAAGTGCTGGGATTACAGGCATGAGCCACCGCGCCTGGCCCCTTTCTTATTCTTCTTCTTCTTTTTTTTTTTTTTTGGATTGGAGATGGAGTCTAGTTCTGTTGCCCAGGCTGGAGTGCAGTGATACGATCTTGGCTCACTGCAACCTTTGCCTCCTGGGTTCAAGCAATTCTTCTGCCTCAGTCCCCGAGTAGCTGGGATTACAGGTGCCCGCCACAAAGCCCGGCTAATTTTTTGTATTTTTAGTAGAGACGGGGTTTCACTATGTTAGCCAGGATGGTCTCGATCTCCTGACCTCGTGATCCGCCCGCCTTGGCCTCCCAAAGTGCTGGGATTACACAGTGCCTGGCCCAGCCCCTTTCTTCTTAACAACCTTAATTAAATGGAAAACTGATCCTCTAAGGCTGGCAATGGAGGGAAAAAGCAGCTCAGCAGAATTAACAGGGGTAGCAGTCAATTGCTATGTGTGGAACTGATTTGTCTAGAATTCCATGTGTTTTTTTGTTTGTCTTTTTTCTTTTTTTTTGTTTTTGGCTTGTCAAGTGAAGCAGTAGGGAGTGGAGAAGGAATAAAGAAATCTGTGATTGGTTGTGATAAATTAGTTGTAAATACCACTGCACTCGGACCATCCCAAAGTTTTTTTTTTTTTTTTTTTTGAGACGGAGTCTAGCTCTGCTGCCCAGGCTGGAGAGCAGTGGTGCGATCTGGGCTCACTGCAAGCTCCGCCTCCCGGGTTCACACCATTCTCCCGCCTCAGCCTCCCGAGTAGCTGGGACTACAGGCGGCCACCACCACGCCCGGCTAATTTTTTGTATTTTTAGTGGAGACGGGGTTTCACCATGTTAGCCAGGATGGTCTCGATCTCCTGACCTTGTGATCCACTGCCTTGGCCTCCCAAAATGCTGGGATTACAGGCGTGAGCCACCGCGCCCAGCACGAAATGGGGAACATTTTTTTAAAAGGGAGGTTGGAATCCATCAGAGTTCTATTAATCACCTCCCCCTTCATCCTCCTCTCCTTTGTCAGTATCTTCCAACCCTTCATCATCATCATCATCTTCTTATTTTTCTTTATCATCCATATCAGGCACCAAGTAGAACTGTAATGGGTTTGGCCAAATATCATCTTTGATGACCTCTCCTAACTCCCCAGCACCTGCATCAGAATGATCAGTGAACCAGGTAATTTTTGTATTTTTAGTAGAGACAGGGTTTCACCATATTGGCCAGGCTGGTCTCAAACTCCTTACCTTGTGATCCACCTGCCTAGGCCTCCCAAAGTGCTGGGATTACAGGCGTGAGCCACAGTGCCTGGCCTATTTATTTATTTTTTTGATACAAGATTTTGCTCTGTCACCTAGGCTAGAGTGCAATAAGGCAGTCACAGCTCACTGAAGCCTCAACCTCCCAGGCTCAATTGATCCTCCAACCTCAGCCTCCCGACTAGCTGGGAGTACAGGTGTGCACCACCATGCCTGGCTAAGTTTTGTATTTTTTGTAGAGACAGAGTTTCACCATGTTGCCCAGGCTGATCTCAAACCTCTGAACTCAAGCCATCTACCTGCCAGGGCCTCCCAAAGGGCTGGGATTACAGAAGGTAGCCACAACCCCTGGCCCAGATGCTCAGTTTTAAACATTAAAAATGTGCAAGTTGCTTTGTAGCCGGGTGCAGTGGCTCATACCTGTAATCCCAGCACTTTGGGAGGCTGAGGAGGGTGGATTACCTGAGGTCAGGAGTTTGGGACCAGCCTGGCCAATATGTTGAAATTCTGTCTCTACTAAAAATAAATTAAAAAAAAAATTAGCCAGGTGTGGTGGCGTGTGCCTATAGTCCCAGCGACTGGGGAAGCTGAGGCAGGAGAATCACTTGAACCTGGGAAGCAGAGGCTGCAGTGAGCTGAGATCGTGCCACTGCACTCCAGCCAGGGCAACAGTGAGACTGTCTCAAAAACAAAAACAAAACAAAACAAAAAAAATGTACAAGTTGCTTTAGTACTATAAAACTAAACATATACAAACACAAAAAATAAATAAATCCATGTGTGGGGGCTGGGCGAGGTGGCTCATGCCTGTAATCCCAGCACTTTGGGAGTCCAAGGTGGGTGGATCATGAGGTCAAGAGATTGAGACCATCCTGGCCAAAATGGTGAAACCCTGTCTCTACTAAAAATACAAAAATTGGCTGGGCGTGGTGGCACGTGCCTGTAGTCCCAGCTACTCGGGAGGCTGAGGCAGGAGAATTACTTGAACCTAGGAGGCAGAGGTTGCAGTGAGCCGGGATCATGCCACTGCACTCCAGCCTGGTGACAGAGCGAGACTCCATCTCAAAAAGAAAAAAAAAAAAAATCCATGTGTGCTTGTGTCCAAAACTTCTCTTCCCTCACCCAATTCTCCATAATTTTTCAATTAGTTTAAATAATTACTACACCTACAAGTTCTTTCAGTGCCCTAGGAGGTAATTTATCTGGGCCCAAGAGTCTTGAACTCCTTGAAATACACAGAGGCTCACTTACTATCTTTCCCATATTTTGGGCTTTAATTTACATTTAACTCCCTTCTCCTGGCTCCATATGCCCAAGCACTAGATTAATATCTTATCTACCTGCTCTAAACAATGAAATCCAGCTTCATTGAAATAGAATTCACATATTATTTAAGTGTTTTTTTTTTTTTTTTTTCCTGAGACAGAATCTCACTCCGTCTCCCAGGCTGGAGTGCAGTGGTACCATCAAAACTCACTGCAGCCTCAAGCCTCAACCTCCTGGGCTCAAGCAATCCTCCTGCCTCCTTCCAAGTTGCTGGAACTGCAGTTGCAAACACTATCATGCCCAGCTAGTTTTGTTTTTTCAGTAGAGATGGAGTCTCACTATTTTGCCTAGGCTGGTCTCAAACTCCTGGGCTCAAATGATCCTCCCATCTCAGCCTCCCCAAGTGCTGGGATTACAGGCATGAGACACTGTGCCTGGTATTCACATATCATTTAAAGAATACACATATTCGGCCAGGTCTGGTGGCTCACACCTGTAATCCCAGCACTTTGGGAGGCGAGCGGATCATGAGGTCAGGAGATCGAGACCATCCTGATTAACGTGGTGAAACCCCGTCTCTACTAAAAGTACAAAAAATTAGCCGGGTATGGTGGTGGGCACCTATAGTCCCAGCTGCTCGGAAGGCTGAGGCAGGAGAATGGCATGAACCTGGGAGGCGGAGCTTGTAGTGAGCCGAGGTCATGCCATTGCACTCCAACCTGGGAGACAGAGCAAGACTACATCTCAAAGAAAAAAAAAAAAAAAAGAGAAGACAGATATTCAAGTGTACGGTTCAATCTTTTTTTTTTTTTTTTTTTTTTTTGAGATGGAGTCTTGCTTTGTTGCCCAGGCTGGAGTGCAGCGGCATGATCTCAGCCCACTGCAAACTCCGCCTTCCGGATTCAAGTGATTCTCCCACCTCAGCCTCCCAAGTAGCTGGGATTACAGGCACCCGCCATCATGCCTGGGTACTTTTTGTGTTTTCAGTAGAGATGGAGTTTCACCATGTTGGCCAGGCTGGTTTTGAACTGCTGACCTCAGGTGATCCGCCCATCTCAGCCTCCCAAAGGCTGGGATTACAGGTGTGAGCCACCGCGCCCAACCATTTTTTGTATTCTTTAGAGAGACAGGTCATGTTGCCCAGGCTAGTCTCAAACTCCTGGACTCAAGTAATCTGCCTGCCTTGACCTCCCAAAGTGCTGGGATTACATGTATGAGCCACTGCACCCAGCCGTGAGCCACCTGTTTTCTCCTTGCCCTTAGGACCATAGTGGATGGGCATAGTGGGTGTTGTCTCCACAATATCTATTTCACTCTCCCTCAATTATGTAGCAGCATGTACAGTGGGAGCTCCAACTGCTGGGGGAGGAGGTTTTGGCTGTATTGCACCTGAAGTCTTTATTTCCTCTGTACTTTTCAGTTAAATGAGCCGATACATTTCCTTTATTCTTTAAGGCCATTTGTGGTGTGTTTTTGTTAAATTGATATGGCATCCTACTTAGGAGTCATTCATTTGTTATTTTTTAACAGCTTAATTGAGATGTAGTTTACATACCATGCAATGCGCCCATTTAAAGTACTCATACAGGCTGGGTGCGGTGGCTCATGCCTATAATCCCAGCACTCTGAGAGGCAGAAGTGGGACAATCACTTGAGCCCCGGAGTTGGAGACCAGACTGTGCAACACAGAGAGACCTCATTTCTCAACAAAATTAGCCAGGTATGGCGGCGCATGCCTGTGTCTCTGCTACTTGGGAGGCTGAGGTGAGAGAATCCCTTGAGTCCAGGAGGTTGAAGCTTCAGTGAGTTGTGATTGTGCCACTGCACTCCAGCCTGTATGTGCCTGGGTGACAAAGTGAGACCCTGTCACAAAAACAAAACAAAAAACCAAAAAACAAACAAAAACAAAAACAAAACAAAACAACAACAAAAACAAAAAACCCCAAACAACCCAAGGTGGGGACATACAAAACGATTTTTGGTTTATTTACAGAGCTGTGCAACCAGCAAAGCAGGCAGATCACTTGAGCCCAGAAGTTTGAGACCAGCCTGAGCAACATGATGAAACATTGTCTCTACCAAAAAAATCACTACAATTAATTTTAGGATATTTTCATCACCCCAAAAAGGAGCCCTATACTCATTAGCAGTCACTTTCCATTTCTACCCATGTTGAACTCCTGACTTCAAGAACTGTAAGATAATGAAGTGGTATTGTTTTAAGCCACTACGTTTGTTCCGGCAGCAATATTTATATATCTTCTTTGGAGAAATTTCTATTCAACTCATTGCCCTTTTTTTTTTTCTTTCTTTCTTTCTTTTTTTTTTTTGTTCTTTTTTGTTTTTTGAGACAGAGTTTTGCTCTTGTTGCTCAGGCTGGAGTGCAATGGCAATCCGGATCACTGCAACCTCCACCTCCCGGGTTCAAACGATTCTCCTACCTCAGCCTCCCAAGTGGCTGGGATTACAGGCATGCGCCACCACACCCGGCTAATTTTGTATTTTTAGTAGAGATAGGGTTTCACCATGTTGGTCAGGCTGATCTCAAACTCCCAGCCTCAGGTGATCTGCCCGCCTTGGCCTCCCAAAGTGCTGGGATTACAGGCCTGAATTACTGAGACTGGCCTTTTGCCCATTTTTCAATTGGATTATTTGTCTTTTTATTGTTGAGTTGTTAGAGCTCTATTTATTTTGGATACAAGTCCCTTATTAGATATATGATTTGCAAATATTTTCTCACATTCTGTGAGTTTTTTCACTTTCTTGATTCTGTGTTTTGAAGTACAAAAGTATTTAATTTTGATGATGTCCTATTTGTCTATTTTTGTTGTTGTTTGGGCTTTTGGTCATATCTAAGAAGACTTTCTCTGACCTGAGGCCATAAAGATTTATTCTTGTTTTCTAAAAATTTTATAGTTTTAGCTTTTACATTTAGGTCTATAATCCAGCTCAGTTAGTTTTTGTATGTGGTGTAAAGAAGGGGTCCAACTTTCTTCTTTTTTTTTTTTTTTTTTTTTTTTTGAGACGGAGTGTCGCTCTGTCGCCCAGGCTGGAGTGCAGTGGCCGGATCTCAGCTCACTGCAAGCTCCGCCTCCCGGGTTTACGCCATTCTCCTGCCTCAGCCTCCCGAGTAGCTGGGACTACAGGCGCCCGCCACCTCGCCCGGCTAGTTTTTTGTATTTTTTAGTAGAGACGGGGTTTCACCGTGTTAGCCAGGATGGTCTTGATCTCCTGACCTCGTGATCCCCCCGCCTCAGCCTCCCAAAGTGCTGGGATTACAGGCTTGAGCCACCGCGCCCGGCCCCCAACTTTCTTCTTTTGCATGTAGATATCCAGTTGTCCCAGCACAATTTATTGAAAAGATGATTCTTTCCTCACTGAATTGTCTTAGCACCCTTTTTGAAAATCAATTGACCATAAAGCTAACAGTTTATTTCTGAACTTTCTGGTCTGTTCCATTGATGTATGTATGTGTCTATCCTTATGCCAGTACCATAGAGCCTTGATTACTGTAGCTGCTTGTGACTTTTCAATAAAACTTAAAACATTTTTTAAAATTTTGCCGCATGCGGTGGCTCATGCCTATAATCCCAGTAGTTTGGGAGGTTGAAGCGGGCAGATCATTTGAGGTCAGGAGCTCAAGATCAGCCTGACCAACATGGTGAAACCTCCTGTCTACTAAAAATACAAAAATTAGCCGGGCGCGGTGGCTCAAGCCTGTAATCCCAGCACTTTGGGAGGCCGAGACGGGCAGATCACGAGGTCAGGAGATCGAGATCATCCTGGCTAACACGGTGAAATCCCGTCTGTACTAAAAAATACAAAAATGAAAACTAGCCGGGCGAGGTAGCGGGCGCCTGTAGTCCCAGCTACTTGGGAGGCTGAGCCAGGAGAATGGCGTAAACCCGGGAGGTGGAGCTTGCAGTGAGCTGAGATCAGGCCACTGCACTCCAGCCTGGGCAACAGAGCGAGACTCCGTCTCAAAAAAAAAAAAAGGCCGGGCGCGGTGGCTCAAGCCCGTAATCCCAGCACTTTGGGAAGCCGAGACGGGCGGATCACGAGGTCAGGAGATCGAGACCATCCTGGCTAACATGATGAAACCCCATCTCTACTAAAAAATACAAAAAACTAGCCGGGCGAGGTGGCAGGCGCCTACAGTCCCAGCTACTCGGGAGGCTGAGGCAGGAGAATGGCGTAAACCCGGGAGGTGGAGCTTGCAGTGAGCACTGCACTCCAGCCTGGGCGACAGAGCGAGACTCCGTCTCAAAAAAAAAAAAAAAAAAAAAAAATTAGCTGAGTGCAGTGGTGTGCACCTGTAATCCCAGCTACTAGGGAGGCTGAGGCAGGAGAATTGTTTGAGCCCCAGGAAGTGGAGTTTGCAGTGAGCCGAGATTGCACCACTGTACTCCAGCCTGGGTGACAAAGCGAGACTCTGTCTCATAAATAAATAAACAAATAAATAAATAAAATTTTTTGCAGAGACAGAGTCTCACTATGCTGCCCAGGCTCGTTTCAAACTCCTGAGCTCAAGCAATCCTCCTGCCTCGACCTCCTAAAGTGCTGAGATTATAGGCATGAGCCACTGTGCCCTGCCTAAATACAATTTTTATTCTAAAGACAGTATGTTATTATTACAGGAAAATAAGGGGAAAAGGGAAGAAGAAAAAAATTACGAATTGTTTCAAGACAATCATTGTTAATGAACTAATATATTTTATCCCTTTCTTGTTTCTATGTTTTATTTTTTAGCATAACTGAGATTAGAATGTACAGTCAGCAATTTGTGTCTGTGAGTTCTGCATCCTGGGATTCAACCAGCTACAGACTGAAAATGTTTGAAAAAGGAGAAGATGGCTGCATTTGTACTGAACGTGCACAGGTTGTTTTCGTCCAGTCACTATTTCCTAAACAATGCAGTAAAACTACTATTCACACAGCATTTACATTGCATTAGGTATTGTAAGTAACATAGAGATGATTTAAAGTATATGGGAGGATGTGAGTAGGTTGCATGCAAATACTACATTATTTTATATTAGGAACTTGTGGCTGGGTGCGGTGGCTCATGCCTGTAATCCCAGCACTTTGGGAGGCCGAGGTGGGCGGATCACCTGAGGTCAGCAGTTTGAGACCAGCCTGGCCAACATGGTGAAACCCCATCTCTACCAAAAATACAAAAATTAACTGGGTGTGGTGGCACACGCCTGTAATCCCAGCTATTCGGGAGGCTGAGGCAGGAGAATCACTTGAACCCAGGAGGCGGAGGTTGCAGTGAGCTGAGACCATGCCACTGCACTCCAGCCTGGGCCACAAGAGTGAAACTCCATCTCAAAACAACAACAACAACAACAACAACAACAAAAGAAGGAACTTGTGCATTGTGGATTTTGGTATCTGCGGGGACAGGGGGAGTCCTAGAACCAATCTTCCACAGATACTGAGGGATGACTGTAAATACAATTATGTATTTTGCACTTTTTAATTAACATTGTAATAGGCTAAGCGCGGTGACTCACAACACTCTGGGAGGCCCAGGTGGGCAGATCACATGAGGCCAGGAGTTCAAGACCAGCTTGGCTAACGTGGCAAAAACCCATCTCTACTAAAAATATTAAAAATTTAGCTGGGTGTGTTGGCACACGCCTGTAATCCCGGTAGGGAGGCTGAGGCACAAAAACCGTTTGAACCTGGGAGGCTGAGATTGCACCACTGCACCCCAGCCTGGATTGTAAAAAAGCATTTTCTCATGGTACTAGAAAACAAAGCATCTTTCCTAATGGTTGCATTAGTGTTCTACTGTGAGAATATATTATCATTTATTTAACCAGTCTCATATTTTTTCATACCTAAGTTATTCCCATTTTTTAAAATAAATAACACTGCATCATTGTGATAAATTTTTGTATATGTTTTGGATAACTTCCTTAGGATAATTTAACAGGAATATGATTGACGTGTCTCATCAGATGGTTTCCCTAAAAGTGATATCAATGTAGCCTACCACCAGCAGGGCATAAAGGCAGCCACCATACTGCATGCTTGCCAGTACTGGGTATTTTTCCACTACCCCCAACACTTTTTTTTTTTTTTTGATGGAGTCTTGCTCTGTCGCCCAGGCTCGAATGCAATGGTGCAATCTTGGCTCACTGCAACCTCCACCTCCCAGGTTCATGCAATTCTCTGCTTCAGCCTCCCAAATAGCTGGGATTACAGGTGCCTGACACCATGCCCAGCTAATTTTTGTATTTTTAGTAAAGACAGAGTTTCATTATGTTGGCCAGGCTGGTCTCGAACTCCTGACCTCATGATCCACCCGCCTTGGCCTCCCAAAGTGCTGAGATTACAGGCGTGAGACACTGCGCCTGGCCACACATTTTTAACTTTTGCAAATTTTACAGATGAAATGGTACCTGGTTTTTAAAATTTGCATTTCTTTTGTTATTAGTGAAGTTGAACATTTTCCCACGTGTCTTTTAGCCCAATATATTTCCTCTTTTGTGAACTGTTCAACTTCATTTATCTTTCAGCTGGGTCCTTAATTGATTTTTGACTAATTTCCTTGGACCCTACCTTTCCTATAACTTCCCATCTCTTAACACATAGGAGTAATTCACTCAGAACATAAAGAAAGGAGCTTTCTAAAGAATGAGAATATTCAGGCGGTAGTGGCTCAAGCCTGTAATCCCAGCACTTTGGGAGGCGAAGGCGGGATCCGCAGTCGGAGATCGAGACTTCATCCTGGCTAACATGGGTAGAAACCCGTCTCTACTAAAAATACAAAACTAGCGGGCGTGGTGGGGGCGCCTGTAGTCCCAGCTACTGGGAGGCTAGAGGCAGGAGAATGGCCTGAACCTGGGAGAGGCGGAGGGCTTTGCGGTGAGCGAGATCGGCACCACTACACTCCAGCCTGGGTGACACAAGCGAGACTCCGTCTCAAGAATGAGAATATTCAAAAATATATACACATCTGAAAAGGGACTTTTCTTCAGAAAGTGTAGAGATGAACAAATGGGATCAGAGTCAAACTATCACTTCCTGACGGCTACAGGCCTGCTCAATAGCCAGAAAAGTCGACAAATGTATCCCTTCCTGAGCAAAGCACTTGAGAATTTTCGTATTTAAAATCTGCAACTCTGGCTGGGCACGGTGGCTCATACCTGTAATCCCAGCACTTTGGGAGGCCAAGACAGGAAGATTGCTTGTGTCCAGCAATTCAAGACCAGCCTGGGCAACATGGCAAAGCCCTGTCTCTACAAAATATAAAAAAATTAGCTGAGCATAGTGGTGTATACCTGTGGTCCCAGCTACTTGGGAGGCTGAGGTAGGAGGATCGCTTGAGTCCAGCAGGTTGATGCTACAGTGAGCTGTGATTGTGCCACAGCACTCAGTCTGGGCAGCAGTGAGACCCTGACACACACACACACACACACACACACACATACACACATACACACACACCTCTGAGTTCAAGTTCCCCATGTCTTACATATAACCTTCAATATCAGCTCCTTAGGACGATGATAAAGATCTAAGTGGTCTTGTATTTGGAAAAGAGAAGAGAAGGAGGGGTCACTGTAAACGGGGGATGAGAAGCCATTATCTGTTTATGTCCAAGGCTAAATTGATTGACTGATTGAGTTTTCATGTCATAAGTTTATTGACAAACATATCTAGTATGCTATATGAGTTCAAGAGTTTGATCCATTTTTCAAAGGGATTGCATCTCTTGAAACACTCTTCATGTCTGTTAAATGGATGAACTAAAACATTCTTATATCTTAAGCAGTTGGTGTTTTACTCTAAAGAAAATTGCCACAGATCCAGACCCTAAGTACAAAGTCATCATAGTTAGTAACCGACACGTGTTTTTCATTGAAAATGGCAAATTCTTCCCTGGGCCCTCTGCATAGTGGCTCCTGCAGACCACAGATGTTGTCAACCATCTAATGCTCTGTCCCCACATGGAGGCTCCACCAAAGTTGTAGAGACCAAGCCAGAAGCAATTGCGGCACCATACCAAGTCCTCCTTTGTTCAGGACCTTGTTCCCCTGTGTCTGAAAGAGTAAATGTAAACAGTATTAACACAGGTATGGGGTAGATATGAACAAGGACTAGCCAACTTTCAGGAGTTTGAACATCTACACAGACAATTGTAAAGATCTATGTAGGACTCTTCAATTATTTTGTAGGAAGAAATTGATAATTCCTTGATAACTGAAAATGCCTTATCTTTTTTTTTTTTTTTTAGATGGAGTCTCACTCTGTCACCCAGGCTGGGGTGCAGTGGCGTGATCTCAGCTCACTGCAACATCTGCCTCCCGGGTTCAAGCAATTCTCCTGCCTCAGCCTCCCAAGTAGCTGGGAATACAGGTGCGTGCCACCATGCCCAGCTAAGTTTTTGTATTTTTAGTAGAGATGGAGTTTCACCGTGTTGGCCAGGCTGGTCTTGAACTCCTGACCTCAGATGATTTGCCTGACTTGGCCTCCCAAAGTGCTGGGATTACAGGTATGAGCCACTGCGCCTGGCCAATATCCTCTATCTTTAATAAGCATGTCCAAGCAAGAATGGGATGGCTAACTAATCTGAATTCCAGGCAGTCCATGGAAGGTGATGTAAGGTGAAAAAGTATGATTTCACAGGGCCAGGCATCATCACATCACCAAGCTATTTGTGAATTAGATAAGCCTATTCACATGAGGGGACTCTGAGCATGAGTGGGAATCCCGCAAAAGTCAAGCTACAAGGTTGAAGTTAGAGGGGGAATACCAAACCGGAACCTGACATTTCATACTGCTTCCCTGACAGGTCCTTTCAAAGAAACAAGAACTGAAATGCAGCCTGAACTGGCATGCAAAACAGGCAGCTATTTCAGTCTGAATCATGAGCAGGGGCCACAGTGGGCCATCTGAAACTGAGGGGCAAAGGAAAACTGAACACCAAGGCCTGAGCGGCTTATGACAAATAATTGTAACTGTCCAGGCAACTGGTCCATTCCAAGCATTAGCTGTGCTGGGAGCTGAGCCATGAAGCAGAATTTTAGATTTTCTTTCTGGCTAGAGCCGTGCAACAATGATCCTTCCCCTCCATTCCTCCCCTCTTCCCCAGTATTCCTGCAGTCCCCTTGCCTGTCACAGGACTGCAGGGCAGCGGCCTCTTAGCATGGCTTTCCTTTGACTGCGGTGTCACCACATCACCTGGTGCTCGGCCCTCCCGCCCCCGCCCCGGCACAGGGTCATAACAGCCTGCAGTGTTGCCAAGAAGCTGGCACTGTCCAGACCCAGTGCACAGGGATGGGCCTGAGGTGGCCGGCCACGTCATCTGTCACCCAGGGTGTTTATGCACCCTGCAGTCCAGCAATGCAAGGATCTGCCAAGGATCTTCAGGTTTATTATGCTTTCTTTGGCCTTCAAGAACTGGATGGCTGGCCAGGCGCGGTGGCTCACGCCTGTAATTGCAGCACTTTGGGAGGCCAAGGCGGGCAGATCACAAGGTCAGGAGTTTGAGACCAGCCTGGCCAATATAGTGAAACCCTGTCTCTACTAAAAAAAAAACACAAACATTAGCTGGGTGTGGTGGTGGGTGCCTGTAGTTCCAGCTACTCAGGAGACTGAGGCAGGAGAATTGCTTGACCCAGGAGACGGAGATTGCAGTGAGCTGAGATCGTGCCACTCCACTCCAGCCTGGGCAACAGAGTGAGACTCCATCTCAAAATAAATAAATAAATACATAAATACATAAATACATAAATGAAATGAAAAACCTGGATGGCTGTCATTAAAACAAGTCACGGAAAGCTCCAATGGAAATAATTTTCAGGCTTCCCTCTTGAAATACCTTTTTTGCCTTTTCCTGCTAATTCATTTTCCTCTTTCCCTCATCTCCCCTTCTGAAAAGGCTTCCTTCACCCTAAGACCTACTCATGCAGGTTCCTAGTCCTCTGTTCTGTACATCAGAAAAGTAGTTTTCTTTCAAGACCAAGTTGCCTCCTAATCAGGGAAGCTGAAGGAGTGCTTAGAGAAAGTAAATACACTGTAATATTATCTTAAGTTATACAAATGTCTTCGGTACCTAGTAGGCACCAAATGTATTTAGCTTAACTGAAATCAGATGCAAAAATACATGTCCTTGAGAGCCAAAGAAAATTTAATTTTTAAATTATTTATGCACATATAATTCTTAAAATCTCAGGCTCTAGACAGACCTAAGTTTAAATTGAGGCTTTAATAATTACTGGTTGTGACCTTTAGCAACTCACCTCATTTCTCTGAACTGCCTCATTTATAAAATGAAGATTATGATAACAAGCCCCTTAGGGCTTTGAGACGATTAAATGTGATACTCTATGTAAATGAGCCACTTATTCACACTTGTAAACAGTTAAGCCACATGCATCATTCTGAGTGTGTGTACGTATTCTTTCATAAATTATCTCTGTTTTTTTTTTTTTTTTTTTGAGACAGAGTCTCGCTCTGTCGCCCAGGCTAATCACAGCTTACTGCAGCCTTGACCTCTCAGGCTCAAGAAATCATCCCGCCTCAGCCTCCTGAGTAGCTGGGAAGTGCAGGTGCATGACACCACACATGGCTAAATTTTTTATTTTTAATGGAGATGAGGTCTCGCCATGTTGCCCAGGCTGGTCTCAAACTCCTGGCCTCAAGTGATCCTCCCAACTCAGCCTCCCAAAGTGCTGGGATTACAGGCGTGAGCCGCCACGCTTGGCCTATGTCTACTTTTTGACCAGGATCTCTACAAGGGCAGTGCCAGGCTGACTGCCTGAGGGAGTGAGGTTGTCCAGCCTATTGATTCTGTATGTATAATCCCCAGAGAGCTCCAATATAGTCTCATGGTACTTGGGGTAGACTCAGGAGAAAGGCCTGGATCATTGAATTTGAAACACAGGATTAGTATCTGCATAATGAACCAACCATGCTACATCAGGTCATGATAGATCATTGCTAAGTTTTAGGAAACTGATTCATCTATTTATTCATTCATTTATCCAAACATTTATTGAGCATCTGTTATGTCTGAGGCTATAATGTTGAAGAATGTACAAGCTCTCTTTCCTCTTCAGTTTAATTGTTTAACCTAAATAAATAATGAGGCAATTTAATTCATATTTGTTGGAAAACAATTCAGTTCAACTATGTAAAGGAACACTGTATTTTATTAAAACAGAATTAGAATCCCCAAAGCTTGGCTCTTGAAAGAGAGTATCTTACAGGAAGAACCGGCTGGCCAAACAGTCCTGAATCTCTCCCAGTTTCCTCCTCCCTCAGGTTTCCTGTCTTTGCTGTTCTCTTTCCATCCCTTTGGTCTAAGCATAGATTTTAAAACTTTTGTTTGTGGATGAAATGAGTTGAAGTCCTCAACAAAATATTTGGCTAAATATAAGGGAAAACAAAAGGACGTTTTTGCAAGCAGTATGAAACAATGGTATGACTTTAGAAAATTGTTTGGCGGTATTAAAACTGACCATAATCATGTACTATTTGTAATAGTCAAATATTAGAGACAATCTTTTTTGGTTTGTTTAGTTTTTGAGACAGAGTCTAGCTCTGTCACCCAGGCTGGAGTGCAGTGGCACGATCTCGGCTCACTGCAACTTCCACCTCCCGGGTTCAAGCCATCCGCCTGCCTCAGGCTCCTGAGTAGCTGGGATTACAAGCATGCACCACCGCGCCCAGCTAATTTTTGTATTTTTAGTGGAGACGGGATTTCACCATGTTGGCCAGGCTGGTCTTGAACTCCTGGCCCACCTGCCTCGGCCTCCCAAAGTGCTGGGATTACAGGCGTGAGCCACTGCGCCCAGGCATTGGAGACAATCTCTATCTCCACATGCAATAGAATGGATAAGCTAGGTTATTTCACTCAGTGGAACAGCACAACAAGAATGAACAAACTACAACTACATGCAACAAATGGGTGAATCTTACCAACATAATGTTGAGCAAAAGAAGTCAGAAAGGAAAATACACTGTATAATTCTATTTATTTAAAGTTCCAAAATAGTCAAAACTAATCTATGGTGTTTGAAGTCAAGATTTTTTTTTTTTTTTTTTTGAGACAGAGTCTCGCTCTGTCACCCAGGCTGAAGAGCAATGGCACGATCTCGGTTCACTGCAACCTCCGCCTCCTAGGTTCAAGCGATTGTCCTACCTCAGCCTCCTGAGTAGCTGGGACTACTGGCGCGTGTCACCATGCCCAGCTAATGTTTTTGTATTTTTAGTAGAGACGGGGTTTCACCGTGTTAGCCAGGATGGTCTTGTTCTCCTGACCTTGTGATCCGCCCGCCTCAGCCTCCCAAAGTACTGGGATTACAGGCGTGAGCCTCCGCGCCTGGCCCAAGATAGTTATATCTATCTCCCAACTAAGGGATTTTTCAGTCCCCGGAACACTGGTAGAATTATGGTATTTATATCCAGTGAATAAGCATATCTTTTGGGTAAGATCCCAGCTCCTATATTTAAAGTGTCTGTGTTCTCAGTATAAACCCAATAACAAAATAATACTTCAGTGAAACAATCATTATCGCATTAATACAGTAAATTCTCCCCCTTTACAATAGAAGTTCCATGGGAGCTGGGATTTTGTCTTAATCACTGCTTTATTTTATTTTACTCATGGGTGCCATAGGACACCTAGAACACAGCACCTAGAACAGTCCTTGGCACATAATAGGCACTGAATAAAAATTTCTTGGATGTGATAACTATATTCAAACAGAAGAGCATAGCACAGAGGATAACAGTATGTGTTCTGGAACAAGATTGCTTTGGTTCAAATCCCAACTCTGCCACCTTCTAGCTATGAGACACTGGAACTGTTATGTAATCTATCCATGCCTCAGTTTCCTCATGTGTAAAACAGAAAAACTACTAGTATCTTCCTCTTAGGGTTGCTATGAGGTTTAAGGAACACTTGTAAAGATAACGTATGGAATTATTTGGTGACTACCATACCGAAAGAGGGCTTGCCCTATCTCTTAGAAACATAGGAAATTTGGTGTCTTCTGACCATCTGTGTGACACACAATAGAATAAATCATTTTAAAAGCTAATATACATTAAATAAATGAAATGAAGAAAACTTTAAAAATTATTAAAATTGAAGAGTCCAGCAAGATTTTCTGTAGGTAAAGACAAGCTTATTCTAAACTTTATACAGAAAGTCAAAGGAGCTAGAATAGCTAAAACAATTTGGAAACAGAAGAATAATCTGGAAGGAATCATTCTGTCTGATGTTAAGATTTACTGTATTGCTATAGACTCACTGTAAAGCTATAGTAATCAAAACAGTATGGAGTAGTGACAGATACACAGGTCAATGGAACAGGCCAGAAACTGATTTTTGACAAAGGAGCAAAAGCAATTCAATGGAGGAAGAATAGTCCTTTCAATGAATAGCCCTGTAGAAATTGGACATCCACAGGCAAAAGAAAACAAAAAGAAGCTTGACCTAAATGTCACATCTTTTTTTTTTTTTTGAGACTGAGTTTTGCTCTTGTTGCCCAGGGTGGAGTACAGTGGTGAAATCTCGGCTCACTGCAACCTCCACCTCCTGGGTTCGAGTGATTCTCCTGCCTCAGCCTCCTGAGCAGCTGGGATTACAGGCGCACGCCACCACGCCGGCTAATTTTTTGTATTTTTGGAGGAGACGGGGTTTCACCATGTTGGCCAGGGTAGTCTCAAACTCCTGACTTCAGGTAATCTACCGCCCACGGCCTCCCAAAGTGCTGGGATTACAGGCGTGAGCCACTGTGCCCGGCCTAACCTTCACATCTTACGCAAAAACTAATTCAAAATGGATTGTGAATTTAAATACAGCATGTGAAAAAAAGTTAATCACTGTATGATTCCATTTATATGACATTCTTTTTTAAAATTTTTAATTTGATTTAACTTAATTTGGCCCGGTGCGGTGGCTCATGCCTATAATCCCAGCATTTTGGGAGTCTGAGGTGGGCGGATCACTTAAGCTAAGTTCAAGACCAGCCTGGTCAGCATGGTGAAACCTAGAGTCTACAAAAAGTACAAAAATTAGCTGGGCAGGATAGCATGCACCTGTATTCCCAGCTACTCGGGAGGCTGGGGCAGATCACTTGATCCCAGGAAGATGAGGCTGCAGTGAGGCAAGATGGCGCCACTGCACTCCAGCCTGGGCAACAGACTGAGACCGTCTCAACAAAAATAATTATTTTTATTCATTTATTTATTTTTGGAGACAGAGTCTCGCTTTGTCACCCAGGCTAGAGTGTAGTGGCACTACCTCGACTCACCGTAACTTCTGCCTCCCGGGTTCAAGTGATTCAGCGATTCTCATGCCTCCATCTCCTGAGTAGCTGGGATTACAGGGGTATGCCACCATGTCCTGCTAAGTTTTTGTATTTTTAGTAGGGACGAGGTTTTGCCGTGTCGACCAGGCTGGTCTTGAACTCCTGAGCTCAGGCAATTCACCTGCCTTGGCCTCCCAACGTGCTAGGATTACAGGTGTGAGCCACCATGCGCAGCCCTGATTTTTTTTAACTTAATTTTATTTTTTGTAGAGATGGGGTCCCCTTATGTTGCTCAGGCTGGTCTTGATAAACATTATTCTCTTTTAAATTATTATCATTATTATTATAAGAGGAGAATTATTCAGTCACACACTGCCTGGCATAGAGTAGGCAATCAATAAATATTTGTTGAATGAATAAATGATAGGTATGGGGAAAAGATGGAAGAGTGACAGATTTTCTTTTTTTTCTTTTTTTTCTTCTTCTTTCTTTTTTTTTTTTTCTTGAGACAGAGTCTGGCTCTGTCACCCAGGCTGGAGTGCAGTGGCTGGATCTTGGCTTCACTGCAAGCTCCGCCTCCCGGGTTCACGCCATTCTCCTGCCTCAGCCTCCCGAGTAGCTGGGACTACAGGCGCCCGCCACCTCGCCCGGCTAGTTTTTTTGTATTTTTGTAGTAGAGACGGGGTTTCACCGTGTCGGCCAGGATGGTCTTGATCTCCTGACCTCGTGATCCGCCCGTCTCGGCCTCCCAAAGTGCTGGGATTACAGGCGTGAGCTACCGCGCCCGGCTTTTTTTTTTTTTTTTTTTTCTGAGACAGGGTCTCATTCTGTCACCCAAGCTGGAGTGCAGTGGCACGATCTTAGCTCATTGCAGTCTCCACCTCGCCGGCTCAAGTGATCTCCCACCTTAGCCTCTTGAGTATCTGGGTTCACAGGTGCACACCACCATGCCTGGCTAATTTTTGTATTTTTTTGTAGAGATGGGGTTTTCCCATGTTGTCCAGGTTGGTGTCAAACTCCTGGGCTCAAGCAATTTTCCCACCTGGGCCTCCCAAAGTGCTGAGATGACAGGTGTGAGCCACCCTGCCAGGTTGAACTCATGTTCTAATGAGGGAAACAGACTTAAGGCCTTATGGTTTTGAGCTGAGGTTTTGAGGATAAGCAGATGGACAAGAAGGATGAAGAATATACTGGGAAATGAGAATATAAAGATTAATTGAGGCTGGGCATGGTGGCTTACGCCTATAATCCCAGCACTTTGGGAGGCCAAGGCAGCAGGACTGCTTGAGCCCAGGAGTTCAAGACCAGCCTGGGCAACACAGTGAGACTCTGTCTCAAAAAAGAAAAAAAAAAAAAGCAATTAAAAAAACAAAAAAGATTGATTGAGGAGGCTTCTGAATACATGTAAAGAGTGTGGTCCTGGCTGAGCGTGATGGCTCATGCCTGTAATCCTAGAACTTTGGGAAGCCCAGGTGAGCCCAGGAGCTTGGGCAACATAGTGATAGACACACACACACACACACACACACACACACACACTTATACATACAGAAAAAGAGACCTCTCTCTATATAGAGTCTTTATATATATATATAAAATATATATAGTCTTTATATATATTATATATTATATATATAAAGTCTCTCTCTATATATATATGTATGTATGTATGTATGTATAAAGACTCACAATATTTGTGAGCAAATTTCCTAGGGTATGGTCCTCCTCTTGCAATGCAGATGTCACACAGTGTCTATCTGTTCCAGCTGCCTGGACCATTTCCAGGGCTGTCTTCCTCTTGTCTTCAGCCACGGAGGTCTTCAATTCAGATGTTTTTCTCTCCAGTTTCTGGTCCTCTTCCATCTCAGGCGTGGTTTCCAGATCCTCAGGTGGTACTGGTGGATGGGGGCTCTGCCCCATGTTGAGATGCTTGTGGGAGAAGCAGGAAGAAAGGAATGACCAATGCAGAGATAGTTCTCAACTTCCCCAGACAAATAGGTGTCTTGCAGAGGGAAAAAAAAAAAAAAAAGATTTAAAGTGTTAAGTCTAAAAACTAGTGATTTCTATAAGGATTAACTCAAAGAAACTCTGCAACTAACTCTCCTAAGGTCCAGTTAAGGATGTTAATAATTTGGGAATTTGTATTTCTCTTCATTTCTCCACCAGGCCTATTTCCTGTTAGAAGGTACTTTGGTTGCCATGAAAACAAACAAATACAACCAGTTTCCTCTAGTTGGACTACTGAATTCCACCCTTAGCAGAACCTCTCTGGTTCCTCTCTCACTACCACTCCCTACTACACTTCAGTGAACCTTTGCCTCTTCACATTAAGCTACCTGCTCCTCCATCTTTCTCTCCTAGACTCCCTCTCCTGGTGTGATTGCACCTTGAATGTGTGGATAACTATGGGTGTTTGCCTCCCAACTTACACATTCCGTGTGCAAACTGATCTCCCACCAGTGGGTTGACTCCTGCAAAGACACATTCTTTATGGATATTAGTTGGTCATTGGAATTAGGAATACCTTGGATATTACCATTTTATTTCCTATTAAACAGCTATATAAGGAAATAGTAATCATTTTTTGCGAGTAGGAATCTAAATAGCAGAGAGAATCAAGGAAGTTGTGAGATGTATACAAATCAGTACAAAATGGTGATCCAAAACCATGAGTTACCTAGGCAAAATTAAGAATCAGGTTACTGCCTGGCTGTGGTGATTCATGCCTACCCAAAATGCCCCAGCACTCTGAGAGGCTGAGGCAGGTGGATTGCTTGAGTCCAGGAGTTTGAGATGAGCCTAGGCAGCATGACAAAACCCTGTCTTTACAAAAAATACAAAAATTAGCCAGGCATGGTGATGTGCACCTGTGGTCCCAGCTACCTAGGAGGCTGAGGGTGGAGGATCACCTGAGCCTGGGGAGGTCGAGGTTGCAATGAACGGAGATGGTGCCACAGCACTCCAGGCTGGACAACCTAGCAAGATCCTGTCTCAAAAGAAAATAAAAAAATAAGGTTACTGTACAGCCCAAACATGAAGAAAAGGGATTCAGGCAAGTAATCAAAGCATGGGAAGTTAATAAATGAACTATGAATTAATTATTCTCTCCCTTGCCTTCTCCTCCCTTCTCTTTTCTTCTCCCTACTATATAGTCATAACTTGGGGAAGGATGTGATCGCACACGGCATAAAGTGCGGTGACATTGCTAATGGGATGAGAAGCAGATCAGCTGGGGAGGACGTTGGGCTTTCTGAGGAAAAGCTCCTGAAATGTCCTGAAGTAACAGGTGGATCTAATGTCAGAGCTGTTTGTAAAATGGAAAAACGGTGAAATGTGTCGTCTTCTGGGATAAGTGCTGTCAGCATGATAATCCACATTTTACGCACCTGTTTGTGCTTTTTGCTGCTGGGAGCACTTTTCACCAACACACAACTTACTAATGAGGAAATTGCAAAAGAGAACCCAAGAGATTAAACACAGATCTGCAATGAAGGATGTGTTTACATCCTACACGTGAGTAAAGTGAGTATATTTTTAGGGTAGCAAGTTCTGGCCAAGCAAGCTGAACATGTAAACATGAGAACTGCCTTACTTTAAGGGACCCACCCAATTCAATGTTCTGTTTTGGAGTGTGGAACTGAAAACGTAATTAGTATATAGCGCTTAATATATAAATGATCAATTTAGTTTTCACTGTTTGCTGTCCTGTAATAAACCTACATCATCTTCTGAATGAGATGAACTGTCCACTAGGACAGGGTCCCTGTTAAATCACTGGCTACCTGGCAACTTTGGAAAAAGTCATTCTGGACAGACAAGTTAAACACACAGACAAGGATGACTTCTCCAGACATGAATTTTTAAATGTATATTACACTTCTCAGTCTCACACCTGTAATCCCAGCACTTTGGCTAAGATTGGAGGATCACTTGAACTCAGGAGTTTGAGACAAGTCTGGGCAACATAGCAAGACTCGGTCTCCACAAAAAATTTAAAAATTAGCTGGATGTTGTGGCACATACCTGTAGTCAGAGCTACCCGGGAGGCTGAGGTGGGAGGATTGCTTGAGCCCAGGTGGGTTGAGGCTGCAATGAGCCATGACTGCACCATTGCACTCCAGCCTGAGTGACACAGTGCGACCCTGTCTCAAAACAAACAAACAAAAACAACCAAAAAAACCCAAAACCAAAACAAAATACCCCCAAACCTTTTCTAAATAGATCATGATGATATCAATGTTATATAATAAAGTTTGTAGAACCATTTTTCTCTACACCAAATGTCCCAGAATGCTGCACTTCTATGTGGAATTTGTATAGTTTTTCCTGTCAGTCTCCCTGTTATCCACTTCTACTTCTCTTTGCTGTAAGGGTAGAGTTTACTTAATACAGACTCTCTTTCCTTCTAATATAGGGTTGAATCTGCTATGGACAGGTGATAATTGTTACATTTGCACACTTTACCAATTACAAAGTACTCATCAGACCTTTGCAGGTGATATCATTGTCTTTGGATCACAGTCCTGGGGCTGGCCAATCAGAATATTCCATCTCCCTTACCAATGATTGGTTCTGGGATGAACACATGACCCAAGCTGGGCCTGTTAGAATCTGCCCTGGGAGTTTCATCAGTGTGATCAGGAAAGTGGTTATCTTGATGTTCTCCTGATGATTTTGTTTTTGTTTCTGTGTGTTTTGAGACAGGATCCCGCTCTATTGCCCAGGCTGGAGTGCCGCAGTGGCATGATCACAGCTCACTGCAGCCTCAACCTCCTGGGCTCAAGGGATCCTCCCACCTCAGCCTCCCTAGTAGCTGGGACTACAGTCACAAGCCACCCCACCTGGCTGATTTTTAAATTTTTTTGTAGTTTTGGTAGAGATGGGGTCTCACCATGTTGCCCAGGCTGGTCTGGAACTCCTGAGCTCAAGCAATCCTCCTGCCTCAGCCTCCCAAAGTGTTGGGATTATAGGTGCGAGCCACCATACCCGGCCCTGATGTTATCTTATGCATAAACAAACAGGTAAACCTGACTTCCAGAGTCCCTCTTGCTGCCACACGAAGAGCCTAAATACAGGGAAACAGCCAAAAGAGAGACAAACTTGACAACAGCATTTGAAAACCTAGATACTGGACTTTTCAGTTTGCACAAACTCCTTCACCCACCCCACCACACATATCAACATTTTGTTTATATATATATATACACACACATATATATATATATTTATTTTTTTTAATACACTTTTTTTTTTTTTTTGAGACACAGTCTCACTCTGTCACCAAGGCTGGAGTGCAGTGGTGCTATCTTGGCTCACTGTAACTTCCACTACCAGGTTCAAGCCATTCTTATGCCTCAGCCTCCCAGGTAGCTGGGATCACATGTGTGTGCCACCATGCCTGGTTAATTTTTGTATTTTTAGTAGAGATGGGGTTCCACCATTGTATTATTCTGTTCTCACACTGCTGTGAAGAAATACCCTTTATAAAGGAAAGAGGTTTGATTGACTTACAGTTCCACATTGCTTGGGAGGCCTAAGGAAACTTACAATCATGGCAGAAGGCAAAGGAGGAGCAGGCACCTCCTTCACAGGGCGGCAGGATGGAGTGAGTACAAGCAGGGGAAATGCCAGACACTTATAAAACCATCAGACCTCATGAGACTCACTATCGCGAGAACAGCATGGGGAACTTGCCCCATGATCTAATTGCCTCCAGTTGGTCCTGCCTTTGACACGTCGGGATTATGGGGATTGCAATTCAAGATGAGATTCTGGGTGGGGACACAGTCAAACTGTATCAGCCATGTTGGCCAGGCTGGTCTCCAACTCCTGGCCCCAAGTGATCCACCCGCCTCGGCCTCCCAAAGTGCTGGGATTATAGGTGTGAGCCATTGTGCCAGGCCAATATTTTTATTTTGCTTAAACTAGTTTGAATTGGGTTTCTGTCATTTGCCACTAGTCCTGGTGCAGAGCTGTCTTCCGACCTCTCCTCATCACCTTCTGGAGATCCCCTTTACCTTTTTCTCCCTTTGCATCGCCTCATCCCATATTTTCCTCCTTCTTGGCTTACTTCCTCATTTTGGTGACACATATCCCCCAGTAGCTTCCTGAATAAAATATAGATGAGAAAGAAATTTTTGGAGACCTTGCATGCTTGAAAATATGTGTGTTTGTTTTCATACTTCATATAAAAGTTTGGCTCTATTTGGGGTTCTAGGTTGTACAGAATTTTCCCTCTGAAACTTCAAGGCATTCCTTCATTAGTGTGGCTGTTAAGAGGTCTAAAGTCATTTTGATTCCTAAGCTTTTCTATGTGGCCTGTTTTTGTTTAGTTTAGGTTTTCCCTTTCTGGGACCTCTTCTCTTTGTCTTTGATTTTCTGATATTTATTGATGACGTGCCTTGCTATAGGTCCGTTTTCATGGACTACGCTGGCACTAGATGGGACGTTTCAATCTAGCAATTCGTATCCTTCAATGTGAGGATCGTTCTTTATTACTTGTTTGGTGATTTCCTCCCTTCTGATTTCTATCTTCTTTTTCTTTTGAGCACCCATTAATTAGATGCTGGATCTCCCGGCCTAATCTAATTGCCTTGGAGCTTGTATTTTGTGTTTTCCTCCTCTATTTTCTTTTTGTTTGTTTGTTTTTGAGACAGGGTCTCAGCTCTGTTGCCCAGGCTAGAGTGCAGTGGTACAATCATAGCTCACTGAAGCCTTGACTCAAGGATTCAAGCGATCCCTCCCACCTCAGCTCCCCTAAACCCCTAGTAGCTGGGACTGCAGATGACTGCCACCACACCCAGTTAATTTTTTAATTGTTTGTAGAGTCAGGGACTCACTGTGTTGCCAAGGCTGGTCTTGAACTCCTGGGCTCAAGTGATCCTCCCACCTTGGCCTCCCAAAGTGCCGGAATTACAGGTTTGAGTTACCACATCCAGCCATCCTCCTCTGTTTTCTATGTTTGTCTTTTATCTCTAAGATTTCCTCAATTTTATTTTGCACATTTTCTGTTGAACACTTAAACAAATTTTCTATTTTTAATTTCCAAGAGCTCTTTCTTGTTTGTGAAAGTTTCTATTTATGTATACTGTTTTTGTTCCATTAATTCAATAGCTTATCTTATTTCTCAGAGGAATTACTGATAGATTTGAAACTTTCATTTTTCATTTTATGCTGAAAGAATTTCAATTTTTTTTTTTTTTTTTTTTTGGAGGCGGGTCATCTGCCGCCCAGGCTGGAGTGCAATGGCGGGATCTCGGCTCACTGCAAGCTCCGCCTCCGGGTTCCACGCCATTCTCCTGCCTCAGCCTCCCGAGTAGCTGGGACTACAGGCGCCCGCCACCGCACCCGGCTAGTTTTTTGTATTTTTTAGTAGAGACGGGGTTTCACCGTGTTAGCCAGGATGGTCTCGATCTCCTGACCTCGTGATCCGCCCGTCTCGGCCTCCCAAAGTGCTGGGATTACAGGCTTGAGCCACCGCGCCCGGCCAAGAATTTCAAATTTAAAAAATATTTCGAGAAGTTTTTCTCCAAACCATCCAAGATTAAATTTCCAACACAATGCCCATCCTCCCTAACATGAGTACACACTTAAACAAGCATATGACAGCCATCTAATCCACAGGCCCCGATCAGATTTCTCTAATTGTCCCGCTACTGTCCCCTCTCCCTCGTTTTTTTTTTCGGACAGGGTCTCACTCTGTTGCCCAGACTGGAGTGCAGTGGTGCCCTCATAGCATAATCTGGAACTGTTCTTCCCAAGGGATCCTCCTGCTTCAGCCTCCTGAGTAGCCAGGACTACAGATGTGCACAGCCATGCCTGGAAAATTTTTTAAAAAGTTTTTCATAGAGATAGGTCCCTATATTGCCCAGGCTGGTCTTGAACTCTTGGGCTCAAGCAATCCTCCTGCCTCAGCCTCCTAAAGTGCTAAGTTACAGGTGTGAGCTGCCATGCCTGGCCCTAATACTGTCCCTTATATTAAAAGGGTCTATTCCAGGACCATGCATTGCATTTGTTTTCATGTTTCTTTCTTTCTTTTCTAGCCTCTTTTTTTTTTTTTTTTTTTTTTAACTGAGATGGAGTCTTGCTCTGTCGCCCAGGCTGGAGTTGCAGTGGCGCGATCTCAGCTCGCTGCAACCTCTGCTGCCCGGGTTCAAGTGATTCTCCTGCCTCAGCCTTCCAAATAGTTGGGACTACAGGCGCCCACCACCGCACCCGGCTAATTTTTTTATTTTTAGTAGAGACAGGGTTTCTCCATGTTGGCCAGGCTAGTCTCAAACTCCTGAATTTAGGTGATCCACCCGCCTGGGCCTCCCAAAGTGCTGGGATTACAGGCATGAGCCACTGCACACCTGGCTCATGTTTCTTTCAGTCTGGAACAATTTTTCAGTGTTTCTTTTTTTGGCAGGAATAGGACAGAAGTGATACTGTGTTATTGCCTCCCATCTGGTGGTACCTCATTTCAATTTGTACCTTTATTGAGAATATTAACTTTGTTCTCTTTTTAAAAACAATTTGATACAATCATTTATTTTGTTTGCACATTTGATTTGTTTTTAATCCAAACCTCACCAGAATGTTAATTTTGACCCTGATTAAGGTGGTGTCTGCTAGGTCTTTCCACTGTAAAGTTACTCTTTTGTCCTTTGTAATTAGTAAGCGTTTTGTGGAAAGGTACTTCTTTGCGGTACATATCCTGTTCCTTATCATAGTTTTACTCACTATTTTTAGGTTTTTTGGCTGAATGAACTATTACTATGAAGGTTTCCTAATAGTGATTTTTTTTATTTCATTGTTCCTCCTAAATTTATTAGTTGTTATTCTGCTGTAAAGAAAAATATTATCTTCTCATTTGTTTATTCTTTTATTTATATCAGTATGAACATATGGATTCCCACCTCATTTGATAGATTGTGACCTTTTACTGTCATTATTTATTTTGATGCTCAGAGTTGGTTAGGGGAGCCCCCTTCAAGCCCCTTTGACATCTGTTGACATGTCTCTGTCATTCTTTAAGCACTTCTTTACTTTCTGCCACAGCAAGATGGTCTGTGGTCTGTGTTCATCTTGTACCTTCCTTACAGCCCTGAAATCAATCATTTCTCCAAGGATCCCTGGTTTCTTTTAGTGGAGAATGGTATTTAGAGACCAAGATTTGGGACTAGGGGTGTTAACTGCCATTGGAGTATGACTGTTTCCAAACTGTCTTGGTGCATAGAGCTAAGGAATACGCATATATGTCTACACTTTTTTTTTTTAAACTTTTATTTTTGGTTTGGGGATATATGTGAAGGTTTGTTACATAGGCAAACGTGTGTCATGAGGGTTTATTGTACATATTATTTTATCACCCAGATATTAAGCCCAGTACCCAATAGTTATCTTTTCTGCTCCTCTCCCTCCTCCCACCCTCCACCCTCAAGTAGGCCCCAGTGTCTGTTGTTTCCTTCTTTGTATTCATAAGTTCTTATCATTTAGCTCCCACTTAAAAGTGATAGCATGTGGTATTTGGGGCTCTGTTCCTATCTTAGTTTGCCAATGATAATAGCCTCCAGCTTCAGTCATGTTCCCACAAAAGACATTATCTTATTATTTTTTATGACTGCATAATATTCCATGGTACATATGTACCATATTTTCTATATCCAATCCATCATTAATGGGCATTTAGTTTGATTGCATGTCTTTGCTATTGTGAATAGTGCTGCAATGAACATTCATGTGCATGTGTCTTTATAGCAGAATGATTTCATCTCGGCTCACTGCAACCTCCGCCTCCTGGGTTCGAGAGATTCTTCTGCCTCAGCCTCCCAAGTAGCTGGGATTACAGGCATGCACCACCATGCCCGGCTAATGTTTTGTATTTAGTAGAGACTGGGTTTCACCATGTTGGCCAGGCTGGTCTGGCCTCAGGTGATCCACCCGCCTCAGCCTCCCAAAGTGCTGGGATTACAGGCGTGAAACACCATGCCTGGCCAGGAGTCCTGTGTTTTATCTGGCAAGCCTGCACCCCTGCCCGTCCACCTTCCCTGCAAGCCTCTCCACTTTCAAACCATCCTGCTCAGTGTAATCCGTTGATAATTCATTCAACACACACTTTTACTGAAAAGCCAGGCACTAAGTGAGGAGCTGAGATGCAACAGCACATGCTCTACAGAAATACAGAAAAATCACTTCCTTGTAAGTATTTAGTCCTTTTACAATTTTTTTTTTTTTTGAGACGGAATCTTGCTTTGTCGCCCAGGCTGGAGTGCAGTGGCCGGATCTCAGCTCACTGCAAGCTCCGCCTCCCGGGTTTACGCCATTCTCCTGCCTCAGCCTCCCGAGTAGCTGGGACTACAGGCGTCTGCCACCTCGCCCGGCTAGTTTTTTGTATTTTTTAGTAGAGACAGGGTTTCACCGTGTTAACCAGGATGGTCTCCATCTCCTGACCTCGTGATCCGCCCGTCTCAGCCTCCCAAAGTGCTGGGATTACAGGCTTGAGCCACCACACCTGGCCTGATTCTGACAGTTGCTATTGCCTCCAACCTCATCAAGTACACAGACCTAGTAACCTAGACATCATTCTTTCCATCTTCTTCCTCCCTGAATCCAACCTATTCGCAGGTTCTGTAGTTTCACTTATTGTCAGTGAATTCTGCTCTCCCTCCTTCTTTCTCCTCTTGCTGAGTAGAGGATGGATTAGATGGCCAAGGAGATCAGTTAGGAGCCATTTTCCATAGTCTGAGAGATGACGAGGGACCTCCTCATTGATCTGCTTGGCCCTTCTTAATCTATCTCTATTTGGTTGTCAGAGTAATAGTCCTTGAAGTCCCATTAAGTCATCCTCATCTTTGAAATCTTTAATGGTTCCCCTCACCTATAAGATAATGTCCAAACTTCATAGCCCAACACAGAGGCTGCTGATAGAGTGACTCCTGATGCCTCTGCAGCCTCAGGTATCGCCACTTCTCTCCCCAACACACACGTACACACTGAAGCTACTTGCGGGACTCCATTCCTGATCTTAGTCAACCTGTTGTTGACTCAGCCAGTAATGTTTTTCCATCCTTAATCCACCTGACCATTTCCTACTCAACTTTCAAAATCCTGCTCAGAATTTCATCTTGAAACCTTCTCTGAAGCATCATGCCCTTGTCCCCTTGCAGAATTACTTTTTCCTCAGTACCCCTTCTAGCCTTAGTATATATCTTCATTATGGAATGGATCACTGTGTTATATTTGTTCATATGTCTATCTACCTTTGCTACTAATAGAATATAAATTCCTTGAAGTCAGCTATCTGTTTTCATTCATATTTTCTCCCCCATAGTCAAGTATAGTGTCTGGCACACAGTGGGTGTCCAGTTAATAGTTAGTAAACTGAACTGGATTTCTGTAAAGGTGAGGCATGAAGGAGGGAGGGGAAAGAGGGTGCCGAGACAGAGATAGGGAGGCAGGAACTAGGATTGGGAGAAGACATCTTGTATGCCAATCCATGAAGTTTGGATTTCACCCTATGGAAAACTGGAACCAACAGGATCTTCAAGCTGAGAAATGATATGGATAAATTTGTTTGTTTTGTTTTGCTTTTTGTTTATTTGTTAAGACAGAGTCTCGCTTTGTCACCCAGGCTAGAATGCAGTGGCGCGATCTCAGCTGATCACGCCTGGCCTGATAAATTTGTTTTAAGAAGCCAGTTCTGGCCAGGCACAGTGGCTCATGTCTGTAATCCCAGCACTTTGGGAAGCTGAGGCAAGTGGATCACCTGAAGTCAGGAGTTCGAGACCAGCCTGGCCAACACGGTGAAACTCTGTCTCTACTAAAAATACAAAAATTAGTCTGGCATGATGGCAGATGCCTGTAATCCCAGCTACTCGGGAGGCTGAGGCTGGAGAATTGTTTGAACCCAGGAGGTGGAGGTTGTAATGAGCTGAGATCGCACCACTGCACTCCAGCCTGGGTGAGTGAAACTCCATCTCAAAAAAAAAAAAAAAAAAAAGAGAGAAGCGGCAGCTGTGTGAAGAGTTAGGGGAGGAGTGCTCCAGACAGAGGAAATAGTAAATTCAAAGGCTGTGAAGTGGGAAAGAGTTGAGCTGATCAGAATCTCTAAGGGCCAGCATGACTGGAGCCGAATGAGCAACTAGGGTGTGGCATGAGTTGAAGTGGGAGGGAATGGTAGAATTCAGATTGTGTAGGTCCTTGTAGACCAGAGCAGGGAATGTGGAGTGTATCCTCAGCTCATTGGGAAGCAATTGAAAATGCAGAGTAGTGATACTTTCATTTACATTAAAATAATCACTAAGGCTGTGCACAGAATAGATGGGGGCTAAGGCAAGAGAATAAATAGGGAGTCCAAGTTAGGAGACTACAGCAGTAAACATGCCAATGAAAGATATCTGTCTGGATGAAGGTGGAGGCAATGGGGCAACAGGGAGTGGACAGATTCAGAAAATATTTTAGAGATTGAATTCATAGGGCTTGGTGACAGATTAGATGCACAGAGATCTAGAATAAGGAAGTAGAGATTGAGGTAATGTGTAGGTCTTTTGGAAAGTTTATTTTTGAAGAGGAGACTAAAGGGAAGTAGTTGATTCAAAAGCTCTTTCTGGCCAGGCATGGCGACTCATGCCTGTAATGCCAGCACTCTGGGAGGCTGAGGAGGGTGTACCACTTGAGGTCAGGAGTTCAAGACCAGCCTGGTCAACATGGTGAAACCCTGTCTCTACTAAAAATACAAAAATTTGCCAGGTATGGTGGTGAGCGCCTATAATCCCAGCTCCTTGGGAGGCTGAGGGAGGAGAATCGCTTGAAACCGGGAGGTGGAGGTTGCAGTGAGCTGAGATCGAGCCATTGCACTCCAGTCTGGGCAACAAGAGTGAAACTCTGTCTCAAAAAAGTAAAATAGCCTGGCGTGGTGGCTCACACCTATAATCCCAGCACTTTGGGAGGCCAAGCCTGAGGCGGGCGGATCACATGAGGTCAGGAGTTCCAGACCAGCCTGGCCAACACAGTGAAACCCCATCTCTACTAAAAATACCAACAAAAATTAGCCGGACATGGTGGCACATGCCTGTAATCCCAGGTACTGGGGAGGCTGAGGCAGGAGAATTGCTTGAACCCGGGAGGCGGAGGTTGCAGTGAGCCAAGATCACACCATTGCACTCCAGCCTGGGTGAAGAAGTCAGACTCTGTCTCAAAAAATAAATAAATAAATAAATAAAAATGCAAAAATTAGCTGGGCATGGTGGCACGCGCCTGTAGTCCTAGCTATCCGGGAGGCTAAGGCAGAAGAATCACTTGAACTCAGGAGGCGGAGGTTGTGGTGAGCTGAGATCACGTCACTGCACTCCAGCCTGGGCAACAGAGTGAGACTCTGTCTCAAAAAATAATAATAATTAATTAAAATAAAATAAAATTTAAAAATTAGCCAGGCATGGTGGTGCCTGCCTGTGGTTCCAGCTACTTGGTAGGTTGGGGTGAGAGGATGACTTAAGCCCCAGAGATGGAGGCTGTAGTGAGCAGTGATTGTGCCACCGCATTCCAGCCTGGGCAACAGAGCAAGACCTTATCTCAAAAAAAGAAAGAAAGAAAGAAAGATGAACATGACTTTGTTCCTGTCCTCAGTGAGCTTAGAAATAACACATCTTTACAAATGGGTATGATACAAGACTATAAATCCAGTTGTTACATAATTTATTGTCCCAATTGGGATAGTTTGGAGGATAAACAGGGCACTAATAATAATTACCCTAGAAAATCCCAGTGTGTTCTGAAGAAATCTGATTGTATCACCTTAGCAACAAACAAGCTCAAAGTGATGGGAGCACTGGGATGAATCAGCAAAGCTCAATGGTAGAAGTAGATTTGAGTTGGGCTTGCTGTTAGGGAGGGCAGAGGCAATCAACATGAAAACAAAATACTTTCAGATCATTTAATGGTGTACAGAGTGAGGGAGAGGGGCACTGCTTTAGTATCATCAGGGAAGGCAACTAGGAGGAGGTAACATTTACGCCAAAACAAATTATAAGAAGAATCAGGAAATTCAAAGACAAAAATATCACAAGAGCTGTCTTATCCCAGCAATGATCAGAAGGTCAGATCACTCATGGGGTTTGGGGCAAGGAGGTTCCAAGGGCCTCCTACTTATTCAGAAGAGAGATAAGGGATCAAAATGTTATTCAGTAGTTAATGGAGAATTATGAAAGACTCTTCAACAGAATAGGATCTGACTGGGAAAACTACTCTGGCATTACCGTACAGGATGGGTTAGAGAGGAAAAGAGGTTGAAGCAGGAAGTCCAGGAAATAGTCTAAGCAAAAGAAGAAAAAAAGACCTTGGGTTGAGACAGTGGCAGTAATCATGGAGAAGCAGAGATGAAACTGACATCCCAGAGCAAGAATGGCCAAGATTTTGCAAAGGATGTCACCTGACATAGCACATGTCCCTGGGAGCCCTTCAGTGAATACTAGTTCTTCCCTCCTTCTCATTCAACCTGGAACCAGAGTGAGGGAAGATTGTTTTTGTTTGTTGTTTAGAATGGAGAAAAACTTGGGAACAAATCCAGGTTGAGAGGAAGAAGCAACAGAGAGAGAAACATTTAATAATATTAAAAATATAAAGGAAAGGAGGTAACCAATGGAATATTTTATTTTAAAAAAGGATAGATTAGCCTTACATAGGAGGTGTGATGCTCTACCTACCAAGAAAGGAACAAAATGAAGTCTGTCAGGGACGGAGGTGGAAAGTTTATGAAGCTTCTGTGGATTTATGAAGGTGGAAAGTTTATGAAGCTTCTATTTGATTTGAAGGTAAGCTTATGGATAGAAGAAAATATCTGGAATGCTGTAGTAGAAAATAATTGTCCTTTAAGAACAATTAAGTGGTTCTTATTCCTGGCTGGAAATTAGGATCATCCAGGAAGCCTTAACACACACAAAAAGGATGCTGGACCCCAGCCCCAAGGATTCTGATTTAATTCTCCTGGGATGGGGCCCAGGCACTAGCGGTTTCCTAAGTGCGTCTGTTGACTCCAATGAGAATCCACAATTGAGAACCAGCAGCAAAGGGTTTGTGGGGCAGCAGAAAGGGCTCAGCTGAGGTTCAGAAGCAAGGATTTATTGTTGAACCAATCAGCCTGGTTACAAGGCTCTCTCCAGCATCAACATTCCTGGAGCAGAGGCTGTGAAATTAGAGTGTGGCACTTGTTTATTAAGGTTGGTAGGGCACAAAGCTGAAGAGCTGAGTGACAACAGAGGGTAGGGAAATAGAATTGAATTGGCCACCACAGGCTGTAATCTGATAGAATAAGAAGAGTTTCAGACAAACGTCAATAAAATAACAATAGCAACACCAACTAATTTTTTTGGGTGCCATTTGCCAACTACTAAAATAAGTGATTTATTTTATTCACTTACCCTGATGACACTCTAGGTCCTATTATCTCCATCTTACCCACTTTATTGTTTTATTTTTTGTAGAGACAGAGTCTCGCTCTGTCGCCCAGGCTGGAGTGCAGCAGTACAATCAATAACTCGCTGTAGCCTTGAACTCCTGGGCTCAAGCAGTTCTCCTACCCCAGCCTCCCAAATAGCTAGGACAATAGGTGCACGCCACCCTGCCCAGCTTATTTCTTGTAGAGGCGTGATGTCAATATGTTGCCCAGGCTGACCTTGAACTCCTGGCCTCAAGAGATTCTCCTGCCTGGGCCTCCAAAGTGCTGAGATTACAGGCCTGACCCACGTGCTGGCCGCTTTTTACCCATTTTATTTTTTAATTTTTATTTATTTATTTATTTTTTTGAGACGGAGTCTCGCTCTGTCGCCAAGGCTGGAGTGCAGTGGCCAGATCTCGGCTCACTGCAAGCTCTGCCTCCCGGGTTCCCGCCATTCTCCTGCCTCAGCCTCCCGAGTAGCTGGGACTACAGGCGCCCGCTACCTCGCCCGGCTAGTTTTTTGTATTTTTTAGTAGAGATGGGGTTTCACCGTGTTAGCCAGGATGGTCTTGATCTCCTGACTTCGTGATCCGCCCGTCTCGGCCTCCCAAAGTGCTGGGATTACAGGTTTGAGCCACCGCGCCCGGCCTTACCCATTTTATAAATGGGAAAATTGAGGCTCAGCAGTTAAGAAATGGCCAGGTGCAGCAGCTCACGCCTGTAATCCTAGCACTTTGGGAAGCCGAGGAGGGCAGATCATTTGAGGTCAGCAGTTTGAGACCAGCTTGGTCAAAATGGTGAAACACCATCTCTACTAAAAATACAAAAATTAGCTGGGTGTGGTGGCACACACCTGTAGTCCCAGCTACTCGGGAGGCTGAGGCAGGAGAATCACTAGAACCCGGGAGGCAGAAGTTGCAGTGAGCCGAGATCACACTACTGCACTCCAGCTCAGGCAACAGAGCGAGACTCTGTCTCAAAAAAAAAAAAAAGGTTGAGAAATGCTTCCATGTTTATGGAGTTAACAGTTAATAAGTGGCAGAACTGGGATTATGGGATTTTGAACCCAAATCTGTCTGACTCCAGAGCCTGAGCCCTGGTTGCACAGGAGCAAAGGAATGGGAAGATGGAAGGATGGGGGCTTGTGATAATATAGCTAGGGTTCTGAATGAGATTTTGATAGACCCAGAGGAAAGGAGATGAGAGGGTTTCTAAGGGAAACAATCAGAGGTGATGGAATGTAACCTTTCAGGAGACCAGAGCAGCAAATGTATAGCGGGGAGGAAGAGTAGGATATCAGAGTGGATAGGCATATTGGCAGTCTCAGTCAGTCTATGGAGTGTAGACTTGATGTAGTAAAAGGAAACTGGGAGCCACTGAGGGGGTAGTTTAGGGTGTGAAGATACGACAAAAAAGTAGTCTTTAAAATTCATCAGGCAGATGAAGAGCAAGGAGGGCCACTGAGAAGATCTCTGCACTGAAATACTTTTCTCTTTATTCCTTCCTTGTCCTGGTAGCCACAGATGTTACACAATCCAACCATGGCACTCAGGACAGAAGAGATTGCCCATTCTTTAGCTATAAATTACATTCCCAGGGCCCAAACCTACAATCACAGTTGTATTTTCAAGACTCAATAAAAGTCTCTGCAGATTGACTAGTGGCAGGAAACCAGGGCTGGACACTTACGATTATTCAGACTCCTGTTGCTACCCCTGCACGGATTATCAGAAGTAGAATCTTGTCACAGATTCTTGGGTACAAAGGGGGCAGATTACACAAACCAACATCAGGCAGTTCAACAAGATCGCCAGAGTGTGAATCCCCATCAGTGTTATTCCTCGGCAACTGCCCCTGAACTAACTTGGAAAATACCCAAGGAGAACAAGGTATCTTAGATGAAGATGATGTCAGTTCTTTCTTGATCTCAGTAAGTCAAAGTAAATTTATACCTAAATAGCTATTTTCCAGATTTCAGTGTCTTCCAGACACACATATTTTCTTTTCTTTTATCTTTTTTTTTTTTTTTTTTTGAGATGGAGTCTTGTTCTGTTGCCCAGGCTGAAATGCAGTGGTGTGATCTCGGCTCACTGCAACCTCCGCCTCCTGAGTTCAAGCGATTCTCCTGCCTAAGCCTCCAGAGTAGCTGGGACTACAGGCGTGTGCCACCATACCCGGCTACTTTTTTTTTTTTTTAGTAGGGACAGGGTTTCACCGTGTTAGCCAGGCTGGTCTTGATCTCCTGACCTTGTGATCCGCCCGCCTTGGCCTCCCATAATGTTGGGATTACAGGCGTGAGCCACTGTGCCTGGCCCAGCCACACATTATTTTCAAATTAATAAATAAGTTAAAATTGCTGCTGTGCAGTCATCTTAGGGAAACTGAAGAGTCAAAACGAATAGCTAGAATTCTCTGGGTGATGACCAGAACACATACTATGCTGAGTCCTGATGTGGCTGAAAGACACCGTGAGCTGAGCCAGCTAGCTAGCTTGGTTGTGGTGCACTGGGAATGGGGGTTATGTTATCTGTCAAAGGGAATATAAATTCTGCAAACTAAACCTGGCAGTTTGGGGAAAATGTGTTTAACTCACCCACTTCCCTCCTTGCTTGTACTACTGCTTTCCTACACTTTTTTTTTTTTTTTTTTTTGAGACAGTCTTACTCTGTCACCCAGGTTGGAGTGCAGTGGTGCAATCTCAGCTCACTGCAACCTTTGCCTCCTGGGTTCAAGCAATTCTCCTGCCTCAGCCTCCCAAGTAGCTGGGATTACAGGTGCGTGCCACCACACCCAGCTAACTTTTGTACTTTAGTAGAGATGGGGTTTCACTATGTTGGCCAGGCTGGTCTCGAAATCCTGACCTCAGGTGATCCACCCACCCTGGCCTCCCAAAGTGCTGGGATTACAGGTGTGAGCCACTGCACTGGCCAACCTTTCTACTTTTCAACTTGAGTTTACTCAGGGGTTGGAACATTTATTCCAATAAAATGTGCCTGATGTGATCTCTCAGTGATTAAAGACACCTGCTTAGTATGCATTAACTTCAGTGCAGTATGTGCACCTCTCTGAGGACATCTCCACTAAGCCCTCAGTGACTGATGCTGCTTCACTTTCTTCAGTTGTATAAATTGAAAAGGCAATTTTTACCTGCTATGAAGTCCCAAAAAAACAGGACTTGGCTCCTTGGGCATATTAGCCTTTAGTCTTGTTAGTGACTATCAGATGTTGCTTGAGCATATTTGGAAAATAACTTTGTATGTTGAAATTTTGGAAAATCAAAGTATTATACTGCAAATCACTTGAAAGAGGGCAAAAACCAAACCGTAAAGCTTAGCCAGATGTGATATAATCATTTCACTGAAGATATGAGATAGGTAAAACTTTTTTCTTCCAGGTCATGAACACATTTGATTGTAATTTGAGTTAAAGTATTATAGTTCCTTTAAAAAAAATAAGCCCAGAATGTTAAAAGTGTGAAATCCATTTCAGCAAGTTGAAAACGTTTGGGTGTTTTAAGATATTATCACAGGTCTGCGTATTCCAGGTTCAACTTACTTGGAATTCTGGATTCTAAGTATTTTAAATTGAAGTTAAAGTGAAATCAAGTGTAAATTAACCTGTGATTTATTTTTTGGTTCTGGTTATTTTTAGGTAAATAAATGAGGTCAGGATGTCAGACTGGCGAATATTTGCTGAGATAACCCATTACTGTGATTGAAATTCCAGGAGGAAATTGAAGAGGGGTGATGACGCAAAGGTGATTACGAACAACATGAAAACGGCTAATACATGTTGGAAAACTTTTTTTTTTTTTTTTTTGAGACGGAGTTTTGCTCTTCTTGCCCAGGCTGGTGTGCAATGGCATGATCTCGGCTCACTGCAACCTCCGCTTCCCTGGGTTCAAGCGATTCTCCTGCCTCAGCCTCCCAAGTAGCTGGGATTACAGGCACCTGCGACCATGCCCAGCTTTTTTTTCTTTTCTTTTCTTTTCTTTTTTAGTAGAGACGGGTTTCACCATGTTGGCTAGGCTGGTCTCGAACTCCTGACCTCAGGCGATCCACCCGCCTTGGCCTCCCAAAGTGCTGGGATTACAGGCGTGAACCACCGTGCCTAGCCCACGTGGGAAACTCTTTACCACAATTAATAGGTGAGTTCATTAGGGATGACAGCACACCCTTCAGAAACCATATTTACTACAGATCACTCACCACTATTACACTCAATACTAACTACAAGGCCAGAAGATTGGATTCATATAACATTTTAAAAAGTATACATATATTTTATAAATATAAGGATATTATTTGCACTAGCAAACAATTTATCTGTATTCCTAAAGTGTCATACAAATGATTCTTGCAAATCTGTTTTAACTAGGGAGAAAACAATGTATTGAGACAGTTGGACTAGACCTATCAACCACTAACACTAAACTTGGAAGAAAAGATCCAAGAGTTCATAGCTTAATTCTAAACCATCTATGCTTCTCACTTGAAAACAGAGAAGGGCTGACGTAAATGAGTTGTGAGGGTATCTGACTACCCTAAAAGCAGAATCTTTGCAGGTTTTAGCCCTGGAAGGATTCCTAGGTGAGATGGGGGTACCTATTCCATATTCTACTTTTGGTTGCCTCCTTGCTTTTGTTTTGTGACCTCAACCAGACTCCTTGTGTAAGTTACAATTTATTTGTGGATGTGAACCCGGGCTCCTTTTGTAGGTTATAGTTTATTTGTGGGTGTGAACCCCCTTCCTTTGCCTGGTTCAATTTCTTCAGCGGTCTAGGAAAGAGACCCTTCCGAGCAGTGGCCTGTTTTAAATCTGTAGGCCTCTCTTCCTACCACTCACTTCTTGGCCCAACCCCCCTTCACATTCCTCTGCTTAGGAAGATAGCAGGGGCAAAAAAGGCCTCATACATTATTATTTTATTAAGAAACCATTTTCTCTCCAGGATGGGCACAAGGTGCAAGGCTATTTCCTTACATGAGCAGGTATTTTAAAAGCTGGGCAGGAGACGCCATACTGTAAATTTAAAATTTAAAAAAAATTTAAGGCGAACCTTCTTTTTAACCTTAAGAATAGTCTTCACTATTCTCCACCACCTTCCCACTGGCTGTGTAGAAATAACGACCACCAGATGAGAACAGGCTATTTACTCAGAGCTGGCAAGGGAGTCAGCCGAGACCCATCACTTGGTTTGGTAGACTCATAGGCAGGCAGGGGAGTGGAAAAGCTTTACATACAGTGAAAAAAGTGAGAAACTTCAGGCTGGCTCTGATTGGAGGCTCCTGGCACTGGGAAGTTGGAGGAGGGCTAAGTAGAAGCAGGGCTTCTTATGTGATTGGTGTGAGGAGCACATTTGGCTTTCTCTGATTGGCCCAGAGCTGGAAGCAGGGGCAAGAAATAGGGAAGCGGCCGGCTAAAGATCAAGTCCTGACCATTCTGGGCAGATTACTGCAGAGGTCATGGGTAGGAGGTCATGGATAGGTTTGGCCATTCTTTGTATACTCAAGTCTCTCAATTGGGCGAGACCCAGATATTGTTTCTCTTGACCTAGTTAGCTTTTAACTCCAAAGTTTTGTTTAACTTGGAAGAAGACAGCAGTTCTATTATTTCTGTCAAGGATAAACAGAGACATTGGGATCTGAAAAGTAATTATGGAAAGATACATAAATATCTTTATAGTGAGGGTCAGCCAGGAGGAATCACCCTCTGCCTTCAGGTTCTCCATTTCCTTGCTGAATTCCTACTTCCATTATAACGAACGATTCAGTAGCTTCCCTCCCTTTGGGGGAGGGCCCGGCCTCCTCTGCTCCCACTTTCTTGAGTCTTGCCCTTCGACGGCAGGAGAAGAGGGTTGCGCCCTACCAACTCCTCACCGTACAGTCCAGCTTCTCCCCCCACCACTCCGGTGAGCTACCCCTGCTCCATGCGTTCCGGAGTAATCCCCCTCAGTCGCACTCTCACAGCCCGGCCCCTGCCCCCGCCTCATCCCCAGTTGTGCCTTCACCTCCCGGTTCCTCCCCAACAGGTCCCCCAAGATACGCCCTCACAGTCCGGTCCCCCGCCGTCCTCTCCCGGCGCACGCTCAAGCCCGGTGCCTTCCCCCCGCAGCCCCCCGAGGCGCACCCTCAAGCTCGGTGCCTTTGCCCCACCCAGCCCCACAGGGGCGCCCTCAAGCCTAGTACACTTCACATGAGAGCCCCTCGGGCGCACCCTCAAGCTCGGTGTACCCCCCCATACAACCCGCAGGCGCGCCCTCTTGCGTGGAGCCTTCCCCCGCCCAGGCACATCCTCAAGCCCGGTGCCTGCCCCCACCCCCAACCAGCCCCCCAGGCGCACTTTCAAGCCCGGAGCCTTCCCCTAGCCAGGCGCGCCCTACTGGCCCGCCCTGCCCCACCTCGAAGCGCCCCCCGCGCGCTCCCTGGAGTCCTCCCTCCTGCCTGGCGCGGCCTCCACGCCCGGTCGGCCCCCCTTCCGGCCCCCACACTCAGACGCGCGCCCCGCGTCTCCGGGCCGCTAGTCCCGCGCCTTCCTGGATGGACGCGGCCCCTTACGCCCGGCATCAGCCTCCCCGGCTAGCACGAGAAGTCAGGTCAGCTTCCTGTCCCCCAGCAGCTGCCCGGGGGCCAGTTTTCAAAACATAGCCTTAGACATGTAATAAAGAGATGCTCCTCTGGTCTCAACTCCCTATTTTTACTTTGGAGGGGCGAAGGCAGGGCTACCCTTGCCAGCCACCATTCCCCAATCACTTCGCAGCTGTGGAAAAGCAGCCGTCCTGTCCCTTCAGAAAGGAACTCATATTTCTCCCTCGAACTTTTCTCGTCGGTGTGAGAGAAGGGCCCTCCATTTTCTTCTCAGGAGGCTTTTGCGGCCCGGCTTCCTCTCACCACCAGGCCGGGAAGGCAGTGACGCCGCGGCGGATGTAGCCGCGGCGGCCGAGGTTTCGCCATCTTGAGTGGAGGAGGAGCCGCGGTCGCCGCCATGCGGAGAGGCAGGGAAAGAGGGAGGAGGCGGCGGGCAGGCGAACGGGCGAGCGAGGGAGGGGACAGAGGAGCCGAGTTAGCTCAGCCCGGCGGCGACTTCGGCGGCGCCACGAGAGCGGGCAGCGGAGGAGGTAGGGCTGGACGGCCGGGGGAGCCGGCGGCGCGGGCGGCTGGGCTGCGCGCCCCTCGGAGCCGGGTGGGGGCGGGGGCGGGAGGAGGCCGTAGCGAGGGGGCCGAGTGGGGGCGGGCGGAGGTTTCCGAGGAGGAAGGAGCGGCCGCCATTTTGGGAGCTTCGAGTCAACAATAAAGGACCGAGGGTGCCGAGCGGGAGTGGCCTCCTTGGTAGGACACGGGCCCGAGCCGCGAGGCCTGGGGTGAGGTGGTGGGGTCGAGGTCAGCAGCGCTGTGGGGGCTGCGGGGAGTCTCCCGGGCCGGCTCTGGGGGACTCTCTTGGGCGGAGGCCTAAGGCCTGGCCGGGCCTGGGGAGGAAGGCGGGCGGCAGCTGTGTGGGGTGGGGGCGCCTGAGAGGAGGCGAATATAGGAATGTGGTGCGCGGCAGGGTCGGCAGGAGGAGCAGGCTAAGTACTCGGAGGAGCTTTATCGAAGATGAGGGAATATGAGGCCGAAGGGGGCGGCAGGGACTTAGGGGGATGATGGTGGAGGTTATAGGGTACGAGGCGGCCCTATAGGGGGCGGCAGGGACATGCTGTATTGGAAGGCTCGGTTTAGAAGCGAACTGACCGCTGCTTGATTGCGGTAGGCCTTGCAGGTCAATAACAAGAGGGTGTATATGGAGCCCCAGACTCTTGGAGGAAATGAGGGGGATTTCTGGGTTGGGGGGTCCCTTTGGGGCCTCCTTGGGGGAGTCCCTATTGTTTGCTACTGATGGAGCTGGTTGCCGGCTCATATTGCGCAGATAGGATTGCAGAGCCCCAACCTTTTGTGTTTATGGTCAGAGGGAGCTGACTTGACGTGTGTGTGTTTGGGGTGAGGGGCAGCAGGGGGGAGGGCAAGAAATTTCCCTGCAGTTGTGGGGCTCCAGTCATTGACTTGTCTCTTTCCCTTATCTCTTTCTTTTCTCTTCCACAGCCCCCCTTTCCCTTCAGAATAAAACCCAGTCACTCCAACTTGCAGGCAAAGCTTAGAAAAACTGCGCTGCATTTGCAAACAAAAGCTCTTGTTGGCGATGACGATACTGTTTTGGGTGTGAAACTGTCAATTGCTAACTATGATCTGAGAAGTGCTGTAATTAACTCCGCTAGGGGCTCCTCCCAACTAGTCTACGTTTCTAGTCTGTTTCTCGTTTTTTTGTGTTTTGTTTTGTTTTGAAAATGTAGAAAGATAACTTGAAAATCTAAATTGGGAAGGGATAGGAGGAATATTTCCTTCTCTGAGACAAAGCTGCAGTGCAGGTTTCAGTTTAAGAAGGGAGCAGTTATCACATAGTCTCATTTTGGATTTAAGGATATAGGAGGTCTTACTGTGCATGATGGACAGTAATGATGATATCGTTCGGTCTTTAGAGGTTGCCCTTTTCATCCTCTTAGTGCTCTGCAAACAGCTAAGTCTCTGTGTGAACTGCGTGATGTTGCTGATCATAATATAAACCCGTCAATACAGGAAAGTAGCTGTTAACCATATCTGCTTAAGATGTCAGAAGGACTTTAAAGTAAACAACTTTGTGTATGTGATAATCAGGATTTGCTTGTGAGCAACTTGTTCCTTTTTTTTTTTTAAGGAAGGCATAATCAAGGAGCATTTTCTCATAAATTTTGAGATCTGTTGACTTTAAAATTTTGAGTTTCACATGCCTTGGTGTATGGCAGAAGGAATCAGCACTCGTAAGCTGTGTATTTTATGTAAGAAATGTGACGGGGTTGCTGGGCGCGGTGGCTCACGCATGTAATCCCAGCACCTTGGGAGGCCAAGGCAGGCGGATCAGCTGAGGTCAGGAGTTCGATACTAGCCTGGCCAACATGGCAAAACCCCGTCTCTCCTAAATATACAAAAAATTTAGCTGCGCGTGGTGGCGGGCGCCTGTAATCCCAGCTACTCTGGAAGCTGAGACAGGAGAATCGCTTGAACGCAGTAGGCGGCCGTTGCAGTGAGCCGAGATAGTGCCACTGCACTCCAACCTGCGTGACAGAGCGAGACTCCGCCTCAAAAACAAAAACAAAAAAGCAATGTAACGGGGTTAAATCAAAAGCCAACAGAGTAGGGCTTTGTTTTCGGGTCTTTGTATGTTTTTATTAACTACAATTAAGATTTCAGCCGGGCACGGTGGCTTTCGCCTGTAATCCTAGCACTTTGGAAGGCTAAAGCGGGCAGATATTTGAGGTCAGGAGTCTTGAGACCAGCCTGGCCAACTTGATAACACCCGTCTCTACTGAAAAATACAAAAGTTAGCCGGACTGTAATCCCACCCAGGTACTTGGGAGACTAAGGCATTAGGATCGCTTGAACCCACGAGGTGGAGGTTGCAGTCAGCTGAGATGGGGCCACTGCACTCCACCCTGGGCAACATGTCTCAAAAGTAATAATAACAAATAAGAGTGGCTGGGCGGGGTGGCTCACGCCTGTAACCCCAGCACTTTGGGAGGCCGAGGTGGGCGGATCACCTGAGGTCAGTTGTTCAAGACCAGCCTGGCCAACATGTCCAAACTACGTCTTAACTAAAAATGCAAAAATTAGCTGGGCATGGTAGCGCATGCCTGTAATCCCCAGCTACTCAGGAGGCTGAGGCAGGAGAATCACTTGAACCCGGGAGGTGGAGGTCGCTGTGAGCTGAGAGCGTGCCATTGCACTCCAGCCCGGGCGACAGTGCAAGACTCTGTCTCAAAAAATAAAATGAAAAATAAAAGTAAGAATTTCCATTTACGGATAATTTTAAAATGAGGTTGACCAGTTTTGTGTCTTTTTAAACGGAGTTTTGCTCTTGTTACCTAGGCTGGAGTACAGTGGTGTGATTTCGGCACATTGTTGCCTCCGCCTCCTGGGTTCAAGTGATTCTTCCGCCTCAGCCTCCTAAGGAGCTGAGATTTCAGAGGACCACCACCACGCCCAGCTAATTTTTGTATTTTAGTGGAAATGGAGTTTCACCATATTGATCAGGCTGGTCTTGAACTCCTGACCTCAGGTAATCCACCAGCGTCGGCCTCCCAAAGTGTTGGGATTACAGGTGTGAGCTACCGTGCCCGTCCTGCCAGTTTTTTGTTTTTTTGTTTTTTGGGTTTTTTTTAAGTATTAATTAGATTTACTACGCTGGGTTTCTTGGAAAGTTTTCTTAAAATTACTAGTGTGTTTACTCTTCTACAGTTTTTTTTTTAAACAGGAATTTTCCTGTTTTTTTTTTTTATTCTATTTGAAACTAGAATAGTTATTAGCAGAGTTTGTTATAAATGAATAAAATTATTAGAGTTATCTTGTTTTGTCAGTTTCAAAATAAAGAATCATTTATACAAAATTTGTGTATCATCTGTCCTTAGGATCATTACTTGCTGAATATATTATGGCAGAAATACACTATTCTCTTGATTGCTTCGTGTATTGTTTTAAAGGACAAAAAGGAAAAAAGAAAATACATTTTTCTTCATAAAGTTTTTTATTGTTGTTTTTTGAGACAAAGTCTCACTCTGTCGCCCGGCTCACTGTAGCCTCTGTCTCCTAGGTTCCAGTGATTCTCGGCCCTTAGCCTCCTGAGTAGCTGAGACTCCATTACAGTTGTGCGCCACCACGCCTGGCTAAATTTTGTGTGTTTTTTGTTGTTGTTGTTTTTGAGACAGAATCTGGCTCTATTGCCCAGGCTGGAGTGCAGTGGCACAATCTTGGCTCACTACAACCTCCACCTCTTGGGTTCAAGCAGTTCTTTGTAGCTGGAATTACAGGCACCTGCCACCACGCCTGGCTAATTTTCGTATTTTTGATAGAGACTGGATTTCACCGTCTTGGCCAGGCTGATCCTGAACTCCTGACCTCGTGGTCTACCCACCTCGGCCTCCCAAAGTGCTGGGATTACAGGCGTGAGCCACCGCTCCTGGCCTAAATTTTGTATTTTTAGTAGAGATGAGGTTTGACTATGTTGTCCATGCTGGTCTCTAACTCCTGACCTCAAGTGTTCACCTGCATTGGCCTCCCAAAGTGCTGGGATTACAGACGTGAGCCACGAACACCCAGCCCATAAAGTTTAATAGTTGAAATTCATAAGGGCACAAAAGTGGTTTTTTTTTCCTGGAAGTGTGAAGTTCAAGTCAAAAGCTCACTTAAGTCTATAAAGACTCTCGATTGCTATCAGAAGTAGAAGAAAATTAATGAATTGTCTTGTTTAAGTCGTGTGATACTTCAGTGAGTTGTAATACAATTAAGTATAATGAATCACTGACTTTTAGAGATGTCAGAGACTTTTAGAGAATTCCTGGGGAGGAAACTGAGCAGATTATAATTTGACAAGTAGTGGTAATTTACTAGTCTCTTTCTACATAATCTTCTCTGGATTGCTTTGAATTAACAATTTTAAATGTTTGAGATTGGCCTCATTGTGTTTTTGAGATAGTTCAAAGTTGTGTCTTTCCTAGCTTGGCTAGTGATTTGGTCTAAGTGTAGCTGTATTATTAATTCTTAAATATAAAAGAGGAGAGTTCTTTCAAAGGGGTTCTTTTAAAAAGGAAACAAAGTTTTTCTGTTGTGTTTGCTAATTTAATTTTGTTTGTTTGTTTCAGATTGACGTGAGTGAATTCAGACATAACTCAAGCTTGTTAGAGGGCTTTTTAAAAATAAAAAGTTGATTCCGTGCAAGGGAGCAAGTTACTGCTGCTTACCGTTCAGAGACTTACAGGTGCTTGCCTGCATTGCAATAAAGGACTCATTTATTGAGCAAGACTTATTTATCTCTTCATTTTGGAGAGCCTAATAAACTGTTATTACAGTTTCTCTACTGACTTTCAAAAGTTTTGAAGTTTGAAAGACACCTTTGCAACTAAAACAGCATGAGCACGGCCAGAACAGAGAACCCTGTTATAATGGGTCTGTCCAGTCAAAATGGTCAGCTGAGAGGCCCTGTGAAACCCACTGGTGGCCCTGGAGGAGGGGGCACACAGACACAGCAACAGATGAACCAGCTGAAAAACACCAACACAATCAATAATGGCACTCAGCAGCAAGCACAGAGTATGACCACCACTATTAAGTAAGTGTTAGAGTAAATTATAATAAACACTTTTGGGGAACCAAGATTTTTGTTACTTTGGTGTTGACTATTAATACTTATGCCTTAATTTAGCCATTTTGATTCCAAATAGAGAACAGATGACTTTGTTTTATGGCCAGTAGGTATTTGCAATAGAATAACATTATTTCTGCCATAATTTATTCAGCATGTAGTGATCCTAAGGACAGATGATATACACAAATTTTGTATAAATGGTTTTTGGAAACATTTCTGGCTTTCATAATCAGTGTAAAAGTTATTAGCTTAGTTTGTTATAAATGAATAAAATTATTAGTCATCTTGTTTTTTTGTCTGTATAGTTTATTTAGTGTTGTTATGACTGCACCTTACCCTAAACAGCACATAAAGCCAACTTTAAATATTAAATTTAAAGACTCAGTCTGAGTCTTTAGAGTATTTAAAGACTTGCCCAGCCTTCTGAACTCCAAGCATTGTTCACTCAGAAAATTTCCTCGTAACTTTTTTTACGTTATGGAACTTAGCTTTTTTACTTTAAAAAAAAAAAAAAAAAGTTGGCTGATTGAGGTGATTCAGGGCTGTAATCCCTGTACTTTGGGGAGGCCAATGTGGGAGGATCACTTGAGTCCAGGATTTTGAGACCAACCTAGGCAACATAACGAGACTCTGTCTCTACCAGAAAAAAATATTTTTTTTGTTTTTCCTTTTACATATAAAACGGGAACTAAGAATTTTGAACTCACAGAACACAGTTCTGAACAGTCTCAGAAACCTTTTGTTAACCTTAAAATTGAAGAGCCTCCTCTTACTACAGGGTAAGCTGAAAGTATGTAGGCTATTTGTTACTTTTAAGTGTATGTTTTAATTAGAGTATTTGAATGGTAACCATCACTGTAAAGATTCAGCTATAGGAAATTAACATTTAAGATTCTTGGCTCCAATTGATGTTTGGCTTTTGTTAAGAACTTGCCATACAGGGCTGGGCGCGGTGGCACGTGCCTGTAATCCCAGCACATTGGGAGGCCGAGGCAGGCAGATCACCTGAGGTTGGGAGTTCAAGACCAGCCTGACGAACATGGAGAAACCCTGTTTCTACTAAAAATACAAAATTAGCTGGGCGTGGTGGCGCATGCCTATAATGCTACTCGGGAGACTGAGGCAGGAGAATCACTTGAACCTGGGAGGCGGAGGTTGCAGTGAGCTGAGATTGCACTGTTGCACTCCAGCCTGGGCAACAAGAATGAAACTCTATCTCACAAAAAAAAAAAAAAGAAAAAAAGGCCAGGTGCAGTAGCTCACGCCTGTAATCCCAGCACTTTGGGAGGCTGAGGCGGGCAGAGCACGAGGTCAAGAGTTCGAGGCCAGCCTGACCAACATGGTGAAACCCTGTCTTTACTAAAAATACAAAAATTAGCTGGGTGTGGTGGCATGCACCTGTAATCCCAGCTACTCAGGAGGCTGAGGCAGGAGAATCACTTGAACTCGGGAGGTGGAGGTTGCAGAGAGCCAAGATCGTGCCACTGCACTCCAGCCTGGGCGACAGACTCCGTCTCCAAAAAAAACCAAAATTGTCATGTGAAATAATTTAACCCTGGGAATCTTTATAAGATGTTGACACTGGGTTACTGAAGTGAGGTATATGTTTTATTACAACCTAGATCTTTTCACTTCTTACAGAAAAATAGCTTATACAAGCTACCAGACTGTCGTATAGTTACTGCATGTGTTTCACTAGGACCTCTAATAACTAATTTTCAACAGAATTGGTTAGGTCACTGGTAGAATTGGTATTAGTGTATATTCCATTATTTTTAAGGTGAATGCTTTAATTGGTATAGAAATGAATACTACTTTGGTTGTAGTTTGTCTTGACAGAATGTAAGTAGGTTAGCAAAATTTAGACTAATTTTAACTGTTTTTTAATAACTTTTTTTTTTTTTTTTTTTTTTTTTTTGAGACAGGGTCTCACTTTGTTGCCCAGGCTGGAGTATGGTGGCACGATCACGGCTCACTGCAGCCTCAGCTTCCCAGGCTCAAGTGACCCTTCTGCCTCAGCCCTACAAATAGTGGGGACTACTGGCTTGTGCCAGTAGCAACGGGGTTTTGTAGTGTTGCCCAGGCTGGTCTGGAACCCTGAGCTCAAGTGATCTGCCCACCTTGACCTCTCACAGTACTGGGATTACAGATGTGAGCCACTGCACCCAGCCTATTTTTAATTTTTTTTTTGAGATGGACTCTCACTCCCTTGCCCAGGCTGGAATGCAGTGGTGTGATCTCAACTCACTGCAACCTCCACCTTCTGGGTTCCAGCCATTCTCCTGCCTCAGCCTCCCAGGTAGCTGGGATTAGAGGTGTGCACCATCACGCCTGGCTAATGTTTGTATTTTTAGTAGAGATGAGATTTCACCATGTTGGCCAGGCTACCCTTGAATACCTGACCTCAGGTGATCTGCCCGCCTCAGCCTCCCAGAGTGCTGGGATTACAGGCATGAGCCACCGCACCTGGCCTATGAGAATAGTTTCTATTTTAAAAATTCTGGGGCTGGGTATGATGGCTCATGCTGTTCATCCCAGCACTTTGGGAGGCTGAGGTGGGAAGATCACTTGAGGCCAGGAGGTTGAGACTAAACTAGGCAACATAGCAAGACCCTGTCTCTACAAATAATAAAGGCCGTGGTGAGCTATGATGGCACCACTGCACTGAAGCCTGGGTGACAGGGCAAGACCCCATCTCAAAAAAATAGTAAATTCTGATTTTGGGACAACAGTGGGTTTTCTTTTCTGGTTTTCCTACAATTAATGGTTTCTTTTCAATTCTGTAAGTTCTTCAGATCTCATTTTCTGTGCCATCTCTTCCATGAAGTCCTCTAGATCCCGTCAAGTGTCTCAGAACGCTTCTAATACTTACCTCTGTCACTTACTTTGTCACTTTAAATAGTTTTTTCATCTCATAAGATTATAAATTTCTGGCCGGGCGCGGTGGCTCAAGCCTGTAATCCCAGCACTTTGGGAGGCCGAGATGGGTGGTCAGGAGATCAAGACCATCCTGGCCGAGATGGTGAAACCTCGTCTCTACTAAAAAATACAAAAAACTAGCCGGGTGAGTTGGCGGGCGCCTGTAGTCCCAGCTACTCAGGAGGCTGAGGCAGGAGAGTGGCGTAAACCCGGGAGGCGGAGCTTGCAGTGAACTGAGATTGGGCCGCTGCACTCCAGCCTGGGCGACAGAGCGAGACTCCGTCTCAAAAAAAAAAAAAGATTATAAATTTCTTGTGTTCAAGCTTTGGATTGTATCTTATGCATTATTACTCACTATTTTGTTGAATTCAACAGTATGTCATACTGACATTTTTTAGTCAGAAACTTTGATGATACAGACTTAGATGAAAGGCTTTAGTAGGCTGGGCGCGGTGGCTCACGCCTATAATCCCAGCACTTTGGGAGGCCGAGGCAGGCGGATCACAAGGTCAGGAGTTCGAGACCAGCCTGACCAACATGGTGAAACCCTGTCTCTACTAAAAATACAAAAACTAGCAGGGTGTGGTGGCAGGCTCCTGTAATCCCACCTACTCTGGAGGCTGAGGCTGGAAAATTGCTTAAACTCCAGGAGGTGGAGGTTGCAGTGAGTTGAGATCATGCCACTGCACTCTAGCCTGGGTGACAGAGCAAGACTCCATCTCAGGAAAAAAAAAAAAAAAAGGCTTTAGTATAGTAGTCTTGGAATTAGTAGCAAAAAGTTACCAGTGTTAGAGTATTTGCATTATGTAGGACCTAGTTTTAAGTAAAGTAAGTGGTCTTTTTTTCTATCAGTTGAGCATTTGAAATGTTTTGGGGACTCTGGTTATGTAAGAACAGCTACAGTGAAAACTTTTTCAAAGATGTCACAGTTAAATGCTTTGTCTGCAGATGTTCCCTGATCTTTTTAATTATTAGATGCTTTGAGTATTTATTGCTTGAGGTTTTTACTTGGCCCAAAAGAAAGTTTATTTATATTCTCCTTGTTTTTATTCTCTTTCATGGTTTCTGGCATTTCCAATAAAAAAAAAAGTTTAAGAGATGCTCATTGGCTAATATTGTGCTATTATTTTGCCAGGCACTGTGCTGAGTGCATTACATCAATTATTTGATGTAACTGTTAACCTGTTTTGTTTTGTTTATTGGTACGGAGTCTTGCTGTGTCGCAGGGTGCAGTGGCGTGATATTGGCTTCCGGGTTCAAGCGATTCTCCTGCCGCAGCCTCCTGAGTAGCTGGGATTACAGGCGCATGCCACCATGCCTGGCTAATTTTTGTATTTTTAGTAGAAACGGGGTTTCACCATATTGGCCAGGCTACTCTTGAACTCCTGACTTCAGGCGATCCACTTGTCTCGGCCTCCCAAAGTGTTAGGATTACAGGCGTGAGCCACGGCACCCGGCTTACTTATTTTTGAGACAGTCTCCTTCCGTCACTCAGGCTAGAGTGCAGTGTCGTGAGCTTGGCTCACTGCAGTGTCTGCCTCCCAGGTTCAAGTGATTCCCCTGCCTCAGCCTCCCAAGTAGCTGGGGCTACAGATGTGCCCACCATGCCTGGCTAATTTTTGTATTTTTAGTGTAGATGGGGTTTCACCATATTGGCCAGGCTGGTCTCGAACTCCTGACCTCAAGTGATCTGCCTGCCTCAGCTTCCCAAGTGCTGGGATTACCAGTATGAGCCACCATTCCTGGCCTGTTAACCTGTTTTAAAAATGAGAATAGCCGGCCATGGTGGTTCACACCTGTAATCCTAGCACTTTAGGAGACCGAAGCAGGCGGATTGCTTGAACCCAGGAGTTCTATAAGATATATAAAATCTTACAACTTTTAAATGTTGAAAACTAATTTAAACCAATTTAAATTCAAACACACGCTGTGTAGGTCAAACAAAACACCTTTTGACAACAGTTATACGGTATACAATATTGCTTAAGACGATGGATGCCTTAATCCCTTCTGTTCTTGATTTTTTTTATCCTCCTGAGATTGTTTCTGTGTAAGAACACTTTTTCTAAAGTTGTTTAATTATCTTGTTAGATATATTAAATGGAATATATTAAAACTTACCATGCTTTTAAAAGCAATTATAATTGAGATGAATCATCTTGGATGCTATAAATTTTGATACTTCAAATTTACTGTATTCTCTCTAGACCTGGTGATGACTGGAAAAAGACTTTAAAACTCCCTCCAAAGGATCTTAGAATCAAAACTTCGGTAAGTTGGTTGTAAAATACAAGTAGAATAATGGTGGGGAACTACAAGTGAAGTACAGCTGTCCCTCGGTATCTGGAGGGAATTGGTTTCAGGACCTTAACACCGCTGCCACCCTCCTCCTCCAACCCAGTAAGATAGATATTCATGCTATGTATTCCCGTTTTATGGATGAGAAAACAAAAGTTCGGAGTAGTTAGTTACCTTAGTGTATTGCTTTCAACCAGGGAGAATTTTTGTCCCCCAGGGGACATTTAGCAATTTGTAGAAACATTTTTGCTTATCAATGGGGGGGATGCTAAAGGACAGCCCTTTACAACAAAGAATTTTGTGGCCCAAAATGTCGGTAGTGCTGAGCTTGAGAAATTTGACTTAGCCAAAGATATCTGTAGCTCATGAGTGGTAGAGGTGGGATTTGACTTCATATCTTGTGATTTGCAATTCATGGCATGATATTTGTGTAAAAAAATAACACTATTCCACCAGTCCTTAGAAGACTATGACGAGGGACCCGGCGCAGTGGCTCTTGCCTGTATTCGGATCACCTGATTTCAGGAGTTCGAGACTAGCCTGGTCAACATGTTGAAACCCTGTCGCTATTAAAAATACAAAAATTAGTCGAGTGTGGTGGCGGGCGCCTGTAGTCCGGATACTCAGGAGGCTGAGACAGGAGAATCACTTGAAACTGGGAGGCGGAGGTTGCAGTGAGCCAAGATCGCGCCACTGCACTCCAGCCTGAGTGACAGAGCGAGACTCCATCTCTCAAAAAAAAAAAAAAAAAGGCTATGACCAAGTGCCCTTTCCCCAAAACATAGTTTTTTAAATAGCTTGTGTGTCAAAGCAGGACAAGTGATTTTTCTTCAGGAAAAGTTGAAATACAGATTAAAACAAGTAATCTGCATGTATTTATATTTAAGATTGGGCAGGTAAAGTACTAAAGTCAGGTAAGTTTTCTTTCCTTGTTTTTTTTTTTTTTTTTTAAATTGAGATAGAGTCTGGCTTTGTCCCCACCAGGCTCTGCAGTGGGTGCGATCGGGGCTCAATGCAACCTGTCTCCTGGGTTCAAGCGATTCTCCTGCCTCAGCCTCCCGAGTAACTGGGACTACAGGCGTGCGCTACCACCCTGGCTAATTTTTTGTATTTTTCATAGAGATGGAGTTTCACCACGTTGGACAGGCTGGTCTTGAACTTCTGACCTCAGGTGATCTGCCCGCCTTGGCCTCCCAAAGTGCTGGGATTGTAGGCATGAGCCACCATGTCCGACCCAGATAAATTTTCCAAAGGACACCAAATTTACCAAACACTGTTATTTATTCTTTTATTGTTCCTTTTGTTTGTTTGACTAGGATGTGACCTCCACAAAAGGAAATGAGTTTGAAGATTACTGTTTGAAACGGGAGTTACTGATGGGAATTTTTGAAATGGGCTGGGAAAAGCCATCTCCTATTCAGGTATGTTAACCCTTTTTGTAACATATATAAGGTTATGTGTCAGCCATTAAACAGTTTTCTTTTTGCTCTGCGGAAGTGGTATAGCGAACTAACATTTTTCTCTCATGTGTACACAGTTTTTCTGAAATATTTAAGGGTAAAGTAGAAAATCATGGTCTTTACAACTCTAAATATTTCAGTGTATATTTCTTAAGAATAGGATATTCTCTTATGTAACCACAATACAGTTAACCTTCAATTAACATTGACAAAATACTTCTGTCTCATCTGTCATTCTAATTATTAATGGACCCAAACATGTCCTTTATAGCAGTTTTTTTCTTCTATACAGGATCCAGTCTAGGGTCAGGTATTACTTATAGTTATGTCTTTTTTAGTCATTAGCGTTTCCGTAGTGTTTTTTCTTCTTTTTATGACATCAACATATTAAAAATACAGCCTACAACCCCTTTCCCCCACCGCTCTTTTTTTTTTTTTTTTTTTTTGAGACAGGGTCTTGCCCTGTTACCCAGGCTGGAGTTCAGTGGCCTGATCTCGGCTCACTGCAGCCTTAACCTCCTGGGCTCAAGTGATCCTCCTGCGTTCAGCCGCCTGAGTAGCTGGGACTACAGGCATGTGCCACAACACCCAGCTAATTTTTGTTTTTTTTTTTTGTAGGGATGGGGTTTTGCCGTGTTATCCAGGCTGGGTTCGCCATAGTGCTAGGATTACAGACATTAGCCACCATGCCTGGCCTCCTTTTTTTATTAATGGAACATTTCCCATTTTGGGATTTTCTGATACTCGAAAGTAATTAGATTCAAGTTAGGCTTTCTCAGCCTGAATAATGCAGAAATCACATTATGGCCTTCTCAGGGTATCATGTTTGAAGGTGTACGTAGTGTCCATTTATTCCTCTTTGGTGATGTTAATTTTGATTACCCTGTCAAGATGTTGTATGATTTTTCCATTCTATGATTACTGCTCTTTCTCCTCTCCGTTGAGATGAATAAGCAATCTGGGGTGCGTTTTGAGACCATGCAAATACAGTAATACTATTGCCACCCTCCTCCTCCAACCCAGTAAGATAGATATTCAGGCTATGTATTCCCATTTTATGGATGAGAAAACAAAAGTTCAGAGCAGTTAGTTCTCTTAGCGTATTGTTTTCAACCAGGGAGAATTTTTGTCCCCCAGGGGACATTTAGCAATTTGTAGAAACATTTTTGATTATCATTAATGGGGGGATGCTAAAGGACAGCCCCTTACAACAAAGAATTTTGTGGCCCAAAATGTCAGTTGTGCTGAGCTTGAGAAACTTAACTTAGCCAAAGATACTTGTAACTCATGAGTGGTAGAGGTGGGATTTGACTTTGTATTTTCAATTCATGGCATGATACTTGTTTAAAAAAATCACAAAATTTCCCCTCTAGTTTTAGCACCTATTAGTGATTCTTGCTTGAGCTCATCTCTGCTCTGATGGGTTATGATGACTTTCCAATTCTAGCACTCCCTCTGTATTTGCCCCTATAAAGAAGAAACTTCCCCTCCCCTCATCCATATTTATCTGTTATCAGTGTGGACTTACACTCACCTTTCTTTTTTTTTTTTTTCCCTAAAAATATCCTAGATCTGGCCAGTGTAAACTCTTTCAGGTTGGTTCCTGTGTTTTTATGATGTGTCCCCTTCATTTTTCTTGAGTACTTTCTTGCTTTTATTTATTTTTTTTGAGACAGAGTCTAGCTCTGTCACAGAGGCTAGAGTGCAGTGGCATGATCTCGGCACTACAGCGTCCCCATCCTGGGTTCAAGCAGTTGTGTCTCAGCTTCCCCAGTAGCTGAAATTACAGATGTGTGCTACCACACCTAGCTAATTTTTGTATTTTTAGTAGAGACAGGGTTTCACCATGTAGGCCGGGCTGGTCTCGAACTCCTGATCTCAAGTGATCGCCAACCTTGGCTTCCTAAAGTGCTGAGATTATAGATGTGAGCCACCGCACCCAGCCCCTTTCTTGCTTTTTGACATAACATGATGGCAGGCTTATCTTATATCTACCTTGGCCCAGCATTGACATCCAAGGATCCTTGATTCTTTTTTTTTTTTTTTTTGAGACGGAGTCTCAGTCTGTCGCCCAGGCTGGAGTGCAGTGGTGTGATCTCAGCTCACTGCAAGCTCCATCCCCCAGGTTCACACCATTAGCGTCCCGTGTAGCTGGGACTACAGGCGCCTGACTCCGCGCCTAGCTAGTTTTTTTTTTTTTTTTTTTTGTAGTTTTAGTAGAGACGGGGTTTCACCGTGTTAGCCAGGATGGTCTCCATCTCCTGACCTCGTGATCCGCCCGTCTCAGCCTCCCAAAGTGCTAGGATTACAGGCGTGAGCCACAGCGCCCGGCCTCCTTGATTCTTTTTAGTGTGGAGTAGTATTAGGGACCAAGACCCAGGCATTACGTACCCTGTTTGCTACTTGGTTCTTTCAGTGGAAAGAGCAAGGAAATAAATGCATGTATATACACATATCCATACACACATACACATAAATATACATGTACATATAAACATGCATTATACATAGGCCAGTTTGATAAATGATGACAACAGACATACTTAAATTGATGAAATGATTGAATTCAAGCTGTGCTAAGGACAAACCCTGTCACTGAGTACTTTTTCATTGAGCCAACATGTATTGGCTCAAAAAATGTGTTGAGTGACCTGTAAAGTGACCTTGGGAATTCTGTGATGAATAAAACAGATATATGGTTCTTGTCTTACAGTTTGGAAAGGACAGCTAATTGTACAAATAATTCACTGTAATATGATGGGTACCTTTCTGAATTGGCATATGAATGTAGTCATTAGAGGAAGATGGGACAACCTGGAAGAATTGAGCCATGTTCGAAGCAGAGAATGCTGGGTAGTGATTACCCAGAGTGAGTGTGCTATTGGCTGGATAAAGTATTAAGACAAGGATATGCATCATCACAGCGGTAGTTTGGGTGTAGGTATTAGAAATACCTAGGAATCGGCCGGGCGCGGTGGCTCAAGCCTGTAATCCCAGCACTTTGGGAGGCCGAGACGGGCGGATCACGAGGTCAGGAGATCGAGACCATCCTGGCTAACACGGTGAAACCCCATCTCTACTAAAAAATACAAAAAACTAGCCGGGCGAAGTGGCGGGTGCCTGTGGTCCCAGCTACTCGGGAGGCTGAGGCAGGAGAATGGCGTAAACCCGGGAGGCGGAGCTTGCAGTGAGCTGAGATCCGGCCACTGCACTCCAGCCTGGGCGACAGAGCGACACACAGTCAAAAAAAAAAAAAAAAAAGAAATACCTAGGAATCTACTATGATGTAGTTCATGTTAATCCATTTTATCTACACGGAAGTCTTTTTTTTTTTTGGAGACAGAGTCTTACTCTGTTGCCAGGCTGGAGTGCAGTGGCACGATGTCGGCTCACTCCAACCTCCGCCTCCCGGGTTCAAGCGATTCCCCTGCCTCAGCCTCCCGAGTAGCTGGGACTACAGATGTGTGCCACCGCACCCGGCTAATTGTTTGTGTTCTAGTAGAGACGGGGTTTCACCATGTTAGCCAGGATGGTCTCCATCTCCTGACCTTGTGATCCGCCTGCCTCAGCCTCCCAAAGTGTTGGGATTACAGGTGTGAGCCACCACGCCTGGCCCACTGAAGTCTTATGAGAGTTCTTCTACAGTAGGAACTGCATCATTCAGCTTTTATTTCTAGTACTTAGCATAGTGCCTGTGCTTATTTAGCATGCTTTGATGAAACTTAGGTAACTCATGTCTGCAGGTGAACATGGTGTAGGGAACTGCCCAGGTTGAATCCCAGCTCTGCTCCTTCATCAATTGGTTATTTGGGAGCTGTAAGTCTTGGACTCCTGACCTATATAATTGAGGTAATAGTATAATACCATAGGGTTGTTGTAAAGATTAAATGAGATAGTTCATGTGCTTAGTATAATGCCTAGTACATGATAAAAAATGTTATGGGTTATTTTATATAATGGTTTCAAAAAAGGAAATTAGTTAATTTAGGAGACGTAATTGTTTTAAATTTGTTTTAAAGAGACAGAGTCTTACTGAGTTGCCTGGGCTGGAGTGCAGTGTCACGATCCTAGCTCACTGCAGCCTCAAACTCCTGGGCTCGCGTGATACTCCTGCTCCAGTCTCCTGAGTAAGGATGATAGTGGAGTACCATCACACCTAGCTTCTTTCCTTTTCTTCTTCTTTTTTTTTTTTTTTGGTAGAGTCAAGGTTTTGCCATGTTGACCAGGCTGGTCTTGACCTCCTTGGCTCAAGCAGTCCTCCTGCCTTGGCTTCCCAACATGCTAGAATTATAGGTGTGAGCCACTGCACTTAGCCCAGTCCTCATTCTTAATGGGTATTTGTTAAGTCCTATTTCTTACCTTGTATTAAAATTTAAAATTAACTTTGTTACTAGTACTCTCAGTGTTGGTATAGCATAACAATTAACTCTTCAGCCACTTAACCAGTCTGACATCTAGCTTTTTCTGTAAAGTAGAAATAAGTACTCTCTCACGGGATTTTTATTGTGAAGATCAAATGTAGGGTATAACCAAAGTATTTTGAAATAGCAGGGCATCGTATGAGTATATTGTTTTAGATACTAAAGGCCACCAATTGTGTTACCTTTTTCTTTCCTATTGTTTTGTCCTGGGGATCCATGGAAAGCACAAGATTATCTGTTTCTTAGAGTCATTCAGAGTAACAAGTCACAAATATTAGGATTTTAGAACCGAAACAAAATCTACAGATCCTCGTAGGTTTTTGGGGAACAGGTGGTGTTTGGTTATATGAGTAAATTCTTCTTTTGTTTTTGTTTTTGAGATAGAGTTTCGCTCTGTCGCTCTGTCGCCCAGGCTGGAGTGCAATGGTGTGCTCTTGGCTCACTGCAACCTCTGCCTCCTGGGTTCAAACAATTCAAACAATTCTCATGCCTCAGCCTCCCAAGTTACTGGGATTACAGGTGCGCACCAGCCTATCAGGCTAATTTTTGTATTTCTAGTGGAGATGGGGTTTCACCATGTTGTCCAGGTTGGTCTTGAACTCCTGACCTCAGGTGATCCACTCTCCTCGGCCTCCCAAAGTACTGGAATTACAGGCATGAGCCACCACGCCTGGCCAAGTACATTCTTTAGTTGCGATTTCTGAGATTTGGGTGCACCCATCACCCCCCTGGTAAAATAGAACCTCATGGCAGGCTGTCTTCTAGTATTCTTTCCATTATCTACCTTCTCTCTCTCTCTTTTTTTTTTTTTTTTTTGTCATCCCTCCCCTGTGCCTAAAAGCATGTCTTCTATCATGCTTGGTTTTACAGTTTCATCCAGGCATTTTTTCCCCCTGAATATTAAAGCTGCCTTGATTAGTTGGGTGAGTCTTCTGCATTTGAATATTTGTTTGAGGTGGAATTCAGTTGCAGTTTGGCTGTGAGATTATTGGAGAATTGACTGGGTGCAGTGGCTCACACCTGTAATCCCAGCACTTTGGGAAGCCAAAGTGGGTGGATTGCTTGAGCCCAGGGGTTCAAAACCAGCCTGAGTAACATGGCAAAACCCTGATTGTACAAAAATTAGCTGGGCATGGTGGACATGTAGTCTTAGCTGTTCAGGAGGTTGAGGCTGCAGGTGAACCAGGATTGTGCCACTGCACTCCATCCTGGGCAACAGAGCAAGACCTTGTCTCACAAAAAAAAAAAAAAAAAAAGTTGGAGAATTAGGCACTTAAAATTATATGCTCTCAAAAGAGCTTTTACATTGATAGCCTGGAACCAGATATACTACAGATTGCTCCCACACATATTTCTTTGATAGAGCCATCTGTGACCAGTTCTAGGTATGGATGCTGTGGCCAGTAGAATAACTGCCATTCTAAAGGTGTAGCTTTATAGGAACATAGACTTCTTTGGAAGGCCTAAGAATATACTGTATTTGTCTGCTTAGCATTATTTGAAAGTTTATATTAACTTTGAGATTATGATTGAGAAAGATGGCCTCTCTTGTTGCTTCCAAATCCTGGGCACACCTCTTGAACACTTTTTCGAAAATCTAAGAAGGTGAAGAAATGAGTAGTTCATTATTGAGGGAAACATGGAAGCTCCTTACTGTTGGCAACAAAATTTTGTGCCAGGTCAACTAAGGTCTAATAAGGATTAATAGTTTGCTATTTATAGTTAGGAATTATAGCATTCTGAATCCTGTAATAAGGCATTCCTCCTGCTCACAATGTGTTTATTTTGATTAAAAAATTATTTCCTAAAAACTCAAGGCCGGGCGCGGTGGCTCAAGCCTGTAATCCCAGCACTTTGGGAGGCCGAGACGGGCGGATCATGAGATCAGGAGATCGAGACCATCTGGCTAACACGGTAGAAACCCCGTCTCTACTAAAAAATACAAAAAACTAGCCGGGCAAAGTGGCGGGTGCCTGTAGTCCCAGCTACTGGGGAGGCTGAGGCAGGAGAATGGCGTGAACCCGAGAGGAGGAGCTTGCAGTGAGCTGAGATCCGTTCACTGCACTCCAGCCTGGGTGACAGAGCAAGACTCCGTCTCAAAAAAAAACAAAAACAAAAAACTCAGGTTTTTTGATTGTTTTTTGTGGTGTTTTTTGTGTGTGCGTTCTGTTTTGTTTTATTTTTGGGTGGAGTCGGGGAGACAGAGTCTCTCTTTGTCACACTGACTGGTCTTGAACTCCTGGCCTCAAGCAGTTCTGCCTCAGCCTTCCAGAGTGTTGAGATTACAGGCGTGAGCCACCATCTGCAGCGTAAATTAGATATATTATTAGAAATTACTATCTTCCCCTTTTTTTTCCTGGTAAGCAGCGAACATCTGTAACAATCACTGCTACCTCCTCTGCAGTACCCATAGGGTTTTTTTTCCTCTTGGAAATTAAGGTTTGGAAAATAAGAGGAAGCAGTCAGTGTAAATGCAGCTAGTTGCGCAATGTCGAGCTTTTGTTGGTACCACACTTTTGTAAAATGCCTCTCAATACTAGGAAATTGGAAAGTGTACCGTTAATTATAGGCATCAGAAACCAACTTGATCTAACTTAAGCAAAAGGAAATTTATTGGAAAAATAACAGGAATTCACAAGATTGAGAAGGCTAGAGAAACATACTTGGAAATGACTGAGAACTGAGATAGCTCCGAAGGACTTAGGAAGCTGTAATGGATGCACTGTAACATTTAGATTTTTAGGAGGCAACATTCCGCTGGCCTAGTGTGGGCTATGTGTCTGCCACTTGGCTTAGAAAATTGGTGAGGCTTGGTCTGTTGGGACAGGGGAGAGCAGGGCGTATGTAATTCCTTAGAAGGAAATTGGAGTATTACTTAGCAAAGGGATACTGGAGAACCAATACACAACAAATACTCTTTAGTCAGTGTCTAAATGGTACAGTGAATGTGAACTTGGAGACCTAAGGTGGTAGATGTCAGCCCTAAGCTTGTGGGGTTGATTTTTTTTGGGGTAATAGCTCTATTGAGATATAAACAACAAATCACACATCAAAAGTATAAAATTTAATGCTTTTTAGTGCATTTAGAGTTGTGCAACCATTACCACAATAAATTTTAGAACATTTTGATCAGTCCCACAAAAGAAACCCTTTTAGCAGTCACACCTCATTTTCTCCCACTCCTAGTATACTTTCTGTCATTTTAGCTTCGCCTAGTCTAGACATGTGATATAAATGGAATCCTATAGTATGTGATTTCTTTTTTTTTTGAGACAGCCCTCTGTCGCCTTCCAGGCTGGAGTGCAGTGGCGCTGGGATCTCGCCCACTGCAAGCTCCACCTCCTGGTTCACGCCATTCTCCGGGCCAGCCTCCCGCGAAGGATCTACAGGCGCCTGGGCCACCACGCCTCGGGTTAGTTTTTGTATTTTTAGTAGAGACGGGGTTTCACCGCATGTTAGCTATGATGGTCTCATCTCCTGACCTCGATCCACCCACCGCCTCCCAAAGTGCTGGGATTACAGGGTTTGAGCCAATCAAATTTCAGCCTAGGTATATGTGATTTTTTTGTGACTGGGCTTCTTTGACTTTTTTGTGACTGGTCTCTTTGATTTTTTGTGACTGGCTTTTTTTTTTTTTTTTGAGACCTGAGTCTCTGTCGCCTAGGCTGGAGTGCAGTGGTCGGATCTCAGCTCACTGTAAAGCTCTGCCTCCCGGTTCACGCCATTCTCCGCCTTCAGCCTCCCGGTAGCTGGGACTACAGGCGCCCGCCACCTCGCCCGCTGTTTTTGTATTTTACTAGAGACAGGGTTTCCACCAGACAGCTTTGTGGGATGGTCTCACCTCTGACCTCGATCCGCCTGCCTCGCCTCCCAAAGTGCTGGGATTGGCAGGCTTGAGCCAACGCTGCCCGCCTGTGACTGGCTCTTGACTTGAACATAATGTTTTCGAGTTCATCCAGTTGCATATCAATATTCCATTCCTTTTTGCTGAATAATATTTTATTGTATGGCTTGACTACTGATTTATCCACTCATCAGTTGGTAGATATTTGGGGTGGTTTTCCAAGGACTGAGGAGTTAATGTGCTATTTTATGAAAATCTGGGAAGTAGGAAGGGGATTTAATGATCTCAACTGTGTTGAAAAACCTAACTTGTGATTTTTAAATAAAATAGCAGGCTGCCTTCCCCGTTCCCTTTTTAAAATAGAAACTGCCCCTGCTTTTAACCTTATGAAGTTTTAGTTATGAATAAAGTTTGTACTGTTGTTAAAAAAAAAATACATAGAAGGAACTGACTATTAAGGATAATGCTGCTGTGAAAATTCAGGTGCAGGTTTTTGTGTGGAGATATTTTTATTTCTCTTCACTGTATACCTAGAATTGCTAGTTCATATGGTAACTCTGTTTAACCTTTTGAGGAACTGCAAGACTGGTTTCCAGTATGACTATATGTTCCCACTAGCAGTGTATGAGAGTTCCATTTTCTCTGCCTTCTTGCCTACATGTTATGTGCAGATCTACATTCAAGTACTGGCTAAGGCCGGGCGTGGTGGCTCATGCCTGTAATCCCAGCACTTTGGGAGGCCAAGACGCATGGATCACGAGGTCAGGAGGATCATAATCATCCTGGCTAACACGGGTGAAACCCCGCCTCTACTAAAATACAAAACTAGCCGGGCTGCAGGTGGCGGGCTTCAGGTCCCAGCTACTCGGGAGGCTGAGGTGCAGGGAGAATGGCGCGGAACCCGGAGGCGGAGCTGCAGTGAGCTGGAGATCCGCCACTGCACCCAGCCTGGTGACAGAGCTGGTGACCTCGGCCTCAAAAAAAAAAAAAAAAAAAGAAAGTACTGGCTAAAACATTTCTTGCTTTGTGATCTTGGGCAATGACCTAAAAATGGCCAGTCTCTGTGTGTGTGGGGGTGTGTGTGGTGTGTTGGAGTCTTGCTCCATTGCCCAGGCTGGAGTGCAGTGGCACGATCTTGGCTCACTGCAACCTCCTCCTCCCGGGCTCAAGCGATTCTCCTGCCTCAGGCTCCCAAGTAGCTGGGACTCCAGGTGCGCACCATGACAATTTTTGTATTTTTAGCAGAGACGAGGTTTCACCATGTTGACCAGGCTGGTCTCGAACTCCTCAGGTGATCCACCTACCTCAGCCTCCCAAAGTGCTGGGATTACAGGCATGAGCCATCTCGCCCGGCCAACAACATTTTCACAGTTGTTCTGGCAGCTGTGGTGTTCTGACCATATAGAACCCATTTATATCCTGTGATTGGAGTTCTAGGTAGAAGAGTGTTGTGGGAGATGGAAGTCGTCCTGCTTATTATTTAGTCATTTCTAGCAATAGCGCCTTTAAAGGGCTAAAGCTGTTGTTTTTTGTTTGTTTGTTTGTTTGTTTTTTGGTCATTAACCCAGGCATAGAAGGGAGAAATGTCAGTGACTGTGAATTTGATTCCTAGTGTCTTAGTTTTAGAAATTAAAAATTCAAGCCAGACACGGTGGCTCATGTGTGTAATCCCAACACTTTGGGAGGCTAAGGTCGGTGGATCATCTGAGGTCAGGAGTTCAAGACCAGCCTGACCAACATGGTGAAATACCCTGTCTCTACTAAAAATACAAGAATTACCTGGGCGTGGTGGTGCATGCTTTTAGTCTAAGCTGCTCAGGAGGCTGAGGCAGGAGAGTCACTTGAACCAGGAGGCGAAGGTTACAGTGAGCCAAGATCGCGCCATTGTACTCCAGCCTGAGTGACAAGAATGAAACCCTGTCTCAAAAAATAAAGAAAAACATTTAAAATTCCACATCATGGCCAGGCGCAGTGGCTCACGCCTGTAATCCCAGCACTTTGGAAGGCCGAGGTGGGCGGATCACGAGGTCAGGAGAAGACTATCCTGGCTAACATGGTGAAACCCCGTCTCTACTAAAAATACAAAAAAAATTAGCCGGGTGTGGTGGCGGGCGCCTAGTCCCAGCTACTCAGGAGGCTGAGGCAGGAGAATGGCGTGAACCCGGGAGGCCAAGCTTGCAGTGAGCCAAGATTGCACCACTGCACTCCAGCCTGGGTGACAGAGCGAGACTCCATCTCAAAAAAGAAAAAAAAATTCACATCATTTCCTTTTAACAGTTGTAACAACTAATTGAGCTTTTTCGTTGTTGTTTGTTTTGTTTTTGTAGAGAGGGGGTTCTTGCCATGTTGCCCAGGCTGTTCTTGAACTCCTGACCTCTCTTTATTTATGTCTATTTATTTTTCAGTAACTTTTGAGAATCCTTTGCTGTTGTCTGGGAAATTTAAGTTAATATGAACTATTGTTATCGTTTGCAAAATATGTAACAAAGTAAGCCAAATATTAAAATGAGAGGTCACCTTTAGTGATGTGACCGTATTTGAGATAACTGCAATAGAATTGAACCCTCAATAGAGAGCACATTTCAGAACAGAGAAGTAGGCTGTGAGACAGACATTGGAGATTTACTTATTATATAAATAAATGACAAGTAGGACCTGAGATTAAGCTTTCCCAGCCTATTCGTGTTTTGTTGCAGGGATGAGGTGTCCAAGCTACAATTTTTCACTGGTCAAATTGGTTTGCTAGTCAAAATATATGTAGTCTTACCTTGGAATTGTTTTTGCTTTTTCCTTTAAAAATTTTTGTAGAGATGGGGTCTCACCATCTTGCCTAGGCTGGTCTCAAACTCCTGGGCTCAAGTGATCCTTTTGCTTTGGTCTCCCGTAATGGTGGGATTACAGATGTGAGCCACTGTGTGTACCTTTTTTTTGGAGACAAGATCTCTTTCATGCTGGAGTACAGTGGTGCAATCATGGCTCACTTCACCCTTGACCTCCTGGCTCAGCCTCTCAAGGGTTACAGACACCTACCACCACACCCAGCTAATTTCTGTAATTTTTGTAGAGTTGGGGTTTTTTCATGTTGCCCAATTGCCCAGGCTGGTGTTGAACTCCTGGGCTCAAGCCATCCCCCACTTCTGCCTCCCAGTGTGCTGGGATTACAGGCATGAGCTGCTGTGCCTGGCCATTTTTCCAATTTTTGTTTGAAGGAGGCTTTGCTTTTGTTTTGTCTGTATTTTCAAGTGCTATTTCTGGGTCAGCCTGAGTTCCTCCACTTTCTTTGTTGTTTTCTTCAGACACACACATAACACAGTTTTTATGACATTGGGTTACAATTTAAAATTCTGTGAGCAGTTCTAGTAAATACTGGTTTATAATGATGTTGATGTTGACTGGTCCTGCTGATTTACTTGGATCTCTGCTATTCATGTAGAATTCAAATGTAGGATACTTAAAGCAATACCGAAAAGAGGTATCCTTCAGTGTATTTCAGACAGGAATTTGTTTGTGTACTAAATTCACAAGTAATTTTGTATTGTCTTATCTCTTTTAGGAGGAGAGCATTCCCATTGCTTTATCTGGTAGGGATATCTTAGCTAGGGCAAAAAATGGAACAGGCAAGAGCGGTGCCTACCTCATTCCCTTACTTGAACGGCTAGACCTGAAGAAGGACAATATACAAGGTTAGTTGAACAAAAGTTTGTTTTTAAACTAAAAATGGGAGTTTCAGCCTTGGAGCTATGTGTAGAAGATACTATGCCTTTTTTTAGTCAGAATTTACATTATCTAAAATCTGTATTCTTTCTTTTCAGATTTTTTTTTAGCCTGATGATGGTCTTTTAAAAATGATTCCCAGCTTTTTAGAGATTTCTAGTTTTAAGAGTGTTTTTATATGATACACAGTTTTGACAGCATTCCAGTGAGACAGGAAAAAATAAGTATTAGTGCCCTATAGGTAGGAAAGCTGAGGCTGGGCACAGTGCCTCACAGCCTGTAATCCCAGCACTTTGGGAGGTCAAAGTGGGTGGGTCACCTGAGGCCAGATATTTAAGACCAGCTTGGCCAGCATTGCAAAACGCTGTCTCTACTAAAAATACAAAAATTAGCTGGATGTGGTGGCACACACCTGTAATTCCAGCTACTCAGAAGTCTGAGTCACGAGAGTCACTTGAACCCAGGAGGTGGAGGTTGCAGTGAGCCAAGATTGTGCCACTGTACTCCAGCCTGGGTGACAGAGTGAGACTCTTAACTCAAAAAAAAAAAAAGACAGCTGAGATCCTGAGAGGTTAAATTAGTTGACATTGCTATTTATAAACTATGAAACTATTTCTTGTGGCAGATGAGTGTTAGCAGAATTCCTTGTAGAAACATGAACTTCTGTTTAAAGTCTGTGGGTTCTGAGATTTTAAGAGCCTCAGCAGTGGGGAATAAACAGTTTTCATAGTTATATTCAGTGTAAGTTAATGGAATTAAGATTTCACCTCTGAAACTTCACATTTTTAGCTTTCTTAATCTGTAATTACCGTTTCTTCCGACTTTTCATATGATATAAGTAGAACCTAGAGAGCAGGAGTTTCCTACTTAGGTATTTTACATTGGTGAATCTGACTCAAATGTAGTTGGGGCTCTTAGAAATATTAAGTTAATAAACTTTGAGCTAATAGTTGCCAACTCAACATGCTAAAAGTTTGTAATTAAGAAAGGGTATTGGCTGGGTGTGGTGCCTCATGCCTGTAATCCCAGCACTTCTGGAGGCTGAGGTGGGCAGGTCACCTGAGGTCAGGAGTTCAAGACCAGCCTGGCTAACGTGGTGAAACCCTATCTCTACTAAAAACACAAAAATTAGCTGGGTGTGGTGGCAAGTGCCTGTAGTCCCAGCTACTCAGGAGGCTGAGGCAGGAGAATTGCTTGAACCTGGGAGGTGGAGGTTGCAGTGAGCCAAGATCATGCTACTGCATTCCAGCCTGGGCAACAGAGCAAGACTGTCTCAAAACAAAAAAAGAAGCAGCAGCAGCAGAAGGCCGGGTGCAATGACTCACACCTGTAATCCCAGCACTTGGGGAGGCCGAGGCAGGAGAATCGCTTGAGGTCAGGAGTTTGAGACCAGCAGGGCCAACATGGTGAAACCCTGTCTCCACTAAAAATACAAAAAATTAGCTGAGTGTGGTGGCGGACGCCTGTAATCAATCCCAGTTACTCAGGAGGCTTAGGCAGGAGAATCACTTGAACCTGGGAGGCGGAGGTTGCAGTGAGCTGAGATGGCGCCACTGCACTCCAGCCTGGACAATAGAACAAGACTCCATCTCAAAAGAAAAAGAAGAGTATAGTATTTATATGATAGTATTGCTGAGGGAAAGTCTAAATCTGGGACACTATAATAAGTTCTCTTTTTGTAAAGAGATTTGTCCATTTGAGTTTTCATAAATGTCCTGTGAGTCTTGTGATGATTCTACTTTTAGTTTTTTTGATTCTTTTAGTAGAGATGGGGTCTTGTTACGTTGCCCAGGCTGGTCTCATACTCCTGAGCTCAAATGATCCTCCCGTCTCAGCCTCCAAAACTGCTGGGATTCCAGGTGTGAGTTACTCACTGTGCTACCCGGCCCAATTTTTTAATACATCTCAGTATCTAGATTATAAGGGCAGTGTTTCCTTTTTTCTTTTTCTTTTTTTTTGAGACGGAGTCTCAAGGCTGTGTCACCCAGGCTGGAGTGTAGTGGCTACTGCTCACTGTAAGTCTGGCCACCCAGGTTCAGGCTTATTCTCCTGCCTCCAGCCTCCGAGTAGCTGGGACTACAGGCGCCCGCCACCACGCCTCAAGCGGCTTTTTTTGTATTTTAGTAGAGATGGGTTTCACCCATGTTAGCCAGGATGGTCTCGGGATCTCCTGACCTCGTGATCCCGCCTGGCCTTGGCCTCCCAAAGTGCTGGGATTACAGGCTTGCTTCGTCACCGGGCCCCTTTCTTTCTTTTTATTTTTATTTTTTGAGACTGAGTTTTGCTCTTTGTTTCCTGTGACTGGAGTGTACGCAGCGATCTCAGCTCACTGCAACCTCTGCCTCCTGGGTTCATGATTCTCCTGCCTCACCTCCCTAGTAGCTGGGATTACAGGCATGTGCCATCACGCCTGGCTGATTTTGTAGTTTTAGTGGAGATAGGGTCAGGCTGGTCTCAAACTCCAGACCTCAGGTGATCCACCCACCTTGGGTGGATCCCAGCACTCCCAAAGTGCTGGTATTATAGGTGTGAGCCACCGCGTCTGGCCGCCTTTTTTTTTTTTTGAAACTGAGTCTCATTCTGTTGCCCAGGCTGGAGTGCAGTGGCGCGATCTTCGCTCACTGCAACCTCCGCCTCCAGGGTTCAAGTGATTCTCCTGCTTCAGTCTCCTGAGTAGGTGGTATTACAGCTGCGTGCCACCAAGCCTGGATAATTTTTGTATTTTTAGTAGAGGTGGGGTTTCACCATGTTGGTGAGGCTGCTCTCAAACTCCTCGTGATCTGTCCACCTTGGCCTCCCAGAGTGCTGGGATTACAGGCTTGAGCCACTGCATCATAAGGGGCAGTATTTCTGTAGCTTCTTGAATTTTGTAAATATAATGTATAGTATGTTCTCCCACCTCACCCCATATTTTCTCATATGTTCCTTGATGTTGTTTCAGCAATGGTGATTGTTCCCACTAGAGAACTTGCTCTACAGGTCAGTCAAATTTGCATCCAGGTCAGCAAACACATGGGAGGGGCCAAAGTGATGGCAACCACAGGAGGAACCAATTTACGAGATGACATAATGAGGCTTGATGATACAGGTAAGAAATGATTACTGAAAGGTAGTGTAGCTCTCTGTAATTTTAGTCTCAAGTGTTTCAGTAAATTATTAAAAATTGTTTTTAAGAATTAAGGAACAGAAATCCTGCAGTTAAAAAAGGAAATGACCATTGCATTCAAGAGAAAAAAACACATTGACCGTAATTGAAAGCAATATTTGACTTTATTAGTAATTCTAAAACAGCAAGTTTATAGTAATTTTACCTGTTTAATTGGTAAAGCTAAAAGTAGTAGTAGACATTAATGTGAGTTTGTGGAGAAATAGGCTATGTTGTAAACGTGGGGGTGTCAACTTACATCTCTATCATGAGCAATTTGGCAGTCTTATTTTAAAATTATAAATTATATTTTTAAGAATCTTTCCTGAAGAAAAAAGTTGGGTAAATGTAGGGCTGTATGTACAAAGTTGTTTACTATGGGGTGGTTTGTCGTACCAAAAAGTTGGACCAACTTAGAAGGAGATTGGCTAAATAAATACATTAAAGTGTAGTCTGAATAGTATTTTACATAGTCATTAAGGAGTGAAGTTGATCTGTATTCATTTTCATTAAGATTTTCATGATACATTGCTAAGTGGAAAAAGGTAACAAAACAGCAAGAATGAGATCACTCATAAAATTATATCTAAAATTTTAGTTAGAATACTATATATAATTATGTGATATATTCTTTGTATTGCATAGGTTTTTTAAAAATTGTTATCTTGTTTGATCCTTTTAACAATACTCGGTTCACTGTTCCAGATTAGAGGCATTGCTTTTATGTCAGAAGTCTGGTGTGCCTTCTGTTATTAATTGGGAATTACCCTAAGACAAGAAAGTATGCCTCCTGTTGGAAGCAGGTGATTTGGGAAGCTGTACCCCACCCAGTGTAGAGGTGAAAAGTATTTTTTAAGCATCCTGCGGTGAAATGGAAGACTTTATCCTAAAACACATCTTTGGACCTTTTTGTGTTATTCCCACCTCTATAACACAATGTGTTTCTTTTCTTTTCTTTTCTTTTTTTTTTTTTTTTTTTTTGAGACGGAGTCTCGCTTCAGGCTGGGAGTGCAGTGGCCTGATCTCAGCTCACTGTAAAGTCTCCGCCCTGGTTCATCACATTCGCCTCAGGCCTCCCCGACATGGGACTACATGCATGCCTAAGCACTGGCCTCGCTATTTTTTGTATTTCTAGTAGAGACGGGTTTCACCGTATAGCTGCCAGGATGGTCTCGATCTCCTGACCTCTGCGGATCCTCCCATCTCGCCTCCCAAAGTGCTGGGATTACAGGTTTGAGCCACCACCACCGGGCCTTCCTTTTTCTTTTTTTTTATTTGAGGCACAGTCTTAACTCTGTTGCCCAGGCTGGAGTGCAGTGGTGTGGTCTCAGCTCACTGCAACCTCTGCCTCCTGGGTTCAAGCGATTCTCCTACCTCAGCCTCCTGAGTAGCTGGGATTACAGGCTCCCACCACCACACCCAGCTAATTTTTGTATTTTTAGTAGAGACAGGGTTTCACCATGTTGACCAGGCTGGTCTCGAACTCCTGACCTCATGTGCTCCACCCACCTGGGCCTCCCAAAGTGCTGGAATTACATGGATGAGCCACGGTGCCCGGCCTAGTGTTTCTGATAAAAGATAGTCATGTGCTGCACAACAATGTTTTGATCAGTGACAGACCGCATGTATGTCGGTGTTCCCATAAGATTATAATGGAGCTATACAGTGGAGTAGGCTGTACCATCGCATAGCAATGCATTTCTCAGAATTATCATTAAGCAACTCAGGACTGTAATATGATAAACCTTTACAATATCCTTTTTGCCCAAATTAAAATTAATGAGAATATATGTTTTCTAAATCTTGCATAGTGCACGTGGTGATTGCTACCCCTGGGAGAATCCTGGATCTTATTAAGAAAGGAGTAGCAAAGGTTGATCATGTCCAGATGATAGTGTTGGATGAGGTAATATCTCTTCATTTGGCATTATACTATTCTGTACTTTTCTGTGCTTTGCTTATAACTGCCAGTGAATGAAGCAAAAGCTGCTTGTGTTTATGATCTGGTAAACACATAAGCAATCAGTTTAAATTAATTTGCTTATAAAATGTGTTTTACCCGTCAGCGGGAGTAGATTATAGGCATTCATTGGAATTCTCCTTTTTGTCTTTTTCTTAGAGATAGCAGAGATTAGGTTTTATTTTCATTTTTTAGAAGAGGAGTGAATAACCGCAAAGCCAAATTTATTCTACATCTCTTTCTACTCGGCGATTAATTTTTTTTTTTTTTTTTGAGACAGAGTCTCGCTCTGTTGCCCAGGCTGGAGTCCAGTGGCCGGATCTCAGCTCACTGCAAGCTCCGCCTCCCGGGTTTATGCCATTCTCCTGCCTCAGCCTCCCGAGTAGCTGGGACTACAGGCACCCGCCACCTCGCCCAGCTAGTTTTTTGTATTTTTTAGTAGAGATGGGGTTTCACCGTGTTAGCCAGGATGGTCTCGATCTCCTGACCTCGTGATCCGCCCGTCTTGGCCTCCCAAAGTGCTGGGATTACAGGCCTGAGCCACCGCGCCCAGCCTTGGCGATTAATTTTTAAAAGCATATAATATATATTGTCTCATTTTGTGCATACTACTTTGTACTGTTTGGTTATTAATCTCTGTTAGACGTATTATCTCACCGTGTTATAAATGCCTTTTAAAAACTTATTAAAATCTGTAGTCCTGGGATCTAGCCATGTTTTGTACATATATAGATGGTCCCTGACTTACGATGGTTCACTTTATGGTTTTTCAGTGGAAGTGATAAGCTTTCATTAGAAACCGTACTTTGAATTTTTAAGATTAATTTTTTTCCTGGTTAGTAATATGCTATATGATATTCCCATGATGCTGGGCATCAGCAGCAAACTGCAGCTTCCAGTCAGCCACATGATCATTGAGGGCAGACAGCCGATACTGTACAGTATACGGTGTTGTCAAGTGATTTTGCCCAACTATAAGCTAAGTGGAGCATGTTTCAAGGAGGCTAGGCTAAGTGATGATGTTCAGTAGGTTTGGGTAATATTTTCAACTTAGGATGAATTTATCAGAACATAATCCCATTGTAAGTCAAGGAGGATCTGTAGTGTATCAGTGTTAATATTTTGACATGAGGTTATTTTCACATTTGGTTTGTGTTTTATTATTATTATTATTTTTTTGAGACAGACTCACTCTGTTACCCAGACTGGAGTGCAGTGGCATGATCTCGGCTCACTACAATCTCTGCCTCCCGGCTTCAAGTGATCCTCATGCCTCAGCCTCCTGAGTAGCTGAGATTACAGATGTGTACTACCCACACTTCGCTAATTTTTGTATTTTTAGTAGAGGCGGGTTTTCGCTGTGTTGGCCAGGCTAGTCTTGAACTCCTGACCTCAGGTGATCCTCCCGCCTCAGCCTCTCAAAGTGCTGGGATTGCAGGCGTGAGCCACCACACCCGGCCTGGTTTGTGTTTTAGGTAACATTTAATTCAAATCAGGCTTTTATCTTTAAGTAATGAGAGAACATTTATTAGTCACTGGGTACCAACACTAAGTGCTTTACATTTTTTTTTTCTTTCCATTTAATTTTTACAAGAAACCTATAAGGTAGGTGTCCTGTCAAGTAGTTACTATAGTATGTAGACATCCAGATTTTAATTTGCTTATAAAATATGTTTTATACTTCAGATACAGTAGCTAGGCATTCGTAAGAATTCAGGTTTTGTCTTTTTCTTACAGGTGCCAGAGTTTAGGTTTAATTTTTTTTTGTATTTTTTAGTAGAGACGGGGTTTCACCGTGTCAGCCAGGATGGTCTCGATCTCCTGACCTCGTGATCCGCCCGTCTCGGCCTCCCAAAGTGCTGGGATTACAGGCTTGAGCCACCGCGCCCGGCCAGGTTTAATTTTTAAGAAGAGGAGTGGCTGGATAACTTGAAAGCCAAGTTTTTTCTTTTTTGTTGTTTTGTTTTGGTTTGGTTTGGTTTTTTTTGAGACGGAGTCTCTTTGCCCAGGTTGGAGTGCAGTGGCACAACCTCAGCTCACCACAACCTCAACCTCAACCTCGTTCAAGCGATTCTCCTGCCTCAGCCTCTCGAGTAGCTCGGATTACAGGCATGTGCCACCATGCCCGGCTAATTTTGTATTTTTAGTAGAGACAGGGTTTCTCCATGTTGGTCAGGCTGGTCTTGAACTCCTGACCTCAATGCTCTGCCTGCCTCAGCCTCCCAGTGTGCTGGGATTACAGGTGTGAGCCACCACACCTGACCTTAGCCAAGTTTTTTCTAAATCCCTGTAAAGTAGTTACTACATCATGTAAACATCCAAATTTTAGTTTTACAATTTTACAGTTGTGGAAACTGAAGTACAGAGTAGTTCTGTAAGATTCCCACACAGCTAAGAAATGAAGGAGGCAAGATTTCAACCTGGCAGTTTAGCTCCAGAACCTGTACTTTTTTTTGAGACAGAGTCTTGCTTTGTTGCCCAGGCTGAAGTGCAGTGGTGTGATCTCGGCTCACTGCAACCTCCACTTCCCAGGGTCAAGCAGTTATTCTGCCCCAGCCTCCCAAGTAGCTGGGATTACAGGTGCGATCCACCACACCCTGCTAATTTTTGTATATTTTGTAGAGATGGGGTTTCACCATGTTTGTCAGGCTGGTCTCGAACTCTTGACCTCGTGATCCTCCTGCCTCGGCCTCCCAAAGTGCTGGGATTACAGGCGTGAGCCACCGTGCACAGCCAGAACCTGTACTTTTAAACACATACACCATACTACCTCTTTAATGAGAATCATCACATTAAAATTCTGTTGAGCTGGGTGTGGTGGTATGTGCCTGTAGTCCCAGCTTCTCAGTAGGTCGGTAGGCTGAGGCAAGATGATCACTTGAGCCCAGGAGGTTCAGGCTGCATACAGTAAGCTATGATTATGCCACTGCATCCCATCCTGGGTGACAGAGTGAAATGCTGTCTCTAAAAATAAATAATTAAATTCTGTTATAGAAAGGGGGAGGTTTATCTGTGTAGTGTAGAATTTTCTTTTCCCCTAGAAGATGGGGATCATAGATTCTACCCCCTTACGCATATTTGACTCTGCAGTGTTAGAGAGAATTTATTGTTTTCCACCAGGAACATTTCATGGATGCTTTTGTTGGATGATGCCTTATTCTTTGACCATGTATTAACCAAAGACCTTAGACATTATTTTATTGTTTTTAAAATTGTCTTTTCTTTCTACTGCAGGCAGATAAGTTGCTGTCACAGGATTTTGTGCAGATAATGGAGGATATTATTCTCACGCTACCTAAAAACAGGCAGATTTTACTATATTCCGCTACTTTCCCTCTTAGTGTACAGAAGTTCATGGTGAGTATAAATCTGTACTTGGAATCAGTGCCATCCTATGACCTATGAGTATGCTTTTATTCGTAATTACATCTTCCTATCTGTGAAAATACTTTATACTAATTATTTCAAGCCTTTGGCTCTTTCTTCAGTTGATCAATTAAAGATTTGTTTTACATAAATTAACTGACTTTTTAAGAAGGTTGTAATAGTAATTAATTAAATTCCTCATCTTTCACTTAGTTTTTGGTGTCATGATGACATAGCCATTGGTGCTAGCTGAATTGATTCCAATATTATTCTATATACAAAATAGAGCTTGAGTATCGTAAACTGAAATCCAAAATACTGCAGAATTTGAAACCTTTTGAGCCACAAACATGATGCTAAAAGGAAATGTTCTTTTGATTTTGAATTTTCAAATTAAGGATGCTCAGTCACTAAGTGTAACGCGCATATTCCAAAATTAGAAAAAATTTAAAACCTGAAACGCTTTTGTTCCTAAGCATTTTGGATAAGGAATACTCAACCTGTAGTAACTTAGCTGCATTTTTGAGATCTTATATCTTAATTTATTTCTATCGGGTCTTGCGTGGTGACTCAGGCCTGTAATCCCAGCACTTTGGGGGGCCAAGGTGGGCAGATCACAAGGTCAGGAGTTCGAGACCAGCATGGGCAACATGGTGAAACCCCCGTCTCTACTAAAAATACAAAAATAAGTCTGTTGTGGCAGCGTGTGCCTGTAATCCCAGCTACTCGGGAGGCTGAGGCAGGAGAATCACTTGAACCCAGGAGGTGGAGGTTGCAGTGAGTGGAGATGGTGCCACTACACTCCAGCCTAGGTGATAGCAAGACTCCATCTCAGGGCAGCGGGGGGAAAATTCTGTAATGACAGATCATATATTTTGTTTTGAAGAGAGTTGCATCCCTTATAGCAAGAGTTGATTAGACAGAAACCTATAGGGTGGGTATATTTTGAATTTGAGATGAACTCTGCTTTCATTTAAGAAGAAGAACCATCTTTTTTTTCCCCCCTCCCAGAATTCCCATTTGCAGAAACCCTATGAGATTAACCTGATGGAGGAACTAACTCTGAAGGGAGTAACCCAGTACTACGCATATGTAACTGAGCGCCAAAAAGTACACTGCCTCAACACACTTTTCTCCAGGGTAAGAAGTAGGCTTCTGCTGTTGAATATTATCTCTCGAGTCCCAGTAAAACAGATTATTTCATCAGTTTTCCTACCATCTTCACTGTATAAAAAAGTTCACAGTGTTTCTGGCTTGGCGTGGTAGCTCATGCCTGTAATCCCAGCATTTTGCGAGGCTGAGGCAGGCGGATCACGAGGTCAGGAGTTCGAGACCAGCCTGGCCAACATGGAGAAACCCCGTCTCTACTACAAAAAACAAAAAAACTAGCTGGGCGTGGTGGTGCGTGCCCATAATCCCAGCTACTTGGGAGGCTGAGGCAGGAGAATTGCTTGAACCCAGGAGGCAGAAGTTGCAGTGAGCCAAGATCACGCCATTGCACTCCAGCTCTGGGCGACAGAGCAAGACTCCATCTCGGGAAGGAAAAAAAAAAGTTTTTAAAAAATTCATAGCCGGGCGCGGTGGCTCACGCCTGTAATCCCAGCACTTTGGGAGGCCGAGACGGGCGGATCACAAGGTCAGGAGATCGAGACCATCCTGGCTGACACGGTGAAACCCCGTCTCTACTAAAAGTACAAAAAACCAGCCGGGCGAGGTGGCGGGCGCCTGTAGTCCCAGCTAATCGGGAGGCTGAGGCAGGAGAATGGCGTAAACCCAGGAGGCGGAGCTTGTAGTGAGCCGAGTGGGCGCCACTGCACTCCAGCCTGGGCGACAGAGCAAAGACTCCGTCTCAACACCAAAAAAAAAAAAAAAAAAAAAAATTCATAGTGTTTCCTAAAAGGCAGTTTTAGTTGTTGACCTAAAGTTGATACTAAATGATTAACAAGTCACAGATACACTTTTGAATAGTTTCTGAAATACTTAGACCTTTACTAGGGTTAATACTCATTATTCACATATTCTGTATTTGTGAATTTGCTTAGTCACTAGAATTTATTTGTAACTCCAGAATTAATACTCAAGGCAGTTTAGCAGTCATTTGTGGACGTGTACAGTGTGGCAAAGAGTTTAAGTCACCTGACACGCACATACCCAGCTGAGGTTGAAGAAGACAATGTTCTGTCCTCTTGTTTAGCTCTCATACTATGAACAAGTATCCTTTTCACTGTGCCATATTTTTCAAGTTTTTGTTGCTGATTTCACGGTTTTAATTGACCCCTACTCATGGTGCTGAAGTGCTGCCCAGTGCTAGTGGCATTGGTTGTGAGTATATTAAAGAAGATGTTCTTGGCTGGGCACGGTGGCTCACACCTGTAATCCCAGCACTTTGGAAAGCCAAGGTGGGCAGACCACCTGAGGTCAGGAGTTCGAGACCAGCCTGACCAACATGCTGAAACCCCGTCTCTACTGAAAATACAAAAATTAGCCAGGCATGGTGGTGGGTGCCTGTAATCCCAGCTCCTCAGGAGGCTGAGGCTGGAGAATCCCTTGAACCCAGGAGGTGGAGGTTGCAGTGAGCTAAGATTGTACCATTGCACTCCAGCCTGGGCAACAAGAGTGAAACTCCATTTCTCACACACACACACACACACACTCACACACACACAGGTATTCTTAAATGGAAAAACATAAAACATAACTACTTGGAATCAGATAATCAATTGTATTACTCTTGTTGACAGTTACGTGGCCCTTAAGAAATACACTCTAATACAATAAATCTTAGATATTATTATATTCCATCTATTAAAGTACTTAGAATTTACCATCTCTCTCATATCATAAGATTCTAAGTTTTAGACCATGTTAATGTTTCTTGTTTGCTGGTTAGTGTTTTCAAGATTTGGCAAGCCAAATGAAGGTTTTTATTTTTCTCATACTTATTTTTTCTGTGCTCAGCTTCAGATAAACCAGTCGATCATTTTCTGTAACTCCTCTCAGCGAGTTGAATTACTAGCCAAGAAGATTTCTCAACTGGGTTATTCTTGCTTCTATATTCATGCTAAAATGAGGCAGGTGAGTATAAAACTAGAACTTGCACAAATTTAACAAGAAATCTCTGATTTTATTTTGTTTTAATGTTCTTTTAAATGTCCTGAGTTTAAGAATAAACTGTTCCTGGCCGGGTGCAGTGGCTCAAGCCTGTAATCCCAGCACTTTGGGAGGCCGAGGCGGGTGGATCACGAGGTCAGGAGATCGAGACCATCCTGGCTAACATGGTGAAACCCCGTCTCTACTAAAAATACAAAAAACCAGCCGGGCGTGGTGGCGGGCGCCTGTAGTCCCAGCTACTTGGAGGCTAAGGCAGGAGAATGGCGTGAACCTGGGAGGTGGAGCTTGCAGTGAGCCGAGATCGCGCCACTGCACTCCAGCCTGGGTGACACAGAGCGAAACCCCCCCACAAAAAAAAAAAAAAAAAAAAAAAAAAAAGAATAAACTGTTCCTTAGTAGCCAAAGGACCTTTCATTTTGACCTCCCTAAGGTTCATTTTCTAGCAATAAAATAGAGATAATAGTACATATTCATAACTTACAAGGTAGTTAGGAAAATTAAGATAAATGTTTAAATGAGTACTTTGTAAGCTGTCAGGCATAATACAAATGTAAAATTGTATTCTTCCTTTCATTCCCATGTTTAATTCTCTGTTTTTTTTTTTTTTTTTTTTTTTTGAGACGGAGTCTCGCTGTGTCGCCCAGGCTGGAGTGCAGTGGCGCGATCTCGGCTCACTGCAAGCTCCGCCTCCTGGGTTCACGCCATTCTCCCGCCTCAGCCTCCGAGTAGCTGGGACTACAGGCGCCCGCCACCTCGCCCGGCTATTTTTTTGTATTTTTTTTTTTAGTAGAGACGGGGTTTCACCATGTTAGCCAGGATGGTCTCGATCTCCTGACCTCGTGATCCACCCGCCTCGGCCTCCCAAAGTGCTGGGATTACAGGCTTGAGCCACCGCGCCCGGCCTAATTCTCTGTTTAATCCAGTAACCACTAGCCACATGTGGCCATTTAAATCAGTTAAAATAAAAAGTCAGTTTCTCAATCACAGCCACATTTCAAGTGCTCAGTTAGGCACCTGTTGCTGCTGGATACTGTATTGGAAGTGGAAGTACAGACACAAACATTTCCTTTATTACAGAAATTTCTACTGGACAGCATTGCTCTGGATTTTTAAATATGGCCCCTCAGCTGGCTGATTTTTCTTTTTTCTTTACTGTTTGCCTTTAGAGAAAGATGCAATGTCTAAATTTCAGAATTTGATTTAGCAAAAAATAATTTAAAACTTAACAAAATGACTTTTTGTTAACTACATTATGAAATTTCGTAAGTAAACAGTTTCTGTAGATGAAGAGATCAATAACAACTCATATTTGGTTTTGAAAGCAGCTTAATGTCATGGATCACTTATAAACAGATTTTGGGTAGAACCGATCGACTAGGAGAAATAATCATGGGAAATTTGGGGCTGTATATGAGTGCTAATCAAATGGAATAAATTGCTTTCTCCTAGGAACATCGAAATCGTGTATTTCATGATTTCCGAAATGGCTTATGCCGCAATCTTGTTTGCACTGGTAAGTATTTTTGTATTTCCTTTACCCAGTGTTTTTCTCCCAAGTTCTTTTTTGCTTTCTTTGTTCATACTACACGGTGCAACGTGTGACATAGTCCAGCACACCCTACCAATACTTCTAGGATTTTTTTTTTTTTGGGGGGGGTGGGGATGGAGTTTGTGTCACCCAGACTGGCGTTCAGTGGCATAATCTCAGCTCACTGAAACTTCCACCACCTGGGTTCAAGTGATTCTCCTGCCTCAGCCTCCCAAGTAGCTGGGATTGTGGGCGCCCGCTGCCACACCCAGCTAATTTTTGGTAGAGATGGGGGTTTCACCATGTTGGCCAGGCTGGTCTTGAACTCCTGACCTCAGGTGATCCGCCTGCCTCGGCCTCCCAAAGTGCTGGGATTACAGGTGTGAGCCACCGCGTCCGACAGTTGGGCTTTTAAAAATCATTACTTGCTTGCAAGGTTTCTTCAGATAAGTTCTTGAAGGACCAATACTGAAGGGCATATATAAAATACCACCCCTTCGAGGGAGTGTGGTTTAATTGGAGAGATAAAAAGGTAAACATTAGGAGTCTAAGGAAACGCTCACATACTTTTCCTTGAAGTGCCAGATAGTAAATTTTTTAGAGTTTGCACATTAATTGGTCTTTATTACAGATACTGAGTTTTGCCATTGTAGCTCAGAAGTAGCCTAGACAATACATAAACAAATGGGCATGGCTATATTGTAGTAAAACTGTTTACAAAATCATTCACTGGACTAGATCCACAAGGCAGTAAAGGTGACTTGCAAATGGGAAGTATGTATATAGTAAGTAATCCCAAGTGTTCGTAGCAGAGTAATATAATTGGCTGAGGTGGTTTGAGAAGAGATGAGATTCTAATTGGCTTTCTAGGCTAGGTGAGTTTCAAACACATGGATTAAGTTTTAGGGGACTGATGGTCAGATGGCTAAGAAGATAAGTTTGATAGAGAAGAAAAACTGAGATGTGTTAGGGAAGTAAATTAGGACAAAGCATAGCATGGAGGACTTTGTTGTTGTTGTTATTCTTGTTGTTGTTGAGACGGAGTTTTGCTCTTGTTGCCCAAACTGGAGTGCAGTGGCACGATCTCGGCTCACTGCAGCTTCCGCCTCCCAGGTTCAAGTGATTCTCGCGCCTCAGCCTCCCGAGGAGCTGAGACTACAGGCACACACCACCATGCCCAGCTATATTTTGTATTTTTTGTAGAGGGAGTGTTTCACCATGTTGGCCAGGCTAATCTCCAACTCCTAACCTCAAGTGATCCACCCACCTCTGCCTCCCCAAAGTGCTGGGATTACAGGTGTGAGCCACCAAGCCCTGCCTGGAGGACTTTGAATATCAGTCTATTTTTTTTTAATTTATTTTTTTGAGACGGAGTTTTACTCCTGTTGCCCAGACTGGAGTGCAATGGTGCGATCTCGACTCGCCACAACCTCTGCCTCCCAGGTTCAAGTGATTCTCCTGCCTGAGCCTCCCGAGTAGCTGGGATTACAGGCACCCGCCACCACGCCCAGCTAACTTTTTTTTTTTTTTTTTAGTAGAGACGGGTTTCTTCATTTTGGTCAGGCTGGTCTCAAATTCCTGACCTCAGGTGATCCACTGAGCTCAGCCTCCCAAAGTGCTGGGATTACAGGCTTGAGTGCACCCAGCCTCTTTTAGACATATTTTTTAAAACTTGCTTAAAATTACTGGAAAAAAGTAACTTGTAAGCAGAAAGTTGTTCATGATAATGTGATTATGAAAGGTAATGCCAGTAATATGCAAATGCATTTGAATAACTGAATTAAATTAATAAACTTAGGTTATGCTCTGTGTGTTAGAGAGTATTGTACTGAGAGACATTTCTAAATTGAAAGATAGAATGAAAATTATCTTTTTTTTTTTTTTTTAAGATCTGTTTACCCGAGGTATTGATATACAAGCTGTGAATGTGGTAATAAACTTTGATTTCCCAAAGCTGGCCGAGACCTATCTCCATCGTATTGGAAGATCAGGTGAGGAAAAAAGACGTGATATTCTCGATAGAAGTTCTTTTTTGAGACGTGTAATGACTAAATTTTGTTCCTTTGTGAAATAGAAGTACAGTAGCTATGAGAACAGTGAATTAACACTAATTCAGTTGTTTGGTATTTAAGACTAATTTCTAATTCTTCTGTAACATTTATTAAGAAAAGTTAAAATAACTTTGCTTAATTTGAGATGAAATTAACAAATGAGAACTTCACTCATTAGGTGGTATGGTCTGTGACTATTTAGTGTATATTTTATGATAATTTTTGACACAGATGAGTAGCCATTTTGTCATTTGAGAAAGGTAAAATAAAGTACTACTTTGGGCAACAAAACCTGAAGTTGTAGGGAAACCTGTGTTTGAAGACCATTAAGAAGTTGTTTTGCATGCTAAGAGTGGCACTGAACAGAATTATCAATCCTGTGTGGTTTTGCCACTGCTTGACTTGCACAATTTGCATTGATTTTCATATTTTATTCATTAAAATTTTTAAACAACTTTTTTTTAGGTCGCTTTGGTCATCTTGGCTTAGCCATCAACTTGATCACATATGATGATCGCTTCAACCTGAAAAGTATTGAGGAGCAGCTGGGAACAGAAATTAAACCTATTCCAAGCAACATTGATAAGAGCCTGTATGTGGCAGAATACCACAGCGAGCCTGTAGAAGATGAGAAACCTTAACAAGCATGTACGTCCCTGACAGAATAGCTAAGAGGAACCTTTAAATGCAGGAAATAAAAATCTTTCCTGGGGGAAATTTGATGTCACACCGTATATAATAGCAATAAAGGGTAAAAATACCAACTAGCATGAATGACAGTAAATAGTATGTCTTGTGGGAAGTTGTAGTCTCATTAGAGAATCTGTAAATGTTGTTCTTGAATGCAGCTTCCTGAGTAATGTGGTAGGTTAGCAGTACTTAAATTCAGAGACCTAAAATAATGAAAGCAAAGAAGAATCTTTTTCAGCAGTTTGTTTTTCTTTTTGAGACAGGGTCTTGCTGTCATCCAGGCTGGAGTGCAGTGGTGCAATCATAGCTCACTGCAGCCTAGTTCTGCTGGGCTCCTGAGTAGCTGGAACTGTAGGCACATGCCACCACACCTGGCTAGTATTTTGAATTTTTGGTATTTTGAATTTTTGGTAGAGATAAGGTCTTGCTTTGTTGCCCAGGCTGGTCTAGAACTGAACTCCAGCAATCCTCCTGCCTTGGCCTCCCAAAGTGTGGGAATTATAGGCTCAAAGCACTGTGCCTGGCCTTTTTTGGCAATGGCGGGGGGCGGTTTGTTGTTTCTGTTTTTTGAGACAGTCTTGCTCTGTTGCCCAGGCTGGGGTACAGTGGCACAATCATGGCTCACTACAACCTCTGCCTCCTGGGTTCAAGCGATTCTGGTGTGCCTCAGCTTCCCAAGTAGCTGGAATTACAGGCATGCTCCACAATGCCCAGCTAATTTTTGTATATTTTAGTAGAGATGGAGTTTCACCATGTTGGCCAGACTGGTCTCAAACTCCTGACCTCAAGTGATCTACCCGCCTCAGCCTCCTAAGTGCTGGGATTACAGGCATGAGTCCCCGCACTCTGCCAGCAGTTTTGAATATGAAAGTATTTACATTTCTGAAAATGTAAAATGTTTTTAGCATTTATTCTTAATTTCTAGGAAGTACATTAGTAACTCTGGTAAAACTATCCATAATACCTTATTACCAAATGTTTAATCAGATTATGAGGATGGCCGTCTTTTTAAAATACCCACTCTGGGCCAGGTGCGGTGGCTCACACCTTTAATCCTAGTACTTTGGGAGGTTGAGGTGGGTGGATCACGAGGTCAAGAGATCAAGACCATCCTAGCCAACATGGTGAAACCCTGTCTGTACTAAAAATACAAAAATTAGCCGGGCGTGATGGCACACACCTATAGTCCCAGCTACTCAGGAGGCTGAGGCAGGAGAATCACTTGAACCCAGGAGGTGGAAGTTACAGTGAGTCAAGATTGCGCCACTGAACTCCAGTCTGGGTGACAGAGCTAGACTCCATCTCAAAAAAAAAAGCCACTCAGTCTGGGCTCAGTGGCTCACGCCTGTAATCCCAACACTTTGGGAGGCCAAGGTGGGTGGGTTACCTGAGGTCAGGACTTCAAGACCGGCCTGGCCAACCTGGTGAAACCCTGTGTCCTCTAAAGATACAGAAAATTAGCCAGGCATGGTGGTGGGCACCTGTAATCCCAACTACTCAGGAGGCTGAGGGAAGAGAATCTCTTGAACTTGGGAGGCAGAGGTTGCAGTGAGCCGAGGTCAGGCGATTGCACTCCAGCCTGGGCAGTAAGAGCGAAACTCCGCCTCATAAGTAAATAACCCACTCTGATTTCCTAGGCAATAAGGGTGAAACTCTGTCAAATACATAAATTAAAAAAATACCCACCCTTGATTTCCTGGACAACCTATTCTCCATCTTTTCTTATTTTTATTAAGATGGGGTCTCACTGTGTTGCCCCGGCTGGTCTCAAACTCCTAGGTTCAAGTCATCTTCCCACCTTGGCCTCCCAAAGTGCTGGGATTATAGGTGTGAGCCACCACACCCGGCCTCTATCATCTTTTGATGACTATTGGGCTCTAGTTAGAAATGCACAAAACAAGGCTCAGCTTTAAGCAAGGTAGGTTGTTACAGTATTTCCTAAAGAAAATCTGATTTGACAAAGGATGGTTTTCAAATTATAGGTGAACATCTTACCTATTTAAGTAACCTAAGGTTACTTAAAATTTTTGTCTCTTTGTTTTTTAAATAAGAGACAGGGTTTCACCATGTCGACCAGGCTGCTCTCAAACTCCTAACCTCAGGTGATCTGCCCACCTCAGCCTCCCCAGAGTGCTGAGATTACAGGCGGGAGCCACCTCACCCAATCAATTGTTACTTAAATAATTTTTGAATTACTCTTTACTCTTTTTTCCTTAAGTTAAACATCAAACACAAACCCCTGGACAAGCATAAAACTAGCCAATGTTTGCTAGTACTTTGGCAGAGTATTCAGTTTGTTTAAGGTGTAATTTTTTCCCCATGATTTAATTGTTATGAGTGAGGGTTGCCTGCTGTCAGAACATTCACATTCATTCGGGCCCCCAATCTGTCTCAGAGTTGCCTACCAGAAATTATTTAATCCTATAACCAGTAGATTCTGTAGTAGGCACAGGGTCAGTACAAACTACTAGAAAAGAGCATTTGGGATGAGGATTGTGAAAACCTATGTATCCTTGTTTGTGATGCTTTCAGAATGTTAATTTTATATTTCCTTTTTCTGTAGGCTTTGACAAACTACAAAAGGCTCGTTTGGATCTGTGACACATCGTTTTGGGGGGAATGCTCTTCTCTTTGCGGGTTTTTCATCTTTTATTTTGGAACTACGAAGACTTAAAAGAGCTCAGACATTTTTTCTTTTTTTAACTGGTGAAGAGAAAAAGGCTGAAAAGAAGGAATATACCTTTTTTGTTCCACTTGTTTGCACTGTGTGCTGACTGAACATTAGTTGCACTAACTGCTGGTTTTTAAAAAATGTTTTCTGGGGAAAGGGGACAAGGAAGGAAAAGAAAGAAGAGAAGGGGAGAAACCCTAAAAAGAGAAGAATCTTAATGAACACACAAGCTTGTCTATGATTTCAAAATTCTCCAACAGCTGACTCTCGAGTGCATTTCAACTTCTCCCTGATTACTCATCCGTTTTTTAAGCCTGAAGAGCTTATTACTTATTTGTGCGAAGTGCCTTATGCTATGAGACCATTCAGAATATCATCTTTTAGACACAGCCCGAGGAATCAACAATAGTAACTCTTTCCTTTTTTCTTTTTCTTTTAAAAAATGTTGTCTTTTCATTTGGTTTCAAGTTGAAGTCTCTTCCCTTTCTACCCAATACTCAAGCCCAGGGCTAGAAGTTGAAACTTACTAGTAATGTTAAACACCTTTTTTTTTTTTTTTTTTTTTTTTGTGGAGGAGTTGATATGCAACTGCAGTTCATCCGCACTGTAAATACATGTATTTAAAAAAAAAATCCCAAGTAAAAGTTTCTTCTGGGCTGAGTAGATAAAACATCATCGCTCCCAAAGGAAAGAGCAGTCTATCATTGCAGGAGCCATATGACAAGCCTTTGTGCTCTATAGCAGACACTAAAGACTGGTTTACATACACCTCCAGTAGCAGTATGGCACTTGATGTGTAGACATGTCAGAGCCTTGACCCTCTTTCCTCTGTGGCAAAGCGTGTCCCATAGAAAATTGGGTGTGTATACTTGTATAAACTTTGTAAATAAGTTTTTTTTCTGGGTTCATATATATATATATATATATACATATATATATATTTTTTTTTGGATGAAGGTTGCTGGGATTAAGGGGATTAGAGTGATTATGGGAGCAGCTAAAGATGAGAGGGGCTCAGTTTTACGCAACACTAAACTCTAGAGAGTACTTTGGCCTCTTGCTGTAGAGAGCAGATTTCTGTGGTACCCTGTGTTGGTAAAGGGGCCCAGAAATCTGGGATGTACTGTTTGCTGCCACACTGTCTCATCTAGTACCTTTGGAGTAGGTTTCCCAGAGAGCAAGGAAGCTTCAAAACATTGATAATTCAAGATTTATTTTGAGAAGCTCTGATTTTGCTTCTTCCCCCTCTAAAAGTTTGAGGAATATTTCAAGCTCTGCAACAGGGGGCAAAGATAGATTAATCTACCTTGCAGTGTGGGAATTCTATTGAGTGGCAGTGTCATTGAGCAGTATATATATAAAGCACAGATTTGCATTTCAGAATATTAGCCAGTACCAGCTTTGGTAACGTTAGCAGTTCTGGAGCTTAATTTTCTGTGGATCATTTCCTGTAGTGTGTAAATGTGTTGCCCTCTGCCCACTTTGATACATAAACTTTTGCAGGAATGGGCAACCTGAGAGCTGTTAACTTTCATGCTACAGAATGCTGCTTGCCATTCTCTTGCGTTGTGACAAGACTTGTTATCTGTCATTTTGCACTGTAAATTGCCGGCAAATGCTTTACAGTCAATAGTGTTGCTTTAAATTGTGCCCCTCCCAACATGCTTGATGTTTGGCCTGATCTCCAGGCAAAAGGAGTGAGATGAATCAAAACCAGTGAAGTTTTTTTTTTTTTTTTTTTTTTTTTTTTGGTTTTTTTTTTTTAATGTTTTTAATTCCCTTTTAACCCAGTGTACTAGGTCAATCAGGAGGCATCGGGAAAGGGGGGAAAAAAACAAAATTTTAAAAAGTTGATTTCCATATTTTATTGTTTTTCAAAACCCTAAAATATTACAAAATAAGTCCTGCATATACTTTAATGTTTTAACTCTTTTGGACAAAGAAATCAATTACTTGAAGTTGCTTTTTTGACTCTGCCTACTTGTGAGCAAACGATTTGTGACTCACCCACAATTCCTTGGAGATCAAAATCCTACAGATGCCTCCTGATGGGACATAGCCCTAACTCCGTAACAACTGTAGCAAGAGCTGCATGGTACAAACCCAAAAAAGAGCAAGCTCATCTATTTGGAACCCAAGCCTCATATGTTCTGTCCAGTTAATGTTGGTTACTAAATAGAAAACCTAATTAAGGAAGTAACTTTTTTTCCAGGGAGGGGTGGGAGAGGGAATTTAAAAGGTGTCAACTTTTGACCAAAAAAATTTTGCCCTTGTACTGATGCAGCTCTCTTTCTCCCCCACCTCTTGCGAGATAAGAGGGATCATTCATATAGAAGAAAAGAGTATAAATGCAATTCTGCATCTCGCTAGAGAACATGTGGGTGACTAAACAAAAAGTGCAGTCTCCTTTGCTACCTTGAGACTGCCTGGTGCCACATGCCTGTGGGTCCCTCTTAAAGCACAGACTTAAAATTGAAAGTATTACTGAAGTATAGCCTCTAATGAGGAGTGGCACTTAAACTATCTGGGACACCACTACTGGACAAGGTCTTGTAGAGGCAGCTGTCCAGTTTTGGTGCTTGACTCTTGAATAGGAATTGTTCAGTGGAAAGATGCTCTAAGGACTAGGTCAAAGCCTGGTCTTTTTTTTTTATTTTATTATTTTTGTTTTTTTTCTTTTTTGGGCCCTCATAATAAGGAGCATTGTTACTGTTGGAAGTTGTTTTCACATTCTTTCCAATATTGGATATGTATTTTTTTTTTTTAAGTAACAATATTTTCCAGTGGCTCATTTGGATGAGAACTACCCCCTATTTTTAATGTTAAAACTACATCCAACTCATGGTTTAGCCTTTGGTTGTATAGGTGTGTAATGGGCTATGGACTGTTACACACCTTGCCACCTCTAGGCCTATGTTTTTTCTTTCCCCATGTATTCTCGATGGGGATAAATACTGTTTTGCCTTTCCCGTAGGAATGGAATACATTTATTGTAAAATGATCTTTCACAGAAGTACGGGAGAGGGAAACCTAAATATACCTCTAAATTGTTTCAAGTTGGTCCCAGCAGCATAAAATGGGTTGGCCCCAAAGGGTTGGAGGGTGGGCTTGGTTATCAGTATTTGTTTTCAGAATGAGATGGGAGCATCTTTCCTTTGCCACGTGCTTTGTGCTTGATACCATCATGCTTGGTTCAAACGACAACTCAGCACAAAGCCTTGAGTGTAAATTGTTGGAATCAAAACATCTCATTCTGATGACATTTAATTTTTTAATTTTTTAATTTTTTTTTTTTATGGGGTGGGAGGGAGGGTACTTTGCCCCAAAAGGGAGGGTGTCTGCACTAAGGATTTAGAAACACTTTGGAAGCTCATAACCTCATCAGAAACTGCCTTTAGCCACACTCCTGACCTTCTAGATGAGTAACAAAAAATGAAATAAGTTCTTGGGAATTAAGCCATGTTATTTTAATTTGCTATTTTTTCAACGTTCTTGGTATCTTTAAATTTGTTATTGTGGAATCATTTTCTTGCCAAATACCTTTATCAAAATTATTGACTTCATGAGAGCTGAAGTAAGTCAGCTTTTTGGTGAACTTGAGTGGACTTCTGTGAGATTGTAGTTGTACATTATATCTCTAAAGATAGTTTTTTAAAACTCCCAAAGAAAATCTACTCTCCTTTCTGATCTAAAAACTCATCTTTGGGGTAAAGAGTTAAGTGTCCAAAGGTTGTCACAGTTCATGAGGTCAGAGGGAGCTAGCCTGGCACCTGGACTCTGCCCCTCCACAGCTGACAGATTCCAACAGAAGTGTATTTAAATTCTCCAGTAGACAATGCTGGGCAAGGGAGGGGGTAGGGCTGGGTTATTAAGATACAGGCTGCTGTGTTTTAACCATTGGTTGTGGGGAAAGGGGTGCCTGGAGAAAACAAAGTCACTGTTCCCTTTTTTGAAACAAAGGAAAAAAATTATTTTTTGTTCAGTAAAAATGGTAGAGAATTCCAATGTCCCTAGCCACAAGGGACCAGTTCCACTGAGAAGTGAACAGTGGGAACTCAAAATTTCTGAAACATCGGGGGAAGGGAAAATTGGCTTTCTCTTAATTGGCAGATGTTCCAGTGGGGCTCTGTTTTTGTTGGGATGTGTTATGTTGTATGTACACATATATGGACCAGAGTCTGCTGAGTTTATAAGGTTCAAAAAATATGGTAAAATCTTGGTTTTTGTTAATTTATCTCAATAAAAACCCACTGGAACTCCAAATGTGTGTATGGTATGTCCTTAGTAGCAGCTGTGTGCATAGGAATCTGAGCATTTTGCTGACGTAATTCATACTGTGAAGCAGTCAGACATTTCTCAACACATCATTGCTGTGAAGCCCAGGTTAATTCAGAGCCCCTTCATCTGTTTTAGATACTGTTCCACCATGCTGTCAGATTTCACAGCCTAAATGGAGAAGCAAGATAATCAGTTGGGAAGAGGGGAGATGTGGTCCTTAATATGTCCAAATATATCAGTAATTATCACCTCCTACAATTGTTCTCAGATGTAAAACTGAACATACCCCCAAAACTGAACATACCCCAATACTACATCTAAGTATGAACGGAATTCTTACGCTGGGAACTACAAACCACTGATGAAATAAAAGATCTAAGTTGGGAAAAGCAGACACTTGAAGCTGCGCACACCACTCACTCCCTCTCTACCCAAAGAAATGCTTAAGTATAACTGAGGAAATAGTCCCCTGTATCTGGGTTTTCACATCTGTGCATTCAGTCAACTGCAGACCAAAAGTGTTAGGCTTACAATGGTTGGGTCTGTACTGGGTATGTACAGATTTTTCTTGTTCCCTAAACTACAGTGTAACAACTATCTACATAGCACTTACTGTACTAGATACGAGTAATCGAGATGACAACGTATACAAGATGATGTCCAGAGATAATACGCAAACCCTACATCACTTTAGGGATTTGAGCATCTGAGGGTTTGCGTATTTGCAAGGGAGGGTGGAATCCTGGAACCAACCCCCATGGATACCAAGGGACAAACAACTATGTGCAATACATATATGCTGAAGCTACAAAATAAACTGACAGAAAAAATAAGACCTAGGTAAATGGAGATGCCATGGTTCATGGACTGGAAGAATAAATCAGTTTCACCAATTTGGTCTAGAGGGTCAGTGCATTTCCAGTCAATCCCAATAGGCTTTTTTGTAAATACCCACAAGCTGCTTCTATAAAATACATGTGGAAAGCTGGGTGTGGTGGCGTTCACCTATAGTCCCAGCTACTCAGGAGGATAAGATAGGAGGATCACTGGAGCCCAGGGGTTCCAGGCCAGCCCGGGCAACATAGACCTTCTCTCTAGTAAAATTTATGTGGGAAGACAAATTATGCCATAACAATTTTGTAGTAGGAAGAAATTGGAGGAGTCGCTACCTGGTTTGGACTCACTTATAGATGCAGTAACATATTGTTGGCAAAAGGATAGACGTGTGAACAGAATAGCCCAAAAATATACCTACACAAATCTAATTGATTTTTGACAGTGCAAGGCCATTCAATGAAGAAAAGATAGTCTTCAATAAGTGATACTGAATATGTTGCAAAAACAAAAATCTTTCATCCATTCCTTGTGCCTTCTATAAAAATTAACTCAAAATGGATCATACGGCCAGGCACGGTGGCTCACGCCTGTAATCCCAGTACTTCGGGAGGCCAAGGCGAGCAGATCACTTGAGGCCAGGAGTTCACGACCAACCTGCCAAACATTGCAAAACCCACCTCTACTGAAAATATAAAAATTAGCTGGGTGTAGTGGTGCGCGCCTGTAGTCCCAGGTACTTAGGAGGCTGAGGCCCAAGAATCGCTTGAACCCGGGAGAGGGCGGTTGCAGCGAGCCAAGATTGCGCCACTACACTCCAGCCTGAGTGACAGAGCAAGACCCTGTATCAAGAAAAAAGAAATGGATCGTAGACCTAAAAGTAGAACATGAAACCAAAATTTCTAGAAGGAGAAGAATCTGTGACCTGGTTGGGTTTGGCAGAAAGCTGAACATGCTGTTATGGAGAAGATTGATGAGCAGTTGTTAAAACCTTCTTATCAATTACGTGAGCTGTGGAGGATATAGAAAAAGTAGTAACTTAGAATAATAGAAATTAGAATTTAATTCAAGTAAATTCAGAAGTTAAGGAGAAAGCTGGGCCCAGTGGCACACACCTGTAGTCCCAGCTACTCAGGACGTTAAGTCTGGGGGATCACTTGAGTCCCTGGAGTTCAAATCCAGTTTGGGCAATGTAGTGAGACCCTGTATGTGTCTCTCTGTCTCTGTCTCTCTCTCTCTCCTCTCTCTCTGTCTCTCCTCTCTGTCTCTCTCAAAAAAAAAAAATTGTTAAGGAAACTTCAAAGATTTACAGATTGTACATTAGAAAAGTACATTGGCCAGTCGCAGTGGTTCACACCTGTAATCCCAACATTTTGGGAGGCCAAGGTGGGGGTATTACTTGAGGTCAGGGGTTTGAGACCAGCCTGGCCAACATGGTGACACCCTGTCTCTACAAAAATGCAAAAATTGGCCGGATGCAGTGGCTCACACCTATAATCCCAGCGCTTTGGAAGGCCAAGGCAGGCAGATCACAAGGTCAGGAGTTCGAGATGAGCCTGGCCAACATAGTGAAACCCCATCTCTACTAAAAATACGAAAATTAGCCGGGCATGGTGGCACATGCCTGTAGTCCCAGCTGCTCAGGAGGCTGAGGAAGGAGAATCACTTGAACCCAGGAGGTGGAGGTTGTGGTGAGCCGAGATCTCGCCACTGCACTCCAGCCTGGGCAACAGGATGAGACTGTCTCAAAAAAAAAAAAAAAAAAAAGCCAGGCATGGTGGTGGGCACCTGTAATCCCAGCTACTCGGGAGACTGAGGCAGAGAATTGCTTGAACCCGGGAGGCGGAGGTTACAGTGAGCCAAGATCACACCACTGCACTCCAGCCTAGGTGACAGAGCGAGACTCCATCTCAAAAAAAAAGAAAAAAGAAAAAATTAGCCAGGTGTGGTGGCGTGCACCTGTAATTTCAGCTGTTCAGGAGGCTGAGGCAGGAGAATCATTTGAACCCAGGAGGCGGAGGTTGTATTGAGCCAAGATTGTGCCACTGCACTCCAGCCTGGGCAGAGTGAGACTCTGTCTCAAAAAAAATCAGGTAACCTGTCTCCATATTCAGTTCTTTCAATGCACTACCCCATCTATAAAGGAATGTGGGGGGACATGTCTTCAATCAGAGGAGCAAAGAGAACGGATATGAAAATCACTTAACAGTACTGTACAGTCTGTTCTAAGGTCAGACTTCTTTGTAGACTCTGTGGGAAAGTATTGATTCTTAGATCCCCAGTTGCCTTTTCATTATCTCATTAATCTAATTATGGAATAGAGAGTGTAGCAGGTGCCTACATCTTCAGGTCTGTTCTCCACAGATTGGCCTGCATGAACCACACTAACAATACCTCTGGTCCCTGGCTTCCCTTTGGGTTTGCTCACCAGGGATTCCCCCCAGGAAATCAGTGAGAGGGAAGACAGTAAGGTCCTCTGATTCCCTAGTTAGAGTTTGTCTGCCTCTAATTCCCTCCCTGCAAGATTGTTTCTAGCTGCTTTGTCCCTCCACCTGAGGTCTCTTACTGAATCTGAATCTACGTGGCTCTGTCCTCATTTTCTGGTAACTGTTTCCTCCCTTTGTTAAGTTATGCTACATAAGTCCTCTTTAAATTATGCTATTACGAGTGCGCCATCTGTTCCTTTTTGGGATCCAGACTGATAGAGTAATTGGTACCAGAAGTGGCCCTGGGAAACAGACTCTTAAAATTAGATTCTGGGATTGGGTTGGTCATACTTGAAGAGCTCAATCACCACCTTAAGGGAGGTGGTGGAGGAGAGGCCGGGAGTGGGATGTGAGTGATCCATGGCATGGCATGATGTCACAATTCAAATTTTTACTGGTAGTACCATGGGATGAAGTGAGGTAAAGGGCAAGGCACGGGCCGGGCGCGGTGGCTCAAGCCTGTAATCCCAGCACTTTGGGAGGCCGAGACGGGCGGATCACGAGGTCAGGAGATCGAGACCATCCTGGCTAACACGGTGAAACCCCGTCTCTACTAAAAAATACAAAAAACTAGCCAGGCGAGGTGGCGGGCGCCTGTAGTCCCAGCTACTCGGGAGGCTGAGGCAGGAGAATGGCGTAAACCTGGGAGGCGGAGCTTGCAGTGAGCTGAGATCCAGCCACTGCACTCCAGCCTGGGCGACAGAGCGAGACTCCATCTCAAAAAAAAAAAAAAAAAAAGGGCAAGGCATGAGGAAAGGAACCTGTGACAGTTATAGCAACAATAGGCCCTCGAGTGCATACAGAAGAATAAGAGAAATAAAAATTAGGGACATGCCAGCTGGGTGTGGTGGCCCACGCCTGTAATCCACCTCCCTCCTTTTGGGAGGCCGAGGCAGGTGGATCACCTGAGGTCAGGAGTTCAAGAGCAACCTGGCCAACATGGTGAAACCCCTGTCTCTACTAAAAAGACAAAAATTAGCTGGGTGTGGTGATGGGTGCCTGTAATCCCAGCTACTCTGGAGGCTGAGGCAGGAGAATTGCCTGAACCCAGGAGATGGAGGTTACAGTAAGCCAAAATCGCACCATTGCACTCTAGCCTGGGCAACAAGAGCAAGACTCTGTCATAAAAAAATAATAAAATTTTTAAAAAAAGAACATGCAATTAACATTCAAAGAGAAAGAGAAGGCCTCCTTGGAAGTTTTGGTGAAAGGCCCTTATCTGTAGATATTTTTGGTGTTAGCTAATTGATTCCAGTGTCCCTAGAACTGAAATAGATGGCAGCCTTTGAAAGTTTTACTTGATTTGTATAAACAGAAAAGCTCTAGATCTGGTGAACAGAATTCTGACTTGAGCTAGTCTGTTGAACTCCCCTCAATAAGGCTTGAGCCAGTTCCTTGACACAGAGCTCCTTGAATAAAAGGGAATCTGAATCTGGGTCCCCCTTTTAGCCTTTCTTTTTTTAGACGGAGTCTTGCTCTGTCGCCAGGCTGGAGTGCAATGGTGCCATCTGGGCTCACTGCAATCTCCGCCTCCTGGGTTCAAGGGATTCTCCTGCCTCAGACTCCCAAGTAGCTGGGACCACAGGCGCGTGCCACCACGCCCGGCTCATTTTTTGTATTTTCAGTAGAGACGGGGTTTCACCACTTTGGCCAGGATGGTCTCGAACTCCAGACCTCGTGATCCACCCTCCTCGGCCTCTCAAAGTGCTGGGATTACAGCCACCGCGCCCGGCCTTCTAGCCTTTCTCAAAAGGGCTTGTGACTATTTACCAGGGTGACAAGGGAAGAGGAAATAAATACACGTTTGAGGACTACTGTAGACCCAAAATAATATGACTCAGAGTAAAGACTATGCTGGTCAAGTGATCCATGGAGTTTTGGCTTGGGTCCATCTCACGGTTGGCCTAGTGGGTCCCTGAACCCAGGTCCACACAGCATTGTGGGAATTGACAGCCTCAGCAACTAACAGAATCCCCAATTATTTCCCTGACCCATGAAATAAGGAATACTATGATAGAAAAGGTTAAATGGAAGACAGCAGAACTGCCTCTATCAAAATAGTAAACCAAAAACAATACCGCGTTCCTGAAAAGACTGAAGCGCTTAGTACCATCAACAAAGACTTAGAAAGTGCCGGATGGTGGTTCCTACCATTGCTCCATTCAACGCACATATTTTGTTTGTTCAGAAGATAAAGGGATCATCGAGAATGACAGTGGATTATTGTAAACTTAATCATGTGGTGACTTCAATGCAATCTGCTGTCCCAGATATTGTGTTTTGTTTGTCTTTTTACTGAAGCAAATCAACACCCCCTGCCACCTGGTATGTAGCTATCGATGTAGTGAACATGCTTTTTTTTTTTTTCCGGACCTGATAGTAAACACTGCCAAAAGCCATTGTCCTTCAGCTAGCAGGACCAGCAATACAACTTCGTTGTCCTATGTCGGGGCTCTATTATCCCTCTACGTAGTGTGCAGAGACCTTCATCACCTCTAAATTCTATGGGGTATCATGCTGATCCACAATATCATGGGCGTGGTGAGCAGGACGCAGCATCTACCCTGAATACTTTAGTGAAACTCAAGCCTGCCAGAGGATAGAAAATAAATCCAACAAAAAATCGTGGACCTGCCTCCTCAGTGAAATCTCTGGCGATCCAATGGGCTGGGTCATGTTGCAATAATTCCTTTCTAGGTAAAGGACAAATTGTTGAATTGGCCCCTCCTGCCACTCAGAAAGAGGCACAATGCTTAGTAGGCCCCTTTGGATTCTGGAGGCAATATGTACTTTATTTGGCTGTGGTACTTCAACCTATCTGTTGAGAAATCTGAATTGCTGCCATTTTTAAGGGTGGCCCAGAACAAGAGAAGGCTCTGAAACAGGTCCAGGCTGCATTACAGGGGGCTCTGCCACTTGTGTCTTATGGTCTGGCCGAAGTGTCTATGGATGATAGAAATGCTTATATGGAGCCTTTGAAAGGCTTTTTTAGATGCATGGTAGCACAGACCTTTAGGAATTTAAAGAAAAGCTATGCCACCTTCTACAGGTAACATTCTCCTTTTTTTCCCCCCTTTTAAATATATAATTATTCTTTAACAGTGATGGGGGCTTGCTATGTTGCTCAGGTTGGTCTTGAACTCCTGGGCTCAAGCGATCCTCCCGTCTCAGCCTCCCAAAGTGCTGGGATTACAGGCATGGGCCACTGCACCCAGCCTTTTGAGAAGCAACTTCTGGTTGGCTATCAGGCCTTATTAGAGCCTGGACTCTTGACTGAGAGTTACCAAGTTACCATATAACTGGAGCTGCCTATCATGAACTGGATGTTGCTTGGCCCATCAGGTTATAGGGCAACTTTGGGTTCTGCTGATCCAGAGGTCTGAGCTCCTAAAGGAGGAATACCTTTGTCAGGGAACTCAACAGTGGTTCCATTACACTGAAAATTGAGACAGCCATGTGCCTATTTTGGGCTTTTGATGCTAATGAACCAACAAACAAAGCACTGTTGTGATGATTGATGCTGATTTGGAAGGTGAAATTGTGTCATGACCACATAAAGAAAATAAGGAAGAATATATCTGGAATGCAGTAGATCCCTCAGGGCTACCATAAATGTGATAAATGTTGATGGAAAATGACAACAACTAGGTAGGCTGTACTACTAACAGATCCTTCAGGAATGAAGTTTCGGATCTTATCACCAGGCAAGGAATCAGGACTAGCCAAGATATTTGCAGAAAGCAAAGGAAATGCAGAATGAGTGGTGGAAGAAGGCAGTTATAAATACCATTTATGGCCACATGACCACTTGCAGAAATGAGGATTATTATACTTATGAGTATTTCTTCCTTATTTTATTATAAATCTTGTAAGTATATATGAACCAATTCTTTCCTTTACCTCCCCTCCAATTCTCCTACTATCTAAGATAAGATGTATTAGCAAAGTTTAACTGCGGCCAGGCACAGTGGCTCACACCTGAAATCCCAGCACTTTGGGAGGCCAAGGCGGGTGCATCACTTGAGGTCAGGAGTTCGAGACCAGCCTGGCCAACATGACAAAACCCCATCTCTACTAAAAATACAAAAATTAGGCAGGTGTAGTGGCGTGCACCTGCAGTCCCAGCTATTTGGGAGGCTGAGGCAGGAGAATTGCTTGAACCTGGAAGGTGGAGGTTGCAGTGAGCCAAGATTGCACCACTGCACTCCAGCCTGGGTGACAGAGTAAGACTCTGTCTCAAAAAAAAAAAAAAAAAAAGAAAAAGAAAAAGGATTATCTTAAGCTGGAGGCAAATGGGAATGAACAGGGGCAGGAAAAAAAAAGCCTTCCCCTGGAGCTTCCCTCTTCAACTTAAAGCAGAAACTTCTGGGAAACTCCCTCGCCCACGGAAGTTTCATAATCATGAAGAAGAGGGAAAGTCAGTTGAGTTGGACCTGTATAAATAATCCTTATCTTCCATTAGTTTCCCCCATACATTTATCTTCCCATAGTTTTCTGCCCGTTCAAGCCTAAAGCCCTTTTTCTTTGTCTTAACTCTTATCTATAAATGTATTGTTCTTTGCTAAGATGTGATACAAGTCCAAGTTCTAACCATCCCTTTGGGTTGTTCACCACTGAGTTTTCTGCCTTGCGACGTGCGCTGCATGCATTGACAAACTGTTTTTCTCTTGTTAATCTGTTTTTGTCAGTCTAATTTGCTACACCCTAGCCAATAAACCTAAGACAGGTAAAGGAAAAAGAAGATTTTGTCTCCCCTACGAAGTGAAGCAGCAGGCACCACAATCTGAAGCTCATCATCGTTAGTGGTGATGAGCGACAGATGTAGATGAGGCAGAAGGTTCTGGTTTCTCCTTGCTCTTTTCCCTGCTCCATGTCCTCATACTTGCCTTGTGTCCAGCTCTTGCCCCTTTTTGCAACACCAGACCTACTGCCAGACATTTGGCTGTGAATTCACAGAGACTGTAGATATAAAGAGATAAGCTCTCATGGTCTTCTGCCCCAGTACCCTGTGTGATCCCAACACAGCAGCTGGATGTGTCCCACTTGCAGATTTCCCTGAAAGCATTAACTTGTGCACCCAAGCCACTGTTTCACGAGAGCCAGTTCGTGATTTTCCCTTGGCTTCCTAGCATCCTCATTGGGCCATGACTTCTCCAGGCTGTCTTCCATTAGTTATTTCATTTTGGCAGGAAGTGGAAGGCAGAAGTCTTTCTCTCCACTTCCCCCTACAACTGGATATTCTTTTTTTTTTTTTTGAGAGACGGAGTCTTTCTCTGTCACCCAGGCTGGAGTGCAGTAGTGCAATCTTGGCTCACTGCAACTTCTACCTCCTGGGTTCAAGGGATGCTCCTGCCTCAGCTTCCCAAGTAGCCAGGACTACAGGCGTGTGCCACAATGCCCAGCTAATCTTTGTATTTTTTTAGTAGAGACGGGGTTTCACTATGTGTTGGCCAGGCTTGTCTCGAACTCCTGATTGTAGGTGATCCACCTGCCTCAGCCTCCTAAAGTGCTGGGACTAACTACAGACGTGAGCTACCTTGCCCAGCCTTTACGGGTATTTTGTTTTGTTTTGTTTGAGACAGGGTTCTCGCTCTGTCACTCAGGCCAGAGTACAGTGGTAAGATCTCAACCCACTGCAACCTCCACCTCCCAGGTTCAAATGATTCTCTTGCCTCAGCCTCCCAAGTAGCTGGGACTACAGGTGCGCACCACCACGCCTGGCTAATTTCTCTATTTTTAGTAGAGATGAGGTTTCACCATGTTGGCCAGGCTGGTCTAGAGCTCCTGACCTCAGGTGATCTGCCCACCTCAGCCTCCCAAAGTGCTGGGATTACAGGCATGAGCCACTGCAACCTGCCTCAACTCAATGCTTTTTTTTTTTTCTTTTTGAGATGGAGTCTCACTCTGTCACCAGGTGGGAGTACAGTGGTTCTACCTTGGCTCACTGCAACCTCCACCTCCCAGGTTCAAGCAATTCTCCTGCCTCAGCCTCCCGAGTAGCTGGGATTACAGGTGTGCACCACCACGCCCAGCTAATTTTTGCATTTTTAGTAGAGATGGAGTTTCACCATGTTGCCCAGGATGGTCTCGATCCTCACTGCACCCAGCCTAACTGAATGCTTTTAAGAGCACACATGTCACCTCTTCAACACTCTGCTGCTTAGAAATTTCTTCCACCAGATACCCTAAATCATCTCTCTCAAGTTCAAAGTTCCACAGATGTCTAGGGCAGGGACAGAATGCCATCAGTCTCTTTGCTAAAGGAAAGTAAGAGTCACCTTTATTCTACTTCCCAACAAGTTCCTCATCTCCATCTGAGACCATCTCAGCCTGGACTTCATTGTCCACATCACTATTAGCATTTTGGTCAAAGCCATTCAACAAGTCTCTAGGAAGTTCCAAACTTTCCCACATCTTCCTGCCTTCTTCTGACCCCTCCAAACTGTTCCAACCTCTGCCTGATACCCAGTTCCAAAGTTGCTTCCATATTTTTGGGTATCTTTATAGCAGCACCCACTCCCAGTACCAATTTATTGTATTAGTCTGTTCTCATGCTGCTTTGAAGAATTACCTGAGACTGGGTAATTTATAAAGAAAAGAGGTTTAATTGACTCACAGTTCCACATGGCTGGGGAGGCCTTAGGAAACCTACAATCATGGCAGAAGACACCTCTTCACAGGGCAGCAGGAGAGAGAATAAGTGCCAAGTGAACGGGAAAGCCCCTTATAAAACTATCAGACCTCTTGAGAACTCACTCACTGTTACGAGAACAGCATGAGGGAAACCAGCCCATGATTCAATTATCTCCACCTGGTCTCGCCCCTGACACGTGGGGATTATTACAATTCAAGTTGAGATTTGGATGGGAACACAGAGCCAAACCATATCACCAATCAAGCAAGAAGAGCGCTAAGTGAAATATTCAATGTGTTCAGAGAGAAAAAGCACCAAACTAGAATTCTGTACCTTGTGCAATTATCCTTCAAAAGTAGACTTTTTCAGACAAAGAGAACTTGAGGGAATTTATTGCCAATAGACCTGCCTTGAAAGAAGTGTTTTAAAAAGTTCTTTAGAGAGAAGGAAAATAATATAGGTCAAAAATTTGTATCTACATAAAGAAATGGGCTGGGCGTGCTGGTTCACGCTTGTAATCCCAGCACTTTGGGAGGCCGAGGTGGGCAGATCACTAGGTCAGAAGTTCAAGACCAGCCTGAGCAACATGGTAAAACCCCGTCTCTACTAAAAATACAAAAATTAGCTGGGTGTGGTGGTGTGCGCCTGTAATCCCAGCTACTCGGGAGGCTGAGGCAGGAGAATTGCTCGAAACCAGGAGGCAGAGTCTGCAGCGGGCCAAGACTGTGCCACTGTACTCCAGCCCAGGTGACAGAGCAAGACTCAGTCTCAAAAAAAAAAAAAAAAAAAAAAAGGCCGGGCGCGGTGGCTCAACCCTGTAATCCCAGCACTTTGGGAGGCCGAGGCGGGTGGATCACGAGGTCAGGAGATCGAGACCATCCTGGCTAACATGGTGAAACCCCGTCTCTACTAAAAATACAAAAAACTAGCCGGACGTGGTGGCGGGCGCCTGTAGTCCCAGCTACTCGGAGGCTGAGGCAGGAGAATGGCGTAAACCCGGGAGGTGGAGCTTGCAGTGAGCCGAGATCGTGCCACTGCACTCCAGCCTGGGTGACACAGGGAGACCCCGTCTCAAAAAAAAAAAAAAAAAAAAAGGAAGAGTATTGAAGAAGGAATAAGTGAAGGTAAATTTTATTTTATTTTTTAATTAATTAATTAATTTTTTTAGATGGAGTCACTCTGTCACCCAGGCTGGAGTGCAATGGTGTGATCTCGGCTCACTGCAACCTCCGCCTCCCGGGTTCAAGCGATTCTCCTGCCTCAGCCTCCTGAGTAGCTACCATTACAGGCATGCACCACCACACCTGGCTAATTTTGTATTTTCAGGTGATGTTATGCACACTAAAGTTTGAGAACCAGTGGCCTACAATTGACACAGTCGAAATGCCAGATCCGGCTGGGCACAGTGGCTCACGCCTGTGATCCCATTACTTTGGGAGGCCGAATCGGACAGATCTCCTGAGGCCAGGAGTTTGAGACCAGCCTGAGCAACATGGCGAAACCCCATCTCTACTAAAAATACAAAAATCAGGCCTGACACGGTGGCTCACGCCTGTAATCCCAACACTTTGGGAGGCATCATGGGGTCATGATGGGAGGGGTCATTTGGGAGGATCATTGAGGGGTCATTTGGGAGGATCATTGAGGGGTCATTTGAGGGGTCATTTGGGAGGATCATTGAGGGGTCATTTGGGAGGATCATGAGGTCAGGAGATCGAGACCATCCTGGCTAACATAGGGAAACCCTGTCTCTACTAAAAATACAAAAAATTAGCTGAGCCTGGTGGCAGGTACCTGTAATCCCAGCTACTCAGGAGGCTGAAGCCGGAGAATCCCTTGAACCCAGGAGGTAGAGGTTGGAGTAAGGCAAGATTGAACCAGTGCACTCCAGCGTGGGTGAAAGAGTAAGACTCCATCTTAAAATAATAATAATATAATAACATAAAATAAAAAGAGATCAGCCTCGGGTGCTTCAGTCAAAACATTAAATTCTGGCCAGGCACGGTGGCTCACACCTGTAATCCCAGCACTTTGGGAGGCTGAGGCAGGTGGATCACCTGAGGTCAGGAGTTCAAGACCAGCTGGCCAACACAGTGAAACCCTGTCTCTACTAAAAATACAAAAGTTAGCCAGGTGTGGTGGTGGGCGCCTGTAATCCCAGCTACTCGTGAGGCTGAGGCAGGAGAATCACTTAAACCCAGGAGGCAGAGGTTGCAGTGAGCCCTGATGACACCATTGCACTCCAGCCTGGATGACAAAGTGAAGCGCGTATAACGCCAACCGCTTAACAACAAAAACAAGCAAAAAACAAAACATTAAATTCTGAATTGCAGGCGACTGCACTCATGTTATTGAATTTGGCCCCATCAAGTCTTATATTCCATCGCTCATCTAACACTGAATTCACTCCCACATGTTTCTTTTTTTTTTTTTTTTTTTTTTTTTTTGAGGCCAGATCGCTCATTGCCCAACTGGGTGCGATGGCGATCTCAGGCTCACCGCCAGCTCCATGCCTCCCAGGTTGCCATTCTCACCTCAGCCTCTGAGCGGCTGGGACTGACCCGTACTAATGCCAATAATTTTTGTATTTTTAATGAAACGAGGGTTTCACGTCAGTCTCGATCTCTGACAGCGCGATCCGTAGCCTGCGACCCGTCGCCGAGGTCACTGGATTACAGTGAACGCAGTGCCGGCACTCCCATGTTTCACTCCCAGATTGTGGCCTCTTTGCTGTATAAACCATACAAAAAGAAGAAAGAAGAAAAAAGGGTCGAACCTGGTTCCGCATATGAAATCCCAGCGTTGGGGAGGCCAAGGTGGGTGGATCACTAGGTCAGGAGTTCGAGACCAGCCTGGCCAACATGCTGAAAACCCGTCTCTACTAAAAATACAAAAATTAGCCAGGCCTAGTGGTGTGTGCCTGGGCTACTCAGGAGGCTGAGGGAAGAGAATTGCTTGAACCTAGGAGGCGGAGGTTGCATTGAGTCGAGATTGCGTCACTGCACTCCGGCCTAGGTGACAGAGCAAGACTTCATCTCAAAATAAAAGGCCAGGCATGGTGGCTCACGCCTGTAATCCCAGCACTTTGGGAGGGCGAGGTGGGTGGATCATGAGGTCAAGAGATCGAGACCATACTGCCCAACATGGTGAAACCGTGTCTCTACTGAAAACACAAAAACTTAGCCAGGCGTGGTGGCAGGCACCTGTAGTCCCAGCTACTCGGGAGGCTGAGGCAGGAGAATCACTTGAAACCTGGGAGATGGAGGGAGGTTTTGGTGAGCCGCGATTTTTTTTTCAAAAAAAAAAAAAAAAGAATTAACTGGGCATGGTGGTGCATGCCTGTAGTCCTAGCTACTCAGGAGGCTGAGGTGAGACGATTGCTTGAGCCTGGACGTCAAGACTACAGTGAGCCATGATTGCGCCACTGTACTCCAGCCTGGGTGACAGAGCAAAAGCCTGGCTCAAAAAGAAATGCCAGATCTTCCCTGGTATAAGATTGTCAGGAAAGGATTCCTAAGGCCCCAGAAAATGGGTTTGGTAAGATGGCTTCATTATACTCTACCTGCTGTTACTGGAAAGGGGTCCCAATCCAGGCCCCAAGAGAAGGTCCTCTGATTTTGCACAAGAAAGAATTAAAGGTTTTCCGGGCGCAGTGGCTCGCACTTGCAATCCCAGCACTCTGGGAGGCCGAGGCAGGCGGATCACAAGGTCAGGAGTTCGAGACTAGCCTGGCCAATATGGTGAAACCCCGTCCCTACTAAAAATACAAAAAAATTAGCCGGGCGTGGTGGCACACGCTTGTAATCCCAGCTACTCAGGAGGCTGAGGCAGGAGAATTGCTTCAACCTGCGAGGCGGAGGTTGTGGTGAGCCGAGATCGTGGCACTGCGCCTCCAGCCTGGGTGACACAGCGAGACTCCATCTCAAAAAAAAAAAAAAAGAAAGAAAAGAATTCAAGATGAATTCATAAAGTGAAAGTAAGTTTATTAAGAAAGTAAAGGAATAAATGAATAGCTATGCCACAGGCAGATCAGTGGCATGGGCTGCTCAGCTCTTTATACTTATTGTTACTTCTTCATTATATGCTAAACAAGGAGTCCATTATTCATGACTTTTCTGGGAAAGGGGTGGGCAATTCCCAAAACTGAGGATTTTTCCCCTTTTAGACCATATAGGGTAACTTCCTGATGTTGCCATGGCGTTTGTAAACTGTCAAGGTGCTAGTGAGAGTGTCTTTTAGAACACTAATTATAATGCTAATGCATTATAATTAGCATATAATTAGCAGTGAGGACGACCAGAGGTCACGTTCATCACCTTCTTGGTTTGGGTGGGTTTTGGCCAGCTTCTTTACTGAAACCTGTTTCTGATGGCGAAGCTCCTGGCCTTTGCCACTCAGCATCTCCATGATTCCTGCTGAAATTAGAGAACCCAGTCCCAACTTCCCTGTTGTCATCTCCAACGGCTACCCTGGCTATCACAGATCTCTTTTAGGATGCTGGTGCTGGCCTCACCAGTGGCTTCTTAGTGCCTCAGGGAAGGGTTTTTCATTTTTATTTTTTTTAGCCCTCCAGAAAGTACAGGTGTCAGAGGCATTTGAACCAGAGTGACCCCATCTTGAATGGGTCTGGGTAAAATGAGGCTGAGACCTACTGGGCTGCATTCCCAGGAAGTTCAGGCATTGTAAATCACAGGATGGGATGGGAGGTGGGCACAAGATGCAGTTCACAAAGACCTTGCTGATAAAACAGGTTGCAGTAAAGAAGGATTACAGGCGTAAGCCACCATACCCAGCCCATCTTTTTTCTGATACACATCTTGCAAATGTGTTTTTTGTTTGTTTGTTTTTTGTTCTTTTTTGTTTGTTTGTTTTTGTTTTTTTTGCTTTGAGACAGAATCTTGCTCTGTTGCCTAGGCTGGAGTGCAGTGGTGCGATCTCGGCTCACTGCAACCTCTGCCTCCCATGTTCAAGCAATTCTCTTGCCTCAGCCTCCCAAGTAGCTGGGACTACAGGTGCACATCACCACGCCCGAAATTCCCAGGAATGCAGCCCAGTAGGTCTCAGCCTCATTTTACCCAGAGTAAACAAGGTGAATGCAATGATCACAACAAGCACAGTGCTTCAGTTTTCAGTGTTTTGAACCACATGGATCTATGATTGAGGCAGTTGATCATGTTCTTGAACCAAACTGTGTTCTGCTCACCCACAGTAGCGGAGCCAAACAGTGGCATTGGGATAACAGTGAGAGAAAGTGAGGCATTTGTTGCAGGGCACCAAGCAAGGAGAATTCGGCAGCTCATGCTAAAGATCCAAACTCCTGGATGGCTTACAGGTAAGGGTTTTTGTTTGTTTGTTTGTTTGTTTTTGAGATAGAGTATTGCTCTTGTTGCCCAGGCTGGAGTGCAGTGGCATGGTCTCAGCTCCCTGCAACCTCTGCCTCCCGGGTTCAAGCGATTCTCCTGCCTCAGCCTCCCTAGTAGCTGAGATTATAGGTATGTACCACCATGCCTGGCTAATTTTGTATGTTTAGTAGAGACGGGGTTTCTCCATGTTGGTCAGGCTGGTCTCGAACTCCCGACCTCAGGTGATCCACCCGCCTTGGCCTCCCAAACTGCTGGAATTACAGGCCCGAACCATCACGCACGGCCCAGGCAAGGGTTTTCAAAGACAGAGAGGCAGAGGTTGCAGGCAAAGCCATAAACCAATATATGACGGCTATACATTGGTGTTCATTGTGAGACCCCATCTCTACAAAAAAAAAAAAAAATTAATTAGTAGGGTATGGTGGCTTGTGCCTGTGGTTCCAGCTACTTGGGAGCCTGAGGTAGGAAGATCACCTGAGCCTAAAAGGTCGAGCCTGCAGTGAGCTGAGATTGTGCCACTGTACTCCAGCCTGGGCTACAGAGCAAGACTCTGTCTCAAAAAAAAAAAAAAATAGGAAAGTTAGCCCTGGCATGTGGGAATGACCTCCTCCAGGCCCCTCAGGAAGAAATGTAGAACGAAGAACTGTGGTCAGAGTTCAGCCTCAGTTTCCCCTTATATGAGGCTTACAAGCCAGTGGGATCTGCTTGGTGGGTTTCTGTTTGGTCCGGGTTTCTAAAAAACAACTCAGGGACGTACGTTAAGATATTATATTTAGTTTCTGTAGGGAACAAAACATTTCCTGACCATAATTTCCTTAGCTATTATTTTAAGTTACTATTACTTTTATAAAACCAAAGAAAATGGTCCAGGCGCAGTGGCTCATGCCTACAGTCCCAGCACTTCGGGAGGCCGAGGCGGGCAGATCACCTGAGGTTGGGAGTTCAAGACCAACCTGACAAATATGGAGAAACTCCGTCTCTGTTAAAAACACAAAATTAGCCAGGTGTGGTGGCGCATGCCTGTAATCCCTGCTACTCGGGAGGCTGAGGCAGGAGAATAGTTTGAACCAGAGAGGCAGAGGTTGTGGTGAGCTGAGATCATGCACTCCAGCCTGGGCAACAAGAACAAAACTCCGTCTCAAAAAAAACAAAAACAAAAAAACAAACAAACAAAGAAAATGACTGAGGCAATTCTCAATCAATTTAGAGGTTTCTTTTGCCAAGGTTGAGGATGCACGTGGGAAAAAAAGACACAAGCCACAGTAGAATCTGTGGCCCATACTTTTTCCAGACAGAACTTTGAGGGCTTTAGTATTTAAAGCGGAAAAAGCAGCCAGGCACAGTGACTCGGGCCTGTAATCCCAGCACTTTGGGAGGCCAAGGCAGGTGGATCACAAGGTCAGGAGTTTGAGACCAGCCTGACCAACATGGTGAAACTCCATCTCTATTAAAAATACGAAAATTAGCTGGGTGTGGTGGTGGGCACCTGTAATCCCAGCTACTCAGGAGGCTGAGGCAGGCAAATTACTTGAACCTGGGAGGCAGAGGTTGCAGTGAGCTGAGATCACACTATTGCATTCCAGCCTGGGCAACATAGCAAGACTCCATATCAAAAAATAAAAATAAAAAATAAAGGGGAAAAAGCAGGCAGGAGGGGAAAGGGAAAACTTGAAAAAAAAAAGAGGGAGGATATGGTCACTTTCTTTTGCGGCTTTGATTAGGCTCACTGAATCCACATGTTGCGCAGGATAAAAAGGGGGTAGAAGGCGGGCCGTGGTGGCTCATGCCTGTAATACTAGCACTTTGGAAGGCCGAGGCAGAAGGATCACCTGAGATCAGGAGTTTGAGACCAGCCTGGCCAACAAGGCGAAACCCCATCTATACTAAAAATACAAAAATTATCTGGGCGTGGTGATGAATGCCTGTAATCCCAGCTACTGGGGAGGCTAAGGCAGTAGAATTGCTTGAACTCGGGAGGCAGAGGTTGCAGTGAGCCAAGATCGTACCACTGCACCCCAGCCTGGGTGACAGAGCAAGACTCTGTCTCAAAAAAAAAAAAAAAAAGGGGGTGGGTGGGTAGAAGGAACAGTCAATTCTGTATTCATCTCATGTGGTAAATTGGCACTTTACATAAGACAAAATAAACAGAGTACAGGAAACAGTCAAGTATGCATTTACCTTGGAGTGGGTGGGGACGATGACTTCTAGTCTCCTCTTGTCCCTTACCCACCCTCATCCCCCACCTGCAAAGACAAGCAGTTAATTTACATTGTCAGGGTGAGGGAGGCCACCTGTGGCCTTCTAGCTGCAGCTATCAGTTTAGAAACAAGAAGAAAAGCACTTGTTCCCGCCCCCTCCCGTGACTCAGCTTCCAAACTTAACTTTTCCCTTTTGGCATAGTGAATTTGGGCGCCCAAGATTTTATTTTTCCTTTCACACTTTCTTGCTTATCAAGTTGCTCATTTACTTCTCAAGGTCAGCTAAGTGCCTGGAATTTCCCTTGAAGGAAGGAACTCAAGGCTTTTTTAAATTTCCATGCTGGGGTGGTCGGGGGAGCGGCCACAGGCCTCTGAGGAGAAATTCTTCTCTGTCTCAACCACAGGGTCTCTGCTAAGATAATGCAGCCTTCTAACATGCTGCTAGACATAGGCAGGATGAAATACTCCAGTCTGATGCAACAAAACCTAAATCAAGCGTGTCCAACCCACAGCCCGCAGGGCGCATGTGGCCCGAGAAGGCCTTGAATGCGGCCCACCACAAATTCTCAAACTTTCTTAACACATTATGAGATTTTTTTGAGATTTCTTTTTTTTTTTTAGCTCATCAGCTATCATTAGTGTTTCACGTGTCCGTGTGAAGAGACCACCAAACAGGCTTTGTGTGAGCAACAAGGCTGTTTATTTCACCTGGGTGCAGGCGGGCTAAGTCCGAAAAGAGAGTCAGCAAAGGGTGGTGGATTATCATTAGTTCTTACAGATTTTGGGATAGGCGGTGGAGTTAAGAGCAATGTTTTGGGGGCAGGGGGTGGATCTCACAAAGTACATTCTCAAGGCTGGGGAGAATAAAGAACCTTCTTTAGGGTGGGGGAGATGACAAAATGCGTTGATCAGTTAGGATGGGGCAGAAACAAATCACAATGGTGGAATGGCATCAGTTAAGGCTGTTTTCACTTCTGTGATCGTCAGTGCTTCAGGCCGTCTGGATGTGTCCCTGCAGGTCACTGGGGATATGACTGCTTAGCTTGGGCTCAGAGGCCTGGCAATGAGTGTTAGTGTATTTTATGTGTAGCCCAAGACAATTCTTCTTCCAATGCAGCCCAGGGAAGCGAAAAGATTGGGCAACTCTGAAAATCAAGTCACTGCAGTGGGTTTCACATCCTTTTACGCAGGCCTCGGAGCTAAACCAGTGCAGGGCCCAGGGCCTGTGGCCTGAGACAGGCCAGGCCCTTAGGGAAGGACCCTGCAATGTGCCACAGGTAACCTGTGACTCTTCCCCACGCCCTCACCCCCCCGCCCCATGTGCACAGAGGGATCTGCAGCCATTCCCCAGGGTGACGGGGACAGTCACTGTGTGCAGGGGAAGATGCGGGTTTGGGGGCTGTAAATAAAAAATAAAATTCTGCTGGGTGCGGTGGCTCAAGCCTGTAATCCCAGCACTTTGGGAGGCCGAGACGGGCGGATCACGAGGTCAGGAGATCGAGACCATCCTGGCTAACACGGTGAAACCCCGTCTCTACTAAAAAATACAAAAAACTAGCCAGGCGTGGTGGCGGGCGCCTGTAGTCCCAGCTACTGGGGAGGCTGAGGCAGGAGAATGGCGGGAACCCGGGAGGCGGAGCTTGCAGTGAGCTGAGATCCGGCCACTGCACTCCAGTCTGGGCGACAGAGCGAGACTCCGTCTCAAAAACAAAAAAACAAACAAACAAAAAAAGAAGCCAGCCAAAACCCACCAAAACCAAGATGGCGATGGAACTGACCTTTGGTCATCCTCATGCTCATTATATGCTGATTATATTAGCATGCCAAAAGACACTCCCACCAGCGCCATGGCAGTTTACAAACGCCATAGCAATGTGAGGAATTTACCCTATATGGTTTAAAAAGAGGGAGGAACCCTCAGTTCTGGGAATTGCCCACCCCTTTCCCAGAAAACTCATGAATAATCCATTCCTTGTCTAGCATATAATCAAGAAGTAATAAGTTCATGCTGCTTGCTGCTCTGCCTATGGAATAGTCGTTTTTTATTCCTTTACTTTCTTAATAAACTTGCTCTCAATTTACTCTATGGATTTACCTTGAATTCTTTCTTGCTCTTGATCCAAGGACCCTCTCTTGGGGTCTGGATCAGGACCCCTTTTTGGTAACAGGATCACTTGAGCCTGGGAGTTGGAAGTTGCAGTGAGCCGAGATCACACCACTACATTCTAGCCTGGGAAACAGAGAGAGACCCTGTCTCAAAAAAAAAAAAAAAAGAAAGAAAGAAAGAAAAATTTCTGGGCTTAGTGGCTCACTTTGGGTGGCTGAGGCAGGAAGATTGCTCAGGAGTTGGAGACCAGCCTGAGCAACATTGTGAAACCCCATCTCTATTGGCTGGGTGTGGTGGTGTACACCTGCTGGGGAGGCTGAGGTGGGAGGATCCCTTGAGCCAGGGAGGGCTAGGCTGCAGTGAGGTGTAATTGCACCATTGCACTCCATCCTGGGTGACAGAGTGAGGCCTTGTTTCAAAAAAATTTTTTTTATTAAAAAAAATTGCTGTTGTTTTAAACTTACAGTTTAAAAAATTTCAGCTTCTAACACATTATTGGAAAAGTGCAATTTTAGGGTTGTTGTCAATGTTGGGGAAATCTTGACCAGGTTTTTTTCACATATGAGCTGTAAGATTTTTGTTTTGTTTTGTTTTAATTTTTAAATTTATTTATTTATTTAATTAGAGATGGAGTTTCGCTCTTATTGCCCAGGCTGGAGTGCAACGGTGCAATCTTGGCTCACAGCAACCTCTGCCTCCTGGGTTCAAGTGATTCTCCTGCCTCAGCCTCCCAAGTAGCTGGGATTACAGGCATACAGCACCATGCCTGGCTAATTGTGTATTTTTAGTAGAGACAAGGTTTCTCCATGCTGGTCAGGCTGGTCTCAAACTCCTGACCTCAGGCGATCCACCCGCCTTGACCTCCCAAAGTGCTGGGATTATGGGCATAAGCCACCATGCCCAGCTTTAAATGTATTTTTTTAATATAGAGACAGGTTCTTGCCATGTTGCTCAAGCTGGTCTTGAACCCTGGGCTCAAGTGATCCTCCTGTCTCAGCCTCCCAAAGTGCTGGGATTACAGGTGTGAACCCCATAATATTTGGAAGCATCTTCTATAGTTTAATTTATGGCTCCATACGTTTCAAAGCTTGATTCCTTTCCATTACCTGTACTTCCAGTGCCGGGACTGTAAGCCAGGTTCACATTTGAAGACTACTTAAAACCTGCATTCATGCTGCAGTACTGGATGAGAGGCACAGTAGATGGTAGAGTATTTTTGGAAGCCATTTCTATACCAGAATTGTTACCAATTACTTAACTACACACAGCAGTGACTGTGAACTTCATACAAATATCTACATAAAAATATCTCGGCCGGGTGCAGTGGCTCAAGCCTGTAATCCTAGCACTTTGGGAGGCTGAGGTGGGCGAATTGCCTGAGGTCAGAGTTCGAGACAAGCCTAGGCAACATGGTGAAACCCGTCTCTACTGAAATACAAAAAATGTACTACATGGGAGACTGAGGCAGGAGAATTGCTTGAATCCAGGAGGCAGACGTTGCAGTGAGCCGAGATCGCACCATTGCACTCCAGCCTGGGCGATTCCATCTCCAAACAAAGAAACAAACAAACAAAACTCAATAAACCCAAACAGATGTATCTCCACCTCAATTTTCCTTTAGATGGTCCCCCAAAACAACTACAACCATTCTAGTGCCTTAAGGGAAGATGAGAGAGAAGGTAATAGAGAGTGGAAAGAGGCAGGGATTGCCATTAATATACCTCAATCTTGTGCAATTTATTTTGTGTAACATTATATTTAAATAAAGTCCAACTAACCCAGCATAGTAGTTCATGCCTATGATCCCAGCAACATGGGAGGCTGAAGCAGAAGGATCACTTGAGGCCAGGAGTTGGAGACCAGCCTGCCTGAGCAACATAGTGAGACTCTGTTGCTAATAAAAAAGATTTCTTTTTAATTAGCAGGATATGGTGGTGTGCATCTGTAGCCCCAGCTACTCAGGAGGCTGAGATGAAAGAATCATGTGAGCCCAGGAAGTCGAGGCCGCAGTGAACTACGATCATGCCACTGCATTCTAGCCTGGACAACAAGGTGAGATACCATCTCTAAAAAAAAAAAAAAATTGAAAAATAAAGTCTGGTCAGACGCTGTGTCTCACGCCTATAATCCCAGCACTTTGGGAGGCTGAGACAGGTGGATCACTTGAGGCCAGGAGTTTCAGGCCAACCTAGCCAACACAGGGAAACCCTGTCTCTGCCAAAAAATACAAAAAAATTAGCCCGGCATGGTAGTCCCAGCTACTGGGGAGGCTGAGGCAGAAGAATTGCTTGAAATGGGAGGTGGAGGTTGTAGTGAGCCAAGATCACACCACTGCACTCCAGCCTGGGCTACAGAGTGAGACCCTGTCTCAAAAATAAATAAAGTCGGGGGGCTGGGTCGGGTAGTTTACACCTGTAATCCCAGCACTTTGGGAGGCCGAGGTGGGCAGATCACCTGAGGTTAGGAGTCCAAGACCAGCCTGACCAACACGGAGAAACCCCATCTCTACTAAAAATACAAAATTAGCCAGGCATGGTGGTGCATGCCTCTAATCTCAGCTACTTGGGAGGCTGAGGCAGGAGAATCACTTGAACCCAGGAGGCAGAGGTTGTAGTGAGCCAAGATCACGCCACTGCATTCCAGCCTGGGCAACGAGAGCAAAACTCCATCTTGAAAAATAAAAAAATAAAAAAGTCCAACTAAAAAAATATATCTTGCCGGGCGCGGTGGCTCAAGCCTGTAATCCCAGCACTTTGGGAGGCCGAGGCGGGTGGATCACGAGGTCAGGAGATCGAGACCATCCTGGCTAACATGGTGAAACCCCGTCTCTACTAAAAATACAAAAAACTAGCCGGGCGTGGTGGCGGGCGCCTGTAGTCCCAGCTACTCGGAGGCTGAGGCAGGAGAATGGCGTGAACCTGGGAGGCGGAGCTTGCAGTGAGCCGAGATCGCGCCACTGCACTCCAGCCTGGGTGACACAGCGTGAGACTCCGTCTCAAAAAAAAAAAAAAAATATATATATCTTATGTTTGCGAATTTTATAAAAGCATATAACCATGTTAACACCAGGACCTTAGTAAATGAGCAGCCTTGAAGGTTAAGCATCATTAGCTTTATGGTAAATATGCTTCTGACCCTGAGGAAATAGAAATATTCATACCTTCCAGGAGTTATTCAATCTTGCTCTAAGCTTGACTGATCCTCAGAGACCTAAACTACCCACAAGGTTCCCAGTCAGAGCAGGGACATGTGGAGGTCAGGCAATGGATGGAGTTTTGGCTATAGGATGTCTACCACTGGGACTGGAGAGACATCTTGTACATTAAACCAGTGGCCAATATATATATGGTTCTGTCTTCCCCACAGGCAAGATGTGTGGGTCCAAGCAGAAAAGCCTGGAGAATAGAAGTATGCTTTTCACTATTATTCCTAATAACCCACTAAAAAAGTTTGCTTCATCGTAAGAGTTAAAGAAAGAGGGAAGAAACACGAACTGTGGCTCAACTTAATGACAGATTTTAGAGAAAATAAGCCTGAGAGGGGCTTCTGGCCAATTTTGGTAAGGAGCACTTTCTCTTACAGACTAAGAGTACATATTGGTTTTAGGAGAGGGGGCTTATTACAAGCTCGGAATGTTTCTGTGTCAGGGAGAAGTTTATGGCAGGGTTGGGATGTCTCTGGTCGGAGGGGAGGTTATCTCGGGGCTGGCATCTTTCCGGCTGGTGGGGAAGTTAACTCTGGGCTGGCATGTCTCTCGTCGGGGAGAGGTTTGGAATGTTCCTGGTCAGAGATGTTATTTGTGGTTTATGGTCATGCTGACCTTAACCATCAGGCTAATGCCCTTTGGGTTTAGACAGTTTTTGATCAAGGGGAACTTGAGGATGACAGCGCTTGTCCAAGATGGCGATGCTCCGGCTCTGTCACCCATCATCCCACAACATTGACACTGGAGGTCCTGGGGCTTAGAAAAGAAATGCTGTTACAGGAAACAGTCATGTTTCTGATGAATCGGAAGTTGAAGCTACTCCCTGCTCATTTGGGGTTCTGCATGCCATAGACCAAGAAGCAAAGGAGGGGTTATGGTAGTGGGTAGAAGATGGATCCTGATCACAGGATGAAACTGGATTGCTGCTGTTGAAAAGGTGCAAGAAAGACAGTGTCTGAAATCAGAGACATCACTGGAGCACTCCTAGTCCAACAATCCTAGTCAATGGAAAACTGTGGTGACCCCCAAACACAATGCACCTGTCTTAGTCTATTTCCCATTGCTATAACAAAACACCTGTCTTAGTCTAACTGGGTAAATTATAAAGGAAAGAGGCTTATTTAGCCCATGGTTCTGGAGGCTGAGAAGTCCAAAATGGATGGTCACATTTGGTGAGGGCCTTGTGCTGCTTCAACCATGGCAGAAAAGAGGAAGGAGAAGAGGGCACGAGGCCAGAGGCAGCCTTGCTTTGTAACAACTGGCGCCTGCAGTAATTAATCAAGTCCCACAAGAAGAACTCCCATACTCTTGCGCTAATCCCTTCATGAAGCTGGATCCCTTACGATTCAAACACCCCTTAAATGTCCTACCACCTCTCAACATTACACTGGGGACCAAGCCTCAAGATGAGTTTCGGTGGGGACAAACAATGTTCAAACAATTGCAGCAGCCGAGGACTCAGAGCCTGCAGGAATGAAGATTTGGGTCACCTTGCCAGGTAGAGGACCCTGTCCAAAAAGGTGCCATCAGAGCTAAGGTGAGCACAGAATGGAAGTTATGATTAGCTGCTTAGGTTTGGGGGCCAGCTAAGGAGGTGGGGACTGTAGCAGCTACTTTTCATGAACTTGGGGCTTTTTTTCTTTCCCATCTCAATTGATTCCCCATCTTAATCCATTTGGGCTGCTGTAACAGAATACTATAGACTGGGTGTAGTATAAATCACAGAGATTTATTTCCCACAGATCTGGAGGCTGGGAAGCCTCAGGTCGAGGGGCCAGCGGATTTGGTGTCTGGTGAAGGCTTGCTTCGTGGCTTATAAACAGCATCTTCTTCATGTGACCTCATACGGCAGAAGGGGCAAGGGACTCCTCTGGGGCCTCTTTTATAAGAACTTAATCCCACTCATGAGGGCCCCATCCTTGTGCCCTAATCACCTACCAAAGGTCCCATCTCACAACATCCCCTTGAGGGTCAGGATTTCAACGCAGGGATTGCGAGGAGACGTAAACATTCACTCTGTTGGGCCGGGCACAGTGGCTCACACTTGTAATCCCAATACTTTCAGAGGCCAAGGTGGGCAGATCACTTGAGATCAGGAGTTCAAGACTAGCCTGGCCAACATGGCAAAACACCGTCTCTGCTAAAAATACAAACATTAGCCAGGTGTGGTGGTGTGTACCTGTAATCACAGATACTTGGGAGGCTGAGGCAGGAGAGTCACTTGAGCTTGAGAGGCAGAGGTTGCAGTGAGCAGAGATCATGCCAATGCACTCCAGCCTAGGGGACAAAGCAAGACTCCATCTCAAAAAAATAAAAAAGAAAAAAAAAGAAAAAAAGAAAAAAAACTCACTCTGTTTCACTCCCTTTTACTCATTACCTTAACTGAGGAATACAGGCAATTTCAGCTGGGAGTATGACCAGTTGACATCAGTCCACAATGATATGGTAGTTACTATGACTTACAGATCCCCTGTGTTAGGCGAACAAGCTCTTCACCTGGAAAAAAGTCTAGAGTGGGTGCTGAGGGGCCAAAGGCCTGGGCTGGGCTATTTACCTTTTCTTTGCCCCTCTGTATGCACCCCCTCGCCGTCTCCACCCCGCCCTCTGAGGCTGACCTGTGTGGTCCACATCCACAAACTCCCGTGGGAGGTGGCCACAGGGAGAGAAGAGACGGAGGTCAGGGTGTTTATTTCCCTGGCTGGCTGTATCCCTCAAGGGACAATGACATCTTCTCTTCCTGGGGCCTCGCAGCTCAACTCTCTCCCTGTGGATGCCAGGAACTGTTCTCCCCTTTCTCCCTTCAAGCTTCGTGGGGGCACCACCTGGCTGCTGCTAAACTCTGGGTTACTGCACCATCCTTTGTGGTTCCCCGACACCCACACTTTGCAAATAAACTCTCCTCCAATGATCCTATTTTGAATGTGCCATCTGGTTCCTGCTGGGAGACCAACTAATACAGTGGGTTTTACGCCAAAATGACTCTGCTAACAGTTTCGTATTTGAACTGCAACTTGTGTCCTGGCATTTCCTCTTAAAATCAGAGCTGTTTTGAGGAGAGCCTGGGAGTGCCTGCCCGTAACACTGACAAAAGGCAAAAGGGCTAAGGAACACAATGTAATCATCTAACATGGTGCCTGGGGCAGATTCAACGGCTAGACTATTCCTTCCAACTCCCCACTTCCCTGTTACCCCGTTTAGGGCCCCAGGCTCCGTACTGCAAAGGAAGCTGCTGGAGGGAGTCGGCATCCTTTGTGTGCCTATAATGTAAGTTTGGGTTTTGAAGTAGGGAGGGGTTAGAGTAATTTTGGCCAAAAAAAAAAGAGAGAGAGAGAGAGACAAGCTATGTTATTGAAGGCCTGCTCAATTCTTAAATGTTAATACACTTGCAAAAGGAAAGAAGAAAAGACATCTAATTTAGTAAGTTTGGAAACAAACAAAACCAGACTCCAAGCAGGACAAACCCAGTCCACTGGCAAGCAGGCACAGACTGACTGCGAAGTTAATGAAGCTGAAGTCCCAGGCACTGCACTTGCCTGAGGCCCTTCAAACACTCTCATCCTAATTTTGTATTCATAATTTGATTCTTTTTCTTAAAGAGGCCCCGGCAAATTATTTAAGCTTCAGGCCCCACAAAACGAAGCTCCGCCCTCTGGCAAGTGATTATTTTGCCTCCTCTCCAAGACACAATGAGATTCTGTTTGGGAGACATCAGCGACCTTTTTGTCTGCCAACTTACCCCATCAGAATTTACATGCATTCTGGATTAATACAAACAAAATAACGGCTGGGAGGAGATGTGTGCTGTGCTCCGTGACAGCGGCAAGGCTGCAGCCTTGGCCACAAGGAGAGCTCTCACTCTCTGGGCTTCCCCTGTAATGAGGACACGTGAATGGGTGGGACGATAGACAGGAAACACTTCCCCAGCTTCCACCGGGGCAGGGTGTGCAACCACAGCAACCACAGGGCACTTGGCGATCATTTGACTTCCAAATCCAAATTAGAACATCACAACTGGCTGGGCATGGTGGCTCACGCCTGTAATCCCAGCACTTTGGGAGGCCAAGGCAGGTGGATCACCTGAGGTCAGGAGTTCGAGACAAGTCTGGCCAACATGGTGAAACCTCGTCTCTACTAAAAATACAAAAATTAGCCAGGCGTGGTGGCGGGCGCCTGTCCCAGCTACTCGGGAGGCTGAGGCAGGAGAATTGCTTGAACCTGGGAGGCGGAGGTTGCGGTGAGCCAAGGTTGTGCCACTGTACTCCCAGCCTGGGTGACAGAGACTCCGTCTCAAAAACAAAAACCAAAAGAATCACAACCACCATTAACCACTACCTCGAAACCCTGTGGCTTCACATCGTGGAGTGGCAGTTGTCCTCAGCTCCTTATGCCAGGGGTAAAGACTCTTAATTAGTCAAAAAAAAGGTGCCATCTGATTTGCATCAGAAGTCCAACATTTTGCGAATCCTTTGACCCTGTCGTTCCATGTCTAGGAGTCTGTTGTAAGGAAATAATACTACAGTGCATAAAGACGTGAGTACTCAGGTGTTTATTCCCCCCAGTACTGTTTGTAAGAAAAAAAGGAATAAACTGAAATATTTATGTTTATTCAGTGTTTAGTGATAAATAATTAAATAAATGTTGGCACATCCACATAGTAGAATGTTGTGAGGCCATTAACATTAGAAGGTGGTAGAAAACATAATGATGGCTGCGCACAGTGGCTCGTGCCTGTAATCCCAGCACTTTGGGAGGCCTAGGTGGGCGGATCACCTGAGGTCAGGAGTTCAAGACCAGCCTAGCCAACGTGGCGAAACTCCATCTCTATTAAAAATACAAAAAGTAGCCAGGTGTGGTGGCACGTGCCTGTAGTCCCAGCTACTCAGGAGGCTGAGGTAGGAAAATCACTTCAACCTGGGAGGCAGAGGTTGCAGTGAGCCAAGGTCAGGCCACGGCACTCCAGCCTGGCCAGCAGAGCGAGACTCCATCTGAAAAAAAAAGAAAGAAAAGAAAAGATAATGACATGGAAAGATAAACATGGTATGAACAGACCTGGGGCTGGGCCCTGTGGTCTCACTCCCTGGTGTTCACACCCAGTGTAACTTCCTCCCCTGGAGTGCCGGTAGGACCTGCAACTTCCTTCCAGCTAATAGACTGAAAAAGGTGAGGGAGTTTGCCAGACTTAATTAAGGTCCTAAGTCAGTTGATTTTGAAGTCAAGGGGGCATTTTCATGGGTGGGCCTGACTAAATCAGGTGGAAGTCTTTGAAAGAGTATCTGGGCCCTCTCAGAGGGTCTCTCAGAGACTCTCCGTCTATTGCTGGCTTTGAAGAAGGAAGCTTCTATGTGGTGACAGGGTCACTTGGCAAGGAACTACTGTAGTCTCTAGTTGCTAAGGACTATCCCTGGCTGACAGCCAACAAGAAAACAGGAACCACAGTTCTAGTCCTACAACAACGAGGGGAAGAATTCTGCCAACAGTCTGAGGAGCTTGCGGGCCAATGTTAAGCCTTAGATGAGACCAGTTGAGCCTCCGATGAGACCACAGACCCAGCCGACACCTGGACAGCAGCCTGGTAAAGCTCTGAAGCAGAGAACCTAGGTGAGCTGGGCCCAAATTTCTGCCCTCAGAAAAAGATATGTGTTGTTTTAAGTTCCTTATTTTGTGGGGGGGGGGGGGAAGGCAGGTTATGAAATAATGTGCAGGCCGGGCACGGTGGCTCAAGCCTGTAATCCCAGCACTTTGGGAGGCCGAGATGGGCGGATCACGAGGTCAGGAGATCGAGACCATCCTGGCTAACCCGGTGAAACCCTGTCTCTACTAAAAAATACAAAAAAAAACTAGCCGGGCGAGGTGGCGGGCGCCTGTAGTCCCAGCTACTCGGGAGACTGAGGTAGAAGAATGGTGTAAACCCAGGAGGCGGAGCTTGCAGTGAGCTGAGATCCGGCCACTGCACTCCAGCCTGGGCCACAGAGCGAGACTCTGCCTCAAAAAAAAAGAAAAAAAGAAAAAAAAAAGAAAAAAGAAATAATGTGTAGCACAATCCCATTTTTGACTTAGAAAATGGGGTCTTGACACAAACTTAGAAAAAAACCTGAAACAAGTGCTAAAACACAGATGTTATATAAGGACTACAAAGGTATTATAAAATAGATATGATTAAAATGTCTAGATGCATGTCAGGAATTAAAAGCATAAGAAAAGAATAAAACACTATGACTGGGTACCATGGTTTGAATGTTGTCCCCTCTGCAATTTATGTTGAAACTTCATTCCCACTGTGTGAGTATTAAGATGTGAGGCCTGGCTGGGCACAGTGGGTTCACGCCTGTAATCCCAGCACTTTGGGAGGCTGAGGTGGGTGGATCACGAGGTCAAGAGATCGAGACCAACCTGGCCAACATGGTGAAACCACAACCACATCTCTACTAAAAATACAAAAATTAGCTGAGGGTGGTGGTGGGCACCTGTAGTCCCAGCTATTCGGGAGGCTGATGCAGGAGAATCACTTGAACCCAGGAGGTGGGGATTGCAGTGAGTTGAGATTGTGCCACTGCACTCCAACCTGGTGACAGAGTGAGACTCCGTCTCAATAAAATAAAATTAAATTAAAAGGTGGGGGGTCCTTTAAGAGGGGATTGGGTCATTGGGTCATGAGGGCTCTTCCCTCATGAATGGATCAATCAGTTCATGGATTAATGGGTTATCATGGGAATGAGTTAGTTATCATCAGAGTGATTCTCTTATAAGAAGCCAGTTTGGCTGGGTGTGGTGGCTCACACCTGTAATCCCAGCACTCTGGGAGGCTGAGGAATGAGGATCACTTGTGCCCATGAGTTTGAGACCAATCTGGACAACACAGGGAAACTCTGTTTCTACAAATAATCAAAAGAAATTAGCTGGGCATGGTGGCACACACCTCTGGTCCAGCTACCCAAGAGGCTGAGGTGGGAGGATCAATTGAGCCTGGGAGGTCGAGGCTGTGGTGAGCTGTGGTTGTGCCACTGCACTCTAGCCTGGGCGACAGAGGGAGACCTTGTCTCAAAAAAAAAGAAGCCAGTTTGGCCATCTCTCATAAATTCCTCTCCATGTGATGCCCTTGCTGCCTTGGGACTCTGTAGAGAGTCCCCACCCACAATATGACATCATCAGATGTGGGGTCTAGCCCTTAAGACTTCCCAGACTTGGCCGGGCGTGGTGGCTCACACCTGTAATCCTAGCACTCTGGGAGGCTGAGGCAGGCAGATCATGAGTTCAGGAGATCAAGACCATCCTGGCTAACATGGTGAAACCCCGTCTCTACTAAAAATACAAAAAATTAGCCAGGCGTGGTGGCGGGCGCCTGTAGTCTCAGCAACTCCGGAGGCTGAGGCAGGAGAATGGTAAGAACCCAGGAGGCGGAGCTTGCAGTGAGCCGAGGTGGCACCACTGAACTCTAGCCTGGGTGACAGAGTGAGATTCTGGCTCAGGAAAAAAAAAAAAAGAGGTGCCGGGCGCGGTAGCTCACGCCTCTAATCCCAGCACTTTGGGAGGCCAAGGCGGGTGGATCGCGAGGTCAGGAGCTCAAGACCATCCTGGCTAACACGGTGAAACCCTGTCTCTACTAAAAATACAAAAAATTAGCCAGGCGTGGTGGTGGACGCCTGTAGTTCCAGCTATTCGGTAGGCTGAGGCAGGAGAATGGCATGAACCCAGGAGGCGGAGCTTGCAGTGAGCTGAGATGATGTCACTGCACTCCAGCCTGGGCTACGGAGCAAGACTCTGTCTTTAAAAAAAAAGAAATAAAAGAAAGAGACATGTTGAGACTTTTTCAGAATTAATTTCTGCCGCCTTGGCCTCCCAAAGGGCTGGGATTACAGGTGTGAGCCACCACGCCCGGCCAAGTGAACGTTCTTAATGTCCCTGAAATGTACACTTAAAAGTGGTTAAGATCGAAAATTTTATGCCATGTATATTTTACCTCAACAAAAAACATGCCAAGCAACCCTAGCAGATCCACGCATGAACAGCAGAGGTATAAAAGCATGCAGGGGACTGATACACCATACATGACAGGAGAGCAGTCATGCCTGGGTGGGTGAGGAACCCAGGTAGGAAAGAGAACACAAAACACAGGATGCTTTTGGTGGATCTGTTTTGCTTCCATTCTAAAAACAGAATCTAACACCCTTACATTTCTTACCATTATATTCTAAACTTTTCTTTTTTCTTTTTCTTTTCTTTTTCTTTTTTTTTTGAGATGGAGTTTCGCTCTTGTTCCCCAGGCTGGAGTGCAATGGCGCAACCTCTGCTCACCGCAAGCTCCACCTCCTGGGTTCAAGCAATTCTCCTGCCTTAGCCTCCCGAGTAGCTGGGATTACAGGCATGCGCCACCACGCCCAGCTAATTTTGTATTTTTAGTAGAGACAGGATTTCTCCATGTTGGTCAGGCTGGTCTTGAACTCCCGACCTCAGATGATCTGCCCGCCTTGGCCTCCCAAAGTGCTGGGATTACAGGCGTGAGCCATGGTGCCTGGCTCTTTTTTCTTTTCTTTCTTTCTTTCTTTTTTTTTTTTTTTTGAGACGGAGTTTCACTCTCATTGCCCAGGCTGGAGTGCAGTGGCACCATATCGGGTCACTGCAACCTCCACCTCCTGGATTCAAGTGATTCTCCTGCCCAGAGTAGCTGGGATTACAGGCACCTGCCACTATGCCCAGCTAATTTTTTGTATTTTTAGTAGGGATGGGATTTCTCCATGTTGGGCAGGCTGGTCTCAAACTCCTGACCTTAGGTGATTTGCCCACCTCAGCCTCCCAAAGTGCTGGGATTACAGGCGTGAGCCACTGTACCTGGCCGGCTGACCCCCTCTTTATCCTGGGAACAAACTCCTCTGTTCCCTGGGTCCCTGCAGCCGCCTCGGCGTATTTGGCATCATCCTTGCCAAGTCTGGAGCAGGGGCTCGTGTGTGGTGTTGTCTCCCCTGGTAGTCTCCAAGTCAGAAGATCCTTCCTGACCCACCCTCTCCAGGTCGACCCACCACATCGTCATTGCAAGAATCCCAGCAGTGGAGGGTGGAGAAACTGCCTGGGGAATCTGAGCTATTAAACAAGCTGTCATCCACAGGGGCTGCAGCAGCGAAGGCTGCCTTTTCTGGGGAAACCTGGAAGGGTCTTTTTGAGTCAACAGCAGGTGCCCTGCTGGCCTTGCTGCACTTGCTGGAAGTTGTCTGCAGAGGTCTGGGTGTCTGGAATTCACTTCCAAGACTGTGAGGAAGGTGGTCGGCATTCCAGCACAGCGTCACCTGCCACAGCCTCCTCCTTCCCCAGCAGGTGACCCCTTCCCCCTTGAACCTGAGATGAAGGTGTTTGCTATGATCTCACCTCCATGTTACTGACAAGGTCTCCATTCCCCTGGCTGTGCTGAGCCTCTGTGGCCATGGGTGTCCTCTGAGCTCTCATGCAAATGGTGAAGCCAAGCCTGGACTGCACGTGGACCATGGTAAGGCCCCAGAGGACACAGTCCTATTTGCTGCTTTGAGGCTGATCTTTGCTTATTTGACCACCAGGGTTACCCTGAGGCTGCAAGTGTGGAAGTAATGTCCAGGTGGGTCCCTGCCACCCTCCCTCCAGCCACAGACTTGTGTTACGTGAGGCTCAGAGTGAGAAGGGTCCTGAAGGAGCAGCTTTGTGGTGATTGGCTGACAATACTCTCAACATGCCTCCTCTGAGCCTTCTGGAATATTTGCCAGCAACATGACTGAGGCCTACACAGTGTGGCGGAGGGCACGGTCCTCTGGGCCCCTCAGCTGCTGAAATGGAGTCAACTGTGGTGTTTCTACCCATAAGCGAAACAGGTGCATGGCTGACTATCTGCGCGGCTAAAATACATCATTTCCAACTTTTTTTTTTTTTTTTGAGATGGAGTTTCCCTCTTATTCCCCAGGCTGGAGTGCAATGGCACAGTCTCAGCTCACTACAACCTCTGCCTCCCAGGTCCAAGCAATTCTCCTGCCTCAGCCTCCCAAATAGCTGGGATTACAAGCATGCACCACCACGCCCAGCTAATTTTGTATTTTTAGTAGAGACGGGGTTTCACCGTGCTGGTCAGGCTGGTCTCGAAACTCCTGAGGTCAGGTGATCCACCCGCCTCAGCCTCCCAAACTGCTGGGATTACAGGTATTAGGCACCCCACCCGGCTTATCATTTCCAACTCTTACAATGGCTTTTGAAGAGAGCTGTTATTATCCCCACTTTGCCAAGGAAGAAACTGAGGCTCAGAGAAGTCATATGACTTGCCTGCATGCAAGCTAAATGTGGTTTCAGAAGTCAAAGGCAGGTGGTCCTAGGGGGTGGGGGTGGGCAGGCCTGAGCTCTGTGCTAGGGCAGGTGCTCTTTTGGCCCCAAGTTCTTGCCGTTGCAGGCAGCACTGATTGAGGAAAGTGAGTGGGAGGTAATAGACCATAGTAGTTTCACAGCAGCAAATGACTGTCACGGTAAGGAAAAGCTTGTTCCTTGCCTGCTTATTTATTTATTTATTTAACTACCACTCACCACAACAGAAACTGGTTATCTGCAGGTGCACAGCTATTCTAAGAGAGTGAACGGGTGTGCAGCTTCCTATTAGAGCTCCGAGGATCAGTCAGAGCCCTCCCGGCCTGGCCCGCCCTGCCCTGCCCTGCCAGCTTTGCTACCCCATGAGGCCACCTCACGTGCCGGCTGCTTCACTGCTGGCCTGACCCCAAGGCCAACCTACGGCCTTCCAGGGCCCTTTCCCTTCCTGTCCAAATGGGGCCAAACCAAGCAGGTGGTGCACTTTTTTTTTTTTTTTTTAAAAGACAGAGTCTCACTCTGTTGCCTCAACCTCCCCAGTAGCTGAGACTACAGGCACCCACCACCACACCCGGCTAATTTTCGTATTTTTAGTAGAGATGGGGTTTCACCATGTTGGCCAAGCTGGTCTCAAACTCCTGACCTCAGATGATCCACCCACCTGGGCCTCCCAAAGTGCTGAGATTAAAGGTATGAGCCATCGAGCCCGGCTCTGATAGACTCTTTTTTAAAATTCTCAAAAATGTCTGGGCATGGTGGCTCACACCCGTAATCCCAGCACTTTGGGAGGCTGAGGTGGGTGAATCACCTGTGGTCAGGAGTTCAAGACCAGCCAGGCCAACATGGTGAAACCCCGTCTTTACTAAAAATACAGAAATTTGCTGGGTGTCATGGCACATGCCTATAGTCCCAGCTACTTGGGAGGCTGAGGCAGGAGAATCGCTTGAACCAGGGAGGCAGAGGTTGCAGTGAGCCGAGATCACACCACTGCACTCTAGCCTGGGCAACAGGGGAAGACTCTGCTTCAAAAAACAACAAAAAAAATTATCAAATGATTTTATTATCAGCTGTAGCACAACCCAGGAAGGGGCATACAACACATATGGCAGTTTAACAGATCACTGTGAAGCAGACACCTGGAAATCGAGTGGTGACAGGGCCTTGCCAACATCCCAGAAGCCGGAAGTGTGCAGTTCCACACCATCCCGGCCTCGCTGCCCACCACTGAGGATGTCAGGAAGCATTTGCCCCAGAGCTCAGGTGAGAGGTCTGGGGATCCAGAGCTGGTGTCTACAAGACAAGGCAGGTGTGAGAAGCTGTGGGTGCACATGCTCAGTGTCACCTGATATTTGGGTCCATATATATGGATATTAGTCCTTGGTTCCTTATGCATTAACTGACACCCTTCCTTCACCCTCTTCCTACAGTGAGGTCTATCTCTCACATCCAGAGGGAGGTTGAAGTTAGGCCAGGCAGAGGCGTGCTACAATATACCTTGTAAGGACATTAGAACCTGGATGGAAATGTAATGGGAATGAAGGAAAGTGTGTGACCGGAAGGCCCTTGGAGAAGAGAGCAGATGCTCAGAGGAAGGATCTGCTTGAGTTTCCCTTCAGCTGTGACAGAAATCTGAAAACCAGTGCCTTCAACAACTAAGAGGGTTGTTTTTTCATGTCACAGAAGTCTACGCCTGTTGTGACTCAAAGTTGCCATCGAGAACCCAGTCTCTTTCTGCCTTCCTGGGCTGCTGTCTGAAGCAGGTGGCTGTCGGCCGAGGTTTACTGCCTTGTGGATGCAAGGTGGTTGCTGCAGTGCCAGCCTTTCATCTGCATCAAGGCAGGAAGAGGGAGGGCAAAGGACTCAATGCAGAGCCGGTTGGGTTGAGTCTCTCCCCTTTTAGGAGCCTGCCTCGGATCCTCTTGCAGTGATGTCCACTTACGTGTCATTTGCCAGAACTGGGTCCCTGGCCACCCTGCACTGTAGGGGAGCCTGGAAAATCACCTTAAACAAAGCTGGTCACACCAATACCCTGAGAACAGACATTGAGAAGGAAACTAGTAGCTTTTCCTCAAAGAAATAATTTGCAGTGGGGACAATGAGACATCCCTCCCCCAAGCTGCTTTCTAAGGATGGTGGGCCCAGGAGGGTTCAGAGCCCTTACTGCATGGGGTGAAACTTGGGGTCAGAGCTGAGTTGCTGAGGACTAAGAAGAGGCTGAGCTGCGTCTCCTGTGGTGCCCTTCCCAGCCCTTCACACAGCTTGCAGCTTCTCCTTGAAATCAAAGCTGAACCCATATTTTAAAGTGTTCTGTTTTTCCCATCAATGATGTATCTGCTTGTAAATATGTTAAGAAAAGCTGGGCAGACAAGCTAAGTGGTGAGATGTTGGTGGGGACTCAGGTGCACACAACCCTGAGGGCAGCCCAGAGCTGTGTCCTTATGGGCTAGGGCTTCATCGTATTGGTCAGGCTGGTCTTAAATTGCTGACCTCAGGTGATCCGCCTGCCTCGGCCTCCCAAAGTGCTGGGATTGCAGGCGTGAGCCACTGCGCCTAGCCCTATCTTCCTTTTAGACTTTTAAGAGATCTCTACATATTACAGATATCAATATGTACCTAATATAGCAACTGAAAGGGGCACCAAATGATTGTGTCAACATTCCAGGTTGAGGTTTCATTCAGGGGTGGGGTCCTGTGCTCTGCAGGAGGACGAAGTCCCAGCCCAAAAGCCCCTCTGGTGGAGGTCAGACTCCTCCTAACCACACACACATAGGAATCACTCTTAGATTTACAGTCAGAATTAGAGATGTTGAGACATTTTAAAAACAGGAGCGTGTGAGTTGAAATATAAATTTCCACCTTCCTTCAACAAATCAGGATCCCCCAGTACCACAGCAGCTGCCCTCTGCAGCAACGGCCTCCCTTACACAGGAATACGCTTCCAGTTCAGCCCAGTTCCCATCACCCCAAGACTAGGTCCCCAACACTCACTTCCCCCTTGCACTGTTGGCTCTCTTATCCCCAACATATTTTGCACGTTCCTGTTCCTGGAATTTGAGTTTGCAACACTGATCTAGAGCAAAGCCTTCCATTTATATACCGGCAACGGGGAATGGTAGAGGTTCTTGCCCAAGGGCACACAGCCTATGATGGTACAGCCAGGCCTTTAGTGGGTCTCCTCGGACCTAGTCTCTCCTGGAGATGAACTAACACTGCAGATCCCAGGGACTGCAGAGCCTGGGGGAGAAAGGGGACGTAACTTGAGTTGGGGTCACTTGGTTGCATCTGAATTTGCTGGTATTGGGCTGTAGCAGTGGAACTCCTGGCCTGGCAGGGAGATGCCTAGTTGTCTCGGCATGGTGGCCCCCTCACCCCATGCCCTGTTCCCACGGGGAGAGAGGAAGCCACAGTGGTTGAGGTGAAAACCAGAGGTTGTGCAGCCCTGGCAGACAGAAGCAACCACGGGCAGCTGCAGCAGGCTGGTGCCTGGCCCACAGGCACCCTCCACACCCTTTCTGCAAACATTGCTGCCATGTGCAGAATTTCGGAAACGTGCAAAGCCTGAGAGTGGGTGCTCAGGAGCCCTCCCTAGTGTGTGCAGGCGGCCCTCGGCGACCCAACCCAAACCCCAACCATGGACATCAGGCAGCTGAGGGTTAAAAAAAAAAAGTTATTGATGCACAGATGGCTGTGGTTTGAGTAGAGGAGTAGGAGGAGGGAAATGGAGCCTTCCTTGTCTTGCTCCAGGCTTTGGTTGAGACATAGGCCCTGCCCTGGGAGGAAGGGGCGGCAATGAGGCACACAGGCTGGTGGCCAGGCTGCAAAGCAGCAAGCCTGCCCCTTGGTGGTCTGCCTGCTGCCCTACCTGTGTCCTCCCCGCCGGCTCCTCCTCTCCTCTTGTTTCAGGGAGTTCTCTCCTCCTCTGTCTCCCCTCACTGCAGGCTCATGTCCTATTTACCCTGTGGGATCTCTCCTGTCCAGGGATGACCAAGAGATGGGTCTGGAATGTCAGGAGAGCCAGAATGCAAACAGAGACGAGTTCAGACCTGCCCCCACGATCAACCCACCAACGTTGGGCAAATCTCCCCTGCAACCATCATGTGGTTCTCCGTAGAATGAGGGGCTTGGCCTAAATGAACTTGAGGCCCCTCATCCAGGCATAATAGGCCCCATAATAGGCACTGGACCTGCAGGCCTGATACTAGATGCGGCTGCCTGAGCCTGGCCTGAGGTCTAAGAGCCTTCTGGCCAGAGCCCACCTCCCTCCGTCTCCTCTTCTAAGCTGCCCCTTGAACTATGCAGACTTCTTCCCAGGATAGTTCTAGCAAACTTTCTGCTCCAGCTTCCTAGCCTGGGTGTGAGAGGCGGCCTAAGGGCCTGACCACAGCACCCGGGCTCAAGGGCTGACCCTAATACTCTCTTTGTGACCCAGGCCAGGTCAAGGCTCTTTCCTGACCCTGAGTTTCCATCACCAGGGACAGAGATGAGCGACCCTGTCCTGCCTCCTGGACTCAGGCAATATCCACCCTTCATTCCTCATGGATTTATGGAGCAGTGGCCACATCAGCCACTTTACCAGCTCCTGCAAGAACAATAATAATAGAAGCAAAACAGTAACAGAAGCACAGTTTGAAGTAGAGTGAAGTTAGGACCCGCTGCTGTGGGTGAGCGGAGGGTGTGTTAGAGAGGACGGGGAGGAAAGGTGTCTCTGAGGAGGTGATGTGTGAGCAGAACTGTGGCAGGAACCATTGCTGAGCTGACCTGGGAGAGGACAGTCCAGGCACGAAAAGGACCGTGCAGAGGCCCTGAGGCACTGTTCAGGGATTGGGAAGAAGGCCTGTGTGATTAGGGCAAAGTGGGAACAGGTCCAGGGAGAGCGGGGCTCCAAGCAAGAGGGTCTGGGCTTGGGCTCCAGTGGTAGGACTAGGGACGGGATAAAACCCCAAACCCTTTCCCCAGGTGAGGGGATGTGGATGAACAAAGTGGCTCAGGACGGAGCTGAGCAAGCAGTAGCACTGATTCCTCCTGAGACGGAGGCCTGGCTCAGGAGCTCAGGGAAAGAGAGAGCCCAGCAGGCAGTGAACATCTACCCGATGGTGCCAGAGGTAGTGCTGGCAGCCCAGAGGAGACAGGACAGGCTGGAGTTTCCTGGGGAGGCTGGGGAGCCTTCCTGGAGGAGGCCAGGCGTTAGAAGTAGATGCTGCCCTTCTGACCTCAGAAGTTCTTTCTAGAGGGCTCCCTCCGGTAGGGCCCAAAGGCAGCACTGCCCCAGGGAACGACTCCCAGGCCACGAAGTACAGAATCCTGCAGGCACAGCGCTTGGCCGCCCTGAACGCAGTCCTGTGGGATGAGACCGGTGCCTGGTTTGACTACAACCTTGAGAACAAGAAGAACTGGGACTTTTACCCATCCAACCTCACTCCACTCTGGGCCGGGTGTTTCTCTGACCCTGGCGTGGCGGACAAGGCTCTGAAATACCTGGAGGTGAGGGCACAGCAGGTGGTTCGGGTCCACTGCAGGCAGCACCGCCCCCTCCCGACCCTGAGCAGGACCTGCAGGGAAGGCCGCTTCCTCCGGCTGTGCCCCTTGTCCCAGCCTGCGGGTCCCGCGGAGCCACCGGGGGGCAGCTGTGAGCCGAGAAGAGAAGGGCCAGGAAGGGGACATCTGGCTTCCCGCCGGGCCCAGCGTCCTGGCTTCCAGTCCAGCCCCACCCACAGTCACGGGAATGTCTGGAACCTTCTAGGGCAGCCGGATCCTGATCTACCAATATGCCCCAGAATTGAATCCGAACCAACTTTGATGTCTACTCGCAAAAGTCAGCCATGTATGAGAAGGTGAGCTGGCCTGAGCCCTCCCCGCACCCCAGGGCGTCCCCGTGGTGAGGCAGGACGGTCAGGCTTGGCAGGGCCCAGGGCCAGCGCAGCTGGGATGGTGGCGGCGCCCAGTGGCCACTCCTGGGCACTGCAGGGGCTGCTGGGCAGGCAGAGCGACTTCTCCCCACAAGGATCCCATTGTTTGTTGTCCCTGTGGCTGGGGGTGGGGTGGGGTGGGGTAGGGCAGTGCCTGACCTACGGCCCGCCCTCTTAGTCCCAGTATGACATTAGCAATGGTGGACAGCCCGGTGGCAGAGGGGAGTATGAAGTTCAATTGAGCAGGCCAGGGGCGGGCTGGCCATCGCCCTGCAGGGAACTCCTGGGCTCTGCTGCCCACGACCCCCACCCCAGGCCTCAGTGTGCTCACCTGCATGTCGGCCCAGGGGACGAGCTGACTGGTGCTTCCTGTACCGCTAGGGTTAGGCAGGGCCAGTGCCCCTGGGGAGAGAGCCCACAGCCCCCACCAAGGGTCTGGGGCTTCCCCAGAAACCGGGCCCCACTGCCCCGCCTCTCCCAGGAGGGCTTTGGCTGGACGAATGGCGTGGTCCTGATGCTGCTGGACCGCTATGGTGACCGGCTGACCTCAGGGGCCCAGCTGGCTTTCCTGGAGCCCCACTGCCTGGTGGCCACCCTTCTGCCCAGCCTCCTGTTCAGCCTCCTGCCGTAGTGACAGCCCTCCCCTCCTCACCTGGCCCCAGCTCCTGTCCCATTAAACCTCTGAGCCAGCTCCTGTCCCTTTAAATCTCTGCACCAGTTCCTGTCTTCCCCTGCCTCTTCATGCCCTCCTACCTCCCAGCCTGTCCTCTGATCAGAGTGAAGTGGGGGGCAGGTTCATGACCTGGAGGTCATGGGTTGGGGCCTAGCTCCCTTCTGGAACCTTGAATAGGGTGGAAATCCTGCTCCAGGGGGAAGACCTATCCCTCCTACCTCAAGTACCCCAGCGCCAAGTCCCACACCTCCGGCCTTCCACTCACTTCTGTATTCCAAAGGCTTTATTGTTCTGCTGAAATTCTTACAAATACTGAAAACCCCCAGCCTGGGCCCACGCAACCAAGGGCTCAATGCTAGGAAGGAGAGCAGGGGAGGTGGGGCCCAAATAAATATATATAATTTATTTCTGCCCCTGATATTATTCCTTCAAAAGAGTCTGAATTTGAATGGATTGTCTCTAGATCTATTTATCCCCCAGGGCATCGTTAAAACAATTGTAAAATCAGCTGGCAATTAGTGGCTTTTAACTGCTGGATGTGCTCAGGGAAAGAGAGGAAGGGAGCCCTGCCAAGACCACTGTCACCCCAGAGTGGCTGTAGTCATCCCGAAAGCTGTGTCTCCCTGAGGAGCAACCTCATGGGCTTGACAGAGAGGGTGGGAAATAGACCGGGAACATAATTCAGCCAGTCGCTCCCCAAATACACAAATGAACAATAATAGCACGCTCTGGGTAGAGTGGGGTGAGGTAGCCAGTACCCAGCATTGCCACAATATGTTATCTAAAATGTTTGTTTTCCTACAAAAAGTTACGACACACACACACACACAAACAGGAAAGTATGACACACACACACAAGCAGGCAAGAGAAATTGTCTTAGGAGTGACCATTAGGCTGGGCACGGTGGCTCACACCTGTAATCCCAGCACTTTGGGAGGCTGAAGTGGCTGGATCGCCTGAGGTCAGGAGTTCGAGACCAGCCTGGCCAACATGGTGAAACCCTGTCTTCTACTAAAAATACAGAAATTAGGCGGGTGTGGTGGTGGGCACCTGTAATCCCAGCTACTTGGGAGGCTAAGGCAGGAGAATCGCTTGAACCCAGGAGGCGGAGGTTGCAGTGACCTGAGATTACAACACTGCACTCCAGCCTGGGCAACAGAGCGATACGCCATCTCAAAAAAAAAAAAAAAAAAAAAAAGTGACCACTATATACTAAAAAAAGAATATCAATAAACAGATGGAAAATATTAAAAAGGGCCAGGGGGTGTAGTGGCTCACCCCTGTGGTCCCAACATTTGTTAGGCTGAGGCGGGAGAATCACTTGAGCCCAGGAGTTCAAAACCAACCAAGGCAACATGGTGAGAACCCATCTCTACAAAAATAAAAAAATTAGCCAGATGTGGTGGTGCACACCTGTAGTCCCAGCTACTCAGGATCCTGAGGTGAGATTGCTTAAGCCCAGGAGGTGGAGGCTGCAGTGAGCCATGATTGTGCCACTGCCTTCCAGCCTGGGCAACAGAGCAAGACCCTGTCTCAAAAATGGTAATAATAAAAAAATAAAAATTAAGAAAGGGCTGGGTGTGATGTCTCACACCTGCAATCCCAGTGCGTTGAGAGGCCAAGGCAAGAGGATCACTTGAGGACAGGATTTCAGGGCCAGCCTGGGCAACATGGTGAGCTGTGATTTTTAAAATTAGCCAGGCATTATGGCACATGCCTGTAGTCCCAGCTATTTGGGAGGACAAGGTGGAAGGATTGTTTGAGCCCAGAAGTTCAAGGTTACAACAGCTGTCATTGAGCTACTGCACTCCTGCATGGGTGACAGAGGAAAACTCTGTCTCTAGAAAATAAAATGAAAAGAAAATACAAAGAGAACCAGCCAGGCACGGTGGCTCATGCCTATAATCTCAGCACTTTGGGAGGCCAAAGTGGGAGGATGACCTGAAGTCAGGAGTTCGAGACCAGCCTGACCAACATGGTGAAACCCTGTCTGTACTAAAAATACAAAAATTAGCCGGGCATGGTGGAGCATGCCTGTAATCCTAGCTACTGGGGAGGCTGAGGCAGGAGAATCACTTGAACCCAGGAGGCAGAGGTTGCAGTGAGCCGAGACTGTGCCATTGCACTCCAGCCTGGGCGACAGACTGAGACTCAGTCTCAAAAACAAACGAAAAAAAAGAACTAAATGGGGTTTCTTGTTTCTGGCCTAGGGTGTAAGGAGTGTGGCAATTGTCACTCCATCTTAACAACAAGTAAAAAGCTGAATAAACAACACCAACAACTCTTCTTAGATATGTCAGAGAATTAAGGTCACAGAGCTGCCTCCAAAACTGGAGACAGACAGGCAGATACAGAGAGTCACAACTTAACAGAATAGACACCTCCACACTGGGTTTCTTTTACCCAATACTGGTTTGGTTTCAAGAAAAAACTAGAAGTCATACTAAAAGGCAGAAAATACCATTTGAAGAGATAGAGCAAGTATCAGAACCAGACTCAACTATAGTGGGGATGTTGGATTTCCAGGCCGGAAATTTGAAACAACTATGATTAACATGCCAAGGGTGCTCACGGAAAAAGTAGACAACATACATGCAAGAGCAGGTAAGTAATTTAAGCAGAGTGATGAAAATTCTAAGAAAAAACAAAGAGGAATTACAACGAGAAAAAAACACCAACGAAATGCCTTTGATCAGCTCTTTAGTAGACTGGACGCAGCTGAGGAAAGAATCCATGAACTTCAGGATATGTCAGTAGAAACTTCGAAAACTCAAAAGCAAAAAGAGACAAGACTGAAACAGACAGAAGAGAATATCCAAAACTGTGGGACCATGACAAAAGGCATCACATATGCATTAATGGGAATACAGAGGAAGAAAGAGGGAACCAAAGAGATATTCGAAACAATAATGATGGAGAATTTCCCCAAATTTATGTCAGACACCAAACCACAGACCCAGGAAGCTCAGAAAATACTAAGACAGATGCCCCCCAAAAAGAAGAAAAAATCAACACCTAGGCATATTATATTCAAATTGCAGAAATTCAAAGATAAAAAGTCTTGAAAGAGGCCAGAGGAGTAAAAAAAAGCTTACCTATAGAGGACCAAGGATAAAAATGACATCAGACTTCTTAGAAACCATGCAAGGAAGAAGAGAACCTTGTGAGATATTTAAAGCATTGACAGAGAAAAAGATCCCACCAACCCATAATCCCCAGAATCTGTATCCTGCAAAACCATCCTTCAAAAGTGATGGAGAGGCCAGCACAGTGGCTTATGCTTGTAATTCCAGCACTTTGGGAGGCTGAGGCAGGCAGTTTGCTTTGAGCTCAGGAATTTGAGACCAGCCTAGGCAACATAGTGAAACCTTGTCTCTACAAAAAAATACAAACTTTAGTGGTGGCACACACCTGTGGTCCCAGCTACTTGGGGGGCTGAGGCTGGAGGATCACTGGAACCTGAGAGGCAGAGATTACAGTGAGCCGAGATCGCACCACTGCACTCCAGCCTGGGTGACAGAGCAAGACTCTGTCTTAAAAAAAAAGAAAGAAAGAAAGAAAAGAAAAGAAAAATAAAAAAGAAAAAAAAAGTGATGGAGAAACGAGAACTTTCACAAGCCAACAAAAATTGAGAGACTCTGTAGTCCTGAAGACGCAAGAAGTATCCAAAAAAAAAAACTTCTTCAGAGAAAAGAAAGATGACATGTTAGAAACTTTGAACTACATAAACAAGGGAAGAGTTTTAGAGAAGGAATATGTAAAGGTAAAATAAAAGCTTCTACTTTTCTTATCCTTAGTTAATCTAACAGATAATGGTTTGTTCAAAATAAAACAGGGCATTTATCCAAAATGCTTGATACCAGAAGTATTTTGGATTTCGGATTTTTTTTTTTAATTTTGAAATATTTGCAATATACTTACTGGTTCAAAATCCCAAATCTGATCATCCAAAATCTGAAATGCTTCAGTGAGCACTTCCTTTGATCATTATGTCTGTACTCAAAAAGTTTTGGATTTTGGAGCATTTCAGATCTTGGGCTATCAGATTTTGGGTGCTCAATCTGTAATAGCAACTGTGTATTCAATAATTATAGTTTATGGATAAGGGAACTGAATGACAGCAATGATAAAAGGGACAGGAGGAGGAAGTTAAGACTACTTTGTTGTCATAAGGTACTCGCACTACCGTGAAACAGTGTTATTTGAGTAGACTTGGTTAGTTGTAAATGTATACTAAAAAAAGAACTGCTGGAGGCCGGGTGCGGTGGCTCACACCTGTAATCCCAGCACTTTGGGAGGCCGAGGTGGGTGGATCACGAGGTCAGGAGTTTGAGAACAGCCTGGCTAATATGGTGAAACCCCATCTCTACTAAAATTACAAAAATGAGCTGGGTGTGGTGGCATGCGCCTGTAGTCCCAGCTACTCAGGGGACTGAAGCAGGAGAATCACTTGAACCCAGGAGGCAGAGGTTGCAGTGAGCTGGAATCATGCCACTGCACTCCTGGTGTGACAGAGTGAGATTTCGTCTCAAAACAAAACAAAACAAAACAAAAAACACTACTGGCCGGGTATGGTGGCTCACACCTGTAATCCCAGTGCTTTGGGAGGCTTAGGCGGGAAGATTAATTGAGCCCAGGAGTTTGAGACCAGCCTGGGCAACACAGTGAGGAGTTCCCCCAGAACAAAGCCAGTTTGCATATTGGGCAGAAGATGTGAATCACTCTAAACATTGCTGAAAAGAAGACATACAAATGGCAAACAGGTATATGAAAAGGTGGGCTACATAACCGATCATCAGAGACATGCAGATCAAAACTACAATGAGATATTATCTCAGTCCAGTTAAAATGGCTTTTATTCAAAAGACAGGCAATAACAAATACTGGTGAGGATGTGGAGAAAAGTAACCCTCGTATACTGTTGGTGAGAATGTAAATTAGTACAATCACTGTAGAGTTGTGTGTTTTTTTAAAAAGAACATTGGCTGGGCACGTTGGCTCATGCCTGTAATCCTAGCACTTTGGGAGGACAAGGTGGGTGGATTGCCTGAGCTCAGGAGTTCAAGACCACCCTGGGTAACATGGTGAAACCCCGTCTCCACTAAAATATGAAAAATTAGCCTGGTGTGATGGCAGGCACGTGTAAGACCAGCTACTCAGGAGGCAAAGGTTGCAGTGAGCTGAGTGACCAAAAAGTTGGTCCTATGAAAAGATCATTAAAATTGACAGAGAAGACACACAAAAAATCAGAACGAGTGCAGAGGCATTACTATTGACCTTACAAAATTGGAAATAGAATACTATAAACAAGTATATACCAACAAATTAGATAACCTAGATGAAACAGAAAAATTCCTAGAAACAGAAATTATACAAACTGATGCAAGAAGTAGAAAGTCTCAATAGGCGTAACAAGTAAAGAGATGGCAATAAAAAACCTTGCAATAAAAAAAGATGTTTAGGCCAGGCGCAGTGACTCCTGCCTGTAATCCTAGCACTTTAGGAAGACCAAGGCAGGTGGATCACCTGAGGCCAGGAGTTCAAGACTAGCCTGGCCAACATGGTGAAACCCCGTCTCTACTAAAAATACAAAAAGTAACTGGGTGTGGTGGTGGGCACCTATAATCCCAGCTGCTTAGGAGGCTGAGGCAGGAGAACCGCTTGAACCTGGGAGGCAGAGGTTGCAGTGAGCTGGAATCATGCCACTGCACCCCAGCCTGGGCAACAGAGTGAGGCTCCATCTCAAAAAAAAAAAAAGAATGTTGCCGGGCGCGGTGGCTCACGCCTGTAATCCCAGCACTTTGGGAGGCCGAGGCGGGCGGATCACAAGGTCAGGAGATCGAGACCACGGTGAAACCTCGTCTCTACTAAAAATACAAAAAATTAGCCGGGCGCGGTTGTGGGCGCCTGTAGTCCCAGCTACTCGGGAGGCTGAGGCAGGAGAATGGCAGGAACCCGGGAGGCGGAGCTTGCAGTGAGCTGAGATCCGGCCACTGCACTCCAGCCTGGGCGACAGAGCAAGACTCCGTCTCAAAAAAAAAAAAAAAAAAAAAGAATGTTTAATTTTATGTGTCAACATGGCTAGGCAAAGGTATCCAGATAGTTGAGCAAGCATTATTCTAGATGTTTCTGTGAAGATATGTTTTAGATGAAAATAACATTTAAATCTGTAGACTATGAGTAAAGCAGACTACCCTCCCTAACGTGGATGGGCGTTATCCAATCAGTTGAAGACTAATTTGAAAAAGACTGACCTCTCCAGAAGAAGAGGGAATTCTCCCAGCATGCTGCCTTCGGACTTGAACTGCAGCTTCTTCCCTGTTTCTCCAGCCTGCCGGCCTACCCTAGAGATTTTGGACTTGCCAGCTACCTCTCAAACTCTCTCTCTCTGCTGCCATCCCCCACATATATATTGTTTCTGCCTAATATGGTCCAGGACCAGATGGCTTCATTGGTACATTCTACCAAACATTTAAAGAAGAATTAACAGCCGGGCGCGGTGGCTCAAGCCTGTAATCCCAGCACTTTGGGAGGCCGAGACGGGCGGATCACGAGGTCAGGAGATCGAGACCATCCTGGCTAACATGGTGAAACCCCGTCTCTACTAAAAAATACAAAAAACTAGCCGGGCGCGGTGGCGGGCGCTTGTAGTCCCAGCTACTCGGGAAGGCTGAGGCAGGAGAATGGCGTAAACCCGGGAGGCGGAGCTTGCAGTGAGCTGAGATCCGGCCACTGCACTCCAGCCTGGGCTACAGAGCGAGACTCCGTCTCAAAAAAAAAAAAAAAAAAAAAAGAAGAATTAACATTAATCTTTCTCAAACACTTCTACAAATAGAAGAGGGGTATACTTCCTAACTCATGCTATGAGGCTAACATTACCCTGATATCAAAGCCAGATAAAGACATCACAAGAGGGCTGGGCATGGTGGCTCACACTTGGGGAGGAACACTTGGGGAGGCCAAGGTGGGAGGATCAGTTGAGGCCAGGAGTTCAAGACCAGCCTGGGCGACGCAGTCAGATGTGGTCTCTAAGAAAACATTTAAAAGTTACGCAGGCGCGGTGGCGTGCACCTGTAGTCCTGGCCACGCAGAAGGTTGAGGCCAGATGATCACTTGAGCCCCAGGAGGTCGAGGTTGCGGTGAGCTGTGTTCATGCCACTGTCTTCCAGCCTGGGTGATGGAGCAAGACTGTGTGTCCAAAAAAAAGAAAAAATCACAAGAAAAGCAAATTACAGTCAATTATCCTATATACATATTGATGCAAAATTCCTCAAAAAAATACTCTCAAACCAAAACCAACAGTTTATTAAAAGGATTAGACATCATGACCAAGTGAGATTTATCCAAAGAATCCAAGGGTGGTGGTTGCACAGCGTTGTGAATGTAATAAAAGGAAATTGAATTGTACACTTAAAAATTGTTGGCTGGGTGCGGTGGTTCACGCCTGTAATCCCAGCACTTTGGGAGGCCAAGGCAGGTGGATCATGAGGTCAGGAGCTTGAGACCATCCTGGCTAACATGGTGAAACCCTGTCTTTACTAAAAATACAAAAAAAAAAAAAAAAAAAAGCTGGGCATGGTGGCGGGGCCTGTAGTCCCAGATGCCCGGGAGGCTGAGGCAGGAGAATGGCGTGAACCCGGGAGGCGGAGCTTGCAGTGAGCAGAGCTTGCACCACTGCACTCCAGCCTGGGTGACAGAGCGAGACTCCATCTCAGGAAAAAAAAAAAAAATTGTTGACCAGGCATGGTGGCTCACATCTATAATCCCAATACATTGGGAGGATGAGGCAGGAGGATTGCTCTGGCTCAGGAGTTCCAGACTAGCCTGGACAACATAGGGAGACCCAATTTCTACAAAAAAAAAAGTATTTTTAATTAAAAAATTAGTTGGGTGTGGTGACATGTGCCTGTGGTCCCAGCTACTCAGGAGTCTGAGGTGGGAGAATCCCTTGAACCTGAGAGATCAAGGCTGCAGTGAGCTGTGATGGAACCACTGCACTCCAGCCTGGGCGACAGAGCGAGACCCTGTCTCAAAAAACAAACAAAAAACCAATGCCAGCTGCCCACATTACTGGGTGGAGCTATCTGAACCTTTACTAGTTCAGAGCGGTGCCTGATTCATGAGTCATTTCTTTGCTTGAATAAATGGTTAAATTTAATTTGTCTAAGGTTTTTCTTTTTAACAGTGGCAAACACTGCTCAGGTGCCACAACTGACATCCTTAACAGCAAACCTAAGTCCTTCAGGAGAGGTCACGCCAATCACTAAACTCCATGTGCCTTGCCCACCCCCGTCCCCTGTCCCTTCAGCTCACCTTCCATATGTTGAGGGAATGAGCCTCTAAAGCAACCGAATCTGCTTTTTTTTTTTTTTTTTTTTTGACAGAGTCTTTCTCTGTCACCCAGGCTGGAGTGCAGTGGCACAATCTTAGCTCACTACAACCTCCGCCTCCTGGGTTCAAGCGATTCTCCCGCCTCAGCCTCCTGAGGAGCTGGGATTACAGGTGCCCGCCAACAAGCCCAGATAATTTTTGTATTTTTGTAGAGACGGGATTTCACCATGTTGACCTCAGGTGATCTGCCCACCTCAGCCTCCCAAAGTGCTGGGATTACAGGCGTGAGCCACTGCTCCCTCCCGGCGAGAATCTGCTTCTTAAGCTCACAAACTTCTCTTCTAGCTCCACTTTGGGGAATTACAAGGAATTACATTCCTTGGCTTGGCAAAGACATTTCCAGACTGGTGCCAACATGTTCCTGCAGCTTATCTCAAAACCCTTCCCTGCATGAACACCAAGTTCTCTGCAGCTAGGCTGAGGGGTTTGCTGTTCTCTTTGTATGCTCTGCGTACATTGTAGTGGTCTCCAGCCCATTCCCTTGGCAAACTCCTATGTGATCATCAAGACTCATTAGGACAGGCGTGGTAGCTCAGGCCTGTAATCCCAGCACTTTGGGAGGACAAGGCGAGTGGATCATGAGGTCAAGAGATTGAGACAATGCTGGCCAACATGGTGAAACCCTGTCTCTACTAAAAATACAAAAATTAAATGGACGTGATGGCATTAGCCTGTAGTCCCAGCTATTTGGGAGGCTGAGGCAGGAGAATCGCTCGAACCCGGCAGGCAGAGGTGGCAGTGAGCCGAGATCATGCCACTGTACTCCAGCCTGACGACAGAGTGAGACTTAGTCTCAAAAAAAAAAAAAAAAAAGACTCATTACAAATGTCACACTATGGTGGGTCTCCCTTAGTTCTCCCCAGACAGAATGGCTCTACTGTCCTGTGCTCCTGCCATATCTCTTATAGACAACAGTGAGAGTCCTTGAATTTCATACCACACCAGGGACAGGATCTTGAGCCATTCTATTTGAAATGTTAAGGGAAATGGTAACTCTCTGAAGTGGGTGGTCTTGGGGCCACCCAAGGAACTTGCATCCAGGTTACAGGTGTGTGGCCTCGACTGTGTCTCTGGTCTTCGGGTGCCCATTCCCCACCGCCATCCCCATACTCTGAGGGAAGGGCCTGAGCCATTGGCAGCAGCTGAGACAGTTAAATAGAAGAAGCAAAGTAGAAGCAGGGGAGGTGACCACTGTGCCCTGAGAGCAGGAGGGGCGAGCAGGCTGCACACAGACCAAGCACACGTCCCTCAGGTGGCCACGCCTCGAAGGCTGGACTTCGGCCGACTTGGACAGGCAGGCGAGTCAGGCTGTGCCCAGCAAGCCGAGGGTGCCTGGGCTTGCTCATTCAGTCACATTCACAGCCACCATGCCAGGGAGGACCTGGAAGCTGTGCCTGCTACTGCTGCTGGGGCTGGGACTGGGGTCCCAGGAGGCCCTACCCCCACCCTGTGAGAGGTAGGGTGTGGGGAAGGCAGCGGGAGAGGATGGCAATAAGAGGGAGGCTGGGATGAGATCTCAAGCTCTGGGGTCAGTACTTCAGAAGGAAAAGAAGAGATTATAAAGGAAGGAAAGAGTAGGGAAGAGAAGAAAATCAGGATTCCTGTGTAGCAGGCTCTATGCTGGGCACTGCACCTGCAGTCCTTTTTTTTGTTTTTGTTTGTTTGGGTTTTTTGTTAGAGTCTTGTTCTGTCGTCCAGGTGAAGTACAGTGGCACCATTCCACTCACTGCAGCCTAGACCTCCCAGGTTTGAGATTCTTTTTTTTGTTTTGTTTTTTTGGTTTTTTTGTTGAGACAGAGTCTCGCTCTGTCGCCCAGGCTGGAGTGCAGTGGCCGGATCTCAGCTCACTGCAAGCTCCGCCTCCTGGGTTTATGCCATTCTCCTGCCTCAGCCTCCCAAGTAGCTGGGACTACAGGCACCCGCCACCTCGCCCGGCTAGTTTTGGTATTTTTTTTTTTTAGTAGAGACGGGGTTTCACCGTGTTAGCCAGGATGGTCTCGATCTCCTGACCTCGTGATCCGCCCGTCTCGGCCTCCCAAAGTGCTGGGATTACAGGCTTGAGCCACTGCACCCGGCCAGGTTTGAGATTCTTGTGCCTCAGCCTCCTGAGTAGCTGGGATCACAGGCATGCACCACCACGTCTGGCCTGTCATTGACTTTTACCAAAATTTTCCACCTTTGGAAGGGAATTAGTCTTGGTGACTGTGCTGGGAATACAAGCGTGAGCCACTGCCCCCTGCCAGGACCTGCAGTCCTGATACCAGCTGCAGCTGCCAGAGCCTGGCCTGAGGTCTAACACCCTGTTGGCCTGACCCACCCTCCCTCCCTCTCCTCCTGCAAGCTGCCCCTTGAACTGTGCAGGCCTCTTCCCAGGATTGTTCTAGCAAACTTTCTGCTCCAGCTTCCTAGCCTGGGTGTGAGAGGCGGCCTAAGGGCCTGACCACAGCACCCGGGCTTAAGCCCTGACCCTAATACTCTCCTTGTGACCCAGGGCAGGTCAAAGCTCTTTCCTAACCCTGAGTTTCCATCACCAGGGACAGAGATGAGTGACCCTGTCCTGCCTCCTGGACTCAGGCAAAGTCTACCCTTCATTACTCATGGATTTATGGAGCTGTGGCCACATCAACCACTTTACCAGCTCCTGCAAGAACAATAATAATAGAAGCAAAACAGCTGGGCATGCTGACTCACGCCTGTAATCCCAGCACTTTGGGAGGCTGAGGTAGCGGGGGGATCATCTGAGGTCAGGAGTTCGAGACCAGCCTGACCAACATGGTGAAACCCCATCTCTACTAAAAATACAAAATTAGCCGGGCGTGGTGGCACACACCTGTAATCCCAGCTACTCAGGAGGCTGAGGCAGGAGAATCACTTGAACTTGGGAAGTGGAGGTTGCAGTGAGCCAAGATCGTGCCATTATACTCCAGTCTGGGCAACGAGAGTGAAACTCTGTCTCTAATAATAATAATAATAATAATAATAATAATAAAAGCAAAACAGTAACAGAAGCACAGTTTGAAGTAGAGCGAAGTTAGGACCCGCTGGTGCGGGTGAGCAGAGGGTGTGTTAGAGAGGACGGGGAGGAAAAGTGTCTCTGAGGAGGTGATGTGTGAGCAGAACTGTGGTAGGAACCATCGTTGAGCTGACCTGGGAGAAGACAGTCTATGCGTGGAAAGGGCCGTGCAGAGGCCCTGAGGTGCTCTTCAGGGATTGGGAAGAAGGCCTGTGTGATTGGGGCAGAGTGGGAACAGGTCTGGGGAGAGCGGGGATCCAGGCAACAAAGTTTGGGCTTGGGCTCCAGTGGTAGGACTACAGTCAGAGACAAGGGATTCAACAGGGGGTGCGTGTTAAGGGCGAGTTGACGGTGCTTGCCCATGACAATTGTGGAGTATAAAGGGGAAAAGTGTACCTGGGAGAGTTAATAGGTTTTGTCCTGTGCGATTGTAATGACGACTTCAGAGAGACTGGGTGGTCCAGTGTTTTGTCAAGCATTAGTCTGTTTGCCAAACGTAGGGGAAGATGACTTTATTGGTGATCCCTAAGACCAACCTCAGGCCGGTGATTCACTAATACTTCCAAACGGTTATACCATGATTATGGTTTCGTTCTTTTTTCTTTTTTTGAGATGGACTCTCGCTCTGTCTCCAGGTTGGAGTGCAGTGGCGCAATCTCGGCTCACTGCAATCTCCACCTTCTGGGTTCAAGCAATTCTCCTGCCTCAGCCTCCCCAGTCGCTGGGATTACAGGTGCCTGCCACCAGGCCTGGCTAATTTTTGTATTTTTAGTAGAGACAGGGGTGTTGCCATGTTGGCGTGATCTGCCTGCCTCGGCCTCCCAAAGTGCTGGGATTACAGGAGTGAGCCACTGCGCCCGGCCTTGATTATGGTTTCTTACAGTGAAAGGATACATGTTAAAAGCCATCGGAGGTGAAATATTCTAGGGCCGAGTCCAGGAGAAAATAAGCTCAATCTTCCAGTTTTTCCTCTCCCAATGGATTTATATGGACAGTACTTGATTTTTCCAGCAATAACATGGGACAGCACGCATGAAGTATTGCCAACCACAAAATCTCACCTGAGTCTTGGTGTCCAGTGTTTTTATTGGAGGTCAGTGATGAAAGCATGGACTACTTGTGTGGCTGACCTCAGTTACTCACTCCCCAGGTCTTCAGAGGTCAAACTGATACTGGGTGGCCAAAGGCCCCTGCCAGAAATCACATTATTAGTATCATATATCTGGCATGGCCCAAGGTCCCAGAAAAACAAAGACTTATCAGGCAGCATATTTCAGTAATTTAAATCTTATCTCTCAGGGCTGGTCACAGGCCAGAACTTTCTCTGAAACATGCAGGGTTTGAACACAGCAGACCTGCTGAGTCAATCCTTTCATGCACAAGCCACTTCTTGCATAATGAAGAATTTGTTTCGTCTTTGTCTTGGGTTCCTCCAAGGTCACCTCTAAGCTCTTGGAATCTCCCAAGTGATAGGAATATCTGTTATTCCTAGTGGTCCCTGATTACTGTTTTTTGTTTTTGTTTTGTTTTGTTTTGAGATGGAATCTAGCTCTGTTGCCCAGGCTGGAGTGCAGTGGCAAGATGTTGGCTCACTGCAATCTCTGCCCTCAGGGTTCAAGCGATTCTTCTGCCTCAGCCTCCCAAGTAGCTGGGACTATAGGCATGCACCACTATGCCTGGCTAATTTTTGTATTTTTAGTAGAGACTGGGTTTCACCATGTTGGCCAGGCTGGTCTTAAACTCCTGACCTCAAGCGGTCCACCCACCTCAGCCTCCCAAAGTGCTGGGATTACAGGCATGAGCCACTGCACCTGGCCTGATTTTTTGCCTGTCTCAACAAACAAAAAAATAAAACAAATAAATACCAAGTCCTGGTTGGTGAACACATTGATGAGCCAGGAGGGGAAACGTCCTGGTTCCATGGGGAAAGGACACAGAAGCTGTTCATTCAGGGCGCCCCTAGACCTTGCCCCATGTGTCTCTTCATTTGGCTGATCCTGGCTTATATTCTTGTAATAAAACTACAGCCCTAAGCATAACTGTAAGCTTTTCTGAGTCCTGTGAGTTCTACCAAATTATCAAATCTGAAAGGGTTATGGGAACCCCTACATTTGTAGCCTTTTGGTAAGAAGTGCAGGTGGCCTGGGGACCCCTGAACTTGTGGCTGGTGTCAGACGTGAGGCCGTCTCACTCAGGACTGTGCCCTTAACCTGAGTGTGGATTCCGCACTAACTCCCGATGGTTAGCACCAGGATTAAATTGCAGTATTGCAGTTGGTGTCAGAAAATGTGGATTTACTAGAATGACCCTGACTCACTGAAACATGTGGGTTGGGAAAAGAAAAGATGAAAGGGCAGGGGATGAGAAATCTTTCATTCTTGAGTGTCTACATGGTCACTCATGGTGTGAAGAACAGTCATGCTGCAATCAGTTACTGGAGGTAAAAGTTACCAGTGGAACTTAGAGATGATTGATCTCTAACTTTTGGGGAGTTGGCCCATGTGCATAGGAAAATGTATACCACTAAGAAGAAAAGCATATATACAATCCCTATAGATTTTTATCTGTAATAGTCAAACTGAAAGTAAAAGATGGGCCATGCTTAGATTCTGGTCGGTGGAATTACAACCTCCAGTCCTGCACTGTGGTACCAAAAGCACCTGCTGAAGCCCTGATGGGCACTGCAATGAGATTGAGAGAATATAAAAATGTGGCCAGGTGCAGTGGCTCACACCTATAATCCCAGCACTTTCGGAGGCAGAGGTGGGCAGATCATCTGAGATCAGGAGTTCAAGACCAGCCTGACCAACATGGAGAAATCCTGTCTCTACTAAAAATACAAAATTAGCCGGGCATGGTGGTGTGCACCTGTAATCCCAGCTACTCGGGAGGCTGAGGCAGGAGAATCACTTGAACCCAGGAGGAGGAGGTTGCAGTGAGCTGAGATCGCACCATTACACTCCAGCTTGGGCAACAAGAGCGAAACTCCATTTCAAAACCAAAACCAAACAAAACAAAAAACTGGTATGGGCTTGAACAGGTTTTATGTGGAGTGTTGCATCTCTTCTACCTGAATGTATTACAGGGATGGATATTGTATCTGACCAGGAAACATTTCGACTACCTAGTATTGTAAAACAGAAGGCATGGACATCCACTCATCAAGCAATATTGATTAGACATTCCAAATGGGAACCAATAAGATTGCCCAGCTCCACAGAGATTGTTAGCCTTCTCTGGAGCATAGACTGGACTTTATAGCAAAGGTCTTAGAGCACCTCCTGGCACGAGTGCTGGGACTTTGGACTAGAGAATTTCCGTGTGAGAGGTAATTATTGGCTCGCTATCAGACATTATTTGAAATTGCCCCTATGACTGAAGGATGTAACATAATCTTGAAACCTGAAATACCTATAATATCTTAGGTGATGTTGGAGAAATGCTCTCAGAGAGTGGGCAGGGCCCAGAAGAGTTCCATAATGAAGTGGAAATGACTGGATCAGGAATAAGCTCATGGGGGAATGCAGAGTTATTCAGTGTATTCAAGAGCAGAGAGATTCTCTTCCCCTAGGACTGACTTTGGACCCACTCATTAGATTCTATTGCCAATTGGACAGTGCCCTATTGACAGCTCTCAATTGACCAACAAAGAGCTATTTGGCTTATGGATGGCAGTCCCAAGGTGAATGAACAGCCTACTGTTTGGAAGGTTGTCACTCTGATCAAAGAAGGCAAGAACAAATCAGCTCTGTGGGCTGAATTGCATACTGTTTAGGTTTTTACTAACTCTTGGACAGTGGCCAATGGCCCGGCCATATGGTCAGGCAGAAGGACAATGGGAACCTTGTCTATATGGAAATCACAACAGGAATTTTAGGAGTGCATTAAAGCAGGTTATGTTGATGTCCATCAGAATAACCCCTTTCCAGGATCAAAAGGGAACTGGGGCAACAAGCAGGCATCCCTGTGTGCTCGCTTGAGGTGGCCACCTGTGTTCATGAGATAAATGGACATTGCAGGGCAGCAGCCATGCAGAGAAGGGCTGAATTTAGACTTAGTCCTCTTGTTCCCGCCGAGGCACAAAATGCCAGTAAGTACTTTTCTGTCTGCCAAAAAGAGAAAGACTGCACACGGCTGTGGGAAGATGACCTTGGAGGGAAGGCCCTGCACATACCTGGCAAGATGGACTGATTCTGGTAGGCCTGGAGGGCTACAAATGGGTCCTGACAAGAGTAGACACTGATTCTGGACTGGAGTTTGCATGGCCAGTGGTAGATGCAAATGCTCAAAATACTGACACTGTAAAAGGGTCAGAACAAAAGATACTCCACCAATTTGAACCATTGAGTTATATTTCTTCAGATCAAGAAACACTTTCATCTTCAGAGGAGTGGTTCCATAGAGAATTGGGATGGGCAGTTGAAGCATGTGCTATCTAAAACAGCAGGGAATAAGGGTATGAAAGGCTGGCTTACGTGCCTTCACAAGTATGTGCTCACACTCAGCATAAGGGGGCTCAAGGGTTTGTCCCTATTAGATAGATTCTTCTGCTTTTCTGGAAGTTAAAGGGAAGAGAGACTGGGGGACGATGACTAGCAATTCTTCCCATGTGGTATGACTATACCGTTTTCTTTCTTCCCCACATTAACTAAACTTTCTGTTTCCAGATGATTCAGTGGTTCCAGTAAATCCCAGTGGTCCCAGGACTGCAGATACATAGGATAAGAGTGGTTTACACACCACAGTTCTAGTGTTACGATATTCTGTGTTTTTTCTGTGTGCTTACTATTACCAGTGAGTTTTGTATCTTCAGGTGATTTCTTTTTTTTTTGAGATGGAATCTCACTCTGTCACCCAGGCTGGAGTGCAGTGGTGCGATCTCAGCTTACTGCAACATCTATTTCCTGGGTTCAAGCAATTCTCATGCCTCAGTCTCCCAAGTAGCTGGGATTACAGGCATGCGCCACCATGCCCAGCTAATTTTTTGTATTTTTAGTAGAGATGGGGTTTCACCATGTTGGCCACGCTGGTCTCGAACACCTGACCTCAAGTGACCTGCCTGCCTCAGCCTCCCAAAGTGCTGGGATTACAGCCCTGATCCACTGAATCCAGCGATCATTAACTTTTTTTTTTTTTTTTTTTTTTTTCCTGAGACAGTGTCTCACTCTGTTGCCCAGGCTGGAGTGCAGTGGTGAGATCTCAGCTCACTGCAACCTCCACCTCCCTGGTTCAAGCGATTCTCCCACTTCAGCCTCCTGAGTACCTGGGACTACAGGTGTGTGCCACCACACCTGGCTAATTTTTTTGTATTTTGTGGTAGAGACAGGATTTCACCATGTTGGTCAGGCTGGTCTCAGACTCCTCAAGTGATCTTTCTACGTCGGCCTCCCAAAGTGCTGGGATTACAGGCATGAGCCATTGTGCCCGGCCCAGGTGATTTCTTTTTTTTTTTTTTTTTTTTTTTTTTTTGAGACAGAGTCTCGCTCTGTCACCCAGGCTGGAGTACAGTGGCCAGATCTCTGCTCACTGCAAGCTCCGCCTCCCGGGTTTACGCCATTCTCCTGGCTCAGCCTCCCGAGTAGCTGGGACTACAGGCGCTCGCCACCTCGCCCGGCTAGTTTTTTGTACTTTTTAGTAGAGACGGGGTTTCACCGTGTTAGCCAGGATGGTCTCGATCTCCTGACCTCGTGATCCGCCCGTCTCGGCCTCCCAAAGTGCTAGGATTACAGGCTTGAGCCACCGCGCCCGGCCTAGGTGATTTCTTACTGCGTGTTAACATCCTATTCTTTCTGACCAAAGTACACTCTTTAGCATTTCTTGTAGGACAGGTCTGGTATTGATGAAATCCTTCAGCTTTTGCTTGTCTGGGAAAGTCTTTATTTCTCCTTCATGGTTGAAGGACATTTTCACCAGATATACTATTCAAGGGTAAAAGTTTTTTTTTTTCCTTCAGCACTTTAAATATGTCATGACATTCTCTCCTGGATTGTAAGCTTTCCACTGAGAAGTCTGCTGCCAGACATATTGGAGCTCCATTGTATATTATTTGTTTCGTTTCTCTTGCTGCTTTTAGTATCCTTACTTTGTCCTTGACCTTTAGTTTGATTATTAAATGCCCTGAGGTAGCCTTTAGGTTAAATCTGCTTGGTGTTCTATAACCTTCTTTTTTTTTTTTTTTTTTTTTTTTTTTTTTTTTTTTTTTTTTTTTTTTTTGTTTTTTTTTTTTTTCTTCTTTTTTTTGTTTTTTTTTCCCCTTTTTTTTTTTTTTTTTTTTTTTTTTTTTCTTTTTTTTTTTTTTTTGAGACGGAGTCTCGCTCTGTCACCCAGGCTGGAGTGCAGTGGCCGGATCTCAGCTCACTGCAAGCTCCACCTCCCGGGTTCACGCCATTCTCCTGCCTCAGCCTCCCGAGTAGCTGGGACTATAGGCGCCTGCCACCTCGCCCGGCTAAGTTTTTGTATTTTTAGTAGAGACGGGGTTTCACTGTGTTAGCCAGGATGGTCTCGATCTCCTGACCTCGTGATCCGCCCGCCTCGGCCTCCCAAAGTGCTGGGATTACAGGCTTGAGCCACCGCGCCCGGCCTCTATAACCTTCTTGTTCGTGGATATTGATATCTTTCTCTAGGTTTGGGAAGTTCTCTGTTATTACCCCTTTGAATAAATTTTCTGTCCCTATCTCTTTCTCTACCTCCTCTTTAAGTCCAATAACTCTTAGATTTGCCATTTTGAGGCATTTTGATTGTATTTTCTAGATCCTGTAGGTGTGCTTCTTTGTTGTTTATTCTTTTTTCTCTTGTCTCCTCTGATAGTGTATTTTCAAATAGCCTGTCTTCAAGCTCACTAATTCTTTCTTCTGCTTGATCAATTCTGCTATTAAAGGACTCTGATGCATTCTTCAGTATGCCAATTGCATTTTTCAGCTCTAGGGTTTCTGCTTGATTCTTTTCAATTATTTTAATCTCTTTGTTACATTTATCTGCTAGAATTTTGAATTAGGACTGCAGATACAAATGCAAGAGGCAGGAATTACTCCTAAGCAAGAAAGTATAACTATATTCTTCAACTTTTATGTGAGAATTCCTAAGGGTCTGATGGGGCAGGTTGTGCCTTCACCTTATCTAGCAAAAATGGGGCTAACAATAAATACAAATATACTGCCTACTGCTCAAGATAGCTTACTAGTTCTGTACCTATGTAAGCCTGCCCTGTATGAATGGGAGTGGACCGAAGGAGAAGCATTTACAAGACAAGTGTTTCTACCTACAATCTGGATAAACACAGTGGCCTAACCCAATGTTCTTTCCAAAGGTGGAAAAGTTTGGGTATAAATGGAGAACAAGAGGTGTAGTAGCTGGGAATAAATGAGTAAATCCATGCATTAATAAGAAATGCAATGAGGGAAGTCCACTATTACATTAATGCTTAGAAAGAAGATCAGAGAAAAAGATGCTATCGCCTCTTCATTCAACTATACTTGACGCCTGAAAGGGTAAAGCCATATTTTGCCAAGACCACTCCTGCTCTGGAAACTGACAAGATCAAAGGGGAGCCTGCCAGCCTGAGTGGCCTTATCCTGGGAGACATTTTGTCATATGATCTGGTGATGAACAGGACTAATTATTAATGACAATAGGACTCTAGTAATGTGTGAACATCTTTTGACTCTTAATTTTCAGGTTACATCTACCATAGTGCAATATGATAAAGCACTGGCGTTGTTGGCAAGATTATAATACTAATATTGAGGGTCACATGTATTGGGAAATTGAGCTAAACGCTTCCCATCTCTACTTCCACACTAGCTCCTCTAAATTTTCAATATATTCATGTTGATACTATCCCTTTGTCGTTACAAAAATGCTATTCCAAATGCAGTTGCTCAGGAAAGTATGACTGTTTTGCTACAAGGGATCTATGGGTAAAGGCTAGGGACTGGACTGTTGTATAACAGAGTTTGTCCGTTCTTTGACCCAGGTTGCTGGGAAGTAACTTCTAAGCTCTTGCAATTTCCCAAATGATAGGTGTGTCTTCAGTATTCATGATGAGGCTCTAGATGGATTATACTAATTAGCTGACTCAGGATGAGGACTGGACATGCCAGAAAGACCAACCTGTGTGTTTGGAGAGGTGGGGCTTTGATCCAAGTGATATCAGCCTGACCTCCCAATCTCTGAGTAGGGGAGTGGAACTGGAAATTGATTTTTTTAAAATAAAAAAACCTTACATTTATTTAATATTTAAGACACTTGAAGCCCCTCACTTAATCTTTTGTTTTGTTTTGTTCTTTTTTCTAATTTTTAAATTTTGGAGGTACATAGTAGGTGAATAGATTTATTAATTACATGAGATATTTTGATACAGGCATGCGATGGGTAATAATGACACCAGGGTACATGAGGTGTCCACCACCTCAAGCATTTATCCTTCATGTTACAAACAATCTGATTATACTCTTTTAGTTATTTTTAAATGTACAATTAAATTATTTTCGGCTACAGTCACCTGTCGTGCTAGCAAATACTAGGTCTTATTCATTATTTCTGTTTCTGTGTACCATTAACCATCCCCACGTCCCCCCGATGCCTGCCACTATACCACTACCCTTTCCAGCCTCTCCTAATTGTCATTCTACTCTCTATCTCCATGAGTTCAATTATTTTAATTTTAAGCTCCCACAAATAAGTGAGAACATATGAAGTTTGTCTTTCTGCCCCTGGCTTATTTCACTTAATATAATGACCTCCAGTTCCATCTATGTTCTTGCAAATGGCAGGATCTCATTCTTTTATATGGCTGAATAGTACTCCATTGTGGATATATACCACATTTTCTTTATCCATTCATCAGTCGATGGACACTTAGGTTGCTTCCAAATCTTGGCTATTGTCAATAGTGCTTCAATATATTGATTCTTTTCTTTCGGTCATATATCTAGCAATGGGATTGCTGGATCATATGGTAGCTCTATTTTTAGTTTTTTGAGGAACCTTCAAACTGTTCTCCATAGTGGTTGTACTAATTTACATTCCCACCAACAGGGTATGAGAATTTCCTTTTCTCCACATCCTCACCAGCATTTGTTATTGCCTGGCTTTTGGATAAAAGCCATTTTAATAAGGATGAAATGCTATCTCATTGTAGTTTTGATTTGCATTTCTCTGATGATCAATTATATTGAGCACCTTTTCATATGCTTGCCATTTATATGTCTTTTTTTAAAATTTATTTTCTTACTTAAGGAAATGTATGTCTGCTTTTCAGTAATGTCTATTCAGGTCTTTTGCCCATTTTAAATTGGATTATTAGCTTTTTTAATAGAGTTGTATGAGTTCCTTATTTATTTATTTATTTATTTTTATTTTTTATTTTTTCCGAGATGGAGTCTTGCTGTGTCACTCAGGCTGGAGCGCAGTGGTGCAACCTCTGCCTCCTGGGTTCAAGCAATTCTCCTACCTCAGCCTCTCGAGTAGCTGGGATTATAGGCATGCACCACCACACCTGGCTAATTTTTGTATTTTTAGTAGAGACGGGGTTTCACCATGTTGGTCAGGCTGGTCTCGAACTCCTGACCTCAAGTGATTGGCCTGCCTTGGCCTCCCAAAGTGCTGGAATTACAGGCATGAGCCACTGCACCCAGCCCATATGAACATTTTAACAATATTGATTCTTCCAATCCATAAACAATGAACATGGAAAATCTTTCTTTCTTTTTTTTTTTGAGACATAGTCTTGCTCTGTTGCCGCCCAGGCTGGAGTACAGCAGCACAATCACAGCTCACTGCAACCTCTGCCTCCTGGGCTTAAGCAATCCTGCCACCTTAGCCTCCCAAGCAACTGGGACTACGAGTGCATGCCACCACACCCAGCTAATATTTTTGTTTTTTTGTAGAGACAGGGTTTTGCCACCACGCCCGGCCAAGGTTTACCAGTGTTTTGTTGAGGATTTTTGCATCAATATTCATTAGTGATACTGGCCTGTAGTTTTATTTTTTATTTTTTGATGTGTCTTCATCTGGTTTTGGGATCAGGGTAATACTGGCTTTGCAGAATGAGTTTAGAAGTATTCCCTCCTCCTCTAATACATCTTTTTCTCTAAATGCTTCTCCTTGTTAAAAGTAAATTTGTAGGCCAGGTGCCGTGGCTCATGCCTATAATCCCAACACTTTGGGAGGCCGAGGCAGCTGGATCGTCTGAGGTCAGAAGGTTCAAGACCAGCCTGACCAATATGGTGAAACCCTCTCTCTACTAAAATACGAAAATTAGCCGGGTGTGGTGGCACATGCCTGTACTCCTAGCAACTTGGGAGGCTGAGGCATGAGAATTGCTTGAACAAGGGAGGTAGAGGTTGCAGTGAGCCGAGATGGTGCCACTGCACTCCAGCCTGGGCAACAGAGTGAGACTCGGTCTCAAAAAAAAAAAAGTAAATGTGTTAGGGATAAAAGACTTTAAGGTGAAAAAATAGGATTAATAAATTCAGCATGTTCCATGATGGGGGAACCTATCTCCCTTAGAGTTTTTTCTATCTCATGGACAATATTTGTTCCACCATGTATGCTGTTGCCATTTTGCATTAAAGGCCTGAGTGCCTTTAGGATACATGTTTTGTACCCAGAATTTGTGAGTTCCCCATACTAGGGTTAGATGAGTGGTCATCACACCTGGGTGTAATTAGTTTGAGTATGCCATAAAGCCTCCCATAGCCTTCCTTGTCTCAGCATGGGGCTGTTCCCCAGGAGAATTTGGACATATCATGGGATGCCTACTGCTTTACTACTATAAGAAACCCATTTGGGCTGGGCATCCTGGCCCATGCCTGTAATCTCAACACTTTGGGAGGCCAAGCCAGGAGGATCACTTGAAGCCAGGAGTTCAAGACCAGCCTGGGCAACATATTAAGACCCGGTCTCTACAAAAAAACATAGAAAAAATTAGGTGGATACGCTGGCATATGCCTGTAGTCCCAGCTACTCAGGAGGCTGACATAGGAGGATCACTTGGGCCTGGGAGATTGAGGTTGCAATGAGCTGTGATTGCACCACTACATTCCAGCCTGGGTGACAGAGTGAGCCCTTATCTAAAAAAATAAAAACTAGGCCAGGTGCAGTGGCTCACACCTGTAATCCGAGCACTTTGGGAGGCTGAGACGGGTGGATCACCTGAAGCCGGAAGTTTGAGACCAGCCTGACCAAATAGAGAAATCCCATCTCTACTAAAAATACAAAATTAGCCGGGCGTGGCGGCGCATGCCTGTAATCCCAGCTACTGCTACTCAGGAGGCTGAGACAGGAGAATCACTTGAACCCGGGAGGCAGAGGTTGCAGTGAGCTGAGATCGCGCCATTGCACTCCAGCCTGGGCAACAAGAGCAAAACTCCGTCTTAAAAAAAATAAAAAAATAAAAAATAAAATAAAATTTTTTTCTATTCTGTTTAACAGCTTTTCATCCACAAAAACAAGGATGATCTGCATTTGTGCATGGAGCTCATTGGAATAGGCTGGCCATGCTGCTGCTATATTTCGTTCATTTTAACTGGAGACCTTTCTAAGCATTCAATGATCAAGGTTTACGGTTACACAGTGATTACTCTGCCAGGAGTTGTAAACCACATAATCCGAAGGCCCCAAAAAGAGTAGTTCCTGGAAATTCCTTCCCAAATGGTATCCTTCGTAGTAGACGTAACCTGAAAATTAAGAGTCAAAAATCTCTGGCACATTGCTAGAGTTACATTCTGTTGTCAGCAACTGGAGCAGCTCATCCTCATATCATATGACCAAGTCTCAGAGCAGTGCCACTCAGGTTTGCAGGCTGCCATTTGACCTTGTCAGGGCCCAAAAGCAGGAGTCGTCTTGGCAAATGCATGGCTTCCCCCTTTCAGGCATCCGGTATAATCATGCTAAGACACAATCTTACTCTCTTGTTTTGAGTCTCTCCAGGCACCTACATGATATTGCATTCCCCTCATTGCATAACCCATTTACTCTTTCCTTTACCCTCAGCTACTGCGTCTCTTCCTCACCATCTGTCATTGATCTTTTTTCATTTGTTTTTGTTTTGAGGTAGAGTCTTACTCTATTGCCCAGGCTGGAGTGCAGTGATGCAATATTGGCCCACTGCAACCTCCACCTCCCGGGTTCAAGCAACTCTCCTGCCTCAGACTCCCAAGTAGCTAGAATTACAGGCATCACCATACCCAGCTAATTTTTGCATTTTTAGTGGAGACGGGGGTGTTGCCATGTTGGCCAGGACGGTCTCGATCTCCTGACCTCCTGATCCACCTGCCTCAGACTTCCAAAGTGCTAGGACTACAGGCATGAGCCACCACGCCCAGCCTATCATTGATTTTTACCAAGTTTTTCCACTTCTGGAAGGGACATTAGGCTTGGCCACTGTGCTGATCCACATTGCCAGCACTAACAGTACTGTTGCAGGTGTCTTGCCCTCAGTCCGCTGCCAGTCATGTAAGGAAGAGTTACAAAGGTGCGGAACTAGTGGGCTATCTTGACCACTAGGCAACATGGCTTCATTCACTAAGAAGCCAAATTTAGCCAGATACTGTGAAGGCACAACACATCCTATCAGACCCTTAGTAAATCTGGCATAAAGGTTTAAAGGTACAGTTGCAGTTTTTTCCTTGAGAATCGTCCCTTCTTCTGACACTCACATTTGCAGTTCTAGTCCTGGGGCCACTGTATTGGGCAGGAAAATGTAGTTGAGATGATTTGGGAACAAATCATATAGTTATACCAACAACTTCGCCCTCCCTCTTCCCAGATCTCCCAGAAAAATTAGGGGAATCCATCCAATGGAGACCTCCCTTTGCTCCTCTCAAGTTGAATGTGAGCACACACTTTTTTTTTTTTTTTTTTTTTTTAAAGACAGAGTCTTGCTCTTGTTGGCCAGGCTGGAGTGCAGTGGTGTGATCTTGGCTCATTGCAACCTCCACCTCCCAGGTTTAAGTGACTCTCCTGCCTCAGCCTCCCAAGTAGCTGGGATCACAGGCGCCTGCCACCACACCTGGCTACTTTTTGTATTTTTGGTAGAGATGGGGTTTCACCATATTGCCCAGACTGGTCTTGAACTCCTGACCTCAACTGATCCACCGGCCTCGGCCTCCCAAAGTGCTGGGATTACAGGTGTGAGCCACCGTGCCCAGCCAGAGCACACATTTTTGAAGGTATGTAAGCCACCCCTTCATGCTTTTATCTCCCTCCCCCCACTATAGACAGCAAACGTTTCAACTATCTGTTCCAATTTTCTATCAAAGCGCTACTCTGAGGATGGTATGCAACACCATATGTCCATTTGCTGTGGTATTGCTTGCCCCGTTGCTGAACGCTAGATGCTGTCAATTGTGTTCTTTGATCTGAAGAAATATAACTTGGTGGTCCACACTGGTACAGCATCTTCTGTTCTAATATAGCATCTTGTAGTATTTTGCACATTTGCATCTACAACCTGATATGCAAAGCTACTTTAATGTGCCCTTTACATTTCCATAGGGTTATGCCCCAGGTGGGCAACACTTTAGTAGTTCAGTTTTTCACTGCCCATCTGCCAGGCCATTGGCTACGGCCCATGAGTCAGTAAAAACCCAAACACAGGGGCTTTTATCATTTGATTCTTCTATCACTGCAAGGAAAACAGCACGCAATTCAATCCACTGAGATGATTTGTTCTTACCTTCTTCAAAGATTTTCCATCCTCAGTCAGAGTGCAAAGGCCTTCCAAACAAGGTCTTTCTACCTATAAACCAAGCAGCTTTTGTCATTCAACCAAGAGCTGTTCAAAGGGCCCCTATGTGGCACTAGGATCCATCAGCTCCTCGGTGCTTCCAGAGTTGACCCAAGGGGGAAAGAGGCTTCCTGCTCCTGAATACCATGAGCACCTCCTTGCATTCCCTGAGCAGCACGCTCCTGAATAAACCGTTTCCATTTTATTCAGAAACTCTTCTGGGCACTGCCTTCATTACGGAGTGTTCCTCTGACATCACCCAAGACATTATGGCTATTTCAGGTTTCAGGATTATTTTGTATCCTGCAGTCATGGAAGCAGTTTCTGGAAACACTCAAGAGCCAGCTAGTAATTGTCTCTCAAATGACCTACACATACACTGCACCTGGAAATGTTCTGGCCCAATCTCAGCGATCACCACTGAGTGCACCTCCCAGGTTTCTGCCATAAGCCCTTCCGATTGAGTTTACACAGGGCCATTGTACAGAGAATTGGCCACACCAGTATGATTAAAGTGCTAACCTCCCTTTGTCTACCAGCTATTCTACACCATCTCAAATTAGCCACCAGTGTGGGCTCAGGCAGTCAGACAGGCACTTTATTGCCCGAAGACCCTACTTGTTCCCTCAGCCCTGTATGTCACTCCAACCCACAAACTCCTAACACACACACACACACACACACACACACACACACACAGCCCTTGTCCAGTCCCAGGGAACATGCCTTGACCAGTCTGCCACAGACTCTAGCCTTCTCTTCTGTCCCAGTGGGGTGCTGGTGGTGACCTGACCTGCTCCTATCCCTGTCTCTGCAGCGAGATTTACTGCCACGGGGAGCTCTTACACCAAGTTCAAATGGCCAAGCTCTACCAGGATGACAAGCAGTTTGTGGACATGCCACTGTCTATAGCTCCAGGTGAAGCACCTAGGGCTGAACCTCCTCTCCAAAGAACCTTCTCTCTAAAGAAGGCAGGGGGCAAGAACAAGCAGAGAGGCCCCTGTGATCAGGGAGTGGCTTGTGACACCCTGCTGACCCCTCCCTGCTGCCTGCTCTCCAGAACAAGTCCTGCAGACCTTCACTGAGCTGTCCAGGGACCACAATCACAGCATCCCCAGGGAGCAGCTGCAGGCGTTTGTCCAGGAACACTTCCAGGCCAAGGGGCAGGAGCTGCAGCCCTGGACCCCTGCAGACTGGAAAGACAGGTATGAACTCTGGACGGGGAACAAGAGAGGGTCCCTTCCAACCGAGCTGCCTCCCTGAACCCTGGGGGGCCTGTGTTCTTCCAGCCCCCAGTTCCTGCAGAAGATTTCAGATGCCAAACTACGTGTCTGGGCAGGGCAGCTGCACCAGCTCTGGAAGAAGCTGGGGAAGAAGGTATCAGCGTCCTGGGCCTGCCCAAGGCCTGGCCAAGGGAACTGGAGAGAGGAATGTGCCTGGGGCCCACAGTGTCTCTGGAGCACAGATCGGGCTTCTTTTTCTGAGAAACCAGTTCCTGACCCCTGGGTCCCCAAATAGAAGCCCTCTAGAAAGAACTTTTGAGATCAGAAGCGCAGCATCTACTTCTAATGCCTCGCCTCCTCCAGGAAGGCTCCCCAGCCTCCCTAGGAAACCCCAGCCTGCCCTGCCACCTCCAGGCTGCCCAGTACTGGGTAGATGTTCACTGCCTGCTGGGCTGTCTCCTTCCTTGAGCTCCTTCTCAGGAGGCCTCCGTCTCAGGAAGAGTCAGTGCTACTGCTGCTTGGGGCCAGGCCCTGTGCTCAGCCCTGTCCTGAGCTACTTTGCTCACCTATATCCCCTCACCTGGGGAAAGGGTTTGGGGTTTTACCCCTACCTGGCTCAGAGAATGGGGGTGATGGGACAATCCTCTGAACCTGGTTGGGTGGTGGCAGCAAGGATGGGGAGTAGAGGGGAAATGGGGGGCTGGCACCCCCTTACCCACCCAGCCCACCCTGGGTCTTTGTAATGGCCGCTGCTTGGTGGATACCTGCCCGGTGCCTGGCTGAGTGGTCGGGTCTTCTACCTGGCACCAAGTTGAGCCAGGACTCCCAAGGCCAGAAGGTGACAGATGAGGACCCCAGGGCTCCCAGCGGCCAGGCCTTTATCACATGGCTGAGCAGCAGGGGAGCCAGAGCTGAACCCAACTGCCTGGCTCCAAAGCCTGTGACTCCCGGAGCCTCAGATTCCCCAGCTGCCTGCGGCCTCTGCTTCCATGGGGATTCTAGGCTCCCCTTGCCCTCTCTCCTGATTCCAGATGAAGCCAGAGGTTCTCAGCCACCCTGAACGGTTCTCTCTCATCTACTCAGAACACCCCTTCATTGTGCCTGGCGGTCGCTTTGTGGAGTTCTACTACTGGTGAGCGCCCAGGCCTGAGAGACCAGGGGGCCTGCAGGACTGGCAGTGGTGCAGAAACCCAGGGCCAGCAGGGTGTCTTGAGCAGGGCAGAGTGCCCCACTGGCTGGTGTGCAGGGCAGAGGGAGACAGTAGGGTGGTGCCTAAGCTGCCCCTTCCCCAGGGACTCCTACTGGGTCATGGAGGGTCTGCTCCTCTCGGAGATGGCTGAGACGGTGAAGGGCATGCTGCAGAACTTCTTGGACCTGGTGAAAACGTGAGAGGGGGCCAGGCACTTCCAGCCTAGGTGGGGAGGATTGGCAGGTGTGCCATAGGCCTGGAGCTGGATTGCCTTGGTGCCAGTTGCTGGGGAGAAGGCATCTCAGCAGGCCTTCCTCTTGGCAGCTATGGGCATGTCCCCAATGGCGGGCGCGTGTACTACCTGCAGCGGAGCCAGCCCCCACTCTTGACCCTCATGATGGATTGCTACCTGACTCACACCAACGACACCACCTTCCTACAGTGGGTACCACCCTTCTTGTGCTGCTCTGCAGACCCACCCCCCACCTCAGACCTCTCAGGGCTGGGGATGGGCAGCGCGCCTGGGCTGAGGTGTTGTCTGCTTCACTCCAGGGAGAACATTGAGACGCTAGCCTTGGAATTGGACTTTTGGACCAAGAACAGGACTGTCTCTGTGAGCTTAGAGGGAAAGAACTACCTCCTGAATCGCTATTATGTCCCTTATGGGGGACCCAGGTGAGGAACTGCACAGCCCACCCCTCAATCTCTTACCTGCTCACTCTGGTTAGAGCATCACAATGCCCCGGGCAGGAGGAGGAGTGACTTAGCCTGACCTCTCAGATGGTGACACCGAGAGCCCTCTGCAATCCTGGGCTGTGGGGGCCCAAGGGCAGTTGGATCAAGATGGCTCAGCCTCCTCTTGACCACAGAGGGGCTTAGTAGCTACTAGTGCCGGGCTGCCCACCTCTCCTCTTTGCCAGGCCTGAGTCCTACAGCAAAGACACAGAGTTGGCTGACACCTTGCCGGAAGGTGAGCAGCAGCAGGGTGAGGGAGGGCTGGGGGCAGGGCGGCTGAGCACCTCTGTGTCAGGCTCTGGTCTCCGGTCATTGGCTGCCTATCCTGCAGGCGGGACTGGCTGGGTTCCCTGCTGTGTCCTCACAGGAGACCGGGAGGCTCTGTGGGCTGAGCTCAAGGCTGGGGCCGAGTCTGGCTGGGACTTCTCTTCACGCTGGCTCATCGGAGGCCCAAACCCCAACTCGCTTAGTGGCATCCGAACCAGCAAACTGGTGCCTGTTGACCTGAATGCCTTCCTATGCCAAGCAGAGGAGCTGATGAGCAAATTCTATTCCAGGCTGGGTGAGCACCCCAGGAGGGAAGGGTAAGCAGGGAGTCTGGTTTCCTGCCTCAGACTTGGCAATAGAACTGGAAGTAGGACCCTGGGGTGACAGGCCTTCAGCAACCCAGCCTGTCGAGCCCCGCCATAGTGGACGCCTGCACTCACATTTGTGTACCAGACAAGAGGACAAACGGAGCCCACCCTAATCCCCTCTTCCTCCCTTTCTTACTGTGAGGGTCTCTAGGGTCTGTGAGGGGAACCCTAGTCCACACATCCAAAATCCATCCACTCCCTCTCCTCAGACAGCTGTTCTTGACCCCCTCAGAGCTAGGGGAATCCACTCAGCCAATACCATTGGGAGGATAGACCCTGGGACAGATCAGCTCCAGTGGTTCCCTGGGAGCAGTGTGGGGCCATATGCTCAGGAAATTCCAGGACCTAGAGACCAGAAGTGTGCTCGGTTCCAGGTCGGCACATCCCCTTGGTCATCAGGGTGTCTTAGCCCTTGCAGAGAAACACAAAGGGTGGAGGCCAAAATAGAGCCACGAAGGGCTTGGGGCCCGCAGGCAGGGCGCTGGCTACTGGGTCTAAAGGCAGCACTACCCCAGGCAACGACTCCCAGGCCACAAAGTACAGAACCCTGCGGGCGCAGCGCTTGGCCGCCCTGAATGCAGTCCTGTGGGATGAGGAGACCGGTGCCTGGTTCGACTACGACCTTGAGAACAAGAAGAAGAACCAAGACTTTTACCCATCCAACCTCACTCCACTCTGGGCTGGGTGTTTCTCTGACCCTGGCGTGGCGGACAAGGCTCTGAAATACCTGGAGGTGAGGACACAGCAGGTGGCTCGGGTCCACTGCAGGCAGCACCGCCCCCTCCCGACCCTGAGCAGGACCTGCAGGGGAGGCCGCTTCCTCCGGCTGTGCCTCTTGTCCCAGCCTGCGGGTCCTGCGGAGCCACCGGGGGTCATCTGTGAGCCAAGAAGAAAAGAGTCAAGAAGGGGACATCTGGCTTCCTGTGGGGCCCAGTATCCTGTCCTGGCTCCCAGTCCAGCCCCACTCACAGTCATGGGAATGTCTGGGACCTTCTAGGACAGCCGGATCCTGACTTACCAGTATGGAATCCCGACCTCTCTCCAGAAGACAGGCCAGCAGTGGGATTTCCCCAATGCCTGGGCCCCCCTGCAGGACCTGGTCATCAGAGGTAAGGAGGCAGGGCTGGCACAGCCAAGGGCCCTCCCCAGGGTGTAGAGGTGGGCCTCCCTGGTGCTGGGGAGGCGTTAACAAAAGATGCAGGCCCCGTGTCCTTTCTCTCACTCCTCTGCTCTCCTGGCCTCCACTCGGCAAACATTTATGTCCACCCGACCTGTCCAGTGCAATCAGTCCTGTTTGCCCTTCAAACCAGCGCCCTCGATTAAGGGCAGTTTGGCCCGTGGTCTCAGAAAGGAAGTCTTAGGACCCAGGCCTCTTTCCCTCCTTGGGGAGAGTAGGGTGCAGCCTCTGCTCTGTCTGGGATGGGAGACCTGGAGGTTGAGTCCTGCCTGCGATGGGGTCTAGGCCTGGCCAAGGCACCTTTACCTCGGGCCCAGGAAGTGGCTTTCCAGCTGGCTCAGAATTGGATCCGAACCAACTTTGATGTCTACTCGCAAAAGTCAGCCATGTATGAGAAGGTGAGCAGGCCTGAGCCCTCCCGCCACCCCCAGGGCGTCCCAGTGTTGAGGTGGGTCAGGCTTGGCAGCAGGGCCCAGGGCCAGCACAGCTGGGATGGTGGCGGCACCCAGTGGCCGCTCCTGGGCACTGCAGGGGCTGCTGGGCAGGCAGAGCAGCTTCTCCCCAAGGGCTCCGGTTGTTTGTTGTTCCTGGAGCTGGGGGCAGTGCCTGACCTACACCCCACCCGCTTGTCCCCAGTATGACATCAGCAACGGTGGACAGCCTGGTGGGGGAGGAGAGTATGAAGTTCAGGTGAGCAGGCCAGGGGTGGGCTGGCCAATGCCCTACAGGGAACTCCTGGGCTCTGCTGCCCACGACCCCCACCCCAGGCCTCAGTGTGCTCACCTGCATGTCGGCCCAGGGGACGAGCTGACTGGTGCTTCCTATACTGCTGGGGTTAGGCAGGGCCAGTGCCCCTGGGGAGAGAGCCCACAGCCCCCACCAAGGGTCTGGGGCTTCCCCAGAAACCGGGCCCCACTGCCCCGCCTCTCCCAGGAGGGCTTTGGCTGGACGAATGGCGTGGTCCTGATGCTGCTGGACCGCTATGGTGACCGGCTGACCTCAGGGGCCCAGCTGGCTTTCCTGGACCCCCACTGCCTGGCGGCCACCCTTCTGCCCAGCCTCCTGTTCAGCCTCCTGTCACGGTGACAGCCCTCCCCTCTTCACCTGGCCCCAGCTCCTGTCCCATTAAACCTCTGCACCAGTTCCCATCTTCCCCTGCCTCTTCATGCCCTCCTACCTCCCAGCCTGTCCTCAGAGTGAAGTGGGGGGCAGGTTCATGACCTGGAGGTCATGGGTTAGGGCCTAGCTCCCTCCTGGAACCTTGAACAGGGTGGAAATCCTGCTCTAGGGGGAAGACCTATCCCTGCTACCCCAAGTGCCCCAGCGCCAAGTCCCACACCTCCGGCCTTCCACTCACTTCCGTAGTCCAAAGGCTTTATTGTTCTGCTGAAATGCTTACAAATACTGAAAACCCCCAGCCTGGGCCCACGCAACCAAGGGCTTAATGCTGGGAAGGAGAGAAGGGGAGGTGGGCTTTGTGTTAAGGCGTGAAGGGCGAGGCCGGACAGCTGGAGGCCTGGTCCTCCACTCTCCATTTCCATCGCCCTTCGGAGGCTGAAGGAAGGGCAGTGGCACCACAGGGCCCTTCCCCTCTGCTGCATCATCTCCTGCTCAGGCTTTCCCTCTAGGAGCATCAGAGGAATCCTCTTTCCCTGTCGGAAACTCGACCCTGTACAGAACTCAACTATAACCTTTCTAGCTTCCCCTCCCAACTGCATTGCTCCTCCTCTGTTCCCTAGATCCCCCGGCTTCATCCCTTCTGGCTCTAAGCAAGGCACCAGTGGAAGGGAGAGGGCTGGACTGGGGGGCTGGCAGGCTGTGCATAAGGGCTGAAGACACAGGCATGGGGCAGGGAACAGGTGTTCAGTCCCTTTCCCCCAGCATGAGATGCCCAGGGGCCTGGGCTGGAGAGATGATGGCACGTACCCTCAGATGGCCCATAGCTGAAGCAGTGGGCTGGGCCACAGAGCTGCAGCAATTAGTATGTAACCATGGCAATGAAGCAGTCGCTATGGTAACCATGGTGATGGGTCTGCAACTAGGGGATGGAGCTGGGACCTCAAGGATGACACTTGAGATCTCTGGCCCTTGAGCAAGGTGATACAAAGGATATGGGAAAGGAGAACAATGGGGCAGAGTGGGGTTTGAGAAGTGGGAAGTGGGCTGCCTGAGCTATTACCCCACTCTGGATGTGGTTCTGCTCAGCCCCCAAAGCCCCTGGCAAAGGGGTCTGAGGCAGGAGGGGATCTTTGGCAGCTTATGGTACCATAATTTGTCTTTTAGAAAAGAGAAAACAGGCTGGGGAGAGCAGGTGTCAGGTCGGAGCTGAGGCCCTCTCTGTAACAGCTCCTCAGCCCTGGCTGGGCCCGGGGCAGGACCCTAAACGGTTACTGCAAGTTCTGGGCTCCCAGGAGGCAGCAAAGCCACTTCCACTTTTCTTCTTCTGGCTGGTTCTTCAGGAGGCCAGAGCCCAGAAACTCACAGGACCAAGCTCTTTACAGAATATTAAAGTCTTCTTATACAAAAGCCTCAGTTGTGCTCTGCCAGGAGGCCCACAGCAGTTAGTTCATGAACTGAGTGTAGCCCTCAGCCCCTGTGACGATGACATCCATCCAGATGCGCATGGCCTCTGCAGATGGGGCCACCATGTAGTACAGCCGGTCATGGGTCTTCACGCAGAAGGTGAGGGCTGGGTTTGGGCTCTGCCAAGGGAAGAGAGGAAGGTCTAAGATGGGGCTCACCCATGCCCAGGAATAGTCTCACCTACCTCCCTATCTGCCCTTTCCCCTCCCAGCCCCCAGAAAGCCCTGGAGCTTAGGACTGAGTCCTAAATAGGCCCAGAGCCTAGTCCCCACCAGTCCATGTGAGCCCCAGGCTGAAATGTTCCCTTCTCACACCACAGCAGTCCTGGGCTCTCTAAACTCCCTGGACCCTGACAGAGCTATACCCTGACAAGGGGGGCTCTGGTCCTTGACACCCCAAGTTCAAAAGTGAGTATCAAGAGGATCAGACACAAAGGGCTATTCCAGTGAGGACCAGAGTTTCCTCTCAGCAAAACACGGGCAGACAGAAAAAGCTATAAGTAGGGTACTAGGCCCCGGGACCCCAGAGGAGCAGAGACCAGGACTGGGGTGGGCATCAGAGGGTTGGTGGCAGGGAGGCTGACTTGCATTAGGGAAGCAGGCCCCAGCCTCAGATATCTCCTGTGTATCAATTTCTCCTATCAAATCTAGTCTCTGAGGGTCCCCTCCACCCCTTCCAGCCATCCCTTCTGTATCAGCCCCCCATGGGGAGATATCCTGCTGTCATTTCCAGGAGAGGAGGGAGGCAGCAAGGAGAGGGAGGCACCCAAGCCCAGAGGAGCTTCTTGCTCTTTGCAACCTGCTTTCTGCTCCTCTCTTGGGCCTGGGGGAAGTGAGGGGGGATGAAGGGGAGAGTCAAGGGTCAGGGATGAGTGAGGTACAGGAGGTATTAATGTGCTGGTTACAGCTAAGTGGGGAGGGGTACCTCAGTCACCATAGTGAAGCGGAAAAACCTCTTCTGGGAAGGGGAGAGGGAGAAAGGAAGAGAAAGTTGACAAAGAGAACAAGGACTGGGTTGGAGCCTCTGTAGAGAGCAGGCTGGAGGCCTTTGCTCCCAGAGCCCCACCAGGCCACCCCTTCCCCATGGCTGTCCCTCTGGCCCCCCTCTGGTGCCCTCCACCCCTGACCTTGGCTGCACTGCGCAGGTGGTCGTAGTACACTTCCTCAATGGCCTGGAAATAGATGACTCCCTTCAGCTTCGTCTCATGCTTGTCTGCAAAGCAAGTAAGGGTGGGCTATGGAGCCAGTCACACTTCAGGTCTAGCTCCATTTATGTGGAGTTCCACGGCCTGAGCTTCCAAATCTGGGAAATGGGGTGAAGATCCCAGTCTCCCAAGACCCCCAAACAGAACCCAATACAGAATCCTAAAGATATGGATAATGCTCAGCCTCATTCATAATCACAGAGAAATACAAATCAGAGCTTCACTGAGAGACCACTTCTCGCCTAACCCAATGACGAAAACATACAATAAATATACAGCCCGCTTTTGGCAAGTCTATGGTGAAGGAGGTAGTCTAACGACAGGTGGGAGTATAAATTGGTAAAACCCTTATGAACGATTTGGCCATGTCTATCAAAATTAGAAAGGCATTTATCTTTTGATCCAACGCTTACATTTAGGAGAATTTCTCTTTCACATATACAAAGTAACATATACAAGATTATTAAGTATAGTATTGTCTATAGTCACAGAAGATTGGAAACAACCAAAATATCAATCAAGTGGAGACTGGTTAATAAGTTAGTGTGTGCCACATCACGGAAGACTAAATACAGCTGTTAAGTAAAATGATATAGGCCAGGTATGGTGACTCATGCCTGTAATCCTAGCATTTTGGAAGGCCGAGGAGGGTGGATCACCTGAGGTCAGGAGTTCGAGACCAGCCTGGCCAACATGGTGAAACCCCCGTCTCTACTCAAAATGCAAAAATAAGCCAAGTGTGGTGGTGCATGCCTATAATCCCAGCTATTCGGGAGGCTGAGGCAGGAGAATCACTTGAACCTGGGAGGCGTAGGTTGCAGTGAACCGAGATCACACCACTGAACTCCAGCCTGGGCAAAAAGAGCAAAACTCTGTCTCAAAAAAAAAAAAAAAAGAAAGAAAGAAATATCTGATACAGATACAGACTCAGAAATAAGCCTATAGTATATACCCAGATATAATATCTAGATATAGATAAATTTGATATAGAATGATCTCTAAGACACATTAGGAGGTGAAAAAGGAATGTACTGTATGCCACCTTTTGTGCAAGAAAAAGTATTTGTTTATATTCTCCTACAGAAACTCTACAAGGGGCCGGGTGCGGTGGCTCAAGCCTGTAATCCCAGCACTTTGGGAGGCCGCAGCTGGCTGATCACAGGTCAGAGATCGGTGACACTGGCTAACACGGTGGTGTCCCAGCCCCTACTAAAAATACAAGAAAATTAGCTGGGCTTAGGTGGCGGCTCATGCAGTCCCAGCTACTCAGGAGGCTGAGGCAGGAGAATGGCGCTAACCTCGGGGGCTGAGCTTGCAGTGAGCCGAGATCGCACCACTGCACTCCAGCCTAGGGCACAGAGCAAGACTCCGTCTCAAAAAACAAAAACAAAAAAACTCTACAAGGATACACAAGAGATTAATGAAAGTAGTTACCTGTACTGGGTTGGGCATAATTCTCAATTTAAACTCTTTTATATATTTTTTATTTTTGAACTATATGAATATTTCCCTTTACCTTTTTTGAGACGGAGTTCTCATTGCTCAGATTGGAGTGCAGTGGCACCCATCTCAGTTTCTCACTGTAACCTCGCCTTCCAGGTTCAAGCAGTTTCGACTCAGCTCCTGGATTAGAGCTTCACCACCATGCCTGGCTATTTTTTTGTATTTTAGGAGATTAATTCATCTTGGCCAGGCTGGCTTGAACTCCTGACTAGGGATTCACTGAAAGCTGGGATTACAGGCGGAGCCAATCAAGGCCCTGCTACTCATTTTTTAAAAAGAAAGGGAAGTAGTCAAGGCCGTGGCTCAGGCCTGTAATCCCAGCACTTTGGGAGGCCGAGGCGGGTGGATCACCTGAGGTCGGGAGTTTGAGACAAGCCTGACCAACATGGAGAAACCCTATCTCTACTAAAAATACAAAATTAGCCAGGCATGGTGGCGGGCGCCTGTAATCCCAGCTACTCGGAAGGCTGAGGCAGGAGAATCACTTGAACCTGGGAGGCGGAGGTTGTGGTAAGCCGAGATGGCGCCACTGCACTCCAGCCTGGGCAACAAGAACAAAACTCCGTCTCAAAATAATAAAATAATAAATAAATAAATAAATAAATAAATAAAATAAAATAAAATAAAAAGAAAGGAAGCACACTCCCTTGATGTGTACAGAGCATTTAGCATATACATATAGCATATAGCCTCTGGAAGTCAGAGGTGGCAGGAAAGGGGCAAACTACCTGAGCAGAGGTGACCATTCAGTGAGAAGGGGCAGGATTCCTGTCAAGGGAAAGCACAGGGCCTGGGCCACCTTGTCTGTGGCACTGCTCAGATGCTACAGCTGATATCCTTAACAGTGAGCCTGAGTCCTACAGGAGAGGTCACGCCAATCACTAAACTCAATGGTGCCGGCTGGAAGTAAGCTCCTCCCCGAGTGTTCCTCCTCTCCCCAACCTCCGTGGCTTGGTAAAGGCAACTTACAGACTGGTGCCAACATGTCCCTCCAGACTTGTATCACAACCTTCCCCTGCATGAGTCCCAAGTCCTATCTGAGCTTCTCACTGTTCCCTTAGTAATACACTTTGTATGCTGGAACTGTCTCCTCCAGCCCATTTCCTTGGCAAACTCCTAAACAATCTTCAAGACCTATCGCAAAATGTCACCATGACAGTGCACAGTTGTGCTCTCCTGTGTTCCCACAGCACAGATGCCCCTCTGTATAGAACTGACGCTGCATCGGAATCCTCCTTTATCCATTCATGGTCTACCTCCCCCAACACAAACAACTATGTGCCTGGCACACAGTAGGTACTCAATGCTGAATGAATGAATCCTAGACACTGGGATTCAGAGAGAAGTCAGAGACCCTTCTCTTAGGAAACTACAATCTCACAGGGAGGAAAATACAGACACTCAGCTATGTAAATAGCTAGTAAAGGCATGGCTAGGAACTCCATGAGACCACCTACGCATCACAGGTTTTCATGAGTATTAAATGAAAGAACACATTTAAGGTATTCAGCACAGTGTGTGGCACATAACATGACACTGTTATTATATCATTACACTCCTGGATTGATGTCACATGGAAAAACAGATGCTGGATAATGCAGGGGTTCAGAGGAGGATGGGAATCACTCCTAGTAAGGTGGGGTCAGGAAAGGCTTCCAAGAGATAATATGTAATCTGGACTCCATGCAATGAGGGGGTTTCTATCAAGTTGGCAGGAAGAGGGTCCAAGCGGAATAGGCACGGCACCCAGGGCCCTTATCCAGGCCCATTTCTGACATTTCCTCCTTGGAAAAGGACCAGCCCTGCCTGGCTCTGGGCCTGCTCAGCCCTCCAGCCCCTGTTCTCTTTCATCCCTTCCTTCACAGGAAATAGTAACACACTCCTGCCTCCGCTTCCTTACCACCCACCTATCCTCAATCTTGTGCAATCTGGCTCCTGGCCCCATGCACAGCAGAAAGCCTTCTCTTGACAAGCTCCCATCCCTGAGTCTAACAGCCTTTGGGCCACATCTTTCTTGGCCTTTCTGCAGCATCCATCATCGCTGGTGACACCTCCTGCTTGTGAATGTCTGCTCCTTTGGCTGGCTTCCTTCCCTGTTTCTGCTCCCATTTCTATTCCTGCCATCTGAACTTGGTCTCCTTTTGTTTCACAAACGCTAACTAAGGCCACATATGCCAAGCACCAGCCCAGCACCTGGCATGTGGTTAGTGCTGGCTTCCTGTCTCCTGCCCCTTCTCCCTCTGCTGGTCTCTCCTCTTTCTCCTTCCCCACACAGGTAGGCCTGTCCCAGGGTTTGGCCCTCTCCCTCCCCTCTTCTCTGCTCTGAAGTCTGACTGCCCAGGTTCAGACTTATCTCTGTCTTTTAGGAGCTGTGGGACCTTGGGCAATTTACTTAACCTCTCTGAGCATCATTTTCCTTATCTGTAAAATGGCATAAAAATAGTGTTTCCCTATAGGATTATTTCAAAGATTAATGAGATGATGCATTCAGAGTGCTTAGCATAGCACCTGGCTCATTCAAGTGCTTGATAAAGGTTATCTGCTATTACTATTATTCCACCTGATTCAACTATTACTCCACCTCTAATCCTGACCATCCTCCTAAACCTAGATGTCCCAGAGGCACCTCAATCTCAACATGCCTCAAATGGAACTCTTTTCCCCAGGCCTGTTTCTTCCTCTCCAAAGTCCCTAGTCCCTCTACCTTCCTGGCGCAGAGAGAAACATGGGACACCTGTGCTTCTGTCTCTCCTGCCTCCTCAAAACACCCAGGACCCAGGCTGGTCAGGGAAGGCTTCTTAGAGGAGCCAGCAGGTGATCAGGGACCAGGTTAGGGGGGAAATGGGTACTCCAGACCTGAGCATCTCTGGCACCAAACTCTGCAGCCCTTTCCCCTCTTCTGAGCTCCTAGCAGGATTGCTCTTCCCAGCTCTGTGGCTGGGTGAGGCTGTGTGACTGGCAGACAGCCCCACCTATGAATTGTGGACAAAAATGATGTGTGTCACTTCCCAGCTGAGACATTTAATACCAAGGCCAGGCTCACTTAAGCCTCTCTTTCCCTATGCCACTGTGGCCAGAAATGTTCCCAAAAGGCATGCTGAAGTAAAGACAACACTGATGCAGGGCAGAGCCCCCACCAACTCACGATGTGCAGTCCACATGTATCGGGCATAAGGAAACCTAGTACTTGTAAGCCACTAGGATTTTCCTTTTTAATATTTCTTTTTTTTTTTTTTTTTGAGATGGCGTCTTGCTCTATCACCAGGCTAGAGTGCAGTGGCATGATCTCAGCTCACTGCAACCTCTACCTCCCGGGTTTAAGTGATTCTCCTGCCTCAGCCTCCTGAGTAGCTGGGACTACAGGCATGTGCCACCATGTTCAGCTAATTTTTGTATTTTTAGTAGAGACGAGGTTTCACCATGTTGGCCAGGATGGTCTCGATCTCTTGAGCATGTGATCTGCCCACTTCGGCCTCTCAAAAGTGCGGGGATTACAGGCATAAGCCACCATGCCCGGCCTTTTAATTAATTTTTTTGAGACAGAGTCTCACTCTGTTGTCCAGGCTGGAGTGCAGTGGTGCAATCTCGGCTCACTGCAACCTCTGTCTCTTGGGTTCAAGCAATTCTCGTGCTCAGCCTCCTGAGTAGCTGGGACTACAGGCGCATGCCACCATGCCCAGCTAATTTTTGTACTTTTGGTAGAGACAAGGTTTCACCATGTTGCCCAGGCTGGTCTCAATCTCCTAGCTTCAAGCTATTTGTCCGCCTTGGTCTCCCAAAATGCTGGGATCACAGGTGTGAGCCACTGCACCTGTACAGCCACTGGGATTTTATGACTTCTTGTTACTGCGGCATACCTTACCTTCTCCTGACTAGGGTATAACACAGCATCCCACGCTCCAAGTGGGAAAAGTACAAAGGAAGTTCCAGGGATGGGAAACTAGGCTAGAGGCTCGAACGGAGAGAGCTGACGGCGCAAGAGGGTCTAGTCGGCCTGTTCCTGGGCTATCTTGAGCACTCCTTGGCACTGTTCAACTGCTTGTCTTGGAGTCTTTGATGGAATCTGTCCAAGGGGGAGTTCCCACCCAACTCTGACCATAAGACCCCATGCTCCTGCAGAGCCTGGATGTCTCCTATCAGCATACCCATTGTGCATTGTTATAATTCTTGTCTGCTTCCCCGACTATAAGCTCCATGAGAGAGCTGTGGCCATCTTACTTATCACCAGAGCCTAGAACAGTGCCTGGAACTTATTAGATGCTTAGTAACATTGCTGAATGAAGGAATGAATGAATGAACACTAAATGGAGGTGAACCAGGTACATTGTGTACATTTCAGGGAAGGAGGGCAAGGCCCAGTCCAAGCCTCTGGTCCCCTACTTGGAAGCTTGGCCTCCTTCTAGAAGGCCAGCCATCCTGGGTAACAGAGCCCAGGGGTCCTGGCTGGCCCCCGGGACGGCCTTGTTGGAACTCACCCACATAATAGGAAAGGGTGCGCTTGAGCCGGTCGAAGACAAACCAGCGCTTCTTCCATGATTTAATCTTGCCGCCCATCTTGACTAAGTAGCCACGGCAGACCTGGTGGGAAGCAGGAGTAAGGAAGGACCCAAATGTGCAGCCCTTAAGCCTTAAGTGTGTGCCATCGCCTGTGCCTGTATTCATGGGGGACTGTCCCCAACATCTCTTCAGGCCAGCACACCAGGTCCTGGGACAGAGATCTGGTTAGATAAGGGTAGAGACTGACGCCACTATTCCAACGACCCAGGAGGTGCCTCTCACCATGGGGTCCTCCCTCTCCCCAGCACCCCAGGGCCACACACGCCTTGTACCTTGCTGCTGAGCACCACGTGCAGGCAGGTATCAACACCATGGCCTGATGACTCAATATGTGTCTTCAAGTCAAAGTCCTCCTTCCGGATTGGCAGGTAGCGGGTCAGGGGTCGTGCCTGGGAGCAAGAGGGAGGGTCAGGAGAGTCTCCTCTCTTCCCTCATTATTTCCCTGTCCAGGCCCCTTGGCTTCACTTCTAAACCCCAACAGCCTGACATCACCCATCCCCAACCCATGGTGGTCACTCTGGCTCCATAGGGCTTATGGCAAAAGTGGGGACCTACCATGCCTACGTTGACTCTATCTAGGGCCAGGCAAACTGCGAAGTCACTCTGTGCCTCAGTTTTCCCACCTATGACCAAGACACGGCATCTTTGTCTTGCCCTGTCCCTCCTTTCCCTCCTGAGCCAAACAGAATAAAGCAAGAGGCCAGATAAGAACTTGCTCTGGGAAGAAAAGCCCAATAAGAAATCTGGTCTCTGACTTCCCATGGGACCTTGTTTGGGTCACATCCCTTCTCTGGGCCTCAGTTTCCTTCCATGTAAAACACAGGCTTTGAAGTAGGTAATTACTAAGGTTTACTCTACCTCTGATACTAACTAGAATTTTCAGTCAGCTGGAATATTTTTCTACTCTTCCTTTCCTAGAAGAACATTAAAATGGCCAGGAAACATCACACATTATTTAAAGAAAAAACAAAACACACAACCCCACAGATAGCTGATTCTACCCATCTCCCACACCAGACACCAGTGGCCACTGCTGCAATGCCTGAGCCCCAGGACAGGGGCTAGAAGACAGACTCCCAGAGCAGTCACTGACTGAAGCAGGAAAGGGAAACCAGGCATTTTACAAATATTCCAACCACAGGGGTAAAATTCACAGAGCTTCATTTTTTTTGTTGTTGTTTGTTTTTTTTTCCTGAGACAGAATTTCACTCCGTCATCCAGGCTGGAGTGCAGTGGCACGATCTCAGCTCACTGCAACCTTCATCTCCTGGATTCAAGCAATTCTCATGCCTCAGCCATCAGAGTAAGCTGGGATTACAGGTGTGTGATACCATGTCCAGCTAATTTTTGTATTTTTTGTAGTGATGGGGTTTCGCCATGTTGGCCAGGCTGGTCTCTGAACTCCTGGCCTCAAGTGATCTGTGTACCTTGGCCTCCCAAAGTGCTGGGATTACAGGTGTGAGCCACTGTGCCCAGCCCCTTCTCATTATTTCCCAAACCCAATCCAGTTGACCTATCCCTTAGAATTTATTTTGTTGCATTGTAGGAAATGAGGGAGCTGTGATCACTGCTTGGGAAAGATTCCACGGGACTCCCAACCTGGGGAAGCCTACAGAGACCTAATCAGAAGGGACAGCCTATCTAAGTCCTACAGATTCTCATGGGGGGTTGTAGGAGTCAGGATTTGGGACCAGAGACATGGGCAGATTTCCCAGCCCAAACCAATTTCTCCTTCTGCTTTCAATTGTTCTGCTCAAGTCTCCTGTTTAAGGAGAAAGGGTAGGGCTGGCTTTTGGGCAAGGAGGGATTTCTGTCCCGAAGAGAAACTAGTACAGTTCTGTCTTGGAGACGTAAACCAAAAGTCAGAGTGAGGTCATCCACTGATGATGGGGACTGGAGATGAAAGGTCCTGTAGGGTGTGGGGCAGCACACCCTGAAGTTCCACATGCAGGAAGGGCAGCAGGGGAAGCAGAAGGGAAGGTGCAATGCAGGCTCATGAAGCAGATCTGAAGCCCTGGAGAGGCCAAGGGGAGCCACTCTTGATTCTTGACTACCAGCTCCCATCTCTGGGACACCTATCCAGACCCTCTTCTCTGACCCTGGATGTCTGCAAGGTGGCCTGTCACATCCTTACAACCCACTACCCCAGCACACACACACACATTTGAACAGTCCTGGTAGGTCTATGTTTTGGGGTCAGTGAGTCCCAGGTAGAATTCTGCTTGTGTTAAGCCAACAGCAATCTTTTCTGGAGTAGAACAGGTCTTACAGCCCAACACAGAAACCCTGGGGTCTCCCCACTTCTCTACAGCCCTCACCGTCAAGCCAACCACCACTGTGCTCCACCGCCCATTCACCTGGGAAAATTGTTTCTCCCGCATCTTGACCTCCTTCTCCACCAGCTGCTGCCTCCGGGCACTCTCACTCTGTAGCCTCCGTTCTACCTGCTCACGCCTCCGCCGCTCCTCCTCCAGGGCCTGCCGCCGCAGCTCCATCTCCCGCTCCTGCCCCCAAAGCCAAGGGGTCAGCACCTATGGCCATCCTCTTCCCCCCACTGGCCCTCGTCACACCTGGGCAGGGCTGCAGGAGGCATCCACCTCAGGGTAGTCTGGCATGAGGAGGCATCATCTTCAAAGCCCACCCTCTCCAAGAGCCCTGGCTGGTTAAAGAGAAATGCTTTAAGCATGACTGTCCTGACTTCAAACCCTGGCCCTGCTACCACTATGGGCTCTGTGATCCTGATAAAATCATTTAAACTTTGTTTGTTTGTTTTTTTGTTTTGTTTTGTTTTGTTTTTTGAGACGGAGTCTTGCTCTGTCGCCCAGGCTGGAGTGCAGTGGCCGGATCTCAGCTCACTGCAAGCTCCGCCTCCCGGGTTCAGGCCATTCTCCTGCCTCAGCCTCCCGAGTAGCTGGGACTACAGGCGCCAGCCACCTCGCCTGGCTACTTTTTTTGTATTTTTTTTAGTAGAGACGGGGTTTCACCGTGTTAGCCAGGATGGTCTTGATCTCCCGACCTCGTGATCTGCCCGTCTCTCGGCCTCCCAAAGTGCTGGGATTACAGGCTTGAGCCACCGCGCCTGGCCTGTTTGTTTTTTTTTTGTTGGAGACTGAGTCTTACTCTGTCACCCAGGCTGGAGTGCAATGGCATGATCTCGGCTCACTGCAACCTCTGCCTCCCAGGTTCAAGTGATTCTCCTGCCTCAGCCTCCCAAGTAGCTGGGATTACAGGCACCTGCCACCACGCCTGGCTAACTTTTTTGTATTTTTAGTAGACAGTTTCACCAGGTTGGCCAGGCTAGTCTCGAACTCCTGACCTCAGGTGATCCGCCTGCCTTGGCCTCCCAAAGTGCTGGAATTACAGGCGTGAGCCACCGCACCCAGACATTTAAACTTTTTAAGCCTCAATTGCCTCATTTGTGAAATGAAGTTAAGAATACTCATTCAGCCGGGCGCGGTGGCTCACGCCTGTAATCCCAGCACTTTGGGAGGCCGAGGTGGGCGGATCACGAGGTCAGGAGATTGAGACCATTCTGGCTAACACGGTGAAACCCCGTCTCTACTAAAAATGCAAAAAATTAGCTGGGCGTGGCGGCGGGCGCCTGTAGTCCCAGCTACTTGGGAGGCTGAGGCAGGAGAATGGCGTGAACCCGGGTGGCGGAGCTTGCAGTGAGCCGAGATCGCGCCACTGCACTCCAGCCTGGGCACTGAGCGAGACTCCGTCTCAAAAAAAAAAGAAAAAAAAAAAAAAAAAAGAATACCCATTCCTGGAATTATAGTGAAAATGAAATTAGATCATGTATATAAATGCCCATTACTGATTCCAGTAGGAAAGCACTCGAAAAATAAATGGGGCTCTGACAATTGTATCTGAATTCTCGGAACATGGGTTATCTAGATAACTTTTTTTGACAGCTAATATATAGTCCTTTCCCAATCACTAACTGAAGGCCTTTTGAAACTCCAAATTAGAAACATCTGCTATCGAACTTCAAACTTTATGGGCACAAAGTGACTACAGACTAAGGTCAGAACTGAACTTATAAAAGCCACTATAAAAGGATTTTAGAAGTCATTAAAACAAATAATTAAATACAGAGCATGTCAGTGATGCTTTATATGTCTTAATTACTAATAAAGACCTCCTATACCATTAACTCCCATTTACTATTTCTTCCCAGCTCAAAACTCAGCAGAATCTCCTTTCCCCACATTTGCCAGGAGATGCTTACACATTTGCCATACTTAGACATAAATAAGATAGGAGGCATTCTTTTCTGGCTGGTCCTCCATTCAAACTGTCAGTATCTGTTTTTTATTAAATCCCTCAAACTGCTGACCTTACTCTCTGTGTCCCACTCACATCTCAAACATGCACAGTGCCTCGAATGGTGGACACAGAACAGCTTCTGCAGATCCTTTATTTATTCTCCTTCCTAGGCACACATTTCATCAGCCTGCCTATGCCCAGGATAAACCACGGGTCCCTCTTTGCTGAATCCCACCTCCATGCCCATGTGAAGGAGCTGTCAGCCCTCTCTGCTCCCAAGGCTCCCCAGCCAACACCTCTACTCTGACTTGGACATCTGCCTCCTCCTCTGGTCTATACTTCACCCACAGTTCCTGCCTTTCCTAACCAGTCCCAAGAGGAATGGCCTGCCATGCAGGTAGACAGGAATCAAAATTCCTGTAGTTGCCAAAAAGTCTACAGAAGTAAACATGCAAAAACTGGAAGTTTCCATACAAGAAATTATTGGTTGGAGAATGGTTACTGTGCTGTCTTCTCTGTTCCTAAGAGCCATGAAGTTGTAATCTCACCAAGGTTCCCTAAACCTGTTTGAGGAATACAACCTTTTAAAACATTTTCTACCCCAAGGGAATGTGGCAAGGCTAATATGGGTGGAAGGGCTTGAGGTGGAGCACAGGCCCTTGACAGGCAGCAGGCAGCTCTGTGCCCCATCACCTTCTGCCTCCCTGATCCAGGTCAGACTCACCCTCGACTCCATGAGCCGGTTCTTCTCTGCGTGAGCCTCTTTCAGCATCTTCTCCATCTCCTCGATCTTCCCCATGTCCAGACCACTCGCACTGGGGAGAGAAGGGGAAGAGGAGGTGCATCAGGGAGCTGAGGCGGTGGCTGAAGGAGGCTGTGGGCCCAGGCGTGGGGGGTACCTGGACATGTTGTCAGGGGAGCAGGCCGAGTTGCCCCCAGTGGAGATGCTGGTCTCCATGCTGTCAGAGCTCTCCAGACTCAGTGTATCGTAGGCGTGCTCACCCTCCTCCCCACGCTCCCGCCCCGCAGGCAGGTGGTGTAGGATAGAGTGGTGCATGAGAGTGGGGAAGCCCGAGGGGCCCGCTGGGAAGGGGGCTGCCCCGTGCAGGGCATCCCACTGGCACTGTGCCTCAGCTGCCGCTTTCTGCTTCAGCTCAGCCAGTCGCCGCCGTTGCTCTTCAATCACCTGTTGTCCTGCAGGAGAGACAGATGGGAGTCACAGTGGGCTCCCCACCCAGCTAAGGAGCAGGCCAGTGGCAGCACCACACACAGAAGGAGGGGCAAGCAGGGAGAGGTTAACACAGAGCAGCCCCCTCTCCCCGCAGCTTCCCTAAGGCCCCTGCAGCTCCAGGCCTGGCTGCTCTGCCAATGCTTCAGTCGCCTGCACAACCGGCCACAGATGCAGAGTCTGGCTTCAGTGCTCTTTCGCATCCTGAGTCCACATAGGACATCAAACCTACCCAAATAGTGCCCGGGCAGCATGACAGCCAGCTGGCTCCAGCTCACAACCAAGGCCTAAGTAGGTCTAGGCAGGATGCATGCACCCACCCTGCCTGCTGGAGAAGGAAGAAAGAAGAGATGGCGGAAACCCCATGAGCACCCAGGATGCCAATGCAGACCCCCCTGCGATGCAGAAGCAAAAGCAACAAACGCGGGAAAGAAGGCAGGGGAGACACGGTAGAGCACAGCTGAGGGCAGAAGAGAGGCCAGCTGGAGGGGTAAGGCCAGCAGACACCCCAACCCAGCTCAGCCTGGGACCCTGCCTGCAGGCAGTGGGGACCTGGGCAGGACACATCATGCTGATGCCAGGGCAGGGGCTGCCTGGCCAAAGCAATGCCCTCTGTGACCAACGTTCTACCTGCTGGGTCGTCGGTTGGGAGGGGCTCGGCGGGAAGCGACTCGACTGGCGTGGGGGACCCCGGGCAGAGGGTACGGTAGAGACACAGAGCGGGTAAGAGGAGAGAGAGGCACAGACATGGGCTTTCAAAACAACCAAATTGCACACAAGCAACAAGGACTCCTGGGTCCCCAGAGCCAATATCTCAGGCAACCATTTCTAGAAGTAATCAAATTCATCCCCTGCCTCCAGAGAGGGCAATGTCTAACCCGACTCAGGTCAACAAGCAGTTCCCTTATTGGCTAGGCTCTCTAGGAAAGATGTCACAGTCCCCTAGGCCCTTAGTCTCCGGCCCTGAAGGCTTTAGATAAATATCCAGGAAGCTCTTCTTTAGGTACCCACTCCTCTAAATCCTTTCTGCTCTGGCCTAGATCCCAATGAAAGGAAAAACATCCTGTGAAACGTATGAACATAGAGGAAGCATGGCAACTATCCAGGGTCCCCTCAGAAGAGCAGGTGGGCTGGCGGGGCAGTCACTCACCCTTCTGTTGCAGAGCTAGTTGGCGCTTGGTCTCGATGTCCTGCAGCGTGGCTGCCAGGTTGCGAGGAAGGCTGCCCGTGCCATTCTGGGTGAGTAGAGCGCTCTGCAGAGGAATGGAGAGTTTGGACCTGGGCTCAGAAGGCCCTCACCCCCATTCCCAAGGCTTTTATGGGTGGTCTTGGCCTCTCCCCAGCATGGCAGTCTCCATCCCCTGCCACATGTGCAGCCCCACCCACTGTCCTCAGACCTTTGGGGAGGGGCTACGCCCCAGGGTAGCCACGCTGAGCTGGGAGGAGGAGGAGGAAGAGCCAGAGGAGGAGGGGAGGGGGCCGCTGCGGGTCCGGGGAAGGGGGCTAGTGGCCTCGCCATCCATCTTGGAGCGGTAAACCTGGAAAGAAAAGATAGTGCCCAGTGACTTCTGGCTCCCCCATTGGCCACCTCCCCCATGTCACCTAGTCTGGCTGTGATCTGACGTATTACTCTGGCACTAGGCCTTAGGCCTTCTGGTTCTGACAACAAGCCTCCTGAGCCAGCCCAATGGCCAGATGCTATTGGCAGCTGCCAATTCTCCTTTCCATGCTGTTCCTCCCTGGGCCAATCCCTAGCCCAACCCTGGGTCTAAGAAAAGACCTGTAAACAGACCCATGCAAGGATTTAATGTCAGGCAGGGTTGTGCAGGAGACCAACTAGAAACTGGGTTCCCTCTGGTCCTAGCTCGGTCACACACCTCCCTACTCTGGGCCTTGGCTTCCTTCTCTGCAAAAGAAGGGGGTAGGACTAGACTAAATAATGGCCAAGCTCCCCTACAGCACTAGCATGTGGTAAATATGGCCCTTAGCGTCACAAACCCTGACTTGGCATAAGCTCTGCTACTTCTTAGCTGTGTGGCCTTGGAAAGATTACTTATCTTCTCCATGCTCCAGTGTTTCACCTATAAAATGAGTTAACTTCATCTACCTCAAAGGCCTATGGTGATGATTAAGAGAATCAAAACATGTTAAAGTCTCTAACCAGCTGGGTACACAGTGGAAGTCTTATATGATCAAACTCCTCCCCAAGGAAACATGAAATTTTAGCTGAGGTCACAGTCTTACAGATGCAGTGCCTTCACTCAACGGATGATCTTAAATGGTCAATGTCAGGCACTGCAGCAGGTCAGTGGAGGAAACCTAAGGAGAAGACTAGCCCAGCTCCCTTTCCCACCCCATGGTCAGTTGCTTGCTGCAGGTTCAGGTAGGCCCACGCCCTCCATGGCAACTCTGAGGAGGCTTGGGCTCTCACTTCAGAGTCTTTGCCCCTTGTTTTCTGCTTCCAAGTGTCACTGCTGGAGAAACCAGGAGAACAAGCAGAAAAACCAGGAGAACAGCAGTTCTCCCAGGACACACTAGTTCCAGTTGCCACAGGCCCAAGAGCCTGTCAGGCCCCCAGACTGGGTGAGAAGCTCTGGGTGTTGGGAGCTGCCAAGCATAGGCCAGACCCACAGCCTAGCTCAGCACAGGGCACTGAACAGATCTCAACCTGACCACAGCTCCAGAATCCCCTTCCACCAGACACTCAATCAGACAGTTTTAGACTATGGAGGCTGGCCCTCTGGTTGCCCAAATGCTAGGATAGCTGCCCAAGGAGTGACTTTCTCAGGGCCCAGAGGTGCCCTCATTGCCCTGACTGGGCTGACACCTCCACTCAAGGTGGTACGGTGTGGCTGATGGATTGGCAGGAGGTATCAGAGTGGACAGGTGCAAAGGCTGGGGAGGATGGGCAGTGAAGGAGGGGTTACCTGCAGCTGACGGGAAGCTTTGGCGGGCAGAGGCGGGGGAGAAGAGTGAGGGGAGGCTGCAGTGGGGCCAGTCCCCAGCCCGGCCATCAGCTCCTGGTACCACTGCTCTAAGTCTACAGCAGGGAGCAGCAGCTTCTCCATCTGGAGGTGGGAATGGGGAGGGGAAAAGGGGACAGGAGGGGAAGGATGGAGAGGAAAGGCCAGGAAATAAAGGGAAAGGAAAAGGCAGGAGAAGGGAGAAAGAAGAAAGAAGAGGAAGAAGGAGGGGAAAGGTTAAAGGAAGGCCATATCAGGGAAATGGACAGGAAGGTGAAGGAAGAAGGGGAGGAAGGAAGGGAGAAAGGAGAGCATCAAGAAAAAGAAGAGAAAAACAGTGAGACAACAGTTGCCCTGAATGTACTAAGGGCAAAGAGAAACAGTCAGGGTACAACTTCCAGACCACAGACATGTGCTACACCAGCCATGAAACCAGCCACCAGACAGAGCCTGCAGGCACTGGGCACTCCCCTTGGGCTGGCCCAGAGCCAGGAGGCCAGGTGAGCAGGAGCAAAACACACACGGAGCACACCAGTCGTGGGTGGGGGTAGCAAGAACTCACAGACCACCAACCTTGGGTGAAGGCGTGATGGAAGCAAACGAGGAGGAGGGCAGCATGGGAGGAAGGCAGGTGGTGGGAACCAGGTCCCGGGAGGCGGAGGCCCAGGGAGAAAGGCCTGGCACAGGGGCTGGGGGCATGGGCGAGGTGTCCCGCATCACCTTTAGCTGCTCAAGCATCACGTACTTGGGGCAAGGCCAGATGCAGGAGGGAATATAAGAGGTTAATGGAACTAGAATACATAAGATGGCCCTACCCACAGGGGAAGAGAGGGAAAGGACAGGAAGTACGGAGCCTGCAGCCTAGGAAAACCAGAGTCCTCTCAACTCGATGCCCTCATCCTAGAGCAGAAGGCCTGCCCCTTCCCAGGCCATAGGAGCTGAAGAAAGCTCCCAAGGCCCTAGGGAAGAAAAGAAACCACTCCCAACCTCCCCTTATACAGGCTGCCCTTCTCCCTCTCTGTCGAACACAGATCCTTCTGTCCCCCCAGCTCCACCCAGGCCCAAGGGGGAATCTAGGCCATCCATAAAGAGGTCCTTGGGCATTGGTGGGCACCCTCAGTGGCTGGTACCTCACTGTCAGGCAGGGGCTGGGCGAGCACACTGAGGGGGGTGGCAGAAGCATAGGGGTCCAAGCGGGAACACAGCTGGAAAACTTCTGCCAGGGTCACATATTCCTGGGGTGCCCAGTGGAAGGGGTAGGGGTGGGCAAAGAAAGGGGTTAACAGGGTTCAACAAGGTGCCCAACACCCCAAACTCCATGCCAGGCCACAGGGCCATCACTCCAGGTCAATACAAACTCCAAGGCAGGGGTAGGGTGCCTGCTATGCCCATAGATGGCTGCAAGGAGTGACAGAGACCAGAAAAGGGCAGCAGAACCAACAGTCTGAAGGCTCCTCCTGCCCCTCCACTCTTGGAGCCACCTTGGCATCCAGTCCTGCCCCAAGCAGACCCTGAAGGCCCATACCTGAATTCGCCCTGGGCTGGGGACAGGTAAAAAAGCCCACAGAAGGCCTTCTAAGAGTACACTGAGGATCAGAACCCAGCTCCCAGAGAACCCCCATCCCCAACAACCTGGCAGTCCCCAGTGGAGCACACACATGCAGCATTGGGCACCAGTCACACCATTCCCCAGGGTCCCCTCACACCCCATCAGCCCGGGCAGGAGCTAGAAACAGGTGGGGAAAGGTAGAGACATCACCAGGGCCTGAGCAAGATGGGCTGTGAGAAAGAGGCCTTAGCAAGGAACAGCTAAAAGCCTAGCAGAAAAATGGGCCTACTGCCCAAGGTGAGTCCTTGGAAAGATGCCAACACATTCAACTGTGGATTGGCAGAACAGGGACTGTCGTATTCATCACCTGCCCTTAGAAACTGAGCTTATCTGGGTGCTGGGAGCATGGTAGACTTCCACAATGCATGCTGAATCAAAGCACAGGATCATAAGCCTGCCCTACCCAAGGCCCACCCAGGCCTAGCTCTAGAACCAGGTTGTCCTCTGGGGTCATGGAAAAGAAAAATGAGCCAGAGGGTCCAGCATGTTGTGAGAACTGATGAATGGCAAGCAGAATATAGGCAAATTAATATGCAATTCAATGGGTTGCCCAGGCACTCTATGGAATGGCGGCATGGCACACTCACACACACTCTCCCAAACTCTGGCCAGCCAAGAAACTATCACCACATGCCCTTCACCTAAGCCCTGGGAGGAGCTGTAGGCAGGGGCTCAGCGGGCAGGCAGGCAGGCAGTGGGCAAAGCAGAGCACGCAGTTAGCTGTGATTACCTCTTGTGCTTTGGGGCAGAGAAGAGTGGAAGCAGGTGGGGTTAAAGAGACAGAGGAGGCCCCAGCCTGAGAAGACCCTGGGAAAAGGCCCAGAGCCTTAGTCCCCAGCCCCATCTCTGAGGACTCGGAGATGAGCAGCTCGGCCTACAGAAAGGGGACATGGTGAGGGGCTGCATCCCTCACACTTGGCCCAGTTCCCCACCCCAGGCCTAAATTGTTTGTGTAGTGAGGCAGGGAGGGAGGGAACGAAGTTGGTAAACCAGATATGTTCTATTTGGAACTCACACACCAGACATACAGACTTGGGAAGAACCACTTAAGGGGCCTCAATATCCTCTTCTGAGACAAACGCCTAACTCAGGACTGAAGCCCAGGAGCCCCAGGATCAGCACTCCTATATCCACATGCTCCCCTTCAAGGTGAGTCCATCCAGCCCAGCCCCTACTAAGCCTCTGAGCTGTCTACCCACCCAACCCAGGCCCCTGAGTCCCCCCACATATATTCAGCCACCAAAAACAGGGAAATCAGTGGGCTCCTGGGAACTCCAAAGGCAACTAAACAGAGGCAGCTGGTGGCCATGGAAGATCAAATCCCAGAGCTTGGGGCCATTCCTCCTCAAATCTCTCCCATTCAGGGAGATGCCCCCATACAACCTCAGCCACTGGGGTGAAAGTGCTGTGTGTTACTCAGAGCCTCCCAGGACACCCTCTGGGCCTGAACCTGGGGCTAACCCAATCATGATACCTCTTTGAGGGTCGATGTAGTCTTCGGGAAAGGCCTGCCCCCCGTGAGTGAGTGGTATCTCCTTTCCAGCACAGTCAGTTTCTCCTTCTCCTGCAAGCCCAGAATGGCAGAGAGTCAAAGAGGAGTGGGAGCCAGGAGATTGTGTGACAGGAGCCCTGTGCTCCACCCCAGCACGTTTGCACCCCAGCCCTTCTGCACTCCCCTCCCATTTACCCTACTCAAAATCCCCCAGCCCAACCTGAGGGACCCTACCTTTTGCAGCAGCTGTAAGGAGGCATTCTTGTCCCGGGCCAGGCGTTCTGACTCTTGCACGGCCTGAGCCCGGATCTGCCCAGCCTGACTGTCCAGGACGGCCAGGCGCTCCTAAAGGAGATGGGGTGGTTGATCAGGCCCTGGGGAGACAGGGCTGAGCTCAAGGTGAGAACTAGCTGGCTCTCCTGCCCAGAGACTCAAGGCTCAGGTGAAGGGGATCAACCAGCTCTTCTGCTTGGCCTCAACTCACCCTAAGAAAACACAGGCTGCCATGTGGGCTCCTTCCCTCAGGCCTTCCTCCCTCCCTAGACCAACGACCCCTGTGCCATTAGGCACACCACTCAGATCCTCTAACCTCCCTTCCCTTACCCCACAACCAATGGGTCCCAAAGCCTAGAGACACTCCATCTGCCTCATTCTCCCTGTCCCAACCCCACTTGCCACCACTCAAATCCAGGCCCTCTGCTTCCCTGGTCTGGACCTTCTCACTAGCCTCTGCTTCCACTCTCTCAACTTCCTGATTCACTCCACACTGTCACAAATGTCTTCCTAAGATGACTTTGAGGTTTGTTTGCTTATCTGAATTTTCTAATCTTTCTAAAAAGAAAAATTACTTTCTAAAAAGGAATATTACTTGAATAATTTTTAAAAAATCCACAAATAAGGTCAGATCATGCCTCTCCTCAAAATCTTTCAGTGGCTCCTCATTACACACAGAATAAAGCACAGACTCCTTACCAGGCATTCGGGGCTCCCAAACCCTTTGCAGCTCCCCTCCCTCCTACCGCCTCCATGTCCTCTCAGCTCAGTCACACTGTACACTCAGCTGTGTAGCTGTAAACTCTCAGGCCTTTCTTATGTCACTTCCTTAGGCCAGAAGAGCTGTCCCAATCTTCTCTACCTATCAAGAGCTTACTTATCATCTAAGATTAGACCAAATGCTACCTCCTCTCCAAAGCCTCCCTTGATTGCCACTCAATTTCTTTGCTCCTTCCTCTGTGCTCACATTCTTCTGTATCACCATCTGCCTCTATTATTGTTATTTGTGAATATATCTGTTACCACTTCCACCACCCTGCCCCAAACATAAGATCCACATTGTCTTTTCTGTCTTTATACCCTCAATAGGGCTTTTAGAACAGTACCTGGCTCAACAATCATGTGCTAAAAGGAAATGAAAAGATAATAAGGGGGAAGGATGAGGGATAGGAAAAATGGGCTGGGTTAATCCCAGGAGGGCTTCCTGAAGAAGGCAGCCTTAAACCACCACCCTTAGGAGCAAATCATGGGAAAGGAAGAGTTAAAGAAGGATGATGTCCTAAATCTGGGGTCAGTCCAAAAGAAGACCAAAGTAGGCTGGCTGGGTGTGGTGGCTCACGCCTGTCATCTTAGCACTTTGGGAGGCTGAGGAGGCTGGATCACCTGAGGTTAGGAGTTTGAGACCAGCCTGGCCAACATGGTGAAATCCCATCTCTACCAAAAATACAAAAATTAGCCAGGTGTGGTGGGGGGCACCTGTAATCCTGGCTACTTGAGAGGCTGAGGCAGGAGAATCGCTTGAGCCCGGGAGGTGGAGGTTGCAGTAAGCTGAGACCATACCATTGCACTCTGGCCTGGGTGACAACAGCGAGACTCTGTCTCAAAATCAACAACAACAACAAAGTAGGCTAGGCAGTAATCCTCACTGCAAGAGCCGCCATCTACTAAGAACCCATTAGGAGCCAGGAACTCTGCTAAATGTTTTGCATTTGTTATGTCATTTAATAAGCTCCCTTATGAGGCAGCTGCATTTATATCCATTTTATAGGTGAGAACACCAACATATTTAGAAGCTAAGATCTCTTAGCCAGCTAAGTGGTAGAGCAAGGACTAGAATCATCTATTGAACTCCCAGGCCAGTACTCTGAGCCACTCTGAATCAGAGTGGAAAGGGCAGGGGAGCACAGGGCACCAGGGTAGACAGAGCCTAGGGTGGGACACTAGGGTCTGAGAATGAAAGCTGGATAAGGTTCCTAAGGAGAAGCATGGGGAAGAATGTGATACCCCAGGTCCCAGGGGTTGAGCTCCGGTTTCCCAGGAGCCAGAGTGGGTGTGGGAAGAGGAATCCACTACTGCCAAGCCCTCCCAAACTTCCTGGAGCTTATACTCACCAGAATCCCAAAGGGATGAGATTAGCTGATCTACAGCTCCCTACCTCCAGGAAGAAGGAGGAAGAGGCTAGAGAAGTGCCCACCCCTAGCCTCAGTGCAGTACAGTAGAAGGAACATGGGATTTGGGCCAACAGGCCTGGGTTCCAATTCTGACTCTGAAGCTTATATTATGGGAGGCTTTGGGCAAAATGTGTAGCTTCTCCTACTCCTAGTTTCCTTGTCTATAAAATGGGGATAATAGCACTTCTCTTGTGATACCATCCTAAGGACAGCATGAGGTAATCCAAGGAAGGCTCCCAGCAAGGTGCCTGACACACACTCATGTGCTTAGGTGTGTCAATTTTCTTCCTTCCATTCATCAGTCAGTGCATTTGTAAGACAGCAGCTCAGGGAGAGAAGCATGGGATCTGGACTCAAGGAAAGTCCAGCAGCTCCCCACTTACCACCAACCCCAGGCTAGCCAGCAAATCTTCTAAGTCGCCAATTTTAGACACCCCTCCCCAATCTCACCATGCTCACTTCCTCCACACTAACTCCAGTCAGGCATAATGTACATGCATGTGTGCATGTGCCTGGCCACAAGCTTCAGCCATAATGGTGGAAGCTGCTTGAGCCATCCTCTCCAGTCCCTCTCTCACCTCTTCCCAACCCTTACTAACACATACCTCCTCCCAGCTTTACTCCCCACCCTCACACACAGGCACCTGCGCCACCATCCTGCGGTCTGGCTGAGATCAGGAACAGACAATCACAGTAGCTAGCGTGTCAGAGCCAACCAGGCCACAATACGCAATAACCCTTGTTTTACAGCTCGGCCAAGGCAGGACGGAGCCATGGCTGGAACCCAAATGAATGCTCTTTCTAGGGCCCCTAGCTGGCTCTAATATCCAGATCTCAAATCTTTCTGTGTGTCCCAGCACTTCCATCAGACAAGAGCTCTGCACGCACGGGGCAAACCTCCTCCTCCTTCATCTTTCACCTTCCTGACAGGCCAGTGCCAAGCTCTGAATGGGAGCAGAATCCACTTTCCACTGGAAGACCGAGGGGAGTCACAGCTTAATAATAATAGCTATTCTTCACCGAGTGCTTACTACAATCACATCTTATTCTGTCTTTACATCTTGTTTAATTCTCATAACAACCTGTTATAATTCTCATTTTACAGACAAGGAAACCCAGGCACAACAGGGGAAGTTAACTTTTGTGAAGTCACTGGGATTCAAACCCAGGTCACAGGCCTCCAACAGCACGCAGCAGGGAACGGGGTGGGGCACACCTTCCTCTTGGTGATGCTGCGGAGCAGCTCAGCCTTGCTCCGGAGCAGCCCCTGACCGGCCAGCTCACGCTCCTCCTCCACGCGGCTCTCCCGCTCCAACTGCTGGAACTCCAAGTCCTCAAAGAGCTTTGTCTCAGTCTCCAGGGCCTCTGCCTCCTTCAACGACAGTGACAAAGGGGGTTGGGTGGTGCTTGCAATGCCACTCTGCACCTGGAAGGCCAGGCCACAGGGGCATGCGTTGTATGGGGCTGGACCCGGGGAAATTGGGTAGGAAACCTGCCTTCACCCAGCTCCCGCTGTACTTGGCCTTGCCCTTTCGCGGGCATCATGGCCTGGAGCGCTGACCCCCCAACCTTCCCGGTTCCCTCCAAGCCACAGCACCGACCCTGGTGTCCGGCAGGTACTGCAGGGGCCAGGTGGTCCCGTCCCACCGCTCTCCTCTCTTCCTTCTGGGACGTGGCCCGCGGGGGCCAGGGGAGGGGGGGCGGTGGAACTGACCCTTCTCAGCTGCTCCTGTAACTGTTCCCGCACTGACTCGGGGCAGTTATCGAGCTGCGTCTGGAGCTCGGCGTAGAGCGCCTGGCGGGCCTCCAGGTGCCTCCGTCCCGCGGCCAGCTCCGCCCTCTCCTGGTCGGCGGGAGGGCAAGGGAGAGGGCGGGGCACAGGGGAGAAACAGAACACACACTCCTCAACTCCGGCCCGGCAGCGGCGGGAGGGGAGCGCGGGAGGGAGGCCAGGGCGGGACAGATTGGAGGTCGGCAATGGGGGTTGAGAGAAGAAAAAAGGCTGAAATCAAAGAGGAGAATAACCAGGTGAGGAGAAGAAAAGAGTAGAAAGGGAAAGTGAGGAGGGAAAGAGGTGAAGAGGCAGAGGGCCCGAGGCCAGGAGCTGAAGGGTAACACAGCAGTCAGAGGTGCAGGGGGTGGGGTAACACAGGCAGAGGTGTGGGGGCAGGGCACAGATTTTGGTCTCCTGGGGTCCCTTAAACTGAAATTGTTGGGTAGGTCCTGAGAAAAGGCCCTCTGTTTTCTCTCCAAACCAGTCAAGGCTGGTTCCGCATCACAGAATCGGAGCCTCCAGTTCTCATCCCTCCCCTTCTACCACAGCCCAGAGACCAAAATTTAACCCAGGGTAAAAAGTGATGGTGAAGGTTAAATCCAGGGTTGGGCGTGAATCAGGAGCTGAGGATGTTAAAGCAGTGTGGCAGAGGGGACCCCAGCCCAACACCCTTGGCCTCCCTCCCCTCCTGCCCAGGGTCAGGGTGGGGTGTTGGCCCTGCAGGCTGAACTTCAGGGATAAGGGTTGCAATTAGTTCGGGCCGTTGTCATGGTAGTAAGAGTCCCAGGAGTGGGTACAGAGGGGGTGGACTGTTCTGTCTGGGGTGAGATGACACCTCTGAGGGCGGGAAGGGGGATGAGGGGAGGGTTTGGTGAGTCACCCCTCAAAGGACAGGCAGAGGAGAAACTGTGATTACTGATTCCAAAGTCAGAGTGGAGCCATGGGCTGGGGGCAGGGGAGGGAAGCTGAGTGAACCCTCCACACCACTGCCATCACTACCACCATCACCACCACCACCGTCACTACCACAGCCTCAAATAACTTCTTTCTTTCCCACAGAGAAAGTGAAATCCAGGCCTCCAAAACACTCCAGGTCAGCGGGAAACGAGATTAGGCAGGTTCCTTCTGAAATGCTGAGCTTTATCCCTGGGAGTGAGGCCCTGTGCTGAACCCAGTCACTCCCACCCCTCTACCCAACTCATCTACCCATCCCCAGAGAGGAGGACCTGATCAGGCCAGTTGCTGAGGTTTAGGTGCTTCCTCAGCCTTGGACTCAGGCTGTAAAATACCCTGTGTTATAGGTGGCTCGGGGTGAGGGGAAGAGTAGGGGCTACCCATTACCAACCTCTGATGGGTATCTGAATTTAGGAAGCCCCAGGGGAAAGCTAGGAAGGGTAGCCACTGTGTTGGCAGAGAAGTCCTGTTCAAGCCCTCCAAGACCATGCCCACAACTGGGCCTCCTTGCTCCTTGGCTCCAGAAGGCAGGCAAGGGAATAGGTGGAAGACAGCCTGGTCTGCTGTACAGGAAGCTGCCAGGAAGCTTCCTTGAGTTATCTCATGCTGTCCTCAGACAGTAGCCTAAGACAGCAGCCTAGGCTTTCCAATGGGAAGAACTTCAGTCTGAGCAGCTCCACAGCCAAGCATTTCCCCCACCCTTATACCCCTCCTGCCAATGCCCCCTTGAGTAAAGTTGAGCTACCAGTCCTCCTGCCAATTCCTTTCATATCAAAACTCTGGGGTCCCACACCAAGAAAAGAAGGAGGCAGCATTAGAGGGGAGAGGCCAGGGGCACGGAGGCACCCATTGAGTTAGTGCAAAAGCGGGCATGGCTCAGCCCTACCTGGGTGGCACTGGCAGTTAGGGGCATGCGGAAAGCCCAGGTCAGTGATTAGAAGGGGCGTTAGTGTAGGCCTAGTTGGCAAGCATGAAGTTAATTTGGCACAGAATTTGGGAGTGTGGTTTTGGGGGCCAGAGCCAAAGCTCCAAAAAAACCAAAAAAAAACCAACGGGTCAAAGAATTTTTAAGATCCTCAAAATTGAGGGCAAGAGGAAGAAACTCAAAAAATCCAGAAGGAAAATTAAATTATTGGAAAAATACTGTCAGATCCAGAAATAGATGACCCCTCTCCACTTCAGAGCTTTTGGCACGGTGTTGGCCATCCGGGAGTGGCCCCTGCAGGCTGGCACGAAATCTGAAAGGGGCAGGGGCAGGCGCTAAGGTCACCTGGGACAGGAGGCTGCAGATCCTGAAGGCTCAAGGGAAGCAGAGGCCCGAGGGTCATCTCCCAAAGATCACAATGTAAGCACTTGTGGCATGCTTGGAGGGAGATGTTCTCCAGATGGTGGGACCCAAACTTGAATCACTCCCCAGTGTCAGTCCCTCGGGCTGTGCTCACTGCCCAAGAAGGGGCTTTGGCACTTCCTAGAAGGGCCTTAAAGGGCCTAGGATGGCAGGCACCCAGAGGTAGCACACAGACCCAAACAGAGAAGACCCCAGACAGCAGCCCAGCCCCTGGCAGTGCCCTCCAAGCTGGTACCTTCCACAGAGGAGGACAAGTCACCCTGTCCCTGGAAGGCCACAGAGACCACTTGTACTGCAGAATGGATGATGAGGTGAGGGGTGCAGGGCCCCAGAGAAGACGTTTCTCCTCTCCCAGGCCACTGGTACCCAGCACTAAGCCGGGCCAGGTGTGGGTTACCTTGTCCCTCTCCTTCTGGATGCCTGTCTCCAAGGCCACCAGCTTCTCCTGCAGTTGATCCACTGCCTTCTGCTCCTTCTGCAGCAGTGCCCGCTCTGCCTCCCTCTCTCCCTGCAGCAGTGCTCGCTCCATTTCGGCCTGGGGGCAGACACCAGGGTCCCCATCAAAGCAGATGACTGTGGCCCCTCTCTGGGGCCTTCAGTTGGCCTAGGGAAGAGTCTAGCTAGGGCCTTCATGGCTCACCTCTCGGGCTGACTCCTGCAGCTGCTGCTCTAGCTCCTTCACACGGACCTTGAGCTGCTCCACGCGCCCCAGCACCTGAGCCCGCTCCTCTTCCAGGGCTAGCACCTCTCCCTGGAGCTTGGTGCTAGGTGTGTCTTCATGCTGGAGGGGAGGGAAGCTATCAACTGAGGAAGCCTAGAGCCTTTTGGAGTCAGACCAAGAAAATGGATCACCTGTTCCTCCACGCACTTGCTGAGGAATAGCTGGACTGAGACAGGAGGCTAATTCCCTGCCCCCCCAACCCCTACCTTTGAGGGGAGCAATAAGGGCTCTGCTGAAGATAATAAAGATTTACCACTGAGTGCCAGGCCTGGGTGGAGCCCCATGGAAAGGCAGGTCATAAAGCATATTTATAGCTTGGGAAGCTCATCAACACCTCCCTTCTCTTCCTTGTCTCATTTCTGCACCTCTGCTCTCGAATCTCTTCCCAAACTTGATCCTTCTCCTCACTGGACCTTGGCATTCAATATACTAGCCTCTTCTGCCCCCAGCAGGTCCAACCTCAGCCTCTTTGTCTTGCCTACCCCTCCATCTCACCTCCTGCTGGGTGCTCTCAGTGCTGCTGCACTCCTCCTTGAGATTTTCCTCATCTGAGCGCTCCATACTCTCCCACAGGCGTTGGGTGGCAATTCCAGGCTCCTCGCTGCTCCGCCCAGAGGCCCCTGCAAGGCCTCGTGAGGGCCTCCGGCCTGCCAGTGCCAATGCTACGGTGGCCTCCCCAATGCTGGGGAGCTCCCCGGCCTCAGATCCCCCATCAGCCCGGCTGTATTCGGCACACAGGTTCAGGATGGTCTCCAGGCGCTGGCGTTCCTGGGGAGGATGGACAGAGCAGGACATGAAGGGGAGGAAGCTGAGCCCTGGTGGGGACAGCGCCAGGTTCAGTATCCTGTCAGGAGGGAGAGCAAGGTTACTGGTGGCTAGGTCATCAGTGTCAAGTCAGGAGATGCCTGACTCCAAGACCTGGGGGAGGCAGAGGGAAATAGGGTGCCCCAGAAGTGGGCAGGAAGAACCAGGCTGTTGTGCCACCTGTCCACATGGCACAACAGCCTGGTTCTTCCTGCCCACTTCTGGGGCAGCCCCTTCTGTCTTCCTGTTCCTTTCTTTTTTCAATCTACCCCAGGACAGGGCTTCCTCATGGACACAAAGGAACACACCAAACACATACGGAAACATACTGTTAAGTAGACTACAGACCACAATGAGACACAGATAAACTCGGGTGCTCGTCCTAACGCAGGTACACACAGAACTACAGACACGAGGACACACACTGACACACCAGCATTGATGCACAGGCACACCAGGACACAATATGTGCCCTGGACTTGCATTAATAAGCAGGTACAAAGACACCAGCCCTGACATGCACAAATGCACACTGATGCACACTCACAGATAAACACAGTCTAGCATACAGACAGGTGGGCACGTATGCAGACAGACAGGGCTGGAAAACAGACCCACAAGCCCACAGGGACCAGACACCCAACCACAGACACACATGGAGAAGAGGTAAACCAAGGACATGGCCCTCTGTCCCCACCTCAGCTCCAAGTTACCTTCAGGCAGCCCTTGGCTGTTTATCAGCAGGATGGGCTGCTACCAGTCCTTGAATGCCCAGGCCCATGAGTGAGTACTCCCATGGCCCTACCACTTCATCCACCCCTCTCCACACACACACCCACCCAGATACAGTCACCTCTCAGGGACCTAGGAAGTAAAGGAGGGATGATACAATCGCATTCCTGGTCTTTGTCGCCTTCTCCTGCAGGCCTATCTATAGGCCTGAAGCCTGGCTTGTGAGGCTCCCATGGCTCTCTAGGGTCCCTAGATCTCCTCAAGTGTCTCTCACCACTTACAGTTTGGCCATGAACCCAAACCGCAGGAAGTGGAGAGAAGGCTGGAGAGGCGTTCTCATACACTTACCCAGCTTCCCTCCTGTTGCTTGCCCAGTTCCATGGCAAAAAAAAAAAAAAAAAAGGAACAGAGCCTCGGCACCTGGGAGGCTGGGCCAGTGCCTCCGCCCCTGCCCCAGGACCCAGATAAGCAGCCTGGTTGCAGTGGGAGGGGCAGGGCGGGCAGCCTCCAAGACTTAAAGTGGCAGGTGAGGCAGGTCAGGACTAGTGGTAAGATGTGTGCTTATGTGTGGGAATAGGGTTGGGGAGACTGATGGAGTTGGGGGAGACTGTGCCTGCCACTCTGCCTGTGCCAGGCTTACTGCCCCTTCTCCAGGATGAGACCCCAGCTTAGAATGGCCATGCATTCCCATCTAGACCAATGCAAAAACAGTGAAGAGAAGATGCAGCAGGCCGGGCACGGTGGCTCAAGCCTGTAATCCCAGCACTTTGGGAGGCCGAGATGGGCGGATCACGAGGTCAGATCGAGACCATCCTGGCCAACACGGTGAAACCCCGTCTCTACTAAAAAAATACAAAAAGACTAGCCAGGCGTGGTGGCGGGCGCCTGTAGTCCCAGCTACTCAGGAGGCTGAGGCAGGAGAATGGCGTAAACCCGGGAGGCGGAGCTTGCAGTGAGCTGAGATCTGGCCACTGCACTCCAGCCTGGGTGACAGAGCAAGACTCCGTCTCAAAAAAAAAAAAAAAAAAAAAAAAAGAGAAGATGCAGCAAAGGAAAAGACGGAATCTGCCTCATCTCACCCCCATCCAACACAAACACACAATCCTATACCCTCATCCAAAACTGTCCCAACCTCTTCCAAAAGCATCTCCAGATGCTTCAGTTCTGGTTCTCATCAGTTCTGATTCTCCTCCTCAAACCAGTCCCAGGGTTCCTGCTCACCTCCCAAAGAACCCTGTTCTGCTTGCAAGGACAGAGGGCAGAATCCATTCTTCTGTACATGGGCTCGACTGTGTACACACCAGCCAGAGCCCCTTAAGCTCCCTGAGTTATCTGGGGAATCCTGGCCCCGACCCAGCTCAGATGCCATCTCCAGGACAGCTGCCTAGAGCCACACCCGGCCCCTGCACACACCCACACGCATGCACACGGACACACACAGTCACAATTACAGAGGCTGGCTAACGGTCAGGCCAGGGTTGCCTATCCTGCTCTGTCCTTCTTCCCTGCCACCCACACTCCTAGATGATACTGCCTGGGCCAGGGTGAGCAGCTCCCACCCACTTGTAGACGCCAAAGAGAAGCAAAAAAGGACAAGGTACTTTTCTAAAAAAAAGTCTTAGAGTCAGGAGACTTGGGTTCCAATTCCAGCTCTGCCAGAACTTGCTGTGTGACCTTGGACAAAGCCATTCCCCTCTCTGAGCTTCAGCCTACTCAACCTACTTCAACTTGCTTCTCAAACTGGGAGGTTCAAGGTCTTACCATACCTGTGGTATGTTTTCCTAGAGCTTCACTGTGCTTGAGTAAACAATGTGAAATTTAATTTATACATTAAAACAAATGCTATGTTGAATAAATGCAAAATTAGCACGAATTTAAAATAAAGCCTTAGAAATTTCAAAAGAATTTCTTCTTCAGGGCACCAGAACCATAAGATATTGATCACTAAAGTGTATCCTGGAGGTGGGGAACCTTGAGAAGCCCAAGCCCTGTTTGAGGGCCCCTCCCGCTCTGCCAGCTGGCCTGCTCGAGCCCTGGCAGAGACTCTGCCATGGACAGTGGCAAGCCTCCCTGGCACCTGCTCACCAGCCTCTCCATCTCCTGCTCCCGGAGCCGCTCTTGGCGCTGTCGCCGGTGGTACTCCAGGAGGTCGTCCTCATTGTCACTGATCTCTGTGATGCTATTTTTCCGCTCCCTTGTGACAGGCACCCGCAAGTCCCCGCTGGAGAGCTTCCTCTGGACACAGGGACTTTGGCAGGGTGAAGCCCCAGTAAGAGAGCCCAGACTGTAGGCTGGGCTCAGCCTGCCACTGAAGCTGCCCTTGCGGGGTGCCAGAGACTCACCCAGTGTGGGTGAGGGGCTCCGTGTCCTACGGCCCCGTGCCCCCAGCGTCAGGGAGAAGTCCTCTGGTGAAGCCCCATGGGCTGCCCAGCGCCGGGGCCGAGGACTCTCTGCCACTTCCCTGCTTAGCTTGGGATCTGGGGTGGTCCGGGTGGGCAGTGGGGAGAGGGCTCGCCGGGACAGAGATGGACTTAAGGGGGGTAGTTCTCGCATACTGTCCAGGCCCCGCCGGCCCAGGCGGGGACTCTCAGGAGGCTGCAGGGTACGGGTGGCTAACCCATCTGAAAATGTTCGGCCCACCAGTTGGCGTGAGGGGCTAGTTGTTAGCACCCGCTCACTGCCTGGAGGCTCACGGAAAGGGCTGGGAGGGCGGTCCTGGAGTGTGCCAATCTTGTTTCGGGGAGCAGGGACTGGAGGCTGGAACTTAGGGCTGCCAGGAATGCTGGTGGGTTGACTGAGAGCACCAGAAGCTGGGTATTCACTCAGGCTGATGGCCACCACAGGCAGCTGCCCACCCAGCCGGGGGCTCTCAGTGGCTCTCCGGGCCTCCGCCAACACAGTAGCTGCAGGGCTGTCTGTTAGCAGACCCCGGAGGCCAGGGCTGGGAGGCCTCTCATGGCCCCCTTTCCTGCTCAGCCGAGGACTCTCAGAGCGAGCACCACTTGGGCGGGACTGTGGGGGCTGCAGGGCCAGATGGTAGCTGGAGGAACGGGCAGGTACCAGTGGGGGCACAGAAGGTCCTGGCTCTTGCCCACTGGGTGAGTGACTGGCACAGCTTCCACTGCTGGCTGGTGAAGAGAGTGGAGAGAAGGCTGGAGAGGTGTTCTCATAGCTGGAGCCCACAGACATGGCACCAGGGCTGGTTGGGGGAGACAGCAGGTAGCGCCCACCATTAGCCATCGGCGACAGTGGAGAGGTTGTGGCAGGCTTCTTGCCAGCAGCTCCAGGCTCCTCTAGCACCAGTGAGTCCATGATCTCTTGCAGGTCCTTCTCAATAGAGCTCACCAGGGAACTGTGGCTGGCACAGGCCGAGGGTCCCCGTGTTGCAGGCTGTGGGGTGTGGTTCCCATTTACCAGACTTTCTGATTCTGCTGGAGGGAAATGCAAAGGTCTTTGACTTTGGGGAGCTGCATATGCATAAGAGCCAGAGCACTAGCCTACTTCCTCCTAGCACAGTGAGACTAACAGAGCTCTGGAGAAGAAGCCAGGAGATCTGGTTCTGGTACCACCTAGCTCTGCCACTGACCTGCTATGCAACCTTAGCCAAGTCACTTGTCTTCAGTTTCTCCTTCTGTAAAGGAAGGGAATTGGCAGGGCCTTCCTGCCTGTGACTTAAAACAGTTAATAGTGATAGGCACTCTAAGCCTATTGTTGTCAATTCACCCCAAGACTAGACTCCTCCAATCTATATCCTATATCCCTCCTCAAGAAGGGCAGGTAAGCCAGGCACAGTGGCTCACACCTGTAATCCCAACACTTGGGGAGGCCGAGGTGGGCAGATCACTTGAGGACAGGAGTTCAAGATCAGCCTGGCCAACATGGTGAAACCCCACCGCTACTAAAAATACAAAAAATTAGCTGGGTATGGTAGCACACGTCTGTAATTCCAACTACTCAGGAGGCTGAGGTACGAGAATCACTTGAACCCAGGAGGTTGCATTGAGCTGAGATCACTCCTGCCTCCTGGGTGACACAGCAAACTGTCTCAAAAAAAAAAAAAAAAAAAAAAAAGAGAAGAGGCCAGGCATGGTGGCTCACCTGTAATCCCAGCACTTTGTGAGGCTGAAGTGGATGTATCACCTGAGGTCAGGAGTTCGAGACCAGCCTTGCCAATATGGTGAAACCCCATCTCTACTAAAAATAAAAAATTAGCCAGGTGTGGTGAAACGCACCTGTAGTCTCAGCTACTTGGGAGGCTGAGGCAGGAGAATCACTTGAACCCAGGAGGTGGAGGTTGCAGTGAGCCGAGATCGCGTCACTGCACTCTAGCCTCGGCGACAGAGTGAGGCTCCATCTCAAAACAAAAAAAAAAGAAAAGGCTGGGCGCGGTGGCTCAAGCCTGTAATCCCAGCACTTTGGGAGGCCGAGATGGGCGGATCACGAGGTCAGGAGATCGAGACCATCCTGGCTAACACGGTGAAACGCCGTCTCTACTAAAACATACAAAAAACTAGCCGGGCGAGGTGGCGGGCGCCTGTAGTCCCAGCTACGCGGGAGGCTGAGGCAGGAGAATGGCGTGAACCTGGGAGGCAGAGCTTGCAGTGAGCTGAGATCCGGCCACTGCACTCTAGCCTGGGTGACAAAGCGAGACTCCGTCTCAAAAAAAAAAAAAAAAAAAAAAAAGAAAAAAGAAGGGCATTATAAAAAGAAGATGGGCACCTGCTGCAGAGCTGGCCAGAAGTTCCAGGGGCTCCTAGTCTAATAGTACGTCAGGGCCTCCCACCATAGGAACCAGAGGCCCAGGATTAAAAAAAAAAAAAGAAAAAGAAAAAGAAAAAGCCTCCAAGGCTGGGCGAAGGGTGTGTCTTCATCCAATCAGAGGTAGGGGAGGGAGCTGGTGCTAATGGCTGGTTCCTGGAAGCCAGGCTGCCAGCAAGGAGGTGAAGCTCAGTGCCTCCAATTATCCCATTAAGCCATGCCAGCAAGAGCCTGCTTTTGCCATGCCTCAGCCCTAGTCAACCATACAGGAGTCCCTGGAACCACTGCCCCAAACAGCTAAGGGAGTGACATGACAAGGCTGGGGTGAGGGCAGGGTAAAATTAACTAGGGAGTAGACTGGGAAACCAGGCTTCTGAGCCCCCAGAGGACTGGAAAAGATTGAGGGTGGGGAGAAGAGAAGAGAAAGACTTTGCAAGACTGAGTCTGGGTCCAAAATTATGGGGACTGTGTGGGATATAGTCAGAGGGGTTGCCATGGATACTGGTAATCCCAGTGACCACTCACCTTTCTTCAGGTCCCCAGGCTATCCACTTAGGCTGCTGATACCACCCCCCTAGGTGTACCTGACATCCATGTCCATCTGCCCCAGCATCTGTCACCCCATAGCCATCTAAATGCCAGCGCAAAGTCTGAGATGGTAGACCCAATAATAGCCTCCTGGTCTGCACCCCATCCCCTATGCAGCTGGGCTGAGGGGGCCTGTGTTGGTTCCCCAGAACAATCACCAATTCTTTTCTGGGGATCAATAATTCACACACAAAATACAGCTGCTCCACTGAGTCATCAGCGGGCAGGGCATAGAGTGAGGGTTGGGCGAGGCCCAAGGACATGATCCCCACCACAGCTTACAGGGAGTTCAACCTAATGCTTCCTTCTGCCCCTCAGGACACCCTAGAGGGTGAGGCTCCCTGTGGTGACACAAGTGGGCCAGAGTTCCAGACACTGAGTGGCAACCTCCAGGGCAGTGGGGTACAAGCTGGCAGAGCCCGCCATCCCTTAAGACACATAATTTCCCAGTTTTACCTAAGCAGCACTGCCTTGGTTAGCTCTCGATGGTCCCACTGCCTGGCATTCTCCACCAGCCCATGGCCGGTGGCAGTGAGCCCAGACCTTAGGTATTGTCTTGCCCTAACACTCCAAGTGTGGCTGAAATGAGCAAGGAGGACTGCTGAAGGAACACCACCAACCCAGCCCCCTGCGCCCCCCCCACTCTGGTACCTACCAGGAACAGGGCTGTAGGGGGGCCCAGGAGCTCGGCCCCCTGCTGGAATCATGCTTTTCATCCACTTGGCTTCAGCCGGGTGGTTAAAGCGAAGGAAGGTGGACTGACCCAGGCACAACATGCAGCCTGCAGAGAAAGCAAACACTTGAATACCGGGTGTGGTGGCTCACACCTGTAATCCCAACACTTTCAGAGGCAGAGGCAAGTGGATCACCTGAGGTCAGGAGTTCGAGACCAGCCTGGCCAATGTGGTGAAATCCCATCTCTACTAAAGATACAAAAAATACAAAAATTAGCCAGGTGTGGTGGTGGGTGCCTGTAGTCTCAGCTACTCAGGAGGCTGAGGCCAGAGAATTGCTTGAACCCAGGAGGCAGAGGCTGCAGTGAGCCGAGATCATGCCACTGCACTCCAGCCTGGGTGACAAGAGCAAAACTCCGTCACACACAGACACACACACACACACAAAAATGTTCAGCGAACACCGACACCCCTGTCCCCCAACCCCAACCTGTATGCATGATCCATCTATCTGCCCCTTGGGGAGAAGGGTAGAAGAGTCAGTCTGAGAGGCAGCAACTTCCAGGGTCACACAAAAAAGCTCTGAGATAGGGAACAAGGGGAGAAACCATAGACCAGTCCGATGACCTGGGGGAGTCCTGAATTTGCTCCCACTCTTTATTGTTTTGTGACCTTAGGAGAGCTGTGTGCTGCAAGTCTAGGGAGCGATCACCACCTTTCTTTCTGACTAAGCACCTTCTGCATGCTCCCTGGTCTCCCCTGGCATCAGGCCAAGACTAGGCCACTGGGCCCGGCCTCAGCCAAGCACATTCCCGGGCAGTAGACACAAGCCCAGTCCTGCCCAGGAAGTGTGAGCACCTGGAGGGGGAGGGCATGTGGGAGCTGGAAAATGTAGCCAGGGGCACCAGGAGTGTGCACAGTGGCAGGTGTGCCCACAGGCATCTAAGTGTAGCTGGCAGAACTCCACCTCCCAGCCACACCAGGTGCTGTCGGGCTCCCGCAGAAGATACTATATTGGGAGAAGCCAGAGCCCTGTTGCTTTCTACCACCAATCCTTCCAATTTGTCCACACCCCTGGCCCCCGGTCTCAGCCTCCTGTCTACCCAATCTGGTGCCACTTGGCACCCCAAGCTTCACGTCAGTCTAAGACTGGCAGAGGAGTCTACATTCCTGGATGCTGAGACAGTTCAGCTCAGGCAGGCCACAAGGGCAAGGGGCATCCCAGGCCACGTGGGTACCTTGGCAGGTCCCTAACTAAGAAGCTCAGGAGCCTGTTCCTGGGATCCTGGGCATTGCTTGGGTTGGGGGTTTAGTAGGCTGAGAAGCCCATGGCAGATAACCATAGTGGATAAAGCCACTCACTATCCTGGCATACACAAAGGCCCTACCAGGTAGTTAGACACCAACAATTCTAAAGGATAGAGAGGGAGCCTTCCCTGCCAAGTCACCAGTCAGAGAAGAGGATCCCACAGTATTCATAACTGGAATAAATGATAGCCAACCACACTGTCCACATAATTACAACCACAGCTGTTTCAGAAAGAGCCCTGTCAAGCCCCTCCCCCTCCTTTTAGCCATTTAACAAGCTTATTAGTGATGAGTTCACAGGGTCTAGACAGACCCACTCAACCCAGGGTCATGGGTGGTGGGGATCAAGAGCCTGACCACAGAATCCAGGCCGGGAAGGAGGTGGGGAGTCTGAGTGGATTCCAGTCCAGCAGTGCCAGGCCCACCCAAGTAGGATGTAGGCATCTAGGGATCCTTCGGTTGGGCCCCTATAGCTGTGTGTTTTCTGCCCCCTCCTCAGCCCTTCACCCTCCCCCACATAAGGGGGTGTGGCCGTGCTGCCTCTGGGCTATAAATAGTGATGCCAGGCACCAGAGCTGGATCCGTATTAATAGAGCAGGCAGGAGGGCAGCAGGACTGAGAGCAACCCAGCTCCTGCCCAAATTAACTTTCTATTTGCATGCAGAAGCTTCAGGCATTGCCCCAGTGCTGGCCCCTACAGCCCCTAGGGGTCTGGCCGGCCTGTTTCTGGGAAGAAGCCTCCTCTCTGCCCACTCCCACCCCACACCCCCAAAGGCCAGCCCTTTCAGGGAGCCCAGGAACCCCTGCCCATCCTGCCAAAGTCACGGTCAGTGTCCCCCATGCCCAGAGGGGATCAAGGTCCAGCTGTGTGCAGGTGGGTGGAGGAGCTGCACATCTGGAGGGGAAAAACTAGGCGAAGGAGAGGGTGAATCCTATCTGTGAGAGATGCAGAGGAGAAACACCAACACAAACAGGCTCACACTCATACACACTCATAGTAACACAACAGACTCATGGGCGTACATGCTCACACACTCTCAGAGCTACTGTCACTGCCCTCCTGGTCACACAAATAGAGTGGACTGGCCAAAGGGAGACCAAGTGAAGGGAATATGGGAGGAAGGGCCTTGGTCCTTCCTATCAGAGACCCTCCTTGGCCATAAGGTAGACTCCCCTCATTCTGACCAAGACCCTTTAACCTCATCTGAGGGAGGTGAGTCCTAAGGAGGGGACTGCCGGAGCGCTGGGGAAGATAAGGTCTACCGACTGAGAAGTGCCCCCAAGCCCAGAATCCCCATTTAGAAATGTTCAGGGAACACACACAATCGAGTCTCTCCGCCTCAAGCTCCCAAAGAAGGTCAGAGGACCCCATGCCCCTCCTCCCGCCCACCCTCCTCAAGACGCCCCTCCCAGCCCGAGCTTCTCCAAGCTTGGCGGCTTGGGGTCTGTGGCTGGCCCGGGGCTGAGGACTCACCGCCGAAACCGGACCTCCAGACCGCTCGCCCCCGCTAGCTCGGGCCCGCCCGGGGCCTTTGAGGGGGCGGGCCGACCTCCTGAGCCGCCGGCTCCAGGCTCGGAGCGAGCAGCGAGGCAGCGAGCAGCCGCCAATGCCCGGGGAGGGGCGGGCCGGCCACCAGCGGCGGGGGAAGGGAGCCAGGGAGGGAGGGACAAAGGAGAGGAGGAGGGGAAGAGGAAGTGATGGAGGAGACGAGTGGAGAGCTGGATGGAGAGGGCGGGGCGGGAGGATGCAGAAAGGCAGCCGGCTTGGGATCCTGGACCCGGGGCAGGAAGAAAAGTGGGCGGGAAGGAAAGGTTCAAGGGAGGTGACTGAGTGAAGGAAAGGTGAGAGGTAAGTACAGAGGCCAGAGAGTGAAGAGCCAGGAGCCAGGAGTGAGGCCAAGCAAAAGACAGGGTCTCATTCCCAGCCCCCTGTGGTAAGAGGGCAGCGGTAGCCGGGCTGGCCGGCTCTAACTGGCTGTAGTACCTTGGGCCAGTCACACCCTCTGGCCTTGGCTTCCTTATCTACCGAAAGTCAGCTCTGACATTCCATGTCCATATCTGAGGGAGAGAAGGAGAGGAAAGCAGGGGCTCTACAGGTCCAGCTAGGTCACTAGGTCCTGCTCTGGCCCTTAGGCTGTCACTGTAACAAGGTCACCCTGGGCTAGGAGTTCAGGCCAAAGCAGTGCTCTGTACAATGCAAGCACTCAGCCCACCTCCTGTCTCCACCCTAAACACCTCCTCTTCCGGCCCCACTCCCGGTAGCCCAACCCATGACCCAGAGTGGACCAAGGCACTGCCCTTTCCAGCCAGCCAACTTCCTGGGCCCTTGGAAGCCAGCCCGCACCCCAGCCACAGCCTCCAGTTGTGCTAGACCCAGCAAAGAGCCCTCCGACCCCAATAAGGTACCCATCCTACTTGGGAAACAGATATCTGGAGCCCCCAAAGTCAGGCTGAGATTCTGAGTCAGGCAGGTGTTTTGTTTTGTTTTGTTCTGTTTTTTTGAGACGGAGTTTTGTTCTTGTTGCCCAGGCTGGAGTGCAATGGCGCAATCTCGGCTCACTGCAACCTCCACCTCCCGGGTTCCAGCGATTTCTCCTGCCTCAGCCTCCCATAGCTGGGACTACAGGCATGCGCCACCACACCCAGCAAATTTTGTATTTTTAGTAGAGATGGGGTTTCTCCATGTTGGTCAGGCTGGTCTCGAACTCCCGATCTCAGATGATCCGCCCGCCTCAGCCTCCCAAAGTGTTGGGATTACAGGCATGAGCCACCGCACCCAGCCCAGGCAGGTATTAATACCTACCATCCAGCCAGGTCCCCCAGTTCCTCTTGTTCCAGGGACCTGGCCCCTGCACACCAGAGCCTTACGGGACACAATGTTGTATGCTCTCAGCAGGCAGCTCACACAGCCTGACACAGTGTCTCTCAGATACACACCAACACTTGCTCAGTCACGCTGACACTACTTCATCTCTGCATGCTCTGAGTCACACAGACACCCTCATTAAACACACTGTCTGTCTCTCACACACCTTTATTCTCATGCACACATCCCCCAGACAACTCCTTTTAGTTACACACTCACCCAGGCATAGCTTTCCTTTCACTCAGTCCCTGGAGAAACTCTGAAATAAAATCAACCTCTTAGATGAATAATCAGGCAAGTTTTCCATTCTTGCTGAACAGCCCACTAGCTCACTCACCCATGCTGCCGACTATGTGCATACACATGCACACGTGTGCACACGTATCTTATTCCCTTCTGAGGAAAAAGGAAGAACCATATAGGGTCAAATGCAAAATGAAGGGAGGCTTAAAAAAAAATCTCAGGAAGAGTGATTCATCGGTCTGGAAACTGTGATGGCCAGCTGGATAGACCTAGGCAGACACAGAGGATGCCCGCCAATGAGAAATAGGGCAGGAGGCAGACACAAAGAAGTGGGAAGCTGGGAGCCTTCGCTCTGCCCTCCTTCCTTTGAGCTTTATTAGTCAAGATTGTTATCAGTCTCATAACAGAAAAAGGTTGAAGGCTTCACTCCCAATTTACAGATGGAATAACTGGGTGGGAAAAAAAGAGGTTCAATATCCTGGATCCCAGAGAGAGGCAGCTGGATAACCCAGAGATCCGGCTCCCCAGTCACACTCCTCTGCCGGCCCCTACATAAGCCCCTACCCACCAATGAGAGGCTTAGGGAATGAAGGAGACTGGAGACCAGTGCTCGGAGGAAATGCTAGGAGTAGATGGGGACCTACTGTCTAGACAGCCTGGGCCCTGAGCTGGTGGCTTTCTGGGTCCTCCCCTGCTTGGTTCCCTCCCAGATCTTTCATGTGGTCTGGCGCTGTGGTCTCAGGGTGGGGCAGCCTAGACCCAGATTGAGATTCCTCCTCATTCCCTTGGTCCTATTCCGAGCTCCACCCCTTGCTCTGTAGAGAAGAGGGCAATGTGGGATGTGCCAGGATGCCTGGGTACAGGGGGTGGAATCAGGACCTTCCTGGCTCCCTCACTTCATGCTCCTATGTTCACAGCTCTGTGCTAAAGGTTGGCATCTGTTTTCTGCCCGCCTCCCCCTTTCCCTGGCCCAAGCATATTCCTGCTGGAAGAGCCTGTCACTGCCATCTCTGCTTGTCATGAAGTGTGTCTCTCCAAGTTGCCTATGGCTGGGCACAGTGCCCAGAATGATGCATCTAAGGCCAAAGTAGGCTCCTTGTTATTCCCAGGGTAGCCCTTGTTTTTCAAAGAGGAGGGTCGCCTCTACAAGGCCAGATTAGGGGAACAAGGAAGGGAAAATGATCCTCTTGTATATATGCCAACAGATAGGCATATGACCAGTGAGGTCTCATATACACATAGGAGTACATACACAGACATTTTGGTACCATCAGTCCTGAGTTCACCCCTACCGCCCACTTGAACACACTGATCCATAAATACAAAGAAAGACACAAACACAGAGATTCGTAAGCCCAGAGTCACAAACACATCCGGAGCTACATAAACACACTCCAGTTACACAGACACACAGAGATAGCACATGCACCCCCGAACCACCCAGTTTCCAGGGAAACACTCCCAAGAATGTCCGGAGTGGGGCCAGGCAGGGCTGGGCTTGGTGCCTTGCTCCAGAGATGAGACAAGGAAACCCTCAGCTCCTGGAGCCCAGGGGAGGGGGAGGACTGGGGAGAAGAACACCCATTCCTTTGTGCCTCTGCCTACCCCTCCATAGGCTGCCAAGCTTTGGAGACAGGCAAGCCCAGACAAGAAGGCTATGGGGGATGGGGAGAGAAAATGGGAAGGGGTTTAGGGTCAGAAGAGAGTGGGAGGGTACATACTTGGCTGGGTAGGCTTCTGGCTGGAGAAGAGTCGGGAGGGGTCACTGGGGCCACAGGAAATGCCTCAGAATTCCATCTTGGCCCCAGGCTCTCCCTCTTCTCAGGGAGCTAAATGATGCACCGGAAAGAATGAACAACACAAGCATACCCTGCTCGCAACATGCAACATGCAGGGGAAACAACGTTCTTACCGAGGAATGTGATGGGTTTGGGGCAGGGGTAGTAAGTGCTGAGCCTTCTTTGAATTTTGTCCTGCCTCTCCTTGCTGCTCTACTGTCTCATCTCCATGCTCCCAAATCTTAGAGAAGATGCTGTCTCTGAGACTGAACAGAACTGTTAGGAACCTGCTGCCATCATAGCCAAGCTCCAATTTTGGGGGATTCCTTCTCTCATCCAAAGTCAGAGACCGTGAAGTCCTGGAGAAGGCAAGGGCCTGCATGCTGCTACTGGTGGACCTGCCTCCCTGAAGTCAATTTTTGCATGCCCTGCCCCCTACCCGAGGGCAGGAAGAAAAGACTGGGGTTGAAAAAAAAAAAAAAAAATTAGCCGGGTGTGGTGGCAGATGCCTAATCCCAGCTACTTGGGAGGCTGAGGCAGGAGAATCACTTGAGCCTAGGAGGTGGAGGTTGTAGTTAGCCGAGATCGTGCCACTGAACTCCAGCCTGGGCAACAGTGCGAGACTCCGTATCAAAAAAAAAAAAAAAAGATGGGGGAAAGGTCAGGTCTCCTGAATCAGCTGTGAAGGAAGTGACATTGAACGGCCTTAAGGAGGATGAAGAGAGAAGGAGACAGTGGAGTGAGTAGGATGGCCACTTCCAAGGGGCTTCTAGGCAGTAAGAGCCCCCAGAAAACAATGGCCATCAGAACCTGCTCAGAGCCAGGCTTAACCCAAAGTTCCTGTCCTCCTGTTAGCCTTTAACCTCACCTCTAACCTCCACCCAAATCTGTTTTTCTCATTCTCCTAATCTGACAACTCACTGTATGAACTGATGCCCAGAACCCTGTTTCCAGGGTGAGCACACCTGGTCTGTCGAAGTGCCACCTGGGCCAACCGCTTACCTGCCTGCTAACCATAGTAATCAGGGGCCTAGATTTTATTTATTTATTTATTTATTTATTGAGACGGAGTCTTGCTCTGTTGCCCAGGCTGGGGTGCAGTGGCGCCATCTCATCTCACTACAACCTCTACCTCCCAGGTTCAAGCAATTCTCCAATCTCAGCTTCCCGAGTAGCTAGGACTATAGGTGCGCGCCACCACACGTGTCTAATTTTTGTATTTTGGGTAGAGACAGGGTTTCACCATGTTGGCCAGGCTTATCTTGAACTCCTGTCCTCAAGTGATCCACCCGCCTTGGCCTCCCAAATTGCTGGGATTACAGGCGTGAGCCACCATGCCCAGCCAGGGGCCTAGTTTTTAGAGCCACCTCACACAACAGAATGGCCTATTGCTTTGGGTTATATTCGTGACCCAAAAGCTACTGTCAGCAGTCTCATAACAGGAGCAGGCATGTCCTCAGATTTCACCCTTGCCCCATCCCCATCAGGAAGTATTGTCCTCCTCTTCAGCTTCTCAAAACAACTTCCTCTTGGCATCATGGAACAATGCCATTGATACCCTCTCACTGCTGCTCCAATTGCTCTTCCCCAACAACCACTAACAATCCCATCATGCCCCAGGCCCTCTGATGGCGGGAATCAGAACCTCTTCTCTCCCTATAGTATGTGGAGGCAGGTTGGGGGTGACCAGAGAAGAAAAGCAGGTTGAAAACATGTCTGGATGCTGAGACGGTTTAGTATGTTGTTTAGGCACATCCAGATGCACCTGAGTACTCCATTCCCAGTATGGGCACTCAGGCAGTTGCCATGGCAACCACTACAGCCAGTCTCCCCTGTGCCTAACACATACAAGCCTTTAAACAGAGGCCCCCTCCATCTGGAGGTGTCCAGCCTTACCCTGAGTGAGCCGGGTAGGCTGCCGGACAGGGAGACCATCAATAGTGCAGGCATTGCCACAGGGGTAGAGGGTGAGGGTGCCCCGCAGGTTCTCGATGTAGCAGTGCTCTGGAGCCAGGCCTGGGCCCTGTAGTGAGATGTCTCTGGCTGCAGAGCCAATCACCGTCCTCCCTGGAGACAAGAGGCAAACTGAATCAGAAGGGTTGTCCAGGCTGAGGAGGCAGTGACAGGGCAAGGAGGGCCACAGTGGAAACATATTCCACCTCCTACTCCAGGGAGAATCTCTGCCCACCACTGGCCACCCCTACTGGGCCCCTGAGCCTGGTCTATACAGTAAGTGATAGAAGCTCTTCTCAGAGAAAACTCTGCCTGAGAATGGGAGGCCCAGAGATGGGAAGACCCAGACTCCACAGATGGAGAAGGAAGATTGCTTTTCTGCAGATCCTCCCTTATTCCCCCAACTGCCTCTCCCTATTGTCCTTTTTCTTTTTCCCCTTCAGCCTACTCCTCCTTTCTTCTAAATCTCCCTTTCTCTCCTTCTTCTCTCCCCCACTTCTGCTACCTGCAACACTTCATCTCCCTCGCTAACCTCTCTGTTCAGTGCAACCTCTCTCCAGTGCAGGCTCTCCCCTAACTGCAGCAAGAACAGCCCCTCCCACTGACAGAGCCCCTGGGACTGGTATTTGGAGAATGTGGAGAATGTAGTATCACCCAGGCAACAAGTGCAGCCAGGAGAGGAGAGAGGGCGGGCAGAAGCTGAAAGGTGAAGGGGGCCGTGCCAGGGCCTTATCTTGGGAGATCTTGCCCCCAACTCCCATCTCTCCATTCTCTACCTACGGTATAGCCTCCTGTGCAAGCCAATGCCCTGGAGTGGGGCCCTTTTTCTTCTTGGCCACATTGGTTTTTAAGAGCAATGTGTTCTCCTGTTTCTCTCAGTGCTCTCTTCATGGTTTCTTTTCTTCTTCTTCTTTTTTTTTTTTTGTGTGATGGAGTCTCGCTCTGTTGCCCAGGCTGGAGTGCAATGGCACGATCTCGGCTCACTGCAACCTCCGTCTCCTGGCTTCAAGTGATTCTTCTGCCTCAGCCTGCTAAGTAGCTGGGACTACAGGCCCGTGCCACCACCAGCTAATTTTTGTATTTTTAGTGGAGACGGGATTTCACCATATTGGCCAGGCTGGTCTAGAACTCCTGACCTCGTGATCCGCCCACCTCAGCCTCCCAAAGTGCTGGGATAACAGGCGTGAGCCACCACACCCGGCCTCTCCTCCTTGTTTCTAAGCTGATCTTTTTTTTTTTTTTTTTTTTTTGAGACGGAGTCTCGCTCTGTCGCCCAGGCTGGAGTGCAGTGGCCAGATCTCAGCTCACTGCAAGCTCCGCCTCCCAGGTTCCCGCTATTCTCCTGCCTCAGCCTCCCGAGTAGCTGGGACCACAGGCGCCGCCACCTCGCCCGGCTAATTTTTTGTGTTTTTAGTAGAGACGGGGTTTCGCCGTGTTAGCCAGGATGGTCTCGATCTCCTGACCTTGTGATCCGCCCGTCTCGGCCTCCCAAAGTGCTGGGATTACAGGCTTGAGCCACCGCGCCCGGCCCTAAGCTGATCTTTAAGCCCACTCATGGAACCAGATTATGTACCAAGGAAGGCAGGCAGTCTGGGGAGGCAGAGAGAAGGGAAGCAAGCTGGTGGGGTGGGGAGGCGAGCATTGCCAGCAGACAGTATAAGGGCCCCAACACATGCAGGAGCTGGGCCTCCAGGGCAGGAATGCCTACAAGGATAGAGGGGTGACGAGTGAGATGCCCTGTTCACACTTACCTTCCTCCAGCGGCAGGAGGGTGATGGCTGTGCTGAGTCGCCCACTGCCCAGGCTCACCAGGTGGGGTTTGTCCGTTTGCACTTTCAGCCCTTTGCCTGTCTCGATCAGGTCCAAGGGTCCTTTCTGTAGGTAGCAGGGGTGGAGGACAAGCATCATTAGACTCAGCACCTTACCACCCTAAACCAGTCACACCAGTACTCTCTCCAGCCCTTGCACCTCTCCAAAGGGCTCTGAGGGTGCTGAAAGGCTTAGCACAAAATCTTACACAGAGCATTATTCCACTACATTGTAATTAGATCTGAATCTAGGCCACTAACTCGTCCCACTGGATTTATCTCAAGTCTTGGCTTAACTGTCCCTTTTGTCTATTAAAACAGAAGCAAGGAGAAAGCGGTGGGGGGTGGGGGTGGCATTGGATAAGCAGCAGGGGTACTGTAGAGGAAGGCCAGTCGAGCTCCCTGCAGACTTGTCCATGGCTACCCACTTGGCCATTGCTTGCCCCTGCTAATCTCAAGTACAGGGAAGGTAGAGGCATGGATCAAGGAGAGTGATACAGCCTAGGGTCAATCTGTAAACTGCTTTCTGACTTTCGACGGGTACTTTCTGGGTGAACCAATTAACCTGATTCAGATAAAGACTGAGCTGTTAATAGGCTTGGGACCTGGGGAAGGGCAGAGAGGAACAGAATTGCTCCTTTCATCCTTGGGCTGGGACCACAAGGGGGTAGAAGAGCTGATCCCATCCCTACCATATCTCTCTTGCCTCACAGCCCTGATCCCACTCACCTGCACCATGGTCTGGGTCTTGCATCCAGGGCCTATTTGGTTCCTGTTGAGAGTGTCCATGGTCCTAAGGCTCCAGAGCTCCTAGGGACACAGCAGAAAGCTGGTGAGTGGGGAGGCCAGGGCAGAAGAGGGAAAGAAGTAGGTTCCGTGGCAGAGTTCTCAGGGCAGAGGTAGCACCAGTCACCAACATTCCCCAAATGCTCATGCTGAAGGGAAGTAGAGGCAGCTAAAGAGCTTGGGTGGGAGTTGTCTGGGAGCAGTGCCAAGTCTCCAGCCAGCCACAGCATGGATACTACACCATACCAGTCCTGCCTCTTGCCACTGTAAGCACAAACAGTCCTATAGGGCTCAATCTATACCTCTGTGCTTTCTTGCCCTATGCTACTCAGAACCCAGATTTTGACAGCTGAAGACCCTTGGCCATTGTGGAGCCTTAAGCAGGGTGGGGAAAATCTACCTTAGTGGGAGAAGCAGCAAGGAGGCCCTCCAAGGACACTGGTAGCCAGAGGGCCCCCAGGTAGGTGGCAGGGCTAAAACAGGAGCTCCCTCCTGAAATCTTTCATTCTCCTCTTCACCGTTTGTCTCTTTTCCCAGGGCTTTAGTAGGATGTTTTCTTAAAGGAGACACAAAAGAAAAACTCAGCCATTCCTGCTATCTCCAGATGTCTCAACTCCTACACCTTTTCTTCCCCAGAAAGCCACCTCAACCCAACACAATCAGTTAAAAAAAATTTTTTTTAATTAAAAACAAAAAACTTTAGTGATAACTAATACTGGGAATATTGGGCTCTTAACTCTTGGGTTCTTAATTGGCTAGGTGCTATAGGAAGCTTAGACCATTAGAACCAGGAGTAAGACAGATTCCAGAGCCAGAACTTGAATCCTCCCCACCACCACCCCACTGCCTCTCACCCACCACCCATCCCTCTCTCCCTGGCTCATGTTTTTGGTATCTGGGATGTGAGGACATTTGTGTACTAATGTGTGCCCCCATGCCCATCCCTTGGCCAACTAGCTAAGCTGAGAAACTTCCCACTTGCTGCTGAAATGTTACTGGGGAAAGCTAAGAGTGTGACTGAGGGGTAAGGAAGCAGACCCAGGGAAGCAGGGTTTCCCTCCACTCTCTCTTCAAGCCATCTACAAGGAGACTTGGAAAGGAAGTAGGGGCAGCAGCCAGCATTCCAAGGAGTGTCTGACCCTGGCAGTGGGTCCCGAGGACCTTAGCTATGGTGTTACTAAATTTACCCTCCCAGCTTCCACCCTTCCGGACCTGGACTGCATCATCTCCGTCACCATTTCCACCCAAGCTGGCGGAAGAGAGGCCGGAACCCAGGCTGGGGCCCACCCCAAGACTGCCAGGGAAGAGAGGAGGAAAACGCCATTAACCTATGCAAAGCCCCAAGCTGGTCTGGCACCTTCCCAGAATTCCTTGCCATGGAGAAGAATTTCCAAGGACAAAGATTGCTGTACTGCTTCCTTAGACTCAGGGAAATCCCTCAGCATTTTCTGAGTGAGGAGGGGCAAGAGAGTGGGTTAGGAATGGGGAGTTTATGTAAAAGAGGGGTTAAGAAAAACAGAATAATAAATAATGGTGAAGGAGAAATATCATCCTTTGGTAGAAAGAACTTTAGACTGGGATATATAAAGCCTCAAATTCTACCCTGACTTTATTTATTTATTTATTAGTTATAAGATCCTAGACAAGTTATTTAACTTCCCTGATTGTCGAGTCATTCTTCTATAAAACTAGAGTAACCAAAAAAAAAAAAAAAAGACTGTCTGGATCAGTGCTTGCCTGGGGCTAGGGGTGGAATGAGAAGTGACTGTAAAAGGGCACAAGTTTGGTGGGGGTGGGGCGGGGGGAATGTTTTCAAATTAAATTGTGATGATGATTGCATGGCTCTGTAAATATACTAAAAGTCTTTGAATTGCATACTTAAATTGGGTGGATGTTATAGTATATAAATTATACCTCAATAAAGCTGTCAGTTTTTTAAAAAGGACTGTCTGAACATTCAGGTATTACATTAAATGGCATTCTATGAAAGCAAAGCACAACAAAAATGCCGTTTATTATTATTATTATTATTAGACGGACTTTCACTCTTGTTGCCCAGGCTGGAGTGCAGTGGCGCTATCTCGGCTCACCACAACCTCCACCTCCCGGGTTCAAGCGATTCTCCTGCCTCAGCCTCCGAGTAGCTGGGATTACAGGCGCACGTCACCACGCCCAGCTAATTTTGTATTTTTAGTAGAGACGGGGTTTCTTCATGTTGGTCAGGCTGGTCTCGAACTCCCGACTTCAGGTGATCCGCCCGCCTCGGCCTTCCAAAGTGCTGGGATTACAGACGTAAGCCACCGCGCCTGGCCCCGTTTATTGTTATGAGCTGTGTGACCTGGAGCAAGGCACTTCACCTGTCTGGGCCTTAGTTTAATTCATCTGTCAGATTGGAGTATTTGTCACTATCGCCATGTGGGGCAGCTGTGGTGTGCTCATTTATTTACACCGAAGAATTTCAAGTGGAAATAAAGATTGTAAAGGAGTAAGTCCGAAGGAGAACCAGAGTGATTAGAGGAGAGAAGAGAAGAGAATAAGGAGGCGAAAGTAGAGGGAGAGATAAGGAGAGAGGTGTAGGGAGAAGATAAGAAAAGATGGAGAGATTGGGAGGTACGAGGCTGTGGCCTCAGCACAGTAACCTGATCCAAGAGAAGTGGAAACAGACACCAGGCCAACCTGCCCTGCACTCAGGCGGTGCTTTCCCCAAAGGGCGATCGCCGCAGCCGAGAGCGGCCACCTGGGGGCGCCCTCATCTTGACCCCCGCCCTGGCCGGGGCGGCGGAGTGGCGCTGCGCGAGGGACGCCCCTCACCTGCGGCCCCGCTTCCCCCGGCCCGCGGCTCCCCAGCACCCCGGCTGTCATTACCCGCCCGCCCGGCCCCGCGGCCAAAAAAAGGCCCCTGCGGTGCGCGTCCGGCCCTGGGTGTCCTCGCGCACGCTGGGTACAGACGCCGCAGCGCCGCCCCGGGAGCCGAGTGGCGGAGGCCCAGGTGTCTGGATTTGACGAGCGACGCGCAAGGCCCTCCGTGCGCGAGGCCGCCCGGCACCTCGGCCTCCTCCCCCGCGGGAACGCGCCGACACCCCAGCCACGCGGGACACCAGTCCGAAGCCCTCTCCGCCGAGGGGAGCACCCAGAGTCAACTCTCGGGGGTCTCGGCCCGCGCCTGAAGGAGGCCGGGGAAGGACCGACCGGCTCCGGCACCAACGGGCACTGACACAGCTCCCGGGCTCCCACGGGGTCCTAGGACAAGGTCCAAAGCCAGCCCCAGAGCACCAGACCCGGCCCTTCGCGAGGCCACTGCTCGGGCGCTCCCGGGAGCCCCGCGGGTCGTCCGGCCTCACCTGTGTCCCTGGGGGTCGGCCTCGGCCTCGGCCTCGGCCCGAGCGGTGCATGGCTGTGGCCAGAGACCTGCCAGGCCGAGCTGGGGTCCTCTCGGCCGCCGCCTTTGCCCTCCAGGCGCACATCCGCCTTCGAGAAAGGGCCGCCGGCAGAGGAAGGAGTCAGGAAGGGAAGGAAACTGAGGCGGGGAGCCCAGCGGGGCACGCCCGAGTGGGGAGGGGGACGAGAGAACTTAAGGATGAGAAAAACCTGGCAGAGATGAATGGGGGCGTGCAGAGGGACGGGGCGGGGAAGGAGAGCCACCGGGATGTGAAGGGGAAAATGAAAGGCCGACTAAGGGATGCAAAAAAACGCAAGTTGGGGAGGGGAAGACCGAGGGCAGAGGATGCGGCGGGGAGACTGAGGAACACAGAGGTGGAGGGGTCGGGGGAGACAGGACAGGCGGGTCCTCAAGTGGAAGGGACAACAGACGGGAGGACTGGGGATGCGCGAGGAGGTATTGAGGGCAGCGGAGGGGAGACTGACGGGCGGGGAGATGGGGCGAAGGAGAGGGAGGCTGGGGCCGACCGGGACCCCAAAGGCGGGAGAGAGGAGAGATGGGCGGCCCGAGGAGAGGGGGAGCTGGGAGAGCGCGGATGGAGCCGGGGCTGTTGAGTGGGTGTCCGGTGGTGGAAACGTGCCTCTCCGCGGTCCGCAGGGTCGAGGGAGGGAGGTTTCCGCAAGGGAGCGGCCCCTTGCACCCCTCGGCCTGCTCCTGCCCAGGCCGCCCGCGTGGGACAAGGCCGCAGTGTTGGGCGCCTGCCGTGGCCGCCCGCCCGCCCCTGACAAGAGGCCTTTCTTTGGCGGGGCAAGGAGAAGGAGCCGCTTGTTTGCGCGGCCGGGAAACGGGGCGGCCCCACAGACATCTCCCGTTCCCAGCCTGGCAGCTGCGGGAAGGGCGGCTGAATGTGTGTGAGGGGCCGCGTGTGTGAGCTGGGCTGTGTGTGTGACTGGGGCTGCATGTGTGAGGGGGCTGCATGTGTGAGCTGGGCTGCGTGTGTGAGGGGCTGTGTGTGTGATGGGCTGTGTGTGTGACTGGGGCTGCGTGTGTGAGTTGGGCTGTGTGTGACTTGGGCGTGTGTATGAGGGCTGCAATATTAATGAGGGCGCGTTATTAATGAGGGCTACGTAATGAGGGAGCTGCGTGTATGAGTTCACGTATGTAAAGGCTAATAATGTGTCGACTGTGTAATGTAAACTGAACTAATGTGTGTAATAAACTGTAATATGTAAAACTAAGTGTATGTAAAAACTGGAAACTTCTGTCATGTAAACTGGAAAACTGTAAACTAAACTATGTGTGTAAACTGTAATGTAAACTAAGAGTATAATGTGTAAAACTAGGCACTAGGCACAATGTGTGTGACAGGCACATGTAAACTACATGTAATGTAACAAAATGCTTGTAAGATAAACTGTAATATGGCAACAAATATTTAATATGAAACTTCGACTGTAAACTAAGGCTTCGTGTAAACTGGCTGTGTGTGTAACTGGGGCTGTGTGTGTAAGCTGGGCTTCGTGTGTGAGCTGGGTTGTGTGTGTGACTGGGGTGCGTGTGAGCTGGGCTATGTGACTGGGGTGCATGTGTGAGCTGGGGTGCATGTGTGAGCTGGGGTGCGTGTAAGCGGGGTTGCGGGTGTGAGGGGCTGCATGAGGGCGGGGCGGTTTCCTGTGAGGCGCAGCACATGGAGTGCGTGGGCAGGCCTCGGCGTGTGGGCGGGTCCGGGTGTGTCTGGGTGGCGTGACGCAGGGACGTAGGTATGCGAAGTGTCGCGGAGGCGTGCGTGTGTGCCGCGTGGGAGCTCGGCGTGGTGGGGCGCCTGCGTTTGCGTGTGGCGGCTGTGGGGTGAGCCCGCCGTCCAATGAGTCAGCCTCCAGAGGCTCCAGGACCGCTGAGCTAACGGCCCAGAATGCAGCCCCGCCCCGGAGCCGTGGGTCCCCGGCCGGGCTGTGCGGTCGCCGGGCCAAGTCCCCACTTGAGCCTGCCTCGGCGGAAGCGCCCGCGGGCGACTCGGCCACCCTGCGCCGGCGCCCCCACCCAGCCGCCCGCCCGCACTTTCCTATCCCGGGGGAGCTCAGATGACTTGGGTCAGCCTCCGCTCGGGGGAACTCTAGAGATTCTAGTCCGGACGGCGCGGCGTGGCAAGGCGCCCCAGGCTGCCTCCCCGGCCCCCGAGGACGTGGGGCCTTGGGGAGTGCCTGAGAGGCCCCAGGCGGGCTTCCCATCTCCTGGACACCCCCAGGCATCCCTCCTAGACGCCCAAGACTCTGAGCCGGACTCCGAATCCCTTCCTGGTCCATCAAGGCGGCCGGCCTGGAGACAGGGGGAAGACGTCACAGGAGATACCCCCACGCCCCAAGGTCCTACTGTGGGTGGACAGGGGGAGGTGTGGGGCGCTGGAGGACGAAAACCCGCGCGCGCGCTCGCCACCCAACACCCCGCGAGTGTCCGCCCGGCCGCCTAGGTGCCCGCGGGAGAGAGTCTGGATGGGGCCAGGATCAGCGTTTCTCCAAGCGGGGGAGAGCGCCACGGCCCCCTCTGGCGGTGGCGTTGGCAGCGGCCGAGGAAGGCAAAAGCAAGCGGCTCACAGGAAAACTCCCCACAACGCCCCTTTCGCCTCTACGCACTCACCTGGGGTGCCCTCACTCCCCCACGGGTTTCTGCCGAGCTCCCTAGCCTAGAGCTGATTTCAGGGCTCTCGCCAGGCCCCAGGGACTTCCCCTTATCCAGTCCTAGCACCGCAGCGAATGGGACCCGCAAGTGTAGTGGGAGGGGGCACTCTTACCTAGAGGTGGGGGGGACAGGGAGACACTGGTCCCTTAGCCCGGCTCGGCTCGGTCGCGGTGGCCTCAGGCTTAGGAGGACACTGTTGCCTTTCCCCGGGAGCCCGCTGAGTAGGAGGAGAGCGAGCCTGTCCCGCCCCGCTCCCGCCAGTCCCCGCCCCCGTCCCCCATCCCGTCCGCCTGGCCAGCCAAAGAAGACGCCCTTGTGGGGCTGGAGCCCAAGGTCCCCCCACCCACCCTTTCCCACAGCAGCACCTCCCCCAGCCTGCACAGCACCCGCTTTGTTCATCTTTGCAGCTGGGCTCTCCACCACCACCACCACCACCACCACCACCACCGCCACCGCCACCACGGCCACCACCAAGACCACACACCCCCCTCTCCTCCCACCCTGCCCTCCCGACTCTCCTAGACCACCTTCCACTCCTAGGCTTTAACGCGCTTCTGAGAGGGTGTTTTTGACAATCCGTTTCCCCGCCCCCAAATTCTCCCCTCTTTCTTTTTGCCTTTGATGCCGGAAACCTCCACAGGCTCCTAGTGAACCTCCTAAATCGAAGCCCCTACAACATGCTCTCAATATCTCCAGAACATCTACTGAGGGTACGCAGGTCTTCTCCCTGTCACCCCCCTCCCCTCCTCGCCCCATTCTAAGCCCCACCATGAAGAGCTGTAAATGGGATTGATAACCACGCACATCAGGCTTCACAGACTTTCTCAAGGATAGGCACAAGAAGACACGTTAAAGTACCATGCAAACTCCAAAGCACAGGAAAGCGGAATGGAATTATCATCTTGCACCCATGGAGCTCCACACCCATCCACGCCGACAGACCTGCTGGTTACAGATTGGGATATGGAGGCAGGCTGTAGACTTACAGTTGAGCACACCAACCTGTAGTAGGAGTGGGAGTTAATAAGGAAGAGAAGGAAGCACTAAACACTTAAAAGCGGCCCCCAAATTGAGCTAGGTTGAAGTCATTCTCCGTCTCAACCTCCACCCCGAAATCCAATGCTGACAGTGGATCCTTACCTTGCAAAGCCAGCTCTTGGCCCAGGAGACTGGCTGGGGAGACCCTAGGGAGCTGAACTCAGCTAGACTTCTGGACTTCTTTGACCTGCACTAGAGGGACCCTGGAGACTCTTCTTCACTGAAGGAAGGAGCAGAAAGCCTGTAAGTCTGGTCTAAATTCCAGCTGGGGTGGATAGCAAAAAATAATATTTCCTCTTTGAGATGGACAAGTGCTGTTCTGATTCAATGAGTTTAGTTAGTGCTGTCTCTCCCTAACCCAGGAACAGCAGGAGGCTGAACTACAGGAATCTCTGGTCACTCATTGACAGGGCTGGCCTTAGCAGGGGGCCCCCCACGGCTGGAGACTGAAGCTGACCAGGGCCAAGCAGCAGACAAGGAGGGGGAGGGGAGAGGCCTCCCTTTGCTGCCACCTGCTATAGCTAATGGAGGTGGAACACTCAAGCTCCAGAATATGCTGTGGGTACCAGGAAGTCCTAGGATGTGAGGAGCGAGACTCTTAATTTTTCCTTTCTTCATATTGTTTGAAGTCATGAAAGTAATTGTGGTGAACCTTCATGAGGCAGATGACAAAGGTAATAGCCCATTCGGGTATGTAAAAAAACGAAGAAAGAAAAAACCCAAACTGTTGTATCCCATGTGCCAAGACCCAGCACTGAGGGGAGGGGTCCAGATTGTGGTATCTCAGAGGCTTTTCACTTCATTCTGTTTCACCACCCCCAGCTCCTCTTTACTGTACTGGGCAGGAGGAGTTCAGGGAATAATCAAGCCTGCCATGGAGGCAGCAGATGCTGAGGCAGAGGGTCGAAACAGCACCCAACTTCTCTCACTGTCCTCCCAACACAGGGACCAGCTGACCCCATGATAAAGGCGCTGTGCAATGTGTCCTCTCTCCTGTTGTGTCAGGCCTCTATGTTCCCACAGTTAGAGCACTCAGGGGACTAAAGACCTACCGCCCCCACTCTTCATCCCCGCCCCGCTCCACATCTGGAGCCCATCAAAAAACTCAGTGCTCTCTCATAGTTACGCAAGAGGTCGAGCAGCTGGGAGCTCAGGAAAGGAGGAGGAGGAGAGGGAAAGAAAGCAGAAAACAGCTTTCCAGGCTTGCTTCAGACTTTCCGAAGTGGAAGCAGGGGGAGAGGGCAAAGCCTGGGTGTGGAAGGAAGGGTGGATTTTTCTAAGGCCCTCTGCATTGGTTATGAATGTCAGGAGTGGATTTCCATACTCCTGCTTTTGCCTTGGCACATTCCCCACTTTGTCCCACCTCTCAAATTGTACTCCCTCTAGCCCCAGAGAGGCGATTATTGCTCATACAGCATGCAATCCTTGTAGATACACACCCTCTTCCAGAAAGCTATCCCTTTCTGGCCTCTGGATCCTGAAGTCACCATCATTGGTGTAGGCATGGTGGTAGCAATGACCCTGCAACAACTTGGGGAAAAGCTCAAAGCTGTCTTTTCAGCTTGCCTTAGAAATTGCAGTCTGCTTCTACCCAAGGCTAACACTCATTCAAGCTGAGTGGGAAATTTGGGGAGGACAGAAAACTGGTCTTGTGTACCTCCAAGGCTAAGGGCTTTCCTAATGAGCTGAAAAGAACAAGCATTCATTTGGGCAAAAGAATGGGAAACAAGACCTATTTCGATTTCTCTCATTGTCTTGAATTTCTAATGCTTCTTTCAAACAGCCCCTGTCCTGGTTTGGTAATCAATCTGATCACAGAGTACACCTAGGGCAGCTTTCCAGAATTGATTTAGACCCTAAATAACCACTTAGCCCCTTCCCTAAGAACAGCAGGTCAAATAACTTTGGTGGGGGGTGGGAGAAGTGGCCCAAGCTTCTGAAAACTCTAATAGCTTGACTTGTGATTGTGTGAGGGAAAACAGCCTGGTTTGGAAAGATAGTCTAATTTTCCTAAAGGCCTACCTCCGTATCAATCACCAACTCCCCAGGATAAGACGTTAAGACGTTTGTAGTGTTGCTGTCTGCCCTTGGGTAACAGCAATGCACAGCAACAAACCTACTTGTGGATCTTCTAAGACGAGGGAATTTGGGGTGAGGGGGTTGTAATAAGACAGATGTGCATAGCAAAAGAAAATCATTTGTGAGATTTTGCTTGTGATTTCTCTAAAGCCTACAAGACAGAAGCCATATTCACTACTCTCATATAGATCCATGTTTAGTACTAGCTGTGGTTAACACTTGTCTAACTTGAAAAAAAAAAAAGGCTTTGCAAGCAGGTATAGTCATTGCTTCTAGTTAGACTTTAATCTTCTTGAGGATGACTTTTTCCATTTTTCTCCTGTCTCCTTCCAATAAGCCCTGCCAGATGTGAAGTTTAATAAAAAGCTATTCTATGGCAACCCTGTAAATCTCAGACCCCACCTACAGTGTGAACAACTTTAAAACTGTTCACAATTTAAAAATTAATTGGAGGGCAAAGTTTCCCATCAGAGATGCATGGGTTGACAAATTTGAAGCTACAGTGAGTAAAGGAATGACAGACCTTAATCGTTTCATTCGAGTAAGGCTACAGTCTCACTCAGAGAGCTAAGCCACACTTGAGCAACATTAGACCAGATACTTTTTCACCAGGGAAAAATCAGAATCTTAGCTTTCAACGTTAAATTAAAAATTTCTCATCCCAGATACTTATTAATAAGTGAGAATAATTTGCCTTCCAATGTTTTGACACTCAACAGTTTTTCCAAGTTAAATTTTAAAAAGGCATAAGAAAGTAAGCAGCTCTGGCCAGGTGTGGTGGCTCACGCCTGTAATCCCAGCACTTTGGGAGGCCGAAGCGGGGAGATCACAAGGTCAGGAGTTCAAGACCAGCCTGGCCAACATGGTGAAACCCTGTCTCTACTAAAATACAAAAAAAATTAGCCAGGCATGATGGCGGTTGCCTATAATCCCAGCTACTTGGGAGGCTGACGCAGGAGAATCGCTTGAAGCTGGGCGATGGTGGTGGTTGCAGTGAGCCGAGATCGCGCCACTGCACTCCAGACTGGGCAGCTGAGCGAGACTGTCTCAAAAAAAAACCAAAAAAAAAAAAACAAACCAAAAAACAAACAAAAACAAAGTGGCTTTACCCAAGGGAATTATCAACAGTTCCCAAAAATTGTTCCCATTATCCCTCATCCCTGGAACACTTCTCATCACGGTCTAATGGGGAAGAGAAGACTCCAGGATTAAAGATGAAGCCTGACTTTTCTGACTCTCCAACTGCCATCTGACAAAATTAAGACTCCAATCCCCCAAAAGGCCAGAAGTAGCATCAGATTCAAAAGCTACACTGTCAGGAGTGTATGTATCAAATGTAGAAAAATACACAAGGAAGCAGAATACATATAATATGGAGAAAAGGCAATGAATACTCTCAGAGATTATTTTCTCTTATAAAAAACATGTCATTGGGCCGGGCGCGGTGGCTCAAGCTCAACCCAGCACTTTGGGAGGCCGAGGCGGTGGGATCACCGGTGTCAGCATTCCCAGACCATCCTACAATATGGTGAAACCCCGCCTCTACTAAAAATGCATACAAAAACTAGCCGGCGTGGTGGCGGCTTCTGTAGTCCCAGCTACCGAGGCTGAGGCGGAGAACATGAACCCGGAGATGGAGCTTGCAGTGAGCCCAGATCGCCCCACCACTGCACTCCAGCCTGGGCGACAGAGCGAGACTCCGTCTCAAAAAAAAAAAAAAACAAAAAAAAAACCATGTCATTAATTTTTAATCTTAGGTCCCATTACAGCATCCTGAATCAACAAGCAGACACCAAAGTGAGTCAAGAATCCAATAAACATCTCATTTTATAATGCTCTTTATTTGATTAAAGAATTTGCCTTCTTTGTATACACTGGAATGTTATATTCCCTATGTATTTTACAGGGTTACAAAATGTCTCTCATTTTAAATATTACCCCAAAAGTAATCTCAGAAAAAAAAGGTTTTTTGAAATTAAACTTGACTTTTAAAAAATCATATGGACAAACAACTTTCAAACAAAACTGGATTAGTAGGATTTCTTGCCTACTTAACTACATGACAGACTTCTTGTCCCAGGCCCCTTTCTCAGAAAAACCTCATGTGGAAACCAAGCTAGAGATAAGAATTCTTCCCTGATGCAGTTAGGGGAAAGGGAAAGGCTAGAAACTTCTTTGGCAAGCAATTCCATACACAGCCATTTATGTGCAAGTGCTCTGCTTCAAGTACAGTACACTCTTTGCAGGGAAGGCCAGATGTTGTTCAGAGTGGGAGTGGTACTTGTCAACCAGCTAAAAGCACAGAAGTCCATCTAGTCATCTGCCTCTTCCCACTGCCAGTGCCTGCAGCCTTGTAGCAACTTTTCACCACCCTATGGACTGGAATACTGAGTTAAAAGCCAAGGCTGAGCTGGCTGACACTGTAGTCTCCATTGAAAATGAAATGGATGAGATGGAACCGAGAAACCACCAGTACATGATGATACTCAAAAGGTTTAGAGGGAAGAGAAGGATGGATTTCAGAGATGGGGACAGATAGACTGGTGGAAAATGTTGGGCTGACTGGAAGGAAATGGGGTATACATGAGTAATTTGTACATACCAAAACAATCAGTTGCCTCCTAAAATGCAAAAAATCGAATGGTGAAATGAAGCCTCCTTGACAGTTTAGGGCCAACAGGATTGGCACAAAGACTCCCTGAACCCACAGCCTTCAAAATCATAACCCTGTTTCTGTTCGAAAGGAGAGGACTGATGACAGAGAGTGCAGTCTAGAAGTGGGAGGTGGTGAAATTGAGGAATGTGAATGGATTACAAAGACTGAGGCTATTACGTTTTAGCTTAAGTACCCAAAATGTGGAGAACTGGAAATTTGGGTAGCAATAGCAGCAGACATGATTACATGTGGATGTGAAATCTCTAACTGGACAGACATAACCATTCTTTTAGACATCTTGAAGGACTGTGCCATTTGAAAGGTACATCTCAGCTATCTTTAATATTGACACAAGTGGGATTCACGGTACTGTTCTAAACTGGAAGGACAGGCCCTGAAAGGAAAACAACTTGGCAAAGAGATGAAGGAATGAATGGATATGGCAAAAGGACAGAAGACATCCTTATCTTTTAACTTCTAGACCCCACACCCCTCAAACAGTTCACCTGAATAGTCCAAAAATCAAGAATGGGTTAGATATACTTGTTGCAGGAGTGCCAAATAAATACAATGCCTGTAAACAGATGATCCCAGTGCCTGACTGAATGTATAGAAAGAAAAACCTAAAGGTAAAGGGTATGAAAGATTAAAATCTTCTACAGAGAAAACTTTTTAAAAACAAAGTATGAAATATAACTATATTTAGGGATTATATATTTAGGGATTAAAATAAAGGAGCAGCTAGGTGCAGTGGCTCATGCCTGTAATCCCAGCACTTTGGGAGGCCGAGGTGGGTGGATTTCCTGAGCTCAGGAGTTCACGACCAGCCTGGGCAACATGGTGAAACCCCATCTCTACTAAAATACAAAAAATTAGCCAGGGGTGGTGGTGTGCACCTATAGTCCCAGCTACTCGGAAGGCTGAGGCAGGAGACCTGCTTGAACCCAGGAGTCAGAGGCTGCAGTGAGCCAAGATCATGCCATTTCATTCCAGCCTGGGTGACAGAGCGAGACTCCATCTCAAAAAAAAAAAACCCAAAAATAATAATAAAATAAAAATAAAGGAGCAACTTAGGTAAAGGAAGAGGAGGTATTTAACTGGGGGCATTCTCTGGAGAGTTTGCTTTCCTGCTGGCCAATAAAATCTGCCAAAGAAAATTAGCAGCCTTTCCCTTTATGTTTGTGCCATTTCTTTATCAAAGAATGTCTCCGTGACACTGAAACATGGGGGTGAGTCGAGGGTCCTTGCGCGCAGAGAATCGTGCATTGTATCAGAAAAAAGGGGTCTCCAATGGCTTGTAAATTTGGGAAAAACTCGTCAGCCATCGTTGGCGTCTTCTTTATTAATCTGAAAATTTTCCTTTTCAGCTCCCTCTTCTTGGTATTACAGGATTTCATACTTATCCACTAGGAAAGTGGTCTCTGTGGAAAACCTGACAGGGCTGTTTCCATCTACCTGGGTCACTTTGGTAACCTAGGAAAATAAACAAAGAGTAAGGTAAAGCAGCAGGTTTGAGTCTCCATGATGTTGACTACATTCTCACTACAGAACATATCAATTTCCCTAAAAGTGGTATTAAAAGTAACTGTAAAATACTAGAAAAATGTTCAATTCATAACCGAAAGTCACAGCATCACTCTTCCCCACCAACATATTAAGCTGCTCTCCTTCTAGATAGAGAAAAGACAACTGTTGGGATGAGATGTACAGTAGTATTAAGTAAAAGCTCCAAAATGAGTGGCCATAGCCCAGCCCTGCCCTATATAACCTATGAAATTCACAGACATTCTATCAGGATGATATATTAACATTCTGACCCAAAACGCAATGTTCTAGCTCTTCACATTATTCATTTGCTCTGCTCTCAAAGTCCCGTGTTAAAAGTCCCTGTAAGCTGCTCTATCATACTTATTTTTTAGGCATGGCTGGGTCCTTCCAATGAGGTTTCTCCTTTTTAAATAAATAAATGTCCAGTTTAATTAATTACCTGTAGCAAAGGTACCTATAAATGGCACCAACACAACACTTGAACCACTGATTCATACTTTCTAATGAGGTTTTGGGAGAGCAACTACACTGTCCTAATCTTTGAAGAGCCCCAATAGGAAAATTTACCCATTTCTATCTAATGTCTTGAGTTCAATACAGTAGCTTCCAACACTGATGGGGTTATGTCACTAACTAACTGGTTAGGGAGAGAGAACTGCTCTTTGGAATCATCCAAGGGAGGAAGCTGCAACTTTCTAAGCACTTACAGGGGAGATGGAGACCATATGGGAAGCTAAGGTAGGGGCAGAACAACAAGCAAGTCAAAAAGAGGGGAATATTAACAATATAAACTAGGTTCTAGTAACTCAAATTCAAAAATTGGAAGAATGGTCAGGCGCGGTGGCTCACTCCTATAATCCCAGCACTTTGGGAAGCCGTCAGGAGTTAGAGACCAGCCTGGTCAACGTGGTGAAACCCCATCTCTACTAAAAATACACACAAAAAATTAGCTGGGTGTGGTAGTGCGCACCTGTAGACCCAGCTACTTAGGAGGCTGAGGCAGAAGAATCACTTGAACCCGGGAGGCAGAGGCTGCAGTGAGCTGAGATCGCACTGCACTCCAGCTTGGGTGACAGAGCGAGACTCCATCTCAAAACAACAACAACAAAAACTCGAAGAATGATGAGTTAAAAAATAATGTTCCGCGCTGGGCACGGTGGCTCACGCCTATAATCCCAGCAGTTTTGGAGACTGAGGCGGGTGGATCACCTGACGTCAGAAGTTCGAGACCAGCCTGACCAACATGGAGAAACCAAGACTGCGGTGAGCCAAGATCGCGCCACTGCACTCCAGCCTGGGTAACGAGCAAAACTCAATCTCAAAAAAAAAAAAAAAAAAAAAAAAAAAAAAAATCCAAAGGAACAGTTCACACATTTCCATTGCTTTGCCTACCTAAAGGACAGAGTTTGCAACAGAATTGGCTCATGATTATTTGTACTAATAAAGGGAGCTGTGACATAAATAACCCCCAAATAATTTCCATTTGTAATAGAATGATTTTTTTTTTTTTTTTGCAGGAATTTTGTCTTCCAAATAAAAAAACTTTCATTCTTTGGTTATAAATCAAGTGACAGCAAGGCCTTAAAAAACCATGTGTTGGGTGTTTTGGTAAATCAATTTTAAAATATATAAGGTTAAAAAAAACAGGCAACTAAGTGTTTATGAACCCTGCACAATCCACAAGTACTTTTTTACGTATTAATATTCAATTTCTTTACTTTGTCTGATCTAGAGAGGAAAACTGAGGTAAAGCGATAAAGAATTTGACCACGATCACACAATGAATTAGAAAAGGAATTCCTGTAGAAGACATCAGCTTTTTTCTGAGCTTTATCTGACTACAAAAAGCCATGCTACCTGTCTGGCATCCTATACATGTTCCTACTGTCCTACCACTTTCCCTATACATGTTCTCAACTAAAATGGAGTACCTGTATGTTACAGTAATTTTTCTTGGAGACAAAGGAAACTTGAACAGGGAAGAAGTCATTAGGCTGCCCAGCAATGCTAAACTCCAGGCTGCCACTCTTATTTTTGGCATCAATCACAGGCAGGCACCACTCTAGGGTATTTCGTCGACTGTCATGTCGATACTCCCCATCGATCTCACCGATAACAGGCGCGCCGACACCAGACCTGTTGTAAGAAACATTCTGGTCAAGGTAGCTGTTCAGAGCTGGAACTCTACCAAGGAAAACCAACCCCAAATTTGATTACGATCCTCAAATTCTGCCTTCTAGGACTACAATTTCAGGAAAAAAAAAAAAGGCTCCCTAATAACTTCAAGGATCAAACAATGAAGTCCTAGCGCCTTGGCTAAGAGTTTCACTCAATTCCCTCTGTAGATACAGTTAATATGCAAAAATAGGTATTTGGCAGATACGTCTATGGCTGCTCCAATTTATGGACTAGATCTGGTGACTGCGACCAACAAATGTGTTAAGATGGCTATGTTTCCAAAAACCCTGCTGCCTTGTAAATAAGGAATTTTAACATAATGTAGCACTCTTTATAGGAGACAATAGGGAAACAAGCAGGTTGATTTGGGGGGAAACTCTAAACATCAATAATGGAGATGAATGGAGGCCTCTGAGAGAATTTATTTTGTTTTGTTTTTGAGACAGAGTCTCGCTCTGTCGCCCGGCTGGAGTACAGTGGCGCGATCTCAGCTCACTGCAACCTCTGCCTCCCCAGTTCCAGCGATTCTCCTGCCTCAGCCTCCCAAGGTGCTAGGACTACGGGTGTGCACCACTATGCCCAGCTAATTTCTGTATTTTTAGTAGAGGCAGGGTTTCAACATGTCAGCCAGGATGGTCTCAATCTCTTGACCTTGTGATCTGCTTGCCTCGGCCTCCCAAAGTGCTGGGATTATAGGTATGAGCCACCGCACTCGGCTGAGAATTTGTTTTTAAAGATTTCAGAATGTTTCAAACTTACTGAAGTTGACACCAATGGGTTTATTTGATTTACAATCCAGTAAATGGACTTTTATTTGATAAGTGAAAGCACAATTACCCCTGGGGCAAATGGAAACATGATGGGAGAAACAGATCCATAGCTGTCCTTAATCTGCAAGAGAAGCAGGGCTAGTTAAGATTTACTCTGCACCCCTACACACGGCTGACAGGCAGTGTCACCTACTCCTACACATTCTAAATTTACTGGCTTTTAATTCACCAGTGACACTCAATGTTTATATTAGGGATAGGGTAAATAAGGGAGACAAAGTAAACTTTACGAGTGGCGTAAGACTATTAATTCTTTCCTATCAATTTCAGGGTCCTGGTTCTTTTATGTTCTTTCTCTGTGCACTTGCTCTAATTCTGATTCTGATCTCTTCTAATTTGATCAGTTCTAGACAATGGGAGTAAAATATTGTATAAGGGTCTCTTCTGGAGACCATTGCAAAACTGAACTAGAATACAGGAAACCACCATAACCACAATTATAGGGTAGACAGGCCTCAAAATTGTGGCATTCTATAAATAGTCCAGTAAACGAAATCTTGACAAACAAAACTCTACCTGTCACCAACGCCCAAGTCCTACAACGGTCCAAGGCAGCCATCTACTGTTCTGAAGCAATAACCATACTGTAGAGGATAAGATGGTTACCCATTAAAGGGGATACTAGTAATAAAGCATGTTTTAAAAAGTGGAACTAAGAATGACTAAAACCAGACCTGATAATGTAAAGGCCTGAATTATCAAAAAGAGAAGAAAAATATGAATTAAATTAGTACCATTTTCTCTGCAGCAATAACTGAGCAATATAACAGTAAAGATACACTAAGGATACACTTACTGGTACTCATAATTAGACCCTGTGCTTAATCATGAGGGCTGATGGGCAGGTGAAAGGAGCTAGGATTTACCGGTGAAGTAATAACTGCATGCTCACTGGAAATGCTACTAAACAGATAAGGTAGATACCATTTCCAGATGATCCTAGAGAGTGGGACACTTAGGGTGTACAACAAAAGCTTACTGGAACTCAACTTCTGGGGTTGAAAGACATTTTTGTTATCTTGATTATGGTGGTGGTTTCACAGGTGTAAACATGCCAAGACTGCACAATTAAAATATGTGTAGCTTGTTGTATATAAATTATGCTCCAAAAGGGCTGTTAGGAAATTTACTGTAACTAATGTAGACATCTTGTTTAACAAGAATCAACAGTTCCCTTGAACACACTCTCATCTTTAGTGAAAGTTTAGAAAGCACGTGAAAATAAAACATTCAGCCTGATAGACTCAATTTCTTTGAAAGTTGCAAAACAGAAAGCTTGACTGAGAAATGGCTCCTCCTTCTGGAAACCTTCATTACTACACAAACAAGCTGAGGGCCAACATCTAAAACCGGCTCCAGGCCAGGTGCAGTGGCTCAAGCCTGTAATCCCAGCACTTTGGAAGGCCAAGGCAGGTGGATCATTTTGAGGCCAGGAGTTTGAGACCAGCCTGGCCTCAAAGGTGAAACCCCATCTCTATTAAAAATACAAAAATTAGGCTGGGTGTGGTGGCTCATGCCTGTAATCCCAGCACATTGGGAGGCCGAGGCGGGTGGATCACAAGGTCAGGAGATCGAGACCATCCTGGCCAAATATAGTGAAATCCCGTCTCTACTAAAATACAAAAAAAATTAGCCGGGTGTGGTGGCCCGTGCCTGTAGTCCCAGCTACTTGGGAGGCTAAGGCAGGGGAATTGCTTGAACCAGGAGGCAGAGGTTGCAGTGAGCCGAGATCGTGCCACTGCACTCCAGCCGGCAACAGAGCGAGACTCCATCTCAAAAAAATAAATAAATAAAATAAAATTAGCTGGGCGTGGTGGCACATGCCCGTAATCTCAGCTACTTGGGAGGCTGAGGCATGAGAATCTCTTGAATCTGGGAGGTGGAGGTTGCAGTGAGCCAAGATTGCACCACTGCACTGCAGCCTGGGTGACAGAGTGAGACTCTGTCTCAAAAAAATTAAAATAAAAACAGCCAGGCACGGTGGCTCACGCCCGTAATCCCAGCACTTTGGGAGGGCAAGGCTGGTGGATCACCTGAGGTCAGGAGTTTCAGACCAGCCTGGCCAACATGGTGAAACCCCGTCTCGGCCGGGCGCGGTGGCTCAAGCCTGTAATCCCAGCACTTTGGGAGGCCGAGGCGGGTGGATCACGAGGTCAGGAGATCGAGACCATCCTGGCTAACATGGTGAAACCCCGTCTCTACTAAAAATACAAAAAAATAGCCGGGCGAGGTGGCGGGCGCCTGTAGTCCCAGCTACTCGGAGGCTGAGGCGGGAGAATGGCGTGAACCCAGGAGGCGGAGCTTGCAGTGAGCCGAGATCGCGCCACTGCACTCCAGCCTGGGCGACACAGCGAGACTCCGTCTCAAAAAAAAAAAAAAAAAGAAACCCCGTCTCTACTAATAATACAAAAATTATCTGGGCAGGGTGGCACATGCCTGCAATCCCAGTTACTCAGGAGGCTGAGGCAGAAGAATCACTTGAACCCAGGTGGTGGTGGTTGCAGCGAGCTGAGACGGCACCACTGCACTCCAGCCTGGGCAACAAGAGCAAAACTCTGTCTCCAATAAAAATAAAAAATAAAAACAGCTCCAGATCTACAACTGGCTTGTTTGTTCAATTTGGTTTTAAAGTCAGTAAAATCCATCCATTCAAAGTGCTCAATGTATTTCAACAAGTGTGTGCAGTAAGCACCACCACAATCAAGTCACAGAACAATTCTTGGCTGGGTGTGGTGGCTCACGCTTATAATCCTAGCATTTGGGAGGCCAACGCGGGCAGATCACTTGAGCTCAGGAGTTTTGAGATCAGCCTGCACAACACAGCAAAACCCTGTATCTATAAATAATACAAAAATTAGCCAAGCGTGGTGGTATGCGCCTGCAGTCCCAGCTACTTGGGAGGGTGAGGCAGGAGGATAGCCTGAGCCTGGAAGGTGGAGGGTGCAGTAAGCTGAGATCGTGCCAGTGACCTCCAGTGACAGAGAGAGACTCTCAAAAAAAAATTTCTTTGCTTTACTTATTTATAAATATGAAATGTTTCATAAAGTTGTATGTCAGCCTTGCACACGGGCCATGCTAATCTTCTCTGCTTCCAATTTTAGTACCTGTGCTGCCAAAGCAAACACAAGTCCTAGAACATTCCTATCATTCCCAAAAGTTCCCTTGTGCCCCTCTGAAGTGAAGTACCTTCTTCTCTACCTCCTCATTTTTATTCAATAGTATTACCTTTTCCAGAAAGTCAAAGAACTGGAATCACATAACATGCAGCCTTTTATATCTGGCTTCTTTCACAACTAGCTTTTTTAAGAATCAAGTATCTCTGAATGGACCGTCAGGTCAGATAGGTGCTGACTCCAAAATGAGTTCCAAAAGACCAGTTCTGTAAGTCCAACATAGGGGACATGGGCACAGCACTTACGGGAGTGGGATGGTGATAATCACGTCATTCAGTTCTAAATTATCTTCTTGTAGCTCATATTCTATGTTGACATCACAGCCATTTCCACTCTCCGAGGGCCAGCAATTAACTGAGAAGAAAGCAAAGCAGTCATACTAGAATATTAGAAAAAGATGGCTGGGTGTGGTGGCTCATGCCTATAATCCCAGCGCTTTAGACAACCAAGGTGGTAGTATCGAGGTGGGAGGATTGGTTGAGGCCATGAGTTCAAGACCAGCCTAGGCAACAAAGTGAGACTCCACCTCTCCAAAAAAAAAAAAAAAAAAAAAAGCCAGGGGTGGTGGCACTTCCCTGTTCTCCTAGCTACTCAGGAGGCTGAGGTGGGAGATCAGCTGAGCCCAGGAATTGTAATGAGCCATGATTACACCACTGCATTCCAGCCTGGGTGACAGACAGAGGGAGTCTGTGTCTCTTAAAAAAAAATTAGCTGGATGTGGTGGCATGTGCCTGTAGTCCTAGTCCCAGCTACTCAAGAGGCTGAGGCAGGAGGATGGCTTGAGTCCAGGAGTTTGATGCTGCAGTGAGCTATGATCGCCCCACTGTACTCTAGCCTGGGCAACAGAAGACGACCTTGTTTCTAAAACAATAACAACAACAAAACCACAATGGTTTCAAAACAAAAGCTAGTAAAAATGAAAACTAATGATAAAAATATACAAAATGCAGCACCAGGTCCATTTCAAAAGAAAGTCATTTTGTCAAAAAGAACTTTGCTATGGCAATAAAAATAAAAGTGTACAAGCAAGGGCTATTTCCAGTTCTCAATGCAAACTAGCTTAGTGGGACTGGCCAGAGGCACTTACTTGTCAGTGGAATAAAAGATTCCTCTGTGGTTTGTAGTCTCCACTTTAGCACCCCTACGTCACTGTTGACTGGAAATGACTTCTCTGGATTCTTCAGGCCAATTAGAGACTCTGCAGTGAAAAGTTTTTTATCCACATTTGGATGGGTCTAGAATGAGAAGGAAAGGAAAACTCCTGAGGTTCAGACAGACAAGAAACAACCCCTCTCTAGGCTTATATGGCCCATAATCCAAACATCTAAAATAGAGTACCTAACAAATTCCAATTCTTTTTCATTTTGAAGAAAGATTTCCCTTCTTCAAAGACTTTTAAAATAATTTAAGATATTTAAAGACCAGTAATTTAAAAAAATAATAATTTCAACTCTAAAAGCCATTATAGAACAAGTTTGCACCTGAAAAAGTTAAAAGACCATTAACCAAGTCCTTTCCAAAAATACTTCACATGGAGCAGGTTCATGGTGGGGCCAGGTTTGCCAAGCAGAAGGTTCTAATAAGACCCTGATCAGCTGCCTGGGTCAAATAGCATTTTTGGCCTTATATAAAGTAGCAGAAAAGGGCAAGCTCTGTGTAAAGTCTAGTTGCAATTTTGCCTAGAGACTTAAAGTTGTTAAAATCCAAGCCAATTAAGATAGTCTTATCTTTTTAAAAGAAATTGTTTTTGGGGAGGTTGAGGTGGGCGGGGCATTGGAGGTCAGGAGTTTGACATCAGCCTGGCCAACATGGCAAAACCCCATCTCTACTAAAAATACAAAAGTTAGCTGGGGCCGGACATGATGGCACATGCCTGTAATCCCAGCTATTTGAGAGGCTGAGGCAGAAGAATGGCTTGAACCTGGGAGGCAGAGGTTGCAGTGAGCCGAGATCACACCATTGCACTCCAGCCTAGGCAAGAAGAGTGAAACTCTGTCTCAATAAATACATAAATACATAAATAAATAAATAAATAAATAAATAGCTGGGTGTGGTGGTGCACACCTATAGTCCCAACTACTATGGAGGCTGAGGAGGGAAGGATTGCTTGAGCCCAGGAGGTTGAGGCTGCAGCGAGCCAAGGCTGTGCCGCTGCACTCCAGTCTGCATCACAGAGAGAGACTCTGTGTCAAAAAAACAAAACAAAACAAAAACAAAAACAAAAATACCCAGAAGGGCTGGGCATGGTGGCTCATGCCTATAATCCCAACACTTTGGGATGATGACGTGGGCGAATCACGAGGTCAAGAGTTTGAGACCAGCCTGGCCAACATGGTGAAACCCCGTCTCTACTAAAAATAAAAAAAATTAGCTGGGCGTGGTGGCAGGTGCCTGTAATCCCAGCTACTTAGGAGGCTGAGACAGGAGAACTGCTTGAACCCGGGAGGCAGAGGTTGCAGTGAACCAAGATCGTACCACTGCACTCCAACCTGGGTGACAGAGAGAGACTCCATCTCAGAAAACAACAACAACAACAACAACAACAAAAAAACAGAAATCACTTTTGGATAGCACTTTACAAGCCAGCAAAAATGTTGTCAAATAATATAAGCACTGCTTCCAAAAGACAATTCTGTGCTGACTACGGGAGGGAAAGTAGACAAAAACACTCTTCCCTAAAAAGGCTTTGTTCTTGTGACGAGATGTTAAGCTAAATGAAATGTGACAAGAACACCTGTAATATAAAGAAGGGCTTATATATATCTCTATCCAGTAGTTGGAACACACACACTTATACTGAAAGGATTTTATGTATTTTTCAAATACATCATCAGATACTGCCCTTCAGTTAACAAAACAAGCACTGGTAGTTTAATAGCAGAATGAGTAAATTTCGCATTGTGCCACCATGCCTGGCTAATTTTTTAAGTTTTTGTAGAGACAGGGTCTTGTTGCTCAGCCCTCATTGCTCAGGCTGTTCTTGAACTCCTGGGCTCAAGCGATCCTTTGGCCTCAGCCTCTCAAAGTGTTGGTATTATAGGCGTGAGCCACCACAGCTGTCTTAAAGCCTTGTTTTTTTAAAAACTATATTTCAAGCAAGATCCTAAGTGATTAATTTACTGTTTTCATAACAGCAAAAAATAAACATCTCTTTGTACCTTTTGCTAGTGAGTATGAAGTCATTAGATTTCAAAATGACCTTTTATTCAGTTCCAATATTTAAAAGCCATCCTAACACAGCTGCTTTACTCACTCTCAGGTAGCTACTGTATGCAATAAATCAACTTCTTTCCTATGCATTTAGAGTGATGCTAGTTATATAACTTATTTTCTGTGGTTCATACTGGGAACTCTAGTTGACAAAGACTATAATAGGTAGACAAAGTGTTAACACTCCCTATCAAAAGCTTCTACACACCTGTAGCTGCACCCCTTTCTTATCTTCATTTTCCACATGAAGACGAATTCGGCCATATTTGTCATCTGAGATCCTAAGCATGATCATGCCATGCAACTCCATATTCTGTAATCCTCCGTCTCGTCCACAGGTTAATGTGATCTTTTCTTCAATCTTCATATGTACACTACAAAGAGAAAGTAATACATTTGTTCAGAAAGGTAGAAACCAATGGCCGGGCACGGTGGCTCATGCCTATAATCCCAGCACTTTGGGAGGCCAAGGTGGGCAGATCACCTGAGGTCGGGAGTTCGAGATTAGCCTGACCAACATGGAGAAACCCCATCTCTACTAAAAATACAAAATTAGCCAGGCGTGGTGGTGCATGCCTGTAGCCCCAGCTATTTGGGAGGCTGAGGCAGGAGAATCCTTGAACCAGGAGGCAGGGGTTGCGGTGAGCCGAGATTGTCCCATTGCACTCCAGCCTGGGCAACAAGAGTGAAACTCCATCTCAAAAACAAAACAAAACAAAAGAAAAAAGAAAGGTAGAAACCAGAAATCCCTTTCTCCAAGGTCTAATGATTAGCCATCAACAACGTTTTTTTAAAGGTGCTACTGCTATAGCTATAAACATTCAAAAGACGATACCCCTTTGATACAGCAGTTCAACAGACAAATTCTCATCTGTGCAAAACAATCTGCTAAGTTATTCACTGAAGAATTGTTCTTAATGGCAAAGTTTAGAAATGAATGTCTGCCACTGGGGGCTGCTTAAATAAAGGCATATCCACGGGCGCAGTGGCACACACCTGTAATCCCAGCACTTTGGGAGGCCAAGGTGGGCGGATCATGAGGTCAGGAGATCGAGACCATCCTGGCTAACACGGTGAAACCCCATCTCTACTAAAAATACAAAAACAAAATTAGCCGGGTGTGGTGATGGGCACCTGTAGTCCCAGCAACTCAGGAAGCTGAGGCAGGAGAATGACGTGAACTCAGGAGGTGGAGCTTGCAGTGAGCTGAGATCACGACACTGCACTCCAACCTGGGCAACAGAGCAAGACTCCACCTCAAAAAAAATAGAAAATAAAAAATAAAGGAATATTCACCCAAATGAATAGTAGGCAATGGTGAGAAAACAACTGAAAAAATGTTCTATTTGAAAATATTTTCAAGCTTAAAAAAATTAAAATTATACAAGGAAGACATATATACCCTTTTCCAGATTCACCTATTGTTAACATTTACCCTATTTGTTTTATAATTTGCATATGTGTGTCTCTCTCTCTAAACATTATATATGTATGTTATACATTTGATTTTTTTCCCCTGAACCATTAAGAAGCAGATTATATACATCACGGCACTTTGCCCCTAAATACTTCACTGCTTATTTTTATAAGATTAGGGATATTCTGTTACATAATCAATCACAGTACCATTATTAACTACACAAATTTACACTGATACTTTTTTTTTAGCTTTTTGTTGTTGTTTTGAGATGGAGTTTCACTCTTGTTGCACTGCTGGAGTGCAATGGTGCAATATCGGCTCACTGCAACCTCTGCCTCCCGGGTTCAAGTGATTCTCCTGTCTCAGTCTCCTGCATAGCTGGGATTTCAGGCGCCTGCCACCACACCCGGTTCAATTTTGTATTTTTAGTAGAGTCAGGGTTTTACCATATTGGCCAGGCTGGTCTTGAACTCCTGACCTCAGGTGATCTGCCCGCCCGGGCCTCCCAAAGTGCTGGGATTACAGATGTGAGCCACCGCCCCCAGCCTGTTGTTGTTTAAGAGACAGATCTTGCTATGTTGCCCAGGCTGGAGTGCAGTGGCTATTCAGAGGCACAATCACAGTTCACTATAACCTTGAACTCCTGGTCTCAAGCAATCCTCCTATCTCGGCCTCCTGAGTAGCAAGGATTATAGCCATGTGCCATCATGCCAGGCTAACACTGATATAATAATTGTATCCAATCTATCAATCATATGTCAATTTCATCAGTTGACCTAATAATATTTTTAATAGTAGTTGTGATATTATGATATACATATGTACTGGTTTTCATCCATGGTTCGTGGCTCATAACTCCCATATCCCTTATTATACATAATGTTGGGGCACTTTAGGCCTCAGGAGCAGCCCTCAGAAAACAGAATCTCTCTTTGACCTTCTCCTGCCCTCCTTTCACCCGCCCAAGGCAGGACTCTAATCTCCAAAAGGGGTCCTGCACCATATCCTGGAGGAAGATTAATGTTGCACAGAGAGGCCAAGAATCTGGACAGGCCTTGCTGGGTTTCCCCACTCAGCCTATCAGTATTAGGTCATACCCTTTGTCCAATCACATTTCTGCACACCTGTCAATTATGCCTATCCAATGAAGTCTCCATAAAAGGCTCAAGAGGACAGGGTCTGGGAAGCCTCTGGACAGCTGAACACATGGAGGCTTACAGGAAGATTAACAAGGTCTCATCCATTTTCCAAGAGAGTGGCGTACCCCTGCTCCCTGGGGACAGAAGCTCCTGCACCCAAGACCCTCCTAGACCTTGCCCTATGTATATCTCTTCATCTGGCTGCTTATTTGTGTCCTTTAAAATATCCTCTGTAACAAATTGATAAATGTCAAGTAAGTTTCCCTGAGTTCTGTGGGGTGCTCTAGCAAATTAATTGAACCCAAAGACGGGGTCGTGGGAGGCCAAACTTGAGGTCAGTAAGAAGTTCTGAAAGCCTGGACTTATGACTGGTGGGAAGGAAGAATCAGTCTTGGGGGACTGAACTCTCAACCTGTAGAATCTGAGGCTATTCCCAGGTAGATAGCATCAGAATTGAACTGAATGGGAGGACACCAGCTGGGTGTGACTGCTTGATGTGTGCAGAAAAACCTAAACACACTGGATAACAGAAGTCTTCTGTGTTGATTGTTGCTGTTGAATGAGAAAATAGAAAAAAAGAAACAGTTTGAGTTGTTTTTTCTACACTACAGTAGTAGAGGATCCAGTCTAGGTAAGGTATTGCATTTACCCTAGTTTCAAATAAAGAAATTCTTATCTCCAAAATAATTAAGTGAAAAATGCAATTGGAAGATGTGTCTAGTTTTACTGTTTTGCATAAAAGGGGGAAAAATAGACACACTGTATACACATGTTTTTTATTAATCTATATATCACAGACCACCCCCCTCAGAAGGATACAAAAAAAACTCTGTTAACACTAGTTGTCTCCAAAATGAGAAACTGGCATGGCTGCGTGAGAGAAAGACTTCTGACTGTTAACAACTTTTGAATTTTATACTATATTAAAGTACAATCCAATTTTTGTTTTTTTTTTTTTGTTTTTTTTTTTTGAGACGGAGTCTCGCTCTGTCGCCCAGGCTGGAGTGCAGTGGCCGGATCTCAGCTCACTGCAAGCTCCACCTCCCAGGTTTACGCCATTCTCCTGCCTCAGCCTCCCGAGTAGCTGGGACTACAGGCGCCCGCCACCTCGCCCGGCTAGTTTTTTTGTATTTTTAGTAGAGACGGGTTTCACCATGTTAGCCAGGATGGTCTCGATCTCCTGACCTTGTGATCCGCCCGTCTCGGCCTCCCAAAGTGCTGGGATTACAGGCTTGAGCCACCGCGCCCGGCCTAAGTACAATCCAATTTTAAAAAGATTAAAAAGTGCTGCTGTTACAGGCAATCACTAAGTACAATCTATTCATATTCAGTAATAGAAATATGTTTGGTTGGATGAACTACAGAGGCTACAAAGAATATTTTGTTATCCTACCCTGTTCCCTGTTCCAACCTCTTAGGTCTTCCTAGAAACAAAGGCATCAGAGTCAAGATCATAAAGGAGTGTATCTTAACACAATGCATGGCACCATTTTACCTTCAAAAAAGTTTGCTCTGTGCTCAAGAGGCATTTTATCATTTAGAAAAAAGAGTATCTCAAATTCTCTGTAATATGTGATCTCCAACATCTTTTTTTTTTTTTTTTGGAGACAGAGTCTCACTCTGTCGCCCAGGCTGGAGTGCAGTCACTTGGCTCACTGCAACCTCTGCTTCCCAGGTTCAAGCAATTCTCTTGCCTCAGCCTCCTGAGTAGCTGGGACTACAGGCATGCGCCACCACACCCACCTAATTTTTGGTAATTTCATGGAGAAGGGGTTTTTTGTATTTTAGTGGAGACGGGTTTTCACCATGATGCCCAGGGCAGTCTCATGAACTCCTGGGCTCAGGCAATCTGCCCACCTCAGCCTCCCAAAGTGCTAGGATTACAGGTGTGGGCCACTGCACTCAGGAACATCTTTTTAAAAGTGTGAAGCCTGTCTCACTCAAAGCAACCACTAGGAAGAGCACAGCGGCTTTAGTGAATCAAGAAATTTATCCCAGTGTAACCCTGTTCATTTCATACAGAACAGGGCATATAAAGAGTAAATACTTGGCTGAGCGTGGTGGCTCATGCCTATAATCCGAGCACTTTTGGGAGGTGGAGGCAGGCGGATCACTTGAGGTCAGGAGTTCGAGACCAGCCTAGCCAACACGGCAAAACCCCATCTCTACTAAAAATAAGAAAATTAGCCAGGCGTGATGGTGTGCCCCTGTAATCCCAGCCACTTGGGAGGCTGAGGCAGGAGAATTGCTTGACCCCAGGAGGTAGAGGTTGCAGTAAGTCAAGATCGTGCCATTGCACTTCAGTCTGAGAGACAGAGAAAGACTCTGTCTCCAAAAAAAAAAAAAAAAAAGCAAGAAAGAAAAAGAGTAAATACTCCTCTTTTATGCACACCTGATAGAGGTATCCTCCTGGTATTATCTTTCACTTGACCTCAAAACCATCAGCAACAGTAGAAGGTCTGACTTCAAGACAAGAAATCTGAGTCATGAATATGTGAACTTGATAACTACCACTTAAAAAAGCCAGTACCACAGTCCTGAGATAGAGATGAATCAAAATATTCCATACCGGCTTCAAATATTTGAACTGCAAAAGATGGCTGGGCATGGTGGCTCAGGCCTGTAATCCCAGCATTTTATGAGGCCAAGGCAGGCAGATTGCTTGAGTCCAGGAGTTCGAGACCAGCCTGGGCAACAAGGCGAAACCCCATCTCTACCAAAATACAAAAATTAGCCCAGCATGGTGGTGCATGCCTGCAGGCCCAGCTACTTGGGAGGCTGAGGTGGGAGAATCACTTGAGCCTGGGAGGTAGAGCTTGCAGCAAGCCGAGATTGCACCACTGCACTCCAGCCTGGGTGACAGAGTGAAACTCCATCTCAAAAAAATAAATAAATAAAATAAAAATGCAAAATATATTAATTTGCTATTAAAGATATCTACAAGTTTTGGATTAAAGATTAGTTCTACTTAAGAGTTTTTAATTACAAAAAGTCATGCCAAAACACAGTCTGGGGTCACTATAGCTCTAGTCCCCTAATTCAGGTCTATTCTAAGAGATAAGCTACACACTAGGTGTGACTATGAGTAACTTTAGTTTAGCTGTAAAAGGAAAGTTCTAAACTTCATAGAAAATAGGTGGCTGAGGGCCCACCAATCAGGGTTTAAGGAAAAAAAAAGGTCAGGTGCAGCAACGCATGCCTGTATCCCAGTTACTTGGGAGGCTGAGGCAGGAAGATTAACTGAGCTCAGGAGTTGGAGGCCAGCCTAGACAACATAGTAAGACTCTGTCTCAAAAAAATAAAACAAAACAAAACCAAAAACGACCTTATGTTAATACATAGAATATGCTCTGAATAAATCTTTTAAATCGGGAAAGATTACAAGACAGAAAAAGAATTCATAGCACACTGAAATAAGATTTTTTAAAAATTATGTGGACTGTATTCAAAGCTTGAATTCTTACTCAAAGTTCCTACTTACCTTTCCATATTAATAGGTGGAGCATGCACTTTGGTAGCTTCAGAAGTACGCTTGCCCATACTGGAGGACATGATGGTTTCACCTTCAGATTTCAATTTGTCCACAAAGTTATCTACTTCCTTTCCTTTGGCTCCAAGTTTCAAAGCCTTGCTGGGGCCTGAAGGCCTAAGTGGAAAAATTTGAAATTCATTACCCAAAGGTATATTTTTACAAGCACACATGATCTGATGAAAACTTTGTATCTTCCATCCAGAGAAACATACCTGTGCACAAAATTTTGCATATAATTTCGGGTAATTCACAGATTACCCCTAAAATCAATCTTTGAACATCAAGATTAAAAATCTACATTCCATAAAGCATTAAATATCCCTTTCTCTCCCACAATAAGGCAACTCTCATAGGAAATTGAGGTCATGACATAATTTATAACTCTCTTTTATACAAAAGGAAAAACATCACATTCAGATTTCTTCTTTATCCTCACATTTTATGTGGCCAAATTTAACATCATATCTTACTTCATCAAGTCCTTCATTATTTACAGCTTTCCAAGAAATCAGATTATCACTTCAAAGATAGACACATATACACCCGTCATCTGGCATTCTAAAGTACAATGGATTATACCTGGCTGGTGCAGGTGCCACTTTTGGTTTATCACTTTCAATGATGGTTTCTGTGATCATGGCAGCTGTGCTGCCTCCAGATACCGCAGAGCTGCCAAATCCGCCAAATCCTGGTGCTTTTTTGCCCTGTCTCTCTGCATCTCTTCGGGCCTGTTGTAATTCCTTTGCTTTACGACGCATCTCAGCCTTAGCTTCACGTTCTTGAGTCTACAGAAAAAGACATACATGAATGTAGCTGGTTTTTTTTTTTTTTTTTTGAGACAGGGTCTCACTCTGTGACTGAGGCTGGAGTGCAAGTGGCACGATCACGGCTCACTGCAGCCCCAACTTCCTGGCCTCAAGTGATCCTCCCATGTCAGTCTCCCAAGTAGCTGGGACCCACAGGCACGTGCTACTATGTCTGGCTAATTTTTTTTTTTTTTCTAGAGACAGGGTCTCACTATGCTGTCCAGGCTGGTCTTGAACTCCTGGACTCAAGTGATCCTTCCACCTCTGCCTCCCAAAGTGCTGGGATTATAGGCATGAGCCACAGTGCCCAGCCTGGATGTAGCTTTGAATACAGTCTATACATTAGCAAGTAAAAATTGGAAAATCAGATTAGTGAAGCCTAAGAGGAAGATACACAAACAGATAGTCCCAGAGAAGATCCTATTTACCTCTCTGACGGCTCTGAACACCTTCTCCTCATGAGAATCCATTTCTGTGAAGGTTCTGATCTGTGCCAAGTTAACATTCTCCCGGTATCCCAGGGCAACAATTTCATCAAAAGCAAAAATCAAATCAAAACAGTGCTCAGATATTTCATTCTCTTCTAAGGCTCGGCAATATTCAGGGATCTAATCGTGGACACCAATAAAAAAGAAAGATTTAGAATTTATCAGCAGCTATATTTCCAAGTCTTATCCTTTAAATTATATAAATTTTTTTTTTTTTTTTTTGAGACGGAGTCTTGCTCAGTCATTTCAGGCTAGAGTGTTGTGGCCGGATCTCGCTCACTGCAAGCTCCCTCCGGGTTTACGCATTCTCCTGCCTCAGCCTCCCGAAAGAAGCTGGGACTACAGGCCTCAGCCTACCACGCCCCAAAGTTTTGTATTTTTTAGTAGAGACGGGTTTCACAGTGTTAGCCAGGATGGTCTCGACTTCCTGACCTCGGATCCGGCTTCTGTCTCGCCTCCCAAAGTGCTGGGATTACAGGCTTGAGCCTCGCCTAAATTATATAAATTTCAATAACCCAAATCCCTTAGCTACTTCTAGTCTTTATTTTTTGAGATGGAGCCTCACTCTGCTGCCCAGGCTGGAGTGCAGTGGTGCCATCTCGGCTCACTGCAACCTCCATCTCCCAGGTTCAAGCCATTCTCCTGCCTCTTCAGCTCTCTCCGAGTAGCTGGGACTACAAGTGCACGCCCCACCACTCCAGCTTAATCTTTGTATTTTAGTAGAGACAGGGTTTCACCATGTTGGCCAGGCTAGTGTTGAACTCCTGACCTCAGGTGATCTGCTTGCCTTGGCCTCCCAAAGTGCTGGGATTACAGGTGTGAGCCACTGGACCCAGCCTAAGACCTTGATTTTTTTTTTTTTTTAAGACAAAGTCTCACTCTGTTGCCCAGGCTGGAGTGCAGTGGCATGATCTCGGCTCACTGCAACCCCCGCCTCCTGGGTTCAAGCAATTCTTGTGCCTCAGTCTGCTGAGTAATAGGATTTCAGGTGCCCACCACCACACCCAGCTAATTTTTTTGTATTTTTTGCTGAGTAGTAGGATTTCAGGAGCCCACCACCACACCCAGTTATTTTTTTGTATTTTTAGAGACGAGCCACTCATGTTGGCCGGGCTGGTTCAAATCCTGACCTCAGGTGATCCACCCATCTCAGCCTCCCAAAGTGCTGGAATTATAGGCGTGAGCCACTGCGCCCAAGACCCTGATTCTTACGGCTGGGTGCAGTGGCTCATGCCTGTAATCCCAGCACTTTGGGAGCCAAGAAAGGCAGATCACCCGAGATCAGAGCCTGACGACAGAACTGATCACACAAAAATACAAAAATTGTGACAGGCATGGTGGTGCACATCTGTAATTTCACCTACTCGGGAGGCTGAGGCCAGAGAATTGCTTGAACCTGGGAGGCGGAGGTTGCAGTGAGCCGAGATTGTGCCACTGCACTCCAGCCTGGGCAAAAGCGAGATTCTGTCTCAAAAAAAAGGAGGCCGGGCTGCTCGCCTGTAATCCCAGCACTTTGGGAGGCCAGACGGAAGTGATCACGCAGGTCAGGAGATCGGTGACCATCTCTGGAAGTTGGTCGAGGAACTGTCTTCACTAAAAAATACAAAATCCAGCCGGCGGCCAGGAGTGCCAGTCCCAGCCGGGAGGCGGCGGAGATCGGCGTGAACTCGGGAGGCGGAGGCTTGCAGTGAGCTGAGGTTACTGCACTCCAGCCTCCCGGGCGACAGAGCTGAGACTCTCTGTTCAAAAAAAAAAAAAAAGGAATTGGGGTCTTGCTGTGTTGCCCACACTGAAGTATAATGCCTATTCACTTGAACTCCTGGCCTCAAGCAATCCTTCTGCCTCAGCCTCTTGAGTAGCTTGGACTACAGGCACATGCTACCACACCTGGCCTTAGTTTTTTTTTTTTTTTGAGACAGAGTTTTGCTCTGTTGCCCAGGCTGGAGTGCAGTGGTATGATCTTGGCTCACTGCAACCTCCGTCCCCTGGGTTCATACCATTCTCTTGCCTCAGCCTCCCGAGTAGCTGGGACTACACGTGCCTGCCACCATGCCTGGTTAATTTTTTTTGTATTTTTTAGTAGAGACGGGGTTTCACCGTAATAGACAGGAGGGTCTTGATCTCCTGACCTCGTGATCCGCCTGCCTTGGCCTCCCAAAGTGCTGGGATTACAGGCGTGAGCCACCGTGCCCAGCCTTAGTCTTCATTTTAAGCAAGACTTTGGCATAAAGTCTTAAAGAGAAGGTGTGTGTGTGTGTGTGTGTGTGTGTGTGTGTTTGGATCAGTAAGTCTTACCTAGAAAACATTATCTAAAAAGCACAACCAAACAAGTATCAGAACTAGAACGGCAGATTAGAACTGCTTAAGAACTGGGAAATTGGCCGGGCGCGGTGGCTCACGCCTGTAATCCCAGCACTTTGGGAGGCCGAGGCGGGCGGATCACAAGGTCAGGAGATCGAGACCACGGTGAAACCCCGTCTCTACTAAAAATACAAAAAAAAAAAAAATTAGCCGGGTGCGGTGGCGGGCGCCTGTAGTCCCAGCTGCTCGGGAGGCTGAGGCAGGAGAATAGCGTGAGCCCGGGAGGCGGAGCTTGCAGTGAGCCGAGATCATGCCACTGCACTCCAGCCTGGGTGGCAGAGCGAGACTCCGTCTCAAAAAAAAAAAAAAAAAAAAAAAAGAACTGGGAAATGAAAGAGTAGTTCCCATATTCTTTTGGGACACCTATATTCTAAGAGGACACCCAATAAATGTCTGCTGAATAAACAAGGAGCTGCAGCAGTAAGTCGCTGGGGTGGGGAGCAGGAGCCTGCAAACTGGTGAGCATCAGCTGCTTTGGAGGAAAAACTAGTTTCGCACAAAATGTAAAACAAAAAGTGGAACCCAGTATTATAGCAGTACTCTTACCACTCTTGAGAAGAGCCTTAGAGTCTCCAAATCTTCTAAAATGTTGCTGTTTTTGGTAGTGATCAGTACCATATAGAGTTTCTCCATAGGCTGGTAGACATATCTTACGCTCTCTGTTTCAACAAACGTATGTTGTTTTCCAGTGTTCATGAGCTTTGGAAAAGCTGCTAATAAGCCCTCAATCCGAGTTCGGGTCATTTCCACAAACTGTCGAGAGACAATAGCCTTTCCTGCTTTTGTGCAGACCGCTGCTGCCAACAGCACCTGCCAGGAACATATGCATAAATAAGTACTATTATTTCTTCACATCTGTTTTCTCAACATCCCAGGAAATGTTCCATAAAATGACATATTTATTTAGTGACAGAACTAGTAGTAGTATTATTTTTAAGACAGAGTCTCACTCTGTCACCCATGCCGGAGTGCAATGGCAAGATCACAGCTCACTGCAATCTCAAACTACTGGGCTCAAGAACTCCTGAGTAGCTAGGACTACAAGTGCGTGCCACCAAGCCTCGTTAATTTTTAAAAAGCTTTTAGTAGAGACAGTGTCTACTAAAAAAGTTTAGTAGAGACCACTATGTTTCCCAGGGTGGTCTTGAACTCCTAGATTCAAGCAATCCTCCTGCCTTGGCCTCCCAAAGTGCTGAGATTATAGGCATGAGCTACCACAACCAGCTGACATGACGAGCAACAGAATACTGACTTTCACAGGCACAGTGGCTCACACCTGTAAACCCAGCACTTTGGGAGGCCAAGGTGGCTGGATTACTTGAGGTCAGGAGTTCGAGACCAGCCTGGCCAACATGGCAAAACCCCATCTCTACTAAAAATACAAAAATGAGCCAGGCATGGTAGCATGCACCCGTAATCCTAGCTACTCAGGAGGCTGAGGCACGAGAATTACTTGAACCCGGGAGGCAGAGATCGAGTCACTGCCCTCCAGCCTGGGCAACAGAGCAATACTCTGTCTTAAAAAAAAAAAAAAAAAAAAAGAATGCTGAGTTTCAAACTTTTACTCCATTGTTCTTTTCATTGTAATACGTAATTTATAAGACAAAGCTAAAGTAGAGGAAACTAATGCTATTATTCCTGTTTTTCAATAACATACCTATAGAAAAACTGTGTAATGAAATGACCTTTTTCCAAGACCATACATATTTAATGAGTCTCCTGTGACTCAGAACTGGGTTGCTCTCTGCTTTGGCAAACCCACAAAGAACAGCTTAAACTTTTTCTAAAAAGAGCAAGATATTTCCAAGCCCACGCTGAAGTGTGATCAGGCAGATTAAAAATATTAAAGACATAAGAAGCCCCTTACATTTATTATTTTTATCTAGAATATGAACCCAAGCTACTGAGTCTAAATTTATCTTCTGCTCCTTGACTAACTTTCCCATTCACACTGTCTTACTCCCAGATATCCAAACAATCTGCAAAATAAAAATCTAAATGGCTCAATGTTTCACATAGGTTTTGATATTAGGCAATGATCAAGACCTAATAGCCCCCTATTTTAGCATCTGGCATTTCACTAAACAAAACAAATAAAGTACCAAAGGAAGAAGCGGAGACCTCAAATGCCATGAGCAGGGGAGTAAGAAAATTAAGTCCAGTCTCCTCAGTGCAGGAACCCAAGAGCTCATTCACAAGCACAAGTAACAAACACTATTAAAACATTTAGGAAGCCTCAATGCTAGGATATAACCTCTGAAATATCAAAATCCTACTGGTCAGGCTTCTCAGCTTTATAGAAAGCTCTACAGGTGAGTAGCTTGAAGAAAAACAAGTTAGCCAATTTAAATAAATATTCTTATAGTTTCTTTCTTTTTTTTTTGAGACGGAGTCTCGCTCTGTCGCCCAGGCCGGAGTGCAGTGGCCAGATCTCAGCTCACTGCAAGCTCCGCCTCCCGGGTTTACGCCATTCTCCTGACTCAGCCTCCCGAGTAGCTGGGACTACAGGTACCCGCTACCTCGCCCAGCTAGTTTTTTTTTTTATTATTATTTTTTAGTAGAGACGGGGTTTCACCGTGTTAGCCAGGATGGTCTCGATCTCCTGACCTCATGATCCGCCCGTCTCAGCCTCCCAAAGTGCTGGGATTACGGGCTTGAGCCACTGTGCCCGGCCTAATATTCTTATAGTTTCAATACATCAACAGTTTTATATTATAGGAGAACATAACATCCTTATCTACTAAAAATAGGTAATTAGGGTATGTGGGAGACAATCACCATCATGCTTATTTCTCAACAGCAAGTGGTCCCGAATAGCTGGAACTACAGGCGCCTGCCACTACGCCCAGTTAATTTTTTTTTCTTATTTTAACTTCCTTTTAAGATGGAGTTTCACTCTTTTTGCCCAGGCTGGAGTGCAAAGGCGTGATCATAGCTCACGGCAACCTCCACCTCCCAGATTCAAGGAATTCTCCTGCCTCAGCCTCCCAAGTAGCTGGGATTACAGGTGCATGCCACCATACCCAGTTAATTTTGTATTTTTAGAACTTAGTACTCCTAAGTTCGATCACCTAAGGTCAAAGTGATCCACCCGCCTCGGCCTCCCAAAGTGCTGGGATTACAGGCATAAGCCAACGTGCTTATGCCCTTTTTAGGGCATAGGCCCTAAACAGTTTTTAAATAGTCGTCTTGGGCCACGCACAGTGGCTCACACCTATAATCTCAGCACTTTGGGAGGCAGAGGCGGGTGGATCACCGGTGGCCGGGAGTTCAAGACCAGCCTGACCAACATGGAGAAACCCCATCCCTACTAAAAATACAAACACACATTAAAAGAGACTTAGACATGTCAGTCCATCACAATGTACAAATCAAATTTGAACAGTGATTGAATAATTGATAATACTAAAAAATTAATGCTAATTTTTAGGTGTGAAAATATGCTATCATAGTAATATATTTTTATGGAAGGAATACTTATATATTTTTTAAAAAGAGTTGTGTAGTTTTGAATCCTTCCACAGTCTGTCATATTAAAGGTGCTCCCTCAATGACTATATTGAACTAAAAGAGTTGTCTGGGATACACCTTATCTTCAAACTATGCTAGTTTTGCATGTGGTAGTAACGAAAGGTCACTGGATTTAGTAATTACCCTGAGGATCAGAATTCACAATTTCTTTTTTTTTTTTTGGAGACAGGGTCTCACTTTGTCACACAGGCTGGACTGCAATGGTGCGATCGTGGCTCACGTAGCCTCAACTTCTGGGCTTGAACAATCCTCCTGCCTCAGCCCCTTGAAAGAAGCTGGGACCATGGGCAGGTGTCACTACGCCTGGCAAATTTTTGTATTTTCAGTAGAGGTGGGGTTTCACCATGTTGCCCAGGCTGGTCTTGAACTCCTGGACTCAAGTGATCAGCCCACCCTGGCCTCCCGAAGTGCTGGAATTACAAGTATGAGTCACCACGCCTAGCCAGAACTCACAATTTCATGTGTTGAATATCAGTTATAAATATTCCTTTTAAAAGTTAACTGTCCTAATACTATATAAATGGGTTTTTATGACTTGGGATAAAATTTCCCAAACTGCCAATATATCACATATGGATTCAAAACTGCTAAATAGCAAACTGATGATTCAAAAAGTGGCCCGAGTGATATGATGTTCACAAAGAATCTAGAGAAAATTGCTTTATGAATATAAAAATGGAAAAAATTATTTCTAAATTAAGATTTATGTAATTTAAAACATATATGTAAATTATTAACTATTTTAAGAACATATTGGACTATTTTTGACATTTTTTTAAAGTACAATTTCCATTTTATTTTTCTCCAGAGAATAGTCTGTCTTCAGTCTTTAAAGACTCAGCTCCCTACATGGGCTTTGGTGGGGGACGTGGGGCAGCAATCTGTAGGTCTAAATTGGGGAGGGGGGGTTTGGTTCTTGTGGGCTTCAAGAGATTGATTCCTGACTACTTTGCTGTGAATTGCACAACTCACACAGTAATGTAGCTTCACATACAGCTTGGGAAGCACATAGGCATCGAAGATGCTCGCTTCAGAAATGTCCCTGACTGCTGCTGTGGGACTGTTTTGAATGACGAATTTCTTAATGGCCTTGTCCTTGGGCACACATCGAGCACAGTTAGTGCAGCGAATAGGCCGCATGTGGCCGCGGCCCTTTTTGGCATGGCCGTTGTTCCTTCTTTTCTTTGTCATCTTGGAAGTACAGACCGAAGAGAGGAGTTTTTTGGTTTTATTTTTCGTTTTTTTTCTTTTTTAAAAGACAGAGTTTTGCTCTTGTTGCCCAGGCTGGAGTACAATGGCAAGATCTTGGCTCACTGCAACTTCCGCCTCCTAGGTTCAAGCGATTCTCCTGCCTCAGCCTCCCGAGTAGCTGGCATTACAGGCACCACCACCACGCCCAGCTAATTTTTTTTTGTATTTCTAGTAGAGACGGGGTTTCACCATATTGGTTGGCCAAGCTGGTCTCGAATGCCCGACCTCAGGGGATCCACCCAGCTCGGCCTCCGAAAGTGCTGAGATTACAGGTGTGAGCCACCGCGCCCGGACTATTTTTGTTACATTCTTAAAAGTTTATATAATTGGCAAAAAGCTTTTCTTCTTAATAGTCTCATCAGAAAAGTGGGGAATTCCCTTATATTTGGGATCATATCACATTGGTTTCTCCTTTTCCCAAAGACTGAGTTAGAATTAGTGTCCCAAATTTGCAAAGAACCAAGCTGATATATCAGAAAAACTAAATGACTGGGAGTGAGAAAATCTATATTCTAGTTTTGTTCTTCTATTTACCATCTGTCTGACCTTCAGTTACTCAACCTCTCTTAACCTCGTTTCTTTTCCTATAAAATGCAGCATTATCTAATGACCTTATAAGCTATTACGAGGGCCAAATGACTATAATGAAACTGTACTTCAAAAGTGCTATACAACTTGTAGCACATATATTCATGATGTAAAACAGCACCATTAGTAATAACAAACATGCATCTCATGAAAAAAATTATGTCACTTCAAGGTGATGGATTTTTCTTTTTTTATTAAAAAAAAAAAAAATAGAGATGGGGTTTCGCCATGTTGTCCAGGCTGCTCTCAAACTCCTGGGCTAAAGTGATCTGCACACCTCAGCCTTCCAAAGTGCTGGGATTACAAGTGTGAGCCATAGCATCCGGCCAAGGCAATGGATTTTTGTCTTTGTCAATATTTTGATATTCAAATAATGAATATTGATTCTCCCCCCAAAATTTTACATATAGTTTCAGGGAATGCATTGATCCTCCAGAGAAGTTATTCTCAATGGCCCACAGAAAATCCCCTCATGCAATGAGAGATATTATTAATAAATGGGAGCATATTGTAAATGTAATCCCTGTAGGACCTCCTATCCTTAAAAGTTTGAGAATCACAGCTCTAGGAAGTTATGGTCCTCTATGTTAGAATTTTATGAGGTTCTTAAGGAATAAGACAAATCAAATGCACATCTAAAGAAAGGACAGCTCAGGCCGGGCACGGTGGCTCAAGCCTGTAATCCCAGCACTTTGGGAGGCCGAGATGGGCGGATCACGAGGTCAGGAGATCGAGACCATCCTGGCTAACACGGTGAAACCCCGTCTCTACTAAGAAATACAAAAAATAGCCGGGCGAGGTGGCAGCGCCTGTAGTCCCAGCTACTCAGGAGGCTGAGGCCGGAGAATGGCGTGAACCCGGGAGGCGGAGCTTGGAGTGAGCTGAGATCCAGCCACTGCACTCCAGCCTGGGCGACAGCGCGAGACTCCGTCTCAAAAAAAAAAAAAAAAAGAAAGGACAGCTCAGACCAAAACTTCAGACCTATATAAACATGCTGCATTTAATAGAAACCCCATATCTAATAATAAAACTGTTAGAAACAATGTTTACAGGCTCAAGGGTAGTTCTTAGGTTTCCAACTAGAGTTAAAAACACCTCCATACCATACAGGTAAAATTTAGGTAAAAACATCAAAGGCAACTTGAAAGGGAAAAAGGAACAAAAAGGTGTATGTTACTATCCACTTTATTTATTTTTTGAGAGAGTGTCTCACTCTGTAGTCCAGGCTGGAGTGTAGTGGTACCATCTCAGCTCACTGCAAGCTCTGCCACCTGGGTTCAAGAAATTCTCATGCCTCAGCCTCCCGAGCAGCTGGGACTACAGGTGCAGGCCAGCACCACCAAGCCTGGCTAATTTTTCTATTTTTAATAGAGACAGGGTTTTGTCATGTTGGCCAGGCTGGTCTCCAACTCCTGGCCTCAAGTCATCTGCGCGCCTTGGCCTCCAAAGTGTTGGGATTACAGGAGTGAGCCACTGCACCTGGCCCATCCACTTTACTGTTGAGCACGTTCAAAAACTAATTATAGGTACTGGTAATCTCCATTTTTGTGATGTTATAAGAATTAACTAAGTATTTATTGAACACCTACTATGCATACAACATGCTTTCTGAGAATTAAGATGACACAGACTAGCATTCTGCCTACAAGAAGCTTAATAGGGATAAGACACAAATGCAAATCCCTGTAATGTATGGCAGAATGTGTTAACATAAGTCACTGATAAAAGTGCGTAGAAATTTAGAGGAAGAGATTACTTGCAGCTGGTAAGGTCAGGGATGACTTGATAGAAGAAATAGCATTTAGACAGGGAGCGGTGGCTCATGCCTTAATCTCTGCACTTTGGGAGCCAGGGCGGGTGGATTACCTGAGGTCAGGAGTTCCAGACCAGCCTGGTCAAAAAGGTAAAACCCCGTCTCTACCAAAAAATACAAAAAATTAGCCGAGTGTGGTGGTGCACGCCTGTAGTCCCAGCTATTGGGGAGAGTGAGGTGGGAGGATTGCTTGAACCTGGGAGGCGGAAGTTGCAGTAAGCCGAGATCATACCACTTTACTCCAGCCTGGGCTACAAAGTGAGACTATGCCTCCAAAAAAAAAAAAGGAAACAGCATTTAAATCATGCTTTAATGAATTCCAGGATTGTTTTTTTGGTTTTCTTGTTTTTTTTTTGAGACGGAGTCTCGCTCTGTCGCCCAGGCTGGAGTGCAGTGGGCTTGATCTCAGCTCACTGCAAGCTCCGCCTCCCGGGTTCCCGCCATTCTCCTGCCTCAGCCTCCCGAGTAGCTGGGACTACAGGCGCCCGCCACCTCGCCCGGCTAGTTTTTTGTATTTTTTTTAGTAGAGACGGGGTTTCGCCGTGTTAGCCAGGATGGTCCTGATCTCCTGACCTCATGATCCGCCCGTCTCGGCCTCCCAAAGTGCTGGGATTACAGGCTTGAGCCACCGCGCCCGGCCTCTAGGATTGTTTTGAGACAGAGTCTTGCTCTACTGCCCAAGCTGTAGTGCAGTGGTGTGATCTCAGCTCAGTGCAGCCTCAACATTCTGGGCTCAGGTGATTCTCCCACTTCAGCCTCCCAGGTATCTGGGACTACAGGCACATGCCACCACACCTGGCTACTTTTTATATTTTTCTGTAGAGACAGGGTTTTGCCATGTTGCCCAGGCTGGTCTCAAACTCCCAACCTCAAGTGATCCACCTGCCTCAGCCTCTCAAAGTGCTGGGATTACAGGCATGAGCCACCACACCTGGTCAGAATTCCAGGATTTCATATGTCAAGATGAAGAAAACAGTAGGGTAAAATCATATGTCTCTCTTTGAGTCATTCCATTATCCAGATACAAGCAAAACAAGGCTTCCAAAGTAGGACCAAAGTTCCCCATACTAAGTATAGCATAAATATCAAAACATCCAGGACACCACAAATCACAGGTTCTAGGCAGCTGACATAGGTCTCTCTGTCACAGCTACTAACACGGCTAGAACGTATGGTCACCTCTAAACATGATAAATTTATCCTATCCTAAATTAGTATTTGTCTTCTTAAAGTTCTTGAAATAATAAACCTCTTCATATCAATGTTTACTGGTTTAACAATTATTAAAATATAGCATATACTAAAAGGTAAGTTAACAATTTTCCCTACTGAAATTTGATCTGATTTTCACCGAGGAAGAATTAATAAACATGATTACAAAGTTTTTGTTTTTTTAACATTTTTGGAAAAAAACATTCCAGATCTAAAAGGAACTTGCAAGAGCGCTTGATTGTCTTATAGATGTGAAAACTGAGGGCCCATAAGTTAGATGATCTCTCCAGGACTGCTTAAAAAAAAAAAAATTCCCCCATTAAATTAAGCTTTGCCAAACAACTTTTAATAACTCTTACATGGTTTGAGTACACTATCTTTGGACTAAATAACAACTCTCTGCTACACAGACTTAACTACATGAATTGTTAAGTGCCTCAAGTTAAGAAACCTGGAGAATTAGGTTTCTGTTCTGCCTTTGCCACTAATCATGTGACCCTGGATAAGTCACTTAATTGATTATTGAAATACCCCTAAAGTAGGACGTTAGTTTATATGAAATCCAAAGTGCTGTGTCTTTAAAGTTCTATAAGTCTAAGCATTTGAAAACTACAGTAACAGAAAAAAAAAAAAATACAGTGACAGAAAACGTACAAACTTCCATTTTATACCCACTGCTCCAGTTCTAACCACTTTGGAACAATATTTTATGGTAGTATTAGGCTGCAAGACGGCAAACTATCTAACCATAACAAATTGTGTGTGCAAGAGAGGTACAAGAATAACAGGTGGTATAATAATTCAGCATAAATATGCACAACTCTCTCTCAAAAAAAGTCAAGTTCTTTCTTGAACCTCTAAATGCTTCAGGATTCCTTACTTTCAGAATTATAGTCACCTTCTCCTTTGTAATTCACTGCAATATTTTATACACACACACGATTCATGGCCATATTAAGGCTAGTTTCTATAATTGTCAGGGAGGACTGTTCTGTCTTTCCTATTTACGTGAAGCTATTATAGATAAAATCAGAAAGAAGATTACAATAAAATGTAGACCACATACAAAACCTAAAACTTGAAAAGTAATTCACTCAGTGAGGGTTTTAAATCCATCACATTTCTATTCTAAAACAAAAGCTTGTAGAGAATTAAAACACACACACACACACACACACCCATTATCAGTTTCTGCAGTGAACTTCTATATGAAGACATAAATAGATGGCAAATCAATGGAAACTCAAGAGAATCATTTTCATTCTCTACTGTCCTCTCAAAACACAATTAAAAAGATACATAAAGAATACAGTGCTGGGCATGGTGGCTCAATCTGTAATTCCAACACTTTGGGAGGCTGAGGTGGGAGGATCACTTGAGGTCAGGAGTTCAAGACCAGCCTGGCCAACATGGTGAAACCACATTTCTACTAAAAATAGAAAAATTAGCTGGAGATGGTGGCACATACCTGAAATCTCAGCTTCTTGGGAGGCTGAGGCAGAATAGCTTGAACCTGGGGGGCAGAGATTGAAGGCAGCCAAGATCGCGCCACTGCACTCCAGCCCTGGTGACAGAGTAAGATTCCGTCTCAAAAAAAAAAAAAAGAATACAATAGCTGTGCTGCTGCTGTATCATATATGAAAAAAAGGGGCTGGGCGCGGTGGTTTACGCCTGTAATCCCAACACCTTGGGAGGCCGAGGGCAGATCACAAGGTGAAGAGAGAGAGACCATCCTGGCCAACATGGTGAAACCCTGTCTCTACTAAAAATACAAAAAATTAGCTGGGCATGGCAGCATGCGACTGTAGTCCCAGCTACTCAGGAGGCTGAGGCAGGAGGATAGCTTGAACGCGGGAGGTGGAGGTTGCAGTGAGCCGAGATTGTGCCGCTGCACTCCAGCCTGGAGACAGAGTGAGACTCAGTCTCGAAAACCAAACAAACAAGAAAAAAAGTCAGAACATGTTCTCATTAATTTGCAGAATACAAGAAAAAGATCAAATCAAGGCCCGCATGTCTACAGTCCCAGCTACTCGGGAGATGGAGGTAGGAGGATCGCTTGAGGCTAGGAGTTTCAGGCCACAGTGCACTGTGATAGTGCCTGTGAATAGCCACTGCCCTCCAGCCTGGGCAACATAGTGAGACCCTGTCTCTTAAAAAAATAAGTAAATTAAAAGATGCCTTTCTTTGTACTTTACTTTATGATGAAGTCATGAGAAGGCATTTGTTTTTGCATTTGTTCACTTATTTATCTATTGGAACTTTGCAGTCTAGGACATTGTGCACTTCAATAACTAAAGCCAAAAGGAATTTATTTTTAAAAAAACAATGTTTATGTACTGATATCTGCAACTTACTTTGAAATGTATATTTTTTTTAATGGAGAGAGGGATGGATGGATGGTTAGATGCATGATAAAATATAGTGAAATGTTAGTTACAGAATCTAGTTGGTGGTTACATGGGTATTCACTACAAAGTTCTTTCAACTTTTCCAGATGTTTGAAAATTTCATAATGAAATGTTGAGCTAAAATAAATTGCTAGAAGTTTTGATACAACTTTCAGATCAATATTTCACCCTATCTGGACATTTCTACTGTCCAGGGACATGTTTGTAAAGGAGCAGGACCCAAAAACATTACACAGAAATAACACCAATGTCTTAAGACTCTACAGAGCAGAATGTACTGAGATAAATTGTTCTCCAGAGTACACAAATCTGTGGGTATCTGGATCATGCTAAGTCCCAAATAATTCAGAAATATGTGACACAACTCTATGTATACGTACACATGTCAAAATAGCATGCAAAAGTTATATTTTATATATATCATGTAGGGCTTTACCATCCCTCAGTTATCAATGAATTAAAAATACTAAATTTCAATAACCTTTTAACAAATAAGATTTTTATAAAGATTATCTATATCTGGTTTACATAATACAAGACCTTAACTTTACCATTAAAATAAAAATATGCTCTAAAATGCACTATTAATTCCAGGGTGTAAACAGGAACTGAGTTTCAAAATCACTAACCAAATACAGAACCTCCTGGAGAAACTGAAAATACAAGTTTCTGTAAATTTTACGTCCAACACAAAAATTTTAGGAGGCAAACCTGTTTGATGCAATTTATATACCTGAGGCTGAGAAAAGCTGTTTAGTGGCTTAAAGCTCAAGCATGAGTTCCCCCCATTATCCAAGTTCTTATCTACAGGGTTGTCAATAGAACTGATTAGGATTGGCACCAAATTACATTCTGTCATCTCTCAGGTACACTGGACGATGTTTTAAATCAAGTTATCTATTGACAAAAAATAAAAAAGAACAGAACAGAATATCCTTCAAAAGATTAAAGGACATAAGGTGCACTGAAAAATAAATTACTAGCTTTTTTGAAACCAAAGAATGTCTACTACTTTATGAATATCTACAAATCACAGCGATAAAGGAAGATTGAGTGATGTCAGCAGTTCTAATTTCCTCCATCCTCAACCACATTAACCTTTCTCATCCTTGTAACAGATGAGTATACAAAGATAACGCATGTGAAGGCAAGTAACTGGTCTCAGAGGATAACTCACCCCTCTTACTCCTCCTCCTGTGAGACATCTGACTACGACATGCCACATACACATTTTACTTCATCTGAACAATAAGTTGCTTGAAGGCAAACCCTGTGTTCTCTGGAACTTGCTCACATTTTCCCAGTGGTCTACACAGTGTATGTACCCTGAGTCACACTAACAAATGGACACAAGTGAGTTCTACGGAAGTAGTGGAAGGTTTCAGGGACACTTGGGTCCTATAAATTAATGTTAGAAGTTACTCCTTTCCGCTCTGTGTCTCCATTTCTCCCTTCTGAACAAACAAAAGAAAAATTTCTGGACACCAGTGGATTTGCATTTCGAGTTATCAACGGCCTAGCAAATACCGGGGGTGGGAGACAAGCTGGTTAACAAGAAGGACCAGAACCTCCGGAGACAGGCCCAGCTTGCTGAGCCTAAGCGCCAGGGAACCGGCAGGACAGCATCAGTTCCGAGGTCCGAAGCCTGGGACCCGCACCACCACCACGAAGTTCTCGCAGAGCAAAAACGCCGCGCCGTCTCAGGGGCAGGTCCCAGCAGATGAGGGAGTCCAGCTGGTTGGGGGGTGGTGGGGAAGCGGGCACGACGACAGATGGACTGAAGTCAGCTCCGTCAGATCTCCAGGAGACCGGGCACAGGAGGCCACATTGCTCCCGGAGCCCCAAGCAAAGCACCCGGCCCTAGACCCTCAGGGCGGGGCTCCTCCGGCCCCGGCCCCAGGCCCGCCGACAGGGAGAGACTGTGAGGCTCGGACCCCAGGAGTTCGGGTCCTGGCTCGGATCTTACCATGGTGAGGGCAGTGGTGGGGCGCGCCCGCTCTCCGGCTCCACTGGGGATAGGGGGAGGGTCTGGGGAAGGGGAGCACGGGCCGCTCTGGATCTGCTGCCCGCTTGACAGGAGCCGCTGCCGCTTCGCCTCTTGCCAAGATGGCGGCCCCGAGCCACGTCTTCAACCGGAAGCGGCGGAGGTCAAAGGGCGGGGCGGGGCGGGGCCTGCGGGCTGGGGAAATTGAGGGTACCCTGCTCGGGTTAAGACTGTGCCCAGGAGGTGTAGGGAGCGTTCACCCCCCGATTGTGGAACCTTATATCTCTGCCCTTTCACTGTCATCGCCTTCATTTATTTTGCGTCACATCTTACAGTTTATTAAGCCGCTGGCACAGCCACTATTATTTAATAAATATACAAGATAACCCGTGTGCATAAAGGACTAGTATCCGGAATATATATAAATAAAAAAAATTTTTTTTTTGAGATGGAGTCTCACTCTGTCGCCCACTCTGTCGCAATAGGGCGATGTCGGCTCACTGCAACCTCCGCTTCCCAGGTTCAAGGGGTTCTTCTGCCTCAGCCTCCCGAGTAGCTGGAATTACAGGCACGGGCCATTACGTTCGGCTGTTTTTTGTAGTTTTAGTGGAGAAGGGGTTTTGCCATGTCGGCCAGGCTGGTCTCGAGCTCCTGACCCCAAGTGATCCACCCGCCTCAGCCTCCCAAAGTGCTGGGATTACAGGCGTGAGCCCCCGCGCCCAGCCTAAGAACTCTTATAACTCAGCAATAAGAAGACAAATACAGTATTCCTGTCTAAAAATGGGCTTCATCTGCAAAATGGAGAGAGTAGAAAACAAAAAATTAAAATGAGCAAAAGATCTGAATAGATATGTGTCCAAAGAAGATATGTAAATGGCTAATACGCACATTAAGAAATGTTGAATATCCTTAGGGAAATGGAAATCAGACCCATGGTGAGATACCACTTCACACCCACTAGGATGGCTATCATAATAATTGTTGGTGAGGATGAATGTGAAATAGTGCAGCCACGTTGGAAAAGAGTTTGGCAGTTCCTCAAAAAGTTAAACAAAATTGCCATATGACTGAGCAATTCTACTCATAGGTACATACCCAGGAGAACTGAATATATGTCAACACAAAAATGTGTACCTTAATGTTCATAGCAACTTTATTCATAGTAGCCAGAAAGTGGAGACAATCCAAACAAATCCATTCATCAATAGATGTGGCATATATATGGAATGGAATATTATTTAATCACAAAATAGAATAAGGTACTGACATGCTACAATATGGATGAACCTTGAAAATATTATGTGAAAAAAGACAGATACAATGGGGCACTCATATATGATTCAATTAATATGAAAGATCCAGAACAGAAGAAAACCCACAGAGACAGAAACTAGCTTAGTGGTTTCCAGGGGCTCAGGAATGGTAGGAATAGGGACTGGCAGCTAATTAGTGTGAGATTTATTTCTGAAATAATTAAAACATTCTGGAATTAAGCCAGGCATGGTGGCATGATCCTAGAGTCCCAGCTACTTGGGAGGCTGAGTTGGGAGGATGGCTTGAGACCAGGGGTTAAAGATCAGCCTGTGCAAAATAGTGAGACTTAGACTCTTAAAACAAAAACAAACAAACAAAAAATAGTAGTTCTGGAACTAGATAGAGGCAAATATACTAAAAACCACTAAATTGTATACTTTTAAAAGGTGAATTTTTATGATTTGTAAATTATATCTTTTAAAAAAAAAACATGCACAGGAAGCAGGGCAGTTGTGCTTATGTCCATTTTGTATATGAAGAAAATGATGAAAAGTTTAAGGGACTTACCCAAAGTTTCTAAACCAGTATATGATGGAACCAGGACTCAAACTCTGTTCTTGTGATTCTCACGTTATTTCTTGTATGCCAAATTTCAGATTTTTCAGAGTATAGCTGATTCAGTAGTTCATCCTTAAATCATTTTATCCCACATCCTTAGCTCAACCCAATAGCACTCACCCATATTAAACCTATATGTCCACAATTAAGTATAATAGCAACTTTTAATTGAGTGCTTAATTTGTGTCAGGTACTTTACACATGTTATTTCCAATCCTTTACAACAATCCAAATAAAGATACTGAGGATCAAAAAAGTTAAGCATTTGTCCAAACTCACACAACTAGTAAGTGGTAGAGCCAAGTTCAAAGTCAGTTTTTTCCTGGCTGGGCCCGGTGGCTTATGCCTGTAATCCCAGCACTTTGGGAGGCTGAGGTGGGTGCAAGAGATCAAGACCATCCTGGCCAACATGGTGAAACCCCATCTCTCCTAAGAGTACAAAAAAAAAAAAAAAATAGCTGGGCGTGGTGGTGTGTGGCTATAGTCCCAGCTACTCGGCGGGAGAATCGCTTGAACCCGGCAGGCAGAGATTGCAGTGAGCTGAGGTCTCACCCCTGTATTCCAGCCTGGGCAACAGAGTGAGACCCTGTCTCAAAAAAAAAAAAAAAAAAAGTGACAATGGGTACAAGCTTTCTTTAGGGGATGATGAAATGTCCTAAAAAAGATAACAACTGGGGCCGGGCGCGGTGGCTCAAGCCTGTAATCCCAGCACGTTGGGAGGCCGAGGCGGGCGGATCACGAGGTCAGGAGATCGAGACCATCCTGGCTAACATGGTGAAACCCCGTCTCTACTAAAAACACAAAAAACTAGCCGGGCGTGGTGGCGGGCGCCTGTAGTCCCAGCTACTCGGAGGCTGAGGCAGGAGAATGGCGTGAACCTGGGAGGCGGAGCTTGCAGTGAGCCGAGATCGCGCCACTGCACTCCAGCCTGGGTGACACAGCGCGAGACTCCGTCTCAAAAAAAAAAAAAAAAAAAAAAAAGATAACAACTGTACACATTTATGGGGTAAATTTTTATTTTTTATTTATTATTTATTTATTTATTTTGAGATGGAATCTCGCTCTGTTGCCCAGGCTAGAGTGCAGTGGTGCCATCTCAACTCACTGTAACCTGTGCCTCCCGGGTTCAAGCGAGTCTCCTGTCTCAGCCTCCCGAGTAGCTAGGATTACAGGCATGCACCACCACACCTGACTAATTTTTGTATTTTTAGTAGAGACGAGGGTTTCCCCATGTTGGTCAAGCTGGTCTTGAACTCCTGACCTCAGGTGATCCACCCGCCTCGGCCTCCCAAAGTGCTAGTATTACAGGCATGAGCCATCTCGCCTGGAGCAATTTTAATTTTTGTTACAAAAAGCAGACATGTTTTAAGAAAGATGGAAACAAATTCTTATTTTTTTAGAAAAGTAAAAATCCTGTTAGAAACTATTGCCTTATTGCGGCACCTTCCAGGTCTTCTGACTTGGATCTCAGAAGCTGTGCAAGACCAATTGATGCTGATTCTTCGGAAATATAACTGTAACTGAATTAAACCACAGAAGAAAAATCAACCTTGTAAGCATTCTTCTCGAGGAGTCCCATAGTGGCAGTATATTATAATGGTTAAAAGCAGAGACTTAGGAATCAGACTGACCTATGTTTGGCTGCTGTTTTCAGGACTTATTAGCTGAGTGACTTCAGGCAAGTTACTTTAACTGTCTAAGCCTCAATTACCTAATCTGTAAATTGGCGGTAACATCTATCTCATAAGGTTGTGAAGTAAATTAGATGATATAATCTAAGTGCTCCCCTGCAAAAAATCTAAGTGCTCCTACATAGTAAGTACTCCACATTACATATCCACTATTACGAGCAAAATACATCACAAAATTTTTTTGATGCCGTTCCATTTTTAACTATCAGTATCCCAGAAAAGGTGTCTCTCATTTTTAAAGGCCACTTTCCTTGTTTTCCTCTGGCAGGTTTTCAGGATCAAATTTCCAATATTATTTTCTTTTTAAAATTTATTATTATTATTTTGAGATGGAGTCTCGCTCTGTCACCCAGGCTGGAGTGCAGTGGCGCGATCTTGGCTCACCACAACCTTTGCCTCCCAGGTTCAAGCAATTTTCCTGCCTCAGCCTCCCGAGTAGCTGGGATGACAGGTGCGCACCACCATGCCCAGCTAATTTTTGTGTTTTTAGTAGAGATGGGGGTTTCACCATGTTGGTCAGGCTGGTCTCAAACTCCTAACCTTGTGATCCACCCGCCTTGCCCTCCCAAAGTGCTGGGATTACAGGTGTGAGCCACCGTGCCCAGCCAAAAAATTATTATTATGATTCATTATTTATATTTGAGATGGGGTCTTGATCTGTTGCCCAGGCTGGAGTGAATGCAATGGTCCAATCTCGGTTCACTGCAACCTCTGCCTCCCTGGCTCAAGCAATCCTCCTGCTTCAGCCTCCCGAGTGGCTAGCACTACAGGCGTCTGCCACCACACCTGGCTAATTTTTTTTTAATTTTTAATTTTTATTTTTAATAGAGTGGAGAGGGGCGTTTCTCGCTATGTTGCTCTAGCTGGTCTCAAACTCCTGAACTCAAGCAATCCTCCCGCCTCCGCCTCCTGAAGCGCTGGGATTACAGGCATGAGCCACCACACCCGGCCTCCAATATTTTATGTTTCTCTCTCCCTGACTTCCCAAATTAATTATGTCCACAGTTTGAAAATATTTGTTCCTTACGTCTCCATTCACTCATTCCTCGATTCATCCACCCGATGAGCATTGTTAGTGTCTAATTTCTGCAATGTACTGGTGTTACAAAGTTTAAAAATTAATTAGACACAGATCCTGCTTTAAATAAGTTCACAGTCTTCTTTAGCAAATAAGAAAGACAGGACACAAAACTTTGAACCTCAGATACACAAGGAATAATTTTTTTTTTTTTTTTTTTTTTTTGAGACTGAGTCTGGCTCTGTCGCCCAGGCTGGAGTGCGGTGGCCGGATCTCAGCTCACTGCAAGCTCCGCCTCCCGGGTTCACGCCATTCTCCTGCCTCAGCCTCCCGAGTAGCTGGGACCACAGGCGCCCGCCGCTTCGCCCGGCTAGTTTTTTGTATTTTTTAGTAGAGACGGGGTTTCACCTTGTTAGCCAGGATGGTCTCGATCTCCTGACCTCGTGATCCGCCCGTCTCGGCCTCCCAAAGTGCTGGGATTACAGGCTTGAGCCACCGCGCCCGGCCAAGGAATAATTTATTACTGTAAGTATGTCCTATGCCATGGCACCCTGTGGAGGGGAAAGACTACAATGTAATATAGTGCTAGAAAAGGACGTACAGAGTGCTGCGGAATTTCCCCTGGAGAGTGTGTCTACATTCCTGTAAGACTGATCTGGGAGGAACTGCAACCCCAGAGATTGTTGTCCTAGGGGAACAAACACACACCCTGTTTCCAGATTGGAAGGCTAACTCTATACCAGCCCGAAATTTATCAACCGGCGTTGCCACCCGCAGCCGCTAGATGCCGTAACAGGCGCATTTACTAAAACCATAGACAAACAGGCGACTTGGCCGCCCAGAGAGGCTTTATCCGTGGCCCCTTGATCTTCTTCCTGCGCTGAGAGCCTTCGCGGGTGAGGCGTAACGTGCAGGAGGTCTCACGAGAGTGGAAGCAAGTCTCGCGAATTTTAAAATTTATCTTTTTGCCTAGCGACTGACAACAGGCTGGTTGCTTGGCGTATAATGGTAAAGTGGCCTGGCTTTGAGACTGGAGTGAGACCCCAGCCCTAGGCTGGGGTTCTTTCCATTATAGAGGAGACGGATTCAGAAGGGCTACAGGTAATTAGTACTCACCCCAGCAAAAAGGGAACTGTTTTTCTAGAGAGGCTTAAGAGGACTCCCCTTTACCCCATTCCCGGTTACCTCTTCCCATCTCCGTGGTAACTGTTCCTTCGTCACCTCACCACCAACCGTCCTGCTTACTTTATTCACCAAGAAACTTAGGTGGGATCCTATCTGCAAGATAAGGGTGAAACTGGAGGTGATGCTTTTCTGATTATTGGATGGGACCGAGAGACTGGAGTTTCCCTTCTCTTCCGGGACCCTCCCACCCCACCCCGTCTCACCCCACCCCACCCCACCCCAGAGGTGGCTCCAGAGACAGAACTCTTTCTAGAACCTCTACAGCCTCCCCTGAGAAACCTCAACAGCCTTGGCCATCCACATACGACGAATAGTGTTCTGCCCTCGCGCGTGATGGTACAGCTTTGGGAAGCTGCAGAAGTTGGCTTTCTTTCCCTCCACGATTCCCTCGTTCCTCAGCCAGCCTGCCAACAGTTCCTAAATAAGGGCTGCAACAGAATGACTTAACTGCTTGACCGAGGGCCAGGAAACCTTAAGGAAAGTTTGGATGGGGTGACGGTTTTATGAAAAACTAGTTTCTTGAGTAAGGAAGAGGAGCCAGTGCTGGTTTGGAATATACCTCCTGGCAGAGTGCTTGATGTCCCATGATAGGAACTATGTAATCATGTCTCCTTTTGCTTAGACCAAGGTTATTGAAAACCAGACATATGATGAACGTCTAGAGATTAACGACTCTGAAGAGGTTGCAAGTATTTATACTCCAACCCCAAGACACCAAGGTAAGAGAGGAAAGAAGAGAAATGGTACTCAAAGAGCAGGATGGATATGGATTCACAGTTGTCTTCAAGAAGTTCCTATTTTATAATAGCAAATGTTGACTTTCAGAGTCAATTTACTTCACTTGCCATTGTTTGTTTTCTAACTAGTTAAGGGGGAGAAATCATAGCCTTCCAAATTACAGGATCTTCCCCCAGTTCAGCCCTGTCACCATTTACTTCATATTACTGCTTTGCTCCCTATCTGCCAGGAATTCACTGTACTTTTTTTTTTTTTTTTAACATGTTTTTCCCGGCTTTGAAGATGCTTCATAACCTCCCCTTAGACTGCAACCCCAACCAAAATCACAGTGGAATGTTTTTAACGGGCTGAACACTATTTATTTATTCAACAAACTATTTTTTGCTTAATTTTATAGAGACGAGGTCTCACTATGTTACCAAGGCTGATCTTGAACTCCTAGCTTCAAGCAGTCCTTCCACTTTGGCCTCCCAAAGTGCTGGGATTACAGGTGTGAGCCATCGTGCCTGGCCAACAAGCATTTAAAAATGCCTACTGTGTGCCAGCCTTATGCCTGGCACTTGGGTAAATAGTGTTAAATGACACAATGTCCTTGCTATCCCGATGCTTGTAATCATGGGAGGCACATGACAAATGAGTACACACATTCCAAATGTGGTAAGTGCACACCGATGGAGGCAGATTGTTTCTGTTAAGGAGAGTAACAGTGAGGAAGGAGACCTACTTATTTTTATTTTTATTTTTTTGAGACGGAGTCTCACTCTGTCACCCAGGCTGGAGTGCAGTGGTGCAATCTTGGCTCACTGCAACCTCCGCCTCCTGGGTTCAAGCGATTCTCCTTCCTCAGCTTCCCGAGAAGCTGAGATTACCACACCCAGCTAACTTTTGTATTTTTAGTAGAGACAGGATTTCACCATGTTGGCCAGGCTGGTCTTGAACTCCTGACCCCAACCGATCTGCCTGCCTCAGCATCCCAAAGTGCTGGGATTACAGGCGTGAGCCACAACTTCCGGCCAGAGACCCACTTTTGATAGGGTGGTCAGGGAAGATCTAAAGGGGTGACATGTAAGACTGGTAGATGGCAGGGATCCAGACACTGAGGAAAAGTAGACCAGGAAGAGGAAACAGTATGTGAGATGTGAAAAACCTTGAAGCCTGAAATAACTTGGCTTAGTTTGAGGACCTGAAAGAGACCAGTTTACGGTAGAGGGGACTCTACCGTATGATATGGTCAGATCAGAGAGGTAGGGCAGGAAGCATAATAAGCAGAACTTTGGAGGCTGTGTTGCTGTCGTGTGTGGAATGGACTGTTGCGATGGCTGAGTTGAGATGATAGTGGCTTGACCTCTGGTGAGGAAGTTGACAATAAAGAAAAGAGGCAAATATGGTACAAGACAGATTGTCGTAGAATCACTAAGACTTGCTGATGGATTGGATTTGACTCGAGTTAGGAATCAAGGATGACATCCAGGGTTTCTGTTTGTTTATTGTGGTGAAATATACATAACATAAAATTTGCCATTTTAACAATTTTTAAGTGTGCAATTAAATAACATTAAGTACATTCACAATGTTGTATGACCATCACCACTATTTCCAGATCATCCCGAACAGAAACTCCATACCCTTTAAACAATAGCTCCTGATTGCTTGCTTCCACTCTTCCCTGGTAACCATTATTCTACTGTCTCTATGAGTTTGCTTGTTCTGGGAACCACATAAGTGAAGTCATGCTGTATTTATCCTTTTGTGGCTGACTGACTTCACTTACTGTGATGTTTTTAAGGTTCACTTGTATAGAATGTAGACTTTCTTTTTTAAAGCTGATATTCCATTGCATGTATATGCAAGTTTTTTTTTTTTTTTTTTTTTTTTTTTTTTTCTTTTTTTGAGACTGAGTCTCGCTCTGTCACCCAGGCTGGAGTGCAGTGGCATGATCTCGGCTCACTGCAACCTGCGCCTCCCGGGTTCAAGCGATTCTCCTGCCTTGGCCTCCTGAGTAGCTGGCACTACAGGTGCACACCACCACACCCAGCTAATTTTTTTGTATTTTTAGTAGAGATGGGGTTTTACCACATTGGCCAGGATGGTCTTGATCTCCTGACCTTGTGATCTACCTGCCTTGGCCTCCCAAAGTGCTGAGATTACAGGCGTGAGCCACTGCGCCTGGCCTATGCCACATTTTTTAAATTCATTCCTCTGTTAATGGACACTCAGGTTGTTTTCATGTTTTGGCTATTGTGAATAGCACTACTATGAACAGAGGTGTACAAGTGTCCATTTGAGTCCCTGTTTTCAATTCTTTGGGACCTAGCCACCTAGGTTTTTGACTTGAGCATGTTTGTGCTCTTGACAGCTGCAGATATTATAATTTGTTTTTAGTTTGGGCTAATTTAGTAAACAAAAAAAATAGTGTTTAATTTGCATTTCTTTGATATAGAAATCATTTATCATGTTTTCATTCCAGTTAATGCCTTACATCTAATTACACTTTTATTTATTTATTTATTTATTTTTTGAGTCAGAGTCTCGCTCTGTCGCCCAGGCTGGAGTGCAGTGGCACCATCTCGGCTCACTGCAAGCTCCGCCTCCCAGGTTCACACCATTCTCCTGCCTCAACCTCCCGAGTAGCTGGGACTACAGGCACCCACCACCACACTCAGCTAATTTTTTGTATTTTTAGTAGAGACGGGGTTTCACCGTGTTAGCCAGGATGGTCTCGATCTCCTGACCTCGTGATCCACCCGCCTCGGCCTCCCAAAGTGCTGGGATTACAGGTGTGAGCCACCGCGCCCGGCCTATACTTTTATTTTAATTTAATTTTTTATTTATAGAGACAGAGTTTTGCTCTGTCACCCAGGCTGGAGTGCAGTAGCACGATCACGGCTCACTGCAGCCTCGACCTCCTGGGCTCATGCAGCCCTTCTGCCTCAGACCCCCCAGTAGTTGGGACTACCAGCCCATGCCCCCATGTCCAGCTAATTTTTTTTTTTTGAGATGGAGTCTTGCTCTGTCACCTAGGCTGGAGTGCAGTGGCGTGATCTCAGGTCACTGCAACCTCCACCTCCCAGGTTAAGCAATTCTCCTGCCTCAGCATCCTGAGTAGCTGAGATTATAGGAGTGTGCCACCATGCCCGGCTAATTTTTTTTGTATTTTTAGTAGAGACGGGATTTCACCCTGTTGGCCAGGCTGGTCTCGGAACTCCTGACCTCAGGTGATCCACCCGCCTCAGCCTCCCAAAGTGCTGGGATTACAGGCATGAGCCACTGTGCCTGGCCTAATTTTTGTATTTTTTGTAGAGACAGGGTTTCGCCGTGTTGCCCAGGCTGGTCTTGAACTCCTAGGCTCAAACAATCTGCCTGCCTCCACCTCTTAGAGTGCCAGGATTATAGGTGTGAGTCACCGCGCCTGGCATTAATTATACTTTTAATTGTTCAGAGTATTTAAAAGTTGCTCTTATCTTTGCTTGCTGATTCAGGTTCAAACTTGTGACTATTATTTGCCAGGCCCTGGGTCAGTTCCTTGCACATAAATTTTTTCATTTGATCCTTATAAGAGGCCAGGGTGAGAAATATTAGTGACCCATTTAGAGGTGGGAATACTGAGACTGAAAGAGGTTAAATCTTTTTTTTTTTTCCTGTCCATAAGTTTATTGTCTTTATCTGAAAAATCTTTATAGAAAATTGTTTGATTTCACTCTCAGCAGCCCGCTCCTGAGCTCTGAGGAAGCTGGCCTTCTTTTGAGCTACCTGATGTTTTTTCTGAGCAATGGACATTTTGGGACAGTTCCACCTCTGCTTTTTAACTTCTTCCTTGGGCTTATTTTCATAGACTGGATTCTCTTGTATAGCACCATGAGTTTTCTTATACATCTCCTCCATCATGTCTGGTGTTACGCTGTTCTTTTTGTATGGAGAGAACTGGTTCTTGTAAGCATCATCATCTTCTTCCATTAAGTAGCGCATATAATCTGCAACATTCTGTCCCATGATGTGCTTCTGGTGTACTTCTGCATTAAATTCCTTGCTTTCAGAATCATAACCAGGGAATCATTTGGTACTGTGAGGGATAGACAAGCCTCTATCCTATCCTTCAGGGCGCCAAAAACTTTATTCCCAGTGATAGTTCTGGCAAGGCCTGCATCCAAATAGCAGGTAAAGGCACCTGGCTGACCATCAATGCTTTCCACACTGTATTCATTGGCAGTCTTCTCCACTTGGCCTTCACAGATCTTGTTCACGCCAAACCTATTGAGAAGCCTGTGGGCCAGCAGCAGGCCAGTACAATACGCTGCAGCATAATTTGTCAGGCCAACCTTCACACCATATTTTGGCAGTTTTTGTGCATATGCTGCACAGACTATATCCCCCTCTATATGGGCATAAGCAGTCTGACAAATGATATCTCTGTTTGTTACACAAACTATCATCCTGTATTTGGGTGTGTTGTATTTATTTTTATCCTGTATCACCAAGTGTTTCTGAGGATAGTAATCAGTTTTACCCACTCGTCTTCTAAATTTCACTTGATAGCTCTTAAAGTAGGCCTTATTCTTAACAACTTTAGCAAACCCCATCCTGCGGAACAGAGACCTGCGTCCGCGGCTCGACAGAGACCTGCAGGCACAGCAGCACTAGGGGGTGGAAAGGCAAAATCTTTTTAAGTAATTTGTCTTCAAACCCACTCTTGGTATAAATTCAGCACTCTGTGATTTACTAGTGTAAACTAAGGGCAGAGTGTATATTTTTTTCTTTGTCTTTCCTTTTTTTTTTTGAGACAGGCTCTCACTCTGTTGCCCGGGCTGGAGTGCAGTGGCATGAACACTGAACGCTGCTTACCGCAGCCTCAAACTTCTGAAACTCCTGGATTTAAGCAGACCTCCTGCTTTAGCCTCCCAAGTAACTGGGACCACAGGCGCACACCATCACACCCAGCTAATTTTTTCTTCTTCTTTTTTTGTAGATGGGATCTTGCCATATTTTTCAGGCTAGGCTCAAACTCTTGGGCTCAAGTGATCCTCCTGCCTCCCCTTCCCAAAGTGTTGGGATTATAGGCATGAGCCACTGCCTCTGGCCAGAGTTTATATTATTTATGTAATGGCCGATAATTTGATTAGTATAATGTCTAACCCAATGCCTTAAGCATAGTAATATTTAGTAAATATATCTTGAATTGAATTTGCAGAGCCATGACTAGAATTCAGTCTCCTGTCTTTTTAGGTAGATGTTCCATTAAACCTTGTTTTATAAAATGGTTAGAGCATAAAATGTTACAAACTAAAAAATATTTGTCTTTAAAAATCATTTTAACAATAATCTAAAGGAAAACCTTTTTTTTTCCTAAGGACTTCCTCATTCTGCCCATCTTCCTAACAAGGCTATGGCTGATAACAGCAGTGATGAGTATGAAGAGGAAAATAACAAGGTACAGTAATACTCACAGCTTCTTGTAGAATTTCTGCTTTGGGTTTTTAGTAGTTAGAGATTACACCAGTTTAATGCTAAACATTTCTTGAACACTCACCTTCAGTGGTTAGGGACCTTTGAGCTCATGGAGGAAAATCAGTTACAAAGCACCTTGAGATTTTGACCCTTCTTCAGGAATAAAGCCTACTATTACAATTGACTTTGGTGAGGAATTTCATGTAATGTAGGCCAGTGTTTCACAAACTTTCTTGATTATAAGGCTCAACTGAGATACTTATTTTTAAATATACAGATTCCTGGCTGGGTGCAGTGGCTCACACATGTAATCCCAGCACTTTGGGAGGCGGAGGCGGGTGGATCACCTGAGGTCGGGAGTTCGAGACCAGCCTGACCAAAGTGGAGAAACCCCGTCTCTACTAAAAATACAAAATTAGCCAGACGTGGTGGCGCATGCCTGTAATCCCAGCTGCTTCAGAGGCTGAGGCAGTAGAATCACCTGAACCCAGGAGGTGGAGGTTGTGGTGAGCCGAGATCGTGCTATTGCACTCCAGCCTGCGCAACAAGAGCGAAACTCTGTCTCAAAAAAAAAATAAATAAAATAAATAAATAAAATATACAGATTCCCGGTCCCACCCCAGAATCTCAAAAGTAAAAGCCTGGGAATTTATATTTTTTAGGAAGCAGTTCAGGTAATTTTATGCTAAAGCGAGTTTGAAATTATTAGTCTAGGCATTTTTTCATTATCAATATTTGTGATACTGTCAGTATTTTGTGAAAGAGATTTTAATTTTGAGGTCTTAAGACCCAGATACTGGCTGCTGTTATTCTGTGAACCTAGAGAACCACCCTACTTCTGTAAGAAAGACGGCAAGATGCCCATCTCTCTAGAAACATGTAGGACCTTAGAGTTGTACATGTGATTTCTTAAAAACCATTTGTGTTGGCCGGGCGTGGTGGCTCACTCCTGTAATCCCAGCACTTTGGGAGGCCGAGGTGGGCAGATCACCTGAGGTCAGGAGTTTGAGACCAGCCTGCCCAACATGGCGAAACCCCGTCTCTGCTAAAAATACAAAAAATTAGCTGGGCGTGGTGATGGGTGCCTGTAATCCTAGCTACTCGGGAGGCTGAGGCGGGAGAATCACTTGAATTCGGGAGGCGGAGGTTTCTGTGAGCCAAGATCGTGCCACTGCGCTCCAGGCTGGGCGATAAGAGCGAAACTCCGTCTCGAAAAAAAAACAAAAAACAACCATTTGTGTTTAGCCTTAGCACATTATCCAAAGGTTATGTTTTTTTGTTTTGTTTTGTTTTGAGACGGAGTTTCACTCTTGTTGCTTGGTTCCCTGCAATCTCTGCTTCCCAGGTTCAAGTGTTTCTCCTGCCTCAACCTCCTGAGTGGCTGGGATTACAGGTTCACCACGCCTGACTCATTTTTGTATTTTTAGTAGAGACAGGATTTCACCATGTTGGTTAGGCTGGTCTTGAACTCCTGACCTCAGGCAATTCACCCGCCTCCGCCTCCCAAAGTGCTGTGATTACAGGCATGAGCCACTGTACCCGGCCTGTTTTTTTTTGTTTGTTTGTTTGTTTTTTGTTTTTTGAGATGGAGTCTTGCTCTTTCACCCAGGCTGGAGTGCAATGATCTTGGCTCACTGCAGCCTCCTCGGCCTCCCAAAGTGCTGGGACTACAGGTGTGAGCCACTGCACCTGGCCTGATGGCTGCATTTTAATGGTTTTTTTTGTTTTGTTTTGATACAGAGTCATCTCGCTCTGTTGCCCAAGCTGGAGTGTAGTGGCACGATCTCAGCTCACTGCAACCTCCACCTCCCCGGTTCAAGCGATTCTCATGCCTCAGCCTCCTGAATAGCTGGGACCACAGGCCTGCACCAACTCGCCTGGCTAATTTTTTTATTTTTAGTAGAGACGGGGTTTCACCATGTTGGCCATGTTGGTCTCGAACTCCTGACCACGTGATCCACCCGCTTTGGCCTCCCAAAGTGCTGGGATTATAGGCGTGAGCCACCGCCCCAGGCTGACAATATTCTTAAAAGTTCCCTGTGCCGGCCGGGCGCGGTGGCTCAAGCCTGTAATCCCAGCACTTTGGGAGGCCGAGACTGGCGGATCACGAGGTCAGGAGATCGAGACCATCCTGGCTGACACGGTGAAACCCCGTCTCTACTAAAAAATACAAAAACTTAGCTGGGCGAGGTGGCGGGCGCCTGTAGTCCCAGCTACTCGGGAGGCTGAGGCAGGAGAATGGCGTAAACCCAGGAGGTGGAGCTTGCAGTGAGCTGAGATCCGGCCACTGCACTCCAGCCTGGGCGACAGAGCGAGACTCCGTCTCAAAAAAAAAAAAAAAAAAAAAAAAAATTCCCTGTGCCAAAACCGCTTCCTATGTGACTAAGAATAATTTTGGCAAATCTTGAATTGAGAAAGAATGCTCTAGAAAGTTCTTATCAATCATATACTAATAAGGCATAGTCACTGAATAAATTCTGCAACTGTGTTTCATTATCTGCCATGCATATTACAGCTTAGTTAGAATATACTTTTATCTACCTATAATAAATTTGTTATTCTTAGAGCAAAATGTGACCAAAAGCAGTTTTTGGTGTCCTGTAACGTGTCACAATTTTGTGTGCCAATAGCTGCTTTACCATAAAAACAAATTAATTTTGAACAACTGGAATCAAACGTGTTAACCTCAGTATAAGACATGTGGTATATAGAAACCAAGTTTTGAAAACCTACTTCTAAAGGGGGCCAATTGGTCATCCTTCAGGTCCTAAGGGAGGGCATGCCACAGGCTCCAGGCCACAGAGGCAAAGACATGGACCCTGTTCCACCTGCCCCTGAAAGTCTCAAGTGCCACCAGACCCCTTCTCATGGACTTGAGAGGGTGGGATGGTACAGAGAGAGCCAGAAGCACAGAAAGGTAGGTTATAATGCCAAGGACAGAAGAGCTGCTTATCTTGAGAGAGAATGTGTAGTCATTGTATGTAATTTATGGGGTAAGGGAAGGGAAATACGATAGGTCAGATACTCCATGAAGAGAAATATCACTGAACAAAAATGGAAAGTCCATAGTCTCTGGAACTGCTGGTTAGATGGGCACAAGGTTAATTTTGAACTTTCTTCTTTTGATAGTTTCAAGCAGCTTACGCTGGGCAGTCTTGCAAATTAAGTACTAGATTTCCTCTCTATGGTCTTTGTGAGTATTAAGACCCCTAAAGTTTCTATTTCCACTTCATCTTCCCCGATTTTCTTCCAAAATAACTAGAGTTGCCATCTTCTTCTTTGAAAGTCCATAGCTTTTTGGGCCGAAGCTGTCTAAAGTGTATGCAGAGCGCTGAAGATCTAAGTAATATGTACAGTAGATAAAATTAGATGGAATTTATACCCCAGCCTCAAGTAGAGAAATGGAATATGGTTCTAGCAAGTGGAGTCCCCATTTGTAGCTGAGCAGGGGCAGAAGAAGGCTCTCAAGCCCCTTCTGGGAAGTGCTCCCTTCTCTTTCTGGTGATGAGGTGCCAGGTGGTTGGGGTATTGGTTAGAGCAATAGAGAACTGGGCATAGGTACATTTGATTTTTTTTACTTGAAGCTTTCTATGCCTGCCCTGCCCTATCTCAGGAGAAGAAGAAGACCTCACAGTTGACACCTCAACGGGGCTTTAGTGAAAATGATGATGACGATGATGATGATGATGATTCATCTGAAACTGATTCTGATTCTGATGATGATGATGAAGAGCATGGAGCCCCTCTGGAAGGGTGAGGAAAGAACACCCAAGCCAAGGGTTTTCTTCAGAATACCTCCTTCAAAACACTGGAGTGGGAGGACGTCAGTTAGAAGTGAAATTCCAGCATCTCTTTTGATCTCCTGTATTTAGGATTTTCAGGTGTCTCAGAAACCCAACATAATAATGAGTTTTCCTCCCTTTCTGACTCCACTACCTCATCCAGTCCTATAGTATCACTTGTACTATCTGAAACATTTGTGGGCTTGGGGATTACATGAGATTTTGCTGAGTAAATCTAAAAGGTGGTGGCCAGGCATGGTGGCTCAAGCCTGTAATCCCAGCACTTTGGGAGGCTGAGGTGGGAGGATTGGTTAAGGCCAGGAGTTCAAGACCAACCTGGGCAACATAGCAAGACCTCGTCTCTACAAATTTTTTTTTTTTTTTTTTTTTTGAGATAGAGTCTTGCTCTGTCGCCCAGGCTGGAGTGCAGTGGTGTGATCTTGGCTCACTGCAAGCTCCACCTCCCAGGTTCCTGCCATTCTCCTGCCTCAGCCTCCCAAGTGCTGGAACTACAGGCAACCACCACCATGTCCAGCTAATTTTTTTGTATTTTTAGTAGAGACGGGGTTTCACCATGATAGCCAGGATGGTCTCGATCTCCTGACCTCGTGATCTGCCCACTTAAGCCTCCCCAAAGTGCTGGGATTACAAGCATGGTTTCACTGCCTGGCTGCCCAAAATTCTTTTTGAGACGGAGTCTGCCTGTCGCTTCAGGCTGGGAGGCAGTGGCCGGATCTCAGCTCACTGCAAGCTCCGTTTCTCCGGGTTTACGCATTCTCCTGCCTGAGCCTCCCCAGTAGCTGGGACTACAGGCACCGCCCCACCTCACTCGCTAGTTTTTATTTTTTAGTAGAGAGACGGGTTTCACTGCATAGCTTGTGGCTAGTCTCGATCTCCTGACCTCGTGATCCACCCGTCTCGGCCTCCCAAAGTGCTGGGATTACAGGCTTGAGCCACCGCGCCCGGCCCCCCAAAAATTTTTTAAAAATTAGCCTAGCGTGCTGGTGTGTGCCTATAGTCCCAGCTGCTCAGGAGGCTGAGGCAGGAGAATCACCTGAGCCCAGGAGTTTGAGACTGCAATAAGCTATGATTGGGCTTCTGCACTCCAACCTGGTCAACAGAGTGAGACCCTATCTCAAAAATAAATTAAATTAAAAAAAAATAACACTGCTAAAAACACTTGTATAAAAATTTCTTTTTTTCTTGGTGCAAACTATTTTCATGTCAGCTATTTAAATCTCTCTTTTTTTTTTTTTTGAGACAGAGTCTTGCTCTGTTATCCAGGCTGGAGTGCAGTGGTACTATCTTGACTCACTGCAACCTCTGCCTCCCAGGTTCAAGCGATTCTCCTGCCTCAGTCTCCTGAGTAGCTGGGACTGCAGGTGTGTGCAACCACACCTGGCTAATTTTTGTATTTTCAGTAGATAGGATTTCAACCATGTTGGCCAGGCTAGTCTTGAACTCCTGACCTCAGGTGATCCCACCCGCCTTGGCCTCCCAAAGTGCTGGGATTACAGGTGTGAGCCACCATGCCCAGCCCTAAAATCTCTTGTTGTACCTTTTCTTGTCATCCTTTCATTAAAAAAGGGTGAACCATTTATGCTACATTTTAACATAAAAAAATATTATATTTTGGATTTTCTGCACCTCTGTCCTTCAGAGTCAGAGATAATTGAGAGTTAAGTATGATCAACTTTAAAGTTGCCTTGCAAGCCACCAGGAAAGGCAGATATTGGAGAGGCAGAAGCTAGGTTTAGGATCATGTCCCTATAGTCAGTAACACAGCAGTACCTAGGACCCTGCCACCTCTGCTCTCCTCTGGCCACCTCGAACAAACTATTTTCCTTTTCCCAGGGCCTATGACCCTGCAGATTATGAGCATTTGCCAGTTTCTGCTGAGATTAAGGAACTCTTCCAGTACATCAGTAGGTGAGTACTAGGACCTCCCACCATACCCCACTATCCCTACCTTGCCCCAAACCTTTCCTACCTCTAGTCTGAAACAGGGCCATTCTCTGTAGATTTTTTTTAGCCTGAATAGTAAAGTAATTTTCTCTGACTGTCTCCACCTTCCCTTGGCAATATCTCCTAGGTACACACCTCAGTTGATTGACCTGGACCACAAACTGAAGCCTTTCATTCCTGATTTTATCCCAGCTGTCGGGGATATTGATGCATTCTTAAAGGTATAGTCAGTACATACTGAAAATGACTCCTTAAGTGTTTCTTCTGATGCCCCTGTTACTCTTTTTTTTTTTTTTTTTTTTTGAGGCAGAGTCTCGCTCTGTCGCCCAGGCTGGAGTGCAGTGGCGCGATCTCGGCTCACTGCAAGCTCCGCCTCCCGGGTTCACACCATTCTCCTGCCTCAGCCTCCCGAGTAGCTGGGACCACAGGCGCCCGCCACCACGCCCGGTTAATTTTTTGTATTTTTAGTAGAGACAGGGTTTCACCGTGCTGGCCAGGATGGTCTCGATCTCCTGACCTCGTGATTCGCCCGCCTCGGCCTCCCAAAGTGCAGGGATTACAAGCGTGAGCCACCACGCCCGGCCTGCCCCTGTTACTCTTAACAGTTTCCCTAATTTCTTTGACTAGCGTTGGCTAGTCATGTTCATTTCATTGGAGTTCTTAACCTTGCTCTCAACTCCAATTTATACTCATTGCTCTTAAGTAATACTTAATATCTCATTATACATTGTTTGTCATGTATTTGCTTCCTAATTATCTAGGACAACAGGTTTATATTTAAGCTGCTATGGATCATATATTTTTTTCTGGATAGTATTGAGTACAGCAGGATAAGCATGCTTTTAATACTAGTAATAATGATGAACCAGAAGAGTTCTTCCTCTTTAACTTACTGGAAACATGTTCCTTTCTGCTTTCTTACCTTTTCCTTAACCAGGTCCCACGTCCTGACGGAAAGCCTGACAACCTTGGCCTGTTGGTATTGGATGAACCTTCTACAAAGCAGTCAGACCCTACAGTGCTCTCACTCTGGTTAACAGAGAATTCTAAGCAGCACAACATCACGGTAAGTTACTAGCTTAGTATAGGCTCCAGCTGGAGAGAGCCAAGAGCGGAGGAGGCCTTGCTGGCACTCATACAGTTGACTTACTGCCTATCAAAAGAGATGGCAATCGCTTTTGGCCAGCCCTATTTTTTTAATGACAGCTTTATTTATATATAATTTATATACCAGCAAGTTTAGCCATTTAAATTGTACAACTTATTTTAATATAATCACAGTTGTATAGCCATCACCACTACCTAATTTAGAATATTTCATCACCTCAAAAAGAAACTTCATACTCGTTAATATTCACTCCTCATTCTCCCACTTCCTCCTAGACCCTGGTAATGACTTCATTCCTTTATTACGGCTGAATAATATACACTGTGTGGATTTACCAGATTTTCTTTATTCATTCTCTAGTTCTTTCCACTCTTATTAATAATAGTGCTTTGAATATTTGTATACAAGTTTTTGTGTGGGTATATATTGTTATTCTGTTGGGTATATACATAGGAGTAGAATTGCTGGGCCATATGGAAACTCTATGTTTAGCCATTTGAAGAACTACCAAACTGTTTTCCAAAGTGGTTGTACCATTTTACATTCCCACCAGCAGTGAATGAGAGTTCCAGTTTCTCTACATCCTCACCAATACTTTTTGTTTGTATTTTTTATTCTAACCATCCTAGTAGGTGTGAAATGGTATTTATTTTATTTTATTTTTTTCTGAGACAGTTTCACTCTTGTTGCCCAGGCTGGAGTGCAGTGGCGCAATCTTGGCTCGCCACAACCTCCGCCTCCCGGGTTTAAGCAATTCTCCTGCCTTGAGTAGCTGGGATTACAGACATGCGCCACCATGCCCAGCTAATTTTGTATTTTTAGTAGGGACAGGGTTTCTCCATGTTGGTCAGGCTGGTCTCGAACTCCCGACCTCAGGTGATCCACCCACCTCGGCCTCCCAAAGTGCTGGGATTATAGGCATGAGCCACCAAGCCCCGCCTAAATAGTATTTCATTATGGTCAGTCCTGCCATTTTGACCTATCCCCTTTCCATGGCTCCAGCAAATGATTATTTTTTTTGAGACAGGGTCTCGCTCTGTCACCCAGGCTGGAGTGCAGTGGTGTGATTGTGGCTCACTGTAGCCTCAATCTCCTGTGCCCAAGCAATCCTGCTACTTCAGCCTCCCAAGTAGCTGGGACAGACCACAGGTGTGTGCCACCATGCCTGGCTAGGTTTTTTTTGTTGTTTTTTTTTCAATTTTTATTTTGTAGAGGCAAAGTTCTCCCTATGTTGCCTAGGCTGATCTCAAGTGATCCTCCTGCCTCAGCCTCCCAAAGTGCTAGGCCTGCAGATGTGAGCCACTGCACTTGACTTTTTTTTTTTTTGAGACGGAGTCTCGCTTTGTTGCCTAGGCTTAAGTGCAGTGGCACGATCTCGGCTCACTGCAGGCTCCGCCTCCAGGCTTCATGCCATTCTCCTGCCTCAGCCTCCAAGTAGCTAGGACTACAGGCGCGCACCGCCACGCCCAGCTAATTTTTTGTATTTTTAGTAGAGACGGGGTTTCACCGTGTTAGCCATTATGGTCTCAATTTCCTGACCTCGTGATCCGCCGGCCTTGGCCTCCCAAAGAGCTGGGTTTACAGGCCTGAGCCACCGTGCCCGGCTTTTTTTTTTTTTTTTGAGACAGGATCTCGCTCTTGCCCAGGCTGGAGTGTAGTGGCACAATCGTAGCTCACTGCAACCTCAAACGCCTGGGCTCAAGCAATCCTCCCATCTCAGCCTCTAAAGTAATGGAGACCACAGGCATACACCACCACGTCTGGCTAATTTTTTAATTTTTAATACAGACAAGGTCTCACTGTGTTGTCCAGGCTGGTCTTGAACTCCTAGTCTTAAGTGATCCTCCCACCTCAGACAGCCAAAGTGCTAGGATTACAAGTGTGAGCCGCCATGCCTGGCCTGGCTTCAGCAGATTTTATCAGGGTTTCCTGTCCCCTTCATTTGAGTGCTGTTTCATGTGGCAGCGGCTGCCATCTGCAAGCCTGAATATGAAACAACAGTGGATATAATGAGGACACTGTAAAAACAAGAGAGCTACTTCAGTGCCATCAGCTAGGCTTTCTCCTTATTTTCCTAGCAACATATGAAAGTAAAAAGCCTGGAAGATGCAGAAAAGAATCCCAAAGCCATTGACACGTGGATTGAGAGCATCTCTGAATTACACCGTTCTAAGCCCCCTGCGACTGTGCACTACACCAGGTAAGAAATACCACATTCTTTACAACAGTAACATATAGTAACCTTCACCACTTGTGAACTATTGCTCCTGAGAAGAGGTCCAGAGGCTGGGAACATATTTGATCAACCTGAGGTCCTGTGGATCCTGGCAACTGCTAGCTGAGATTGTAGACATCAAGTTGGTAATTTCTCTAGTATTACTTAGCTAGCTCCTTCAAACCCCAGGCCTGGGTAACTTTGGTATGCCCAGTCTAGGTTCTCCTGAAGGCTTCCTGATGTGCAGATTGAAGACTTCTCCTTCATCCTAGAATATGCTGATCCAGAGGTTGCTGATGTTATCATTTCATTTTTCTTGTTCATATTTACCTTTATACTTTTAGGCCCATGCCCGACATCGACACACTGATGCAGGAATGGTCCCCAGAGTTTGAAGAGCTTTTGGGCAAGGTGAGTGGAAGGTAGCCGGAGGTAAGATAAGAAAATATGGTATTCGCTCTAGGGCCCAGTGTTTTTTCTCTTCCCTCATTATTATTATTGGCAACTTTTTCTTTTTTTTTTTTTTTTGAGATGGAGTCTCGCTCTGTTGCCCAGGCCGGAGTGCAGTGGCCGGATCTCAGCTCACTGCAAGCTCCGCCTCCTGGGTTTACGCCATTCTCCTGCCTCAGCCTCCCGCGTAGCTGGGACTACAGGCTCCTGCCACCTCGCCCGGCTAATTTTTTGTACTTTTTTTTTGAGACGAGTCTGGCCTGTCTTCTGTGGCTGGAGTGCAGGCCGGATCTCAGCCTTCACTGCAAGCCCGCCTCCCGGTTCACCATCTTCTGCCCTCCCAGCCTCCCTCCTGAGTAGCTGGGGACTACAGGCTCAGCCACCTCACCTCGGCTAGTTTTGTATTTTTTTGTAAGAGATCGAGGGTTTCACCAGGAAAGAAGCTAGGGATGGGGCCCTCGATCTCCTGACCTCGTGATCCACTGCCTCCCGGCCTCCCAAAGTGCTGGGATTACAGGCTTGTCATCATGCCCAGCCTTTTAGACTTTCTTTTTAGTAGAGACGGGTTTCACTGTTAGCTAGAAGGATGGTCTCGATCTCCTGACCTCGTGATCCGCCCGTCTCGGCCTCCCAAAGTGCTGGCTTAAGCCACTGCGCCCGGCCTATTGGCAACTTTATCTTTTTTTTTTCTTTTTTTTTTTTTGGAGACAGGGTCTTGCTCTTCCCAGGCTGCAGTGCAGTGGCATGATCATGGCTCACTGCAGCCTCTACCTCCCAGGCTCTAGCGATCCGCCCACCTCAGCCTTCCCAGCAGCTGGGACCACAGGCATGCACCACCACATTCAGCCAGTTTTTTAATTTTTGGTAGAGATGAGGTCTTGCTTTGTTGCCCAGGCTGTTCTCAAACTCCTGTTCTCAAGCAATCCTCCTGCCTCAGCCTCCCAAAGTGCTGGGATTACAGGCACGAGCCACTCCGCCCAGAGATCATTAACTTTCTTTTTTTTGAGATGGAGTCTCACTCTGTCGCCCAGGCTGGAGTGCAGTGGCATGATCTCAGCTCACTGCAACCTCCACCTCCCAATTCAAGTGATTCTCTTGCCTCAACCTTTCTAGTAGCTGGGATTACAGGTGCTCACCACCATGCCACCATGCTAATTTTTGTATTTTTAGTAGAGAAAGGGTTTCACCATGTTGACCAGGCTGGTCTTGGTCTTGAACTCCTGAGCTCAAGTGATCCGCCTGCCTTGGCCTCCCAAAGTGCTGAGATTTCATTAACTTTTTAATGATAACACATGAAACCCTTGTATATATTGTAATTCGATATATAAGAAAGAAAGATTTTGTTTTTTTTTAGACACAGTCTCACTCTGCTGCCCAGGCTGGAGTGCAGTGGTGTGATCTCGGCTCACTGCATCCTTCGCCCCCGTGCAGGTTCAAGCACCTCTCCTGCCTCAGCCTCCCAAGTAGCTGGGATTACAGGTGCCTGCCACTGTGCCCGGCTAATTTTTGTATTTTTAGCAGAGGAAGTGTTTCACCATGTAGGCCAGGCTGGTCTTGAACTGCTGACATCATGATCCACCCACTTCTGCCTCCCAAAGTGCTGGGATTATAGGTGTGTGCCACCGCGCCCAGCCAAGAAAGATAGTTTTTTAAATGATTGGTGATAGAATGAGGGTATAGTGAGACAATTGACTATTTGAAAAAAAATTAAATTAGGTTTCTGCCTCAACCATATGTATGTGAATTTCAGATGAATTAAAGAGTTAAGGTGGGTCGGGCACAGTGGCTCATACCTGTAGTTCTGTCATTTTGGGAGGCTGAGGTGTGAAGATTGCTTGAGCCCAGGACCAGCCTGGGCAACATAAGGAAACCCTGTCTCCAAAATAAATAAATAAATAAATAAGTAAATAAATAAAAGAAGGGAAAAAAAGAGTTAATGTAAAAATAAAGCCATGTAAGTAATATAATAAAATATAGGAGATACAGAAGGAGCATGACTGAAAAAATAAATGAAATAAAATATAAGAGAAATTTAATTCTCTCTTTTTAAAAAATTCAAGTGTCTTATAACTTAGGGAAATTTAATTCTATTAGGATGGTTAGGTGTTTCTCAGTGTAAAAGAAACTTAAAAGTCATATTGAGGCCAGGCGCGGTGGCTTAGGCCAGACGTGATGGCTCACACCTATAATCCCAGCACTTTGGAAGGCCAAGGCAGGTGGATTACCTGAGGTCACGAGTTTGGACCAGCCTGGTCAACATGGCGAAACCCCATCTCTACTAAAAAAATACAAAAATTAGCCAGGTGTGGTGGCGGGCACCTGTAATCCCAGCTACTCGGGAGGCTGAGGCAGGAGAACCACTTGAACCCGGGGGCGGAGAGGGGCGCGGAAGTTGCAATGAGCCAAGATTGCACCACTGCACTCCAGCCTGGGTAATAGAGCGAGGCTCCATCTCAAAAAAAAGAAAAAGTCGTAATGGAGTGGGAGGCTGAGATAGGAGGATTGCTTGAGCCCAGGAGTTTGAGACCAGCCTGGGCAACATAGATCCATCTCTATTAAAACAACAAAAAAAGGCCAGGCACAGTGGTTCACTCCAGTAATCCCAGCACTTTGGGAGACCGAGGTGGGCGGATCACGAGGTCAAGAGATCGAGACCATCCTGGCCAACATGGTAAACCCCATCTCTACTAAAAATACAAAAATTAGCCAGGCATGGTGGCGAATGCCTGTAGTCCCAGCTACTCGGGAGGCTGAGCCAGGAGAATTGCTTGAACCCGTGAGGCGGAGGTTGCAGTGAGCCAAAGTTGTGCCACTGCACTCCAACCTTGTGACAGAGCGAAATTCTGTCAAAAAAAAAAAAAAAAAAAGTCATGATGGAGAAAATGTGACAGTTTAAACTCATAGAAATGAAAGGTTCTACATAGGAATAGATACCATAAACAAAGTTAAAAGAAAGTGGCAGTCTGAGAAAAAATATTTTATGTATGTATATAATAGAAAAAATTACTATCCAAGCAAAGAGCTCTTATATATTAATAAGAAAAGGAAACTGGGCCAGGCATGGTAGCTCACACCTGTAATCCCAGCCTGTAATCCCAGCACTTTAGGGGACTGAGGTGGGACGATCACTTGAGGCCAAGAGTTCAGGACCAGCCTGGGCAACAATAGGAGACTCTTCTCTACAAAAAAATAAGTAAAAGGAGCTGGACGCGGTGGCTTATGTCTGTAATCCCAGCACTTTGGGAGGCTGAGGCAGGTGGATCACCTGAGGTCTGGAGTTTGAGACCAGCCTGGCCAACATGGTGAGATCTTGTCTCTATTGAAAACACAAAAAACAACTGGGCGTGGTGGTGCACATCTGTAATCCCAGCTACTCAGGGGGCTGCGACAGGGGAATCACTTGAATCCGGGAGGTGGAGGTTGCAGAGGCTGAGATCATGGCTCTGCACCCCAGTCTGGGCAACAAAGCAAGACTCTGTCTCAAAAAAAAATTTTTTTTAAGTATCAAAAAAGAAAAGGAAACTGAACAAAGATGCCCAGCAGGTCCTTCCTAGCCATCATGTTTAAATTGCTGCGCCAGCTCCCCAGCATTCCCTGCCCTCTGTCCCTGGTTCTTCTTGATGACACTTATCTTCTAAGGTACCATAGACTTTATTTATTTAGTTTGTTCTTTCTTAGTAAAATATAAGCTCTATGAAAACAGATTTTTTTTTTTTATATGAGGAATTGATCGTAAACGCAAAGAATTTGGAAACAGTCGCTTGAGCATTTTGAAGCTGTAGTTGATGGGAAGGTGTCTGATTAGGGGATTGAATAGCTAGGTTGCAGTACAGCCATTCAGTGAAATACTATGCAATGGAATATTATTTAACCTTATTTTGCTCTAATACGAAGAAATAACAGTGATATGTTGTTAAATGAAAAAAGCAAATCATAGCAAGTTGCAGAACTATATGTACTCCATTTTTTGTAAAAAGAGAAAAGTTTTAAGAAACCAGTAGTTTAAAAAGTTCACACTGTGACTTTTTAGTTTCTCTGTTTAGATTCAGAGCCTGTTACCTGAGTTAGATGTCATGCCCATTTTCTCTGTTCATATGGTGTCCTGGGATCATTAGGCATTATAACACCAAGTAATGCATATATCACTGTTAATACTTGCCCATAACTTGGTATCCGTTTCTTTTTCACAGATTCCCACAGGAAAAGAGTATGGCAGTGTATTTTACCTATAAAATGTATGACCAATTCCATACTGATCGGGGGGAAAAAGTAGCATTTTGTATTATTTTGCTAGGCTGCCATAACAAAGTACCACAGACTGAGTGGCTTAGACATCAGAAATGTATTATTTCATAGTTCTGGAGGCTAGTAGTCCAGTAGTATACTGTCTAAGATCAATTTGTTGGCATGGTTGATTTTCCTTCCTTCCTTCCTTTCCTCCATCCTGCCCTCCCTCCTTCTTTCCTTCCTTTCTTCCTTCATCCCTTCCTTCCTTCCTTTTTTTGTTTGCGGGGGGGGTGTTACTCTGTGCCCAGGCTGGAGTGCAGTAGCTCAATCTCAGCTCACTGCAGCCTCAACCTGCTGGACTCAAGCGATCCTCCCACCCAAGCCTCCCAAATAGCTGGAACTACAGATACTCAGCACCACACCTGGCTAATTTTTTTGTAGAGATGGAATTTCACCATGTTGCCCAAGCTGGTCTCGAACTCCTGGGCTCAGGTGATCTGCCCACCTCAGCCTCCTACAGTGCTGGTATTACAGGCGTGAAGCCGCCATGCCCCACCAAAGGTGATTTCTTCTGAGGGGTCTCTCCTTGGCCATCTTCTGTCTGTGTCTTCACATGGTCTTCCCTTTGTTATGTGTCTCTGTCCTGATTTCCTCTTCCTATAAGGACACCAGTCATGTTGGATTAAGGCCCACCCTAATGACCTTGTTTTTGTTTTTTTTTTTTTTTTTGAGATGGAGTCTCGCTCTGTCGCCCAGGCTGGAGTGCAGTGGCCAGATCTCAGCTCACTGCAAGCTCCGCCTCCCGGGTTCACGCCATTCTCCTGCCTCAGCCTCTGGAGTAGCTGGAACTACAGGCACCCGCCACCTCGCCCGGCTAGTTTTTTGTATTTTTTTAGTAGAGACTGGGTTTCACCATGTTAGCCAGGATGGTCTTGATCTTGTGACCTCGTGATCCGCCTGTCTCGGCCTCCCAAAGTGCTGGGATTACAGGCTTGAGCCACCGCGCCCGGCCATGACCTTGTTTTAACTTAATTATCTCTTTAAAGATGTTATCTCCAAATATAGTCACAAGGAGTTAGGAACTCAATATCTGAATTTTAGGGGAACACATTTCAGCCCATAACATGTGTCTTATGCTAGAAGCTCTTTTCCTTCAGAGAGAGAGTGGTTCTGGGACCACTGACACCAGCCTTTTGACTTTGGTCCTTCCCATGCCTCTTCCAGGTGAGCCTGCCCACAGCAGAGATTGATTGCAGCCTGGCAGAGTACATTGACATGATCTGCGGTGAGTTCCTCCTTCCTTTCCTCGTCCCCATCTCTGGTCAGAGGCGCTCTAGGCTTTTGGACAGGCTTGTTTACTCTGGAAAGATAGCATCTTGAGTTTTAGCTTTCACGTTAAGCCCGTTGTGCTCTTTGGCAGCACTCGAAGGTGGTGGTTGGGCTTATGTGACTACCTGCTGGGTATTTAACCCCCAAAGTCATAGTGACACCCCATCCGCCAGGGGTTTGGCTATCCTAAACAGAAGTGCCCCTGATTCCCAGAGTTTGTTTGGTTCTGTTCCTGGAAGTTCTTCTTCATTTCAGCCATTCTAGACATCCCTGTCTACAAGAGTCGGATTCAGTCCCTCCATCTGCTGTTTTCCCTCTACTCAGAATTCAAGAACTCCCAGGTGAGCCAAGCATCAGGGGTTGACTTAAGCTGTAGAGAGGCTCACTAGTTTCTACTGTTCTGAACCTGCTGTGGTTGCATCCTGTAGCGATGTAGGATGTCTCTGCCCAGTTACCTTTGCCCTTTCCCATAATTAGGAGAACAAACGAGGCAGGGATGGGGTTTTCAAGGGGAAAGTGGAGGAAAAAAAGGGTGGGGGGAAGTAAGAGATGTGGGCCTTAGGTGAAATTAGCCGAGGATCTGCAGAGGATACTCATTCTTTCAGGAGAACCAATGGCCTCATGAATGGAAGCAGGAAGGAAATAAAGGGGGGTCATTTTAAAGAAATTAATGCTTGCTAAAATATAGCAACTAGCATATCCCTAATACTCAATGTTCCCTCTCCTCTTTCCTTGCAGCATTTTAAAGCCCTCGCTGAAGGCAAGAAAGCATTCACTCCTTCATCCAACTCCACCTCCCAAGCTGGAGACATGGAGACATTAACCTTCAGCTGAGACAGCTCCCAAGCTGCTGTTTCAAGGCCGAGCTGGCCCCTCTGCCCCAGCTGAGATGGACAGATCGTTGTCAGCTACTTGATGTCCTTGCCTATGCCACAGCTTGGCTCAGGGCCAGTGCATGCCCTGCTGCCCTCTCTGCCAGAGGGCACAGAACATGTTTGTTTAATGAACCTGCCTGCCTCAGATTGCTGTCCCTGGCGAGTTAATGCATCTATACCACTGTGGGGATTTGAGTTAGAAGAATTGGAATTTCTGAGATCCCATGGAGTTTGGATTGGGAGGAAAGCTTAAAAGATTTCCTTTGGCCGGCATGCCTCAAGCCCGTAATCCCAGCATCGGGAGGCCGACACACTGGCGGGTCAGGAGATCGAGACCATCCTGGCTAACACGGTGAAAACCCTGCCTCTCTACTAAAAAATAAAAACTAGCCGGGCGAGGTGGCGGGCCTGTAGTCCCAGCTACCCGAGGCTGAGGCAGGAGAATGGCGGGAACCCGGGAGGCGAGCTTGCAGTGAGCTGAGATCCGGCCATGGCACTCCAGGCCTGGGTGATAGAGCAAGACTCCGCCTCAAAAAAAAAGATTTCCTTTTTGTGGGAGGGATGGAATTGTTTTCTTTCCTTCGTAAAGTTAGTGGGTAAAAATTTTATAAATCAAATGCTCTATTATATTGTCAGATTATTCTGCTATTTAATATGAAAGAGAAAAGGCTGACTGATAAGGCAGAGACACAGGAACTTTGCTTAGTAATGGGCATTAAATGAAAAGTAGTTAAAGCAAACACATTTTGTGAAATAAAATGAAACCCCAATCCTCCAAGATTGGCAGTCGAGGGGAATCATTTTTCTGCTGGAATTTAATTTTTCTAAGGGTCTCTCTTCAGTTAATGCTGCCTTCCTGAGGCTGTCTGCCTCCAGACCTGTCTGGTTGTGGTCTCAGGGAGCGTAGCTATTGCAGTAATCTGGGTGAGAGGTGATTGGGGTGGCAGTAGTAGAGATGGACAGATTCAGGAAATATTTTGGAGTTATGTCAGCCAAGCTCCAGTCAGGAAGTCTGAAACCATGCTAGTTATTTCTAACAAAGGGTGTTTAGCCAGGCACGGTGGCTCATGCCTGTAATCCCAGAACTTTGGGAGGCTGAGGCGGGCAGATCATGTGGTCAGGAGTTCGAGACCAGCCTGGCCAATAATATGGTGAAACCCCATCTCTACTAATAATACAAAAATTAGCCAGGCATGGTGGCATATGCATATAGTCCCAACTAAGGAGACTGAGGCAGAAGAATCACTTGAACCTGGGAGGTGGAGGTTGCAGTGAGCCAAAATCGTGGCACTGCACTCCAGCCTGGGAAACAAAGCAAGACTCCGTCTCAAAAAAAAAAAAAAAAGAAAAGAAAGGGTGTTTAATATGGGGAATTGGCCAGGTGCAGTGGCTCATGCCTGGAATCCCAGCACTTTGGGAGGCTGAGGTGGGTGGATCACTTGAGGACAGGAGTTCAAGACTGGCCTGGCCAACATGGTGAAACCCTGTCTCTACTAAAAATACAAAAAATTAGCTGGGTGTGGTGGTGGGCACCTGTAACCTCAGCTTACCAGGAGGCTGAGACAGGAGAGTCACTTGAACCCAGGAGGTGGCAGTTACAGTGAGCCAAGATCGTGCCACTGCACTTCAGCCTGGGCAACAGAGCAAAACTCTTTCTCAAAAAAAATATGTAATAATATGATAAACTGGTTCCAAAAGTGTTGTAGAGGCTGAAGGAGCAAAAGGGAGAATGGAGGGTACTGAGGAACATAAAAGTTAAAGGGGTGGTAGCCATTGCTGGCGCTGGTAGCAGAGGTGCTCAGCTGGGGCCAGGTCTTCAGTAGCCGAGGAGGTGCCACACTCAGGCACTGCTGACCACCACAGGTGTGTACTGCCACCACTACAGTGACTAGAGCAGTGGCTGCTGCTTCCTTCTCCCACTGTCTCGTCCCCTGCTGGTGCCTGCCACTGGCAGAGGTTAATAGTTTGCCAGGGAATCTGGCAGTAGAAAGCAGAGTGTAGAAGGGAAGGATAGGACTGAGAGACGACAAAGAAATATCCAGTAGACATAGAACCAAGAGAACTTGCTGATTGAGCCAGCGTGGGGGATGGAAGGAAAGAAATCAAGGATGACTCCCAGCTTTTTTTTGGCTTGAGCAGCTGAATGGATAATGAAGCCAAATACTGATACGGGACAGAAATTGTTTGAAGGGGAAGATTACATTAAAATGCTATACCAGGCCAGTTGCTTTGGCTCACGCCTGTGATCCCAGCACTTTGGGAGGCCAAGATGGGAGGATCATTTGAGCACAAGAATTTGAGACCAGGCTGGGCAACATAGGGAGACCCTGTCTCTACAAAAAATAATTAATTGGGCATGGGAGGCCGAGGCGGGAGGATCCCTTGAGCCCAGGAGGTTAAGGCTGCAGTGAGCCATGATCATGCAACATGGCAAGACACTGCTGTCTAAACAAAACAAAAAATCGATACCATCAGCCTAACAGATACACAATAAACACACAGGTAGGAGAGGAACTGTTTCTTATAAACCCTTTAACTATGATCATCATGCTTGAAGCCTCAGTTTTGTTTTGTTGTTTTTTAAGAGACAGGGTCTTGCTGTATTGTCTAGGCTGGAGTGCAGTGGCATTTCATAGGCCCCTACTCTTGGGCTCAAGCCATCCTCCTGCCTCAGCCTACCAACTAGCTGGAACTGCAGGTGCACCACCATGGCTGGCCTAAGTTTGACATTATATCAGGCCCACATGCTTTGCTCTCAGATGGGTACCATTAATGCTCACATTCAACTCATAGGGAATGAAGGGAGACAAAATTGGATAGGATTCCATTAGGTTTGCTCCATTAGGTTTTCAGGAAGCAATCAGATGGCCTTCTGAGCTGAAAGATAACACTGATAAATACAGTTGATTCTCATTCATGGTGGTTATTCTGTAAAGTCACTGTGAACACTTACGTAGCAAATATTGACCTATAGAACCATTGTTCCTAGAGGAAATACAGAGTAAGGTTCCTGTGTAGCTCTGGTCATAACATCTCATCAGCTGACCGCTAATTCATTGAACTCGTAGCCAACAGCACTATAACTCATGCCTGAATGAGCTATACTGCTAACACATATTTTCTCCATGGGACACATCACAGCCTTCTTGCACCTAAGAACACAAGATAGCACTTCAGTACTACTCTTGGAAACCATTTTAAACAGCGAAATTACCATCAAAAATGTTCAAAATGTAGCACTACATAGACTGCAAAAAGGACACTTGTTTCTAATATGAGTTGAAATGAGGCAGAGTGCTGCCTTCAACCTCAGCTGGGAATGTGGGCATCAGGAAACCAGAATTTTTCAGTGTTCTGAGCATGTCCAAAAATGACCATGGAAACAAGTAGTAATTTGGGGTTGCAAATAGATTTTAGCAAGTAGGTGAATTCACAAATACAGAATCTGCAAATACTGAGAATCAGTTGGACTCCCTGCCTAAGCTCCTGGTTGGTGCCTGGGCCTTTCAGCTTCTCTGTCTCCTCCAGCACATCCACCACACCTCTTCAGGGATCATCTTCAGATGGCTTTCACCAGGCTTCTCTCTCCAACAGTCTCGAGTCACTCCCTTTTAGCTACTTGCTCTGTAACCCTAGGAAAAGTCAATGAACGTCTATGCTTGCTTAACGCAGCCATGAAACAGTTACAATAAACACTAACTTTGTCCTGTGGATAAAAATAATGTGAAAAGATTAAGTGGGCTGGGCACAGTGGTTCACACCTGTAATTCTAGCACTTTGGGAGGCTGAGTTAGGAGGATCACTTAAGCTCAGGAGTTAAGAGACCAACCCAGGGAACAAAGCAAGACCATGTCTCTACAAAAAATAAAATAGCTGGGTATGGTTGCGCATTCCTACAGTCCCAGCTGCTTGGGACGTTGAAGCAGGAGGATCGTTTGAGCCCAGGAGGTGAAGGTTACAGTGAGCTACGATTGCACCACTGCACTGAAGCCTAGGTGACAGAGTGAGACCCCGTCTGCAAAAAATAAGTGCTAGTGCCATAAAATGTAAAATATAATAATTTTGTTACTAAGTATAAATTTTCAATTCTGGCCTCTTAGACTTTCCATTTGGCTTCTCTCTCCCTACCCCAAGATCCTCACTTTCTACAGTTGTCCAATGTAAACTGCAAAACAATTTGCTTGTCATGCTCTGCATGTGACTCATGAGTTCTCTGTTCCAACTAAACTTTTAGGTAGGCGATTTTCCTTGCTGAAAGTGTCGCTCGCCTTCTCTGCTGATCCTAGGCTCTTGGCACTTCCAAGTAAACAAAAATCAAACTCAAGTATTTACATCTTCACTCCTTCCTTTAATCCTACTAAAATGTCAGTATAGGAAACTAAATAGATGTAAACCAGCGAGGACAGATAATAGGAAAGAAAATGATGAGAGACTAGAGAGCAACAATTGTAGAAGATGAAGGGGTAACTGATTTAGTAGGAGAAAGATAAAAAACCTGAAATCTAACTGCATGTGGAGGACAGGCTCTGAGAGTCAGTGAGAAGGAAGCCACTTCACACTGTGGAACCCTGGAAAGGATTGGGAACAGAAAGTGCCAGATAATTCTGATAGCAAGTGTATAGGGTGGGGCTGAAAACAGGAGGTTGGTTGAAGGTTTATACGGGAAGCAGATGCCCAGAACCTTCCCCCACTGTGCACCCACCTCCTTATCTTAACAGAAAATGGGCACCTTTGAACCAGGTAGGCTCGGACATGAGAATACCAAGCAACTATGAGGACAGAAGTAAGGGGCAATGTTTAAATAAAAGGATTAAATAAAGGAATGAGTTTGCATCCAGCCCTGTGTCAAGCCTATACCTCCAAAGCAGGATACTGAAAGAGTCTACTTCCAGGAAATTGATCAGACAAAGACGAAAGACCTACAGATACTGACAATTAGGATTCTTTAAGCAAATGTCCAGGTCCTACCTATACCTCAACTTCCAGATTTTTTGTCTTAATCGTGTGTGCACACACAAACCACAAACTACCATACAGAAGATAAGAAGGAAATAGAGGACTTCTTTTTTTTATTTTTTTATTTTTTTTTAAGAGAGTCTCATTCTGTTGCCCAGGCTGGAGTACAGTGACGAGATCTCGGCTCACTACAAACTTCCCTTCCTGGGCTCAGGTGATCCTCCCGCCTCAGCCTCCTGAGTAGCTGGGATTATAGGCATGCACCACCATGCCTGGTTTTTCTGGTTTTTTGTTTGTTTATTGTTTATTTTTTTTACTTTTTTATTTTTTTTGTATTTTTAGTAGAGACAGGGTTTCACCGTGTTGGTCAGGCTGGTCTTGAACTCCTGGTTTCAAGTGATCCACCCACCTTGGCTTCCCAAAGTGCTAGGATTACAGGTGTGAGCCACTATGCCCAGCCAGAAATAGGAAACTTAATAAATCAATCAGAGCTAATAGAAATACAAAACACTTGGCCGGGCGCGGTGGCTCACGCCTGTAATCCCAGCACTTTGGGAGGCTGAGGCGAGCGGATCACAAGGTCAGGAGATCGAGACCATCCTGGCTAACATGATGAAACCCCGTCTCTACTAAAAATACAAAAAATTAGCCGGGCACGGTGGCGGGCGCCTGTGGTCCCAGCTACTCAGGAAGCTGAGGCAGGAGAATGGTGTGGGCCTGGGAGACGGAGCTTACAGTGAGCCGAGATCGCGCCACTGCACTCCAGCCTGGGTGACAGAGCAAGACTCCGTCTCAAAAAAAAAAAAAAGAAATACAAAACACTCTGTCTAACAACAGCATACAGATGCTTCTCAAGTGCACATGGGACATTGTTTAGGATAGACCATATGTTGGGCTACAAGTGCCAATAGATTTAAGAGACAGACATGCAAAGTAGTTTCTCTGACTATACCAGGATGAAGTTAGAAATCAATAACAGAAGGAAAACAGGAAAATTCACAAATTTGTGGAAATTAAGCAATACACTCTTAACCAATAGGTCAAAGAAGAAGTCACAAGAGAAATTAGAAAATTAGAAACAAATAAGCCGGGCGTGGTAGCTCACGTCTGTAATCCCAGCTCTTTGGGAGGCCGAGGTGGGCAGATTACTTGAGATAAGGAGGTGGAGACCAGCCTGGCCAACATGGTGAAACCCTGTCTCTACTAAAAATATAAAAATTAGCCGGGTGTGGTAATGGGCACCTGTAATCCCAGCTACTCAGGAGGCTGAGGCAGGAGAATCACTTGAACCAGGGAGGCAGAGGTTGCAGTGAGCTAAGATCATGCCACTGCACTCTAGCCTGAGTGACAGAATAAGACTCCATCTAAAAAAAAAAAAAAAAGAAGAAACAAAAAATGAAAGCACAACATACCAAAACTAACGGGATACAGCCAAAGCAGTGCCAAGAAGGAAATTTATGTGTAAATGTTTATATTAAGAAAGATCTCGCCGGGCGCGGTGGTTCACGCCTGTAATCCCTGCACTTTGGGAGGCCAAGGCGGGTGGATCACAAGGTCGGGAGATCGAGATTATCCTGGCCAACATGGTGAAACCGTGTCTCTACTAAAAATACAAAAATTAGCTGGGTGTGGTAGCACATGCCGGGAGTCCCAGCTACTTGGGAGGCTGAGACAGGAGAATTGCTTGAACCCAGGAAGCGGAGGTTGTAGTGAGCTGAGATTAGAGCACTGTACTCTAGCCTGGTAACAGAGTGAGACTCTGTCTCAAAAAAAAAAAAAAAAAAGATTTCAAATAATCTACAACTTAAGGAACTAGGAAAAGAAGAGTAAAACTGAAAACCAAAAACCAAAACCCAAAGCTAACAGAAGAAAGGAAATAAAGATTAAAGCAGAGTCTCATGGTTTGAAAGCCGGCTCAGCAGCAGAACAATAGAACAGGTAGAGGTTTTTGACGCCAGTCCCTGGCATTTGGATGGCATTTCTGGACCCACTGGGGCCATGGGGAACTTGCCACCCTACAGGGAAGGTCACAGGCCTGTCTGCCTTCGCCATCTGCTGACTGTATAGCCCCCAGGCCTTTGAGTGAACATAAGCGGTAGTCACATAGTAGATACAAGGGCCTTAGGCGAGACTCAGTGCTGTGCTGGCTTCAGGTCTCACCCAGTGAAGTACCAGTGGCGGTGGCCAGAGGGGTTCTTATGTCACCCCACCCCCGGCTCCAGGTGGCCCACCACACAGAGAGAGAGACTCCATTTGTTTGGGAGAAAGTAAGAGAAGAGAACAAGAGTCTTTGGTAATACAGATAATTCTGGATTTTATCCAACACCACCAAGGCAGTACCTCTATGAGTCTGCAATAACCAGAGTGTTATTGAGCTTGGGGTGATCCCTAATGCAGAGACTGCTTAGATCACAACATCAAAGTCCTTTTGAACACCTGGAAAGTCTTTCCAAGAAGGATGGGTACAAATAAGCCTAGACTGTGAAGACTATGATAAATACCTGCCTCTTGAATGCCCAGACACTGACGAATATCTACAAGCATCAACACCATTCAGGAAGACATGATGTCACCAAACAAACTAAATAAGGCACTAGAGACCAATCTTGGAGAGAGAGAGGTATGTGACCTTTCAGATAGAGAAGTCAAAATAGCTGTTTTGAGGAAACTCAAATCAAGATAACACAAAGAAGGAATCCAGAATTCTATCAGATAAATTGAACCAAGAGATTGAAATAATTTAAAAGAATCAAGCAGAAATTCTAGAGTTGAAAAATGCAATTGACATATTGAAGAACACATCGGAGTTTTTTTTTGAGACAGAGTCTCACTCTGTTGCCCAGGTTGGAGTGCAATGGTGTGATCCCACGACTCACTGCAACCTCCACCTCCTGTGTTCAAGCAATTCTTGTGCCTCAGCGTCCCAGGTAGCTGGGATTACAGGCATGTGCCACCACACTTGGCTAATTTTCTGTGTTTTTAGTAAAGACTGTTTTGCCATGTTTGCCAAGCTGGTCTGGAACTCCTGGCCTCAAGTGATCTACCTGCCTTGGCCTCCTAAAGTGTCGGAATTACAGGCATGAGCTACCATATGTGGCCCATGCATAAGAGTCTTTTAATAGCAGAATTGATCAAGCAGAAGAATTAGTGAACTGAAGACAGGCTATTTGAAAATACACAGTCTGGGCTGGGCATGGTGGCTCACGCCTGTAATCCCAGCACTTTAGGAGGCCAAGACAGGTGTATCACTTGAGTTCAGGAGTTTGAGACCAGCCTGGCCAACATGGTGAAACCCCATCTCTACTAAAAATACAAAAATTAGCTGAGCATGGTGGCGGACACCTGTAGTCCCAGCTACTTGGGCAGTTGATGCAGGAGAATTGTTAGATCCCAGGAAGTGGGTTGCAGTGAGCTGAGATCACACCATTGCACACCAGCCTGGGCGACAGAGTGAGACTCTGTCTCAAAAAACAAAACAAAACAAAACAAAATAGTCAGAGGAGATGAAAGAAAATAGAATAAAAAAGAATGAGGCATGCCTACAAGATCTAGAAAATTGCCTCAAAAGGGCAAATCTAAGAGTTACTGGCCTTAAAGAGGTGGTAGAGAAAAAAATGGGGTAGTAAGTTTATTCAAAGGGATAACAGAGAATTTCCCAAGCCTAGAGAAAGGTATCAGTATCCAAGTACAAGAAGGTTAAAGAATACCAAGCAGATTTAACCCAAAGACTACCTCAAGGCATTTAATAATCAAACACCTAAAGGTCAAGGATAAGGAAAGGATCCTAAAAGCAGCAAGAGAAATGAAACCTACAAAGAAGTCCAATACATCTGGCAGCAGACCTCTCAGTGGAAGCCTTACAAGCCAGGAGAGAATGGCTTGACATATTTAAAGTGCTGAAGGAAAAAAACTTTTACCCTAGAGTAGCATATCTGGTGAAAATATCCTTCAGACATGAAGGAGAAATAAAGACTTTTCCAGACAAAAGGTGAAGGATTTCACCAACACCAGACCTGTCCTACAAGAAATGCTAAAGGACATTAATGAGCAATAAGAAATCATCTGAAGGTACAGAATTTACTGGTAATAGTAAGTACACAGAAAAAAACAGAATATTATAACCTCGTAACTATACTGTATAAACTACTTGTATCTGAAGTAGAAAGACAAAAAGATGAACCAATGAAAAATCGTAACTACAACAACTTTTCAAGACATAGCACAAGATATAAATAGAATCAACAAAAAGTAAAAAGCAGGGATACAAACTTAAGGTGTAGAGTTTTTATTAGTTTTCTTTTTGCTTTTTTGCTTATGCAAACAGTGTTGTTGTTCTCAGATTAAAATAATGAATTATAAGATATTATTTGCGGCCAGGCACGGTGGCTCACGCTTGTAATCCCAGCACTTTGGGAGGCCAAGGCAGGTGGATCACTTAAGGTCAGGAGTTTGAGACCAGCTTGGCCAACATGGTGAAACCCTGTCTCTACTAAAAATACAAAATTAGCCGGGTATGGTGGTATGCACCTGTAGTCCCAGCTACTCGGGAGGCTGAGGCAGGAGAATCACTTGAACCTGGGAAGCAGAGGTTGCAGTGAGCGGAGATTGCACCACCACACTCCAGCTTGGGTAACAGAGCGAGACTCCATCTCAAAAAAACAAACAAAACAAAACAAGATAGTATTTGCAAGCCTCATGGTAACCTCAAATCAACAAACACACAATGGAAACAAAAAATAAAAAGTGAGAAATTAAATCATATCAGAGAAAGTTACCTTCGCTAAAAGAAAAACAGGAAGGAAGGAAAGAAAGAAGCGAAGGCCAGAAAACAAATAACAAAATGGCAGCAGTAAGTCTTTACTGATCAATATTAACATTGAACATAAATGGACTAAACTCTCCAATCAAAAGACACAGAGTGGTTGAATGCATAAAAAATACAAGACCCAATGATCTGTTGCCTATAGGAAACACACTTCACCTAAAAAGACACATAGACATAAAATAAAGGGATGGAAAAAGATATTCCATGCCAGTGGAAACCAAAAAAAGTGCAGTAGCTATACCTCTTTAAGAAAAAATAGATTACAGACAAAAACTATAAGAAGAGACAAGAAAGGTTACTGTATCATAATAAAGGGATCAATTTGGCAACAGGGTATAACAATTGTAAATATATATGTACCCAACACTGGAGCACCCAGATATGGAAAGCAAATATTATTAGAGCTAAAGAAAGAGATAGACTCCAATGCAATAACAGCTGAAGACTTCAACACCCCACTTTCAGCAGAGACAAATCTTCCAGACAGAAAATAAACAAAGAAACACCAGACTTAATTTGCCCTATTAACCAAATGGACCTAATATATATTAGAACACTTCACCCAACAACTGCAGAATACACATTCTTCTCTTCAGCATGTGAATATTCTTAAGGGTAGACCATATGTTAGGTCACAAAAGTCCTAAAACTGGAAGTCAAAAATTGAAGTAATATCAAGCATTTTCTGTAACCACAATGGAATAAAACCAGAAATAAATAACAAGAATTTTGGAAACTATACAAATACATGGAAATTTAAAAATATGTTCCTAAATGACCAGTGGGTCAATGAAGAAATTAAGAAGGAAATTGAAAAATTTCTTTAAACAAATGACAATGGAAACACAGCATACCAAAACCTATGGAGAACAGTGAAAGCAGTAGTAAGAAGGAAGATTATAGCTATATGTGCCTACATCAAAAAAGAAGAAAGACTTCAAATAAACAACCAAACAATGCATCTTAAAGAACTAGAAAAGCAACAGCAAGCCAGACCGAGTTTTAGTAGGAGAAAAGAAATAATAAAGATCACAGCAGAAATAAATAAAATTGAAATGAATAAAATAATACAAAAGATCGATGAAACAAAAAGTTGGGGTTTTCTGGTGGTTGTCTTTTTTTGAGACGGAATCTCACTTTTGTCACCCAGGCTGGAGTGCAATGGCACAATCTTGGATCACTCCAACCTCCGCCTCCTGGGCTCAAGTGATTTTCCTGCCTCAGCCTCCCAAGTAGCTGAGATTACAGGTGCCCAACACCATGCCCAGCTAATTTTTTTGTATTTTTAGTAGAGATGGGGTTTCACCATGTTGGCCGGGCTGGTCTCGAACTCCTGACCCCAGGTGATCTGCCCGCCTTGGCCTCCCAAAGTGCTGGGATTACAGGTGTGAGCCACCGTGCCCGGCCTGTTTTTATTTTTTTATTTTTATTTTATTTTTTTAAGTTAAAATTGGCAAAACTTTAGCCAGACTAAGAAAAAAAGGGAGAAGACTCAGATAAAATCAGAGATGAAAAAGGAGACATTATGGCTGGGCGCGGTGGCTCACGCCTGTAATCCCAGCACTTTGGGAGCCTGAGGAGGCCAGATTACCTGAGGTCAGGAATTTGAGACCAGCCTGGCCAACATGGTGAAACCCCATCTCTACTAAAAATACAAAAATTAGCCAGGCGTGATGGTGGGCACCTATAATCCCAGCTACTCAAAAGGCTGAGGCAGGAGAATCCCGTGAACCCAGGAGGCAGAGGTTGCCACTGCACTCCAGCCTGGGCAACAAGAACAAAACTCCATCTCAAAAAGAAAGAAAAAGGAGACATGACATTACAATACTTCAGAAATTCAAAGGACCTTTAGTGGCTACTATGAGCAATTATATGCCAAGAAATTGGAAAATCTAGAAGAAATGGATACATTCCTAGACACATACACCCTACCAAGATTCAACCATAAAGAAATCCAGGCTGGGCGTGGTGGCTCACGCCTGTAATCCCAGCACTTTGGGAGGCCGAGGCGGGTGGATCACAAGGTCAGGAGATCGAGACCATGGTGAAACCCCGTCTCTACTAAAAATAGAAAAAATTAGCCGGGCGCAGCGGCGGGCGCCTGTAGTCCTAGCTACTCGGGAGGCTGAGGCAGGAGAATGGCGTGAACCCGGGAGGCGGAGCTTGCAGTGAGCCGAGATTGCGCCACTGCACTCCAGCCTGGGCAACAGAGCAAGACTCCGTCTCAAAAAAAAAAAAAAAAAAAAAAAAAAGAAATCCAAAAGCTGAACAGGCCAATAACAAGGAACAACATGGAAGCCGGAATAAAAAGTCTTTCCGGCCGGGCGTGGTGGCTCAGGTCTGTAATCCCAGCACTCCGGGCGGCCAAGGCGGCGCACACCTGTAATCTTGTTTACAATAGTAGAAAGGTGGAAACAACCCAAATGTCCATTGAGAGATAAACAGATAAACAAAATGTGTATATGTAAGGAATGGAACGCTATTCAGCCTTAAAAATGAACAAAATTCTGACACGTGCGACAACATGGATGCTTTATTTTTTTTTTTTGAGACAGAGTTTTGCTCTTGTCACCCAGGTTGGAATGCAGTGGCGCAACCTCAGCTCACTGCAACCTCCACCTCCCAGGTTCTCGTGATCCGCCCGCCTCAGCCTCCCAAAGTGCTGGGATTACAGGCGCGAACCACTACGGCTGGCCAACATTTCTCAACAGAAGACATACAAATGGCTCTTTCCCATCTTGCAAGATGGCGGGTGAAAAAGTTGAGAAGCCAGATACTAAAGAGAAGAAACCCGAAGCCAAGAAGGCTGATGCTGGTGGCAAGGTGAAGAAGGGTAACCTCAAGGCTAAGAAGCCCAAGAAGGGGAAGCCCCATTGCAGCTGCAACCCTGTCTTTGTCAGAGGAATTGGCAGGTATTCCCGATCTGCCATGTATTCCAGAAAGGCCATGTACAAGAGGAAGTACTCAGCCGCTAAATCCAAGCTTGAAATGAAAAAGGAGGAGAAGGTTCTTGCAACTCTTACAAAACCAGTTGGTGGCGACAAGAACGGCAGTACCCGGGTGGTTAAACTTCGCAAAATGCCTAGATATTATCCTACTGAAGATGTGCCTCGAAAGCTGTTGAGCCACGGCAAAAAAACCCTTCAGTCAGCACGTGAGAAAACTGCGAGCCAGCATTCCCCCCGGGACCATTCTGATCATCCTCACTGGACGCCACAGGGGCAAGAGGGTGGTTTTCTGAAGCAGCTGGCTAGTGGCTTGTTACTTGTTACTGGACCTCTGGTCCTCAATCGAGTTCCTCTACGAAGAACACACCAGAAATTTGTCATTGCCACCTCAACCAAAATTGATATCAGCAATGTCAAAATCCCAAAACATCTTACTGATGCTTACTTCAAGAAGCAGCAGCTGCGGAAGCCCAGACACCAGGAAGGTGAGATCTTCGACACAGAAAAAGAGAAATACGAGATTACAGAGCAGCACAAGATTGATCAGAAAGCTGTGGACTCACAAATTCTACCAAAAATCAAAGCTGTTCCTCAGCTCCAGGGCTACCTGGATCTGTGTTTGCCCTGACGAATGGAATTTATCCTCACAAATTGGTGTTCTAAATGTCTTAAGAACCTCATTAAATAGCTAACTACAAAAAAAAAAAAAAAAAAAAGACATACAAATGGCTAACAGGTATATGAGAAAATGCTCAGCATCACTAATCATCAGAGAAATGCAAATCAAAACCACAATGAGCTTACCCCAATCAGAATGGCTATGATTAAGAAGACAAAGCTGGGCATGGTGGCTCACACCTGTAATCCCAGAACTTTGGGAGGCCGAGGTGGGCAGATCATGAGGTCAGGAGTTCAAGACCAGCCTGGCCAATATGGTGAAACCCCGTCTCTACTAAAAATACAAAAATTAGCCAGGCGTGGTGGTACATGCCTGTAGTCCCAGCTACCGGGCAGGCTGAGGCAGAAGAATTGCTTGAACCTGGGAGGTGGAGGTTGCAGTGAGCTGAGATCGCACCCCTGCACTCCAGCCTGAGTGACAGAGACTCTATCTCAAAAAAAAAAAAAAAAAAAAAGACAAATAATTACAGATATTGATGAGGATGAGGAGAAAAGGGAACTCTTATACTCTTATATTGGTGGGAATGTAAACTAGTACAACCACTATGGAAAACCGTATGGGGATTCTCTCTTTTCTTGGGAGACAGGGTCTCACTCTGTGGCTCAGGCTGGAGTGCAGTGGGGTGATCTCAGTCACTGCAGCTTCCGCCTCCTGGGCTCAAGTGATCCTCTTGCCTCAGCCTCCCAAGTAGCTGGCACTACAGGTACACGCCACCACGCCCGGCTACTTTTTGTGTTTTTGTAGAGATGGGAGTCTCACCATGTTGCCAGGCTGGTCTTGAACTCCTGGGTTCAAGCGATCCACCTGCCTCAGCCTCCCAAAGTGCTAGGATTACAGGTACGAGTCACCACACCCGGTCTGTGATTTCTCAAAAAACTAAAAATAGAATTACCATTCAATCCAGCAATCCGACTTCCGGGTATCTCCAAAAAGGAAATCAAAATATCAAAGAGACACCTGCACCTGCATGTGTATTGCTGCACAATTCACAATAGCAAATATGCAGAATCAACCTAAGTGACCATCAATTGATGAATGGGTAAAGAAAATGTGGGATAAAGAAAAGAAGTGAGTTAAAGGGTACAAACATATAGTTAGTAGGAATAAATTCAATGCTTGATAGCAGAGTGGGGTGAGTATAGTTAACAAAAGTGTATTGTACTTGGGTAATGGACACCTTGAATATCCTAACCTGATCACTACATATTATACACGTCACACCAGCCTGGGCAATAGAGTGAGACCCTGTCTCTACACATTTTTTTCTTTTTTTTAAGGACGGAGTCTTGCTCTGTCACCCAGGTTGTAGTGCATTGGTGTGATCTCGGCTCACTGCTATCTCTGCCTCCTGGGTTCCAGCAATTCTTCTGCCTCAGTCTCCCGAGTAGCTGGGACCACAGGCGCATGCCACCATGCCCGGCTAATTTTTTTGTATTTTAGTAGAGATGGAGTTTCACTGTGTTGCCCAGGCTGGTCTCAAACTCCTGCGCTCAGGCAATCCACCCGCCTCGGCCTCCCAAAGTGCTAGGATTACAGGCGTAAGCCACCGTGTCCAGTACCCCCAGATATTTTTTAATTAGCTGAGCACAATGGCACACACCTGCAATTCCAACTACTCATGAGGCTGAGGTGGGAGGATCCCTTAAATACAGGAGTTCAAGGCTGCAGTGAGCTATGACTGCACCACTGCACTCCAGCCTGAGTGACAGAGCAAGACACACACACGCGTGCTCTCTCGAGCTCTCTCTCTGTATATACACATACATACATATATATGTAACAAAATTTCAGTGAACCTCATAACTTTGTACCAAACAAAATCATAGCCCAGTCTGAGCCTTCTGTTCGCATAGGCAGGACAAAGGGACTCAGCATACTTTAGCCCAGTCCTGAGGTGGGAAGAAGCAGCTGAGTGGTATGGACCAAGTGAGAATGAGATGCTGGTTATAGCCAAGAGCCCCCCACTCAGCACTCCTGAAATAGAAGATGCCAATCCTGCCACTGGAAACAGTGTAATTAAAGAAATATTATTCATTTTTCTGAAGCAAATTTGGTAATGTCAGAGCTGAGTGGTGGATATACAGGTGCTTGCCATATTTTTTTCCACTGTGAGACTGGAAAACTTCATTTAAAAAACATATTAGAAGAAGGCTGGGTGCACTGGCTCACACCTGTACTCCCAGCACTTTGGGAGGCCAAGGTGGGCGGATCACTTGAGTTCGGGAGTTCGAGACCAGTCTGGCCAACATGGTGAAACCCCATCTCTACTAAAAATATAAAAATTAGCTGGGCATGGTGGTAGGCGCCTATAGTCCCAGCTACTTGGGAGGCTGAGGCAGGAGAATCAAATGAATCTGGAAGGCGGAGGTTGTAGTGAGCCAAGATCGCACCCCTGCACTCCAGCCTGGGTGATACAGTGAGGCTCCATCTCAAACAAAACAAAATAAAACAAAACCAAAAATATATTAATAGAAGAAATGAAGCAGAGGTATGTAAATTAATTCAGTCAAGTTTATTAAACTTACTGTGTGCTCAGCACTGTCCTAGGCAGTAACATGAAAAACATTACAAAAGAAGATCTCAACAAGGGAAAAATATATTCTGTACTATATTAATTTCCAATCATTTACAGGTCGCCTTTTAAAACGTTCTTAGGTTGTTTTGGGGTATGTGGTCTCCTCCTTTCTCCATGTCCCCCTAAAGCTTCCACACTGTTGAACTATGTGTCTGTGGTGAACATCCTCCAGGAAGGGCACCTTCCTGCTGATGGGGCAACCAGGGGTTGGTCAGGGCTGGGGTCCCATGGTGGAGGAGACATGCTGAGAGGAAAACCATCAATCCCGAGAGCTCAGGACACTCACAGTGAATCACAGAAGGCCAAACGTGGGGAAGCCACAAAGAGGGCTCTGGGCCCCTCACTCACCCCCTCCCCTAGGGGATGTGCTTAAAGTGCTAACACTGTAATAAAATGATGCACAGCTACAAGCCGTCCTGGGTGCTACTAGACTCATCACCTGCCTCTTCCTCCCTGACTTGTGCTAATACTGAGCAGTGGCACAGGCCAGTAGAAAAGTCTAGTGCCCAGCGAAGTAGTAGAGAAGGTCCAACATGTAACCTAGAATTCTCTGGAGGAGAGGGGGAAGGAAGGGGCAGACAAGAGCAGAGAGGTGTGCAGCAAAAAAGACTTGTGCTTGGCCAGTGCCCCTGGGCCAGGGGTTGGTTCCTGTACAAAGGTCAATTTGGTTCTACATAGCTAGCAGGGTCCTCAATTTTACCTGAGGGAACAAGGATACATAGCATAGGAAGGAGGAAAATCCATGCAGGGCCCTCCCTGTCCCCCCCACAGGCATGCCCCCATGCCTACTGTACAAGGTGCTGTGGAGTACTGGGGTGGGCATACAGCAGGCCATGACACACTTGGATGCTGGATGACATCTGAACACCCCTGGCCAAAGAGCTCCCTCTGGAAGGGCCCAGTCATCACATGCAGGGCCCGCCCTGAGTCAGCATGAGGGGCTTAGGTCCAATTGGTAGCCTTGCCAAAGATACCTGTGCCCCTGTGGGTTACAGCCCAGTGAAATGCATCACATGCATGACATAGAGGGCACCCCAGCCAGGAGGGCAAGCAAAAGTGGCAGTGGCATGACCTCTTCACGTTGGTGACACAGCTAGGCAGAGGATGCCTTGGAGGAATGGGAGGGTGCCCAGAGGCCAAGAGAATACTCCTGTCTCACCCTCGGCTCAAAGCCAGATCTCATCACTGCTCACGCTGGACACTCGATAGATATAGCCCAGCATTGGGAGGCGGATGAAACCTGCAGGATCAAAGAAGCCCGCAGGGACTCAGTAATGCTTGTTCCTTGGGATTTGGGAGAGCCCTCTCTGCCTCCTGGGCACTTGGAGGCCTTTGGCATAAGCATAGGGCTGGGGGGCAGAGGAGGAGGGTGGCAGGCCCCTTCCCCAGTACCTCGGCTGGTGAGGAGGCCGCCGGGCTCCGGGTCCAGAAGCTCTGGCCGGCTGTTGTTCTGAGCCATCTGCCGGTCTGCTGGTTTCACTGCTGGTTGACAAAGAGGGCAGTGTTCAGGAACAGGAGTGTGCCTGATGGGGCCTCGCCCCTCCCAAGCACCAAGCTCTCTTTTTCTCAGAAGCACTTCTGGAGATTAAGCAGAGGCAAAGAGCAGGGCCCTAGATATACCTCTGGAATCTGGAGTGAGGTCATTGAGCTGAAGGTTGGATGGGAGGGACATGTTCTCCCGTGGCAGGCGCACGTTGTTGAGTTTTAGGTTGTTGGAGTCACTACAGGGAGGATAAAGGTCGGGATGGATATGCATCCCAGCACAGGCACTCATGGCTGCCTCTACCAGAAACCCCAGGCTCCCTCCTGTCCCCATCCTGCATTTCGGTTAGGCTTGTCCACCCAGCCCCAGGAAGAATTACCTTGATATAAGAGATGGGCGCCGGGAGGGGCCTGCGGAGAATGAAACCATGTCCCTAATTCTCAACATGCCCTCCCACGCTGGGCTCTCCTCCTACCCTTTCAGAGCCAGGACCCTCAGGCAAGGGGTCTCTCAAATGCCCAGGCTTGGCCCTGGGGGCAGAGATTGGGTTCCCAGTGCCTGACCCTGCTACCTGGGATGCATGTCACCCTACCCATGGCCACACCCTGGAAGTGCTCTGCCACCGTCAGAGACGACTGGTTCTGCCCAGCTGCACTTGCTGTCCTGGCTGCTGCTCAGCCTGACCTCATCCCCACTGCCCCCAGTGTCCCTGGCCTACCTTTGGTTTTCTTCTCTTTCCTACAGACCAGGCAGGCCACCAAGGTGCTGAACCCCACGAGGGTGCCCAGGGCAAGCCCAGCAGCCACAACAATGCCCAGCAGTGGTACTTCCACCCGGGTAGCCAGAAGCCCTGGAGGATGTCCTCTGGTTAGGTCCCAAGTGGGCAGTGCCCCAACCCCAACACGCCATAGGTACTGCTCTGCCCTCCTTGCCCAGGGTGGCTGGGAACAGTTCATCCACAAGACCAACTCACAGGGAAAAAAGTACTCCCATTTCTGTATGGGGATGTGGACCCCTGCACCCACCTGAGGCTTTGCTGGGCCAGTTGCTGGCCATGCTCACCTGGGGCTGGAAGTGAGGCACTGGTGACACCCACATCATTGGTGGCCACCACCGAGAGGTTGTGCGCCAGGCTGCGGAGCTGCAGCTGTACTGTATGGTTGGTGAGCCAGGGGTAGTTCTGCGCATCCAGCACCAGGAAGTCAGAGGTGTTGACAGTCACTGGCCCATCCTGGTCGATCCAGGTGACATTGGCAGGCGGGTTGGCACGCACAAGGGCAAACAGGACAACCAGGAGGCCTGGGCCCTGACCTTCCTGGTACTTGGCGCCGACTTGGGCAATCTCTGGCTTGACTGGTGCAAAGCAGAGGCCAATATGCTCTCACCACAGCCCCTTATACTTCTGGCCCTTTCTTCCCAAACCCAGATGGGAGCCAGGGGCCTGGGCCTCTCCTCAGAGGGCATGCTGAGGAACAGGATGGCTGGGTCTGCCAGACAGGCAGCATTTCGTAGTGATTATGAGTGTAAATACTAGAGCCAAATGCCCAGATATGAATCCTGGCTCTGCTTCTTACCAGCGGGATCATCACCCTGGGCGGATTGCTTAACCTCTTTCTGCCTCAGTTTTCTTATTTGTAAAATGGTAACAAAAATAGTAATGACCTCATGGGATTATTCAGAGGATAAAATGAGTTCATATTTGCAAAGTGCTTAAGTGTCTGCTAAATGCCCTGCGGACCACCTGCCTGGTGGGTGCTGGGGGGTCCGTGGGCAGAGAACCTCTCTCCCTGCCCACCTCAGGGTCACTCACATTGCACATTGAGGATGACAGAGGCGTTGGCTGATCGGCCACTGCTGGGGTCCTGCAGGGAGCAGTTGAGCTCATGCTGGGCCCGGTGGGCAGTGACAGTGAAGGTGCTGGTGCCTCCAGAGAAGGCCTCCCCTCCCACGCTCAGCAGTCTTGAGGTGCTGGCCTCCTGCAGCTGTCCATCCAGATACCAGGCCAATCTGGGGGTGCCAGGCCCCCCTGCCACCCGGCAGGTGAAGGCGTGGTGTTCATTCTCCCGAAGCGCCCGCTCAGCCCAGGTCTGACCATCTATTTGTGGCGCCAACTCCCCCCAACCTGGAACACAGCAGGGGGCCTCTGGGAAGTGGTCAGGCAGGGTTGGTACTGTGCTGTGACCAGGAATTGCCCCAGTGAGAGGAGCAGCAGGCCAAGGGAAAGGGCGCCTGAGTCCTCTCACCAGGGACTGGCTGGTTGGACCTAGGTAGGTGGGTGAAGGGAACAGGGGCTCCAGGGGTTCGGGCCTGGAGTAGGTACCCAAACAGAAGAGCAGAGGAGAGAGGGGGCTTTGGACCCCAGAAGGACTTGGTCAACGACTGAACAGGGGTGTACCTGAGCTCAGAAGGGCTGGCAGGAGCAGCAGTGTGTGCCGGAGGGTGGCTGGGCCTGGAGGCAGCGCCATGGTGGCCCGGGCCTGGGCCCCAGGCTGCTGAGAGAAGGGGGCGGGCCTCCGTGTCAGCCAGGTGACAGCAGGTAGGTCTAGCAATTGCTCCAGGAATTTACTCTCCAGAAACAAAAAGAACCATGTACGGAGACACAAATATAGACCAGCCCCCAGTGGCAAAGGCACGGACACGAAGGGCAAAGCCCAAAGGTACAGACCCACCCAGCAGACACCTGGACATCCTGCAGGTGCAGAACCGAGCACTGACTCCAGGCTACAATACAAACAGACACACGCCCGCAGATACGCAGAAGCAACCAGCATCCGTGCAACCACACCTTGCACACACGCACACTCACACACACTCATACTCCGTCTCCACGCGCCCCTCCCCCAAAGGAATCGCCTTTCTCCCGATCCCATCCTCTCTCCTGCCCTGTTCCCTCTCCCATCCCTCGCCCTACGCCCCCTTTCCTGGTGTTGGTGGCTCCGGCGGATGTGGGCGGAAGAGGAGGGGGTTGGAGGGTGGGGTCGCCGAGCATCCTGCCCCCGCCCCCCGCCACCGCGGCGGCTCACCTGGCTCCTTCCCCGACCGCTGCCGGAGCAACTGCTCAGGTCTGATGAGCACCGCAGTCCGCTGCAAGGGCGGGGGCTGAGCCAGGCAGGGCCAATCGATGCCCGACCACTGGCCCCACAGGCCCTCCCCCGGCAGGTGGGCGGTCGCGGCTCACCACCCGCCTGGCTGGTCCCTAGCCCGCGCCGAGAGGCCCCACGCACAGAGTACCCCCGTATGCCTTTCCCTCCGGGCGCGGGCAGGACGCAGGAGCAGGCGGAGTCGGTTAGGCCCGACGGCTTTATTGGTTCAGGGCCCCCTCCCGTCCCCTCGCCCACGGACGCGCGGGCCAGCAGCGCTCAGCGGCTGTCGCGGGGGCGGCGCAGCTGCCCCATCATGTCGGCCAGCATGCGGTTGCACAGCGCGGCGTAGGGGTTGAGCAGCACCAGCTGGCGCCGCGCGAAGGGGCTGCCCAGCCGTGCCGCCCTCGCGAAATCCCTGCGGGCGTCGTCGTCTCGGCCCTGCAGCCGCGCCAGGAGTCCGCGCTGCACAAAGCTCTGGCGGGCGGCGCGGCCCCGGCCGCCGCTCAGCTCCACCGCGCGTTCCAGGTCCTCCAGGGCGCCTGCGGGACCGACGAGACGGGCGGGGCGGGGGTCAGCGGCCGCCGGGGCGGCCTTGCCGGAGCCCCAGCCCGCCTGCTGCCGCGCGGATCACCGTGGTCCTCGCGGCTCCCGGGCGTGGCCATTTACAACCAGCCTCGCACCTGGTAGAGGTAGGGATCGTTATCCCCATTACACAGACGAAGCCTGTGGAAGAGTTGAGAGGACTGGCCCAGGGCTGTACAGCCAAGCCACTTAGTGGCAGAGCTGGGACTGAAGTCCAGGTCTCGCCTTGTTCCTATTATTTTCCACCGCTAATATACGAAAACATGAACGTTGCGGGATTCTGAATGGTCACTATGTTTATGAGTCTGGCCCACTGCCCGGGCAAGTAGCAGCCAATTTATTCCACACCTGTTATTAAGCATCCACTATGGGCCAGGTGACTGACTCTGAATGTCAGGGTTCAAAAAAATAGTATTAACTGCACAATCATTTCTTACAAGTACAATCAAGACAGTTTCTCATTGTTTTCCTTTTGAGGGCCCTTTTCTCTTTTCCATTGCTTGCTTTAGAACACATTCTCTCTCCCCTATATCCTGGACTGGTTGCCTTTCGTTATTCTTTGGTTATCTCCATGTATCTAATTTCCTTGGTCCTGGAGCCAGAGCTGGCCTGCATCGTTTTTATTTTTATTATTCTTGTAAAATACTTGGGTTGGGCCTCAGAACTCTGAACTCAGAACCTCAGGCAGCCAGCCACCTTCTTAAGTCCATCAGGCTGGCTTCTTTCGGACTCTGCTTCAATTCACTCATGTTCTCTAGTCTCCTAAAGAGCCCGAGCCTCCGGAGAAGCGCTCAGATTGCAGTACTCGTTGGTTTCCCTCAGAGGAGCTGGTCTGGAGGAATCTCTAGTTGGAAGCACCTCTGCATCTCCCTGGGGTTTTCGTCTGCAGGCTGTCTCCAGCGATCTGGGGCAGATAACCCTGGAAAGGGGCTCTTGGGAGGTTCCCATTGTTCTTGGAGTGGGCTCAAAACTCCCTAGCCTGGCATTGCTGGTTCTGGGAGCACCTGCGTCACCACTGCTCCTAACAGTCAAGTAGTACTAGGTTTCCGTGGTTTATACCTTCACATTAGCCTCATCTTTGGTCCCCAGTGTGGTCCCATTGTCTCCACTTAATTAGAATAACCTGAATGCAGCAGGAGTTTGATCAAGTCACTCTCCTGTTAAAATCCTTGAGTGATCCCCCATGTTTTCAAGACAGTGCAGTCTCAGCCTAATACTCCCAAGCTGTTCATCAGGCCCTTGCCCACAGCTCCAGGCTCAGCTCTCCATCCCTCCTCCACTCCCTGCTCCACCCAGCCTGAAGACCTGAAGCTCTCTGTACTTGTGCCTGCTTTTTGGACCTCTACAGACTACCTTCTCCACTCACCGACTAACTCCTACTCATCCTTTAAAACTCGCCCTTCAGGAACAGGTCCCACGCTGACCCTTCTCAAACTTGTTTTGCTGGTCTCAGAATTATGTGTCTGTTCTGCCCCCTGGAGTGGGAGCGTTCTGAGGAGCAGTATCATGTGGCGATTAAGAGCACACACTCTGGAGCCCTACCACCTGGTTCACATCTCAGCTCTGCTGCTACCTGACTGTATGATAGTGGGCAAGTTACTTAGCCTCTCCATGCTTCAGTTTCTTCATCTATAAACTGGGGATGACAATGGTACCTACTTTTTAGGGTTGTTGTGAGGATTGATTTACTAGTTTATATGTAAAGTGATTAATGCCTGGTACATAGTGACTGCTATATGAATGTTGGCGATTCATATACCCTTTATCTCAGTGTCCTCAGCACCAGCCTACTGCCACATTGTAGGCTCTCATTAACTGTTCCTTAATGGAATGCAGTCTCTTCTGAATTTCACATTAGCCCCATGATATTAGCAGGGCCCCAATACATCTCCTACCTTATAGGTAAGAAGACAGGCTCCAGAGGGGTTTAGCAAGGCCACCCCAGCCCCACAGCCACTTCATTTCTGGTCTGTGCCCTCCCGTGGGCCCTTTTGCAGAGGATACAGGGCATCTCCCCTTACCTGCCACATCTCCCTGGAGTCGCCGGGCCTGGGCACGGTTGTTGTAGGCTGAAGCCCTCTCAGGCAGCAGGCAGATGGCTTGGCCAAACCTCTCCAGGGCTGTGCTGAGGTCCCCAGCCTCTGCTGCCATCACCCCCTGCAGCTCCAGGGCCTTGGACTGTTCCAACTGTGCTTGAGGGAAAACTTCATCTGGGCCAGGGAAGGAGCCAGGAGGGGCCAGGTGTGCAGTTGGTAGCAAGAAGAAAAAGCCACCTCAGGCTTTGGAATTCTGAGATCTGAGACAGAGCTGACTGGGAATGGGTCACAGCAGGGGTCAGCTGCAGTGTTTGGGGTAGGGGGAGATGAGGTCACTAAGGCTGGGAGTTAGCATTGCCTGAGTTCCAAGGGACCTGGAAAGGGGCTTTGGTTGGTTCCCCATTGCCAAGAGAATGAAGCCCAAACTCCTCAATCTGTTAAAGCACTTGCTCCAGGTCACACAGGCCATACATTGCAGAGCTTGGATTTGAACCCAGGTCATTCTGGCTCCTGTCTGCATTTTACTCTACTACACTGCCTTTTATGCAAAGGCCACCATGACATTCCCAGATCATGAACATCACTTCTTATGTATCCCTTAGCATTTCGGCCTGAGTTAGTAAGGTGTAGGCTTTAATCCTCAGAAACAAAGGATATCAAAAACTTCTTCATTAGGGACTAATGGAAAAGCCAGTGAACACACTCACTGCAGAAGAGTTAGCTTGGAGCTTGGCTTGTGACAGTGTTTAACGGATACTAGTTGTGCTTGCTATATTGGAACCACTCAACTGAGCAACCATGCCCTGCCTTACTTCAGTCTTCCGTTCTGGTGGTGGTATTCTCTGTTTTGACAAAAATATGAGAGTTTAACATCACCTGGCAGTTAAGTTTGGATCATACAATCAATTAAGTGTAAGTTCAGAGGCCTGAGAGCTGATGGATTGAGAGACAAACCCCGGCTTACTCCTCTTGGCAGGACGTCTCTTACCAAACCCCCATCAGTGCACTAAGGAGCAGCCAACCTCTCTGATTCCAATCTCAATCATAATCATGGAACAAGGGGCCTTATAAGACCACTACCTCTGCCACCTCGGGAGGCCAGCAGGCCAGCCTATGTGCAAAGCTACACTTCAGATCAAATGCCCACCTTCTTTTCGTTCTTCCTTTTCTGCTTCCTCTCCGAGGTCCAGTCCAACAATGTCTCCAAATGGGGTGTCAGGGTTGAAGATGGCCTGCAGCACTGCCCGGTCATTTGGAGTCCCCATGGTGCCCAACTCCAAAATCCCAAAAGGTGACTCCGGATGAGAGAAGAGGGAGGGACGTGGTGAGGGTGGAGCCTCCAGCAGGAAGTTGATCTGAAAGGATGAGGACCACCCCTTCATGAGGAGTGTCTCCCTGTCCTTGGCCCTTAGCATTTGCTCAGCCTGTGGCCTGGAGGGTTGGCCCTGGCTTGGCAGACTATTTGGTTACTTCTCCACTGCCTCTGCCCCCAGGAGAAACAGTAAACAAATCCAGCTTCAGCCTTAAGGTGGAGTGCAGCTAAGAGAAGGTGCTCTCCAGCTTCTCCCTGAAATGCTTTGTTTATTATATTCACAGTTGAGGAGAAAATAGATAAAAATCACTACTTGACCTCCTTGGATAAAACAGGGGAGCTATGTAGAAGGTAAAGACCCTGTTCCTTTGTCCTCTTGACCCTGCCTCATATCCACAATTAATGAGGTCCTGAACGTACATCACTGATGAATAAAGGAAGAAAATACAGTCAAGAGAGCCAGTGTGGAGCGGACCTGAAGGTGGGCGACAAGGAATGATTTAGTGATGCCACCTTAAGACTGTGGAAGGTACTTTGTGACCAGGTCACAGGCCATGCCCCTCCCCCTTTTCTCCACCCTCTCCAACCAAAGCCAAAAGGAAGCTTAACCATGTGCAGCAATAAACTTGACATGTTTATTAATTAAACTATCACTTAAATAAAAAAAAGTGCATAGAAAATAAACATGTTTAAAAACTCCTTTTTTTTACAACTATGTACACTTTTTACTTTTACATTCAGTCTTTCGTAGAGAGCTTTCAGCATTATTATTTTTTGAACTATTAAAGTATTTTCCTTCATCCCTGTCACAGGGAGTTAACACTGATGGACTTTAGACACATTTTCCTTTTTTTTTTTTTTTTTCTCTTTTTCTCTAACCAGAAGCTTGGAAGAACACAAGGAAAAAAAAAAACAGATCTGTTATACATGATAAAGTTGTCAAAAAATGTCTTATTTCTAGAAAAGAAGCTTGTCATCTGTTGAGCTCTTGAAACAATTATTCAACTACCTGTATTTACTAAAGAGACTGTTAAAAGTTCAATAAAAGAAACACCACAATTCTATTTTCTTGGTTGAAAGACAGAACTAGAGTACCTCGGAACAAGATACCAGGAAAGCACAGAACACAATTTTCCCCTAAATGCAGGTGGTAACCCCAACATTCATAACCAAAAATAGAGAAACAAGGAGGACAGGTACTGACTGGCAACATTCATGGGCAGAAAAAAATCCAGGTGACACCATGTCTGCATTTTTCTCTGATCCGAGGAATGGACTATTCTACCATTCCTTTATGGTTAGAGGTTCCCCCCGTTGCGGGAATCAGAGGAAAGTGAGCCTGACATCTTCCTGCCGCTACTAGCAACTGTAACACAATCCTTATCTATAGTGTTAAGAGAATTAAAAGCCATGGACTGAACTAGGCTTTGTTACATGGTGCATTACTATATTAGTTCCTATATATATCATATTTATATTTATTTGAAAACCAAAACAAACAAAAAGTTGCAAGTTTCCAGAGTGTGTGACTTGACCAGCATTCATGATTCGGCACAGAACCATCTGCTCAATAACCTTGTATTGCTTTAAAATGAAGGAAATGAAACATAAAATTACACCCAGCCCTTTGCAATGACCCGCTTTTCCTTAAAAACAAAAACAACTTGATTTCTATTTAAAAAAAAAAAAAAAATCCCAAACCAAACTTAAAAAGTTAACATCTGACAAGGTTTTGACCTTTAGTATTTTCAGATATTTGATTGAACGTCAGTCCTTTAGAAAGATACATTCATTAGAAGATTTTTTTTTATTTTTGTGTGTGTGTTGTATTTTTTTTTTCCTTTTTTTTTTTTTTTTTTTTTTTTTAAATCAAGGGAGCTACATGGTGCTCACTGCATTGGCCGGGGTTTGACAGAGGCGAGCAGGGTGGCGGGCTGGGTCCCGGGAAAGGAGTCTGGTTGAAAACGTATAGCTGCCAGGGCTTCCCCCTTAATTCTTATTATTGGTCTAAAAACAGAGGGGCTGTGCGAGAGGTGGTGGGTGGCCAAGGAGGGAGCCAAGAGACCAAGTTCCGGCCAAAGGGTCAGCGCCATGCAGCTATTCTGGTTACACAGTTGTCACTGGCCACCAGGAAATGCAGCCACAACAGGTTCTAGCAGCAAAGCTAAAAGTGAGCTGGCTCTCACTGAGAACTGACCAGGTTTGCAGCTGTTACTCCTTAGGGATTTGGGATGCCCCTTGGGGGATTCTTGGGAATGACCCACCACAGTTCCTCAATCTGCACTTTTGTGCGGAGATGCCCTTGGTCACTTTTGAAATGAACTCAGATGTGTTTTGGAGATAGCTATGCCATTTTTGCCGCCTTTCCCTCTTGCAGGGAAACCTTCGCTTATCCCCCAAGTTGCTGGCAGGTGTGCTGAAAATTTGGCAATGGACTCAAGGCTGAGCTAGAAGAGGAATTTCTCATTTTTGTGGTTGACAATTAGGGGGTGGAAAGGCAAGGCAAACCATCTGCAGCTGGCAGGAGAAGGAAGCTGTGGGTTCCTCCCCTGTCCTCAGGGTTTAGGGTTGGTAGAAAGAGAGTGAGGAGGGGGCTCACAGTACAGCATGGCCTAGCAGGGCAGTAACTAGGTCTATTTAGCTGAGTTCCCCCCACCCCCTGACTGGCCTTTGGGTCTTTCTCAAGGTGAATTCAGGACCCATCAGTGCATTAATCATTTCAGTAACAAATGCAGCTTAAGTTTTTTTTTTCTTTAAAAAAAATAGGAATACAAGGATTTACAAAAAAAACCTCACACAGTGCAATAACAAAGGAAAGCAGACACTAGTGGAACCCCTAGGGCCACTGCATCTTGTTCATGGGTGAAAGGAGGAAGGGAGGTGAGGTCTGGGTAGAGTGCTTTCCCCAGTCCCCTGCTGGCACTTCTCCATGATGACAAGGAAGTCTCTGCCATCCTGGCCACAGTGCTGGGCTCCCTGCATGACAGTGAAAACAGTGACAATGTTCCAGCAAAGCCACCAGACAAAGTTCTTAAGGTCACGGGAGAGAAGGGAGCCCAGGATGGAAGGCACAGCAGAGCCATGAGTCCTGGGGCAGAGAGTGCTGGGCTGAGTCGTATTGCTTTGCTAGACTTCCATAGGAATGGGCTTCTTGCGGCGAGAAAAGGGTGCCCCACCCTCTACTTGGACTACACTACTCTGAAACCTTGTGGCAGAGGCAGAGAAAAATCTGCTTTATCGTGAGTGGTCAGACTGTGCTTCAGTTTCAACGGGCTGCCCCAAAAGAGGGCACAAAGTGATCAATGGGTTCTCTGCAGATACGAGGCCTTGGTGGGCAGAGGGAAAGGAAAGAGTGGCCTGTGAGGCAGATGGCGATGGAAAATGTCAAGTTGCCATTCAACTTGTTGTTTGCTAACTCTGAAGTAAGAAAGATGAGGGAAATGTAAAAGATTGCCATCTCTCACCACTCTGGAAGTTGCGCCGGAAAGGAGAGAGGCGGGAAAGAAGAAGAGAAACTGTTGTATCAAGATATTACTGTAGCCTTTTGAGGAGCTTCAATAGGGGAAGGAGGGGAGTGGCCCAATGGAGTTGGGTGACCTTCCTTCTCCATTTATTGTCGAAGAGCAAACCCAGGAAACATTTATGTCAACAGGGCACAAACAAGCTACACATTAAACAACAAAAAGTACACCTTCCAGGGGGAAGTTGGGCAGGAAAAACCAGACTTTGTGTGTACAGCTGAATATTTTCTCTAACTTCATCCTATGAAAATAAAAAATTATTAAAAACCGATCTTCTTTTAAATTAGGATAATACCGCGGTTTAAAAAATAGCCTTGTCATAAGTGCTTCTCCCTATGAAGTGCTTCTCATAGAAAAATATACAAAATATATTTACATTTATAAAACCTTAAATAGTCAACTGTAAACAGAACAGAGTAAAATCCAATGACTTAATTTAACAGGTTCAGGACACTGTCTTGGGGAAAGGAAGAGAAGAAACATTTGATGCTGTTTTGACCACATCCTAAGGAGTAATCAGGGCAGTAGTGTCATTGAATTTACTTTAGCCATGGGTTGCACGCAGGTGGCAGAGTTCCCTCAATGTAAGGTGGTCTAGTCCCCAAGTTGTGGGCCTTGAAATCTGATTAGTGTTCTGCCTTCAACTGGACACTGACCATTTAAAAATTAAGTCTTCCTATGTCTTAACAAGGGGAAAATAAAGTAACCATGTCTTAGGAATGGGACCCAGGGGTCATCCTGGCTGTGATACTCTGGTTGTCGCATGATTTAAATCCTATTTAAATAATCTTTTTCATCTCCTAAAAAATCATGCTACTTATGTTTCTTTAAAACTCTCCATGGAGCTTTATGAAAACTTTTCCAAATTCTGTCTGGTTATGACCAATGGCTCCTGTCCACTTCCCCACCTGGAGTGCTTACAGGCTCAGGGAACTTGTTGCAGGCACATCCTATGCCCAGCAGGGAGTGTCCTTGAGCAGGCAGTCAGTCTCCCCTACAACCCAGAAAGAAGCATGGGAAAGCAGTGGGATGAAGACAGGGGAAAGGAAGAAAAGGAAGTGAAGAGAGGGAATGGGAGAGGGAAGCCGCTCCTACTGTCAAGAAAGGTAATTGGCTGAGATAAGGCTCCTGGGGACAACACTCCCACTCAAAGCCTACAGGCTCAATGTTTGGTAATTAATTGGCACAACCCCATGACAGCCTTTTGACACCAGAGGTGCTAAGAATCCTGTCTCCCAACCAGAAATGAACTCTCGAGTGGGAGGATAGTAGGGAAAACCACCAGACCTCTGTTTGTTCCACAGATGCCGTAGGTGGGGCCTGGCTGGCAAACTGTCAGGAATCCAACCAACCCTCCATTTGGGGCCTTGCCTGACCCACTCACTTACAGTGCTTGGGAAAGGGCCAACTTGAGGATGGCAACTTATTTCTGTGAGATATTCAGGCCCAATCTCCCAACATGACCAACCCTCTATAACAGGCTCCTTCCAGACAAGTCTGCTAGGGACCCCATTCCCACTCTCTAACGGTAAACAATCGGAGGGGCCCCAGGAGAAAGCCGATCATAGATCTTTCTTCGAGACCTCAACTCTCTCTCCGGGACTATGATCACATGTGAGTATAGGACATAAGAGAGCTCAGCCATCACAGAGGCCCCTCAGCTGTGCCCACTCAATCCAGGAGCTCCCAGCTGCTGGAAAAGGCCTTCAGCGTTGCTTTGGATGGCCCCACGTCCTTGCACTCCAACACTGGGGGAGAAGAGCAGCTTCAGTTTAGGAACTTCCGGCATTTCTTGGCGCCACAGTTGCAGGGCAGCTTGTTGCTGGCATCCTCAATGGGGAACTTATAGTCATAAGTGAGTTCCTCTCCTCGGTAGATCTTACGCATGGCAAAGATGACGATGTGCTTCTGCCCATCAATATTGATGACCCGAGAATAGCAGTTGGGCTCACATGAGTGATTGATGAAGCGTGCAGCATTTCCATGCATGGTGGCATCCACTACCTCTGAGTCATCAATTCGGAACATATAGCAACCAATGCCCTGTACATGCAGAAGAAAGGAGAATAACTTGTCATTTCTTATAAACTCAGGTTTAAGAACATTTCCCAATCTTCTCTTGATATTACCTACAGCTGCTGATAAAGTTTCTTCTAGTAAAATTCCCAGATTTCTCCCAGTACCTATCTTTCAAGATGCTTCCATGAGGAGTTCCTAGATTACAGGCCACTAGTCTAGAGGCTTCTAATGTCTCTGCGGGAAACAGAAACCTAAAACTTGAATAGCTATTTGCTTCTGATACCAGGAGCCACTCAGACCTCTAAGAGTAACTTTCTATGCTAATCCTCAGAGTGGATTTTGTATTTTTACTGGGCCCCTCACGAATTTCAGTTTTTTTTTTTTAAATTAACATCTTTGATAACATACACTATTTCTTTTGGGATCCAGGGATCATACTGGTCCCTTTCTACAGCAAAACAAAAGAACTGGGTGAGTGCAAGTGGGAGACTTACCTTGCTGTCGTAATACTTTTCCCGCTTGTCAGTCTGGATGGAGCGGATGACGTTGCCGGCATACTCAATTACCATCTCACCTGCATCAATGTTTCTCTTACAGAAAAGACCCCGGCCATGGATGGGAGACCTAGGACAAAGATGGAAAAGAGGTCAGACACAAATTTTGCAAGTAAGGTTAAGTGCATGAATACATGAATAAGTTCTCCTGGTCTGTTACTTCCTCAGGAGGGACATATACTTGAGAAAATAAAAATTTGGACCCTTGATTTGTGTATATTGTTCTAACAAATGGCCAAAGATAAAAGGTATTTCCATTCTGCAACCCACTGGAAGCAGCAATGTTTTAATGCTTATTATGTTAAAGTCCTTGTTCAACACAAGCAGGTGCAGGTTCCCAGGATACGAGGGTCAATAAACAGTATCCGTAAAATCCTCACTTACTGAGGAAGGTCACTTCAGCATTTGGTCTACTTTGATTTTGAAAAACTGCATTCGTTTTCTATAGTTCTTTCTAGAATTTTAGCCATACCTGTAGACACCAACTGCCTCCTTAGAAGTCTTTTTTAAGTGCCGGAAACGCATGGGCATTGGCAGATCCATGCTAGTTGCCCTCCTAAGAGATAAGACATACTATTAACGAATTTTCTTCAGGAAATAATGTTTTGAGTCTTGAAGGTTCCTAGAGAAAATTAGTACACTCTCTGTTCAATGCCAAACTGAATAAGTGCCTTATAAAATGAACCTCATTTTTTTTTGAGATGGGAGTTTCGCTTTGTCACTGAGACTGGAGTCCAGTGGCGCGACCTCAGCTCACTGTAACCTCCGCCTCCTGGGTTCAAGCGATTCTCTTGCCTCAGCCTGCTGAGTAGCTGGGACTATAGGCGCACGCCACCATGCCGGGCTAATTTTTGTATTTTCAATAGAGACGGGGTTTCACTATGTTGGTCAGGCTGGTCTTGAACTCCTAACCTTGTGATCTGTCCGCCTCAGCCTTCCGAAGTGCTGGAATTACAGGCATGAGCCACCACGCCTGGCCAATGGGCCCCATTTTTAGTATATATAGTACTTTCTGACCATGACGACTATGGTGGTACAACCAAAGCTGACAGAGTATACCGTCATTAAAGAAAATATGCATCTTACAGTTCTTTGAATTTCTCCTCTGTACCTTATATTCCTCACTCCTTACCAGGCACCTACTGCTACTTCAACACAAATGGATTTCAGTCTTCTTAAATCTTATCCAGGAAATTCTGATGCAAACACATTCCTACATAGTGCCCTGACCAGCTGGAGGAGAGGGAAAGCAGTTTCTAATGACTGCACCCCACTCAAGACTTACCGAGCTGACTTCAGCTGTACCTCCTCCTCTTCTTCATCATTGGGGTTGTATTCAGGAGGCTGACGATGTTTAGAAGCCAGGAAGTTAAACATGTCAAATGCTGACTTCCTGGGGCCAAAAGATGAAAAAGTATTTACAGAAATGCTTTAATAAAGCAGTAAAGGACGATGGCATTAACACTGGAAATCTCAAAGGGTATGTGGGAAGACGACTGTGTCATGAGATAAGAAAATCGAGATCCAAAACTGCTGACAGAAAAGAAGGGAACTTGCCTGAGGTGGACTTCAGCCCTGGCTGAGCCATGAGGGTTCAAGGGGGGTTCATTGGCCTCCTCTGGCTTGTGGAAACGGAATTTGTAATTTCGACAGTGCTTGGCACCAGACAGCTGCTCAATGAGGAACACAACTGCATCATGGAGAATCCCCAGCATCCTCAAACCATTAACACCTAGAAGAATCAGAAGCACTAGGGCAGTGAGGAGTGCAGTCAACAGGAAACAGCACAGTCCTACAGAAATGCCTATGCTACAGTCGCTCTGCCAGAGGTTACTCCAGGGTGAATTATAGTACATATTACCTCGAAATTAGCATCAGATAGCCATTAAAATGATGCTGATACAGATCTATTAATATGGAAAATGTTCGTGATAGACGGTTAAGTGAAAAAAGCATGTCACCAAACTACGGACTATTTTGTATGTGCTGTATTACACAGAAATGCTATATGCTAATGCTATATAAACGTGTTATTTCATTTAATGCTCATAATGACCACACAAGGCAGGAATTACTAGCTTCATTTTCAGGTTAGCAAACAGGCTTAAAGAATTGATGTAACGCTGGGTGCGGTGGCTCATGCCTGTAATCCCAGCACTTGGGGAGTCTGAGGCGGGCAGATCACGAGGTCAGCAGATCGAGACCATCCCCATCCTGGCTAACACGGTGAAACCCCGTCTCTACTAAAAATGCAAAAAATTAGCTGGGCGTACTGGTGGACGCCTGTAGTCCCAGCTACTCGGGAGGCTGAGGCAGGAGAATGGCGTGAATCCGGGAGGCGGAGCTTGCAGTGAGCTGAGATCACACCACTGTGCTCCAGCCTGGGCGACAGAGCAAGACTCCATCTCAAAAAAATAAAAAAGAAAAAAAAAAAAAGAATTGATGTAACACTCCCAAGGCCACATGATTTGACAAGATATGAACTCTGGACTGCATAACTATAAATATAATCCATCTAGGAATGGATTACCTAGGTTCTATAAGCTCATATTCCCCCAGATACCTCACTAAAGTTTAATTTTCTTTCTTTTTTTACTCTGTCACCCAGGCTGGAGTGCAGTGGTCCGATCTTGGCTCAGTACAACCTCCAACTCCTGAGTTCAAGCAATTCTCCTGCCTGAGCCTCCCAAGTAGCTTTGACTACAGGGGCATGCCACCTTGCCCAGCTAATTTTTTTGTATTTTTAGTAGAGACAGGGTTTCACCATATTGGTTGGCCAGGCTGGTCTTAAACTCCTGACCTCAGGTGATCCACCTGCCTCGGCTTCCCAAAGTGCTGGGATTACAGGTGTAAGCCACAGCACCCAGCCAGCCTCACTAAAGTTTAAAAGCAATGTTAATACACCCCTAACACAGAACTCTCTTGTGTTGTTATGATGAATGTGTGGAGTAATACACTCAGTAGCTGCTTTGTTCTACTCACTGTCTCATGCTGTTAATGAGCATTTTAAATTTATTTTTATTTTATGAAAACAACATTTATATAAGTTTGCTGGCATCGATGGTGAAAGGCTTTCATTTTAAAATTATTTGGCTTTTTCCATTAAAGGGAGAGGGCACAGTTACAACTGCCACCCTTCTTTTTGACACTAGCAAATAGCTAATGTTCTTTATATTTTTATTAAGTAAACAATATTATTTCATTTATAAATATTGCTTTTGGTATTATTAATAGATATAGAAACAGTAATGGTGTCTGTTGTGGATCAGGTATCCATTTCATAAGTGTAACTGTATTAGGACTGCAACTGCACATATGCAATTCCAGCAGACATACGGTTTGTGTTATGAAGCATATTTAGAGATGTAACCTTGGTATAATGTCCTGGCGCAGAGGAAACAGCAGATGAAAAAGCAGATGATCATACCACTGCACTCCAGCTTGGGCAACAGAGTGAGACCTCATCTCAAAAACAAACAAAAAGAATGTTGTCTCTAGATAAGCAATATTCTTTTTCTAAGAGACAGGTTTCACTTTGTTGCCCAGGTTGGAGTGCAGTGGCATGATTGTAGGTCACTGTAACTTTGAATTTCTGAGCTCAAGCCGCTCCCACCTCAGCCTCCTGGGTAGCTGAGACTACAGGCATATGCCACTGTGTTTGGCTAATTTTTAAATTTCTTGTGGAGACAGGGTCCTACTGTGTTGCCCAGACTGATCTTGAACTCCTGGCCTCAAGTGATCCTCCTGCCTTGGCCTCCCAACTTGCTAGATTACAGGTATGAGCCACTGCACTGGCCCCAGATAAGTGACATTCTTACGATCACAACTGTTGGTCCCCTAAGACTTTGGCTTAAGTATATAACACAACTCTACAAGATAAGAACTTAAGCCATATAAGGCAATGGCAAACTCTTTTTTCTTTTTTTTCTTGAGATGGAGTCTCGCTCTGTGGCCCAGGCTGGAGTGCAGTGGCACGATCTTGGCTCACTGCAAGCTCCACCTCCTGGGTTCACGCCATTCTCCTGCCTCAGCCTCCTGGGTAGCTGGGGCTATAGGTGCCCGCCACCACACTCGGCTAATTTTTTGTATTTTTTAGTAGAGATGGGGTTTCACCATGTTAGCCAGGATGGTCTCGACCTCCTGACCTCGTGATCTGCCCGCCTCGGCCTCCCAAAGTGCTGGGATTACAGGCATGATCCACCGCACCTGGCGGGCAAACTCTTTTTTCTACAGACCACTAATTTTCCTTAATAATTTTTTCCTGGAAGTTCTAGATTGCTGTGAATTCTTAGGTTAAACAAAAAGACATTGAAAAACATACTACCTACTCAAGTATATTTTCACATAAAGTTCCTTTTAATATGTATGCTGAATGTTCAACTCTCATTCACCAGAGGGATTACAATAAGATTAATATTGTGTTGATAATGAGAAAACAAAGATGCATTATGTGTGGGCCCCTGTCTATTCTTAAGGAGCTCACAGCAGAGGAAGGCAGAGATGTATACAAACCATACAATGTGCAGTGTCCAAATTAAGGTATAATATACAGTACTATGGGAACTCTTAAGAAGGAACAATCTATTTTGCTTGTGGGAGACTCATTTATTCATTCAATAAATATTTACTGTATGTCTAAAATATCCCAGGCACTCTTTCCATCTTTCCACTGTGCCAGACAGGACCTTGGGAACATAGAGGTGAGCAAGACAGGCAAGGTACCTATATTCGTAGAGCTTTTACTTCATGGAAGAGACAGACAATAAACACATCAAAGATATTCCCACTTTAGGACTTTTTCATCTGCTGTTTCCTCTGTGTCAGGACTTTAGAAAACACAGTTAATTTAATTCAATTTTTTTTAAGAGATGGGTTGCACTAGGTTGCCCAGCTAGTGCGTGGCTATTCACAGGTATGATCTTGGCACATTATAAGCTCAAACTCTCCTTCCTTAGCCTCCTAGCTTGCCTTTAGGACTTCCGCTTTATGTATTTGCAATGATTGGCTTCTTCTCATCATCACACAGGTCTAAGCTCAAATGTCACCTCATCAAGAGATTCCAGATTTCCTGCCACCAACTACCCACCTCTGTGTCACTCTCTATTTCATTTCCCCATGGTATCTTCTTCGTGGTACTTACATATACATATACACCACTAGAATATAAGGTCATGAGGGTAAGGACAAGGTGGCAGCACTGGAAATGGAGAATAATGGACAGGTTTTGGATTGGGGAACACAAGGGTCATTGTGGTTAACCTCCAAGTTAAACCTTCTACCCCAGATGATTAGTCTAAGACAATCCTGGGAATCCCAGTCCCTTTGCCAGAGACTGGCTTAGAAATGGACATGGGGCTGGGTGCAGCGGCTTACGCCTGTAATCTCAGCACTATGGAAGGCCGAGGTGGGTGGATTACCTGAGGTCAGGAGTTCGAGACCATCCTGGCCAACATGGTGAAACCCCGTCTCTACTAAAATGCAAAAATTAGCCGGGTGTGCTGGCGTGCACCTGTAGTCCCAGCTACTCAGGAGGCTGAGGCAGGAGAATCGCTTGAACCTGGGAGGCGGAGGTTGTAGTGAGCCAAGATTGTGCCACGATACTCCAGCCTGGGCAACAGAGCAAGACTCTGCCTCAAAAAAAAAAAAAAAAAAAAAAGAAAAAGAAATGGACATGGCACCAAATTCTGGTCTGTGAGATATCCATTTGTTCCTAAGAAAGAGCCTCTCCTGTTCCTCTGAACACTGCAATGACTGAATGTTATTGTGGGAACTGCTGCAGCCATTTGCTATCAGCTTGAAGATGAAGTTTTACTATAGATCGTAAAGTGGAAAGAAGAAAGAATCTAGGTATTTGATGACATTGCAAGCTCCTGTACTAATCGATCTGACGTCTGTCCTACCTCTGGACTTTCTGTTATATAAGATGATAAATTATTTCACTCTTTAAATCAGTTAAGAGTTGGGATTTCCGTAGGCACAGGAAGAATGATCAAAAAAGGTCAAAGAAAAGAGCTGACCTTGAGCAAAGTCTTAAAGGATTAATAGGAGTTTGTTGTGTAAACCAGGGAATTTGGAGAGAAGAGAGTAGATGGAGGAAGTAGGTCCTGGTGGAGGGAACTGCATGAACCATGTTATGCTGATGTGAAAGCACATGTAGGGTATAAAGAATTGCTTGGGGACGCATGTTACAAATTCAGCTTTCTCAGCTCCAAGCCCAGAGATTCTGATTCACACCTACAAACTACACTTTAAGACACATGGATGGGCCAGGTGCAGTGGCTCACGCCTGTGATCCCAGCACTTTGGGAGGCCAAGGTGGGCAGATCACGTGAGGTCAGGAGTTCGAGACCAGCCTGACCAACACGGAGAAACCCTGTCTCTACTAAAAATACAAAATTAGCCAGGCGTGGTGGCACATGCCTGTAATCCCAGCTACTCAGGAGGCTAAGGCAGGAGAACCACTTGAACTCGGGAGGTGGAGGTTGCAATGAACTGAGATCACGCCATTGCATTCCAGGCTGGGCAACAAAAGGGAAACTCCGTCTCAAAAAAAATAATAATACAAAAATTAGCTGGGTGTGGTGGCATGTGCCTGTAGTCCCAGCTACTCAGGAGGCTGAAGCAGGAGAATCACATGAACCTGGAAGATGGAGGTTGCAGTGAGCTGAGATCGCGCCACTGCACTCCAGCCTGGGTAACAGAGTAAGACTCCATCTTCGGGGGGAAAAAGACAAATGGATGGATCTGGAACAGTAAATAGTGTAGTGTGGCTGCAGAAAAGAATGTGGAGCAGTGAGGGAAGCGGGGAAAGCTGAGACTGAACAGATGAATCTGGTTGAAGAGGGCCTTGCCATGTAAGGATCCATAGACTGGAAACCTCAAAGAGCAGGGCTGGGTCGCTACTCAGCGACTGTATCCTGTGTTTAACATGGTACCAGGCATTTTACGAGTGGTCAGTAAATATTTACTAATAACAAATACATAAGGGTTGAAGATTGTACTCTGTAACTAGTAGGCAATAGTAAGATTTTGAGGCACCTCTGGAGACTCGGAAGGTACAAGGAGGCGAGATAGGAGACTCAGTTATAGGGCTTTTTAACATTGCAGGTGAGAGAATAACAAGGGCTATGTCAGAGAAAAAGAAAGGGATGTGACTCGTATTTTTGGGGTAGAATTGTAAAAATTATGAGCAGGATTATCTTTTTTTTTTTTTTTTTGAGACAGGGTCTTGTTCTCTCACCCAGGCTGGAGTACAGTGACATAATCTTGGCTCACTGTAGGCTTGACCTCCCAGGCTCAATGAGATCCTCCCACATCAGCCTCCCAAGTAGCTGGAACCACAGGCATGTGCCATCATGCCTGCCTAATTTAAAAACTGATTTTTTTTTTTTTTTTTTTTTTGAGACGGAGTCTTGCTCTGTCGCCCAGGCTGGAGTGCAGTGGCACAATCTCGGCTCACTGCAAGCTCCACCTCCTCGGTTCACACCATTCTCCTGCCCCAGCCTCCCCAGTAGCTGGGACTACAGGTGCCCGCCACCACACCCGGCTAATTTTTTTGTATTTTAGTAGAGATGGGGTTTCACCATGTTAGCCAGGATGGTCTCGATATCCTGACCTCGTGATTCGCCCGCCTTGGCCTCCCAGAGTGCTGGGATTACAGGCGTGAGCCACCGTGCCCAGCTATATTTTTATTTTTTGTAGAGATGTAGTCTCTCTATGTTGCCCAGGCTGGTATTGAACTCCTGGCCTCAAACAATCCTCCTGCCTGGGCCACCCAAAGTGTTGGGATTACAGGTGTGAGCCACAGCATCCAGCTGATTACAATCTTTAGTGTTTGCTCAAAACAAGTGTATTAATAAGTTTGTATGCTACCTAATTTAATATGAAGTCTAATACCAATGGTAAATGATTTCAACTTTAAGAAAAGATAACATTTCACACTACCATGTCTTAAAAAAAAAAACAAAAACAGGTAAGTGTTGGCAAAGGTGGAGAAATGGGAACACCTGTACATTGCAGATGGGAATGTAAAATGGTATAGCCACTTTGGAAGAAAAACAACAACCTGGCAGTACTTCAAAAAGTTAAAGAGTTACCCTATGACCCAGCAATTCCACTCTGAGGTATGTACCGAAGAAAAATAAAAACATGTCTACACAATAACTTGAACATGAATATTTGTGGCAACATTATTTGCAGCAGAAAGTAGAAAAAACCCAAATGTCCATTGACTAATAAATGGATAAGCAACATATGGTATATCTACACAATGGAATCTTTGGCAATAAAAAGGAATGAAGTACTGATGTGGAAGGCAAGATGTAACAGAAGGGAAGAACCTGGAAAGTATTGTGTTGAGTGAAAGAAGACAGTCACAAAAAGCTACATATTATCTGATTTCATTTATATGAAATGTCCAGAATAATCAAATCCATAGAGACAGAAAGTAGATTTGTGGTTGCCAGGGGCTGAGGAATGACTCCTAATGAATAGGGGGTTTCTTTTAGGGATGATGAGAATGTTCTGGAGTTATAGAGTAGTGGTGGTCGTACAACTCTGAATATATTAAAAACCACTGAATTGTATGCTTTAGATGGGTGAACTGTATGGCATATGAATTAAATCTCAATAAAGCTGTGAAAAAAAGTTCTTTTAACTGATTTTTTTCCCCACAAAATCAACTCTGCCTTAGGCAAACAATTTAGCAGAATATTCTGAGACAGGAGTGGAGTAACACCTCCAGCCATTACCTGCAAATGAGAGCTGCTTTAGGCGGGCATTTGATCGAGCTTCCTGGACTTTATCTGTCAATGACTTCCAGGCATCTGAAAGAAAATAAATAAAACTGTAAGCCAGAAAATATGCACATAAACCCTTCTGAATACCAATGATGTGCACAAGCACTGTGCTTAGAATCCCTAGAGTGTGAACACTTGACCTCCTAGAACAGTGTTTTGTTATTTTGCTTAGAGTTTAAATCAGTTCATTACATGTGAAAGGAGCTGGAAAGGTGCACTCCCCAGCAGGGCTTCTTTCTGTTGGAGGACACAGAAGCACTAAGGAAAGTCAGACCTTCCGAAATCACATCTGAATCCCCAACGCATTCACAACCCTTGATGGAAGTATGGGTCTCACATCTGAATGTTTGGTACTATTATGTTCCCTGTACCCCTAATCAAAACAGCACTAGTAATGATTTAGGTCAGGTGCGGTGGCTCACACCTGTAATCCCAGCACTTTGGGAGGCCGAGGTGGGCGGATCACGAGGTCAGGAGATGGAGACCATCTTGGCTAACACGGGGAAACCCATCTCTACTAAAAATACAAAGAGAGGCCGGGCGCGGTGGCTCAAGCCTGTAATCCCAGCACTTCGGGAGGCTGAGACGGGCGGATCACGAGGTCAGGAGATCGAGACCATCCTGGCTAACACGGTGAAACCCCATCTCTACTAAAAAATACAAAAAACTAGCCGGGCGAGGTGGCGGGCGCCTCTAGTCCCAGCTACTCGGGAGGCTGAGGCAGGAGAATGGCGTGAACCTGGGAGGCGGAGCTTGCAGTGAGCTGAGATCCGGCCACTGCACTCCAGCCTGGGCGAGAGCGAGACTCCGTCTCAAAAAAAAAAAAAAAAAATACAAAGAGAAATTAGCCAGGCGTGGTGGCGGGCGCCTGTAGTCCCAGCTGCTCCAGAGGCTGAGGCAGGAGAATGGTGAATGGTGTGAACCCGGGAGGCGGAGCTTGCAGTGAGCGAGATCGACCCACTGCACTCCAGCCTGGTGACAGAGCGAGACTCCATCTCAAAAAAGAAAAGATTTAACCAGGACTGTGGGAAGATCATAACCTCTCTGTTCCTTAAAGTTAAGAGCAGAACTTGAAAATCCTTACAGTTCCTTCCAGCTCTAACCCAAGATTCTGTGATCTCTTCGTTTTCTAGGCATTTCCACATGGATTTCTTACATCACTCCACATCAATGTCTCCTGTGGAACTTCCATACTCCTTATCTCCTTTGTTCTCCATGCATTATCTTTTGTTTTAGTCACCCAGGCCTGAATCTTTAGGGTCATCTTTGACTCTCCCCTCTCCATATTCAACCAAGTGTGTTCATTCTCCTTTCCTTTCCTTTCTTTTCCCACCAAATGTGGGTTTTATTACCAGACATCTCTACTCTAGCAATACTCTCATTAGTGAACTCTCATCTTTGAGCATCTCCAGTTCAATCTGTCTTATATAGAGAGCTTATCACATTATGTTTCCTGAAATTCTGCTTCTATTCACTCCCTCCAGTTTTCAAAGGCCTCATGGTTTGGCACTGAGGGCCCTCTAAAACTTGTCCCAATCCACCTTCCCAATTTTCTTTCTGATTTGTTTTATACGACCACCAGAGCAGGCGCCAGAGAAAAGGCAAGTAGGCAAAGTAAAAAAGAACTTTATTAGCTAGCCAATGTGAAAGAAGATAAGGCGAAGTTCACCGGTCTCCAGCGTTCTCGGGCGAAGTTCCTGGGTCCGCGTATGAGAAGGGGCCGAGGAAGTTCGCGCCGCGTGTCTGCCCGGAGCGGCTTTTACATCTCGGGCCTGGGAGTGGGAGGGCAGTAGGCCGGCCATGGGCGGGTTGGGGGCCGTGCGGTAGGCGCGGCCAGGTAGGTTTCGGTTTCCCCAGTCAGACGTCAGGTTGCGCCTGCGCAGTTGACCTGTGGGTTTCCCGGGCGCGGGAAAGTTGGTGATGAAGAACCCGGAAATACGCCATCTTAGTCCCTTTTGTTCGTTTTCCTCCTCCCTCCGTCCAGACACTTTCACTACCACCTGACATGGATTTCAACGCCATCTCACCTGACACTACTCTAAACCCACCAAATGCAATCATGCCTTTCTAACTTTGCTTACCTTCCTTCTTCTTCCTAGAGAGCCCTGCATTCTTCTTTGCCTAACCAAAATTCCATTTTCTCCTTTAACAGAATCTTCTATTAATCTTCATGGGTTTTTGATAACCCTAACTCACCCATGGTGACCTTTCTCTCCTTGAACTCTTCTAGTACTTACAGCCTAGAGAACATTTACTGGTCCTTCAAAGGCGGATGAATACCTACATGCTTGCGATACAAAGATGGATAAGAAAATAAAATTCCAGCCCTTATGGAGAGTTTGCTGTTGAGTGATAAAAGTAAACAAACATGTACAAAACAAATTTTAAGCTATGAGAGAAGAACATGTAAGATTCAAAAGGAGGGAGAGGGAGGGCTTAGCTACCTCAGAAGGTCAGGAAAGACCGTCTGAGCTGGATCTTGAAGGGTGAGCTGGAGCTCACCAGGTGACTGAGGGCAGGGAGAGAACTCCAGGCAGAGGAGAAAGCATGTGTGAAGGCACACAAGGGAGAGAGAAGGGTACAGAAGGCGCATGAGGGAATGGCAAAAGACAAGGCTGGTGGGGGGAAGCAGGGTTCTCATGGGCTCCGCTAAGGTGTGTGCAATGTTGAAAACATAATCTGTATCATTAATTTTTCATGTAAAATATGGCTATTTCTCCAACAAGACAAACTTCTCAAGGACAAGGAAAACGTATGATGCCTCCAGGTATCCCCCATACTTCCTAGCATAAAACATCCACCTAAATGGTGCTAATACTCAGAAAATGAAGCTCTGGCTGAAACAGGGCTTCTGCTGATGAGTCAATCTGATTTAATCCACTCACCTTCAATACTTTCTGCACAGATCTGAAAGCCATCATCACTGGAAATTTCAAAAACAAGTCCTTTCTTGGGTTTTTTCTCAGTAATGCTTTCCTTCCGCTTTTGTTCTTGCTGAAGCCAAAGCATCAGTGGAGAGCTGAAATTACTTTCTTCTTCTTCCACTGTTTTAGGTTCTAATAGGGAGAAAATAGATAGGGGCCAAAGTGGTTGCAGCAACAAATGCTCACTGAGCACTGACTACCTGTAGAGTATTTTACATAAATGATCTCTAAGCCTAACCACATTCCACAGTTGGTTTATTATTCCCATTTACACGTAACAAATCCAAGACTCAAAGAGCTTGCCTAGGTCATTGCTAGAAAGTAGTGACTAAAACCAGAATTTTTTTCACATGAAGTTGTCTCTGTGGTAGAATTTCTGGTACGACAATCTGATAGTTTTTCAATAACCAACTGTCCTCAAAGAGTTATAGCCAGACCTCTCTAATCTTAAAGTGACCATTTGTTTCCTCATCAAATTCATTAGAACTGATGGAAAATGCTATGGCGATGTATCTGGTATTGTAACCAAAATCTGACTATCTAATAAAAATGGTTCTTAGTTTTCTTTAGTGACAACTAAAAAGTGAAGTCAGGTTATTACTAGCTATTTAAACCTCAGTGCTGGTAAAACCAGTATAGCAGAAGAGTATGGGTACTGTCTTGAGTCCTTAGCTGACAGATGATCATAGAATATGTACTGGAAGAACACTGCACCAAGAGACAGGTGTGCCAAGTTTCAGTCTCCAATGTGGGCCAAATCACTTAACTTCTTTGGAGCTTAGATTTTTTTTTTTTTTTAACATAGAAAATAAGTAGGTAAAGTGGGTCATTTTCATGGTCCTTTTAACGTTGATATTCTCGGATTCTAACCTGTTACCCACCCACATACCTGTACTTTCTTGCTCATTTGCTGGATTTTGGGTCACCTGAACTTCCGGAAGAACAGCCACTTGTCTAAATAAAAACCAAATGTAAGATATAGTATCAGTTAGTTCTTAAATTCGAAGAAAAACATCCATAATTTTCTATACAGCTCTGGTATACAAAATAACTGTTAGAAAATGAACCACAGGGGGCTTTCTGTAGAACTTGTGGAATGAATAGAACCACCACACCACTGTATGGTACATAATATAAAACTCTTTTGTGAGATTCTTTACCAAATACTGACTTTGTTTCTGTTTTTAAAGTTGTAAATTGTGCCCTTGAAATTCTTCTCATACTCTTAGTATTAGAAAAAATGAAAGGACACTTGTCAGAAGCAATTCTAAAGTTACTTAAATAAGTTAGCTGGTTTAACTAAAAATAAAAAATAAGCTGCATGAGCTTATAAACCACCACCAATTTTCACTTTTTTTTTTTTTTTTTTTTTTGAGATACGGTCTCACTTTGTTGTCTAGGTTGGAGTGCAGTGGCAATCACGGCTTGCTGCATCCTCCGATTCCCAGGCTCAAGCAATCCTCCTACCTTAGCTTGGAATGTGGATGTGCACCACCATGCCTGGCTAATTTTTAATTTTTGTAGAGACAGGGTCTCCCTATGTTGCCAAGGTTGGTTTCAAACTCCTGGGCTCAAGCAGTCCTCCTGCCTTGGTCTCCCAAAGTGTTGGGATTAGAGGCATGAGCCACTGTGTCCAGGCCCAATTTTCACTTTTTTAAACTAAATAAATTCTGGAAACAATCCAAATATATATCACTAGAGGACTCATTAAATTACCGTAGATCCACACAATAGAATTGGGGGCAGCGATTTAAAAAGTGAAGCACACCTATATATACTGGCATAGAAAGATGCACATAAGTGAAAAGCCAAATATAGAACAGTATGTGCAGTATTATTCCTTTTATGTAAAAAAGCATATACATATTCATATATATACCATGTTTATCTGTATATGCATAGAAATGTCTGCATAGATAAAAACAAATTATTAGCAATGACCACCTCTAGGGAATAGATTGGGCGGGGGTGAGGGGGACAAACAGGAAACTATTATCCATTACTTAAATAATTCCTCTGTTCTATTTTTTTGTTTACTTTTTTACAAGCCTGTATTATTCCCATTTAAAAAACTTTGGCAAGAAAACAAAAATGTGAATCAGGAAGAACTATTTTTTTACCTTTTTTTGTTTTTTGAGATGGAGTCTTGCTCTGTCGCCCAGGCTGGAGTGCAGTGGCCGGATCTCAGCTCACTGCAAGCTCTGCCTCCTGGGTTCACGCCATCCCCCTGCCTCAGCCTCCCGACTAGCTGGGACTACAGGCGCCCACTACCATGCCCGGCTAATTATTTTTGTATTTTTAGTAAAGATGGGGTTTCACCATGTTAGCCAGGATGGTCTTGATCTGACCTCGTGAACTGCCCGCCTTGGCCTCCCAAAGTGCTACGATTACAGACGTGAGCCTGGCCTGGAAGAACTATTTTTTAAATGAGGTGGACAAAATTGAGAACTTAGTCTTTTTTTTTTTTTTTTTTTTTGAGACAGAGTCTCTGCCCATCTCGGCTTCCCAAAGTGCTGGGATTACAGGCGTGAGCCACCACGCCCGGCCAAGAGCTTAGTCTTAAAGGACAAATTCTTCAGCTTACCCTGCAGGTTGCCCACATTCCTTCTGGGAGGACTGCTCCACATTAGCTGTATCCTGCTGCTCAGCCTCTGCTCCTGGAGTCCTGGAACACAGGCGTTTGTATCTTTTCAAGACAAACCACCAGTAAATATGTACAGAATGTGGAGGTGAGTTGAAAGAAATGGCTCTATCAGGATCTGATAAAGTCTATAAGCCAGCAAAACTGACCTAAGGTCATAAAGGTTAGAATAATGGTTACTTTGAGGGGGCACTGACCTTATAAGAGAAGGCACCCTTGTGGGTTGCTAGAAATGTTCTGTATCTTGATCCAAGTGGTCGCTACATAGGTGCACTCCACCTAGGCTGGAGTGCAATGGCATGACCATGGCTCATTTAGCCTCTAACTCTTGGGCTCAAACAATCCTCCCACCTCAGCCTCCTGAATAGCTGGGGCTACAGGTGTGCAACACCACACCACACACACTCTACAAAAAAATTTTTTTTTGTAGAGACAGGGTCTTACTATTTTGCACAGGCTGATCTTGAACTCCTGAGCTCAAGCAATCCTTCTGCCTCAGCCTTCTAAAGTGCTGGGATTATAGACATGAGTCACTGTGCTTGGCTTTCAATGATAAAGTTTTAAAAAAAGGACTCTATGTGGATTTACCAGAGGGAGCTTTGCCCTCAAGATAAGAATAATCATTCTGTAGTATAAGCCTCAGTAAAAAAGAAACAGGAACAAACAGCAACACTGTTTGAAATCAGAGCAAAAAGTAATTAGATGTGGTTCTATCCAAGAGACAAACCGCCCATGGATGGAACTACATTTTGCTATATAAATCACCACTCAGAGAGAAAAAAATTCAAAACCCAGAAAACTCCCAAGTAACGCAACTTGAACAGAAGAGTGTACCACATCAACAGCCCCTAATTTACAGCATGAAATCCCACAGACCTAGCCTAGCTAGTATTTGGATCTCTCACCCTGTGCCTGAGGTCAGGGACGTTGCTTCTTGGTCTGGAATGTGTGCTTCAGAAGAACTGGTCCGCAAATGGGAAACTTTGTGCTTCTTGCCATTCCCTTTGTCTAGAGGCAGCTGAAACCGTTTGGTTTTTGGTTTGGGTTTAGTGGGACCCGGCACTGAAGGGCTTGCTGACCGCTGTCCAGAGGATGGAGAGGATGGAGAACCCCCAGGAGAGGTGGAGCTGGCTTGTACAGCTGAGGATAAAGCCTTGTTCTGCTCCAGCCCCACGCTTTTAGGAGCGTCTACCGTCTGGGTAAAGTTGGATACCTGGGGCCCTGACGCAGAATCAAGATCACGCTGGGAAGAATGAATCCCAGTTTTGCTGGCAAGGAGCTGGTTCACATGCTGAAGCTGATAGTGTTCGTCTGCTTCCCCAGAAGGTGAAGTGGCTGTTACGCCTGTAGTCTGAGTGGAGGGGAGCACACAGATGCTAGATGCTGCTGTCATTGCAGCAGTAGAGGGGGTCTGTGATGTCCCCAGTTGTGGAAACATTCCTGAACTTGGTGGTAAAGCCACAGGTTGGTCCTGAATCCCCAGGCTCTGCTGGCTAGCTTTGATTAAAAGATTGCTTATTGAGCCAATATCTGGGGTACCAAGCAACCTCGGGTTGGTTAAGGTGACGTGTCCTGGAACTGATGCACTACTTGTAGGGGTTGTGGTAGTTTGCATGGATACAACATTCAAGACAGAGGAACTGGATGCCAAGCCAGACACAGACCCTGATGTGAGGTGGCTAGTATCCTGGCTTATTGTTGATGTGCCCGACGCTGTGGCAGCAGTTCCTCCCACACTCTGTGGTAACAGGGGTGCCGGTTCAAAATACATGATGCTAGATTTAGATCTTTTTATGATGTTGGGGACAGTTCGATGAGATGAAGTATTAAGTGACCCCAAATCTAACAGATTGGGATGATTAGGAAGCTGGGAGGGTGTGAAGTTAATCAACGTCATATTAGAAACCACATCGGAAGGGGCAATGTTTGAAGGGGTACTAGAGGGAGCAAGTTTTTTATTCTTTCGGGTCTGTAGACGAGATATGGGTCTTTTCTTGAGTCCAGAGGATGGAGTGGCTACTGTGGTACTGAGGTCTGTCCTCTGGCTGGATTCTGAAACCAAAAGTTGGGGATCTGGAGGAGGCTGAACCCCAATAAGCAGGCCTGAAGGAGGACTGCTGATGTTGGGTGGGAAACTACTTTGAGTAGCTGCAGGGAAGGAATGTAAGTGCTGGTGATGAGACATGGGTAGCAATCCTTTGCTAGCAGAAGGGAACAAAGATTGAGAAGTTGGCAAGCTTGGATTTAGTCCTGTGGTGAGGGTGAGACCACTTCCCATGGGCCCCAGTACTGAAGTATTTGTCTCCATCACACTGGGTGTAGAACTAACGGAAGAGGTCAATTGGATTTTTTGTGTCACTCCATTTGGAAGAGTTTGGAGAACATAAAGTGGCTGCATGTTCTGATTAACAACTATGAGTTTCTCAGTGGCTGGCTTCAGGTGGGGTGGAGTGGTCTGGACAGCTGCATTGGAAATCTGAGACGGGCCAGGACTATCAGTAGAATTGGGCACATACTTCTGGTTCTGGATAGGAACAGTTGGGGAAACAGGTACCTGAAGGCCAGGGGTGCTACTGTTTCTAGTTAAATCCTGATTGTTGCCATGACCTTGCTCTACTGAACCACAAGGAGGGCTAGAGATGTGGTCTGCATCCATGTGTCCTTGGATAAAATGATCAGGAGTCATGTGGCCTTCAGGAGTTGGATCTACTCCTGGGCTCAGCAGTGCTGGGTCACCTTCAGAGGAGGCTACAGACTTTTCTGTGATGGTTACTCTCTTCTCCCCTGAGTCTGAGATTACAGCTAGTCTACTGGGATTCTGGCTGGGGACAGTGGGACTCCGAGTGGTCAAGACAGACAGATCAGATGGTAGCTCTAGAGGCAACTCAAACTGTTCCTCTGCTGAGATAGAGGAAGAGACACTACTATCCACAGGTTCTGTTGTAGGCAGCTGCTGAGAAAATACTTCAAAAAGACCCATGTCTTTTTCACGATTACTGTCAAGACCCAAACCTTCACCAAGATTCAGGAGTTCTGATGAAGATGACTCTGGGCTCTCACCCAAAGCCTGCATGGATGGAGTATTCTTTAGTACAAAGTCCATAATGTCTGAAGGCAGGATATTCCCACAGTCATCACTGTTGTTATTGTCTGAATCTGATTTCAGGAGCTCAGTATTATAGGTGTCCAGTAAATTTTTGTCTGAGGGGGTACTTGTGTGGACTCTGCGGCTTGACTCCAATGAGCTGAGCTGAGCTTCCAAGGAGTCCTGTCCCTGTGTTTTAACTCTGCTTACAGAATGGCAGTTATCCATCTTTGGCTCATTTTTGTGGCCAACAGAACTCTTGATGACATGTTCTTTCTCCCCAGCATCTTCAGGTCGATCAATCTTTAAGTTCTCTGTTCCATTTTCTTTACCGTTTCTTTTTGGAATCTGGCTGCTTTTCCTTGTTGTGGCTGTGACACTAGTATCACTCTCTGTCCCATCATCAACACCATCCAACTGTGAGATTTTCGGAAGATCACACTGTTCCTCCTCCCGAAATAAATTATGGGATGCTAGTCGTTCCTCTCCACCTGAAGAAATCACTGTTCTAGTGAAGTTGTAATAGTATAAGTCGTCTTCATCCGAAGTGCTTAAGTCATCGGCCCCATCCACCTGTCCTTCAGCCGATCTCTTGCCTCGCTTCTTCCCAGTTGAGCTGCTATAGAATGGAATGTCTTCTTCACCATAGGATCTTACTCCATAGAGTGGGGTAAGCCCAAAGAACATGTTAGAACGTGCACGGGCACTGCGACGGGGATACCTCCTTTTAAAAGAGCCATCCTCCTGAGGTTTGGGGCCATCTTGAAGCATTAGGTTTCTGTCCTGTACTGGAAGATTCTGATAGTTGTTACTTTGAGAATCCTGGCATGAGGTATTATTGGGGCTTGGTTGGGCCACTGGACCATCTGCTGGATTTTCAGAGGCTGAAATTGGTTCTGGGGGAGATGTTGATTCTATTTGCAATGGGGAAGCAGGACTACTTTCCTTCAGGGTGTTTTTGGATTGACTCTCATTTTCCATTTTTAGAGGTGTCAGTGTCACTTTGACTGTGCGTTTCCGTGGTGCCTGTAATTCCTTGGCAGATCCTTCTACTTGCATGGGTGGAGCTTTGGGGACTCCTGGCATAGAAAGGCCTTTATCACCAATCTTATCAGAAGAAACATTGTTACATGGTCTTTGGCCCATATACTCAGGCGTCAAAACCTCATCCATAAACTCTGGCTTCAAGTTTCCTTCCTCACCAGTTGTCACCTGACCAGGTTCCAAAAAAGATTTACTGGAATGCTTTTCTTTGAAAGTTTCTTTACAAGACTTTTTTCCTTTCTGTCTCCTATCTCTGGAACTAGATCCCATATGCTCATTGATAATGGATGATCTGTTGCTCATTCCAGATAGCTTCAAGGTTTTGACTTCAGTATCTTCATCTGGAGAGGGGTTTGCTGATTGGGTAGAATCTGTGTGTTGGTCTCGATCATTCCTTTGCCCTCTCAAATGGAGGTGTGGAAAGGAGAGGGCCTCTTTAGAAGAAAACGACACCGAAGAGGGTTCAGCAAAGGAGCCAATTTTACTAACATTCAGTTCCCTAGATGTTGTGTTATGAACCTGTGGGGTCAGTTTAGGAATTCCAGGGTAAGCCACATTATGTGCAGATCCCTCTGAGCTCTTGGAACTCAGCACTTTGGTCTTCTCTCCCTTTAAAGAGGAGCTCTTGGAGGCCAAGTCTGAAGCACTGGACTGCTTCATTTCTGAAGATGAAGATCCATCCAAGTGACTGTTTTTATTGCCTACAGTAACCACTGTCCTTTGCAAATTTGAAGAGGTGGAAGTGTTTTGCCCTAAACTAGTACTTGAATTCAGTGGCCCTAAGACATGATCAACTGCTTTGGCACTTGATTCAAGATCAGTAGCGGTCCCAATGGTGGAGACTGAGGAAACACTATTCCTAGAGTAAGTATTCCCAGTTCTCATTGGAGACATTATCCGGAGTTTGGACCGCTGAGGTGATAAGGAAGAGGTACTGTGACGCCTGGAGCCAATACTTCGAAGTCCAGAGGAGAGTAAAGGATCACCTACTGTGACTATTTCATGAGTGGTTGGGGTAGGACTTCCTAAACAAGAGAGAAAAAGTAATAAATGCTATTGTAGATAGAACAAATGTGTAGAAGTCACTGGTTTCAATGATTTGACTATATATATATACATATATATATATTTATAGATAACTAGAAATCTACATTTTCTATTTATTTATTTATTATTTATTTTTTTGAGACAATGTCTCACTCTGTCACCCAGGCTGGAGTTCAGTGGTATGATCTTGACTTACTGCAACCTCCACCTCCTGGGTTCCAGCGATTCTCCTGCCTCAGCCTCCCGGGTAGCTGGGATTACAAGCATGTGCCGCCACACGCGGCTAATTTTTGTATTTTTAGTAGAGACAGGGTTTCACCATGTTGGCCATGCTGGTCTTGAACTCCTGACCTCAGGTGATCCACCTGCCCTGGCCTCCCAGAATGCTAGGATTACAGGGGTGAGCCACCGCACCCAACCGGAATCTACATTTTCAATCAGTAAAAGTCACCGAGATAAAGCTGCCTGAAAGAATTACAAATTAATCTTTGGGCTGATCTTCTTAGGTCAAGTAGGTCAATAAAGTCTTTTACCTGCAGAAGGCAATGGCCGACAGCCAGGGGATCTCTGTGTCGGAGAATAACTGGGTGTTCGAATCCTGGGGACCTTTGAGATGACATGATAGTAACAGGAGCCAGAGGTTTGCGAATGAGGAGGTCGGTCTGGTGATGGAGGACTTATAATTTCAGCTGTGTTTTGATTCTCTTTTGATGAACTTTCTGTGGCAGGAAATAAAAACTCTTAACTGAAAAAGCCCAATTAAAATATCAAACTAATTAACCAATAGAAAGTCAGCTATCAGGTAAATGTAAAACTAGAAGCAAATGAGACCTCCCAAGTAAATGACTTCCCCCAGCTTTCAATCATAGCACTCCCTGAATCGAATTCAAGTTCCAACCCATCTTTCTTTTTTTTTTTGAGACACAGTCTCACTCTGTCACCCAGGTCAGAGTGCAGTGGCGTGATCTTGGCTGACTGCAACCTCTGCCTCCCGGGTTCAAGTCATTCTTGTGCCTCTGCCTCCCGAGTGGCTGGAATTACTGGGATTCCAGGTGCCTGCCACCATGCCTGGCTATTTTTTTTGCCTTTTTAGTAGAGACAGGGTTTCACCATGTTGGCCAGGCTGTTCTTGAACTCCTGGCCTCAAGTGCTTCACCTGCCTCAGCCTCCCAAAGTGCTGGGATTACAGGCATGAACCACTGTGCCCAGCCTCAAGTCCCGTCTTGATTCAAGACTAACCTGTAAAAGATGTTGGACTATGGGCAATGGTCCTGTTTTCATCATGTTCAACAGTGCTGTTGATATCCGGCTCTACGACTGGAGGACGGCACTCCACTATCTTACACGTATATACACAGCGCTTGCGAGCATCTGTGGTGCTCCAGTATACCCTGGAACACCTGGGTAAACAGATTTGGGAAAATCATCATAAGGGAGAGGACAGAAACAGAAACTAATATTTTTCAAAACCTCTCTTCATCCTAGGTTCCCTGGTCCTTTTAATTACAGAACTTAGCTTTATTTCATGGGTTCTTAGTACAGATTCCCCTAGTTAGGTTGTTCCAAGCTTTTTGAAGTCCTTGGTTTTTCTTAGCCTCTCAGAAAATAGCCTAAGATCTTTTTTTCTTATACCATAAGCAGGCACCAAATATAGTAAAATATCCTAAAAGCAAGAGAAAGAAAAATATTAACTACTACAAAAATTAGTTTTGGCCTTCAGGACAGAACTACCGCCTTACAATGTATACAAAGTATGGTCCGAAAATAAAACAAAGGGCAAACCTGTGGTGTTTCCTTTGGGAGAAAAGCCCCATGAGACAAGAGAAATGTAACTGCTTCAAATTTGCTGAATGCTAGTGCAGTCTGGTTTGTGTGAAAAGCTGCCAGCTAAATGTGGAGCACAGACTGTGTCATCGGAATAGGAATAGAGTAAGTTGGAGCATATATTGCAGAATGAGCCTCCAACGCGAGAGCGGTAGAAGGGGAATTTTGAACTTGTATTGTTAGCTTGTTAGACATTTTAACAACTTGCTTCATATAGGTAAGATTATAAATTCTTGGTTTTTTTTTTCTTTTTTTTGAGACGGAGTCTTGCTCTGTCGCCCAGGCTGGAGTGCAGTGGCCGGATCTTGGCTCACTGCAAGCTCCGCCTCCCAGGTTCTCGCCACTCTCCTGCCTCAGCCTCCCGAGTAGCTGGGACTACAGGCGCCAGCCACCATGCCCGGCTAATTTTTTGTATTTTTAATAGAGACAGGGTTTCACCGTGTTTGCCAGGATGGTCTCGATCTCCTGACCTCGTGATCCGCCTGCCTCGGCCTCCCAAAGTGCTGGGATTACAGGCTTGAGCCACCGTGCCCAGCCTAAGATTATAAATTCTTATTGAAAATTTTGATCATTATTGTGGGGATTTATAGTTTTAGAAGGACTTATAAAATGTAAAGTTGGGAACAGGGCATGAGCTGTTTTATCCATGAAAACAATCTGCACTCCTGAATGGAGATAAATGTAATTTGGAGGAATCTTTTTTTTTTTTTTTTTTTTTTTGAGATGGAGTCTCGCTCTGTCGCCCAGGCTGGAGTGCAGTGGCCGGATCTCAGCTCACTGCAAGCTCCGCCTCCCGGGTTTACGCCATTCTCCTGCCTCAGCCTCCCGAGTAGCTGGGACTACAGGCGCCCGCCACCTCGCCCAGCTAGTTTTTTGTATTTTTTAGTAAAGATGGGGTTTCACCGTGTTAGCCAGGATGGTCTCGATCTCCTGACCACATGATCCGCCCGTCTCAGCCTCCCAAAGTGCTGGGATTACAGGCGAGAGCCACCACACCTGACAATTTGGAGGAATCTTAAGAGACTGACCTTGTGTTTTCTACTTAGGTTTTAAGTAATTCTGAAATGATGTCAATAATACTTTCCTTCTATAACTGGATTCAGCTAACATAAATGCTGCTTTAGTCCCAATCTACAAGCGGATGAATCAGAGAACTAGCAAACTAAGTAATTAACTCTTAGTAGCAGTTTAAAGTAGCTAACAAGTATGCCTCTACATTTAATGACTTTCAGTGTATTCAGGTTGTGGGGCTGCTGTCTTCTCTTTATAGTGCTACTTACTGATATCCAATAGGAAAGAGCTTATCTTCACAGTCAGAGAGATCATTTAGAATTCCTAAGCAGTCGATTGTCATAGAGCCTGACCAAGGAAAGAAGAACTGATTAGAGGAGATAATGAGTGTCATTTTATTTTTTTGAGAGAGTCTCACTCTATCGCCCAGGCTGGAGTGCAGTGGTGCAATCTCAGCTCACTGCAGCCTCTGCCTCCGGGGTTCAAGTGATTCCTATGCCTCAGCCTCCCAAGTAGCTGGGATTACAGGCATGCACCACCACTCCCAGCTAATTTTTTTTAGTACAGATGGGGTTTCGCCACATTGGCCAGGCTGGTCTCCAACTCCTGACCTCCAGTGACCTGCCCGCCTCAGCTTCCCAAAGTGCTGGGATTACAGGCGTGAGATACCACACTGAGGGTCATTTTATAACTGAGGACCAGAAATTTCCCCAATGATATATACAGCCTTCCCCAATAACCAAGGCTAGGTCATACCAATCATCATGTGGATATTTTCTGGTTCCAAGCCATTGAGAAACTTCCTTCTCAAGCTGATTCCTTCAAAGTCCACAAACACTCTTCTGAAAACTTCAAATCCATTCTCAGGAACCACCTTAAATAAAACCCATGGTAGCTGTTAATAGGCTGTCCCTTTGCACATTATACTCGTGATCCTGACTGTCTCAGAGTGGAAGGCACACAGCATATCTCAAAAGCATCCTTCTGTTTCACTTAGCAGGACACTTCTGTATTTCCCAAAAGAGATAGTGCCTCTAGGAACACCTAATAGAAAAGCAAAACAGTTTATCATCTTGCTATATTTTTGTATTTTTCTTTTGAATTTCTAAATAATTCAAAAAGCAACTAAATAAGCCATGAAAAGACTTGAAAGAAACTTAAATGCTAAGCAGAAGAAGCCAGCCTGAAAAGGCTATGTACTATATGATTCCAACTATGTGAAACTCTGCAAATGGCAAGACTATGGAGATAATAAAAACATCAGTGTTTGCCCAGGGTTGGGGAGAGGCAGGGGTGAATAGGCAGAGCACAGAGGATGTTTAAGGCAGTGAAAATACTCCATATGATGTTATAATGGGGGCTATATGTCATTATATATTCATCCAAACCCACAGAATGTACAACACCAAGAGTGAAAGCTAATGTAAACTACGGACTCAAGGTAATAACCATGTGTCCAGTGTAGGTTTATCCATTGTAACAAATGCACCACTCCAGTGGGGGATGCTGATAATGGGGGAGGCTGTGCATATGTGGGTGCAGGGGGTATATGGGAAATCTCTGTACCTTCCAGTCAATTTTGCTGTGAACCTAAAACTACTCTAAAAAATAGTCTTTTTTTTTTTTTTTTAAAAAAGCAACTAAAGCTCTCTCACTTCGCCTTTGATCAAATCCCGATGTCGTTGGCAATACACTTTTTTATCATCCAGAAAGACACAGTTCTTGGCTCGGGAACACATAAAGTGATAGTTGCTGGTGCAGGATGTGAGACAGCAACCCACGGTGGCTCCTGGCTTTTGGCAGAATTCACATCTCTAAAAATCCAAAAAGAAAAGAGCCCTATTCAGATTTTCCGATGTTTTAAGACGTTTACCATCTCCTCTATAGACTCATCCCATTCTACAGTTCCTACAATTCATTTTATCTATTGGTAGTCTGTTGAATTATGTATATCAATACTTGTTGGCTAACTACCCTGATGGCACTGTGAAAAATATCAGTGAGGCCATATTCACCCACAGGAAGAATATCTGGAAACTGAGAGGGAATCCCTTGCATAAAATTTACCCATAAGGTCTTACCAGCTGCTTGCCCCTGATCACAGCCATATGCACATTCTTTAGTGATCCGTCATCATCTTCAAACACTTCCGCAGACCACAAAGCACAGTTTACATGTGTCCACTCATTTTGGCCAATATATAGCAAACGACCAGCATCCTATAAAATAGAGATTTCTTTTTTCCTAAAGAATATAATGCCAAAGGAGGTTTTCCTCGGCGTTAGCTTTTCTTCAGTGAGGATAACCTCAAGAAAGCAACTGTAATTCTTTAATGCGGGGAGGCACACAGAAATCAGAATTCATTTTGCAACGTTGCTCTGTTTCCACTTCCTTCTTTTCTAGATTACTTTTTCCATAGACTGAAACTATTTTACAAATCTAGAGAATAAAAAAATGAGCTGGGTATGGTGGTTCACGTCTATAATCCCAGCACTTTGGGAGGCTGAAGCAGTAGGATCTCTTGAGCCCAGGAGTTTGAGACCAGCCTGGGCAACATAGGGAGACTCCGTCTCAACAAAAACAAACAAAAAAATTAGCCAGCATGGTGGTGCGCATCTGTGGTCTCAGCTACTCAGGAGGCTGAGGTAGGAGGATCGCTTGGAAGCCGAGATTGCAGTGAGCCAAGATCATGCCACTGTACTCTAGCCTAGGTGACAGGGCGAGGCCTGGTCTCAAAAGAAAACAAACAAACAAAAAGAGCAATAGGTGGTAAGTTTATAAAAATGTGCACTGACGTCTATAAACTGTATTTCAAAGTCAGTTCTCTCAGACTGTATTTAAGAGTTTTTGGCCGGGCACAGTGGCTCACGCCTGTAATCCCACCACTTTGGTATATGAGGTGGGTGGAACGCCAGCCTGACCAACATGGAGAAACCCCGTCTCTACTAAAAATACAAAATTAGCCGGGCATGGTGGCACATGCCTGTAATCCAGCTCCTCGGGAGGCTGAGGCAGGAGAATTGCTTAAACCTGGGAGGCAGAGGTTGTAGTGAGCTGAGATCGCGCCATTGCACTCCAGCCTGGGCAACAAGAGCGAAATTCCGTTTCAAAAAAGAAAAAAACAAAAAACCAACTTTTTAAAAAAATTGTACGCTTACTATGTGTGCCAGGCACTAAATAGAGGTTTTACATACATTATTTCATTTAATCCTCACAACCACTCTGAGGAAGCATTATTATCTTCATTTTAAAGATGAAACTGAGGGTCAGAGAGGTTAAACTACTTGCCAAAGTCAGTAAGTAGGCAGTTAAGCACAGAAATGTGTTCAGGCAGGCGGCAGAACTGGGGCTCTTAACCATTCTGCTATCCTATATGAAACATAAGTTTTTTAATATGCAACTTAGATTTTATTAACTTGCACAAAATATTCTTGAGGAACTTCCATTACAAATTACTAGACATCAAGGGTTTAATTTAAGGCAAATCAGTCACCTTTTAATCAAGAAAATCAGTCATTAAAAAGCTCCAAGTGCCAAATAAATAAAAGTTTGAACTAAGTGACAAATAAATAAAAGTTACAAGTTAATAAGTTATAGGTAAATAAAAGTTATAAATTAGTAAGTTGTAAGTAAGTTCATTAAATAAATGGCACCCAGTCATCAAGTATGGACACAAGGACAAACAGTTCTTTTGGGGTATGTATTAACTAGGGCCCTGTGTCGCAAAGTACTTACATTAGCACTGTCATCACCATATGTCAAACATAAAGCACACTGTCTATTGTCTTCTATGCCTGGGGGTGGGTTCAGCTCTGGACTGTCTTCTCGACTCCTATCAGTACCTTGAAATCCAAAAGACTCCCATCAATACCTTGAGATCCAGTTAAAATTGGCAATACTATGTCTGATTTCCAGGAAAAAAGAAAACAATTAGCTTACATAGCCTACAGCCTATAAAATAACCACTTTTCAAAGTGTTCAGAGTAACGCTATCTCATTATCTATGTTACAATACTCAAGAGTATTTATATCAAGTCCTCATTAACACCTCAAGTGAAGCAAAATTAATGATGGTATTACATTTAAGGATGACCTTAAAATTCCTTTCTGATAGCCAAGTATATCTAATTTTAGTGAATTGGATTCACAAAGTCAATCGTCTGCACTTAGAGGGAAATGGGTGACGACGCTCCTTTTGGTGGCTTACTCAAAATTGGTGGTGTAGGAGGATGCAGAGGAGTTGGTGAGTCTGGTTCTCCAGGCCCTTTGGGTTTGGGAGCTGGAATAATTTTCTTCATTAAAGGAGGCTGCTCAGTGTGGCTGTTTTCCTCTCGCTCCTGCCACTGAGCATAATTATGGTCAAGTGAAGGTGGAAGCACTGCGTTTGGTAACATCCCACTGCTGAAAATAATTGATTCAACAAGCATTTATTGAACTCCTACAGTATACCTAGAACTGTATAAAATAATCAAATTCTTGATATCACCTGTTGCCCCATGTACGAACCATTCACAGAATATAAGAACAAGTCACAGTAAGAACAAGTCACAGCATTTGGAAAACTGCAGAAGTACACAGAACTTAATATTTTAAAAAATATCTCAACATATGACTCTTGGTTAAACTTGCTGAAACAAATGATAACCCTATCAAAAAATCAAAAGAGGCCAGACGTGGGGGCTCACGCCTGTAATCCCAGCACTTTGGAAGGGTAAGGCAGGCAGATCACGAGGTCAAGAGATCAAGACCATCCTGGCCCAAATGGTGAAACCCAGTCTCTATTAAAATACAAAAATTAGCTGGACATGGTGGTGCCCGCCTGTTGTCCCAACTACTTGGGAAGCTGAGGGAGGAGAATCACTTGAACCAGGGATGCAGAGGTTGTAGTGAGCCGAGATCACGCCACTGCACTCCAGCTGGGCAACAGAACAAGACCCCGTCTCAAAAAAAAAAATTAATCAAATCAAATCAAATCAAAAGAATTTACATATGGAAAATCAAGAGCAGTACAAAGCACCATTTGAACTATCAGTCAAACAGAACCCATTTATAACAAGGCCAGCTACATGGCTACATCACACATGTATTGTACATTTGTCACAATTAAACCAAGCTCCTTACAATAAAACAAATACAAAAGTAAAGAACAAAAAGGCAACTGCCTATAACAAACATTAAGTGTAGTCCTCAAAACAGCACCGAAAAGGCATTTCAACCAATTCATTTCTAGTATTAAAACCTTTAGGAAAACTGCAATCTAGAAATACGAGAACTCTCAGACTTCTAGCCGATGAGGAGAAAAAAAAGTGATGCTAAATTCACTTACTTGCTTGATACTTTATTTGGCTCCCAAAACCTGGACTTTTTGACACTGAACCATGGAAAAACACGTTCCATTTGCTAAAATAAAACACAAACAAAATGTAAATATGTAAACATTCATTTAGATACCACATGAAAAAACTTCAAACCAGCTTCTCTGTCAATACGAGGATAATTTCAGGTCACCAAGGGAAAGATCCATCCACTCTGGCAACCTCATCAAATTCCTCTCAAAGAATCAGAGGATCAAATTAAACCAAAGATGTTTCATAGACATGACAAAGCAAAAAGTAGAAGAGAATAAGTTCATTGTATTCACAGGGTAGTTACTTATAGGTAAGCATTAAAACCATGAATTAGTAATATCATTCACCCGAATGAAGAAGGACTTGACCATGCTGTTGGCTTTTTTAATTTCTGGCTGTCCTCCATCTGAATTAATGGCTGCTTGAATGATCTTCACAATATCATCACTGAACTCCAACTGTATACAAAAACAAAATGTTAATTATTCTTAAAACAGTGTGTTCTAAAAACCATTTCCTTTTTCCTCCCTAATCATCCAGCACAGAGATCCAACAGAAAACTCGTACCCTATTTTAATGTGGTATAATACTCTTTGGCTGAGACCTTTGAGATTCAATTCACAATTAACCTGTGGCAATTAAGAGATGCCAGGCTAATGAGGTAAGAATGCAAACAAATTGGCTGTATCATGATAAATTATCCAAGCAGGTCCACAGTTTTTAATTTGGATTAAAATAAGCAAACAGTGTCTCAGGCCTGTAATCCCAGCACTTTGGGAGGCTGATGTGGGTGGATCACTTGAGGTCAGGAGTTCAAGACCAGCCTAGCCAACATGGTGAAACCCCATCTCTACTAAAAATACAAAATTAGCCAGGCATGATGGCGCATGCCTGTAATCCTAGCTACTCAGGAGGCTGAAGCAGGAGAATCACTTGAACATGGGAGGCGGAGGTTGCAGTGAGCTGAGATCCTGTCACTGCCTTCCAGCCTGGGTAACAGAGCGAGACTCCATCTCAAAAATAATAATAAAGAACAGAATAGCAAATATAGACCATGAGATAATAAATGATCATTTCCTATACATTCTTAAAATCATAAAATTAACAGGCATCTATCTACAAATGAAGACCTTATAAAGAAAGGCACATTATTCAGATCTGATCTCAAAAGGGGAGGGAGAACCAATTAATTTCACATTAGCATTTTCCACATCAACAGTTTGTTAGTGCTTCCTCTTAATATAAAAATAATTTTCAGAAAACTGAGATGAAAGTGAAATAAAAGAACTATTTTAAGACATTACCTTCCCTATCATAACCCTTCTTCTGAAACACAAAGCTAAAATAACTCATACATTTTTTGGTTTCTAAAGCCATGTGACATTTCTAAATATAATACAAATCATTTTTTAATTTACTTATACTCAGCCTCATGCCCCACAGATCCAAGGAAGCTACACTGGCACTAGAAATTTTGATGGCTCGCTGTAGAAACATACCACAGATGTGTAATTCCCTTGGTCCATCTTCCTCTTGACTCCTTCCAGATCTAAAGGCTGCTGATCATCCTGTTTGCTGACCTCAGTAAGAACTGGTGGATCAGGTCCTTCGGGGGAGCTGCGGGAAGGTATACTCTCCTCTGTCTCGGGATTTAAGTCTGGAGGCTTGGCAGCCTATTGCCAGGAAAGATATGTTGCTTTTATCTAACACTAAAACCAAGGTGTCCATGCAAATTCTATTAAAATTAATAAAGATGGTACTGAATGATTCATATTCATTTCATATTCCAAAGAACATGAAAATAATCAGATTTCTCAAATAGAAAAGGAAAGTTAAAAATGAGACTGTTATGTAATAGCTTAGCTAGGCTAACTTAGGAACTTTTCTTGGTAATTTCCAAACCTAGTATGAAGAAACTGAAACTGTGTTCAGTTCCTTTTGAGTATAACATAGAAAGCAGCTAACTTTCCTATTTAAAAAAAGGGAGCTCTATTAAAAGATAAAACAGCAGCTTAGCTCTGAGTTAAAAGTGATCCATATAGTTCTTCTAATGACTACTTTATAAATGTGTAAAGTTCACAACTTACATAGACAGAAAGTGTTTTTCCAATTGATTACTATAACTGTCTCCTAACTACGAATCCTGCCTCTAGGCTCAGGTATCTCCAGTCCTTCTCCACTCCAGTCAGAATAATATTTTCTAAGAAGCAACTCTGATCAGGTTACTGTCTTGGGTGAAGTGCTTCACTGGCTCCCCATCACGTTCAGAGTATAAAGTCCAAATTTCTCATTATAACAGCAAGACCTTTGAAGATACAGCTCCTTCCCATTTCTTACTCTAAAGAAGGTCCTACTCTTGGCTCTAAATATTTTCCTAACGGTTATAGCCACAACAAGTAACTAAAAATTAAGTGAGGAGAATGAAGCAAAACAAAAGAGAAACAGTACGTAAAAACTACCTAAGAACAAGCTCTCAGAAAAAAAATGAGACTTGGCCTACCTGCCGGTAGCGTAGCAAATGGCTGGTAGTCCGAGAATTCAACAAAGCTGTCAGAACTTGCTTCAGAGAAATCTGCAGCTCTTTTTCAAGGGCCAGTCGCCACTCTGCAGGGTGCCGCTCAGTACAGTTCACACAAGTGTAGGCCACACTTTCTGGCAGATTAGATAGAATCTCATACATCTCATCTAAGAAAACAAAAACCTACCATGATGAGGTCCTCTGAAGAATGGGAGAGAGGAAGAAGAGGAAACTATTCCACTGAACTTACTATAAAGCCATATGTTGGGCACCACATTAAGATTCTAATATCCTCCTGGATATCACACATATTGATCTCAAAAAGTGGCATTATTAATTAACACCAATCCTGAATTTGGTTATTGAGAATCAGGTTATGGAACCCACAAAGGACAGCAAATAAATACTTTAAAGGCATATATTCAAGATAAGTGAGCACAAATGTAATACAATGCTGCTTATTCTAGAAACTAAAAAATAAATTTAGGCCGGGCGCGGTGGCTCACGCCTGTAATCCCAGCACTTTGGGAGGCCGAGACGGGCGGATCACAAGGTCAGGAGATCGAGACTATCCTGGCTAACACTGTGAAGCCCCGTCTCTACTAAAAATACAAAAAATTAGCCGGGCGCGGTGGCGGGCGCCTGTAGTCCCAGCTACTCTGGAGGCTGAGGCAGGAGAATGGCGTAAACCCGGGAGGCGGAGCTTGCAGTGAGTGGAGATCGCACCACTGCACTCCAGCCTGGGCAACAGAGCAAGACTCTGTCTCAAAAAAAAAAAACTTTAGAGATTTCAAATAACAACACAACCATAATTTTAGGTTTCAAGTGCTCTAGAGGCTTATAAATGCAGTAGTACCTATAAAGAAGAAAACTGAAATAAAAAGACTCCAACCTTCTGTACCTGAAAGATTCTCACATTTGGAATGGACCCAGCGATCACACTTCCCACATTGCATCATCTTACTCTCATAGTCATCATCATCGTAACATTTGTCACAGAGAGGGCAGAAGTTTCCTGAAAGCAAAGCAAAGTTTACAGCAGTGCTTTGGCTCACGTATATGTGTTTTTACGGCCCTTGACTTGCATATACCAACCCAATCTAAATCTTCTTCTGGGATCATGAACACCAGCATGGATCTACTGTGGAATGTTCACATATCTGAAGTCTCAAGATTATTCTGAACCCCTCAAATACTCACAGAAAAGCTTCATACGCCACTAGTTTTCTTTAGTTTACTACTTTTCATTTATAAAGGTCATAAGGTAGATTTTCAAGGTAAAACAATAGAAAAGAATGGAAGAGAGAAATTTCTCACACATTTGAAAGAAATATTTAAATATTTAAAAGGAAGTGGCAATATGGAAGTCAGAAACAGTACATGTAAGCTTTTTCCTTATTTCTAGGGCATTTATATTAGAGCTTAGAGGAGCACTTCCTAAGATTCAGTACTCTGCATAACCTTCATAAATTTTCTTTATATACAGAGATCTCCTCTATTATTTTTTACTTAATAAACTTCTTCAAACTGATCTGCTTATCTTAGTTAAAATACTGAACTTTATATGATTATCCTAAGTCAGTAATATAATAGGTTTAATGTATTAGCTATATTAATATTTTTTCTAATATAACTATTAAAAGAAAATGTTTGAGTACCAACTAAAATCACTTCTGAAATAAACAAATGTATAATATATATACCACACTTTGGGAAATACTAGCTTAGAGGATTTCTTTGTGGTTAGTTATAATGAAAAGTCCTCTTAACACTTCCCATATGAACTAACAAGACATTTCTAGTTGCTAAGTTCTAAACAGGAACTTAGGAAATGTGTCTAAATGGTATCCTTGACATAATGTGTGAGACTTTTTATTTCATTTCACTAGAGAGTCTAGTTCACCTCCAAAACACCAAGTACAACCTCTGAAAGCTGGCAAAACTGGCTTTTTGGGTACCTTTAGCAAAGAGCTTGGCACAGTCATGGCACAGTGAGAAATCGTGAGACCACTGTGCATCCCACCCTTTGCCTGGAGTTGTGGATCCACAGCTCTTACAGCGAACACACTTGGTACAGATCTAGAAAAGAGGAAAAGAAATTCAACAGGAATTTCTTGTTTTTAATATCTTTCCTTAACTAAAAGGTTCTCAAATGCATCCATTTATAGATTTCATTTCTCTACTGAGATGATTTCCTAGTAATGAGGCAAAAAGATTGTCATACTGACATCCTCAAGCATAGATATTTGTAATACAAGTTACATAAGCCCAACAGTCACAGGACGGTTCTCTATAAAAGAGCATCATGTGTATAACTCACCCAAACTTTCTTTTTCTTTGTGGGTTTGGTGGGGTAGTTTGGTCCCAGGCACTCAGGGTGATAGCTGTTTCGGCACTTATTACACTCCAGCAGCTGCTGTAAGAAAATATAATGGCAAAATGATGAGCATCATATTACCTTCACCCAACACCTATTACTTAGCACCCCATTTCACATTTACTGGCAAGTAAGTAGAGCACACAACTGTAAGTTTTAATTTCCTCACGCATTATTTACTCCTGCCAAAGGCACTTGGTGATCAGCATTCTTACTAGGGAGATTTGACTTATTTTTGGAATTTTATTCAGTATCATGTTTTCTGCCATTGTTCCAAAATTAAAACACAAAATGGGCAACTGATGACACCCAATTAAATACTAAAGACAGACTAAGCAAAAAGAGAAATAATATAGATACAAAATCTTAACTGGAAGACAGAAATAGAGATCGAAAAAGAAAGCAATACTCTAAGCACAGTCACCCTTGATTTCCGTGAGGGATTGGTTCCAGGACCCCCAGAGGATACCAAAGTCCATGGATGCTCAAGTCCCTTAGACAAAATGGTGCAGCATTTGCATGTAAGAAAATGCACATCCTCCCATATACTTATTTTTTTTTGAGATGGAGTCTCACTCTGTCACCCAGGCTGGCGTGACAGACTGCACCACAGGCTGGAGTGGCTCACTGCAACCTCTGCGTCCAAAGTTCAAGCGATTTTCCTGCCTCAGCCTCCCAAGTAGCTGGGACTACAGGTGACCACCACCACGCCTGGCTAATTTTTTGTATTTTTAGTAGAGATGGGGTTTCACCATGTTAGCTCAGATGGTCTCGAACTCCTGGCCTCAAGTGATCTTCCCGCCATATACTTTAAATTATCTCTAGATTACTTATCATACCTAATACAATGTAAATAGTTGCTCTACTGTATTGTTTAGGAAATAATGACAAGAAAAAGTCTGTTCACATAGAGTACAGAGGCAACTACTAATTTTTTCCCAGATATAATCAATCCAAGATTGGTTGAGTCCAGGGATACAGAACCCACTGACACAGAGGTCCAGCTGTAGTTCTATTACCAAGTTTTGTACCTTTGTAGCCTGATGTTGCCTTCCACAAACGTGACAGAATTTGCAGCGACGACAACACCAATTTTCCAGCTGGTCCTCCAGAGGGCGCTCGTTCTCCTCTAAACAAAACTTGTGGAAGGGCTCACAACAGACTTGGCAATATACAAACTATAGTAAGAACATGGGAAGATAGAAGTATGTCAAATAATATGTAGAAAAACATAATCAACCATACCCTCCTTATATACTTTGGGTTTTAGTAGTCCACTGGCATATATTTAAGTCAATACATATTCATTATAATGACTATGTAAAAAAGTACAGTATTGGGCACTGTGGGAGATTCAGAGTACTAAAGTGGTAATAACAGTGGAATTAGAAAGTAACAAAGTAAATATAATCCAAGATCTAACAGAACATGCTAAGTGCCCTAAGAGTGGTATAAACGAAGAGCTATGGGAATGTAAAGGAGTGGGGTGAGGGAAATAGGGAGGGTTTAAACGTTTTCTGTAATATACGAAACAATTCTAAGCTCTGGTTTGTCCTTTCCATTTCTATTTTTTTAAAATTCATTTTTATTTTTATTTACTTATTTTTTTGACATAGAGTCTCACTCTGTCGCCCAGGCTGGGGTGCAGTGGTGCAATCTCAACTCATTGCAATCTCCGCCTCCCGTATTCAAGCGATTCTCCAGCCTCAGTCTCCTGAGTAGCTGGATTACAGGTGCATGCCACCACACCTGGCTAATTTTTTGAGACGGGGTTTCACCGTGTTAGCGAGGATGGTCTCCATCTCCTGACCTCGTGATCCACCCACCTAGGCCTCCCAAAGTGCTGGGATTGCAGGCATGAGTCACCACGCCCAGCCTCCATTTCTAATTTTAGAAATAAGTTATTTTCATATTGATATAGGATTTTCAAAAATACTAATTAGGATAATCCACAATTTTCATTTGCCACAAAGGAATTATTGGGACAATTGGTCAAACCTAAATAAGGCCTATAGATCAGATAATAGTAATGTACCAATGTTAATTTCCTGATTTGGTAATTATACCATGGTTAAATACAAGAATATCCTTGATTTTAAAAAATACACACTAAAATATTTATAGGTAAAATGGTATATGTCTGCAACTTGTTCTCAAATTTTTAGACAAATGTATATCTATAGGTAAAATGTGTATATGTATTTTATTTGTTATTTTGTAGAAGAGATACACACAGAGAAACATATTAACACTTAGGGAATCTGGGTGAGGGGTACCTAGAATTCTTTGTACGACTCATAGTTTTTTTGTAAATCTGAAATCATGTCAACATAAAAAGTTTAAAAAGTTCGCCTGGAAGAGAGTTCATCAAGCACTGGTTATGCTTTAGGAGTGCAGTGCAGGCAGCAGGCTATTCTCTAATTCATGTTTTAGGAATCCTGTGAGATTGCTATGTACAACTATAAAGAATTTAAATCAGAACAATTATACCCTGAAAAAGAAATCTGTTTAATCCCAGAAGTTGAAGGACTGGTGCTATAAAAATAAGTTATACCTGTGGGTGGCATAAATGTGGGTGCAAAGCACTATATTAGGAGGGAAAAGAGATATAGTAGAACCCTGGCACTTGTAGACTGAATATTCTCAGTCTCAATGATATCTGAAGCAACTCCTGCACTTAGAACAATAAGTTGTTCATAATAGGGACTAAGAGAATATTTGCTTAGTAAATGAATACCAGGCAATAATTTGTAATTTTGCTAGTAATAACTTCAAATGGCAAGTGGGCAGGGTTGAGTTTCTTACCTAGTTTGTGTCTCACTGACTGCTCAACATTCAGATTTCAACCTAGCTTGGATTTTCTTATTTTTTCTTTTTTTTTTTTCTTTTTTATTTTTTTGAGACAGGGTCTTGCTTAGTTGCCCAGGCTGGAGTGCAGTGGTGTGATAATGGCTCACTACAGCTTTGATCTCCTGGGCTCAAGTGATCCTCTCACCTCAGCCTCCCAAGTAGCTGGGACTAGAGTAGCTGGGACTATAGGCACATGCTACCATGCCCGGTATTTTTTTTTTTTTTTTTTTTGAGTAGAGATGAGGTCTCACTGTTGCTCAGGCTGATCTTGAACTCCTGAGCTCAAGCAGTCCTCCTGCCTCAGCCTCCCAAAGTGCTGGGATTACAGGCATGAGCCATTGCACCCGACCTGGATTTTCTTTACTACCTTTGCATACATATCTTATGTGGTAAGTAATAAGCCAAAGAGGTATCTGCCAGGAATTTAAGAACTGTAAAGGATGTAGGATATGTCCCTTATAAATGACAAACTACTGCTTCCTATTCAAAATTGTGCACTTTTTCCTTTCTCATTGTAAAGGTGGTACATACTGCAAAAAAACTCAGAAAGATTAAAAACAAAAAAAACAAAAAAACAGAGAAACAAATAGAGGTCACCCATAATCCAACCACACTCTTAATATTTTGGTATGAATCCTTCCAGATTGTTTTCTAGATATATATTCTAAAAACACTTTTCCAAACTAAGATGGGATTGTGCTTTATATACTATCTTGTAATCTGTTCTTTTCACTCAGTGATATGTCATGGACATCTTTCCATGTTATTACTGCAATTACTTTTGACCAACCTAATAACATCAATCTATATTATCATCTTTAGGACTTCATATTTGCCATTATATATGCCCTATACTTATTTTAACCTATGCTCCTATATGGACTTTTGGGTTGTTTCCAGTTTTTTATTATCATGAACAATATTGAAATGAACACTACTTTATATCTACAGGTTTGCCAATTTATCTATTTATATCCATAAGTATTTGAAGTGCAATTGCTATGTTAGAGGATATACCTATTTTAAAGATAAATATATATTTCCAAATAATTCCCTCAGAAAGAAAGATTGTAACTAATCTATATTTCTTTCTACCAACAGAAAGCCCCCATTTATTCAGGATTCTTTTTTATCATGCTTTAATTTCCAGTTTTTGGTCACTAGAGGGCTAAAAAACAGACACCCTCCTTTCACCTCCCCCACCACCTACCATGTATTTATTTCTAATTTTGTGAATTATCTATTTCTGTCTTTTGCCTATTTTTTTTCTGGATATCATTCCTTTTTCTTATTAATTGGTAAGAGCTCTTTGTAGACAAAGAGGCTCTGATATACAATATAAAACCACCACCAACAGCATCCCTTTTAACAGACCACTGTATAATTTTTTCTCTTATTTAGACATCTAACAGAAAGATCAGAACTCTAATAAAGACTGAATTTAAGAGAGATGGGATTATTGATCTTTTCACTCTCCATAACTTTGCTACTCTAATAGCAGATTCCTTCCTAAAATCTCTAAAATACTTCAAAACATTTCTTTAGCTGGTTTAAACAGGGGATAGTACCTGCTAAACACCAACAAAACAGACTATAGTAATTTCATCCACAGAAAAATAATCTGTGTACTTCCTGGGGTACAAAGAAGCAGGATGCCTTACCTCTACATGCCCACTACTGGCACAGAGAAAGCAAACCACCCTGGGTGTTATAGGAACAGAAGTCAAGATTCCTAAGCCTCCCATCTCCCATACATTTTCTGCTTCACAATCCTCCTGTGGAGAGAAAAAGGTCACTTAGGAAAGTTTTACAATTACACAACTTTGGATGGAAAATAAGGATGAAAAGCATAAAATTAGTATGACATCAGAATGTCAGAGTATTTCATTTCAATGAGTCCAAAAATAACTGCTGCTTTAGAAAGTTTAAATCTCAGACACAGACTATTAAAAGGCTCGCTTATTTGTTCAATTCATATCGAATATATTGCAAAGACACACTGGGACTGAATTTCCCTTACAGTTTTGCTAACTCAAGGAATCATCATGGTTTGATACTTTCCATGTGAAGGAATTACTTCCTCTGATACTGCTCAGGATGGATAGGAATGTTTCATTATCTATGTTCTGCAGTCAGTTCACAAACAGTGACCTAAGAACACTGACCAAAGCTCTCCCAGCGCTAAACCTATCTGTGAATGGGAGTTCTTATTCATTTCCCCAGTTGGTGCTGATTTCCTCTTTCAACACCTTTGGTAGTAGCATTTTCTTTATTTAAAGTCTTTGACACTCAATATACTTTACGGTCACTGAAAACCTTTACCTTAAAGTCCACTCTGATCCTGTGGACTCCATCTGCTGGAATTTTTTGCTTAGAACTATTGCCATTGGAGAGAGTACTGAGGATGTTCAAAGTGCCTGCATTCTCCTGCTTATTGACCGGAGGTGGTTTTTCCTAAGGAGACAAAAGATGAATATAGAACAAAATCACACCCTATTTGCCTTCATATTTGCAACAGATAATAACACAAATGACAAATCTTATTAATAGATCTAAAAAACATGTTTCCAACATAAACAGAGAAATAATCTTCAAAAAAAATTTTTTTAAGAGATTGGGTCTTGCTTTGTTGCCTAGGCTGCAATACAGTGGCACAATCATAGTTCACCGCAGCCTAGACCTTGTGGGCTCGAGTGATCCTCCTGCCTCAGCTTCTCAAGAGTAGCTGGGACTACAGGTGCATGCCACCATGCCTAGTTGATTTTTAAATTTTTTATAGCAACTGTGTGTCACTGTGTTGCCCAGGTTGGTCTCCAGCTCCTGCCCTCAAGTGATCCTCCTGCCTTGGTCCCCCAGAGTGCTGGGATTATAGATGTAAGTCACCACACTATCTCTTTATCCATAATAAATAAAAATAGTGAAAACAAGGAGGGGTGATTTTTACAGACAAATAATTGCTAAAGGATGTTGGGGTCAAAAAATAATTATGCCAAATGGCTTTTAGAATAAGCAGATTCCTAGGCTAGAACATACAGGGCCACAAAGAAGGGAAAAGCAACAAGGAAGAGACCAAAAAAGAAACAGGCTAAAGCCTAAACTTTTTTTTTTTTGAGATGGAGTCTCGCTCTGTCATCCAGGCTAGAGTGCAGTGATGCAGTCTAAGCTCACTGCAGCCTCTGACTCACAGGTTCAGGCAATTCCCCTGCCTCAGTCTCCCAAGTAGCTAGGATTACAAGCGCCCACTACCACACCCGGCTAATTTTTGTATTTTTAGTAGAGATAGGGTTTCACCATGTTGGCCAGGCTGGTCTCAAACTCTTGACCTCAAGTGATCTGCCCGCTTCGGCTTCCCAAAGTGCTGGGATCACAGGCGTGAGCCACCGTGCCTTGCCAAGCCCAAACTTTTTTTTTTTGGAGACAGTGTTTTGCTTTGTCACCCAGGCTGGACTGCAATGGTACAATCATAGCTCACGGTAGCCTCGAATTCCTGGGCTCAAGACGATCCTTCTGTCTCAGCCTCCTGAGTACCTGGGACTACAGGCAAGCGCCACCATGCCTGGCTAACTACTTCTTCTTTTGTTTTTTTGTTTAAATAAAGACAGGGTCTTGCTATGTTGCCCAGGTTGGTCTTGAACTGCTGGCCTCAAGCAATCTTCCCACCTCAGCCTCATTAAGTGTTGGGATTACCGGCATGAGCCACCGTGCCCAGCTAAAAGCCTAAACTTGAAATTTCTTAATTTTAAGAAATTCCACTGCCATATACATAGAAGTCAAGGATAAGGCTTTTTCCCTACAAAATAGAATACATCCCTGAGAAATGGCAGAGAAACAAATCTCTCCTCACCTTTTCTTTTGGTTTTTGTTTTACAGGGATACTTGGGCGGGGAGCCACTTTTTTCTGTTTGCTCTGCTCTGGACCTAAAAAATTCAGAATAAATTGCAGTCAGATGCTGGCAACAACTACTTTAGTACTGACTGACCTGTGAAGAAAGGGGCATTAGAAAAAAAAAAAACTATTTAAACTCTAGGCTTCGAACAGGAAATTAAAACAATATCTCCAATTTAACTGGTTTTTTGTTTGTTTATTATTATACATAATAGTTAGAAAGAGAGCTGATTTTCTTGAACTGAAGACTTAAAATCATACATTTCCTGCTTTCAAATGCTGTTTGAAACATCAGTGCTTTTTTGTTAGTACTTGTGGTTCAGCAATTCCTTCTTGCCCTCCGCACTCACCTGATTCTGGTGGTGGAGGCTGCTTTTTCTTGGGTTCACTAGGAGTGGTTTTGGGAACTTCTTTTCTTGGCGGTCCTGTAGTAGGTGGCTGAGGGGGGATGACCGGTGCTGGCTGGGAGACCTGCTTGCTTGACTTCCTAGAAGCTGGAATGGTGGCCTGTTTGGATTCAGGCCCAGGGGACGAGACATTCCCTTCTTCACTCTTTTCCTCGACGGGCTTTCGTGGAGGAGGCTCACTACTGCTTTTCTTTGGGGCAGGATCCTCTCTTGCTGATGGGGTAGGTTTCTGACTAGAGTCCACCACGTTCTTCACAACACTGCTCTCTTTGCTCTCTTTCTTTTCACTGGTCTTAGACTTTTTTTCTTTCTTTTTCACAGCTGGGGGAAAAACAACAACATCATCTGTCTATAAGTGAGAATAATTTTATTTAAAATAGAATTACAGAGCCACCATATGATCCAGCAATCCCACAGCTAGGTATATACCAAAAGAAAGGAAATCAGTATATCAAAGAGATATCTGCACTCTCATGTGTACTGCAGCAATATTCATGACAGCCAAGATTTGAAAGCAATCTAAGCGTCCATTAACAAATGAATGGATGAAGAAAATGTGGTACATATCCACAATGGAGTACTATTCAGCCATAAAAACGAACGAGATCCTATCGTCTGAAACCACATGGATGGAACTAGAGGACATTATGTTAAGTGAAATAAGCCAGGCACAGAGAGACAAACATCACATGTTCGCACTCATTTGTGGGAGCTAAAAATTAAAACAATTGAAATGATGGAGATAGAGACAGAGAGAATGATGGTTACAAGAGGCTGAGAAGGGTAGTGAGGTTGAGGGGGAAAGTGGGGATGGTTAATGGGTACAAAAATATAGCTAGATAGAAGTGAATAAGATCTAGTTTTTGATAGTACAACAGGGTAATTACAGTCAGCAATAATTTACTGTACCTTTAAAAATAATTACAAGAGTATAATTAGATTGTTTGTAACACAAAGGATAAATGCTTGAGGTAATGGACATCCCATGTACCCTGATGTGATTATTACCCATTGTATGCCTGTATCAATATATCTCACGTACCCCCATAAATTAATACACCTGCTGGCCAGGTGCAGTGGTGGCTCATGCCTGTAATTCCAGCACTTTGGGAGGCCAAGGTGAGAGGATTGCTTGAGCCCAGGAGTTCAAGACCAGCCTGGGCAACATGGCAAAATCCCGTCTCTGCAAACAAAAATTACAAAAATTAGCCAGGCGTGGTGGTGCGCACCTGTAGTCCCAGCTACTAGGGAGGCTGAGGTGGGAGGATGGCTTCAGTCTGGGAGGTCGAAGCTACAGTGAGTCATAATCATGCTACTGCACCCCAGCCTGAAAGACAGAGTGAGACTCTGTCTCAAAAAAATAAATAAGTAAATAAATATACCTGCTATGTATCTACAAAAATTAAAAATAAGTTAAAAAAATACATTTAAAAAATAGAAGCGTAGAAACGTGACACAACATTCTCAGTTTCCTGCAGCTAAAAGTTAGCATTGAAAGGCTAAAGAAAGTTAATGCTAAGTTGATCAGGTGAAATAGGTATACTTTAATTGCTCTAGGAAATAGAATGAACTATAATTTTTATATAAATCTTAAAGACTTATTATGTAAAATTTAAAAAATATCCCCCAATACAGGAAATAGTCCAATCAACCCCCATGTACCTATTACGTAGCTTCAACAATCTACTCCCTGCGAAAGAGTTGCACTTAAAAAAAAAAAAAAAGTATTATCTTCTACTGGATGTATACAACTACACAGCATTTAAGCAAGGAACATTTGGGGGAAGACCTTTTTAACAACACTACCTTTAGCTTGCTTCTGCAGGTAGGCTTTGGAAGGCATCCATTGTAGATTCTGACATTTTCTCATCCTAGGAAAACAAGGATTAAACCATGAAACAAATTAAATTTAGAAGAGAAGCACTGAAACAAGTGTTCATTTTGCCTGAAACAATCAGTGAATCTTTATTCAGGTTCACATTTTTATAGCTGAAAAAAGGACTGCTCATTACTCAGATTAAATCTGAGCCTTTGAATCCCCGGATCAGCAATTTCACCTACCTTTAGGATCTAAAAGGAGCAAATATCAAATTATTTTTGAAATGGGACTCAAATTTCTTGTAATCCAACACTGACTAGCACTACACACAAAGTGATCAGTCAGTATTTCTCGTAGTCACATCAGTCCTACTCTCTTATGAGGTTAATATTCATCAAGTAATCTTAACACAAAACAGACTAAAATTATCAAACAACTCCTTTGTCTACCACTACAATGTTATAATTAAATCTGGTGGCTTTGATATATACTTCACCCCTAAATTTAGATTTAATAAAATTCTAATGTAATCTGAAGTCTACAATTGCACTGAATCCACTTTAACTCTTAAATTTAGCACAACTTTATCTTGCTATCATGTACTTTTTTGTGATCTGTGAATTACTTTACTTCTTTCCACTAATGAGACTGAGACAAGATTCTTGCTTAAGGTCAGACCAAACCAAAGCACAGAACTACTTCTTGTCTCCTAGAAATTATCTCCCCTGAAGTAAATAATGTAGCATTTCTCCCAACTATTCTTTATATTAATCACTTTCATGTCACTCACTCATTCAGCAAATATCTATTGATACCTATTATTTGTGCCAGGTAATTTACAAGATGCTCAATCACCAAAATTTCTGTTTATGCTACTATCTTGATCTACTTTAAATAAAGTATCCCAGATGGCAAAAAGTACATCCACAAACTGACTAAAAAAAGGAGAAAAAGTAGAGTAATAAAAATTTCAACATAAAAAATTCCATATTAGGGGATGGCTAATGGGTACAAAAAAATAATTAGAAAGAATGAATAAGACTTAGTATTTGATAGCACAACAGGGTGATTATAGTCAATAATAATTTAATTGTACATTTAAAAATGACTGAAAGAGTGGATTGTTTATAATACAAAGGATAAATGCTTAAGGGAATGGATACCCCATTTTGCATGATATGATTATGATGCATTGCATGCCTGTATCAAAACATCTTATATATACCATAAATGTATATACCTACTATGTACCCATACAAATTAAAACAAAACTTCTTAAAAATAGAAATTTCGGCCAGGTGCGGTGGCTCACACCTGTAATCCCAGCACTTTAGGAGGCCGAGGCAGGTAGATCACCTGAGGTCAGGAGTTCAAGACCAGCCTGACCAACATGGAGAAACCCCGTCTCTACTAAAAATACAAAAATTAGCCAGGCATGGTGGCGCATGCTTGTAATCCCAGCTACTCGAGAGGCTGAGGCAGGAGAATCGCTTGAACCCGGGAGGCGGAGATTGAGCCATTGCACTCCAGCCTGGGCAAAAAGAGCGAAACTCCGTCTCAAAAAAAAAAAAACCAACAGAAATTTCATATGAGGCCAAGCACTGTGGCTCATGCCTGTAATCCCAGTACTGTGAGAGGCCAAGGGAGGAGGATCACTGGAGCCTAGGAGTTCAACGTTGGCAGTGAGCTATGATCATGCCACTGCACTCCAGCCTGGGTATCAGAGCAAGACCCTGTCTCTTAAAAAAAAAAATTCCATGTGCACGAAAATATTCTAAGAGACAGTCGGAAAGCACAGATATTTATGCAGTGTATCTCCAATGTTTCCCGAATTGTCATAATTTTGTTGGGTCAACATAATTTCATAAAGTTGTCAGGTTTTAAGTAGGAATCCTCCAGAGCTTCAGTCTGATGTGGTAGTCATTAGTTACACATGGCTAAAGTTAAACGAAATAAACAATGTAGTTTCTCAGTCACACTAATCACATGTCAAGCACTCAATAGCCACATGTGGCTAATGGCTGCCACACTGAACTAAACATTTCCATTATTGTTGTCTACTATTCCAATAGAACATTTCCATTGTTGCAGAACATTCTACAACATGGCCCCAGAGTATTTCTTATTTAAGAACAGCCCACACCACAAAATCTAACTGTAACAAGTCTTACAACTCAATTACAACCACATTCAGTGTCCTGATGCATCTGTGCAACAAACTAGGGATAAATAAGCAACTTTATGGTTGAGAGGTCAACATGTCAGAGTGAAACACCTACTTACTTGCAGCACTGCTTCTTTATATTGCGACCACCAAACTTGGGCTTATCTAAGCAATTAGTACAAACACCACAGTCCTCAGGCACCTGGCAGCCGGGACACTGCCCACACCGCCTCGATCGCCGTCCTTTCTTTACTGGAGGTTCCTGGGGTGCCTTGTTTCTAGTGACAGGTTTAATTGGTTTGATGGGTGGAGCAAGAGGTTCAGCATCTTCTGAGCCAGCAATTGATGACTTGTCTGTTAAAGAAATGAGGCATTAGTTCCAAGGGAGTACTGAATCCCTTCTTGGGAGTAGAAGGAGAGGTTCTCAAAAATCCCCTTCTATCATTAGATACCTTCAAACCTTGTTTTAATTGGTACTCCAAAAATAAAATATATTAAAATATTTATATACAGAACTCAGAATCTATTTTAAATAATTATTTAAATGTGTAAAAATGCCAATAACTTGGCCGGGCACAGTGGCTCATGTCTCTAATCCTAGCACTTTGGGAGGCTGAGCCGGGCAGATCGCCTGAGGTCAGGGGTTTGAGACCAGCCGGCCAACATAGCAAAACCCCTCTCCACTAAAAATACAAAAATTAGCTGGGCATGGTGGCACATGCCTGTAATCCTAGATACTCAGGAGGCTGATGCAGGAGAATCGCTTGAACCCAGGAAGTGGAGGCTGTAGTAAGCTGAGATCATGCGCCTGTACTCCAGCTTGGGCGACACAACGAGACTCCGTCTCAAAAAAAAAAAAAAAAAGCCAACAACTTGCATCTCGATGAAAGCAAAATTCCAAATATTGAAAACAAAACAGTCTAATCTAAAATCAAGAATAGAAACCAAATGCTTCTAAGGATTCTTCAAACCTCTAAATTCATTCTGAGTGGCCACTCTGCACTTAAGAACTATATGGCAGCCATGAGAACGTGCCTCCTAGACCTCCAACTACAGAAAGCACAACTGACCTGGGCCCCCGCCTCTGTGCTCTGAAATCGAGTGGTGCAGAGGCCACACTTACCATAGGCTTTCAGGCAGTGACTCAGTGGAGGAGTCACTCCTCCACCTGCTCCCGAGAGACACAAGACTCCCCTGACAGTCCACTTTTACTCAAAGACACCTTGACAGCTTTCTAAACCTTTCTTACCTGCACAGCAGTCTAGGAAGATTCTAGCCTTCCTTCCCCTTCTCCTTCATGGGGGTGAGACGGGCATCACAGTCTGACAGCTCTCCCAGCCTTCCCTGGCTACCTCCCCGTTTCCCTTCTCAGGCATTTCCTTTAATAAAATCCTCATGTTTTTAATCCCCTCTTGCCATCTGTTTTTCAGAGGACCTAGACTAACTATGAAGAGCCTACTGGGCATCCCCAGAATAATCAACAAACAAATCAAAAGCCTGTTCTGACTCCAAGTTGACCTTCCTGACCTACCATCATTCCCCATGGAAGACAAAATCTTTTCTCGTTCTTCCCATGGTAAGGCACTCAGGGTGGGCATGTCATCAGGAAACACAGCTCGTTTTCGGCCAAGGGCAACAGCTGCTCTTCTGCAGACATGTTTAATCCGGGGTCCTCGCACAGAGGTCTCTGATGAGTCACTTTCTTGACCCTGAATATGAGGCAATCCAAAAACAGTAACAACCATACATGTTGAAATTATAACTGAATGAAGCCGAGGTATACTTGATCAATTTCATGATGATTTAGAATCAAAACATACAACTCTAATTATTCCCAGCTGATAAATCACATCAAAACAGAAATCAACTATTAACGTATCCTAATTGGCAGCACAAAAAAAAGATCTCTAATCAAAAAATAAAAAACAGCTTGAGGTGGGAAGATCATTTGAGGCCAGGAGTTCAAGACTGGTATGGGCAACATAGCGAGAACCCATCTCTACCCAAAATTTAAAAATTGGCTGGGCGTGGTAATACACACTTGTAATTCTAGCTACTTAGGAGGCTGGGACAAGAGGATCACTTGAGCCACCTTGGGTGACAGAGTGAGACCCTATCTTAAAAACAAACAAGCAACTAAGCTTCTATTCCCAATTACACTACTATTTTAAATTCCCCTCAAAATTCAAGCTGCCAGTCTATATTACCAAAAAGTTCAGTGTGATATAAATATGGCTTATCTAACCAAAAACTATTTCTTATATTTCCTTTATCAACAGAGAAGTAGGAGTGAAATAACTTATAAATGAAAGTATAGGCTGGGCGCAGTGGCTCACGCCTGCAATCCCAGCACTTTGGGAGGCCGAGGCGGGCGGATCATCTGAGGTCGGGAGTTTGAGATCAGCCTGACCAACATGGAGAAACCCTGTCTCTACTAAAAATACAAAATTAGCCGGGTGTGGTGGCGCATGCCCGTAATCTCAGCTACTCAGGAGGCTGCGGCAGAATTGCTTGAACCTGGAAGGCGGAGGTTGCAGTGAGCTGAGATCACGCCATTGTACTCCAGCCTGGGGAACAAGAACGAAACTCCGTCTCAAAAAAAAAAGGAAGTATAAAAGGCTACAACAGAAATGTCTCAGATTTTAAAGAGCCACTGCTCCTATCACAAAAAACATCCAACATGGTGTTAAAAATAAGTCCCATTATATTCCTGCTACAATTCTCAACTGGCAGAATTACTAAATGTAACTATGGCCCTAGGTTGAATAACATTAATTTTATTTATTTATTTTTTTGAGACGGGGTCTCACTCTGTTACCCAGGCTGGAGTACAGTGCCGCGATCTCGGCTCACTGCAACCTCTGCCTCCCAGGTTCAAGCGATTCTCCTGCCTCAACCTCCCGAGTAGCTGGTACTACAGGCACATGCCACCATGTCCGGCTAATTTTTTGTATCTTTAGTAGAGATGGGGGTTCACCGTGTTAGCCAGGATGGTCTCGATCTCCTGACCTCGTGATCCGCCCGCCTCAGCCTCCCAAAGTGCTGGGATTACAGGCGTGAGCCACCGCCCCCGGCCCTGAATAACATTACAAATCTAAGTTTATGGCCATCTTACTCTAACTTGATATGCTGGCATAAATAGGCATCTACTACATGACAATCTTTTCAAAAGACCCTAAAGATCAGCAACACTTCTCAGAAAAGGCCAGTGACTAGCTTACTTTGTTAAACAAATAAACAAACAAAACAATAAAAAAACAAACAAAAATGCCGTAAAAATCTGTTTGGCATCATGTTAACTAACTGAATTCTATAGCTTTCCTGTTCCATGGCCTAAGGCTAAGTGCTTCTAATCTGTTTGTTTATTTATTTATTTTGAGACAGAGTCTTACTCTATTGGCCCAGGCTTGAGTGCAGTGGCGGGATCCCAGCTCACTGCTATCTCTGCCTCCCAGGTTCAAGTGATTCTCTTGCCTCAATCTCCCGAGTAGCTGGGAATAGAGGCGTGTATCATATGCCCAACTAATTTTTTTTTTTTTTTTTTTTTTTTTTTTAAGTAGAGATGAGGTTTCACCATATTGGCCAGGCCAGGCTGGTCTCAAACTCCTGACCTCAAGTGATCTGCCCACCTTGGCCTTCCAAAGTGGTGGGATTACAGGCATGAGCCATGGCACCCGGCCAGTACTTCTCATTTGTATTCTGCAAAAACATATTATCTACTGCTCTAATCCCTCACTACTCAGAGGAAGAGAATGCTCCCCTCCGGTTTTCTATTCTATCAGGGATAGTAAAACAATTTGACTATTAAAATGTACCTTTAAAATTAAGTCCCAGGTTTAATTACATCAAGCCTATAAGGTACAAACAACTCAGCATCCTCTGAGTTGTTTAAGTTATCTAAGTCTCAACCTTAGTTCATTCAGCCTTAGTTCCCCAATTTTCCACAGGTGCCAATCCAGCTATCCAATATTCCTCAAATATGTTTCTTACTTTTCCATTTCTACCCACACTGTTCCCTCTACTTAGAATGTTATGTCCTGCCATTTTCTACCTATCAAAATCCTACTGGTCCTTCAAGGACTACTGCAAATACCACTGCCTCCACCATATTTTCTTGGTTCTCATAACTGGATATAACTGAACTACTTAGCCTAAAACTTGCCCATAGAAAGGGCTCAATAAACTGTTAGTTTTAACAGGCAAGGTGGAAAAGAGTACCTGTGCTTTGGGCTGGTCAGTTTGTTTAAGACTCTTACTCTTCTCAATCTTGCAGAGCTGAGCTTTGGCCTTTTTTAGGAGGCTGGCAACCCTCTTGTCAGTCATTGGAAGCTTGTCTGCCTGAGCCAACATGGAGCCTATGGAGGAAGTGGAATGTTTAACAGTGCTAGATGAAGGAGTGGAAAGGCAGAGGGTTTTCTCCTTCTCCAGGGATGGGGCAGTTGGGCCGAGGTCCAAGTTGGTTTTTTCCAGATTTCCTCTCCCTTTCTTTATAAGTATTTTGGTTTTGACAGCTGTTGTATCCCCAAGAGTCACAGAAGTAATATCAGTCCCAGAATCATGTGATGAAGACTTCTTCCGCCCTGTTGCTTTTTTGGCAGAAGATGAAGTGGCAACATCTTCACCAACAACCTTCTCTTTGGAAACCCTACCCACAGGATACAAAGCAGAACTACTCTGAATTTCTGATCCCTTTTTCCTTTTCTCTTTCCTTGACTCCCGCTTATTCTCCTTTTCTCTCTCCCGGTCTCTCTCTCTACTCTTGTCCTTCTCCACGCTCTTGTCAGCATCTCGATCTTTGGACAGCTCCTCAGGGGCCTTGTCTTTATTTCTCCCTCTTTCAGTCTGAGAGCCTGGGGTAAACCAAGGGAAGAGAGGAGTAGGACTACTTGATGAAAATGGCTCTGGCGGAGCACTAGTCTGCTTCCTTGGTCTCTGATTTTTCTCTGCAGATTCCCCAGACTGAGTCAGGGAATGAGAAGGAAAAGTAAAAGTTGGGTTTAAGGCACTAGTGGCAAGAGGACTAACAGAAATGCTTAACGAGGAAGAGACAGAAGACGGGGGGGTGAGAGGTGACAGCTCAGAAGTACTAAGCCTTCCACTTCTCGTCCTCATGGAGTGAGAAGGAGATCTTGGTTCAGATCGAATAGGACTAAACACTTTCCTTTTCCTTTTTCTATTGGATACTCCTGAAGATGATGTTCCAGCAGAAGTTCGATTACTAGGCAAGGTTACAGACTCAAATATTCTAGAGTGAGCCTCACTTGGAGTAAATCTTGGAGCTCTCAGAAGAGGGCTCCTTTTGTGCATATCAAACCTTGTTCCAGAATGGAGTGGCGAAAACAATCGGGCTGAAGTAGCAGTACCAGATGCAGAAAAACCAGACGCAAAGCCAACGTCCTCGGGAGTTAGCGGAGGGGGTCGGAAATTATCAAATATTGGTTTGCGAATAAGACCTTCTTTGGCATACTTTGCTGAGGAAAAGTATTGTGGCTCTGACCTAGAATGCTTTAAAGAAGTCCACCTAAATGTCGGTTCTCGCAAAATAGATTTTCGCTTCCCTTGCATAGGAGCAGTGGAAGCAGGCAAAAATGGTGATGCTAAGGGGATTGTTGGAGGCATAAGCCAAGGTGTGTGGTCAGAGATACTGGAGGCTGGCTGCAGTGGTGGGGGTGGAGTCAGCAGAGGTGGAGGTGGAGACGAGGAGGTCTGCTGCTGGGGGGCACTTTGTAGAGTTAATTTTTTCGTCGTTCTGGATCCAAAACTTCTCTCCGACACTGAATACCTTCTGCTTCTCCTATCATTACTCTCATTTTCTGGGGACTGGGAAATGGGCAGTGGAGTATGAACTTCAGGGGTATCGCTCCGCTCCTCAGGAAGTACCTGAATCTCCTCAGAAGCCTGAGAGTCTGTGGAGGTATCAACACTGGGGCTACTAGATCGGGAGGAGTCTGAAGACATTTGAGAGGAGTGCTGAGAAGCTGCACTTGATTTTTCAGAAGATCCACAGGACGGGGCACTGAATCTACTATTCGGTGTAGACTCTAATCGGGCAATTTTAATTGGAGGGTCATAATCCTCATCCTCTATAAACCGCCGAGGGGTCTTAATGATCCGCGAGGAGATAGCACTGACAACAGGCATGATGAACTGTCGAATATTTTTGACCTGTGTCTTCACCTTTCTTCCCTGCAGCTGAGCTGCTTCTTTTTCAATTTTCTTTTGAGCCCCCTTTTTTGCCCTCTGCAAGAGTTGCTTAGCAATGGTTGCATCTGTCCTTTTCGAAGAAGGAATAATCCTAACTGGCTTAATCCTTCGAGGGCTTTGTCTGACAACTGTCTTATCTTCTTTTGTAAGTGGAGGTGTTCCTTCCTTGTCTTTCCGGACTTTCTGGGGCTTTTCCAGTTCAGAATTAATGAGGAGACCCGAAGGGGTCTTTATCCTTTCTGTTGATGGTGGCCTTCCTCTCCGTCGTACAATCTGTACCCCCTTCCTTCCTATTTGAAGCTTCCCTGTCTTAAACTTAGACTTGAGAGGAGACAGTTTACCTGCTCTTAATTTTTTAATCTTTGTGGCTTGCTGAAACGTAGCAGAAGGTGTCCTTTTAATTTTTTTCAGGTTATCTTCTTTGTTTCCCTTTGGTAACTCTGAAATGTCCTTTCCATGTGTTATTTTGATTTTTACTCCAGGGAAGGTGGGAGGTCTTCCTCTCTTCTTTTCTATACTTTTAGAATCTTTCTTCTTGATCTTATCTCCAGATTTGGTCTCTGATTTATTTAGAGGGGAAAACACAGATGGATCTGAGAGGATAGCTGAATTTCGGTCAGAGCCACTTCTAGGTCTCCCACGAGGTTTTCGAGGACTAGTTTTAACTGTGTATAGAAATTAAACAATGAAGAGCATATATTTAGCTGTGTAGTTTAGGTTTTAACTAAGCTGAATATAACTTAGCACTGGCCATTTTGTACTGAGTTCAACTTGAGTCTAATGAGTCAATCAAACATCTTAATTGTGCTTAGTTTCTTTTCACCCAGAATTTGCCTCAAAGAAGTCAGCAAATAACATGCCACCTGAAAGAACATTTAATTACTTTTTTGATACAAAAAGATAATTAAGAGTTTTCCACTGAACAATTAATCCACAAAACTGATTTTCCTACAATTTTAGATGAGCAAGAAGGTTTTTTCTGAATTCAAAGGAATTGTAAAGAAAAAAAAAAATCTGAACTTCCTTGCCATATCCTAGCCACCAAGATTAACATTTAAGAACATGCTTCTAGTCAGTCATCCCATCTTTTCAATTCAGAATTCTGGCTTTGAACAAATTTGAACACGCTGCTCTTCAATCATCAACATACCAACTCCCTGGGCAGTTCAGAGTACCATATTTCAATCTGTTTTCCCAAAGTAGACTAAGAAAAGTTTTACTGAACAGAAAAATGTTCATTCATGACACATCAGAATAAGATCACTGCATTCAGTGGCATGTGAACTAATCAGTGAAGTAACATAACGATGTGTCTACTAAATCTACTCCCCTGCCTAGAGGTTCTTGAGCTAGTTAGTCTCAAGTTGCAAAAAGATTTAACCTTAACTGATGTAAACAGCAAAGTGACAACTTAATAAATCAAAGTTCTGTTCTAAATAAAAGGAATTTTCCAATGTATAAATAAGCTCAGTTTGCTACTTTTCAAGCCATTCAAGAAAACAAGACTATTTTTAAAACACCTTGTATAAGCCTACATTTTAAAAAGTAGTAACTTGGCTATTTTATCAAATCTTCTCTTCCCTCTTGATAACATTCTTCTGAGATTAAAACTTCCCTTAATAGGCACCAAAGGAGATTTACGCCATTATGATGAACATTTTTTACAATGGAACTACTTTCTAACAGAACAGAAGTCAACAAATATTTTATTGTTGAGATTTCTAAATATAAATGCATTCCTCATCAATTAATTTATGAGAGTTCCTTTAATAGACTAAGGATTCACAGCTCCTTTCTCAACACAAAGGTAATAAACTAGGAGACAGCAGAGAAACCATGTTTCATTTCTCAAATAATGAAACATATCAAGATGGTTTCTTAGAAAAGAAGACAACATTCAAGGTAGACTGGTAGTCAAGAAAAAAAAACTTAAGAGAAAACTATCATGAAAACGTTGTGAATTAACAAAACTCCTGCCCGGAGTCTGGGTGACAGAGTGAGACTCTGTTTCAAAAACAAGAACAACAAACAAACAAAACAACTCCTGCCTGGAAATACATTAAACGATTCCTTACCATTGTGGTAGACTTGAACCTGGCCAATCAGAGGGCTTTATCAATTCTGAAAACCTCTTCTATCCTACTTTTTAAAAAATGCTTTTGGTAGACAAGTAGAAGCAGCAGAACAGAGAAGAGTCCCAGCACTGCTGCTAACTTCCCTGATCCAAAGAACTCTCAAACTGGTTATAAATCATTACTCATATATTTTATGGACCTCATTTTGTCATCTATAAACACAAAAAAAACCCAGATGATCTCTCAAATTCCTTTCCTATATGAAGTTTTAAGACTTCATCACATGTTAAAGAGAACACTGCTACTGTCTGAATAGCACAGATACTGGGACACTACCGCCCAACTCCCCCCAACTAGAATGGCAATACCACCCCTATATAAGAAAATAAAAACTGTCAACTTGGATGTTTGAATTAGATGATAATATATGATGACTCTTAAGTGAGACTCTAATGCTAGCACACATCACAAGCTAAGTCAATGTCAAAAAGCAGAAACAGCTAACAATATCATATTTAGCTGGAGTGTCTATCCACATAAAATCAAAGAAAACCATATATAAAGTCAGAATGGCAGCACAGATAGGGAATGCATTTTCATCAAAAGATGCATAGCTTTCTCCTATATAGAACTGAATTCTGCAAGCCATTAAATGTTATTTCCATTGAGGGTCTTCTCTTAGGAAACTGCTTGTAAGTCTAGAATTTCAAGATATTCTAGATATTTTGTTGGTGAGAATGATGACAAATATTGCTAATTTTCCATTTTTTTAAAATTTTAATACAGCCTTTCAAGAATCAGGTAAAAATGTTTCACATAATGCCAATATTTTGTTTTTGGTTCTTTGACAACAGTAGACCAAATTTAATCTGAAAAAAATAATGGCCAAATTATTGCCAAAGACATATACACTACCACATAACACAAAATGTGTAAATCTGAGGATGCTTTCAGTAGGTTACCTTCAGTTTGCCTACCAGATTTCCCAGTAATTCTGTAGAAACCTACTTCCCATGCCCCAAGTTGTTCCCAGAGAGAAAGAATAAGCCCAATGTGGCCTGATAGAGAAGAGTCCCATAAAGAAGTCTAGCTCATAAGCCATTTCCTAACCCCAGTACGGTAGAGCATCCTTTACATGCAAAGAAGGCAAGGGGAAGCCACAATCTCCTAACAAATAAAACTTAAAGGCACCATGCACTTAATTGGCCGTACCTGAAGGAGACCTTGTGGGACTTCGCACTCTGACTTCTTCATCTGAGCCAAAACCTAAGAATTGCTCATCCTACAACAAAGGAAAATTATTTTAAAATCAGAAGCAAAAACGTGCATACAAACACATCCCAAAGAAATGCCCAGAGGAGACACAAATGAATTTGGAAAATTTGCCTTTTTATATTAATTATCATCATTCAAATGGATACTATAAAATAACTAATATAGAAATAAATGGACCCAGTCATACAGCTTTATTATAGACAAATAGGAGCTGTGTAGTAACTGAACAATGCATTGAAATGTCATCTTTGGTGCATAGTACACAGAGGATAGTGCTAAATTTCAAACTGTAGATACAGCCCAAAACAATTAAAGGACAACTTTAAATCAGGTAAGCAAATAAGTATAATGGCAGAAACATACAGCCCCAATACAACAAATGCTTTTCAACAAGTATTTAAGTCTATAGACACATAAGGAGTAACATAAACAATATAATAATCTCTTGCCTTCTAAATATTAATAGAGACTGAAAGTGCCATAATTGTCAGTTCCTTAACTCAGGAATTGACATTTAGATATGATTTCTGTACATTTGAGATCCAGAGAGTCTCAACATGCATTTTATGGCATAATTTTGAAAATGCCTGTGATAAGAGACTTAATGGTGGGCAGCAGTGTTTGTGAAAGGGATCATGAATTGACCACATATAGAATGAAATCCTTTACTAAAACTTAGGGAAACATCCTATTTTCAGTTATAGTTGGAAAAGACAAAAAGCAAAAGCTTCTGCTTACCTCTAATTTTTAACCTGCTCTATTAAAAAAAAAAAGGGGGGATTTGTTTAACCTATTTTGCACAAGTTATCAAGAAAGATGGTCTATTTAAACAAACTGATTAACAGAAATTCAATGATTCAGAGATTGAGTTCTTTCCAGAGGGAGACACAGAATGATAGAATTTCAGATTCCGGAAACAAAATCCATATAAAACAAGAACAAAACAAGGAATGAAGAACAGACATTCTGGAACCTCCAATTAATAGTGGTAAGTCCGAAACTGAGTTCCAATGATAAAAGCACTGACATTTTCCTCTCAAGAGGTAAGATCACAGGTATGTGGACAACATCAATGAATTTTCTGAAGGATTATTTTCTCAGTTCATTTAAAACTAGAGTCAGGTGCTGACCGTCTTAGCCATTTTTCAGCCATGACTATATTAAAAGACATATGTAACTTTTAGGACAAATTAGCAGGTTCATCTCTTAAATTTAAATGCTTTAGAGGAGCAAAACATTTAAGGCCCAGTCTTTGCATACTAGGCAACTGAGAGACAAGTCTTATTGGCATCTAAAGAGGCTTTTGCTCTGAGATTGCTAAGATTAAAGTATTGGACTATCTAATACAAGGCTGAAATTCTCCTCTTCAAAGACATCTGAAAAAGCATTACAATTTTTTTTTTTTTTTTTTTTGAGTCTTGCTCTGTCACCCAGGCTGGAGTGCAGTGGCGCGATTTCAGTTCACTGCAACCTCCGCCTCCTGGGTTCAAGCGATTCTCTTGCCTCAGCCTCCCGAGTAGCTAAGACTACAGGCCCTTGCCACCATGTCCAGCTAATTTTTGTATTTTTTTTTTTTTTTTTTTTTTGAGACGGAGTCTCGCGCTGTGTCACCCAGGCTGGAGTGCAGTGGCGCGATTTCGGCTCACTGCAAGCTCCGCCTCCCAGGTTCAGGCCATTCTCCTGCCTCAGCCTCCGAGTAGCTGGGACTACAGGTGCCCGCCACCACGCCCGGCTAGTTTTTTGTATTTTTAGTAGAGACGGGGTTTCACCATGTTAGCCAGGATGGTCTCGATCTCCTGACCTCGTGATCCGCCCGCCTCGGCCTCCCAAAGTGCTGGGATTACAGGCTTGAGCCACCGCGCCCGGCCAATTTTTGTATTTTTATTACAGATAGGGTGTTACCATGTTGGCCAGATTGGTCTCAAACTCCTGACCTCAAGTAATCTGCCTGCCTCAGCCTCCCAAACAGCTGGGATTACAGGCATGCACCACTATGCCCAGCCACGAAAGAGTATTATAATTCTAAGAATGTATGAAACCTAAATTTAAGGAACACAGACTAGAGTACTTTTTAAAAAAAATTACCTATTTTGCTCAGGCTGGTCTTTAATTCCTGGTCTCAAGTGATACTCCTGCCTCAGCCTCCTGAGTAGCTGGGACTACATACATGCACCACCATGCCTGGCTTACTGGAGTACTTTTTACAGTTTCTTCTTTCATCACTAATTTAAATTCTTACATGTAAGTTCTTTTTCTGTTGTTTTTTTGTTTGTTTGTTTTTTGTTTTTTTGAGACAGAGTCTTGCTCTGTCACCCAAGCTGGAGTGCCATGGCGCCACCTCAGAGCTTGCTGCAGCCTCTGCCTCCCGGGTTCAAGAGATTCTCATGCCTCAGCCTCCCAAGTAGCTGGAGTTACAGGCATGTGCTACCACACCTGGCTAATTTTGTATTTTTAGTAGAGATGGGGTTTTGGCAATGTTGGCCAGGCTGGTCTTGAACTCCTGGCCTCAAGGGATTCACCCACCTCGGCCTCCCAAAGTGCTGGGATTACAGGTGTGAGCCACTGTGCCCAGCCGGTTCTTTTTACTTTAAGAAAGTTTAAAGTAAATTATTACTGTGAACATTATTTGTGAATAAAAAAATTTTCTCCTGACCAGCACAGTAGCTCACACCTTAATCCCAGCACCTTGAGAGGCTGAGATTGGAAGGACTGCTTGAGGCCAGGAGTTCAAGACTAGCCTGGGCAACATAGTGAGACCCAACATAGTGAGTCTTTACAGAAAATTTTAAAATTAGCCAGTGCTCACTCTGTCACTCAGGCTGGATTGCAGTGGTGTGATCACGGCTCACTGCAGCCTCAAACTCCTGGGCTCTAGCAATGCTCCTGCCTTAGCCTCCTGGGCAGCTGGGACTACAGGCATGTACCAGCACCTAGCTAATTTTAAAATTTTTTACAGAGATGGGGTCTTGCTATGTTGCCCAGGCTGGTCTCAAACTTCTGGGCTCAAGTGATCCTCCCACACTGGCCTTCCAATCTAAAAAAAACTAAAAATAATTTTAAAATAAAAAAATTAGCTCTCTCTCTTCATCTTAAAATAAGTTAGTATATAACTAACCTAAGACATGTAAATCTTAACCCCAAATAAATTTCTGGAATCATTTTCAGGGTTTACACTGTAGGCTACAATGTTACCAAAAAAACAAAACAAAACAAAACAAGCCAAAACTCCTAACAGCACAATTAATATAAAATCTTATCACAATAATGAAATTCCATACCGTTAACTTTTAAAATGTACTTTCAGGCAGAAAAAAAAAAGACACTAAATATAGCAACCCTAAAGTACATTTTGAGGAAAAAGCAAATAAAATAGGCAATGGCAAATCACTTCAGATGCTATAAAAAACAAAACAGAAACAAAAAAATCATAGAATATAATTGTAGATATTATATACATGTAGATGTAGACAGCCAATCCAATCTTCTCATACATGATGCCAGTGAGGACAGTGCTCGATGTGGGGAGAGAAGGGTTGGTTTAGGGTCTCAGTCTGGTTCTCTCAGACTATGTAATCTTAGACAACTCACTTACTGTATCTATCCCTCAATTTCATTTTTTATTTGAGCATTGTAAGGAATAAATAATTTATGTGAAATCACTTGGAAAGCTATAGGCAACATACATATGAGGGGACTTCAAAAAGTTCATGGAAAAATGGAATTAAAAGATAAAAATTAAAAATATAAATTTTATTTCTCAACATAATCTCCAAGGTCAAGACCCTTTTGTAAGCCATGATACCAGCCATTTAGCCCATCCCTAAAGAACTGGGGGTCAAGAGAATTGAAACATTTTAATGCAGTCTTTTTTTTTTTTTTTTTTTGAGACGGAGTCTTGCTCTGTCGCCCGGGCTGGAGTGCAGTGGCCGGATCTCAGCTCACTGCAAGCTCCGCCTCCCGGTTTTACGCCATTCTCCTGCCTCAGCCTCCCGTGTAGCTGGGACTACAGGCGCCCGCCACCTCGCCCGGCTAGTTTTTTGTATTTTTAGTAGAGACGGGGTTTCACCATGTTAGCCAGGATGGTCCCGATCTCCTGACCTCGTGATTCGCCCGTCTTGGCCTCCCAAAGTGCTGGGATTACAGGCTTGAGCCACCGCGCCTGGCCTAATGCAGTCTCTTTTACATTATTAACTGAAGAAAAATGGGTGCCCTTCATAGTTTTTTTCTTTTTAAGATGGAGTCTCACTCTGTCACTCAGTTGTAGTGCGGTGGCACAGTCTTGGCTCACTGCAACCTCCGACTCCTGGGTTCAAGCGATTCTCCTGCCTCAGCCTAGATGCTCTGCCTCCTTCATAGATTTTTAAGATTGGGAAACAAGAAAGGCCAAGGAGCCAAATCAGCATATTTAATGATACTGAATGACTTCTTCTCAAAACTCTCACAAAATTGCCCTTGTTTGATGAGAGGAATGAGCAGGAACATTATCATGATGGAGCAGGACTCTCTGGTGAGAAAGCCTGCTACTGCTTTGGTTAACTTTCTCAAAACACTTTTGAGACGAGTCTCGGCCTGTCGCCCAGGCTGGAGTGCAGTGGGTCGGATCTCAGCTCACTGTAAGCTCCTCGGCCTCTCCTGGTTCACGCCATTCTCCTGCCTCAGCCTCCCGAGTAGTTGGGACTACAGGCGCCCGCCACCGCGCCCGGCTATTTTTTTGTATTTTTTAGTAGAGACGGGGTTTCACCGTGTTAGCCAGGATGGTCTCGATCTCCTGACCTCGTGATCCGCCCGTCTCGGCCTCCCAAAGTGCTGGGATTACAGGCTTGAGCCACCGCGCCCGGCCAAAAACACTTTCAAATAAGCTGATGCTGTCATTCTTTGGTCCTCCAGCAAGTCAACAAGCAGAATGCCCTGAGCATCCCCCAAAAACTGCTGCCTTGACCTTTGCTCTTAAACAGTCTGCTTTTGCTTTGACTGGACCACTTCTACCTCCTGGTAGCCACTGCTTTGATTGTGCTTTGTCTTCAGGATCATATTGGTAAAGCCATGTTTCATCTCCTGTTAAAATTCTTCAAAGACATGCTTCAGGATCTTGCTCCCACTTGTTTAAAATTTCCACTGAATGCTCTACACTTGTCTGCAGCTGATTTGGGTGCAATGGTTTTGGTACCCATTTGATAGAAAGCTGCTCAACTTTAGTTTTTTGTTTTTTTTTTTTTGAGACAGAGTTTCGCTCTTGTCACCCAGGCTAGAGTGCAATGGCACAATCTTGGCTTACTGCAACCTCCACCTCCTGGGTTCAAGTGATTCCCCTGCCTCAACCTCCCAAGTAGCTGGGACTACAGGCATGCACCACCACACCTGGCTATTTTTATTTTTGTATTTTTAGTGGAGACGGGGTTTCGTCATGTTGGCCAGGCTGTTCTCGAACTCCTCACCTCAGGTGATCCACCCACTTTGGCCTCTGAAAGTGCTGGGATAACAGGCGTGAGCCACCACGCCCAGCCAACTTCAGTTTTTCCGTCAGAACCGTGTAAGCTGAACCAATTGAGATGTCTATGGTGCTGGCTATTATTTGTGCTGTTAACCATCATTCCTCTTCAATTACTGCATGGAACAAGATTAATTTTTTCCTTGCAAACTGGACAGTCTGCTACAGGCTTCATCTTCAACATCATCTTGTCCCTTCTTAAAATGCTATCCAATTATTTATTTGGGGCACTGTCCCCATAAACTTTACGTAAAGCATCAGCGATTTCACCATTCTTTCACTCAGCTTCACCATAAATTTTATGTTTGTGTTTGCTTCAATTTTTTTTTTTTTTTTTTTTTTTTTGAGACGGAGTCTCGCGCTGTCGCCCAGGCTGGAGTGCAGTGGCCAGATCTCAGCTCACTGCAAGCTCCGCCTCCCGGGTTCATGCCATTCTCCGGCCTCAGCCTCCCGAGTAGCTGGGACTACAGGCGCTGCCACCTCGCCCGGCTATTTTTTGTATTTCTTAGTAGAGACGGGGTTTCACCGTGTTAGCCAGGATGGTCTCGATCTCCTGACCTCGTGATCCGCCCATCTCGGCCTCCCAAAGTGCTGGGATTACAGGCTTGAGCCACCGCGCCTGGCCGTTTGCTTCAATTTTAGCAGAACTTATGCTGCTCTGATAGGGGCTCTTTTCAAACTGATGTCTTATCCTTCTTAATGCCTCAAACTGCATCCTGTTCAGACATGTTATGACAAGTTAGTGCAAGTTTATTTTGGTACATAAAAAAATTTTGAAATTCTGCAGTTTTTTCATAATATGTATTTTCCATGAGTTTTTTTTTGAAGTCCCCTCACATAGTAGTTCTTGCTGTGTTTGAAGAAAATGAAGCTCTAAGAGGCCAAATGACTTGCCCAAGATCACACAGTTGGCTACAAAGAACCTAAGTGTCTAAATTGGCTGTACAATAGTCTTCCTGCCATTATAGGTACAATATAAAACAATAAATATTTAAAGGAATTGAATAAGTTGTCTATAGTACAAAATATGCTATTCTTTTAGCTACTGCAAAAGTCATATGATGGCCATTTTCAGATCCTTCAAATTTCTGATTAATTCATTCTTTTCCTGAATTATACTCATGGAACAACCTGCTAATCTATGCATTTCACAAAGGCATCTGGGGATTTCCCAACACTTACCAGGGGACTACATTGCTAAATACATGTATTTTATGCTCCAAATGCTACAATGACTGACAGCTCAAGCAACTATACATATAATAATCAACAGGTAAAGTATTCAACAGGTAATAAAAAGTTATTAATCTTTAAAAGAAATGGGCTGGGTTCAGTGGCTCATGCCTGTAATCCCAGCACTTTGGGAGGACAAGGTAGGAGGAGTGCTTGACCCCCGGAGTTCAAGACCAGCCTGGGCAACATAGCAAGACTCCATCTTTATTTAAAAAAAAAAAAAGAAATAAAGATAAATGTAAGAGATACACACTGCTATGTTCATTATTAACAACCTAATGAGTCATTTTTATATATTTCAAACTTTAACAAAATGTAACTACATAATCCTAACTGCAATGTGTTCAAAACAAGAGTTCCACTGAGCTGTCAGGCAGTTTAACTGTCAATATTTAAAGTTTCTAAGTACTTTCCAAAATGACAGGAAGCATTAATTCGTTTTCCTTCTGGTCTTGTAGCTGGAATAAGGAAATAAAAAAATAAGAGGTCAAGCCGGGCGCGGTGGCTCACGCCTGTAATCCCAGCACTTTGGGAGGCCGAGGCAGGAGGATCACGGGGTCAGGAGATCAAGACCATCCTGGCTAACACCGTGAAACCCTGTCTCTACTAAAAAATACCAAAAAAATTAGCCGGGCGTGATGGCGGGCGCCCGTAGTCCCAGCTACTCAGGAGGCTGAGGCAGGAAAATGGCGTGAACCCGGGAGGCGGAGCCTGCAGTGAGCCGAGATCGCGCCACTGCACTCCAGCCTGAGCGACAGAGCGAGACGCCGTCTCAAAAAACAAATAAATAAAAATAAGTAGTCAAAATGAACTATACTTTTACCCAAGAACTTTCTTTGCACTTGAAATATTGATTGATTTCGTGAAGCATTCTTTAAAAAATAAGTAACCATTGTTTAAATAATCCAGACAGTTTAGCCAAAACCAAAAGCCGTCATTGTTATGTTAAAGAGCTCCAGTCTTCTAACTTTGAACTTCCAAGCCTATGTAAGAGCCCTAAAAAACCAAACCAAACCAAACAAAAAGACTAAGTAAAGCCAAGTTGAGAAAGCACTGGGAAAGAAGGCTACAAGAAGGTGCTGCAGCTGGGCACGGTGGTTCACACCTGTAATCCCAGCACTTTGGAAGGTAGAGGTGGGCGGGTCACCTGAGGCCAGGAGTTCAAGATCAGCCTGGCCAGCACCGCGAAACTCTGTCTCTACAAAAAATAAAAAATTATCCAGGTGTTGTGGCACGTGCTTGTAGTCCCAGCTACTTGGGAGGCTGAGGCACAAGAATTACTTGAACCTGGGAGGCATAGGTTGCAGCCAGCCAAGAGCTCATGCCACCGCACTCCAGCCTGAGTGACAAAGCGAAACTCCATCTCAAAAATAAATAAATAAATAAATAAATAAATAAAGAGGGTGCTGCAAAAATGTCCTCCTTGTTGCACACACTGCACTATCATCAGCAACAGGTTTCTCATCTTGCTCCATCACCCACCTTAAGCACATGGGGTCCCTGGAGGTTGGAAACAAGGCAAGAGTGTTGGCTTCCCAAGGATTTAAACTTACCTAGAAATCAAAAGACTAAGGTAATATGTGTATAAAAAAGACAAAAGAAGCTGCAGTTAAATCCACATTTGGCATCGTGGCATCATAAGCCTGGAAAGCCCTGAAGAGAGAGGGTACAGGAGACATCATGCTATACATGACTAAGGATTCCTGGGAACTGGGCCCAGGTAACCATTCATCACACATACTTTTCCTTTCAACATGGCCTACTCTGATGAGCACAGCATTCCAAGACAGTATAGCCACAAAACCTAAACCTTGCTGACACTGATGTCCTTGGAGACTAGATCACCAAATTTCATTTTCTTACCAGCAAAGACAGAAAAATACCATTGCCAAGTAGAGCACTGTAAAATACTGTTAAATCATATTTAGTTTCCAGTGATTAAGACGGCAAATTACACTGTGTAATGTCACTTCCTAAGTCAAATCAATTGTAGAAATAATAAACATGTAGAATTTCTTTCTGACCCCTGCATCTCTACTCTAGGGTAACCAGTTTTTGAGAGCTTCCAAGCATACCTTTACCACTAGATTCAGCTTACTCATAAATATCTTAATATTCAGAAATTTATTTTAGTGACAAAATTTTAATTCTTTAGTGGCCATTTTTGTGAATGACGAAGCAACAGGAATATTTCTCTCATAAGAGAACCTAAGTGAACCCCAAATAAGTATTACACATAATGTTTGTGTATAAAATATAAGGTATATTTAAAAAATACATGAAATTCTGTGTTTCAAGAAATTATGTACTACTAAGACAACTTTTCAAACAAAGCAATATTTAATTCATTTGTGCATTCAAAAAACATTTATACACTTGCCCTAGGGCTATATGTTCCAGATACAACACTGAGTAAGACATGATTCCTGCTCCCAAGAAGTATCTAAGGCAGACAGGCAGTGTGCAATTTCAGTCTTCCTTTTAAAATTCAGTCGCATTAAAATGTCACTAAAGAACAGCTGGGTATGGTGGTGTGCGCCTGTAGTCCCAACTATTTGGGAGGCTGAAACAGAAGGATCACTGGAGACCAGGAGTTCAAGGCTGTGGTGCCCTATTGTTGCACCGGTGAATCCACTGCACTCCAGCCTGAGCAACATAGCCAGATCCTGCCTCTAAAAAAACAATGTTACTGAAGGATAAAATAGTATGTAATTCATACTCTGGAATAAAGCATTTTGCTTAAATCTTGAAGGCTGGGTGTGGTGTCTCATGACTATAAACCCAGAATTTTGTGAGGCCAAGGCAGGTGGATTGCTTGAGCTCAGGGAGTTGGAGACCAGGCTGGGCAACATGGTGAGACCCCTCATCTCCACTAAAAATACAAAAAATAGCTGGGTGTGGTGGTGCACGCCTGTGGTCCAGCTACTAGGGAAGCTGAGGTAGGAGGATCCTTGAGCCTCGGGGGCGGAGGTTGAAGTGGGCTGAGATCGTGCCACTGCACTCCAGCCTGGGTGACAGAGCAGGTCCCTATCTCAAAAAAAAAAAAAAAAAAAAAAAAAAAATTAGCTCATTCGTCCTCCTATATTAGTATATGGTTCATGGAGAAATATTCAAATTTCAAAATTCTTTCAAAGGATGGCAATGTATATCTCCATTCCTCAGTATCATAACTAGGCACTCTAGAGCTAGAAATTAGAGTTTAGGCAATCAAGACCTAAATTATTTGTAGTAATTAGATGTGACACAGTTTCTAGTAATACCACTGATCTGATAAAATTTCAACTGATAAACTGCAATGTTTTCTTCCCTACCCCCAACTAAAACGCATAGCTTTTAGTTCCTCCCTTAAATTCTTCCCAATTGGGCCAGGTGCGGTGGCTCACACCTGTAATCCCAGCACTTTGGGAGGCCAAGGCAGGCAGATCACTTAAGGTCAGGAGTTTGAGACCATCCTGGCATGACCAGAGACATGGTGAAACCCTGTCTCTACTAAAAATACAAAAATTAGCCGGGCGCGGTGGCTCAAGCCTGTAATCCCAGCACTTTGGGAGGCGGAGATGGGCGGATCACGAGGTCAGGAGTTCGAGACCATCCCGGCTAACACGGTGAAACCCCGTCTCTACTAAAAAAATACAAAAAGCTAGCCGGGCGAGGTGGCTGGCGCCTGTAGTCCCAGCTACTCGGGAGGCTGAGGCAGGAGAATGGCGTAAACTCGGGAGGCAGAGCTTGCAGTGAGCTGAGATCCGGCCACCGCACTCCAGCCCGGGCAACAGGCGAGACTCCGTCTCAAAACAAAACAAAACAAAACAAAAAAACAAAAATTAGCCGGGCATGGTAGTGCCTGCCTGTAATCCCAGCTACTCAGGAGGCTGAGGTAGAATGCTTGAACCCAGGGCGGGGTGTTGTGGGGGGTCGGGTAGAGGTTGCAGTAAGCCAATAACCCACGCCACTGTACTCCAGCCTGGGCAACGGAGCGACTCCATCTCAAAAAAAAAAAAATTATTTTCAATATACTATAGTCAGAGCAAAAATCACCCGCCTAGAGTTCTTTACCTACCAGGCTAAGATGGAGGCTCCAGAGCTACTTTGAGAATTCTTCTATTAAATAAGCTCCAATACTCCTGGCCTCAGATGAATATAGCCTAGGATGACTGCTCATATCCTCACCTTCCTTTTCTAGCAAGAGACTCCTAGGTACTTCACAGCACTTAATTAAGTGGTAGGCATCTCAAACATGCCCTTTAGCAGCTGTATCTTAGCATTCTTCTGCCTCCAAAATTTTTAGTCTTATGAAAAATCAGGGCCTAGCATGGTGGCTCACACCTGTAATCGCAGCACTTTGGGAGGCTGAGGTGGATGGATCACTTGAGGCCAGAGTTCAGGATCAGCCTGGCCAACATGGTGAAACCCTGTCTCTACTGAAATAAAAAATTTGGTGGGCGTAGTGGTGCATGCCTTTAATCCCAGCTTCTTGGGTGGCTGATGCACAAGAATCACTTGAACCCAGGGGGCAGAGGCTGCAGTGAGCTGAGATCGTGCACTGCACTCCAGCCTGGGTAACAGAGCAAGACTGTCTCAAAGAAAAAAAAAGAAAAAAAGTTTGAAAAATCAAATTCCTTCAATTACAAAATTAATTTCAATGAATCAATTGAAAATAACATCAATACCATAGACAGTATCAAAATCACTCCTGATGCACTTGTTTTTTGAAATACTTTGTTTTGAAGGCTTCTAGTTTTTGGTATCATTATATATCATTCAATCAAATGAGGAGCCCACAGGAGAACTAAGAAAATTACAACTAAACAACTAAAGTTGAAGAAATATCCAGGAGGCAAATTGTGCATCTTGGCAGCGACAAGTTTAAAAAGAGTATCACTTCCCCTTTGGGAACTTATTCCAGGTAGCTATAACTTCAGCTCGCACATTTCCCCTTGTGGCTACTGCTACAAGCTTTAAAATACCAAGGTCTTAATGTCGCACTTTAAAGACATGCTCACATAATTACTAGTATTAGCAGAAGGAATTTTTAAAAATGTGTTCACACATTTGTCTTCTTTAGAGTGTGTACTCTGAGGATAGAAACAGTTTCCCTATTCATTTTTGTATTGCTAGTATCTAGCACAAATTTGGCACCCAATAAATGTTTGTAAAATGAAAATAAGAGAAATTCAATAAACTCATTTTAAAAATATTAAATACCTACTGTGGTAATAGTACTATAGTAGAAATTACTGAAGGACTTCAAAGAATTACATAACATGATTCTTACTTTTAAGAATGCATAGGGAAAGGACGAAGTGGCTCACACCTGAAATCATAACAATGAGAGGTGGAGGAGGGAGGATGGCTTGAGCCCGGGAGTTCTAGACCAGCCTAGTTCTAGACCAACAGAGTGAAACCCTCTCTCTACAAAAAATTGAAAAAATTAACTGGGTGTGGTGGTGGATGCCTGTAGTCCCAGCTACTTGGGAGGTTGAGGTGGGAGAATTACTTAAGTCCAGAAGATACAGGTTACAGTGAACTGTGATCGAGACACTGCACTCCAGGCTAGGTGACAGAGTGAGACCCTATCTCAAAAATAAAACAAAATAAAATAAATTTTAAAGCATCTAAAAAAAATGCATAAGGAGAATGCCCTCAGGTTGGGAGGACAGACTGTACCAATTCATTCATTCACTCACTCATTCATTAAAATATATATCGGCCATTACTAGGCTACGGTATAAAAACAGAGATAAAGGACAGCTTCTATCTTTAAGGACCCGCTAGTCTTAAAAACAGATGAGTAAATTAATGAAATATAGTATGTTGCCTGCTATGCTTGAGGAAGACACTGTTAGAGGAGCACAGCAGAAAGACAATTAACCCAGTCAGGGAGAAAGGATCGGGAAAGCCATTGCAGAGAGGATGAAAACTTAATCTTTCGAAGGATGATAAAGCTGGTAGGGGGTGGGGGAGGAGTGTACTGCAAGCAGAGAGAATAACACATACAAAGGCACAGAGGCACAAAAGAATGCGGTATGGAGTGAAATTAAAAACAGTTCCATATGACTGAGGCCTTAGCTGATATGGGAAAGGGGCAGAAGATATTGAGGGGAAAAAAAGGCGGCCAGGCGTGGTGCTCACGCCTGTAACCCCACCACTTTGGGAGGCCAAGGTGGGCGGATCATGAGGTTAGGAGTTTGAGACCAGCCTGGCCAACATGGTGAAACCCTGTCTCTACTAAAAAAATACAAAAAAAAAATTAGTTGGGCATGGTGGTGGGCACCTATAGTCCCAGCCACTCAGGAGGCTGAGGCAGAGGCTGCAGTGAACCAAGATCGTGCCACTGCACTCCATCCAGCCTGGGTGACACAGAGAGACTGTCTCAAAAAAAATAAATAAATAAAATAAAAATAAAAGGCAGGAGGTGTATCATGAAAGGTCTTATATGCCTTCATGAGTTTGAAGTTTATCTTTGAGGAAGTGTAGACCTCATCCTGAAGGCTATAGCCTATTAGTGACTCAGGTAGGAGAGAAGCATGATTAAATTTGGATTTTTGCTGCCAAAAATGGCAGCAGTGGAGAAGTAGAGGCAGGAAGAACAGTTATAAAATGACGGTAGTGGCCACAGGGATTGAGGGGAAAAGGACAGATCCTATAGACAATAGGAAGCAAAATGGACAAGACTGATATAAAGGTTTAAGGGAGTGCAAAGAATCAATAAAACACTTGTGGATGTCTGGCTTAGGTTGATTAGGTTTATGGTGGTATTTACCAAGACTGGGAACACAGAAAGGAGACAGGTTTAAAGGAGTGGGAAGAGAGATCATTTTAGACATCTGAATTTGAAATGTTTATCCACGTTGTCTAAAGGGTATAATGATCTGAAGAAAACACATCTGACTCAATGAATATATGAATGCTGAAACTGTGTATGAATTCAATCACCCAGGGAAAGAATATAGTACTGAGAGAAAAGGAGGGTAGATGGCAGAGCTCTGAGGAATACCTATATACTTAGAAACATACAGGCATGCCGGGCATGGCGGCTCACATCTGTAATCCCAGCACTCTGGGAGGCCAAGGCGGGCGGATCGTGAGGTCAGGAGATTGAGACCAGCCTGGCCAACATAGTGAAACCCCGTCTCTACTAAAAACACAAAAAATTAGCTGGGCATGGTGGCGGGTGCTTGTAATTCCAGCTACTTGGGAGGCTGAGGCAAGAGAATCGCTTAAGCCCGGGAGGCAGAGGTTGCAGTGAACCGAGGTCACGCCATTGCACTCTAGCCCAGGGGACAGTGCAAGACTCTGTCTCAAAAAAAAAGGTTCTTTTTTTTTTTATTTTTAGTAGAGACGAGGTCTCACTGTGTTGCGCAGGCTGGTCTGAAACTCCTGAGCTCAAGCAATCCTCCCAAAGTGCTAGGATTACAGGCATTAGCCACCATGCATGGCCCTAAAAGTTTTAAAGAATGCAGCTCTAAAGGAAATAGATCATGAAGGTAATGAGCAATGGCTGATTAACAGTAATAGGGAGAGGCCAGGTGCAGTGGCTCACATCTATAATCCTAGCACTTTGGGAGCCTGAGGCAGTGGGATATTCCAGGAGTTTGAGATCAGCCTGGCAACACAGGGAGATGACATGTCTACAAAATAATTAAAAATGTATTAAAAATGTAGCCAGGGCTGGGCACACTGGCTCATGCCTATAATCCCAGCACTTTGGGAAGCTGAGGCAGGCAGCTTGCTTAAGCCAGCAGTTCAAGACCAGCCTGGGCAACAATGTAAAACCCCATCTCTACAAAAAATACAAAAATTAGCTGGGGGTGGTGGCTTGTGCCTATAGTCTCAGCTACTCGGAAGGCTGAGATGGGAGGATCACCAGAGCCCAGGAGGTCAAGGTTGCAGTGAGCCATGACTGCGCCACTAAACTCCAGCCTGGATAACAGAGCGAGACCCTGTCTCAAAAAAAAAAGAAAAAATAATAATAATAATAAGGGATGGGGAGGTGGGAAGAAAATCAGATGCAAGGATTGGAGGATTGGTAAAAACTGATTAGGCTGAAAAGGGGTAGCCACAGTAGGGCCAAGATAGAAGACAAATGAAATATCAGAACCTTGTTAATTCTAATATGGTAGGGTCAAAGCGAATGCAATGAACACAAACTGCTACCATTGGTTCTCAAATGTAGAGAAGGCATTAACTGTAAAGTTTATTCTGGAAATGGTATATATAATGAACTAGAGTAAGAAAGACTTAAAAAAGGGGGACCAGATAGCAGGCTACAGGCATAATTCAAATATGACTGTCATTCAATCATTCAATAAGTATTTACTGAGTATTGCCAGGTACTGTTTGACTCTCAAGATACATGTAAAGAACAAAATTCCTGCCCCATGAAGCTACAATCTAATGGAGAGACAGAAAATAAACATATAACAAATAAATAAAAGATACTAGGGGCTGGGCATGGTGGCTCTCGCCTGTAATCCTAGCTACCAGGTAGGCTGAGGCAGGAGGTTCATGTGAGCCCAAGAGTTTGAGGCTGCAGTGAACTGACTGAGCCACTGCACTCCAACCTGGGTGACAGGGTGAAACCCCATCTCTAAGAAGAAAAAAGACATTAGGGCAATAAGAATTGACAGGAGTAGGGGGTGGGGAGGGGTTAGCTGTGGGGTTATGTTCACTAGGGTGGTCAGGAAAGGCTTCTCTAAGGTAATAGTTTACCAAAGACTGGAAATCCATGAGCCACAGGCCAAATTTGGCCCACCACCTGTTGTTTGTTCTGCAAATTAAAATTTTAAAAAACTTTTAGCCATTTTTTTAAAGTCAAAAGAATATTTTGTGTATATCAAAACTATAGGAGATTCAAATTTCAGTGTTCATAAATAAAATTGTATTGGAACATGGCCAGGTTCAATTGTTGATGGACAGACGGTCCCTGACTTACAATGGTTCGACTTATAATTTTTGACTTTACGATGAGCTTATAAGTGTATTAAATGTGTCTTTGGCTTATGATAATTTTGATTTATGGGTTTTTCAGGATGTAGCCCCATCGTAAGTTGGGGAGCATCTGTATTGCCTATGGTTGCTTTTGCACTACAACAACAAGAGTCGAGTAGTTTCAACAGAGGCCATCTGGCCCTTTGCAGAAAAAAACTTGCCAAACCTGGTTAGACCTAAATGAGAAAAAGTCAGACATATAAAGACCTTGGTGGAGTAGTGTTCTAGCCTGAGAGCAAGTGCAAAGGCCCCAAGACAGCAACAGGCACAGCATGCCTGACAGACAGAAAAAGGCTAGTGTGGCTGCACAGCAGAATGGATGAGAATGAGAAGAGACAGTGCTCGAGAAGTAGGCTTGACCAGAGGCCAGATTACGTGTGGCTTTGTTGGCCATAGTAAGGAATCTGGATTTACCCTAGCAGTGTGGGGAGACACAGAGGGGTTTAAAGTGAAGGAACAGGATTTGATACTGGAGTTTACTATTGCTATGTGAGGAACAAACTTTAGTGAGGCAATAACACAAGCAAGTCCAACCAAGAGACTATAATGGGAGACTCTCAGGTTTTGGTAGTGAAGTTGTTGAGAGGTAGTTGAATTTAGGGCTGATTTTGGATGTAATGCAGACAGAATTCGCTGATAGGATAGATGTGGGATGTGAATAAAACAGAGAAACTGACGATAACTCTTACATCTTAGGCCTGAGCAACTGGATTTTTGGTGGAATAATTAAGAAACGAAGAGACTGGGAATGGAAAAGGTTTGAGGGAGAAAGTCAAGACTTTTTAGATATGGTAAGTATGAGATACCTATTAGGCATCCAAGTGCTTCAATGTATACGTGTTTCCTTGCCTATGAAATGGGAATAGTAGTGATACTTCAGACAACGGTCATGAAAGTTAGGTGAGATAATTCATGTGGAGTGCTCAGAATATAGCCTGGCCCACAATAAACACACAGTAAATATTAGCCAAATGGAAGTATCAAATAGGCAGCAGGCTATACAAGCCTGGAACTCTGAGAAGTCATTAGTGTTAGAGAAAAAGGTTTCTTAGTTCTCAGCGTATAGATGAGGCCTGGATGAGATGACCTAGGAAGAGTGTGTAGACAGAGAAGGTGGTGAAAAGTAGACTCCTGGGAACCTCAGACATTCAGGAGAGTTAAGCAGAGGAGGGAAGCCATACAGAATGCTGAAAATTAACAGCCAATGAGTTAAGAAGAAAAACAGGTGAGTACAATGTTAAAAAAAAAAATCCAAGAAGGGAGTGGTCAGCTGGTTCAAATGCTGCCAAAGGGTTTAACAAGATGAAGACTGAGAATTATCTATTCAATCTGGTAAAATAGAGCTCCTTGAGGACCTTGATAAGAGCTACTTCAGAGGCATCATGGGGATAAAAGCCCAACTGGAGTAGTTGGGGAGAGAATGAAAGGTGAGAAAGTAGAAACAGCAATCATACACAGCACATTCAAGGAGTTTTGTTGTGAAAAGGGAGAAAAGAATCAGGTAGTAGCTAGAGGTGGACGCGGGGTCAAGCGTTTTTTTAAAGAAGGATTATATTAAAGCAGATAGTTTTATATGGTGATGGGACCAATCTAGTTGTGAGAGAGAAATTGCCTACACAGCAGGAGAGATGAGATAACTGCAGGTATAACCCTGACTAGATGAGAGAGGATGGAATGTAGAGCTCAAATGGAGAGGTTGGCCTTAGATAGAAGGGGGCACTTCAGCCAGGCACAGTGGCTCACACCTGTACAAATCCCAGCACTTTGGGAGGCCGAGGTGGGCAGATTACGAGGTCAGGAGTTCGAGACCAGCCTGGCCAATATGGGGAAACCCCATCTCTACTAAAAATACAAAAATCAGCAGGGCGTGGTGGCGGGCGCCTGTAATGCCAGCTATTCAGGAGGCTGGGGCAGAAGAATCACTTGAACCCAGGAGGCGGAGGTTGCAGGGAGCCGAGATGGGGCCACTGGACTCCAGCCTGGGCGACACAGTGAGACTCCATCTCAAAAAAAAGAAAAAAAAAGAAGGGGGCACTTCTTTGATTGTAGAAGGCAGCAGAGTATGTAGTCACATCTAAATTCCATTTTAACAGGAGGGAAAAAAGTTGTTTTGTTTTTTGAGACAGCATCTTATTCTGTCGCCCAGGCTGGAGTGCAGTGGTATGATCATACCTCACTGCAGCCTCCAATTCCTGGGCTTAAGTGATCCTTCCATCTCAGCCTCCAGAGGAGCTGGGACTGCAGTGCTCACCACAGTGCCTGGTTATTCTTATTCTCTTATAGAGAAGGGGTCTCACTATGTTGTTCAGACTGTCTTGAACTCCTGAGCTCATGCAGTCCTTCCTCTTTGGCCTCCCAAAGTGTTGGCATTACAGGCATGAGCCACCATGCCTGGCTGAAAAAGCTATTACATACTTTGAGAAAATTTAGGCCGGGCGTGGTGGCTCAAGCCTGTAATCCCTGCACTTTGGGAGGCCGAGACAGGAGGATCACGAGGTCAGTAGATCGAGACCATCCTGGCTAACATGGTGAAACCCCATCTCTACTAAAAAATACAAAAAACTAGCCGGGCGCGGTGGTGGGCGCCTGTAATCCTGGCTACTCGGGAGGCTGAGGCAGGAGAATCGCTTGAACCCGGGAGGCGGAGCTTGCAGTGAGCTGAGATCTGGCCACTGCACTCCGGCCTGGGCGACAGAGCGAGACTCCGTCTCAAAAAAAAAAAAAAAAAAAAGAAAAAGAAAGAGAAAGAGAAAATTTAAAATCTCCTGATTCAGAGCCAGACATAGTTGTGTGCACCGGTAGTCTCAGCTACTTGGGAGGCTGAAGGAGTAGAATCGCTTAAGCCCAGGAGTTCAAGGCTTTAATACATGATGATTATGCCTGGGAACAGCCACTGCCCTCCAGCGCAGGTAACATAGTGAGACTTCATCTCTTAAAAAAACAAAAAGCAAACAAACAAAAAAACCCCTCCTGATTCATGTATTACATTCTTGGTATAAGACAACTGACTCAAGAATCACTAAATCCATAAATGAATAGCTGAATTGCTTCCAATGACAATTCTGTTAACATTAGTTCTGAGAGCTTCAACCTTCATATTATCAATTTCCAAAGTATTTTGCAAAGTATTAAAAATGTGAATACTTATATTCCTGCTATATTTTAAGCCGAGCTCATTAAAAGAATGAGAGGCTAGGCATGGTGGGTCACACCAATAATCCCAGCACTTTGAGAGGTCAAGGCAGGACGACTACCTGAGCCTGGGAGTTTGAGACCAGCTACACAAGATGGTGAGACCCCCATTTCTAAAAAAAAAAAAAAAAAAAAAAAAAATTCACTTTGGGAGGCCAAGGTGGGTGGATCACCTGAGGTCAGGAGTTTGAGAACAAGCCTGGCTAACATGGTGACACCCTATCTCTACTAAAAACATAAAAAATTAGCCAGGTGTGGTGGCACACGCCTGTAGTCCCGGCTACTCAGGCGGCTTAGGCACGAGAATCACTTGAGCCCAGGAGGTGGAGGTTGCAGTGAGCCGAAATTGAGCCACTGCACTCCAGCCTGGGTGACAGGGCAAGACTTTGTCTCAAAAAAGAAAAGAAAAGAAAAGAAAATTAAAAATTAGTCAGGCATGGTGTTGTGAGCCTATGGTCCCAGCTACTCAGGAGGCTGAGGAAGGAGGATCCCTTGAGCCCAGGAGTTTGAGGCTGCAGTGAGCTGTGTTTGTGCCACTGCATTCCAGCCTAAGTGGAAGAGCAAAAACCTGTCTCTTAAAAAAAAAAAAAAAAAAAAAAGAATTAGATAGCAAGTACCATGAGGGAAGGGACATCTCCAGTGGTAGAGCCCCAATAGCTGGTCATCTGCCTAGAATACAAAAGATGTTCTTTGAAAGATGAATTAGATTTTTCAATTTTTATTTCTTACTTGTAATGCAATATTTATGATGGCCATTTTTAGGAAGATGAGCCTCTTTGCAGGTACTTTCTCATTATTTGCAGTAGAAAAAAAATGCAGTGACACCTGTAAATAATTTCCAAAAGCGGAATATAAAAATAATGCTGCTCAATCAGTAAGAAAAGTATAATATACCCAAGCATAGTCAAATACACAGACATCAAGGGGCAAACTTCTTAAGCCAAAATGGTTAATGAAATTCCACCAGTCAAGAAATGTATGCTGCTATTGAACTGACATCATATTCTCTTGTGAACAGATTGTCAGGGGTAGGAACAAGGGCAGATTCTCTCTGGTTATTGGTGCATCAAGAGAACAATGATTATTTGAATGCGTAATAGATAGGAAGATATTTAAACTGTTTAAATATGATCTCTGCCTGTATTGAGAAATGTTAACACAAAAAGGTCACTTAGGATTAAAGAGCACCAAGACAATAATTCTCTGTTCTTCAATAACAACAGAAGGTAAAAATTTCACCGACACAAGAATGAAGCCCAGTTTTCAAATATTTAATTCAATTCTACCTAGCAACTGTCACCTACGAAACACAAATGCTACTCACTTTGTAACTAGAGAAATAGGTACTACCCGTCATCCCCACTCCATGTCAACAAGAACAAGCAGCAAAGATGCTGAAAACAGCAAAGCAAATGAAACAGGTAAACTCCACCCATCCTGCTTCAGAAAAAGAGGTAGTTATAAAGTAGCTTATCTGTCTTAAAAAAAAAAAAAACAGCAAAATGAATGCGCTACTTCAGATAGTAAACTATTCTGATTCCTGGCAATGGCCCAAATTATTCTGCAGAATCTTTATTTAAAAAACTCAAGAAAGGTGTATTCCCAGACTCCACAGGTTCCAAGTCTGAACTGATGTATCTACTTGCTAAAGCAGAAAAAATAAGCTCACTTAACTGATTCACTGTAGAAAATTAAGTTAAGCATCACAATCACAGGGTTTATTTTTCTCTAATAGGAAAGTACCATAAATGACCAGATTGATTTGAATAGGCTAGAAAAATTAAACAAACACCAACTTTATTTTCAGATATGGTTCTTTTTATTATAAGAAATTTTGGTCCCCCATATGACAAGTTTAAGTGGTTAACTTCATTTTGAGCTACATTCTCATTCAACTACAAACTTCTACTATAAAACTCAGTTTTTTTCTTCCGTTTGTTGTTCTTATCCTGGTGCAAAAGTCATGTTACATCTTTCCTTCTGGGAAGATGGGCTGTTGAATGACCAACAGTAACGAGAGTAACACTGAGGAATCCACAACTTCCTTCCTTCTAAAGGTAAACAGGGTTATCTCTCCGTAAAGTCAGTTTGCTGAAGAAGCAGTGTAAAATTAGATGACAAAAGTGAACATTCTTCTTGGCAAAATAACACCGAAGCCTCCGAGTCGGCCAATACAATTTTTTGCTTGTTTTTTTTTTTTTTTTGGAGATAGAGTCTCACTCTGTTGCCCAGGCTGGAGTGCAGTGTCATGATCATGGCTCACTGCAGCCTCAACCCGTTGGGCTCAAGCAATCCTCCCATCACAGCTTCCCGAGTAGCTGGGACTATAAGGCACAGGCCACCATGCGTGGCTGTTTTTTTTTTTTAATTTTTTAAATTTAAAATTTTTATTTTGTAGAGATCAGGTCTCACCAAGTTGCCCAGGCTAGTCTTGAACTCTTGGCCTTAAGCAATCCTCCCACCTCAGCCTCCCACAGTGCTGGTATTACACTTGTGAGCCACTGTGCACAGCCCACCAACACAATTTTGACTTATTATTTTTTAGGAATATTCAAATATATGAGTTGGGAAATTTTGTGTTCTTAATATTTTGTAAAACCAGTTGGTCTCTTCTGGCTACCACATCATATTTGGAAGTTTGCCATCACATTCTGAGAAGCCCACATTAGGTGGCATTAACCTATTAAAAAAAAGAAAGTCCCTGGTATTTTTTATTACTCCAACACTTGAATCTCTCAAGTAGAACAAAGAATCATAAGAGAAATCGTCTTTGCTTTTATAATCCCATTTTCTGAATTTATACAAGCAGTTTTTTGAATTTTATATCTCTTGTTTACTGAATGTACAACAAGCAATTAAAAGTTATAGGGAAAGTATGAATTTGTTCTACTTCCAATTCCCAGAGTTTCTCAAATGACATCCAACTTTATAATTAAGGAGTCAAACTGCCCTTCACTTTGCCAACAATTGCAGAATTCCTGCAACAATCCAGCTTCACCTATGAACTACAGGCATTTTATGAGACTGGTTAAAAGTAGAGACTATTTATTATATGCAACTTAAAAAATACTTAAGATATATAACTAATCTTTTTTTTTTTTTTTTTTTTTTTTGGAGACAGGTCTCAGCTCTGTCGCCAGGCTGAGTCACTGCTGATGGCGGGTTCTGGCTCACTGGCTCACTCAGGTCCCGCATTCCTGCCTCAGCCTCCCGAGTAGCTGGGACTACAGGCGCCACCATCTCGCCCGGCTGGGATTTTTTTTTTTGTATTTTTAGTAGAGACAGGGTTTCACTGTGTTGTTGTGGGATGATTACAGATCTCCTGACCTCATTGATCCGCCGTCTGGGCTCTGAAATGTAGGATGCAGGCTTGAGCCACTTGCCAGCCAAGATATATAACTAATCTTAAATCTAGTATCAGTTCACTTGAAAGAAGGAATTCATACACAATTCCAGTAGGAAATTCAAAAGTCCTAAAGCTTCAATAACCCAATGAAGGTTTTGGAGTTAAGAGTTAGTAGGAAAACTGGCTGGTGGTAATATCAGCTCTGCCCAGACTTTTGGTAATCTACATGAATAATCCCAATTCAGGTTTTCATTCTGACTGTACAGGAAATGCTTTCTGCAACCCAACATATCTAAAAAGGTTTCATTCTGAGTGATACAAGCCCTCTACATAGCCTCAAAAGCCAAGGGTCAGAGGCTTTTATAATACTAACATGAAGCAAACTTATATTAGTTTGGAAATGACTTATAAGCATTTGTTATAATGTATCCACAAGCAGTGACAGCCTTAACAAGAGCTATTCTGAACCGTACCTCTTTAAATGACAACTGAAAATGGACATAAAAGCTACAAATACTTATTTGTTTCCTATATTGATACCACACCTACTGTTTTCCTTGGTTTCTCTTGATGTTTAAGATTTCTCTCTTAGCTCCACTTACAAAATTTTTATTCTCCTATAAAGCCACTACAAAAACCATTACTTCATAAAGAAATTTCTCTGGAAGCTTCCTACTGAAAAGTAATTATTGCTTCGAGGAACTGAATAAGAATTTATTTACTGATTCAAAGAAGGAAAAGGTAGCTTGAGAGGTCATTTTATACATATATAGGCAGGACTGTACTTTTAAAATATACTTCCAGAGAAGATAATAAAATTATTCTGGCAACCTTTTTACCATGACTATAATGACAACCATCATTACCAATAAGTTCTTTACACAACTACCCCTTATTTCAGTTTAAACCTATTTTCTCTTATTCTGCTGTCAGTGGAGCTGGGAAACCGCTGGTTACCATTCCTAATAATGGATCCATTCATGTTTTTTGAAGAGTTATTAAGTTGCCTCTTAACCTTTCATTCTCTCAACCTTTCCTCATAGGACTGACTTCCAATCATATAATCATCTTTTGAGTCTCCTCAGAACCGTCTCCAAGGTCTCCTCATCCCTTTTAAGTTGAGGAACCTAGAAATGGAAACAACACTCAAGTAAGGGGATGATCAGTGCTAAGTATTATCTACATAAAAGATAATGCCATTCCATCAGGATACCTTAACATCGCTTTCAAAACCCAATCAGTACCTTTACAAAAATGTCCCATCATGGCTACTATGCTTTCCTTTGCCATACTTAAATTAGTATTTCTTAATGATTAGTCCAAATATTCTGTTCGTAGTCATAAGTTCTCCTAGTTTATGTAATGTGTCCTAGCAAAGTATTCCTAAAAGCTGTATGTAGATCAGATTTTCAATTCAACAAATACTATATAAAAAGTCACCACCATAAAAAACATAAAACATAAATGATGACTTAAAAATGGCCCATGTCTTAAGGGAGTCACTATCTAATGGGACAAAGACACATTTCAAAAGTATCACAACATAAGGTATACTGGGTTAAATTCTTTAAGGGTAATGTACAAAACACAAAAAGAAAACAGGAAAGAAGTTGAGTTTCAACTAGCAGTACAATCTGTGAAAACATGGAAGAGTTAGGATCTGGGGATCTGAGTTGAACCATGGGAGAGGAATAATAAGCCCAAGACAGGTCAAAATGGGAAAGACTTTAAGGCAAAGGAGAGGCTTTAGCAAAGGTACAAAGGCAGATAAACAGACTGTGGAGAATACCTAATAGTTCAGTAGTCCAATGTGGTTGAAGCGGTAACAACGTACATTCAGGAGACACGGTTCAAAATTTAGAAATACAGGCTAGCAAGATCATACAGGGCTGAGAATCTTAAATTTTATATTCAGTGAGAAGCCAAAGGATTTTAGGAATAAAGTGACATAATCAGATCTGTATTTAAGAAAACCATTATATTGTGTAGCACTGTGCCGGGTGAAAAGATAGGTGGGAAGACCAATGAGAAGATTACCACAACAAACTATCCAAAAGTAATGGAAATTTAAACTAGAACAGCAGGAACAGAACAGCAAGGACAGATGAAAGAAACACTACAATAATATAATGGACAAGACTCAGAAATTGATTGGATGGGAGTGGGAAGAGAAAGGATTTAAAGATAGCACAGTGTAGAGAGCAAGAATCAACTTTCAAGCAGATGTAGGTTCAGATTTAAATTCTAGCTCTGCCACTTACTAGCCATATAACTTAAAGAAAATTACTCGGCCGGGCGCGGTGGCTCAAGCCTGTAATCCCAGCACTTTGGGAGGCCGAGACGGGCGGATCACGAGGTCAGGAGATCGAGACCATCCTGGCTAACACAGTGAAACCTCGTCTCTACTAAAAATACAAAAACTTAGCCGGGCGAGGTCGCAGGCGCCTGTAGTCCCAGCTACTCGGGAGGCTGAGGCAGGAGAATGGCGTGAACCCGGGAGGCGGAGCTTGCAGTGAGCTGAGATCCGGCCACTGCACTCCAGCCTGGGTGACAGAGCGAGACTCCGTCTCAAAAAAAAAAAAAAAAAAAAGAAAATTACTCGTCTGTGCCTCAGTTTCTGAGGTGTATTGATGGTTTCTGATGGTGTATTGAGTACATTAGCAAATCTTTTCTTTTCTTTCTTTTGAGACAGAGTCTCACTCTGTCCTCCAGGCTGGAATGCAGTGGTGTGATCTTGGCTCACTGCAACCTCTGCCTCCTGGGTTCAAGTGATTCTCGTGCCTCAGCCTCCAAGTAGCTGGGATTGCAGGTGCGCACACCACCATACCTAGCTAATTTTTGTATTTAAAGTAGAGACAGGGTTTCACCATGTTGGCCAGGCTGGTCTCAAACTCCTGACCTCAAGTGATCTGCCTGCCTCGGCCTTCCAAAGTGTTGGGATTACAGGACTGAGCCACCCCACCCAGCCTGCAAATCTTTTTTTAAAGAGAGTACGGCAAAACTGTACTTTTCTTTTTTTCTTTTGGGAGACAGAATCTTGCTCTGTTGCCCAGGCTGGAGTGCAGTGGCACAATCTTGGCTTACTGCAACCTCCACCTCCCAGGTTCAAGCGATTCTTCTGCCTCAGCCTCCCAAGTAGCTGGGAGTAGAGGTGCCGGCCACAACGCCCAGCTAATTTTTGTATTTTTAGTAGAGACAGGGTTTCACCATGTTAGCCAGGCTGGTCTTCAACTCCTGACCTCAGGCAATCTTCCCACCTTGGCCTCCCAAACTGCTGGGATTACAGGCGTGAGCCACTGCGCCTGGCCCAAAACTGTACTTTTCCTCCTTAAACACACTACTCTTAACTAGTTACTCTTAAACTCTAATCTGCTTTTGACCATTCGGCTCAAGTTCCAACCCTCAGAAATTGCAACCTACAATTCAGCATTTCTTCTATAATTAAATGGTTACTTGCATTGATCTCTGTAGACCAGCACTCATTCTCCTCAAGCTGACGCTTAAGAACAAATGTCACCAAGTATAGACTAATGGATCTGAACCTGGAGCCTAAGTACCCTGAAGAGCCTCAGAGCTGTTGTAAGGAACCACCAAGTGCTCTCCTCATAAAAAGATCAGGAACACTAGTTATAGAGACAACAGGTAGCAACCCCATTATAGCTGCCTTGGCCTGATAATGAGCAACTCATGGAGGCACTGTGTTCCTTGGTATCTTAGCTGCCTATTTATACCACCTTGTTCTCTTTCTTCTTTTTTGCCTTATCTCTTAATATGTTTTAGTTGGACACTAATGTTGTTACCAAGATAGGTGGCTGGCCTTCAATTTGGTTCTACCTAGCTCATAGAAGAACTTGACACTCAAACTAATATCAAGAACATTCTAAGATTATAGCACTCAAACAGGTGTATGTATGCATATATATACAGGTATAACTCAATGTAATAAAAACCAGTTATTTTGATGAAAAAAAAAGATTATAACCCTGCTTTCCTTTCAATCTCTTGGTTCTAATAATTAGGGCTTCCTATGTGCCAGGCAAAGTGCTAAGTGCTTACATTACATGCATGATCTCGCTTAAGCCTCACAATAAGGCTATGAAGCATGAGTACCCCTGACTTACAAATGAAGAAACGGAGGCATGGAGAGGTCCAAAAACTTTTCTGGTTGGGTGCAGTGCCTCCCATTTGTAATTTCAACACTTTGGGAGGCTGAGGTGGGGGGACTACTTGAGGCCAGGAGTTCAAGACCAACCTGGGCAACATGGTGAGACCCCCATCTCTACAACAAATAAAACAATTAGCTGAGTGTGGTGGCGCATGCCTGTAGTCCCAGCTACTTAGGAGGCTGAGACAAGAGGATTGCTTGAGCCCTGGAGGTTGAGGCTGAAATGAAATGTTTGTGCCATTACACTACAGCCTAGGCAACAGAGCATACCCTGTCGCAAACAAACTGAACAAAACACAAAAAAAACTTTTTCAAGATGGCTGAGCTTAGATTTGAACTCAGGCAGTTTAAATCCAGAGCCCATGGTCTTAACAACTCTTAATTACTGTGCTATACTATCTCACACCAGTACAGATTAGATTATGAGATTCTCCCTTTCTTCTGTAAAGGCATTTAAATTTGCACAAATAAAAAATCCTAGCCAAAGAGATTACAAAAGGATTTCCTCATTAGCTAAGCTTAAAGATATGTTATCCACAAGGTTTTACTGCTTATAATTAAAGGCAATAATCTAGGGACAATGTTTGTGTTTGATCTAAAAAGTGGTCAATCCTCATGGATAGGCAGAGGTTGAATATGGGCAGGTGTAAATATTTCTCCAGGTGTAGGATATTTATTAGAGATAACAATTAACTTCTCCCTAGTTTTTAGAACTGAGATAGTATAAAGGAGAGCCTAAAGAAAAAACTTTTCTCTAGAAACACTTCTCACAAGTAATATCACTCTCCTAATTCAAGACAGAAAGCTACCATTACATTGATGCTGTAAAATGAGAATGAAACAATGATGCTTCAGCAAAGCATAGATAATACAAGTGGATCTCTCTAAAACAGTATGAATGTTAGAAAGATTCATAGCTTTTGTTGCTGAAAGACATCAAAACATCTATACCCAAACATTCCAACAAAACACAAAACCAGAAATGCAAGAAAGTGGACAAAATACTATATATGGAAAAACTCCATCTCCTGAAATAGATGCCACTGGACAGATGCTACCCAATGGTACCTCACAGGGTACTGCTGTAGCAATAATTAAAGGTAAGATATCTGGGGAAATCCCTTCAGTCTATTTGTCAAATAGAAAAACAACTACTCATTTCAAGGGAAGGGGAATTTTCATACACTGCACAGAAAACTGCCAACTAACTCATATCTTTGTTGTTTCCTTAAAACTAAAACTCATTAGGGCAATACATTCAATTCAACATCTGAAAGTTAAACCAAGCTTGGCCTCTTAGAAGTTTTAGACTAATCCTTCAAGGGGATTTATATCATCCACAACAATTACAAATCACATAACAAAATTCTTCTTTCAAATGTCTTAAGTCTTTAGAAGCAAATGTCTGGCAGCAGCTACAGTCTCATGGTTGGCTTCCCCTGGTGTGTAACCTGACAAGGTAAAAAACTCATTGAAATATTTAACAGTGGTGGTATGGATTTCTTTGGATAGGTCAAGAAAAGCAGTTCATCATTTTAAAAACATAAAGAACCATTTTATGGGAAATCATTCCCTCAGTCCAAGTGTCTCTGTATTTCCTCGGGGCTTTCTCAGAGACTTTATTGAGGGGGAAAATGAAAAGGCTAACAAAAGGACCCCTTTTTTCTCCCTATTCCCAGCATAATCTACCTCAGCCACAGGGCCAGTAGCATCCACACTGTCATAAATGCCAGCAATTAGAGAATTAGGCCATAAAACCACCCACTCAGGTATAAGAGTGCAGGCCTCCAGCTTTATTTAATGCATGCCATAAAAGATCCTGTACTTCCTTCTTCCAGGCCTTCTTCAACAACCAATGAAATGACAATAACAACAAAAATAGCCCTTTGTCTGCGTAACCTCATACTGATGTGATCAATGAAGCCATCTGGGTCCAGGTAAAGGATTTAAGATTCCTTTTTCTTAATAAAAGGTAGCATTTTCTCTAGCATGCCACATGTAGATCTAGTAAAGAACATACTGTATTTTGAATACGAAGGTCCTGGAAACTAAAGTCAAACTACTTTTTCCAGAAAAGCTATTTTATCTTATTCTGAAAATACTCTAGAAGCCTAGACAATTCCTGAACTTCTCAAGAAATACTGGAGCCTACAAGGGTATTCTTAATTAACTCAACAATTTCCAGAACCTCCTAAAGTCTTTCTAATCAAAAGTTAATTCAGATCTCAAAGCTAACTTTAATTCAGTCTGTGTCTCAAAGCTGATACAATCTAGGAGCAATCAATAATTTCATCTGATTGTCTTGTCTTCAACAACCTCAGAGTCCACAAAAATCACAAGTCTGAGATTTACTCCATGACAATATTTTACTCATCAAGCTTCATAAACCAGTCTAGATAAGATCCAAGGAAATACTTTGTAACAGTGAACTCTGTGGCATCCTCTTTCCTACTAGTGCCTACAGGGTTAAGAATCTGATTAAAATGTAGGTATGTCATGCCAGACTCATTAGTAATTTAACCTTTCTTAATCCCTGAAAATAACATATGCAAACAAAGGAAGGTCCCATCCCAGCAATCCTTGAATAAATTCCTCCCAAAGTAGTGATAGTCACAAAGCTTCCCCCTTCTCAAAGGTCTATGCCATTGGGCTCTCCACCTTGGCAGAGGAAGAATGGAAAGAGACAAGATATTCACAAAAGGCCCGATTGAAGGCCTTCAGTTAAGTGCTAGAAGGAAGCTGAAGTTCTGTGCCAACACTAGTGGAATGTGGGCAGGCACAAAGAGATCTTAATTAGGAGACCTACAATTAAAACACAGCGAGTTTCCAAAAGAGAGAGGCACTGCAGTCTGTTATGCCTCTGAGCAAGCAAAGCACTGTTGCCACCCCCTCTAGCCACAGGGTAAGGGAGGCAATTGGTATAGAGTCTGCACAGCTGCCCTATGGAAGGACAGCTCCAAGGTGAACAAAGAAATGAGAAGTCAAGATGGGAATAGTTTCTCTCAACTTCTAATAAGATGATAGATCACTGTTGTGTGAATGATGATTTCCTCCAGGAGTATGTGCCTTAAGATAATTAAATGGAAGTGAAAGATGGGGACATGTCATCTGGTTTTCAGTCACAGAGGAAGAAAAGTTCTAAAGACTGAATTTCTAATGCTCAGTATAAACCATTTCAGAACAAGGCCGGGCGCGGTGGCTCAAGCCTGTAATCCCAGCACTTTGGGAGGCCGAGACGGGCGGATCACGAGGTCAGGAGATCGAGACCATCCTGGCTAACACGGTGAAACCCCGTCTCTACTAAGAAATACAAAAAAACTAGCCGGGCGAGGTGGCGGGCGCCTGTAGTCCCAGCTACTCAGGAGGCTGAGGCGCGGAGCTTGCAGTGAGCTGAGATCCGGCCACTGCACTCCAGCCTGGGCTACAGAGCGAGACTCCGTCTCAAAAAAAAAAAAAAAAAAAAAAAACCATTTCAGAACATATTAATAACTACTTCCTATGAAGTAGGTACTATCACTTCAGTTTATAAATACATTGATGTATTGGATTTTTCTTTTCATTCAAAATTCACACACCTAAAGGAATATACCACCTAGACTGAAAATAACTTCTCTTTTGGATAGTCTGGCATTCACAACAATGAAAACACATTTAGCCAAACAAAAGGGCCTCTAAACACCAGATAATGCCTGGGATTCTGTAGGTTCTCAGAACTATGTGTAAAAACTTTATCCTCATTTTTCTTATAAACGAAACTGGTCAACTTCACCAAAGTCCTTATGTTTTTTTCACACAATGAAAAATTTCCAAGTTGAAAATTTCTCCTCCTAATAATAATGCCAGTTACACGGGCAAAGGTATGATCTGATATTAAAAATTACCAAACAGAATCCCAGCTACTCAGGAGGCTGAGGCAGGAGGATCACGAGTTCAGGACACACCTGGGCAACATAGTGAGACCCTGACTCAAAAAAAACCAAAAATTACCAAATTGTCTCACTTGACTCTGACTCTTGAAATGAACTCAGAATAAGAAATTCTGATCTGACCCAAAATTTAATACAATAGAAAGGAATCACAATACTGACACAGAACAGATTCATGAGCTATTTAGTCCAAACTTTTCATTTTACAGATCAGAAATTTAAGGTTAAAAGTGAATTTGCCCAGGGTCTCGTAACTGTTCAGTAACGGAGATGAGAGCCCACATCCACTAACTTCTACTCAGAGGCTTAGTGCACTCCACTGTACTTGTGTTCCCTCCTTCATTTACCTTCTGCCAATCTTAGGATTAGCTGTGAAGGCAATGAAGGAGCAGCTCCCACTCTTGGTACATACGTGATCAGTAAACATAAAAAAAAAAAAAAAAAAATCACAAACACTCTCCTACTACCTTTCAGCTGCAGGAGTACTATCTTTTCAGGTCCAATCCAAAAGCCTGTCTCAGTCCACATGAACTAAACTGCAATTTCAAGTGAAAACAAATACACACCAATGCTGTAACTCAGTTTCAATTTGTATCTAATTAAAGTTTGTTATGTTATGAACAGGATGGAAATTTTGCTTTTAATATTTTGTGAAGTAGTAGGGAAGGCAACCGGATTATGACATTAATAAACAAAGACTAGTTACTGATAAATATACTGTTTCAGGAGTTTATTATTACAACAGCCTAACTTCCAGTCAACAGAAAGGGTGCTGCCGTACTACGTTTATTTAGATGGCAAAGTACAGTAATATGAACATTACCTGAGACAATCCTTAGAAAAATGGGATGCTGACACTACAGAGGGAAGGGGAAAGACAAAAAATGGACCTCTGATTTCTTACAGTGCTCAATAAAACAAAACCTCAATTCTACTTCCTAATTGTCATACAAAGGAAGTCAGGAATCAGCAGCAGTGAAGGACAAGTCTCCTATGGCTAAGGGAGTTCAAACAACAAAGTCATCTGGAAGTTCTGTTACCTAGTTTTAGAAGTATTAACATAGGTGTTGTTAGAGGCAAGTTATAGTCATTATTCACTGAAGGCGAACCAGTTTAAAGAGGTTAGAATCATTTTGGATCATATAACCATTTCTTCATGAATTCAGATAAGACTTGATATAGAGCCATGAGTGAGTTCTGAGAAGCAATCTTTATAATTCCATGTCAGCCCAGGGTGAACCTAAACTTCCTTTTTGGAACTTTATCATTGATTAGTAAGGCTATGTTAAAAATATATATATATATATGCGCTTGGCTTCTACAATGAAAACTTCAGGTCAGAGGTTTACCGCTACTCAATGCATAGCATCAACTCACACTGGATTGCCTCAAACACCACATAAAAAGCTTACCCATGGAACAGAGCTCATTCAAGTCCAAGTCAGAAAAAATACTCAAGTTTAATGTAAGGAGTCAACTACTCTTCTCATAACGAAGCAGCAACTACTGTTCAGGAAAAAGTTTTAAAGACAAAAACCCCTTATAAGTATGATCTTATTTGAAATAACTGCAATTCCTTGACAGGCTTTACACTATATACTAGTGTTAAGCAAAATAAAACACTAGTTTACAATTATCTCATGATGCCAGTAGGTAAGAAAACGTTTAGCCCTGATTAAAACTTTAAAAGTGATTTGTCAAAGACCAACAGATAAAATATTCTGGTGCCCAGACATTAGGTCCCTGAATCCAGGTGGCTCTCTTTCTAACCAGTCTCTTGAAAAACTATGATTGGAAGCTGTCAGCATAAAACTTTGCTTTTGAATATGTGATAACATTTGGAATGTGAATGTTTGGTCCTTCAATACAAAATAAATAAGCATACTGAACAAGAAGAAAATGCTTCTCAGGATCCCCTTAAAATGGACTAACTTCTCCTAATAGAGACTTTATTAAACTCAAATACACACGGCGCTAAAATGCTACATATAACCAGGCAAGTCTCAATTTTGAAAATAAGCAGGTAAATGAAATTTCAGTTTTGATTTTTTTTTTTTTTGCTGCTGTATCTTTTAAAAAAGCAAAATCAACTCACATTTAAGCACCAACTCCATGCAAGTAACCTGAACGGTTCAGTCTTTTTGTCATGTATGTGGCCTTTGGTTCTCCAACTACATGGGATCTGTGTTGTTAGCTTAAAAAATACAGAATTGGCCTTTCAAAAAAAAATAATAATCTACAGCAACCAATAAATAGTCTCAAACAACCCTGCTGACTGCAGCTGCCTTCTGAAGGCTGGGAAAAGGAGGTGGAGATAGCGCAGAGAGAGGCAGGGAAAGGGGACGCTGCAGCTAGCTACATAGCAAGGAACACGCCCCCATCATGTCCTCCTTGCTCTGTCAGAAGGCGGGTTGTTGTCAGTCTCCTGATCAGGCTGCCTTAGAAACGATTAAAAAAAAAGGAGGCAGGAAGACTAACAACCAAAAAACGCCAGCTCCTCGAAAGGAGGGGCCGGGGTCCTTGGGATCTCCTCCCTCCCCTTCTTCCCAGGATCTTTCCGTAAATCTAAAGGGGTGCGGGGCACAATAGGGGACAAGGGGTTTGCCCAGGATATTTTGTGTGCACCAACGGCAGAGCACGCAGGAAACGGCTGGTTGTTATCTTTCCCTTTCTGTTTCAATCAAGAGCACTCCAGAGCAGCAACCCCCTACCCCCCTTCGCTTCAGCCCCTAGCAGCTGCTCTTCCTCCTCCTAGCATCCCCCATGCCATTCTCCCCCCTCTACAATTCAAACTCCCCCCTCCTGCATCCAATGGAAAACAAATGCGCAATGCCACTGGCTGAACCTGAACTCAACTTCCCTTCCCTGGGCAACTTTCCTTTTTGCTGAAGGGGGCTGAAAAGTGTTTATAGAAGCAACTCCGTTATTGCCCCAGTACTAATGGGGAAGGGGCAACGCTCTGACCCTTCATCCACCTTGGGTCTCCTTATAAGAATCAGAGAGAACCCCAAGTCATTTCTAAGGAAAAACTTTGCTTCACAGTCCTCCTCTTTCTCCCATCCCAAAGCAACCACCGCCACCACACTAAAGTGTAACTGTCCCTTATCTACTCTCCTCACCCCAACCTGGCTTCCCCCACCCCTTCCAAGCCCCAGGATTGGCCTAGGAAAAGGTGGATCAATAATGAAATGACGAGAAGAGAAGGGCGGGAGGGAGCTCGGGTTGGAGACTGCGTGCTCTCAGGCGCAGTGGGTGGGGTAGGAGAGCAGCTGCTTCCCCTGGGAGGATGCTGCCCCAGTCCCCCCACAAACATCTCCCCTCACAGGGGCCCCCTTCCCCAGAGCTGGAGGGAAAGCCTGCCTCCTCTCCAGGGGGAGTGGTGGAAAGCTGCTCTTCTCTAAGCCTAGGGGACAGTGGACTATTTTCCCCTCCAAGATGCCACTAATCCTTCATTCTAAAGGAGGGAAAGGGTGGAGTGAAGGTAGAGTAATTCCCGGCTACCAATAGGCTAGAAACTGTAGCCCTGTAAGACGAGGTGGGGGGGGGGGCGGGGGGAAGAGACTGCTATATGAGGAATCACCGTTATCTTCTGAGGGAAAGGAGGTGAGACCAGGAAAGGTGCAGAGGAGAGATTTTCCCCGGTGGGGTAGGGAGGAATGGGGGAGGATCTGTCTGCTTGGGGTGGGGTAGAGGGTGGAGGTGAAGGAAGGGGGAGTGGCTGGCAGTATAGGGACCTGGCCCGGGGACGGGGCGAGGGTTCATCGGGTTTTCGAAAGCAAGGTGCTGGAAGGGACATCGATCCCCAGGGGCTAGGAGAACGTGGTCCTGGATGAGGCCATCACCCGAGAGATGCCCGAGAGGAAAACTGCCCTAGGAGTAACACATCTGCCCAGAGAGGGAGGCGGGGATGTGGCGGGATCAGGTCTCTAGGAGGGAGGGAGGGAGGAATCTTGCTCGGATGAGGTAATCTGTGAAAGGGAGGAGGGGTTCAGTCCCGGGATGGGAAACCCCGGCGAGGGGGTCTGTGCCAAGGGATTTGGGGAAGGGTCAGGGGGAGGAGAGCGGGGGGCAAACGCCCTCAGCCAGATGGGCCCAAACCCCGGGGTGGGGGCGCCTGGGGGTCTGTAGCCCTGCATGGGGGTCCCAAGATGGGCGAGCCATTCGCCCCGGGTGAGGGACCCTGAGATGGTCCCAGAATTGGGATGCTCCTCAATCCCGGATGGGGGAGGGGAGGGGGCTCCGCAGAGGGTCGAGACCCCGGACCTGGGGGTTCCTCGCCCCCTTACCTCTCCGCTGCCGCCTCCCCCGCCGCTCTCCCCAAACACGGCCCGGAACCGGCGCAGGTTGGTGCCGATGGCGGCCGAGACCTGCAGCGCCGCGTCGAAGCCCGGGCCCACCCGGAGCAGGGCCGGCCCTGAAGAGGCTGAGGACGATGACGAAGACGAAGACGAGGCGGACGACGAGGAGGCTGCTGAGGCGGCGGCCGCTCCCCCTGGAACCCCAGCCCCGCTGCTTCCCGCCGCCGCCGCCGCGGCCGCCACAGCCGGGGGGGAGGGGGGCGCCCCGGGGCCGCCACCGCCGACCGGGGGCCCGGGGGGAAGCAGCAGGGCCGGGACGCGTTGCCGCGGGGCGCCCCCTAGGCCCCGGCGCCCCCCGCCGCCGCCGCCCCCGGTGGTCCCGGGTCGGGCGGGGAAGCGCCACCGACAGCTGTGCGCCATGTTCGCCCCGTGAAGTGAAGCAGCGAGAGGGAGAGGCGACAACACAGGGGGGCGGGGAGGCGGAGGGGGGGGCACGGGGCCCCGGAACCTGCCTAACCCGCTCGGCGCTGCCTGGCCGCCTGCACTCTACAGGCCGCTATGCAGAGCGCCGGGCCGCGCCCGCCAGCCCCGCAATCTGTATAGCGGCCACTGGCCTCTGCCTCTGACGCCTGGGCGCTGCAACTCCATCCCGAGGCCCGGGCCGCCCCCTCCTGCCCGCCCGCCCGCCCCGCAACCTGGATAAGTGCATGCCCCGCCCTCCGGGAGAGGCATTGCTCGGGAAAAGGAGGGGGGAAGGAAGCCCGGGAGCCCGGAGCAGAGCGCGGGTTCCGGAGAGAGGGGGAGGGGGCGAGGGCTACGCGGAGATGGAGGCGGAGGGAGCCGGGCCGCCTGCAGCCTTGAGCACTGAGAGGCCGATTACACACGTTCCCGGGACGCGCTGGGAATCGAACCGCCCGGGAGAGCAGCTTCCAGTATAACGCGGCGGCTGGGTCGGGGAGCAGTGAGCCTTCTCCTCCGCCCCAGGGCACGGATACAAGATGGGTTAGCCCGAATTGAACGCTTCTAGAATAAAAGAGCCCTTATTGTACTACATGCAAAACAGAAGCACTGCCCAGTTTACTATATGCAAAACAGAAAGGCCCTCAATGAACGCACTTTAAAAAATAAAAAAGGAGCCCCTCCCATTTTCATGCTGGAGCTCTCTCCAAAATGCACACACGAATGGCAGGCCTCCTGCCACCTCCTCGCTCTACTGTGCACTCGTCTGGCTTTTGTGCCCTTCTGCAGGGAGTTGGGTTGTGTTTCTCCAGCCCGGGCACTGAGGCCACGGCGTGCTCCGCTAACGACGCGGTGTTACAACGAAGCTGAAGCTGGGTGGCTAACGGGGCCTGGAGGGAAGAGGCGGGCAAAAGCGCCCCCGCCCCTTCTTCCTCCGGTCTCTGCCTGCCGCTGCATGCAAAGCAGACCCTAATGTATGCACGCAGAGGGAGGGGGGCTCGCGAGCACGTTTCTGATTAAGAGAGGGGGAGGAGGAGAGCGTTGGGCATTATGATACACTGGGTGGAAGGGGCCCGCCGGCGGCGAGCTCTGTGCGCGGGGTTAGTAAGCTGAGGGGGGAGGGGGAAAGAAGGAGGCGAGTTAGGGAGGGGAATGAATATCCACCGGGTTTACTTTATTGCGGGAAAGAGGGGAGGGCGCCTCGAGTATAGCGTTAGAAGCCTGCAAGGCTGGGAAAGCCGAGAGGGTAGGGAGGGGTTTGTGTCGGGGGAACTTGCGTTGGTTGAAGCTGGGGGATCGATACACAGCCTGCAGGCCCCGGGGCAGCCTCCATCCCCCCAGCCGAGGTGGAGTTCGCTGGAAGGTCACGCAGCCTTCCTGGACTCCCGCACCGGTACAGCGCGCTGCATGTAATATTACAGCCTGGGGCGGCGAATTTGGGAAGGAGGGAGAGGGTCGTGGCGAGCAGGTTGCACTCAGCTCTGGCCCTCCGGAGGGTGCACTGCACGCCTCCAGAGAAGGTCCACAGCCTCCTGGTGCTGAAAACCTACGTCCCTCCACTGGCGAAACATTTGTGCAGAGCGGACGATGGGATGGGGGCTGGGGGGGGGAGCAGTGAAAGGGAGGAGACACAGGCAAGCCCCAACTCCCCCAACTCGTCCGGAATCGATCTTCGTTCCAACCGCGCAGGATGGGGCCCAGATGGTTTGCAAAGCGCACACTCACACAACGCATACACAGAATAAGATTCCGTTGTTACAGCGCGTGGTTTACTAGATGCTAAAAGGGTGGGAGTAGCAGGAGGGTCTTAAACGGCAGCCCCAAGGCTCTGCTAAGGACAGAGACACCCCATTGTGGACGGTTTCTCCATTGCAATATAGTTAGCGTTGGGCGCTGGGTTTTTTGCTTCAGTGTAACTGCTCTGATCAGTTACAGATTGGCGACCACGTGTATTCCCTCAAGCATCCTGATTTGTTCTCTCTCTCTCTCTTATTTTTCTTTTGTATTTACCGCCCCCCCTTCTTTAATATGCATAACGGTCTGCAGAGGTAATAGGCAGGGGACTGAATGACAGGCTTTATATAACTGTGTCAACAGATTTCTTCCCGCCTTCTACCCTTGAGAAAACATGAACCGGGTGGGTTCTGAGTAACCTCACTTCAAGCAGTCTTCATTTAACACAGGTGGGAGGTCTGCAGGTTGGAAGGCAGCAGAAAGAAGGAAGAATGTCTTCGAATATTGTTTGGAGTCTCCAGATTCAAGCCTCTGAGCAGAAAAATTCCTTGAGAAATCATATAGTTTGACTCTTTGCCTCTAGACTAGTCCAAAAGGAGCCAGAGCAAGTCAGAATTTGGTTTATTGTTGGAGATTTTAGGGCAAAAATATTAATAATAACATTTTGAGTGCTTTCTGTGAGCCTAAGTGCTTTATGTGCATTCAATTTTTTCCAATCCTATGAGATAAATTTGATTTTACATATGGGGAAACTGAGGCTTAGAATAATGTCTAAAGTCACACAGCTAGTAAGTAGAAGTGCTAAAACTCATTGGGGTCTGACACCAAATAGCCGTTAACCATCCTGTTGATCATAAAAAGACATTCTATGCCTTACACATTAGGTACCTTAAACTCCATGTGCTTTACTTATTTTTTATTTTAAATTTTCATTCAACATATTTTTATTGAATATCTAATACATTCATATGGTTAAAAATTTAAGGCCGCGCATGGTGGCTCACGCCTGTAATCCCAGTACTTTGAGAGGCCGGCCTGGGCGGATCTCCTGAGGTCAGGAGTTCAAGACCAGCCTAGCCAACATAGTGAAACCCCCGTCTCGACTAAAAATACAAAAGTTAGCGATGTGGGGGCAGGCGCCTGTAATCAGTTACTTGGGAGGCTGAGGCAGGGGAATCACTTGAACCCGGGAGGCGGAGGTTGCAGTGAGCCGACATTGCACCACTGCACTCCAGCCTGGGCGACAGAGTGAGACTCCGTCTCTAAAACAACAAAAACAACAAAAAAATTAAAGGAGGCCGGGCACGGTGGCTCATGCCGGTTATTCCAGTACTTTGGGAGGCCAAAGCGGGTGGATCATGAGGTCAGGAGTTTGAAACCAGTCTGGCTAACATGGTGAAACCCCATCTCTATGAAAAATACAAAAATTAGCCGGGTGTGGTGGCAGGCACCTGTAATCCCAGCTACTTGGGAGGCTGAAGCAGGAGAATCACTTGAACCTGGGAGGCAGAGGTTGCAGGGAGCTTAGATCCCACCACTGCATTCCAACCTGGGCGACAGAGCAAAACTCCATCTCAAAAAAAAATTAAAGGAATTAAAGTCATTAAAGTCCTCACTTTATTTTTGTTCTGAACTATCCTCTCCCCAACCCCAGTAATATTACTTACCCTTTAGTAGGGGTTACTGTTATCAGTCTATTGTATATTCTTCCAGACATAGTCTATGCCTACAAAAGCATACACATATAGAAGTTTTTCCATAAATAAAAGCATATCAAACCCATTTCCTGAATATTGCTTATTTCACTTATATCTTGGAAATCATTACTATCAGTAGACAGTTTCCTCATTATTAGGGCTGTATGGAATAGAAATAGAGCTTACTTTAATCAGTTCTCTATCAGTGGGCACTTGTTTCCAATCTGTTGTATGTATTTCAAACAATGCTGCAGTGCACAACCTTTAATATATGTCATTTTGCAAATGTTCAAATGTATCCATAGTATAGATTTCTAGAAGAGCAGATGCTGAGTATGTACATTTATAGTTTTAATAGATAATGTCAAGTTGTCCCCAGTAGAAGTTATGCTAATTTATACTCCCACCAGCAATGTTCAAGAGTGCCTTTTGGCCTAGTGCAGTGGCTCATAACTGTAATTCCAACACTTTTGGGAGGCAGAGGTGGGCAAATCACCTGAGGGCAGGGGTTCGAGACCAGCCTGGCCAACAGGACAAAACTCCGTCTCTACTAAAAATAGAAAAATTAGCCTGGCGTGGTGGCGCACACCTGTAGTCCTAGCTACTTGGGAGGCTGAGGCACCAGAATCGCTTGAACCAGGGAGGTGGAGGTTGCAATGAGCCAAAATCACCCCATTGCACTCCAACCTGGAAGACAGAGCGAGAGTGTCTCAAAAAAAAAAAAAAAAGAAAAGAAAAAAAGAAGAAGAAGAAGAAAAAAGTGCCTCGGGAGGCTGAGATGGGAGGATCTCGAGCTCAGGAGTTCGAGACCAACCTGGGAAACTTGGGGAAACTGTCTTTACAAGAAAATACAAAGATTAGCTGGGCGTGGTGGAAGGAAGAGGTGGGAGGATCGCTTGAGCTCAGGAGTTCAACAGCAGCCTGGGAAACACAGTGAGACCTCGTTTCCATGAAAAATAAATGAAAAAGTTAGCTGGGCGTGGTGGCATGTGCCTGTAATCCCAGCTACTAGTAGAGCTGAGGTAGAGGATCCCTTGAATCCAGGAGGTTGAGGCTGCAGTGAGCTGAGATCAGGCCACTGCACTCTAGCCTGGGCAAGAGAGTGAGATGAGACCTTGTCTCAGAAAAAGAAAAAAAAATTAATTCATTAATAAAATAAAATAAGTAAATAATAAATAAATAAAAGTGCTCCTTTCTCCACGGTGTTCCAAAAAGGGTTTTGTAAACTTTTTTTGATCTTTGTCAACCTAAGGCACACATTTTAAATTTTTTCTAAGTGACAGAAGGAAACTTTTAAGAAGGGAAACCCAAATTTTGCCAATTTCTGCAAACTAATTAATTACTTCTGGTTTAAGGGGACTTCTAGATATTTATTCCCTTTCCCCCTCATCTGGAAAGATTTATCTTGAGAACCAATATTGTGATAGAATTAACATCAGCTCAGAGTCACAAATCTGGGCTTGATTTGCATGTCCAATAATGTTAGCTATACGATCTTGAACCAGGCACCCAGCCTCAGTCTGTCTGAGTTTCCTAATCTGCAAAAATAAAGATATTAATTACAGCTTCACAAGATTATCATTGAAGATTGAATGAGTAAATAAAGTGTCTTCTCTCTAATTCAGACAGAAACATTTTCTCCCCAGGGATTTCCTTAACCATTGGTACAGCTACCCCTCTGAAATTAGCAATTTTTTCTCCAAAGGGCCCCCAAGTGGACACATTGCATCAATAGTCCCAAAGGCCTCCAACAAAGAACAGTGGCTGAGTTATTTAAGCTTGTCCAAAGGAAGGCTTGATCATCACTGAGCAGAGAACTGTTCAGAATGCTCAGGTGCTGCTTTTTTTCTGGGGAAAGAAGGGTACAGTCCATTACTCTTCCACAAAAGCACTCTTCTAATTAAGGAAGCAATGGCTGCATTTTGCTCTGAATCCGTGAATTTCCATTTCTGAGCTTTAAAAAAAAATTATATATATTGGCTGCGCGTGGTGGCTCACACCTGTAATCCCAGCACTTTGGGAGGCTGAGGTGGGCGGATGACCTGAGGTCGGGAGTTCGAGACCAGCCTGGCCAACATGGAGAAACCCTGTCTCTACTAAAAATACAAAATTAGCCAGGCATGGTGGCGCATGCCTGTAATCCCAGCTTCTTGGGAGGCTGAAGCAGGAGTATTGCTTGAACCTGGGAGGCAGAGGTTGCGGTGAGTTGAGATTCGTCATTGCACTCCAGCCTGGGCAATAAAAGCAAAACTTCGTCTCAAAAAAAAAAAAAAAATTATATATAGCTATTCCTATGACTAAAAGGACTTTTTTGTTTGTTTGAGACAGAGTCTCACTCTTGTCCAGGTTGGGGTGCAGTGGTGCAAACTCGGCTCACTGCAACCTCTGCCCCTGAGCTCAAGTGATTCTCCTGCCTCAGCCTCCTGAGTAGCTGGGATTACAGGCACCTACCACGACACCTGGCTAATTTTTGTACTTTTTTTTTTTTTTTTTGAGACAGAGTCTCGCTATGTCATCCAGGCTGGAGTGCAGTGGCGTGATCTTGGCTTACTGCAACCTCCGCCTCACAGGCTCAAGGAATTCTCCTGCCTCAGCCTCCCTAGTAGCTGGGATTACAGGTGTGCATCAGCACGCCCAGCTAACTTTTGTATTTTTAGTAGAGACAGGGTTTCACCATGTTGGCCAGGCTGGTCTTGAACTCCTGACCTCAAGTGATCCATCCACCTCGGCCTCCCTAAATGCTGGGATTACAGGTGTGAGCCACTGCACCCAGCCTTAATTTTTGTACTTTTAGTAGAGACAGGGTTTCACCACCTTGGCCAGGCTGGTTTCAAACTCCTGACCTTAAGTGTGGGAGAGGAGTTCGGCCTCGGCTTCCAAAGTGCTGGGATTATAGGCATGAGCCCCCGTGCCCAGCCTAAAAGGATTTTAAATACAACCCTAGCATAGACATCTGGCTTTCTGTAAAGAGGTCAGGAGTTCGAGACCAGCCTGGCAAACATGACAAAACCCCATCTCTACTAAAAATACAAAAATTAGCCAGGCATGGTGGGGAACACTTGTAGTCCCAGCTACTCGGGAGGCCCAGGCAGGAGCATCGCTTGAACCTGAGAGGCGGAGGTTGCAGTGAGCTGAGATTGCATCACTGCACTCTAGCCTTGGCGACAGAGCGAGACTCCATTAAGAAAAAAAAGAAAAAAGAATTCAGTAGAGTTCTGCACAAAGGCAAGGGCTAGACGCTTCTTGGACCATGAGCTCTCTGAGGACAGGAAACTGCGTATTACTTATCGTTGTATCCCCTGTGCCAAAGAGTGTCTATACCAGCTCAATTAATGTTTGCAAAATAAATGACTCTTCCCAGATGCACTCTTGGACCTTGGGATTTATACGGAAAGGGTCATGTTCTGTCAGGATTTTGGCAGTCACATGTCATGTCCTGGGCTGTTTGGCTGTTTGGGGTTTTTTTTTGTGTGTGTGTGTGTGTGTGTGTGTGTGTTTTAAAGAAACATTTTATTTAAAATCACTTAAGCAGTTCCCATTTGAAATTGTACCAATGACAAAAGTTCATATTTTCAAAGAGAGACAAATTACAGGAGTAATTATTATTTGATTATGATTGTTTCACCTCGTAGAATCTTGAAGGAAATGTTACACCAAAGCATTTTCTTTCCCTCTCTTCCTGATTACTCCAAACTTTACTCTCATAGTAGTCTTCTGATCAGTGTCCTTACTTTCAACCTTTGTACTTTCTGATTTTCTTGTCCTTTTATTTATTCAACAAGTATTTGTTGAGCACCTACTCTGTACCAGGTACTATGTTAGAACTGGAGATACAAAGGTGCTACGTCATAAAACTTTCACAGAAGCAGGAAAAGGCATGGGTTTTTTTGAGAAACAAAGAGTACTTCGGTATTATTTAAACGTAAGATATGTGGCTGGGCATAGTGGCTCATGCCTGTAATCCCAGCACTTTAGGAGGCTGAGGCGGGCAGATCACTTGAGGCTAGAGTTCAAGACCAGCCTAGCCAAAATGGCAAAACCAATCTCCACTAAAAATACAAAAATTAGCTGAGTGTGGTGGTACACCTGTAATCCCAGTTCCACGACAATCGCTTGAACCTGGAGGGCAGAGGTTGCAGTTAGCTGAGATTGAGATTCTGCCTCAATAACAAAAAAGATATATGTGGGTGACTGGGCAGGTGGCTCATGCCTGTAATCCCAGCACTTTGGGAGACTGAGTCAGGTGGGTCGCTTGAGCCCAGGAGTTCAAAACCAGCCTGAGAAACATAGTGAGACCTTGTTTCTACAAAAAATAAATGAAGAAATTAGACGGGTATGGTGGTATGTGCCTCTAGTCCCAGCTACTTGGGAGGCTGAGGTGGGAGGATCTCTTGGGCCTGGAAAGTTGAGGCTGCAGTGAGCCATGACTGCCCCATTGCACTCCACCCTGGGAGACTGAGTGAGACTTTGTCTGAAAAAAAAAAGATACATGTGGGAAAGTGTCAGAAGATGACGGGCCAGAGCATATTAAGGAGTTTGAATTTTATTCCATAAATATCAGGAAACAATTGAAAAGTTTTGAGCAGGAACCGATAGAATAGAATTTGTGCCACATCCCTTGGCAGCTGAGTATAAGGCTGGTAGTGAGAATAGAGGCAGAAAATGCAGTTAGGATATTTCTGGTTTCTTCCTAGGGGTCCAGACTCATATATCCATATGCGGTAGTCCAGATCATTGGTAATGAATGCAGTGACAGTGAAGATGTAGGAACGAAGACAGATTGCCGAGATATTTAGCAAATAGCATCACTTTTGTTGTCCATTTAGATACCGAAGATAAAGAAAAAGGGCTTTTCTCAGGTTGCTATGTGGGGTCAATAGGGCAGATGGTGATACCACCAACTAAGTTAAGGAGAACAAGAGGAAGCCGATGTTTTTAATTAGAGATGATGACTTTGGTTTTGGAACAGTAGAGTTTGAGATGTCTGTGAGATCTGCAGGTGGGTACATTGGCCATGGGCTCAGGGAAAAACGGTAAAAATACAGATCTGGGACTTGGAAGCATGGAGATGGTAGTTGAAACTATGGGCATGGACCACACAAAAGAGTATGTGTAGCACACAGAGGCAAAGGCATTAAGACTGGAACCAGAAGAAACCCAGGTCTGTGGGATGGGCTATAAAAAGTAGCCAATGAAAGGAGACTGAGAAAGAAAGCTCAGGAAGGTAAAAGGGAGCAAGAAGGAAAGCAAAGGAGAACGTTTCAGGGGAGCTGTAAACAATGTCAAATGTGGCAGAGAGGTCAAGAAGCAAGAGGACTGCAGAGTGTTCATTGTAGTCAGAGGGAGGTCACAAGTGTTCCCAGGAAGAGTAGGCGTGGGGGAAAGGTGAAGTCTAAATCAGGTGGCATTTGGTTAAGGAGAAAATGGAGAAGGCAAGGAGGAACATGTGTAGGAAACTCAGGAAGCTCACCTGCAAAAAGAAGGAGAAGGGGCTTTGGCTGTAGCCCCTTAACACATGGTTAAGAGTTGATTTTGGCCTGAGGTGGGCGGATCACCTGAGTTCAGGAGTTGAGACCAGCCTGGCCAACATGGTGAAACCCCATCTCCACTAAAAAGACAAAAATTAGCCGGGTGCGGTGGCAGGCACCTGTAATCCTGGCTACCTGGGAGGCTGAGGCAGGAGAATTGCTTGAACCTGGGAGGCAGAGGTTGCAGTGAGCTGAGATCACACCACTGCACTCCAGCCAAGGCAACAAAAGCGAGACTCCATCTCAAAAAAAAAAGAAATGTTGATTTTGTAAGCTAATTTTTGGTTACTATAAAAGTAGGATATGCAAGGTAAGGAGTTACAAATACTATGTAAGAATATAAGAGAAAATCTAGGCCGGGTGCGGCAGCTCACACCTATAATCCCAGCCGAGGAGGCCAAGGCGGACGGATTTCTTGAGCTCAGAAGTTCGAGACCAGCCTGAGCAACATGGTGAAACCCCGTCTCTACTAAAAATACAAATATTAGCCAGGCGTAGTGGTGGGTGCTTGTAGTCCCAGTTACTTGGGAGGCTGAGGCAGGAGAATTGCTTGAACCTAGGAGGCAGAGGTTGCAGTGAGCTGAGATCGTGCCACTGCACTCCAGCCTGGGTGACAGAGGGAGGCTCCTTCTCAAAAACTAAATAAAATAGGCCGGGCGCGGTGGCTCAAGCCTGTAATCCCAGCACTTTGGGAGGCCGAGGCGGGTGGATCATGAGGTCAGGAGATCGAGACCATCCTGGCTAACATGGTGAAACCCCGTCTCTACTAAAAATACAAAAAACTAGCCGGGCGTGGTGGCGGGCGCCTGTAGTCCCAGCTACTCGGAGGCTGAGGCAGGAGAATGGCGTGAACCTGGGAGGCGGAGCTTGCAGTGAGCCGAGATCGCGCCACTGCACTCCAGCCTGGGTGACACAGCGCGAGACTCCGTCTCAAAAAAAAAAAATAAAATTAAAAAAAAAAAAAACTAAATAAAATAAAATAAAAAGTCTAAATATCTCTTCCTTGTCTTCAACTGTAGTCTAACTCCCACAAGGTAATCACTGTTAACTTTGTTGTCTGATATTTCAGACTATAAAGTAGTGTGTATATATATATATCTATATATGTGTATGTATGCATATACACATAAGCACACACCCATATATCTTTTTAATCAATGTGATTATGCCACACAAGCTACTATGCTGAGTAATTTAATCTTTTCATTTAGCAGCATGTCCTGGAAACCTTTCATTGCTTTCTGACCTTACCTCCTGCCTCTCTACCCCTAGTTCGTCGTGTCCCTACTGCTTTGACCTCCTTGGAGTTCCTGGAACAGTCAGGCACACTTATACCTTAAGGCCTTTGCACTTGCTGTTCCTTCTGCCTGGAATGTTCTTCCTCCAGATATCCTCTTGGCTCACTCTCTCTTTTCCTTCAGATCTCTCTTTAAATGTCACTTTCTCAGAGGCCACCACTTATCATTCATGATACCTTATACTACTTCATTTTTCTTCACAGCACTTATTACCATGGATTTGTTTACTTGTTTAACGTCGGTCTCCCCCACAAGGATATAAGCTCCATGAAGGGAGGGGGCTTTGCTTCATTGCTCCATACCCAGAGCCCAGAACAGCGCATGACCCTTAATAGGGTCAAGAAAATATGAAGAAGCATGGAGAGTGGGCAGAGTATGGTCTTATGGATAACAATGTAACGATTAAGAGCAAGCTCAAATTGCTTGCGTTCCGATCTTTCTTTTTTTTTTTTTTTCTTTTTGAGATGAAGTATCGCTCTCTCACCCAGGCTGGAGTGCAGTGGTGCGATCTCAGCTCACTGCAACCTCTGCCTTCCAGGTTCAAGTGATTCTCCTGCCTCAGACTCCGGAGTAGCTGGGATTACAGGAACCCACCAACACGCCCGGCTAATTTTTGTATTTTTATTTTTATTTATTTATTTTTTGAGACAGAGTCTTGCTCTGTCACCCAGGCTGGAGGGCAGTGGCATGATCTTGGCTCACCGCAACCTCTACCTACTGGGTTCAAGTGATTCTCCCGCCTCAGCCTCCTGAGTAGCTGGGACTACAGGCATATGCTATCATGCCCAGCTAATTTTTGTATTTTTAGTAGAGATGGGGTTTCATCATGTTGGCCAGGCTGGTCTTGAACTCCTGACCTCAAGTGATCCGCCTGCCGCAGCCTCCCAAAGTGCTGTATTACAGGCATGAGCCACTCTGCCTGACCCAAATCTTTATTTCTTATTAGGTGTGTGCACTTGGGTGAGTGAATCAGTTTCCTCATCTGCATAATGAGGTTATACTAGTGTCTCACTCCTTGGGTTGTTGTGAGGATTAATGTGTGAAAATATGGAACATGCTTACAACAGTAACTGACGGGTAGAGAATTGTTGGTAAATGTCCATTGCCATGATTATTGGTAGTATTCGATAAAGGCAATCTAGGAGTTTTGCCATCTGGGGACCTACTGGTCCAGCTCTTCTTCCCCTCCTTGATTATTCCGTCTCAGCCTCCTTTCTTTGTCCTTCGCCCGTTAAACAGTGGTGTCTCCTGAGTGTTTCTCATTTCTCACATTCTCTTAGAGTGAACTCATAGTTTTAACTATCACCCAGGCCGAAAAGTGCCATAACTGCCACCCAAACCACATGGTTCCCCAGGGCCTCAGCCTGTGGCATCCAACTGCTTTGAGTATTTCCATTCTAATTACTTGTTAGGTTATATGACTCACTGAGGTGTGGGTTCCTCAAGGGCAGGAATAGTTCCCGGGCTATCTTTTTTTTTTTTTTTTTTTAAACGGAGTCTTGCTCTATCACCAGGCTGGAGTGCAGTGGCGTGATCTCGGCTCACTGCAACCTCCACCTCCTGGGTTCAAGCGATTCTCCTGCCTCAGCCTCCCAAGTAGCTGGGACTACAGGTATGCGCCACCATACCCGGCTAATTTTTGTGTTTTTAGTAAAGATGGGGTTTCACCATGTTGGCCAGGATGGGCTCAATCTCTTGACTTCGTGATCCACCCGCCTCAGCCTCAGAAAGTACTGGGATTGCAGGCGTGAGCCACCGCGCCCGGCCTCTGGCTATCTTTATCTCTGCTCCTTTAGGTGAGCTGCTCTTGGTAGGTATGCTTTGTGGGTGCTCACATTCTAGTGAAGGGAACCAGACAATAAATAAATAACTAGGACAAGCCAGGTGGTGATCAGTGTGACATAAGCAGGATAGAGAGTAGAGAGTTGGGAGCGGCTGAGGTACAATAGTTTATAAAATATGACCAGACTTTGGGTTAAGGGGCTATTTGAACAGAGCATTGAAGGAAATGAGAGTAAACCAAATGATGTCTGAGGGAAAAGCATTCCAAGCATAAAACATCAAATGCAGAAGCCCCGAGGTGAAGTGTGTTTGGAGGTGAAGAGGCCCAGGGTGGCTGGAGGAAGAGTGGTAGGAATCTAGATGAGGGAAGTCTGTGGTGGTGATGGTTTCAGAGCATATGAGAACGCAAAATGAGAGGAGAAGCCATTAGAAGGTTCTGAAGACCGACAAAATATGACTTAATATTTGAAAGGATCGCCGGGCGCGGTGGCTCAAGCCTGTAATCCCAGCACTTTGGGAGGCCGAGGCGGGTGGATCACAAGGTCAGGAGATCGAGACTATCCTGGCTAACATGGTGAAACCCCGTCTCTACTAAAAATACAAAAAACTAGCCGGGCGCGGTAGCGGGCGCCTGTAGTCCCAGCTACTTGGGAGGCTGAGGCGGGAGAATGGCGTGAACCCGGGGGACGGAGCTTGCAGTGAGCCGAGATCGCGCCACTGCACTCCAGCCTGGGAGACACAGTGAGACTCCGACTCAAAAAGCGCGGAGCTTAAAAAAAAAATATTTGAAAGGATCACTCTGTCTGCTGGTTTAAGAATAAACAATAGGCCGGGTGTGGTGGCTCACGCCTGTAATCCCAGCACTTTGGGAGGCCAAGGCGGGTGGATCACAAGGGCAGGAGTTCGAGACCAACCTGAACAACATGGTGAAACCCTGTCTCTACTAAAAATATAAAAATTAGCCGGGCGTGGTGGCATACCTGTAATCCCAGCTACTCAGGAGGTTAAGGCAGGAGAATCGCTTGAACCCAGGAGGCAGAGGTTGCAGTGAGCCGAGATCATGCCACTGCACTCCAGCCTGGACAACAGAGTGAGACTCCATCTCAACAACAACAACAAAACAAGAATAAACAATAGAAAGGCAAGGGTGAAAGTGGAGAGAGCAGTCAGAAGGCTATTGCAGTGGTCTGGGTGAGAGAAGATGGTGTCTGGGCCTTGGGTGGTAGTGTGGAGGTGATGGAATATTGTCAGATTCAGGATACATTTTGAAGACAGATGATGCAATAGCTGTAGGCTCTAAGAAAAAGAAAAAAATGAAAAAAAAAGTAAGGATTTGTTGATTTGCTGATTGTATTAAATGTAGGGTGTGAAAGAGAAGGCAAGGATGCAGAGATAAGTAAATGAATGATTAGGTCAGAATATAAATAGTTGGGAAACATTAGGAGAACCAACAGAAGAAAGAGGATTCAAAATACACTCATATACCCTACCATTCACTCATAGGGAAGAATAATGAAAGATAAGTCAGTAGTTTGAGAATGAAGTAAAGGGAAGATTTTTTTTTTTTTGAGACATAGTCTCATTCTGTCACCCAGGATGGAGTGCAGTGGCACGATCTCGGCTAACTGCAACCTCCATCTCCCGGGTTCAAGTGATTCTCCTGTCTCAGCCTCCAGAGTAGCTGGGATTACAGGCACCCACCACCTCGTCCAGCTAATTTTTTTGTATTTTTAGTAGAGACGGGTTTTACTGGTCTTGAACTCCTGACCTCAGGTGATCTGCCAACCTTGGCCCCCTCAAAGTGCCGGGATTACAGGCGTGAGCCACCATGCCCAGCCAAGATTTTTTAAAAATTTAAATATTGGGGCCGGGCATGGCAGTTCATGACTATAATCCTAGCACTTTAGGAGGCTGAGGTGGGCAGATCACCTGAAGTCAGGATTTCAAGACTAGCCTGGCCAACATGGTGAAACTCCGTCCCTACTAAAAATACAAAAATTAGTCCAGGCATGGTGGCTCACGCCTGTAATCCCAGCACTTTGGGAGGCCGAGGCGGGCAGATCACCTGAGGTCAGGAGTTTGAGACCAGCCTGGCCAACTTGGTGAAACCCTGTTTCTACTAAAAATACAAAAATTAGCCAGGCGTGGTGGTGGCGGGCACCTGTAATCCCAGCTACTTGGGAGGCTGAGTCAGGAGAATTGATTGAACAGAGGCAGAAGTTGCAGTGAGCTGAGATCGTGCCACTGCACTCTAGCCTGGATGACAGAGTGAGACTCCATCTCAAAAAAACAAAAAACAAACAAACAAAAAACCAAAAATTAGCCGGGTGCGGTGGCACATGCTTGTAGTCTCAACTACTGGGGAGGCTGAGGCAGAAGAATTGCTTGAACCCAGGAAGTGGAGGTTGCATTGATCCGAGATTGCACCATTGCACTCCAGCCTGGGTGACACAGTGAGACTCCACTGCAAAAAGAAAAAAAAAGTGTGTATATATATATATATATTTAATATTTAATATAAAAAATAGATTGGGTGTGGTGGTTCATGCCTGTAATCCCAGCACTTTGGGAGGCCGAGGCAAGCAGATCACCTGAGGTTGGGAGTTCGAGATCAGCCTGACCAACATGGAGAAACCCCGTCTCTACTAAAAATACAAAATTAGCTGGGCGTGGTGACACATGCCTGTAATCCCAGCTACTCAGGAGGCTGAGGCAGGAGAATCACTTGAACCCGGGACGCAGAGGTTGCAGTGAGCCGAGATCTCACCATTGCACTCTAGCCTGGGCGACAGAGCGAGACTTCGTCTCACAAAAAAAAAAAAAAGCCACACTTCTGAAAAGAGTCACCTACATTCACAGTCTCCACTTCCTTGCCATGTTCCATGCATTTTGTGTGTGTGTGTGTGTGAGATGGAGTCTCACTCTGTCGCCCAGGCTGGAGTGCAGTGATGTGATCTTGGCCCCATATACTCTTTAGGCCTGTGTCATCTGACTGCCATCTCCGTTGAAACTACTGTCACAAAAAAACACCAATGGCTTTCTATTTGCCAAAATTAATGGACACTTTTTTTTTTTTTTTGAGACGGAGTTTTGCTCTTGTTGCCCAGGCTAGAGTGCAATGGAGCAGTCTCTGCTGACTGCAACCTCTGCCTCCCGGGTTCAAGTGATTTTCCTGCCTCAGCCTCTCAAGTAGCTGGGATTACAGGCATGTGCCACCACACCGGGCTAATTTTTGTATTTTTAGTAGAGACGGGGTTTCACCACGTTGGTCAGGCTGGTCTGGAACTCCTGACCTCAAGTGATCCACCTGCCTTGGCCTCCCAATAGTGCTGGAATTACAGATGTGAGCCACCACACCCAGTCTAGCACACTTTTTTTTTTTTTTTTTAAGAGGTGTGGTCTCACTGTATTGCCCAGGCTGGCCTAGAACTCTCCAGCCTCAGACTCCTGAGTAGCTGAAACTACAGGTGCATGTCCTTGTGCCTGGCTAAGGAACACTTTTTAGGTCTTATTGTATTTGATCTGTTTGCAGCATTGTTGATCTTCTAGGAGCTCTCCTCCCTTGGTTTCTGGGACCTCACTCTCTCCTGCTTTCCTCCTACCTCTCTAACCTTTCCATCTCAAACGCCTTTCTGGGCTTCTTTTCTTGTTTAACCCTAAAAGGTCATGTTTCTCAGAGTCATGTTCTTAGCTCTCCTTTTTTTTCACTATTCCATTCATTCATTCAAATATTGAGTGCTTACTATGTGCCAGGCACATTTCTAGGCGATGAGGATATAGCAATAAGCAAAACCTACAAAAATGCCTGGCTTTCCCTTATGGAGCTTACCTACTCTCCTAAGCAATCTCACCTATACTCAAGATGCTTATCACTTCTAAATTTACATCTCCAGCACTAACCACTCTTGAATTTCAGACACATATAACCAATACTATGTAAGGCATCTTCATTTGTATGTCCTTAAATCAAATTCCTCTTTACACTGAAATTTGCCTCTTTCTATATTCCCTCTTCTTTTTTTTTTTTTTTTTTTTTTGGAGACAGAGTCTTGCTGTGATGCCCAGGCTGGAGTACAGTGGCAGGACCTCCGCTCACTGCAACCTCTGCCTCCCGGGTTCAAGGGATTCTCCTGCCTCAGCCTCCCGAGGAGCTGGGACTACAGGCACGTGATACTACACCTGGCTAATTTTTGTATTTTTAATAGAGACAGGGTTTCACCATGTTGGCCAGGCTGGTCTTGAACTCCTGACCTCAGGTGATCTGCCTGCCTCGGCCTCCGAAAGTGCTGGGATTACAGGTGTGAGCCACTGCACCCGGCCTATATTCCCTCTTCTAGTTATACCACCATACACTTCCAATTGCCCATTTCTCTTCAAGATTATGCAATAGTTCCCAGTCTTTTATTTATTTTTTCTTTTTTTGAGATAGAGTCTCACTCTGTCGCCCAGGCTTGGGTACAGTGGTGTGACCTTGGCTCACTGCAACCTTCAGCTCCCAGATTCGAGGGAGTCTCCTGCCTCTGCCTCCAGAGTAGCTGGGACTACAGGCATGTGCCACCACACCCAGTTAATTTTTGTATTTTTAGTAGAGACAGGGTTTCACCACGTTGGCCAGGCTGGTCTGGAACTCCTAACCTCAGGTGATCTGCCCGCCTTGGCCTCCCAAAGTGCTGGGGTTACAGGCGTGAGCCACCGCGCCCTGGCAGTTCCCAGTCTTCTCCTCTGACATGTGATTGAATTTCCTAAAATGCAAATCTGACCATATTACTTCCATCCTTAATGTATTTTAATAGTTCCTTATCACCTTCGAGATCTTTTATTTTTTGGTGTAACTCTCCCTTACCCCTTGTCTTCAAAACACATCTTTATTTGGTTCTTGCCTTAGTGAACTAATTTTATTTGAATTATCTTGTGTGATCATTCTTTGGTGCAGGCATCTTTGTTTAAAAGGCCTTTCCCCTCTTGTCCTCTTGGTTAAGCTCCAGACCCAGCTCTGCTATATACACAGCCATAGCATAATGTGCAGACTTTTATTGTTGATCTTTAAATACTGTGTCACAGTTGTATGATTTGTAGTTGTTTCTTTTACTACCTCTTCCACTAGACTGTGAGCCCCTTGAAGATAGGAAACATGTCTTTTAAAATTTCAGAAGCACAATCTGATGCATGACAAGAATGTAATAAATGTTTGCTGAACAAATAAATAAATGGACAAATGAAAATGAGGAATAAATAGGGAGAGATTACTGAAGAGTGAAAAGGAAGAGAATCAAGAGCAAACATAGAAGGATAGTTTTGGAAAGAATGTCCTGTTTTCCTCTGTGATAGGAGAAAGAAGGGAAGGGACAGCAGAAAGAGGGTGTAATCAGAAGTAGATCTGTTCAGGCCAGGTGTGGTGGCTCACACCTGTAATCCCAGCACTTTGGGAGGCTGAGGTGGGCGGATCACCTGAGGTCAGGAGTTCGAGACCAGCCTGGCCAACATGGTGAAAACCCTGTCTCTACTAAAAATAGCCAGGCATGGTGGCACATGCCTGTAATCCTTACTACTTGGGAGGCTGAGACAGGAGAACCACTTGGACTCAGGAGGTTGAGGTGGCAGTGAGCTGAGATCATGCCACTGCACTCCGGCCTAGATGACAGAGTGAGACTCTGTTTCAAAAAAAAAAAAAAAAAAAGTACATCGGTTCGAATTGAAAGGGAGAAAACTGAAGGAGTTCATGCTGGATGGTTTCTATTTTCTCTTTAATGTAATAGGTAAGGCATTCCTCTTTTTTGGAAGACACTGCATGTCAGTGAAGTTACCTAACAGTTTCTTTAAATCTCAACTTTCATACCAGCAAAATTCTTGATTCTACTCTCTAACCCATATCTCTTGTAAAGTTGTGAGAACCAACAAGATCATATAGGATAGGGCTTTGAGCTCTTTAGATAAGTAGCAATGGACCTACTGATAATCATTTAAATATGACTTTAAATCCATGAAGTTGAAAGCGGCTGAATTCCAAAGCCCCTGCCATTTTATCATTCCTTTTATTTCTGTGTATTATCAATGCTGCAGTTCCCAGAATTGTAAATATTTTGTTTGCCTCCAAATTACTTTGAAAAAAATTCACTAGGCCTAGTATTACTGTTTGTCTTTTTTGAGACAGAGTCTCACTCCGTTGCCCAGGCTGGAGTGCTATGGCACAATCTTGGCTCACTGCAGCCTCCACCTCCCGGGTTCAAGCTATTCTCCTTCCTCAGCTGGGATTGCAAGTGTACATCACCACACCTGACTAATTTTTGTATTTTTAGTAGAGATGGGGTTTCACCATGTTGGCTGGTCTCGAACTTCCGACCTCAAGTGATCTGCTCGCCTCGGCCTCCCAAAGTGTTGGGATTACAAGCGTGAGCCACTGAGCCTGAGCCTGCCTGCCTTTCTTTCTTTCTTTCTTTCTTTCTTTCTTTCCTTCTTTCTTTCTTTCTTTTTCTTTTTCTTTCTTTCTTTCTCTTTCTTTCTTTCTCTCTCTTTCTTTCTTTTTTTCTTTCTTTCTTTCTCTTTTTCTTTCTTTCTTTCCTTTCTTCCTTCCTTCCTTCCTTCCTTTCTTTCTTTCTCTCTCTCTCTCTTTTTCTTTCTTTCTTTCTTTCTTTCTTTCTTTCTTTCTTTCTTTCTTTCTTCTTTCTCTCTTTCTCTCTCTCTCTCTCTCTTTTTTTTTCTTTGACATAGGTCTCACTCTGTCACCAGGCTGGAGTACAGTGGCAGAATTATAGCTCACTGCAGCCATGAACTTCTGGGCTCGAGCAATCATCCTGCCTCAGCCTTCTGAGCAGCTGGGACTACAGGTGTGTACCACCACCCTCAGCTAAGTTTTTAATTTAGTTTTTATTTATTATTATTTTTTGAGAGTGAGTCTTGCTCTGTTGCCCATGCAACAGTGGTGTGATCATGGCTCACTGCAGCCTGTACCTCCCAGGCTCAAGCAATCCTCTAGCTTCAGCCTCTTATGGAGTTGGAACTGCAGGTGCACACCACCATGCCTGGCTAATTTTGGGTTTTATTTATTTATTTTTTTTGTAGAGACAGGGTTTTGCCATATTGCCCAGGCTGGTCTCAAACTCCTGAACTCAAGGGATCCACCTGCCTCAGTCTCCCAAAGTGTTGGGATTACAGGCATGAGGCACACCTGGCTTTATTTTTAATTTTCTGTACAGATGAAGTCTCGCTATGTTGATGAGGCTGGTCGTGAACTCCTGGCCTCAAGTGATCCTCCCATCTCAGCCTCCCAAAGTGGTGAGATTACAGGCGTAAACCACTATCAACTATCAGTCTTCCCACAGCTTCAACTGCTCTCATTATTCTAATCCTACTGACCATTCTCAAAGTCCTCCCAAGTTTTTTGTTTTTTGTTTTTTTTTTTGAGGAAAAATGGATAAAACTGAGCAATATTATCTCCCCACTGAGATGTCTAGCTTTTTTCTGAGTCATGCTTAAAGTCAAACTATATAGTCTAAAGTTGGTTTAGGATTCCTTTCAGCCACCAGTGCCAACTTACCTTAGGCTAACAGGAATAGAGTTCAGTTGATCTAATTTAGAACAAATTCGTATCCGTAGATGGGATGGAAAATCTAGGTGAGGATTAAGGTCATGGACAAGGTACAAGAGGAGGAGGAAATCTGAGTTAATTATAACCTAGGTTATGCAGTCTTAATTCCAGGAAGCTGTGCCTTAGCTAGGTAGACAACTTGTTGATTGAGGAATATTCTCAGAGGAACTAGAAGCTACCCGTTTCTGAATTCTGAGATGAATTTCTACATCATCTGAGATAAAGGTGAAGGTGTCAGTATCCAAAGACTAGAAATTCTAAGAAAACTATGTCACTTGGAGAAAGCCCTTTAGTAAGCATTTGCTTATTTTCTTTCCAGCAGTCATGGCTGGCCTGGAAGATTTCCCAAAGGTTATCTTTTTCAAGACCAGTTGGGTAAGGCTGTTTTGATATGTTTTTGAATATACATTATAATGCATTCATTGTGTTTATTTGTTTATTCCTAGATTTTTTTTTTTTTTTTTGAGACGGAGTCTCGCTCTGTCGCCCAGGCTGGAGTGCAGTGGCCGGATCTCAGCTCACTGCAAGCTCTGCCTCCTGGGTTTACACCATTCTCCTGCCTCAGCCTCCCGAGTAGCTAGGACTACAGGCGCCCGCCACCTCGCCCGGCTAGTTTTTTGTATTTTTTAGTAGAGACGGGGTTTCACCGTGTTAGCCAGGAGGTCTTGATCTCCTGACCTCATGATCCGCCCGTCTCGGCCTCCCAAAGTGCTGGGATTACAGGCTTGAGCCACCGCGCCCGGCCCTATTCCTAGATTTTTAAAAAACTGTATATATTTTGGTAATAACTAAAGTAAAAGCAGATAAAACAAAGAGAACATGGCCATCATTGTTCAAGGCCTCATACTCTCTGATGCAAAAAGATAAGCCTGAATTAAAAGCTACATTTCTTAATGTCTCTCATATGAAAAGCTATATAAGCTCCTGGTGTCAAGTTTAAAAACTGAGAACTTATTTTGAAACATTACGGGTATAGACTAGGGAGTTAAATGATGACTTTTTAAAATGTTTAGGGGGCCGGGTGCGGTGGCTCAAGCCTGTAATCCCAGCACTTTGGGAGGCCGAGACGGGCGGATCACGAGGTCAGGAGATCGAGACCATCCTGGCTGACATGGTGAAACCTCGTCTCTACTAAAAAATACAAAAAAACTTAGCCGGGCGAGGTGGCGGGCGCCTGTAGTCCCAGCTACTCGGGAGGCTGAGGCAGGAGAATGGCGTAAACCCGGGAGGCGGAGCTTGCAGTGAGCTGAGATCCGGCCACTGCACTCCACCCTGGGCGAAAGAGCAAGACTCCGTCCCAAAAAAAAAAAAAAAAAAAAAAAAAAAAAAAAAAAATGTTTAGGGTTAGGTATTAACACCCTCAGCTATTTGCCTTATTTTCTTCTTTACTAAGAGCCCTCTCTATCAATATATAGCAAATAGTCTTGCTTAAGTCCCAGGAAAAGTCACCGTATCCAAGGCTTGATGCAAATTACATGTTACCAATCTTCACTTACTCCTGCTAAAGTTGAAATGGAGTGTCTTACATGTGGGTTAGAATTCAGATGTAAGTTTCTGAATAAAAACATAAAAAGCGAACCATCTCCCTTACCTACTCCTGCTCCTCACAGTCCAATAAAAAACTTAAATGTCGCAGAGTAGAGGGAATGTGGTTAGAGTTAGGACACCGAGGAATCAAGTCCTGCATTCCAGTCCTCTACCACTGACTCATTCACCTCCGGCAAATGGTTCCACTTCATTTCATTTTGTACTGAAAAGTGAGGAGAGTAACATTTTGTTTCAAATTTTCTTAGGTGAGTGGGTTCTGCTACCCTGCAAGGCTTTTGCTGAAGTTGAGATGAACAAATAAGGAAAATATGCAACTATAGATTGTTTAAAGAGAGATGGGAAAAAACCCAACGGATTTTGTTGCTGATTTGTGTCCTTAGGACTCTCCACAGATAACTTTGAGAGATTTACTACTTAGTCCTTAGAGGCAGCTTCCTTCTGGGACGGGTGGATATGAGGCATGGGGTGGGGTCGGATGGTGATGGGAGAGCAAAGGAACACAAGGGTCCCAAATCAAGGCCCTTTTGGCTTCAGTGTTTACCCTCAGTGCAGTGGGGGTGAAATTTGGAGCCTAGGGTGAGGTAGAAATTAGTGTCCCTGCTGCAGTAGTAACTTGGGTATCAGATAATAAAGCATATTTCCACCAGCATATTCTAACGGCAGATGAAACTATACAGGGGTTTAAGGTAAACCTATGATGAACAAAATATCACCCCTGACTTTTTAAAATTTCATTTTATTTTATGTTCCAGGGTACATGTGCAGGATGTGCAGGTTTATTACATAGGTAAATGTGTGGCATGGTGGTTTGCTGCACCTATCAACCCATCACCTAGGTATTAAGCCCAGCATGCATTAGCTGTATTTCCTGATGCTCTCCCTCCCTCTGTCCTCCCCTTGACAGGCTCCAGTGGGTGTTGTTCCCCTCCTTGTGTCCATGTGTTGTCATTGTTCAGTCTCACTTTTGAGAACATGTGGTGTTTGATTTTCTGTTCCTGTGTTAGTTTGCTGAGGATAATGGCTTCCAGCTCCATCCACATCCCTGCAAAGGACATGATCTTGTTCCTTTTTATGGCTGCATAGTATTCCATGGTGTATATATACCACATTTTCTTTATCCAGTCTATCACTGATGGGCATTTGGGTTGATTCCATGTCTTTGCTATTGTGACTAGTGCTGCAATATGTATGTATCTTTATATGTACCTAGTACATCCACTTTCAAAACCATTTAATCACCTTTTTGGAGAAGGTTTTTTCTGATTTTCCCGAACTGCTTCCCTTTACCCTCCTGTTGATGCTTCCTGTAGCACACATCATTGTATAATAGAATGATTTATATCATTTATAATGGTATAATAGAATGATTTATATTTTATAGAATAGAATAGAATGATTTATATTCCTTTGGGCGTATACCTAGTACCAGGATTGCTGGTTCCAATGGTATTTCTGGTTCTAGGTCTTTGAGGAATCACCACACTGTCTTCCACATCACCCCGATGTGTTACTTGGTCATTATTCTTTTCATTTTTTTCACCAATCTGGGGCTCACATGACTTTCTTTCCATTGTTCTACCTGGAGGTCACTAAAATTGGTAACCATTCTTCCACCATCACCTCATAATTCACTGTCTTAGAACTACATATATTCAGTTGTTCTATTAGGTTCCCCACTCTCTTGAGACCCAGAGTCAGATGACATCAGGTAAAAATGCAGGCTGTCCTTAGGGGAAACAATAGCTATGTTAACAAGCAGGCTATAATTCAAAACCACACAACAGTGTTTAATTGCTTTTGGATTTGACAACACTGGAATGCATTAAAACTTGGAGCCTCTGAAGATAACCTTCCTAACTTTATGCAAGAGTCCAAGGTATAGTTCTTATAAAAATCCATCCATAGGTTGCATATGTAAAATCCTCTGAGGAAAATGGTGGTGCTTTAAACCTTTATATGATACGCTTCTTTGAGCTGTAACAAGGATATAAATCAGGAAATGCAGGCTTGGCAAAGAAAGAGTTAAGATGATCAATTTCTAAGGAATTTCAGGGATTTTCAGATTTCAGGCTTGGTCTTTTATGAAGGATCTTCTGCTGCATACCTCCTGGTTCTCCCCTGCTAGACCTCATATATGCAAAAGTAGCTTTGCATTAGCTAGCACAGTAGAGAAGGCTAATCAGAGATCCAAATCTCTGTTTCAGAGTTGGAGGTTGAGATGCAAGAGTGACTCAGCTGGCATCAGCTCTGTAGCAGTCTCAGCCTGCAGGCCTTCAGGAAGTGAGTCCTCCAGGCCTGCATCTCCCTCTGTGGCAAATTGCCACTAAACTCTGCTGTTTATCAACCCAGTACCAAACACAGTAGGAAGAGTCTGCTGTTTCACTGTTTTCAACAAAACCAAAAACACAGAAGCCAGATTATATGACGGGATAGTATTACAAAGGTGTATTAGATACAGTATCTCCCTTAAAAAACTTACAGTTTAGTAAGGAAATAAATGTAAATATAGCATTAGAGTACAATGATGTGTGCTACAAGAAGCATCAACAGGAGGGTAAAGGGAAGCAGTTCAGGAAAATCAGAAAAAACCTCTCCGAAAAGGTGATGAAGAGGTTTTGAAAGTGGATGTGCTAGGTAGAAAGTGCCAGGAATGAAGGCAGAGGGGAAAGCATTTATATAGGTTCATTAATGGATACATTCACTTTATTCATCACATTTGCACTGAGTGACTTCTGTGTGCTTGGAGCATGTGATATGAACCATCTAGTACAGGCAAGGTGGTGTGTGTATATATATGTATAGGTGGAGAGAGTGGTAAGATGAGATAACGATGTTGTGGGAGTAACTGGAAGTTCTCCAATTGCTTAAATTTTCTTAGTCAAGTAGGAAGTAAGGTCATCTGTTGAAGGATGTAATTGCGGTCTGAAGAAACATAATATGATTGGCTGGTAGTGTTAAGTGCTCTCTTAAGGTTCTGACCATCATGAATATAGAGTAATACTACTTTTTTTTTTTTTTTTTTGAGACAGAGTCTCACTCTGTCGCCAAAACAGGATGGAGTGCAGTGGTGCGATCTCGGCTAATTGCAACCTCCAGCTCGTGGGTTCAAGTGATTCTTATGCCTCAGCCTCCCAAGTAGCTGGGACTACAGGTGTGTGCCACCATGCTCAGTTAATTTTTGTAATTTTAGTAGAGAGGGGGTTTTGCCATGTTGGCCAGGCTGGTATCGAACTCCTGGCCTTAAGGGATCCACCCAAAGTGTTGGGATTACAGGCGTGAGCCACCACACCTGGCCAGACGAGTTACTTTGTTTTCTCCAACTTCATTTGGCTACGTAGGTGCAGAGCAGGTGGAAAGCTGAATTAAACCAAGGAGTTGGTTTTGGTAAGTGAGTACAACGAAGAGAGTGAGAGGCAAGGAAGTTGAAGGTGTATTCAAGAGAATGCTTATGATTGATCATGGAACATAAGTTGTATCAGGAGGGAAAAGCTGACATCAAGGGGATGAGGGAGATGGTAGGATCAATTTATTGATGGTCATGAAAACTCTGAATTTGTGTAGTTGAGATATTTGACAGAATGGGCTAGGAAGATAATAGGTGGTCAGAGAGAGGGATGCATGAAATTGAAACTAAGATGGTTGATAATTTTGGTAAAAAGATAGGAATCAGTATTTAAGGAAGGTGAAAGGTGTAACTGTTAAGTTTTTAGGGAATCAAAAGGCCAGGTTGGTTGAAGGATCATTTATGTTAGTAGTTCCCAAACTTTAGCATGCATTAGACTTATATATGGAAAGATAATTAAAATACAGATTGTGCTGGGTGCGATGACATATGCCTGTAGTCCCAGCTACTTGGGAGGCTGAGGGAAGAAGATTGCTTGAGCTCAGGAGTTTGAGACCAGTCCAGGTAACATAGTGAGACTATCTCTAAAAAAATGCAAAACAACACAACAACAACAAAAACAAAAATACAGATTGCAAGATCCCACTCCTAGTTTCTGGGGTAAAGCCTGGTAATTTTCATTTCTAAATTCCCTGGTGATGCTGATGCTGCTGTGGTCCAGGGACTGTACTTTGGAAACTACTGACCCATGTGTATGTTGAAATTGCAATTGTCAAGAATTAAGATAGAAGTAGTGTTGACCGGGCGCGGTGGCTCAAGCCTGTAATCCCAGCACTTTGGGAGGCCAAGACAGGCGGATCACGAGGTCAGGAGATCGAGACCATCCTGGCTAACATGGTGAAGCCCCGTCTCTACTAAAAAATACAAAAAACTAGCTGGGCCAGGTGGCGGGCGCCTGTAGTCCCAGCTACTTGGGAGGCTGAGGCAGGAGAATGGTGTAAACCCGGGAGGCGGAGCTTGCAGTGAGCTGAGATCCGGCCACTGCACTCCAGCCCGGGCGACAGAGCGAGACTCCGTCTCAAAAAAAACAAAAAAAACAAAAAACAAAACAAAACAAAACAAACAAACAAGATAGAAGTAGTGTTATAAAGTGACAGTGAGCCAGGACACAAAATTGGCAAGAAATAAAGGGGACCAGGTGAGGTGGCTCACGCTTGTAATCCCAACACTTTGGGAGGCCAAGGTGGGGGATTCCTTCAACCTAGGAGTTTGAGACCAGCCTGGGCAATGTGGCTACCCTGTCTCTACAAAAAAATAGCTGTGCGTGGTGGCATGTGCCTGTAGTTCCAGCTATTTGGGAAGCTGAGATGGGAGGATCTTGAGTGAGCCTGGGAGGTTGAGACTGCAGTAAGCTGTGATCATGCCACTATACTCCCACCAGGCGACAGAGCGAGACCCTGTCTCAAAAGACAAAAAGATAGGCCGGGTGCGGTGGCTCACGCCTGTAATCCCAGCACTTTGGGAGGCCGAGGCGGGCGGATCACGACGTCAGGAGATCGAGACCATCCTGGCTAACACGGTGAAACCCCGTCTCTACTAAAAATACAAAAAAATTAGCCGGGCGTGGTGGCGGGTGCTTGTAGTCCCAGCTGTTCGGGAGGCTGAGGCAGGAGAATGGCGTGAATCCGGGAGGCGGAGCTTGCAGTGAGCCGAGATTGTGCCACTGCACTCCAGCCTGGGTGACAGAGCAAGACTCCCGTCTCAAAAAAAAAAAAAAAAGAAAAAAAAAAAGACAAAAAGATATAAAAAGGAATGAACTGATTAGTGGAAAACTGCAACAATCAGGGACAGTGGATATACACTCTAATAACATGACATTTAAAGCTAGGTTTTACGGGGATTTGTTAGAAATTGTGGCTGAAACAATGGTTGGTAGCTAATGAGGTTAAGGTGAGGCAGAAGGGAGACTGCCAAGGGCTTTGCATGCTAGTATTTTATTATATCAGGGCCTTTTGTTTGGTAAACAGGTCTAGTGTAAGTTCCCTGCTAAGGGATTACCTCTGGTGGAACTGTTACTGAATTCATCACAAGGGTGATCGGAATCTTATGTCCTGGTAGAAACAAAAACCACACTAATTAGAAAACAGTAAGTCCTACTAAACTACCTATCACTTTACATAAGATTAGGGAGGTTTATATCTAATGAGACAAGAAATCTTAAATAACTTGGCCGGGTGCGGTGGCTCACGCCTGTAATCCTAGCACTTTGGGAGGCCGAGAGGCAGGGTGGATCCCGCGAGGTCAGGAGATGAGACCATCCTGGCTAACCCGGTGAAACCCGTCTCTACTAAAAAATACAAAAACTAGCCGGGCGAGGTGGCGGGCGCCTGTAGATCCCAGCTACTTGGGAGGCTCAGGCAGAAGAATGAGGCATTGAACAGGCCAGACTTGCAGTGAGTGAGAGATCCGGCCACTGCACTCGAACCCTGAAGCTGACAAATGAGACTCCGTCTCAAAAAAAAAAGGAAATCTTAAATAACTTAATAGCAGGGCAAAGCAGGACCAAGAATATATAATACAGAATGGAACTGGAAATACAAAGCAGGATCCACAAGCTGGTCACAGGTAGAGTCAGGGCACGGACTACAACACAGGATCATGACCTTGGCCCAGCTTATGTTTCCACCACTTATTGCTCTTGGGATCCTAGCCAAATTGTCTTTTATAAAGGATTTTCTGCTTTTTCATGTTTTCTGCTTAGTTCCTCTCTTGTTAAATGGTATATCATTTATGGCACGTGCTTCAGAGGAAAGCTGAGGGCTAAATGAGATAGCTGGTGCAAGTGCTTTGAAAAGGTAAAGTGTTATACAAATATGAAATATTTAAAAAGAAAGTATTGAGCTATCCTTAGAAATCAGGGTAGAATACTTAGGTATGTAAGAGATGAATGGAAAAGAAAGGAGAAACTGTTAATCTAAGAACAATGCTGAGATATATAAAACAAAGGATGAGACCAGGCGCAGTGGCTGACTCCTGTACTTCCAGCACTTCGGGAGGCTGAGGCGGGCAGATCACGAGGTCAAGAGATCGAGATCATCCTGGCCAACATGGTGAAACCCTGACTCTACTAAAAATACAAAAAATTAGCCAGGCATGGTGGCAGCACGCCTATGTCACCCAGGGAGAGCTGGCTGGAGAATCTGTGAACCGGGAGGTGGAGGTTGCAGTGGGCTGAGATCATGTCGTTGCACTCAAGCCTGGTGACAAGAGTGAGACTCCATCAAAAAAAAAGGGATGGGGCCGAGCGTTGGCTCAAGCCTGTAATCCCAGCACTTTGGGAGGCCGAGGCGGAGGCGGATCGAGGGGTCAGGGTCGAGACCATCCTGGCGAACCACGGTGAAACCCGTCTCTACTAAAGCTCTAAAAAAACTAGCGAGCTGAGGCAGCCTGTAGTCCCAGCCTCGGGAGGCTGAGGCAGGAGAATGGCGTGAACCCGGGCGGAGCTTGCAGTGAGCGGGATGGCCTCACTGCACCTCAACCTGGGGCACAGAGCAGGAACTCCGTCTCAAAAAAAAAAAAAGGGATGAAATGTACAATGTGGACAGTTTCACGTTTTGAACAGTTCGCTCTTGTTGCCCGAGCTGGAGGAATGCTCAACATGATCTCGGCCCACTGCGGCCTCCGCCTCCAGGTCAGAAAGTTCTCCGCCTCAGTATTGTATGTGTGCTGGCGGCCGGCTAATTTTATTTTAGTAGAATTTTCACCATGTTAAATCAGGCTGATGCCTCTTCATGACCTCGTTGATCACCAGAGATGCTGGGATTATAGGCGTGAGCCACATCGACCTCACATTGAATTTTTTTTGGATGGGTCGCTCTTTGCCAGGCTGGAGTGCGGTGGCTCATCTGCGACTCACTGTAACCTCCGGCCTCCCAGATTCAAGTGATTCTCCTGCTCAGCTTCCCCAAGTAGCTGGGACTGCAGGCATGTGCCACCGTCCGGCTAGTGTTGTGGTAAGTGGGTTTTCACCATGTTGTGGGATGGTCAACCTCTGCGACGCAAATCTACCTCATCTTCAGGATTATAGGCGTGAGCCACCGCGCCTGGCCACATTAGTTTTGAAATGATGAAAGCCTCAACAAAAAGCCTCATTTACTTACATATAGATAGCAGTTTCCTTAGGAATAAACCTTTGGACCACAGTGACAAATATTCGTATAACTGGCTTTGACTTAACCATTATGTTCTCTCTCCTCGTGATGCCTACTACTAAATGAGTACTTACTTCTACTTTTACATACTGAGAAAATTGCAGGACCACATGCACTGTTACATGAACCCTATGCAAGTTTGCAGGTTTCTATTCCGGCTTTTGTTACATGGAATTGAAATTACCTGTTAATGTTAGACTACACAAGTTACTTCAGGGCAGGACTGTGCCTTGTCAAAATCTTTCAATGGCTTTCCATTCATTGTCCTTAAAGAAGTCCAAGCCTTAATAGGCATAAAATACAATCTGGTCCCCACCATCTCTGGCTTTACCTCTCAGTGCTCTCCTCTGCCTGACAGTTTGGCCACACTTACACTCTCAGATCATCAATGTACTACACTTTTTCTGACAATAGCTTTTGCACAGGTTGTTTCACCCGCCCAGCATACCTTGCTCCATTCTTCTTGGCTAACTTACTTTCCTGGTTTATATAGTTACTATCGTCTCTGACAACTTCTCTTGAACCTCCTTCTCATCTGGGTTAGCCTTCCTTTTTTTTTTTTTTTTTTTTGAGACGAGTCCCACTCTGTTGCCCAGGCTGGAGTGCAGTGGAGTGATCTTGGCTCACTGCAACCTCCACCTCCCGGGTTCAAGTGATTCTCCTGCCTCAGCCTCCCGAGTAGCTGGGCCTACAGGTGCACGTCACCACACCTGGCTAATTTTTGTATTTTTAGTAGAGACAGGGTTTCACTATATTGGCCAGGCTGGTCTCAAACTCCTGACCTCATGATCCGCCCACCTCAGCCTTCCAAAGTGAACCACTGCGCCCAGCCCTGGATTAGCCTTTCAAGCATACCTTCCCCTTCACTCATTATAGTACTTCTCACATCTTATAGTAATTGCATGCCTAATTACCTGTCTTACCAGATCAAACTCTGTGAAACAGGTAACAGTCTTGTTCCTGAATGTTTCTGCCATTTTAATTGTGCCTAGAGCTTAGGTGCACAATAAACACCGAGTTTGCCAATGACAAACACTTGGCAGCACACAAATTCAGTGAAAGCCTCAGTAGTTCTGTTAGAAGACATTTGGGGTTGATGAGGACACACACACAAAAAAAAAAAAAAAAAAAAAAAAAGAGAAACAAGCCTGGTGAAGTCAAGTGGCCACTTCAAGGAGCTCACTGCTATTTTTTAACCTAAGAAAATTCCGTACATGCACTATTAGCCACAGGGGAGAACAGAGGTGTTCTGTATGGCAAAAGAGGAAGTTGCAGTGAAGTGAGTAGTAAATGTTTATTTTGAGGATCTTCTGGTGTGACAGTGGTGTTATAAACAATCACATTACATATCATTAATCAACTAGGTGTCTGTAGGTTTTAACTAGTAGCTGATCTCCTATCTTGTTTTTTTCCGGTTAATTTGAATAATCATGCACTGTATGAAAAAGAAACTGATTGCCATTCTCATATCAGTCTTTTTGAGCACTTTTTGAAAAGAGGTCGTTTCAGTTTTGACCACCTGTTTATTGCAGGAGTAAGTTAGGCATTACTTCACATTTTAGCAGCGTGGTAGTCTCTATGGGAACTTTCTTGCCTATCACTTAGATAAGCTGTGCCGTTTATTAGGCTAAAATAGCAGTGTTCTAAATGCAGTGGGTAAATTTGGGATTGACTGGATAAAGGTTCAACACTATTAAAGGATTAATAATACTATATTGTGAGCCATAATGCTTTTATAATAAATATGCAACCACCTTTTGGTTATCATCAGTTGGTATTGTATGTTTTGCTGTGGCTGCAGGAATAACAGTGGATTTAGGAAAGTACCAGTGAGTCAATTAAGGATTTTAAGATCCCTGGGAAAAGCCAAGGAATGATCAATCTCTCCTATATACCCAATAAAATCGTTCCAGAAGACAGACTAATACCAATCATTTCATTTACTTCAGGATGTAATATACTATTTAGATCCCAGGAAGATGCTAAATTGTAACCTCGTTGAAATATCTGTAGGGCATTTTGTTTTTGCGAAGGCAGTAAAACCAGACAAACGAATAACACACATCAAAATCAGATTTCTAATGTAGGGCTCTGTCCTACTGTTAAAGATGTTAGAAAGATACATACTTAGAATACCACCCTGTTCTCTCTGGGGGAGGCTATATTCAAGATGACAAGTACTCTAACATTTTTACAGACATAGATGTTGTTAATAGGGTCTTTCTGTGATTTTAGCAAAGACAAACAGTTGAAATGTTACTCTTTCTAACTACTGACATGATTCATCTCTATCACTGGCATATGGTACTACCATTTCTCCTACTGTGGCAAATTCTAGTTTTCCCAAGACCTAACCCTCACTGTTCTGGAAATAAAGCTTAAATATATATATTCCAAACCTTTAAATTAAAATGTTATCCCCATATATTCATGTACCAGGTTAATATCGCCACATATATCCTTTCTAATTTTGGGCTAAACAGATGTGCATTTAGAGTTGTTTAAAGACAACCCAGCTTAATATCAAGAGAAAGTGTGACCTTTCATGGAGTATTTGATGGAAAAAACACTGAGTTTTGACAAATCTTATTTTATTCAGATAGCAGTCTGATCACACATGGTCCAACAACACTCAAATAATAAATCAAATATAACCAGATGTTAAAGATTGGTCTTCAAACATCATAGCCAATGATGCCACGCTTGCCTATGATCTCTCCAACATAAAACCACATCAACACCTCAGTGGCCACCACACCATTCAGCACAGCTTCCTGAAAAAAGAAGCATATATTTTAAGGTATCTTTTTATATATATATATATATATATATTTTTTTTTTTTTTTTGAAACCATTCTTTTCCAGAATTAAGGAGACAAAGAACATAAAGACACTATTCAAACTAGAAGGCAGTTTTAGTCAAAGTTGAGAATTACTAACATTACTTTTGTTCAACTGCTGAGAACCCTTGAACTTTCAATTTTGTAAGGTAAGTAGTTAGAGCTTATAAATTCTTTCAAAGCATTCTTTACAGACCTGAACTGACTTAACCCTTTCATTATAAGTTTATGAGACACTTTATGGGCCCTAAAACAACCCACATCCTGGATATAGCTGGTGCATTTAGACAGGGCATTCATATGAAAGGATGGCTCTAGGAAGGCCGAGTCTCTGAATAGACATTTTTGTCTGGCAAAAGAAAATCTGCTGAAAGATGAAGTGCTGTCTTCCCCCTTTAGACCTCACTTTTATTCATTTAGTATTTGACTTAACTCTGACCAAGTATCTGGTATTCATATCAACATTTTACTGCCCCAAGGAGAAATATACACATCTGGTTCAGGAAAGCACTGTTATTAATACATGGAGCTAGAATATGGATCTTGAAATTCTAGTTGAAAAAATAACTTTCCCTAACAAAACTAGACCTTTTCCTTTCAGTACTTCTGGAAGTGAATTTTCCCCATCAAATTAGACCAGAAGTTTATGGAAGTCTTCTGAAAAACAACCATACTTCCCAGGACGTAGGCTCTAAAATTAGCAATCATTTAGGCTTTTTGTACTCTGTGCTTGGATCATGCAAATAAAATCCAAGTTCCAGTTCTTTTTTTCCCTTTTTTTTTTTTTTTGAGACGGAGTCTCGCTCTGTTACCCAGGCTGGAGTGCAGTGGTGCGATCTTGGCTCACTGCAAACTCTGCCTCCCGGGTTCACACCATTCTCCTGCCTCAGCCTCCCGAGGAGCTGGGACTACAGGTGCCTGCCACCACGCCTGGCTAATTTTTTGTATTTTCAGTAGAGACGGGGTTTCACTGTATTAGCCAGGATGGTCTCGATCTCCTGACCTCGTGATCTGCCCGCCTCGGCCTCCCAAAGTGCTGGGATTACAGGTGTGAGCCACCAGGTCCGGCCTTTTTTCCTTAAGAGACAGGGTCTCACTCTGTCACCCAGGCAGTGACACAATCATAGCTCACTGCCTCCTCTAACTCCTGGGCTCAAGCGATCCTCTCGCCTCAGCCTCCCAAGTAGTTGGGACTACAGGTGCATGCCACCACACCTGGCACATTTTTTCCACTATTTTGGGTAGAGATAGGGCCTTGCTATGTTGTCTGGGCTGGTCTTGAACTCCTGGCCTCGAGCGATCCTCCTACTTACTTTGGACTCCCAAAGTACTGGGATTACAGGCAGGAAGTGACTGCGCGTGGCTGCAAGTTCCAATTCTTACAGTTTTTAGATTTTATCTTCACACAATTCAATAACCCAGGTTTGGTATTTTTATCTTACATATAAGAAGTGTTAGCTTCCTGACTGTGACATAGTTCAAGAGATGTTTTGGCTGAACTGGGGACAATCTCAGGACTACAGATGAAAAAAGTACAGACTCAGCAAAGCAAGCCATCATATTTTAGTATACTGTCTAATATAGGAAAGGAAAAAAAAATTTCCCAATAAAAATGGTCACCTTTTTGCTAGGTTTAAGACTGTTAGGAAACTAAGACATAAAATGGGCTAATTATTTCTACCTAGGTGACAAAATTAGAAAAGTAAGTATCTTCCTCAGCAGTCAAAATTTTTTTCCTCATTATGTTGGATTCAGCCTCATTGGAAACATATATGTTAATCAAAACAATCAGAAAAATCCCAAGGGAAGACATTTTCTGTTATGCACATCCGTTTTCATTTAGCCCATGGTTACCTTAACTGTGAGCTGTTTGAAGCTACCAGTCTGAGCACTATTGACTATTTTTTTCAGGCTCTGAATAGCTCTAGGGATCTCAGCAGGGGTGGGAGGAACCAGCTCAACCTTGGCGTAGTACCAAAATGTGGCCAATCGAGGCTTCGAGTAAGTCACAGCAGCTGGAAAACAAAACAAAACAAAAAAACCAGGATGAACTCACTAGAGACCGAAAGAAGCAGATGTGTGGGCTGGACACAAATATTTATTCATGCATCACCTTCATTCACTGCTTGTACCAAATGTGCACCCGGTGTGAAAAGTCAAAGCTGCTCCCTGGTAACAAGAGGCTTTTAGAGATGCAGAACACCTGTGCCACAGGGACGTTCAATGAGGCAGGATACTATAAGCACATTCAATTATGCCAGTACTTCACTAGTGGCCAGCTAGTACTGTACTTCATTTATGAATGGCAAATCTAGCTAACTGTAAAGATGCCAGAAGTTGGATTTAGAAACAAGAGAACAGTCAATTTATTCATATTTTCTTGGTAGAGAGATAAATTTGAAGAAAAAGGCGAAGAAAGGGATGAAGGATTTAGAATGGCACTCTTAAGAACAAGATGGAAAGTTATCATAATATTATACACACAAGTTCAGATGGAATTAAAACAACTGGTACCCAATTTGGTATTGTCATCAATATGTGCTGGATTAAATCTTTCTCTTGACAAAAGCACAGCTGTTCCTCTTTCAAAGACACCACAAATAATAAAAGTAAAACCTACATGTATCGTTAAGAGCCCAAACTAGAATCTATTACCAAGCTGGAATTCCTCAAGGTATTTACTATTTCAAGAGAAGAGACCATTAACAACCAGGGTAGTTGTGAGAATGTAGTAGTGATTTCAGAAAGAGGAAGACATTTTTTATTTAAAAAATTATGAGAGAGGCTAGGTGCAGTGCTCATGCCTGTAAACCCAGCACTTTGGGAGGCCGAGGCGGGCAGATCACTTGTGGCCAGGAATTTGAGACCATCCTGCCCAACATGGTGAAACCCTGTCTCTACTAAAACTATAAAAATTAGCTGGGCATGGTGGTGTGCGCCTGTAGTCCCAGCTACTTGGGAGGCTAAGGCACAAGAATTGCTTGGACAGGGGAGCCAGAGGTTGCAGTGAGCCAAGATCTCACCATGACACTCCAGTCTGGGGGACAGAATGAGACTTTGTTCAAAAATTACAAGAGAAATGTAATAAAAATAGCATGAAGGCCCATAAAGTGTCTATTGTTCAAAGACAGATTACCCAAGGCTCTTGGTGTTTTTCTTGTATTAATGGCCTCCATTTGAGTATTTCTGAATTACTATCTCCCTCATCTTCTGTGTTTGGGGATATGGGCATACTTTTTCTTTTTTTTCTGAGATGGAGTCTCGCTCTATCACCCAGGCTGGAGTGCAGTGGCGCGATCTTGGCTCACTGCAAGCTCCGCCTCCCAGGTTCACGCCATTCTCCTGCCTCAGCCTCCTGAGTAGCTGGGACTACAGGCGCCCGCCACCACGCCCGGGGCTAATTTTTTTTTGTATTTTTAGTAGAGATGGGGTTTCACTGTGTTAGTCAGGATGGCCTCGATCTCCTGACCTTGTGATCCGCCCGTCTCGGCTTCCCAAAGTGCTGGGATTACAGGCGTGAGCCACTGCGCCCGGCCAAGGATATGGGCATACCTTCAAGCAGACACAAAGCTCTAAGAGATAGTTCCAAATAGAACTGCCAATGCCTGTAAGATGGGACAATAAAAAAAAGTACAGTCTTGTGGAACAGTCAACCAATTGTCAACATTATCTCCAACACACAGACATTTCATCCTTAAAAAAAAAAATGAATCAGTTTACTGTACATAAACACTATTTTAGGTGGTAAATTTGTTTCTTAGGGGATACAGGTTAAAGAGTTTGAAACTGCTTTACATGTATACAAGAGATAAAACATAATGAATGGTAGATGATGGGAGCTAGGTTTCTCAGTGGAGGTTGAGTGATGTTACAGGTAAGTAAGAAAAGCAGCAAGAATAAACCCCACGATACTAGGTTAGAGTTGGACTCAGGTTTAGCTTAATATATACACAGACTGATAGACACGGAAATAATTATATATACATACATGCATGTATATACATGGGTTAGTATGCATGTATACACATATATACATCTATACGGATACCTATCTATATCCCTGTCAATTGAGAGGACCTAGAAGTAGTGATATTCTAGTAGCAAGGAACATAAACAGCACCCAGACCTTAGTTTCTCAATTCTATTGTCCAATAAAAGGAACTAAGGTTCCTTGGCAAAATGGCTGATTCTACGGCTGGGACAGGGAAAATACAATATAAATCTGAAGCATCTTGTAGTATCAGAAAGGGAGGCAGCATGTCAAAGGGACAGAGGTGCTAACCTGAAAGAGCTCCCAAATAGCCAAGGGTGAAATAATTTGAGCAATAATACGGTATTTGATATACAAAGTATGAAATGAATGTACAAGTCCATACAGTAAGTGACTGGATAAATAAATGGAGAAGAGACAAATCTTTCTCACAGAAGAATTCTATTTAATTTATGTAGATATTCCTTCCTACAGGAGATGGAATCCCCCCACTGTAATCACACCCTGCCTTTATGGGATAGGCTTAGTTATTTGCTTCTAAAGAATAGAACACAGAGAGAAAAACAGTAACTTTACAGTGGAGGAACCTATAACCAAGTGATGAAAGCTTGTATCACCAGAAATGTCACATGAATATCATATACCTCCTGACACGTGATTAGGGCATCTCATTACTGTGATATTTCCTCAAAATCCATAGTTCCAGACTAAGCATGAGAAAAACACCAGACAAATCCAGATTGGGGAAATTCTTCAGGATACCTAGACAGACAAGATACCTAGATACCTTAAAACTGTCAAGGTCAGGAAAGATGAGGGAAGATTGGGAAACTGTCCTGGACCAAAAGAGGTTGGAAAGACACAGAAACTAAATGCAATGTGGTACACTGGATTGGATCCTAGAACGGGAAGATTACTGGAAAAACTACTGAAATAGAAATAAAGTCTACAGTTAAGGGGAAAAAAAAAATCAGACTCTATGATTCCTAGGCAAGCCTGATGATAAATTTACTTATTTCCATAAGCTTCTTTGGCCCCCAGGGGAATTAACAGATATAGTCAGTAATTTCTATTAAATATTTAACATTCACATTTAATACACTAGCCTGTATATGTTATAAAGCAAAATGTATTTCCACGTTAACATTCCAGCCCAGTTGAGTCCTCCTTTCTAAGTACTTTTGGAAGAATAACAAGTTATCTTTCAATTATTTACAATAACGGAGGGAAGGGTTTATATATTTCATAACAAAAAAATTACCTTGGTGTTACTTTTTAGATTTTTATCATAAAAACTAGATTGCAATTCCTTAATATGCGCCATCTAAAAAATGTGAAAGCCACACCAGAAAAAAAATCCACTTGAAATATTAACAATTGTGCCTTAAATCATCCACGAAGTCCAGAGTGAAGCCTCCAATCCTTTTTTCTCTTTAGTTTTTTTTTTTTTTTTTTTTTTTTTTTTGAGACGGAGTCTCCTCTGTCACCAGGCTGGAGTGCAGTGGCGCGATCTTGGCTCACTGCAACCTCTGCCTCCTGGGTTAAAGAGATTTTCCTGCCTCAGCTTTCCGAGTAGCTGGGATTACAGGAGCCGGCCACCACGCCTGGCTAATTTCTGTTTTAGTAGAGATGAGGTTTCACCATGTTGATGAGGCTGGTGTCGAACTCCTGACCTCAGGTGATCCACCCGCCTTGGCGTTGCAAAGTGCTGGGACTACAGGCGTGAGCCACGGTGTCCAGGCTTTTTTTTGAGACCGAGCCTCGCTTTGTCGCCCAGGCTGGCATGCAGTGGTGCGATCTTGACTCACTGCAACCTCCGCCTCCTGGGTTCAAGCGATTCTCCTGACTCCACCTCCCAAGTAGCTGCGATTACAGGCATGCACCACCAGGCCTGGTGGTATTTTTAGTAGAGATGGGGTTTCACCATGTTGGCCAGGCTGGTCTCGAACTCCTGCCCTCAAGTGATCTGCCCGCCTCGGCCTCCCAAAGTGCTGAGATTACAGGCCTGAGCCACCGCCGCAGGGCCATCTCTTTTGATTAATATAAAATTGTAGAGCTCTATGACAGATAACAATCTTAGTGAAGTAAAAGATTTTTTTGTAAGCTTAAGAAATTCTTTGGGAAAATGTGTAAAATGTTTCACTAGTAGGCTGTGAGGTTCTGCAGGAGAGCCTTCAATAACTCACAGTTTGGCTGGTGATGGAGGGAAGGGAGGAGAGAATGGATAAAATACCAGGCTGGCACTGTGGCTCACACCTGTAACTCCAGCACTTTGGGAGGCCGAGGCGGGAGGATCCCTTGAGCCCAGGAGTTAAGAGACTAGCCTGGGCAACATGGCGAAATCCCGTCTCTTAAAACATACAAAAATTAGCCAGGTGTGGTGGCGCGCCTGTGATCCCAGCTACTCAGGAGGCTGAGGTGGGAGGATCGCTTGAGCCTCGGAGGCAGAGGCTGCAGTGAGCTGTGATCTGCCACAGCACTCCAACCTGGGCGACAGAGTGAGAGTCCCTGTCTTCTAGGAAAAAAAAAAAAAAAAAAGAAAGAAAAAGAAAGTACCCAATCAAACTCAAACACAGCAAAAGAGACTAAAAAGTATTACATTTTTTTTTGAAGTTCTGCTTTCTATTCACATTTCAGAAATCTGGGCGAAAGTTAGAGATCTGACCTTCAGTCAACTTACTGGAATACAGCACATTTAGGAAAACCTTACGTCAATTTATCTTATCTCGCTTCACGAATAAAATGAATAGCCTGCCACTGAGAAGACAACTGAAATATTTACTGGCCAAATAAACTAGTACTCAGAGGCTGTGATTATTCAGGGTTGTTGTGAAATACAGCGGTCTACCAGTGAGGCTCTTCAAGCCGAAAAAATTCCACGAATGCTAAGCTGTAATAACAAAGATTACTATTTATACGGATCCCGTTCTATGCTTCTCGGGGCACGGATACTCATCCATGAAGTCCATTTCCACTTAAAATTTCCCTCGGATTAAAGTGGAAGTATCTTAGAATCCGTCTAGGACAGAAAGCAAAGTCGACATTTCTGTTGACTTCCAAATACTCCACTGACAACCAGACCATGTGATGAGGCCGAATTGATGTACTTTCACACGTTTCTGCCCTTCCTTTTCTTAGCTCTCCTAACAGAGCCATGCCCTCTATATTCCTGCCCTTAGCGATCTCAGGGGGCGTAATGGCGGAGCTGCCGGGCAACGCCGGGCATCCTTCACACTACCTCTCTTCCCAGTGGTGGTTGGATTTCAGGAACTTCTAGGTTGTGTAGAGAACCCAATCTGCAGGTCAGGCGAGCGGAAGGCTAGAGGAGAGTCGCCAACCTTCCTGCTTCCTTCACCGGCAGGCCATCCCGCCCCGGCACCCGCAGGCCCCTCGGGTCTTGGCCGCCCGCTTCTTCCTCTCAGGCCATCGCAGGCCTCCCTGCCGCCCGTGTGCCCGCCTCGGCGGTCTTACATCGCGCTCACCGTTCACCAGAGCCGGGGTCTTCTCCACAAGGTTACGGACAAATTGGGCCATGGTTCTGCGATGCTAAGTCCGTCGCCCTGAACGGCCGGCTGAATGTCACCCGCCGGAAGGACCCTTTGCAGGACCCCGTCCCACTTCCAAGGTCAGGCCGCCTCTTTTCGCGCCGGTCGAGGATATTTAAATGTCCAAAGATCTTTGCAGAATCCAGTCTGTCCACTTACTTTTTTCAACATGGAAGAGAAAGTGGATATGAAAAGATGATATTAGAGAGCATGTGAAGAACAGCGGGATTCCGCAGAGAAGCAGGCATTTTGTTGGGCAGCCACTAGCAGAGGTCCGGAAACCCGGCAAGGAGCGGAAATGCGCATGCGCACTGAACCTTCAGTGCTTTTCTTGGCGCCGGTATCTGCTGTTTCGCGTCGGGTGCTTTAGCTGCGTTTCTGAGAACCTATGAAGTCGGTGCTGCAGAAGCATTCGCTGAGATTCTTCTAGTCCCACACGATCGTTGTACAGAGGTAGAGAGGGTCCAAGGCCAAACATATAAAGTTAGAGTCCGAGCAAGCACCACACAACCTGGTACCAGGTTCAACCCATAGCCCTTTTTATTTGAGACAGTCTCGTTCTGTCGCCCAGGCTGAAGTGCAGTGGCACGACTTCGGCTCATTGCAACCTACGTCCCCCGGGTTCCAACGATTGTCGTGCCTCAGTCTTCCGAGTAGATGGGACTACAGGCGCCCGCCACCACGCCTGGCTAATTTTTGTATTTTTAGTAGACTGTGTTTCACCATGTTGGCCAGGCTGGTCTCGAACTCCTAGCCTCAAGTGATCCGCCCGCCTTGGTGCTGGGATTACAGGCGTGAATCACCGCCCCTGGCCCCACAGCCCTTTTTAAAGTTGATTTTTTTGTAATCCCAGTCTCCCCAAAGTCCTGTATCAGGATTGGAATCCATTTCCCCTAATTCCCTAGTTAGCCACAAGGAGTTGTGCAGATGTGAGGGAAAAAACATCTGTATTGAACGCCCACACTATGCCAGGCATTTTGGAATTTAAAGAAAGCCTGTAAGGCATTGTCCCCATTGAGATTGGTCTTGAAAAATGGCCACACAATTTGGAAGTGGCAGAGTTGAGATCTGAAGAAGCTGCAATGTAAACTCAGAGAGGGGGCATTCTATCAGATTAGGCATGGTGGTGATTTCAGCATACTTCCTAGAGAATATCCTTGAGCTGATGTGTGAGAGAACAGCTGTATACTACAGAGGGCTGAAACTTCATAGTTTAATATGAGAAGGAAAAGATGTATGTAGGGAAGTGGCATTTGATGAGAGGAACAGAACTATAATGTATCCTGGGGAAGTCCGAGCAGAAGTAAATCTCTGATTTTTGGAATGGTTAGAGGGGTGGAAAGAAAAATTTGAAGTGGTATCAAGGAACTAAGAACTTTTCAGTGAAGGAGTGATTCTGCTGCCCTAGATACTGCAGAAAAGTCAAATTAAGGATGGGAAAGTTAATTTAGCAGTATGGCAATCTTTAATTAGCGCAGTTTCAAAAAATTAGGATAGAAGCCAGGGTGAATGGTGAAGAAATATGGCTGTAAAGGATTACAAGTCAGAAAACCCAAGGGGGATGTGGAACTCAGGGGAGAAATTGAAGACAGAGAAGAGGCAGTCATTTATTTATTTAGAAATGGGGTCTTGCCACATTGCCTAGGCTGGTCTGAAACTCCTGGCCTCAAGAGATCATCCCACTTCTGCCTCTTGCTTAGCTCTAGGATTACAGGCACAGGCCATCCTGCCTGATGAGAAGGGATATTGACAAGAGGCAGTATCTTTTCCTGATGAGGCAGGAAAGGAGAACTAGCCAGGGATCTGTGGGGCCTTTTCCACAGATGGGATGATGGGAGAGAGGTTTGAAAGTCTTCAAAGTCTCTGAAATCTTTATCTTCCCAGCAAAATGAAGCCAAACTCATTGGATTGTGAGGGGTAACTGGGAGGGGGGTATGGGAAGGAATTTAAGGAAGGAGGCCACAGTTTGGAATAGCTGAAGGACACACAGAAGGGTTGTTGGGCAACATTAGAGATAAGTTTGTGGTTGCACCATTCTAAAAATTGTGTTTTTCCTCCAGCAATGGTCTGCAGTTTGGATACTGCAGCAGAGGGGAATGGCTGAGTTGATCTAGGCTGACATCTTGCATGGCAGGGGTATGGAAACAAGGAGCAAGAAAGGGGAAGATAACAGCAAATGATTACAAAGACCTGGGGTTCAGGCCAGATAAAGAAAAACAGTGAAGCCAAGAGAGCTGGTTAGGAAAACCATACCGGGAGATTCATCTCCTGAGGGTAACCCCAGGGTCTCCTCCAGAGGCCTGGTAAGGTAGGCTGGATCAGCCAGGTCACACATATTTGATGTTACTTACCTAAAAAAAAAGTGAAACATCAGAATCCTCTAAGTTTTCAGGGGGATTTCTGAAACTGCCACTAGCTTTTAATAATGGAATAAAGTGATAACAAAGGTTGTAAGTCAGGTGTTCATTTATTAAATACAACTTTTGAACAAACACTGCCAGGCAAGTTTAACAAGAAGTAACCTTCCTGGAATGTTTCAAAATACAGTCGTGTTGATCAAGTTTTATTTCAATCAACCTTTTCATTTTCTGTTTCTAGGTTCATTTCCTGTTGAGCAATTAGAGCATGTGCATTATTTCCTCACATGACATCACAACAGTGCAGCATCAGCCTCTGGCTTGTAAAGGCACCCAGTAGACTTATGCTCTGTGCAATGGCTGCTTAGCAACCACCATCAAATAAAGTAATGAAGCTTTTGTAGAGTGTGATACCAAATAGCAACTGGCACCTTCACTTGCACCATTAAAAAAACCTTTAACATTTCCTTCAGTTTTCACATATCCATTAAAAACTATAGTAAAAAACAAAACCCAGACTGCTTGATAAAACATACTTAAACAATTTTCCAAGTTTAGTATTAGCCTCTTGGTAAGTTATGAGCAATACCAGAGCTGAGTGTAAGAGTCTTCATTTTGCTATCATACTCCAGCAAAGCCAACACACAAAACCAGGTATGTTAGAAAGTCTGCTCTACTAGATTTAGAGCTGCTTCTAAGTTCCAGACAAGACACCTTTTTAAGCTTCCAAGTGTATATGTACACACGGTGTTGTACCAAGATAACTTTTTAAAGTCTAATTTTTTTGGATGTCCTTAAATTACTTCACAGAAAGAAAAAAGGCACAGAGGACACTTGGTTTCCTTACCAGTAGTGGCCTTAAGCTACACACTTGCCTGTGCAAAGAGTTTAAAGATATTCAGCAGCATTAATGGTGCCACAGCCATTCATAAAAAGTTTCAGGAAAATAGTTAAAAAAAAGAAGAAAAGCTTGCCAGAAAAGGCTTACAATCTGAAGGTTAAATACAGAAGAATACAGACAGAGACTGGAGGCAGCATGGGGGTTGTTAACTAGGAAGCTGCTGGGAATAGCTGCCTTCTGAGTTTTTGTGCCCATTTTCCTCCAGTTTTCTCCTGAAAAACTCTCGTCTTTTCTCCTCGTTTTTAAAATGAAAACATCCTACTAGATTGGGTTTGAAGGATAAATGCAAATAGGCAGAAGCTTATTTTATACATAGTTCATTCTCAGAGAGGGAAAGGAGGATGATAAATATTGAATGAAGCTAATTTTAGAAAATAAACAAATCCTGTCAACCCATGCTGTAAAGGCCCAGGGAGCGCACCGAATGAATCTTACATTCTGGCATTTGCAAAAGTGTCTTCAACTTCCTTTTTCATTTATAAGCACAGCAATAGGCCACACCTATTTTATATCTCGGGTGGGAAGCCCTCTTAGATTTGAGGCTTTCCAGCTGATGCAATCGAAAACACATCAAGGACTGCTTATAGCAACTTGTGTTGAAATGTAAAACTACTATTTTATTTGAAAGAGACCATAGTTAATAACATGTTCCAAATGAAGCAGTGACACCCATTTCTTGATCCTATCACTTTTCTTGTCACTTATGACATCTCTGGGCTTAGAAAGACAGTGATATAAAGACAGTCCATAGGGGGAATGTCCCTAGTCAGCATATTAAGCTGCACAATTGAGTAGTGAGCTCAATTTCACTAATGAAAGTGGTGAACATCCACCTACTAACTACACAGGACTAAGTGGATATTTAAAATGGCTTGTGGACAAGGTTGTGCCCAAATTCCTACTTTGTTAATTGAAGACCTAAGGCTGTGTTAGAAGTAGCTCTTAGAAGTCAGGTCACAAGCCCAAACAAATATTAACTATATACATTTTATAATCTCAGCATTTTGTCAAGAATGAGTATGTTAGTAAACATGGCCACATACTGCATACATCTCACTATGGAAGAGAAAATATAAAGTGGTACTCAGTTTACACTAAACCAACATAAAAAAGCACATGGGGTATATGTGTGTATGTATATATCTCACACACTGAGATATACTGTTGATATTAGTGTCTTAAAATGACATTTTTCATGGATATGATATTCGTTGCCTAAACCTGCTTAGGCCTAGTCCTTGTAGAAACAGATTTTCATAAGAGAATAAGGGCCCAACAGTCTCCTCACCCCCATCAATTGGTAGGATTGCGTTACCAATCCTCATTAAAAGGACTGTATAACAACATTACAAGCTATCAACAGAAGTTGCACAAGATTCCTTTAAATTCCTTTTTTTTTTTTAAAAAATTCTCATCTATCATCTTATTCAAAAGTCTACACAAACTTCAAGGTATCTGCTTTTATGTGAAGTTATTCTGTAACACAGAAAAGGGTCTAGATCATGAGGACTAGTAAATACACAGGATAACACAGGATTTTCTGATGACATCAGCTGTCACTGAAATATGTGACATCATATATTTATAAAAGCAGCACTCACCAAAAATGTTTGAACAGTAATTGGAAGAGAAATAGCAGGGTGACAGGAAGTTTTAGTAGCTGAAATAATTTCATTTAGGAAAAGGAAGAAGAATATGAAGAGACAACAAAAGGTGAAATGAGTGATGATTTCTAAACTTGGTGATGCTATAATAAGTATAATTTCCTGCAAGCCAGGGGAGCATTGTCAAGTTCTTAGGAATCTTAACTATCATAATTTCAGCAAGAGCAGTTCTCTAATTTAGTAAAGAAAAAAAAAAAAAAAAAAAAAAGAAAAGAAAAAGAAAAGAAAGAAAAGGAACAGAACCAGAAAGAGAGAAACCACAAACAATTGTTTATCTGCACTCTGGGGTTGGTTTTGGTTTGGTTAGTTCACAGTATCTATTCAAGTTGCTCCTTTTGTTGTTTCCTCTCTGCAAGCCACCGTTGGATTTTTTCTTTTAGTTCTGTGTTTGGACGGATCTGGTCCATGGTGAGGGGACTACGGTTAAAGGGATCTGTTTGGTCACTGGGACGAAGAGAGAAAGGGAAATAGGGTTATTTCTGTAAGTTCTAACATTCTAAGACAAAAATAGAACACCTGGGCATCGCATCTTAAGAATGAAGCCAGAGTGCATTATAACTCTGAGTCAAATGCCGAGTCGGGGTTAGAAAGTGAAAAAAAGATGATTCAGGAGTTTTTGTAGCTACTTTGTTCATTTATTTATTTATTTATTTATTTATTTATTTATTTATTTATGGAGACAGAGTCTTGCCCTGTCACCCACGCTAGAGTGCAGTGGTACCCAGGATGGAGTACAGTGTCGTGATCTCTGCTCACTGCAACCTCTGCCTCCTGGGTTAAAGCCGTTCTCCAACCTCAGCCTCCCAAGTAGCTGGCATTACAGGCATGCACCACGACACTCAGCTAATTTTTGTATTTTCAGTAGAAACAGAGTTTCACCATGTTGGCCAGGCTGCTTTCAAACTCCTGGCCTCAAGTGATCCACCGGCCTCGGCCTCCCAAAGTGCTGGGATTACAGGCGTGAGCCACCCACCTGGCCTCTATTTCTTAATAAATTTTATCTCAACACTGCTGTTCAGATGATATTTAATTACAGTGGCTTAAAAAATGCTATGCTTCTGTCACCTTTAGATTTCTCTAAGACAGAGACACTGTACATTCATGTCAGTGTAAAGAACTATTTGTAATTATAGTGACAGATTCTTAGGACAGTATAAGATGTCAAGGAATAAAGCCTTGTAGACCAACATTTGATTTAGTCAGCTGATTGTTATGCAAGTACATGCAGATTATGGCTTCCTGACACGTAAGAAGGTTTATGACAGGTGTCAATCTTTTGGCTTCCCAGGCCACAGTGGAAGAATTGTCTTGGCCCATACATAAAATACATGAGGACTAACAATAGCTAATAAGCTAAAAAAAAAAAAAATTGCCAAAAATTCTTATAATGTTTTAAGAAACGTTATGAATTAGTGTTGGGTCACATTTCAAGCCATCCTGGGCTACACACACAGCTTGGACAACCTTGGTTTATGACATACTTTAAGGGCTGATATACCTTCTCTCTATATTGAGGCCACTATAAAATATAAATTTTCATTGCAAAAGACATACCATCTAGCACAGCATAATCCATATAGTGAATGCTTAGTACCAAATACCAAAAGGTGAAAGTTTTTTTTTTTTTTTTTTTGAGACGGAGTCTTGCTCTGTTGCCCAGGCTGGAGTTGCAGTGGCGCTATCTTGGCTGACTGCAACCTTTGCCTCCCAGGTTCAGGGGATTCTCCTGCCTCAGCCTCCTGAGTAGCTGGGACTACAGGTGTGTGCCACCACGCCCAGCTAATTTTTGTATTTTTAGTAGAGACAGTGTTTCACCATGTTGGCCAGGCTGGTCTTAAACTCCTGACCTCAGGTGATCCACCTGCCTCGGCCTTCCAAAGTGCTAAGATTACAGGCGTAAGTCACTGCACTTGGCCAGAAATTCATTTTTTTAATATTAAAAAATTTCCTTAACTTTGGGTCAAAGTATACAAAATGTATCTATCTGTTTATTTAGAGACAGTGTCTTGCTCTGTTGCCCAGGCAGGAGTACAGTGCTGCAATCATAACTCAGTGCAGCCTTGAATTCCTGTGCTCAAGCGATCTGCCTCAGCTTCCTGAGTAGCTAGGACTACAGGCATGTGCCATTACACTTGGCTAATTAAAAATAATTTTTTTGTAGAGATAGAACTTAATGTTTTTTTTTTTTGGAGACAGAGTCTCGCTCTGTCACCCAGGCTGGAGTGCAGTGGTGTGATCTCGGCTCACTGCAACCTCTGCCTCCTGGGTTCCAGTGATTCTCCTGCTTCAGCCTCCCAAGTAGCTGGGGTTACATGCATGCCACAAGCCCGGCTAATTTTTGTATTTTTAGTAGAGATAAGGTTTCACCATGTTGGCTAGGCTGGTCTCAAACTTCTGATCTCAAGTGATCCACCTTCTTCAGCCTCCTAAAGTGCTGGGATTACAGGCATGAACCACTGTGCCTGGTTCAATATAACTTAATTTTAAATATGGAGAGGCCAAACAAGGTGGCTATGCTTGTAATCCCAGCACTTTGGGAGGCTGATGTGAGTGGATTGCTTGAGCCCAGGAGTTTGAGACTGGCGTGGGTAACATAGACCCCTTCTCTACAAAAAATACAAAAATAAGCCAGGAATGGTGGTGCATGGCCTGTGGTCCCAGTTACTTGGTGAGGCTGAGGTGGGAGGGTCGCTTGAGCCTGGGAGGGTGAGGCTCTAGTGAGGTGAGATCATGCCACTGCACTCCAGCCCGGTGACAGAGCAAGACCCTGTCTCAAAAAAATAGATAAATCCATAAATAGGCAGAGTCTTTCAGCACTCATTTCTATCTAATGCTGTACTAAAACAGTTAAGGGGCCCATTCGGTAGCTAATAAGCTACCATTTATTGCTTCATTCCTGACTTTTCTATAGTTATCATGGGGCAGACTGTCCAAAGAATAGGCAGGCTGGGGAAAATTCATGGTTACCACAGCACTTTGGGAGGCTGAGGCGGGTGGATCACTTGAACCCAGGAGTTCAAGACCAGCCTGGCCAACATGGTGAAACCCTGTCTCTACAAAAAATACAGAAATTAGTTGGGAGTGTTAGTGCATGCCTGTAGTCCCAGTTACTCCAGAGGCTGAGACAGGAGGATCACCTAAGCCCAGGCTGGAGTGCAGTGGTGTGATTTTGGCTCACTGCAACCTCTGCCTCCCAGGTTCAAGCAATTCTCCTGCTTCAGCCTCCCGAGTAGCTGGGACTACATGTGCGCACCACCATGCCCCGCTAACTTTTTTGTATTTTAGTAGAGATGGGGTTTCACCATGTTGGCCAGGCTGGTCTCGAACTCCTGACCTCAAGTGATCTGCCTAGCTCGGCCTCCCAAAGTGCTGGGATTATAGGCATGAGCCACTGCACCCGGCCAGAAATTATTTTCTTAAGGCAGGAAGAGGTAAGGTAAAGTTAGCATTTCTTAACAGAATGTTTTGTTGTGAAATGTTTATATCCTAGCAATTGATACCAAAATGCCTTCCAACATATCAGTAAATCAATAATATGTGGTATCTATTGGGTGCAAAGTACTGTATTAGGTGCCTGGGAGAGAAAGATAGCAAACTAATGTATATCTGTGCTCTTGAGTCTGCTTTTTGGGACTGGCCTACCTGAGCAAATGTCTTGCAATGGTGGATCTATCCACAGTGACTCTGGAAGATGGCAGCACCACAGGGTCACACATCAGTGTGCTCATAATGGGATCCAGGAACTCATCACAGGCATCTGCATAGGTTTCCTCTTCCTGTTGTTGGAGGTCTGCAAGAGACTGAGTATACAACATCTAGTAGTTAAAGTGAATTCACAGTGCAGCTGAATTCAGCATGCTCAATGACAGAGTGAGACTCTGTCTCAAAAATAAAAAAACAGGTAATTAATAACCCTTGACAGTGATAGTGACACATGTGAGCTTCATTTTCTCAAAAACAAGCCAAGATAGATATTCTGAGAACAAATTAAGCATTGAGCCCCAACTCTGGACCTTTAAGTTGGCTCAGCTGCTGGCAGTCACACTGGAAATGGGTTGAAATGTTAGGAGGAAAAGAAATACATCACATACAACATCCATCTGGCAATAGTTCTGTTATAAATGCCATAATTCAAAAGGGGACGGAGAAGGGGAAGTGGAGGAGGGTATTGTTTGCATAATTAGAGTCACTCATGCAGCCTGTGTATGAAAAGCAGTTTTTGATTTTTGATACAAACAGGTATAGGAATTTTAAAGTTGTTTCAACATTTAATTCCTTCACAACTCGAGTTCCTCAGGGATCCACCTAGCTAAGCTCTAACCAAAGACGAAGTCCAACTCAATAAAGAAACTCAATGAAGGGAAGACTGACAGCAACAAGGTTGGTTTTCTATTAGACTTTTGTGCCATGATTTTTTTTCCTTCTTCTTAACTGCTAACAGAGCTGTCATACTCTAACCAAAGGGATTTAGCTAAATCCAATATAGTATTTTAATCTTTAAAATGTATGCATATTCCAATAGAAGCCAACTACCAACTACAAACATAGAGACAATGAAAATAAAAATTAGTGACTGAAAACTACTCATCTTGTATTTTTTCCAAAGAAGTTATTCTGTATTAATGCCCTAGGTTTTAAAATCTATTGGCGGCCGGGCGCGGTGGCTCAAGCCTGTAATCCCAGCACTTTGGGAGGCCGAGACGGGTGGATCACAAGGTCAGGAGATCGAGACCATCCTGGCTAACACGGTGAAACCCCGTCTCTACTAAGAAATACAAAAAACTAGCCGGGCGAGGTGGCGGGCGCCTGTAGTCCCAGCTACTCGGGAGGCTGAGGCCGGAGAATGGCGTGAACCCGGGAGGCGGAGCTTGCAGTGAGCTGAGATCCGGCCACTGCACTCTAGCCTGGGCTACAGAGCGAGACTCCGTCTCAAAAAAAAAAAAATAAAAATAAAATAAAATCTATTGGCAACTCTGTGCATAAACGTTTTCGTAAAAACATCTTACATAAATGTGTACATTCTTCTCTTTTAGTTGAGGTTTCTTAAATTTCTTTTTTTCTTAAAATTTTTTTTTTTTTCTGAGATGGAATCTCGCTCTGTTGCCCAGGCTGGAGTGTGGTGGTGTGATCTTGGCTCACTGCAACCTCCGCCTCCCAGGTTCAAGTGATTCTCCTGCCTCAGCCTCCCATGTAGCTGGGATTACAGGTGCGCTCCACCACGCCCAGCTAATTTCTGTATTTTTAGTAGAGACGGGGTTTCACCATGCTGGCCAGGCTGGTGTCAAACTCCTGACCTCAGGTGATCTGCCCACCCTGGCTTCCCAAAGTGCTGGGATTATAAGCATGAGCCACTGCACCCAGCTGATTTCTTAAATGTCTATTCTCACTCTCATGTTAACAAGAATAAAACTAAGAATATTATAGTTCTAAGTGACTGACCAAAAAGAACCATCTGTTTATATTTTCTCATGGCAATGCTCTTTTTCTCCCTGAAATACGGTAAAAATCAGCACAGCTGAGGCGACAATCTGATTTTTTGTGTGGATTTTTAGGAGATGGGGTCTTGCTATCTTGCCAAGGCTGGAGTGCAGTGGCTCTATCCACAGACATGATCATAGCACATCGCAGCCTCAAACTCCTGGGCTTAAGCGATCCTCTAGCCTCAGCCTCTTATGTAGCTGGGACTCCAGGCTTGAGCTACCGTGCCTGGCTGACAATGTGGTTCTTAATGAAATCAGCAAACAAATCCTCCTCTTCCTCACCTTGATTCTCTCTGCCAAGTTGCTGAAAGCCACAATCATATTCCCAGGCTTATTTATTTTCTTCAAGACTCGAACTGTCTGTGCAAAGAGAGTTGGGGAATAGGAACGTCCATCCTTGGGCACAGTGGCACAGAAATTCTCCTCATCCCTGGAAGGTCAGCATCAGAAAAAAACTGCTCACCAGAGGATAGGTCAATGGAAGAGACAATAGACAGGCTGCAGAACAAGTATTCTCACCACTTAAAAGCCATGAACATTCTTTTAATATATATATAATTTATATATTTAATATATATTTCTTATATATATACTTTTTGATATAGAAAGACTTTCTAGGAAGTCTATCAAGTATCATGTGACCTCAAAAGAATGCTACTTTTCCAAACAGTGGTACAACCAGTAAAGTTTATCTTTGCACAGATCAAAGCAGAATTTTGGAAATCTTAATGTCCCATGGGTCACTCAAAATCTTATTAGTTTTTAGAGACAGAGTCCTGCTGTGTTGCGCAGGCTGGTCTCAAACTCCTGGCCTTAAGCAATCCTCCCACTTCAGTCTCCCAAGTAGCTTGGATCACAGGCACACGACACCTTGCCCAGATAAAATCTCCTTATTTAAAACTACAGAAGATCAACCAACTAGGAATGAATCATTTCTTTTCTATTTTCACATAATTACCAACCGGTCATTCTACTATCAAAACCCTAAATCAAAACATTAGCATCCCCTCTGGCTTGACAAATTTCAATCTCAGGTACCCAAGATTTAAGTAGATAGTGCAGATATCTGATACAAGCTGCTGGGGTTTGAAGTCAAATTCACTGAAGTCCTTGACTTTTAAGGCACCCATCTTGGGGCCAACCAGGTGTTGCAGGAAGTAGTTCAACATGGAGATGATGCGCTCAGCCAGGAAGGGATGCACAAAGAGTGACTTGATCTCTGGAAAAGAATCCAAAGTCTCTGAAAACTCAGTCCATTAGCACTCTTTTCCTTATTAAGTATAGTTTATTTGGAGACCTCTGGGGACTACTGTTATTTTATTTTTAAAATTTTTGAAGGAACTACTTTTTAAAAAACTAAGTAATTCATTTTCACTGCAGAAAATATAGACAAGCAAAAACCAAAACCAAACACAAAACAGAAAAGACAAAAACTACCACCTGGAAATAAACACGGTTAACATCTTGCTCTTTTAACATTTTGTCCTTCTAGCTTTTCTGTCCATATTTACACACACACACAGACATTTTTAAAACAAAAATGATCATATTTTACATATTCTGAAACTTACTGTTTTCAGTAACTATATTGCAAATACTTTACCATTTTATTAAGTGTATGTCCCTGTGCTGTCCAACATAGCAGCCCCTGGCCATATGTGGCTACTAAAATTAAAAATAAATAAAAAATCCATTCCTCAGACTAGTTAAGTATGGTTCTGGACAGCCCAGATTTATAGGATATTTTCACCATCACAGAAAGTTCTATAGAATAGGGGTGATTCACATAATCTTTTTAAAAAATGAGATAGGGTCTCACTATATTGCCCAGGCTGGTCTCAAACTCCTGGGCTCAAAGTGATCCTCCTGCCTCGGCGCCCAAAGTGTTAGAGGATTACAGGCGTGAGCCACTGTGCCCAGCTGTTTTACATCATTTTTTAAAAAAATTATGTTTTATTTTTTTCAGACAGGGTCTTGCTGTTGCCTAGGCTGGAATGCAGTGGCACAATCATGGCTCAAGGCAGTCTCAACCTCCTGGGCTCAAGTGATCCTCCTGCCTTGGCCTCCCAAAATGCTGAGATTACAGGTGTGAGCCACTGTAACCAGGCTGTTTTCCATCATTTTTTTCTTTTTTTTTTTGAGACGAAGGCTCGCTCTGTCACCCAGGCTGGAGTGCAGTGGCGCGATCTCAGCTCACTGCAAGCTCCACCTCCTGGGTTCATGTCATTCTCCTGCCTCAGCCTCCCAAGTAGCTGGGACTACAGGCGCCCACCACCTCGCCCGGCTAGTTTTTCGTATTTTTTAGTAGAGACGGGGTTTCACCGTGTTAGCCAGGATGGTCTCGATCTCCTGACCTCGTGATCCGCCCGTCTCGGCCTCCCAAAGTGCTGGGATCACAGGCTTGAGCCACCGCTCCCGGCCTGTTTTACATAATTTTTATGGCTGACTTTTCCAGTTGTAACTGCACCATACGTTATTTATTTAACGTCTTTACCGGTGGACATTTTTACTATTTTCAGTTTTTTTCCTACACTTATCAATGAACTTCATTGTGGATACATCTTGTAGACTAATTGCTTCTTTTTTTTTTTTTTTTGAGATAGAGTCTCACTCTGTTGTCCAGGCTGGAGAGCAGTGGCGTGATCTCTGCTCGTTGCAACCTCTGCCTCCTGGGTTCAAGCTATTCTCCTACCTCAGCCTCCCAAGTAGCTGGGACTACAGGCACGTGCTACCACACCTGGCTACTTTTTGTAATTTTAGTAGAGACAGGGTTTCACTATGTTGGCCAGGTTGGTCTCGAACTCCTGACCTCGTGATCTGCTCGCCTCGGCCTCCCAAAGTGCTGGGGTTACAGGCGTGAGCCACCGCGCCTGGCCTATTGCTTCTTCTTAACAAATCTGTAAGGAACTGCTATGTCATAGGGCATGAATTCCAAAAACTAAAAAAAAAAATTTATACATGTCAAATTTAACAAGCCAGACAGTATCATAATGCTGTGTTTGGTTGGTACTGATAGTTGTTGATTTTTCAGTTTCAGTCATTATCACAAATCCCTCGATATATAGTCAAATTTTTGGTTAAATAATTTAGTTATTAAAATTATGTAAATATTATTCACAGCAGAGCCATGTGCTGTCCTAATGAGTATATAGTTCCTTTTTAGTATAACTTTTTGCTTATTTGCTTATTTTCAGAGCCTCTTATCACTAAATTCTTTCCAAACTCTCCATTGGAATTTAAAACTCTCAACACGGTCATTTCTAGCTGCTGATTAATTTTTGGAAACATTCTTTCTGGATGTTTCTATCCTTTGCTCCAACCTGGACTGCTTGCTCTACAGGCCTGCTATGTAGTGGTCACACAAGCTCCTTTTACCATCATCCTGGGAATCTCCTTTGCGTCTCCCTTGTGTTGAATTCCACCTTCCTCCTCCTAGGTTTACTTTCCCTCAGAAATGTGTCTCCGCTTCAAATGACACTGTTGAAAGTGCAAAGCCATTTTGATACTTAAACTATGGTAACATTACCTGACTTCTCTGGGATATTTTAGGGTCTTCTTTTTACCATGATTTCCTAAAATTTCACAATGTTATACTTCAGTGTGGGTTTTAAAAAATTCTCTGTGCAGGGCCCTTGGCAAGCCCTTTCAATTTAGAGGCTATCTTTGAGTCTTGGGGATTTTTTGGTATCTTTGATGATAACTTCCTTCCCTCCATTTTTCTCTTTTGAGACTTCCTAGATCCATCCTTTGTTTCTTATCCTTTCTCTTTTAATTTCCATCTTTTTCCTTCTGTTCTATGTTCATAGAAGAGTTCCTTGAATTTATATCTTCTTTTTTTTTTTTTTTTTTTTTTTGAGCCAGTCTCACTGTTGTCTCAGGCTGGAGTGCAGTGGCGTGATCTCGGCTCACTGCAGAAGCTCCGCCTCCCGGGTTCTGCGCCATTCTCCCGCCTCAGCCTCCCAAGTAGCTGGGACTTCTGGCTCCCGCCGACGCCCGACTAATTTTTTGTATTTTTGGTAGGGCAGGTTTCACCATGTAGCCAGGATAGTCTGATCTCCTGACCTGGTGATCCACCCTTCGGCCTCCCAGTGCTGGGATTACGGAAAACTGAGCCACAGCCCGGCCGGTGTATCTTCGCCCCTTTTACTGAATGGCTGAAAAGCATTTCTGAGGTAAAAATTTCAATATCCAAGAGCTCTTTCTTATTCTTTAAATAATCTCTTTCATTGCCTCTTTGTTCTTGTTTTTTTGGTTGCTATATCTTCTCTTATCCCTCTGAGATTAAAAAGTTTTTTTAAAAAGTTTTTAGAAAGTTTTCACCTATTTGTTTTTCACATTAGAGGATTTCCTCAAATGGTGATTATTGTTATATCGTATTTAGCTGAGACATTAAAAATGATAATTTCAGTATATAATCAGTATAAAAATGGACAGATTTCACATTTTAACACTAAGTCTTGCAGTACATATTTTATACTTATAGCACATCTCAATTCAGACTAGCTACATTTTAAATCCTTGAAAGCCACATGTGGCAAGTGGCTACTGAATTGGACAGTGGAGCTATAGAGGGAGTAGAGATAAATGGCTGTTACATCCACCATATTTAACCAGGATTCAAGCATATTTCTCAGATTAACATACATATATGTACATGTGTGTGTGTATAGACACACAAATATTTATATGGCTAACTTGTCCTCCAGAAAGATTTTACCACCTTATGCTCTCTGGCAGCTGTGTGAGGGTGACCATTTCTTCATTCCCATGTCAATAATAGGCATTATCATTCTTTTTGAAACTTCTCAAGTGATTCGTTTCCCTCCCAGATGTGGAGGATACTGTCACCAGGGTCTGAATTCTTAGTTTCAGCTAGGCTGAACCCTCAAGTGAAGCAGATCTTGGCCATTACTTTTTTGGGGGAAAGCAGTACTTTGTATCCTTACCTGATGTGAGAAAGGCAAGGGTACCAATTGTTTCATTGGACATGATGTTATGGAAACGTGCCAGCTGTCCAAACATCTGTAGGCCGGCCTCCTTTTCTCGGCGGGCTTCTGGAGTCAGACTATCCCATTCACCTCGGTCCTTCTCAATTTGCTGAATCTTTATCTTGCTCAAATACTGCAGAAACCAGAGATGGGATGTATCAGAGAAGAAAGGTGCAGTTGAAGGGACGTGACATTTAGGAGGTCCTATTAAAAATCCAGTCAACTAAGCTGGGAAAACAAGGGATTATGTAAGAGACATGAGCCTTTATTTCTCAGCATAGGGCTGAAGCTCAAAAGAACTTTCTTTCTTTTTTTTTTTTTTTTAATTTATTTATTATTATTATACTGTAAGTTGTAGGGTACATGTGCATAACGTGCAGGTTTGTTACATATGTATACTTGTGCCTTGTTGGTGTGCTGCACCCATCAACTCGTCATTTACAAGAACTTTCAGGAAAAAAAGAAATTGTGGCTTCATACAGATTTGTTTCAGCTTGGGTACATTCACAGGTAATTCCCCTAGAAATAGTATATCATTATTAAATGGAAAGAAGGATGAAGAGTTTAATATATGAAACCCAGGCCAAGAAACAAAAAAACCCCACACTATAGTGAAAAAACGATGACTCCTTCCTGAAAGATGAAAACAAATCCCCCCCTGCCAAATTCCTTACAAAAAAAATCAAAGCTCTATCAAATATGCAAGATGTGTGGAAGAACATAATTATTTAAAACTCTCTATTTCATGTCATCCTTCCTGTTGTAGCAAACAACTTGTTAAACTTAATCTCATGAAAATACCATCTGCTTCATACTTTGTGTCACACACCTCTTGCTTAAAAGGGTCTGTTTGTAACAGGACCTATTCTCACTTTTGAAGAAAACCTATCTTAAACCCTAAAGTGTAGGATTATAAAGAAATCAGATCAAACCTTTCTCACAAATTAAACACAAGCTACTCAGGGGACTGCTGATCACAACGAGGAGCTCATGATTGTCTAAAGGCTACCCTCAGGATTTACCTGCTTCATCTCCCTTTAGGTCAGTGCCCTGTCCATCCTCTACCCATCACAGGTAAGGGAAGTTTTGCTCTACAGATAGCAAAGTTTTTATGGGAGAAGTAAGCAGATCCACCAGGGAAGGTTAAGGAAATAATACACTGAAGGAGCTGAGAGGCACCCAGCTGCATTTTATACTTTGTGAAACGTTTGTTTCACAATATAGCTAAAAATTTAGGAGGCAGTGGAAATATGAGAAATACTGACAACTTGGAGCCTTTATATGAAAAAATAACCCAAATCAGAGATTTTCTTTCAAGTAGTGGTGCAAAAATCAGAATCTTTTAGGAAAGTGGGTTAAAAGTCATTGTCTTAGTAAGATATTTTACTGACATGTTGGGATTAAAAGGGTTTCAATGACCAAAAGTTAGCTCCTTTGATTTCTTTCTTTCTGTAGTGCCAGCCTGATGAATTACTCCTGCCAATACAACGTAGTTTGGCTTCACCATATGGTATTTTCAACTCTGCCAAAATGTCCATCTCATGACGCTTCAATGACCCTTGATCTTGGTCTCTAATGGAATGAACTAGAAAGCTCTGTAATGGCAAGCTTGGTGGTACACTACTAACCACACATTTTTGGTGTTCCAGTCTGGTACTAGGGGCATAAGGACTGCTCTATATGATTAAAAGGTAAAATGTATGTACTGATGATGATTTGATGGTATGGGGCAGTTAAATCTTTTTTTCTCACCTGTATGGCTTCATCCAAAAGGAAGATGGCATCATTCATTAGCAGGTTAAGAAAGCGGAGGAAAAGTGGGGGATTCATGGCTTCTAAATTCTTAGAGGCATAGTCAGCCAAATCCTGTAAGTCCCAGCCCACAAGAAAACCATTTTAGTATTGAATTACAACTCATTGGGGCTTATATAAAGCAACAGGTTTCATCAGAAACTCTCTCACCTTAATGCTCTCCCGATAGGTATCTGTCCCCCACATGTATCTTAGGATAGGATACATGGGACGACGGTAATTAAACTTCTGTTCAAATTGATGGGGGTCTCCTGGAGTAAGGCAAGAGCAAAATATCAGCAAAGGTGGTGTCATAAGGGGAAGAGCTTATGCCTATGTGTAGTCATTTGCTTTGTAGCCATTTGCTTTTGAGTGTGTTAAGACTACTAACAAAATCTGCCCTGGAGTTTCTAGAGGTCTAAAGTTATGGCCAAGTGTTTGCTCATTTCCTTACTGACGAAGTAAAGGGGAGACAGAGATAAAGGATACCTTACTCTGCAAGAGACAAGTACCAAGCTATAAAATAAAAGTCAAGGGAAACAAATGCTTCCATATCCAAACATGAGTACTTCTCAGGCTTTGAGACAGGGTACTGTTTAAACAAACACAGGGGCTCAGGGTTACATAGAGAGGGAATGTTGCCCACTGGTGTTTTTTTTTTTTTTGAGAGGGATTTCTTGCTCTGTCATCCAGGCTGGGGTGCAGTGGTGCAATCTCAGCTCACTGCCACCTCCACCTCCCGAATTCAAGCGATTCTCGTGCCTTTGCCTCCTGAGTAGCTGGGATTACAGGTACCCACCACCACGCCCGGGTAATTTTTGTATTTTTTGTAGAGATGGGGTTTCACCATGTTGGCCAGGCTGGTCTCAAACTCATGAGTTCAAGTGATCTGCCTACTTCGGCCTCCCAAAATGCTGGGATTACAAGTATGAACCACTCTGCCTGGCTGCCTGCTGGTATTCTTAATCGAACCATTAGACTATTGGAGAGTTAGATAGTCTGGTTAAGATAAAAGAATCTCTCAACCAGTACACTGCCTCTTTATGCACTATTCTGTAATTTTAAGGCAGAGAAAAATAAAGACCCAGGTTTTAATCAAAAAGTCTAATTTGAGTCTGATTTGATGAAGCATCATAATAAGGGTGTTGGAATATGTAGATTTCTTCAGGTGACACAGACCTGATTCTACCACTTGGTAGTGAATGTCATGACATGGACAAATAATTTGATCTTTTGGGCAGTCATGTCTTCATTTGTAAAACAGGGATAATTAAAAATAAATAAATAAATAAAACAGGGATAATAGAGTGAAACTTTTCAGATGGTGACAATGGGATAATGTTTAAAAAAAAACACTTATCATCAAGCCTGGCACATAGTAGGTATTCAATAGTAATGGCTTGACATTTCTTTGATATCCAAATACAGATCAAACTATGAAACTCCACTGGTATCAGCTTCTCAGTTCTGGGCTCAGCTTCATGACTGCTTTACCTGTAAATTCGATGTCCACAAAAACCTTGATTAGAGCCTCTGCAAGTTGGGGTGCATACTGAAAGTTGCAGAACACACGTTTCCGGTGGAACACACTGGATACCAAAGGATTTGGGGTCTGATCCAGGTGGGGCATCACTGCTTCCAACACCTCTGCTAGTTTGGCCCTCAGGTGGGGATTCTTCATTCTGCAAAATGGGAAAAAAGCAAGATGAGCAGATAAGCTTAACTCCAAATTTATGACACTGTTCTCTCCACATAAGAATAAAAATCCACCCTAAACCATCATTATAGGAAAAAAAAAGATCCACTTCTGCAGTTTTAAGTTTGTCAGTTTCTTGGTGTGGGTGGAGGGTGGGAGGTGGTGATGCAGGGTACATCATTTAGCTCTTGAGTTGACAGCTTACCAACTATGAGGGTGAGCACTTAAGTTTTTGAATGCTTAGCCATTGTTTACTTCTCTGTAATAATGCATTATTTACTGCTTACTATTCTCTGACAGTTTCATGTGGAATAAATTTGCCTTTTCAAGCTTTCTGAGGGTAAAGACTAGAATATAATTATGCTACATTACCCATGACGCATACAGTGTATGCATAATACTTGTTGACTTATGACTTCTCATTAGGTATGCTCAGCTCAGTGAAGAATTGGCTTCTCTCTACTTATCACTGATACGGCTCAGGGAATTGTGGGTCATTCTCTTCATTGTGCAGCAAATCTTCACTTTTGTACACAGAGTTTCCATTTCCTTTAGCCTATGCATCAAAAAAATCAGGGAAGCAATTCTACAAGTCACAGTATCTTCCTTTGGAAAAGAGGTCTAGAAGCTATGAGTGAGAAAACTTGAAATGAGAAATAATATTGACTTAAGTTTACTGCTCATCCAACTCAGAATAGCAAGAACAAGCTTTATCATCATATAATTATTAGAAGAGCATTAGCACCTGGCTGCCACTGGTAAGTTTCTGGCATTATGTTAACTACTTTAACCATGGACTAGCAGTGGAATTCCCATAAGATACCTTATATGCAGGATTAAATTCTCTGTGGGCAAAGTTCATTGTTTATTATACCTCTCAACAGTGGGGCTTCTGGCTACCCATATGGATGGTCAGGTGATTCATTAATGTTACCATAACTTCTGAAGGCAACCCCTTATGATTCAGGCTTGTTTATTTCTTGGTTTAGAAGTCTTCTGAATGTTTTACAGCCTAAACAGTGACAGAACCAAGCTTACAGCACTTCACCTTTCTATGCTTCCAGTGAAAATGGTGATAAAGTGAAGAACATGCTCCAGGGAATCTGCTGATGTCTCCAAAATGTCATCGGCAAAGCGGCGGAGAAAAATGAGAAAATCACCCAGGTTATCTGCAAAAAATTCTGAAAAAGAAAGTATTCACTGGAATTAGCCAAACATCTGTATATTTGTACTAATAAACAACACTTAAATTCCTTTCACCCTACTTAATGAAGGTTAAAAAAAAAAACTAAATGTTTTGTTGGTACTAGAGATGGTGATAAGTCAATAAATGTAAAATCTCCTTTAAATGTAAGTCAATTTAAATTTTTATTCAAGTAAATATATGAACAGTAATGACACAAAATGTTAACACACCAGTATACTAATATATACATTTTTAGTCTCAAGGTTAACTGTGGTTTAAACCCTTCAGATGTGTGAGGACGCCCTAATAAAGATTAACATGTTAGGTGATGGCGGTAGCCAGACTCCAGGATGGTCCTCCAATGATCACTGCTTTTTGGTTCATGACCTTATGCAGTCCCCTCCCATCTTCACTCTTTCAGAGTAGAAGATAAACTCTGAGGCATACAGCAGATGTGATGCTATGTCATTTCCAAGATTAGGGTATAAAAGCTTACAGTCTCCATTTTGGTCACTTGCTCCGGGGGAAGGCAGCTGCCATATCATGAGTAGTATTTAGAAGACACATACATGGCCTAGAAAAGAGGCTGCTGGTCAATAGCACAAGCAACTGAGGCCTGTCAACAACCACATGACTGGGCTTGTAAGTGGATCCTCCAGCCCTAGCAGAGTCCTCAGATTCCTAAGGCCCTGACAGCTTGGCTACATAACTTCCTGAGGAACTCTGAGTCAGAATCACGCAGCTGAGTAAGCTGTTTGCAGTGTTGTTGTTGCTATTTTGTTTATTATTATTTTTTTTTGAGACAGGGTCCTGCTCTGTCACCCAGGCTGGAGTGCAGTAGTGCAATTATGGCTCACTGTGGCCTCAACTTCCTGGGCTCAAGCCATTCTCTCACTTCAGCCCCCTGAGTAGCTGGAACTACAAGTGTGCACCACCATGCCTGGCTAATTTTTTAGTTTTTGTAGAGATAGGGTCTCCCTATGTTGCCCAGGCCAATCCTGAACTCCTGGGCTCAAGTAATCATCCTGCTTCGGCCTCCCAAAGTGCTGGGATTACAGGCATGCACCATCATACCTGGTCTGTAGTTTTAAGCAGCTATGTTTTGGGGTAATCTGTTACACAGCATGATATGACCAATACAATGGTTAAGAACACATAACCTGATTAGATTGGCAACACCTGCCCACCCCTCAATGAGTCTCACACACACACACACACACACACACACACACACACACACACACACACAAGCTCTCTCTCTCTTTCCCTTCTGAGTTAACCAGTAGGAGCTAATTTTTTTTCTACAAAAAGGACAGGAAAGGTTAGATGAATGTGCAAGTTGAACAAATATTAATGATAGAAACTAATAGCTCTGAAAACTCTGATTACACTTAATCCTTTGAAGATGATTTTCTGATATGCACAGCAGTGGGGACACAAGGTTGAGGAACAAATTGTTAGTCACCCAATACTTTGACCAGTAGATATTATCTAAGTTTGAGTTGTTTCTCCGAAAGCAACTGAATGATAATGAAGAAAGGGTATTTTGAGGATTAAACTTCCAAACTGATCCAGTTAAACTCAGAAGGCTATAAATAGGACATTCCCAAGGGAAAGCCTGCTTACCTGGCACATAAGCCAAAGAGCTGTAGCCATCTGGCAAAGGAAAGGTTAGCTCTATTGGTTGTGAGCCCTCATTGCCTATGGCCAGCTGAACCAGTAGAACAGCCATGGACACCTGCAAGTTTAGGCAGTTTTGTAGCATTTGTGGCTCTGTCATGGCAGTCTTGGTAGAAAGATAGATGGTCATCAATCGTTCAAACTGCTCACGAAGATTGTCAGCAGCAGGGCTAGAACTCTGCTGAGCATCCCGCCAGGCAACCTGCAGCCGATGCAGATTTTGGTTGATTTTTACCATCTGATCATGCAACCTGCCCCCAAGAAAGCAGAAGAGATTGGGTCAGGGAAAACAGAAAGTCACACACACACACAAAAACCAAACAAAAAACCAAAAAAAACCACCTCAATTATTTATCTAGTCTTCTCTTTAAGGATAGTAGGGAGTTGCAGTTGCAATGACACAGAGGGCACTCACAAAAGTTTTTGACAGGACACAGGCAGGGTGCACAGCAATGGGAAAATGTTGCCAAGTATTCAACATAATCGAAGCTAATTGCAAATAGTTAGCAGCCTTCAGCTGAAATGCACTATCCAAAGAAAGGCAGCTTGGTTGAGTAGGGTGTAGAATGGGCTGTTACTACATAAAATAAATAATTATTAGGCAAAGTACAAGAAGCCCAGCAGGATAGTTTTACATCACATGAGGGCAATGATCATACTTTGATGCAATGATCATACTTTGATGGGGTTATATGGATAGTCTATCTTCGGTTAGTAGAAAACTAAGCTGGTGAAAAGGGACTCTAGATTAATAATGACCACATATAAACTAGTAGCCACCTGAGATGCAATCTAAGAGCAGCTTCCAGCACTCTGTTGTTCAATATTAAATTAAATTATTCTTCAGAAAAGGTCAGCCTAATATTCTCTACTGAAAGGAAGACACATAATTCAAAGTTACGGATAATGGTCCAAAATCATTTCCTTTGGCTCTGTAGATAATGTCTTGGCTAGTTAATATTGGGAAACTAGATGATATTCATTTTTTGTTTGAACCTAGGCAGTTGAGCAGGTTAAGCACATGCTGAACTTTTATCTGTCTATGATGGAGATTTCTCTCTAAAGATATAATTTCATTCCTCCAGCAATGTGTTGACTGGGTAGTTTTGAAAAATGCTCTGCATCAATTCAGGTATCTTGAGAAGGTATTAAAAATTGCTATTCCTAGTGTCCCTTTCTATGACTGCGTTGCTGTTTTCTCCCTCTACTTATACCTGTCATAATCAGCTAAATCAGCGGAAAACAAATTACAGAATAATGAACAGCCAGAACCAGAACTGTTTTTGGAAGTCATACATTCTAGTTCTAAAATCTTCACATTTCTAGAATCTTCTTTATCTAATGTCTTTTGTGGTCCTATTGATCTCATCAGACTCCCTTATAAACATTTCCATAATTTTTGCCATTTTTGTCTCTCTGTAGAGTTAGAACTTGGTCTTTTTTTAAAAAAAATTAATTAAGTATTTTTTTTTGAGATAGATTTCCATTCTGTTGTCCAGGCTGGAGTGCAGTGCCACGATCTCGGCTCACTGCAACTTCCGCCTCCCAGGTTCAAGCAATTCTCCTTCTTCAACCCTAACCCTAACCCCAACCCTCCTGAGTAGCTGGGACTACAGGCACGTGCCACCAAGCCAGGCTAATTTTTTGTATTTTTAGTAGAGATGGGGTTTCACTGTGTTAGCCAGGATGGTCTTAATCTCCTGACCTTGTGATCTGCCCGCCTCAGCCTCCCAAAGTGTTGGGATTACAGGTGTGAGCCACTGCGCCTGGCCAAACTTCATCTTTTATCACCAGGAGTAGTAATGGATTTTTTTTTTTTTTTGAGACAGGGTTTCACTATGTTGCCCAGGCTGGAGCACAGTGGTGCAATCTCAGCTCACTGCAGTCTCAACATTCCGGGCTCAAGAGATCCTCCCACCTCAGCCTCATGATTAGCTGACACTACAGGCACATGCCACCATGCCCAGCTAATTCTTGTATATTTTGTAGAGACGGGGTTTTGCCATGTTGCCCAGGCTGCTCTCAAACTCCTGGGCTCAAGTGATCGGCCTGCCTTGGCCTCCCCAAGTGCTAAGGATTACAGGCATGAGCCACCACACCTGGCCAGTAATGAAAATTTAAGAGCAGAAAGTGCAATATAAAATGAAAACAATTCCACTTTCCCAGATCATAACAGAAAGACAGCAATTTAATTTTTAAAGTTTAACAGGTCAAAAGTTAAAAACAGGTCAGGCACAGTGGCTTATGCCTGTAATCCCAGCACTTTGGGAGGCCAAGGTGGGTGGATCACCTGAGGTCAGGAGTTCGAGACCAGCCCGGCCAACACGGCGAAACCCCATCTCTACTAAAAAAATACAAAATCAGCTGGGCATGGTGGTGCATGCCTGTAATCCCAGCTACTTGGGAGGATGAGGCAGAAGAATTGCTTGAACCCAGGAGGTGGAGGTTGCAGTGAGCAGAGAATGCGCCACTGTACTCCAACCAAGGTGACAAGAGCGAAAATCCATCTCAACAACAATAAAAGTTAAAAACAAATTTAAGAAATCTGGACAAAGCTGATTCATGAAACACAAATAAATTCATACAATGCCCCTTTTCTATTAGATTTTAATGTAAGCCTTTAGAATAAGCTCAGATTATATCTCTAAGACTCTCCCTCCCTCTCTCTTTTTTTTTTTTAAGAGACAGGTTATCACTCTGTCACCCAGGATGGAGTACAGTTGCACAATCATAGCTCACTGTGGCCTCCAACTCCTTGGCTAGAGCAATCCTCCTGCCTCAGCCTCTGGAGCAGCTAGGACTACAAGCATATGCCACCATGCCTGGCGATTTTTTTTTTTTTTTTTTGGTAGAGATGGGGGTCTTTCTTGCCCAGGTTAGTGGTCTTAAACTTCTGGCCTCAAGCAATCCTTCTGCCTTGGCCTCCCAAAATGCTGAGATTAAAGATGTGAGCTTCTGTGCCTGGCCAAAGACTCAATTTCTACCTTCTGGTTATCAACACAACTCAACTGTTTTTTCCTAATGACATCAGAGGAGTTACCTGTGAAATCCCAAGTACAAGGTATACTCTGTCAGGGCAAGGTTCTCTGTTACAAGGTTGTAGTTCTGTGGAAACTTTGGCTCCTGCACAGCTGGGATCAAACAGGTTTCTTTGTCCAAACCTCAAAGAGGTTAAAAAAACAAAAAAAAGACAAAACAAGGGTAAATGTCTTGTCACAGACATCCATCTTGGTCTCCAGTCTCCTCTTACACTCATTCAATTTCCATACTGTTAGCAGTGGTATCTTCTTAAAAACATTTCTTGTCATATTAGTTCTTTGTCTAAATATATCTTTTGGCTTCTCACCGTCTACAGAAATACAGTTAAAGCTTTTTCACTTGACCATGAAATCACCAAAAATTAAAAGGAATAATACTATAGATTGTTTCAAGTGATAGGCAATAGATCATTTGTATTTATTTTGTGTTTTTCTGAATTTGATTATTTGCTTTTGAGCAGTTATCATGTTTACAATTAGAATTATAAAACTGGAATGAAATATACCAAAATTAAGAGTGATTTCACTTAGAGTGGTAGGATTATGAGTCATTTATTTTCTTTTCATTTCTCTGTACTGTTTTCTCCAATCCAGCCCCAACTATCTTCCTCCCTTGACCCATTTCCTCCCCAACTGAACCCCATCTACCCCTTGCCCTAGCCACATTGAGCCTCTCACCATTTCTTAGTCAAGACTTTCCATAGTTTTATACCTTTACACTCGCTTTTCTCTCTGTATAAAGGGATCCTCTTGCTTCTTTGCCTGGTAAAACCTAACTTGTCTCTCAAGACTCAGCTACGAAGACCTCCAACTTCTGCAGAATTGTTTACTCCCTCCTCTGTGCTCACACAGCTTAGCCCTATACCATATTATAATTATCGTTAATATATCTGCCTTCTGGAGCCTGAGTTCAAAAAGGATGAGGACTCTGCTTTATTCGTTTTTATGATGTATGAATGAATGAACATGCAAGGCTGCCAAATCCAGAGAGAAGGTCTCACTAAAGTACAACATTTAAAAGCTACCAGGTGTTTTTTTTCTCTTCTCAAAAATCTGTCGTTAAAAAATTCTGGCCGGGCACAGTGGCTCACGCCTGTAATCCCAGCACTTTGAGAGGCTGAGGCGGGTGGATCATGAGGTCAAGAGATCAAGACTATCCTGGCCAACATGGTGAAACCCCATCTCTAATAAAAACACAAAACATTAGCTGGGCGTGGTGGCACGCACCTGTAGTCCCAGCTACTCAGAAGGCTGAGGCAGGAGAATTGCTTGAACACGGGAGACAGAGATTGCAGTGAGCCGAGATAGCGCCACTGCACTATAGCCTGAGTGACAGAGTGAGACTCTATCTCAAAAAAAAAAAAATCTAAATAGCTCTTGTTTCTGCCTCATCTTTTTTTGAGAAAGGAACTCCGTGAGAAAGGATAAGGGAGTGAATGCTTTACACATTATATACACACACACACACACACACACACACACACGGTTTTGAGAAGCCTGGTTCTCCCCTACCTCTCATGTGTACATTTTTAATTTTTCGTTCTTCATCGTTCAACTCCTTGAGGGCACAGTATGTGGGATTAAAGGTGAGGAGCCGAGAGGATCTGGGTTTGCAAAATGGCTGGCATAGCTTCAGGAGAGCAGCACCCAGATTCAGAAAGAAGGCATCCGAGGCATACATTTGGAAAAAGATTTCTGGCATCTGATTGGCCCAAATCTTGGTGCGGCCTGCATTTGCATGCAAACAGTTTCCAAGCCAGGACAAGATACAGTGTTTGGTTTCTGGAGAGAGCTGGAGTAAGTTCTTCAGCATCTGGTAGATCTTTTCGTGGAACTGAGCCATGAACTGTTCAACCAGAAAACACAACCACAGAACGTTCCAGTTTCACAATCCTAGTATTTTTTATTCCCAAACCTTAGCAATTGGCAGTTTCTAAAAATATGCTAATCCTAATCTTTCCCCTCACTCTCTGCGCCTTATCCCCTAATTTGATTTTAAAATATATTTCTGGGCACTTATAAGAGATTTTCTGATCAGCTGCCGAACCGTAGATGGCATTACATAGTATTAGAGCATAGGTCTGTAAATTTTTTCTGCAAAGGGCTAGATGATAAAGATTTCTGGCATTACTTACCGTACAGTGTCTGAGGCAATTATTCAACTCTATCACTGTAGCATGAATTCAAACCACAAACAATACATATACTAATGGGCATGACTATGTTCAATAAAACTTTATTTATAAAAACAGGCGGCAGGCCAGATTTGGCCACTGCTAGTTTGCCATGCCCTGCCTTAGAGAGTTGTAATGATTAATGAATAGGAGACTTAATAAACTAATAAATAAGAAACTTAAATCCCCAATTCAATCATTTAAATGCCTCATGTTGGCCAGACCTCTACTATAATTTATGTGAAGAAGCCCAAATAGAGAGGGCATAGGTTAGACAGGAAAAGGAAGAAAAACTGGGTTTATAAGCTAGAGTTCAGTCAAAAGGTTTTCAGAGCTAAAGGTATAGCTCAGTGAGAAAAATGAGGGTTGCAGGGAAGTAGCTGTAGCAGTGCTACAGCAAAGGGTAAGGAGTAGCAGCAGCTCATTCTTAACCCACACAAAGGTTTATCCTCTGCTCTTAGCATATGCTAAAAGGAGGGCATTTTTTTTTTTTTTTTTTTGAGACAGAGTCTCATTCTGTCATCCAGGCTGGAGCGCGATGATGCAATCATGGCTTCCTGAAGTCTTGACCTCCCAGGCTCAAGTGATCCTCCCACCTCAGCCTCCCGAGTAGCTGGGACGACAGATGCTTGCCACCATGCCCAGCTAAGTTTTGTATTTTTTTGTAGAGATGGGGGTCTCACTGTGTTGCCCAGGCTGGTTTCAAATTGAACTCCTGGGCTCAAGTGATCCTCCCACCTTGGCCTCCAAAGTGCTGGGATTACAGGCTTGAGCTACCACGCCCAGCTTTAATTTATTTATGTGATGTAAAAGCCAACTAGATCAATTTGCTTTCCCAGAGAGGCTTGAGCGGCCTTATCTGTATCTGCTTTCTGAGAAAAGTATTTTAAGGTCGGGGGCTGGGATGCCCTGGTAAACAGTTCCACCTGATGGATGTTGGCCTCCTGTACTTTGATCTCCTGGGGGCTGGAACGAGATGGATTCAAAAAGTAGCCATGATTTTCTACAACACCCGGAGTCTTTAATAAGCAGGAGATATTCAGAATTACTCCCAGCAAGGTCTTCTGGTACATTTGCCCATTGGTAGGGTCCTTGGGCTGAATGTATTCTACAAAAACCTGTAAGACAAGACAAGTCCTGCTTATTCGTCTGCATGGTGAGAGGGCCTCAAAACAGTTAAGTTGATACAACAACCAAGCTATCTTTTTCTTATTTTATAGGTAATATTACAGTGTCTTCAGGATAGGGAAGCATAGTGTATTACACATCTAGCTCAACTGAATATATATCATCTTTCAGACCTACCTTTGCCATATCTTTTTGCCTAGTGAAATAGAGAAGAATATCCAGATATGCATACAAAAGGATCTGACAGAGCTCGAGATCTTTTATTCGGCCCAATAAAACATCAAACACTGGAATCATGACTTCTGGAAATGTTCGAACTTCCTCATCCAATATCAAGGCTTCAATGACCTCTTCCAGAAACTCAGTTACATCTTCAAAATCTAACAGAAGACAAATGAGAGAGAAAGGAGGGCACAAGAATTTTTATACGCCTTTACACTATAGTTCTTTACTTTCAATAATTCTTTTTTTTTTTTTTTAAGAGATGGGGGTCTTGCTTTTTTGCCCAGCCTGGAGTGTAGTGGCTATTCACAGGTGTGATTATAACACACTACAGCCTCAAACTCCTGGGCTCAAGGAATCCTTCTGCCTCAGCCTCCAGAGTAGATGGGACTACAAGGGTGTGCTACCATGCCCGGCTTTATTCTACTGGTACTCAACCTCAAAGATCAGTATGTGAGCCCTCTTCCTTAATCTGTACCAGAACCATAATGGCTCTGAGACTTTCTAATGCAATTAGTGAAATTTTAAATCTGAAAATCAAAATGTAGAAGCTTACAGATTTTGCTCATGTACTCACGGGCTCCCTGGATGGCTTCTAACATCAAATCTACCAGTTGCTCATGGATGTTTTGGTCAACATAGATCTCGGGGGTGAGAAGAACTGTTCGGGTATTAGACACAGTGAGGTTTCTGCACTGCACTGCAAAGGGTAGCAGGTTCTCTGGAACTTTGGTAATCTGCAAACAGCATGAAGAAAAGAGCGAATAGTCTAACTCTAATCTGGAATGAAAGTAGACACAGTGAATAGAATAGAAGAGATAGACTGGTCTCCTGTGGATGCTTGAAAATTAATTAGAGATTCAATCCTTGGCTTAAGGAATCATCTATCTGCCTATTTAAAATTCCAATCCTGGAAATGTCAGGCTTAGCCTACTCTAATATTTACATCTCAGTGGAAATGAATTCATGAGTCCTTTTCTGTTTTTTGAGACGGAGTCTCGCTCTGTCACCCAGGCTGGAGTGCAGTGGTGTGATCTCAGCTCACTGCCTCCTCCACCTCCCAGGTTCATGTGATTCTCCTGCCTCAGCCTCCTGAATAGCTGCGATTATAAACGTGTGCCACCACGCCTGGCTACTTTTTGTATTTTTAGTAGAGAAAAGGTTTTGCCACATTGGCCAGGCTGATCTTGAACTCCTGGCCTCATGTGATCCACCTGCCTTGGCCTCCCAAAGTGCTGGGATTACAGGAGTGAGCCACTGTGCCCAGCCTCATGAGACTTTTTTAAGGATGTGATTTCTAAAGAGGTTTTAGAGAGAATAGGAGGCACTAGTTAATTGGGGAGAAGGGTGGACCCCAACATACAGAAAGCAGAGACTAAAGCTTTAGTGCATCTGATATCCAGTGTTCTAAACATACTATGACATATATAAATTGATATAAAAGCTTTACTGTCCCTGATATTCAGTTCTAGACATACTATGACATACATAAATTGATATAAAGACTGATCCAACTCTGGCCTACATGCTAAAGTCATATCCAAGAGGACAATATAGTATTCAATGGGGATTATTCCTTTACCTCTTCCTTGGCTCTCTGGAAGCAGGAGTAAAGGTAACAAAAAATGTGCCTCTCCCCTGCATCTCGATCAGCAGAGAGATTTAGCGTTGTAGAAGAAGTCATGTTAATTAAGTGGTTGCCTGGATCTTGAAGTAATAAGCGAGCGAAGAGGGCCTATAAAGAAAAACAAACAAAAATACTAAACTATTGCAAAATTAATCTTAGAACGTTAAGATGTAAAAGGTAATTCTGATACAGGTTATTAGCAAGAATCACAGATTTGAATGTAGAGTGAAGGAGAAAAAAAGGGCCCTGTATCTTTTCACTTAAGAAAATATTAGAAAATTATGGTATATATAAAGTTATCCTAAACTAAGCCTCAAGTGTCTAGTATAGCCCCAGCATAGAGTTGGCATTAAAAGACTATTTGTCGAATGGTGCTGAGATCAGTGATTAAACTTAAATGTGAAATCTACTATTCTGTGTGATTGTTGGTCTCATTCAGACTTATATAAAGATACTCTAAATGTGAAGTTAAACTGCAAGGTGTCAACTGTCTTTCCTACCAAACTTTTATTCTTTTAATGTTACTCAGGCACCTGCAAGGTACAATGCACTGTTTTTTTAAAGTGCTGTGGTTTACAAGTTTGTCTCCAACAAAATTCATGTTGAAATTTGATTTCCATGTGGCACTGTTGGAGGTGGGGCTAGCGGGAGGTGTCTGGGTATGGAAGCGGATCCCTCATGAACTGCTTGGTGCTATTCTCAAGGTGGTGAATGAGTTCTTGCTCTCACAAGACTGGATTAATTCTCATAGGAATGGATAAATTCCCTCCAGAGTGGGTTCTTATTAAGCCAGGACACCTCTCAGGTTTTCTCCTCTTTGCATGTGTCCTCATCGTATGTGTCCTTTGCTAACTTCCTCTACCACGCTGTGAGGCAGCACAAAAGCCCTCACCAGCGGCCAGGGACATGCCCTGAAACTTCTCAGCCTGCAGAACTGTGAGCTAAAGAAACCTTTCTTTATAAATTACTGTTTGGGTGTTCTTTTTTTTTTCTTTCTGTAGACGGGTCTTTCTTACTCTGTCGCTTAGGCTGGAGTGCAGAGGCTCACTGCAGCCTCTGCCTCTCAGGCTCAAGCAATCCTCCCACCTCAGCCTCCTGAGTAGCTGGGACTTCAGGTACATGCCATCACAGCCAGTTAATTCTTTGTATTTTTTGTAGAAACATGGTCTTGTTGTGTTGCCAGGGCTGGTAACTCTTGGCCTGAAGAGATCCTCCCAAAGTGATGGGATTACAGGTGTGAGCCACTGTGCCCAGTCACAGGTATTCTTTTATAGCAACACAAAACAGACTAAGATAGAAAGGATATAAAGAAGAAAAAGTGATGAGCCTTGTCCTTAAGAACTTAAGTTTAATAGGGGAGATAAGACAGGTACATAAGAAAGCTGCAACATGAGATAGGAAGTGACAATTCCCATAAGAGATTCAGAGGCTGATTATTCTAGGTACCCAGAGAAGGAAGTAACACTTTTATTTGGCAAGGTTTTGTAATTTTTTTTTTTTTTTTTTTTGAGATAGTCTTGCTCGGTTGTCCAGGCTGGAGTGCAGTGATGTGATCTCGGCTCATTGCAACCCCCACCTCCTGGGTCTAAACCATTCTCCTGCCTCAGCCTCCCAAGTAGCTGGGACTACAAGCACCCACCACCATGCCCAGCTAATTTTTTGTATTTTTAGTAGAGATGGGGTTTCACTGTGTTAGCCAGGATGGTCTCGATCTCCCAACCTCGTGATCCACCTGCCTCGGCCTCCAAAAGTACTGGGATTACAGGCGTGAGTCAATGTGCCTGTCCAAGGCTTTGTAATTAAGAAGGCATTTTAACTGGTTCTTAGAGGATGGGTAGATTTGGACACGTGGCCATGGTAGATAAAAAGATTCCAAAAGAGGAACACCACAATGTTAGAGATGCACATCCAGGTTAATTGGCCTTCTACTGGCAAAAAAAAAAAAAAAAAAAAAAAAAAAAAGAGAGAGGGATGGACATATGGACACAAGCATAAGTTGGAGAACAGTGAGCAGAGTTCAGGTGCATAGCTAATTTTTGCTAAGGGTACACATTAGGAACATAAGAATATTACCTGCTCAACGTTGCTCATATCGAGCCAGTCTTGATCTTCTAGCTCTACTGCCATTTCTTCCAAATACACACAACGGCTGGGGATGCCATTCCCGCTCTTCAAGCTGGGATCACCTGGGAAATGGTTTTAATATGATAGGTTAAGGATTATGCTTTTGTCTTATACAGACAACTGATCTTGACAGCATCACTCTTGAACTGCAAATCTGACTCAGGAATACCAGAATGATCCTGATACACAAAGCAACATCTAAAGATTCAAATCGTTTTTTTTCCCTTCTAGTCACAGAGAAAGGGATTTGTTATAAACCTAGCATCATGACATTTAAAGAGTAAATCCCAGACATTAGTACCAACCTTGGGGTTTAACCACAGACAGGGCACAGAGGGCAAACACTCTCTGATGCCTCTGAGGGCTCCCATCTGAAAATTTAGGTTACCTCTGAGAAGGAAATCAGTTTGGCTACCATTCCATGTCCCTTTTAAGGTAGTAAAGGCAAGTAGCTATATAGTGCAGTCAGTATTGAAACGGGAACAACAGATCTGTGTCTAAATACTGTTTTTAGATCATACCAAAAGCTTCATTGAAATATAAAACCTGAGTTTCAGGGAGTGCAGTGAGTAGGTTTGTATCTAACCATTAGCTGTAATCGGCTTCTAAGAGCAAGCCCCTAGCCCAAGTTCAAATAGGAAGGGTAGAATCATGAAGATATTGGCTACAAGTTTGTAACTCACTGTTGTCCAGAGTAATAAGGAAGATCCTTTGGATCATGTGATTGATGTTGAGTTGCTCACATATTTCTTGCTGTGATCGGAAGGAGCGGCTAATCTCAGCCACAGAGTAATCGAATTCATCCAGGCTCTCTGACACGCTATTATCCGAGTCATCTGGGCTAGCTGGGAGTTCATCTGCCAGAAAATGTATACTGTTAAATGTTACACCCCTTTCTTTAAGAGAGAATCAAGCATACTACCAAAAATAATAAATGTAACCAAGAGGATGACAATTTTGGATGTAAAACAAGCTAATCATCTAATTAGTGAACATCTCAAGTCAGGGAAGTTAAGTATAGGGTTTTGAAATTCCTGGCTATAAATCCTACCACATTTTACAAAGCAAAAGTTTTATTTCTATCCATAATTATACTCCACACTGCCAGAAATAGCAATATGTTATCTTCTTTACAGAATCCTAGTGAACAAAGAATTACCTAATAGATCAAAATGCCTTTAATTATTTTAAATGTATGGCTTTTCTCCCTGATTTTAAGAGATCACATTTGTTTTAATAGTTCTTAACTGTACAGAAAAATATAGTAGAGAAAGTCTCCTGAACCAATTCCCTAAAGATACTTAACACTGTTCAAGAATTTTTTTCTATTCTGGTGCTAATATTCATTACTATCTTTTAAATTTTTTTAAAAAATGGGACACTATACATAGCTGTTTTCAGCTTGCCTCTTAATCAGCACCAACGCCTTTCCTTGTTAGGTCATTTAGAGGCCTACCTCATTCTTTTTAATGGCTGTATTGTATCACATCTCTTGCATGCCCTGTGATTTAAGTAGCTACTTTCCAACTGATGAACAATAGGGTTGTTTCTAATATTTCATGATTTTAAATACTGCACTGAATACAACTTAACTCTTTTTGTTTACTTGTATGAGTATTTCTACAGGATAAATTCACAGTAGCAGAACTGCTAGATCAAAGAGCTCGAACATTTAAAAAGTTAACATTTACTGCCAGGCACGGTGGCTCACGCCTATAATCCCAGCACTTTGGGAGGCCAAGGTGGGCGGATCACGAGGTCAGGAGATTGAGACCATCCTGGCTAACATGGTGAAACCCTATCTCTACTAAAAAATACAAAAAATTAGCCAGGTATGGTGGCACACACCTGTAGTCCCAGCTACTTGGGAGGCTGAGGCAGCAGAATCACTTAAACCCGGGAGGCAGAGGTTGCAGTGAGCCGAGATTGTGCCACTGCCCTCCAGCCTGGGTGACAGAGCGAGACTTCATCTCAAAAAAAAAAAAAGTTAACATTTACTACCAAGTTACCCTCAAACTGTTCTGATTTGCATGCAAACCCAACAGTATATAAGAGAGTGCCTGTTTGAATCGTCACACATTTTATAGGTAAAAAAACTATTTAATGGTTGTTTTAATTGGCATTTCTCTAATGATTGATGATAATAAATTATTTATTTATTTATTTATTTATTTATTTATTTATTGAGACAGAGTCTCGCTCTGCCGCCCAGGCTGGAGTGCAGTGGCCGGATCTCAGCTCACTGCAAGCTCCGCCTCCCGGGTTCCGGCCATTCTCCTGCCTCAGCCTCCTGAGTAGCTGGGACTACAGGCGCCCGCCACCTCGCCCGGCTAGTTTTTTGTATTTTTAAAGTAGAGACGGGGTTTCACCGTGTCAGCCAGGATGGTCTCGATCTCCTGACCTCGTGATCCGCCCGTCTCGGCCTCCCAAAGTGCTGAGATTACAGGCTTGAGCCACCGCGCCCGGCCGATAATAAATTTTTTAATCATTTGGTTATAAGTTGTCTGTCACATCTTTTGTACCTTTTTTTTCTTTCTTGTTCCTCTTTTCTTATTGATGAAATTCCTTCTATTTTTATTTTTATTTTTTTAAAAAAATTTCTGTCCTCAAAATCTGCTCCCATCCTTTGATTTTTTTTTTTTTTTTTTTTGAGATGGAGTCTCACTCTGTCGCCCAGGCTGGAGTGCAGTGGTGTGATCTTGGCTCACTGCAACCTCCGCCTCCCAGGTTCAAGCGATTCTCCTGCCTCAGCCAAGTAGTTGGGTCTACAGGCGCCCACCACCACACCTGGCTAATTTTAGTAATTTTAGCAGAGATGGGGTTTTACCATGTTGGCCAGCCTGATCTCAAACTCCTGACCTCAGGCGATCCGCCCACCTCGGCCTCCCAAAACGCTGGGATTATAGGCGCCTGCCATCACGCCCGGCTAATTTTTATCTTTAGTAGAGATGGGGTTTTGTCATGTTGGCCAGGCTGGTCTCGAACTCCTGACCTCCAGTGATCTGCCCACCTAGGCCTCACAAAGAGCTGGGATTACAGGCGCGAGCCACTGTGCCCGGCCCCATCATTCATGTTGAATGACTACATAAAAGTAATGTGATTCACTATATGCCACATATGAGTCTGTATCTACTTTTCTCTATTGACAGAATGGTTACTCTGAAAGTCCAGGTAAAACTCTCTAAGTAAGAGTTGTTTCAGTGTGGTGAGTATAAGCTCAATATAGGAAGCCAAAGGTTTTGGCAAAGTACTAATTGCTAGTGGAAACAGGTTGGCTCTGGTGGCATGATAAACTCAGTGTAAACAAACTAAGATGAAGAGGTGCCAAAATAGTAACAGAAGGGCATGTGCCTGCAATGCTTCCAACTCTAGCCAGATTTATGTCTGTTTATAGCCAGAAGGACAAGCGTTCTGTTGCTCAGCTGCTATACTGTTGAGTTCTTCTCTGACCTCCAATGGTGACAGAAGCTAAGAATCTGTTTGGCAAAATTTCCCTCAGCCACATACTCATAAATCATACTTTCTCATTCCTTATTTTTCCTATTTTTCACTCTGCTTTCTCCCCTACAATCTTCTAAACCAGTTTCCCATTCTGGGCCTGTATCATAGAATTCTGGGAGAGATTTCAGAGACTGAAAATATCATGTTAAAAAAAAATCAACATTGACTTTGTTTTTCCCTTGCATCAATCACTCATCTGTCTTGCTTTTACCTCTTTTTTCTTCAGCCCTTTCTGAAAGGCCAAAAGTCAGCTATGCACCTGAATGTTTTTTTAAAAAAATAAACAAAGGGAAAATGCAAACACTTCTCCTTCTCTCAAAAGAAAAACACTATTATTCTTTTCAGAGAGAGAAGGGGAGCAATTTCTGGTTTGAAAGATTGTGAATATCTCCAGAAGACTAACATATTTGAGAAAAATCCTAATTCTTCTAGTGTATATGCTCCTTATAGGAGGAAGCTGGACTTGATTTTAAATTTGGTCCCAGAAAGAAAACCATTTTTTCTGATTAGTGAGATGTTATTCTGATTTTTTTCACAGTAAGGCTAAGGATCAGATTTTTTAAAAGTCTGTCCTAGCAGGACTAAGCTACAAACGATGCCACTCACTGGAATAGAAGAAGCACTTTGCTTGGGAGGGCCTTTGAAGTGCTGAGCTTAAGAACAAGTCTCATTTGCCTACAGGTCAAAAAAGCTTTTATAGTTCTTCCTTTTACATCTACTTTCTATAGCTGCACATGACTTGCTTTCTACACCTACACTTACCACCTCAGTGTCCTATGTTAAAAACATTTATTTAAATAGCTTTTACTCGGTGATTTTTTTTTTCTTTTAAAGAAAACAGCCTGACAGCTTTGGGATCACAACTGGCATCTGTTACTATGGAACCACCTGTTATCTGGTCTCTTTTTGCACAGTGGAGAGGACAGGGGAGGGGAGGGACTCAAAACAAAACCAACAACAAAAATGAACAAACAAAAAACCCCAATTTCTGCTCTAAACAAACAAACAAAAACCAACTTTTGTCCCAAACTTAAATTCCAATTGCAATTAAGGACTCAAAGAAACGTAATTTGGGAAGACCCCATTCTAGGTCATCTTATCTCCTGCTATTGGCTCCTCTACTTACCAGATTGTTGCTTCAGCTGCTCTTTTTGGATTGCCGCAAACTGTTTGGCATCAGCCAGGGAGCCAAAAAGAGCAGCAAAGGGGTTACTTGAGATGTTGTTGTTATTCTCCTGGTCTGTCATTTCACTTTAAGGTATCCTCCATCCAGACCTAGGGGGAGGGGCTGTTCAAAGGACAGGTATGAGACACAAGAGGGCAGATAACACAATAGCTGTAATATACCCGTGGTTGTTTCTTTTCCCATTTCTCAAATACAACACATTTAAAAAGACTTTGGGTTAAGATTTTCCAATTCCTGTCCCCAAACTCAAGATGTTTTTGGCAAAATGGTTACAAACCTACCAGCTGGACTCGTTGGCTTGATTTGGGGATAGCTAAAACTAAAAAGTCTAAAACATGTTCAGCTGGAATGCATTTATCTGTTTTTTTTTTTTTTTTTTTTTTTTTTGAGACGGAGTCTCGCTCTGTCGCCCAGGCTGGAGTGCAGTGGCCGGATCTCAGCTCACTGCAAGCTCCGCCTCCCGGGTTTACGCCATTCTCCTGCCTCAGCCTCCCGAGTAGCTGGGACTACAGGCGCCCGCCACCTCGCCCGGCTAGTTTTTTTTGTATTTTTTAGTAGAGACGGGGTTTCACCGTGTTAGCCAGGATGGTCTCGATCTCCTGACCTCGTGATCCGCCCATCTCGGCCTCCCAAAGTGCTGGGATTACAGGCTTGAGCCACCGCGCCCGGCCGCATTTATCTGTTGATATGCTTTCATTTGCTATACCTTTAAGAAAATAGGTTAAGTGGAAAGAATTATTGAAGTCAAAGAGAGAACTCACCTATTAATTGTAATAACAATGTGGCACTGAAAAATAATAAGATAAGAATTATGGGTTTCCCAAGAATTATTAAGCTGGCAGTCTAGTTCTCATTCACTGGGGTGAGGACAAGGCACTTCTACGACTTGGGGCTGGGGCTGAAAATTCCTCAGCTACATATAAATTAAGTAAAAGCCATGTCTTAGATTTGGACTCTGGCAATCAGGTCTGGAAGCAGTTTAGCTGTATGTTGTGGGTTTTTAACATAGATTAAGCAATCTATTTATTTCTAGGCTTAAAAATACTGATATTTCTTCCATTAAAAATTAAATGGTCTTTGCTTCATGCTATATCTAACCTTCACTGTTTACCTGATTTCTTAAAATAATACTGAAGAAACACAAATTTCAACGGTCAGGTCTACTGTGTAATATGAAATATATATACCTCAAAGGTGTTTAGTAGAGCTGACTGAGCCTGCATTCACACTCTTCTGATTACATTTCCTCATTCGAGACCAAGGGAACTCAGTGGCACAAAAGAATAAGCAGCGCTCCCTGAAAGGCTTTCTCCCCTTTCTGAAATTTTAAAGCCATGACATAGAAATATTAAATACAACTCTGAAAAGGGTGGGAAGAGACAAAGGGTATGAATGTTCTGCTCACAAGGATCTTGAACTGCTACAAGGACAGAGACCTTAGAAATAGCGGGGGTAGGGGTATAAAGGAAGAAAAAAAGAACATTTGATCTACCTTTAGTTTATTGAGGCAAGACTCCTCACAGGATCATATTAACAAAAGTTAATGTGGGCCAGGTGCAGTGGCTCATGCCTGCAATCCCAGTACCTTGGGAGGCTGAGGCAGGTGGATCACCTGAGGTCAGGAGTTCAAGACCAGCCTGGCCAACATGGTGAAACCCCATCTCTACTAAAACACGAAAATTAGCCGGGTGTGGTGGCTGGCAGGTGCCTGTAATCCCAGCTACTTGGGAGGTGGGAGGCTGAGGCAGGAGAATTGCTTGAACTCAGGAGGCAGAGGTTGCAGAGAGCCGAGATCACACCACTGCACTTCAACCTGGGTGACAGAGCGAGGCTTCGTCTCAAAAAAAAAAACAAAAAACCAAAAAAAACCCCCAAAACTAATGTGGTCGAAAAAGTTACCCTTATTTACCAGAAAAAGAGATGATTTATAACATTTCTTGACAATTCTGAGGCATCTTCAGCACCTGCTTCATGCTCCTCTGCCATTTTTTCCACACAAGAGCTAACGGCTAATTAGCTGTAATGACTTAGGCAGTCTAGTCTCCTCTCAGTGCAGCTCAAAGCTTTACTTCAAGGAATTTAACTGTTATTTGGATTTTTAGTAGAGATGGGGTATCATCATGTTGGCCAGGCTGGTCTTGAACTCCTGACCTCAAGTGATCCTCCCACCTTGGCCTCCCAAAGTGCTGGGATTATAGGCATGAGTCACTGCACTTAGCCTTCTGTAGTTTATTTTTTGCTATGTATATTTTATTTATTTATTTGAGACGGAGTCTCGCTCTGTCGCCCAGGCTGGAGTGCAGTGGCCGGACCTCAGCTCGCTGCAAGCTCCGCCTCCCGGGTTTACGCCATTCTCCTGCCTCAGCCTCCCGAGCAGCTGGGACTACAGGCGCCCGCCACCTCGCCTGGCTAATTTTTTGTATTTTTTAGTAGAGACAGGGTTTCACCATGTTAGCCAGGATGGTCTTGATCTCCTGACCTCGTGATCCACCCATCTCGGCCTCCCAAAGTGCTGGGATTACAGGCGTGAGCCACCGTGCCCAGCCTGCTATGTATATTTTAGTCAAGCTTAATAATGTAAAAAGGGAAAGATACCATATTTAGTATTGAAATTAATGAGGGGGCTTTTCCCCATGTAATTACTGCATAGGTTTAATTATTTCCTCTAGTAAATGTAAAACCACCAAGAATTGTCTTATTGTTAGCTGACCACCCTTCTACTTCCATCCTAAAATACCTCAAATTCCAGAGGTATTTTTAAAAAGTATACTGAGCTTTTGTTATTTTTCTCTCTAAAACATCACATTCATTTTTTCCTTTGGGTATCCACTCCACTCAATCCAGAAGAGGTTGACCAGTTCAGAAGGGGTTGACTTCACCCACTAGCCCCAGGAATGAACATACAAGTCTGGCTGGGCTAAAAAGAATACAGCATTTTCCGGCCAAAGCAATTGATCCAGGAGTGGGCAAAAGACACTATGGAGGCCTAACAGAGTCAATGAATACCAGCTTCATGACTTCAGTTGAACCTACAGAAAAGTGAGTTTTTTCCTGCTTGAGTTGCTAGGCTGGTAAGTTAGAGTTGCCATCTTTACACCATTTAGAAAAGGCCTAGCCTAAAACTAAGGCAACATACACTAGAAAATAGAATTGAGAGATGGAAAGAGAAGTCTGGACTTTTCAGTTATAAAAACCAATAAAATTTACCTAAGTGCCTAAACCAGTTTGATGTTTTTTAAAACACAACTGAAAAGTGGCCAGATTATTACAAAGGACATGCATCACCTGCAACACATAAGCAGAAAGAAAGCTGAAAGCCAGGAATACAGCACATATGACAGAGAAGCTCTTAAGACTATCAAGAAGGCCGGGCACAGTGGCTCATGCCTATAATCCCAGCACTTTGGGAGGCCAAGGCGGGCAGATCATGAGGTTAGGAGTTCGAGACCAGCCTGACCAACATGGTGAAACCCCATCTCTACTAAAAACACAAAAAAATGTAGCCAGGTGTGGTGGCGTGCACCTGTAATCCCAGCTACTCAGGAGGCTGAGGCAGGAGAATGGCTTGAACCTGGGAGGCAGAGGTCGCAGTGAGCCAAGATCATGCCACTGCACTCCAGCCTAGGCAACAGAGGGAAACTGTCTCAAAAAAAAAAAAAAAAAAAAAAGACTACCAAGATAAACAAGAAGAATTTATCACCATAAATTGCATTACTTCCTTCTTTCTCCATACTATACTGTTGCACTGTATAAAGAAGCTAGCTTTCTACATTTTACCTCTACTTTTACTAGGAGTTTAAACTTTCTGCATTGTATTTCTAAGCAGATCTTCTGCATTGCTAGGCTGTAAGCTCTTCTGATTACATGTTCATATCTGATTATTCTCTCTTCTGTGTCTAGCATTATACATCACAATCACACAATCCTAAATAAGTAGTTATTGAATGGCTTCAATCTTACACGTAGTTCTTTCTGAACTCCTTGTAATCAACAGCATCACCGTGACCATGATCCTACTTCAAGGTAAGGGCTTTACTACTTGTCTTAGGTTGCAGTGGAAGGTCAAGCTACCAGGCTAGACGCTGGTTCTTTGGTATCTTGGCATGTGTAGAATGGTGGATGGAAATAAGTCTCTGTTGTCATCTGTACTATCTGTGAAAAACAAAAAGGTTCTCACCTACCTTTCACTAAGCTCATCTTTTTCACAGGTACGTCAAATCTGTGTACAAACTTTAGATTTGTTCAATGCACTTACCAAAGTAAATAAGAGTACCTAGATAATCACCCACTCTAAAGGTCTGATAAAATGAAACCTAAATATTTTGTTTAATATTCAATAATGTCACTCGGGATTTATAATCTCCTATTTTCAGGGCCGGGTGCAATATGTCATGCCTGTAATTCCAGCACTTTGGGAGGCCAAGGTGGACAGATTACTTGAAGTCAGAAGTTTGAGACCAGCCTGGCCAATGTGGTGAAACCCTACTAAAAGTGATTACAGGCGCACACCACCACGCCTTAGCCAGGCTGTAATCCCAGTTACTTGGGAGGCTGAGGCAGGAGAATCACTTTAAACTGGGAGATGGAGGTTGCCATGAGCTGAGATCATGCCACTGCACTCCAGAGCAGAGCCTGGGCGACACAGTCAGACTCTGTCCCCCCCACAAAAAAAAAATATATATATATATATACACACACACACACATATATATGTGTATATGTATGTGTATATATATACACGTGTGTGTGTGCATATATACACACATATATATGTATGCATATTTTTTCCTATTTTCAACACCATACAGAGATACAACACTATCCTGTTGTCAGACACTTTGGGATGGTACAACTACCAATCCTTAGAAGCTTTTGGATTTGATTCTTTTAAAATATGTCCTCCTTGAAAACAAGTTTCACTCTGATATACCTGCTGCAAAGATCTATATCTATAATAGCTGTCCTACAAAATTCTGTCACCTCCTCCTGATTCAAGCTTTGTTTATGAATAGTACCACTAATCCTTTAAGACCATTGTCAGCTCTCATGAACACACAACTGTGTTAACATCAGACTTGGTTTTTTTTTTTTTTTGAGATGGAGTCTTGCTCTGTCGCCCAGGCTGGAGTGCAGTGGCACAATCTCGGCTCACTGCAAGCTCCGCCTCCCGGGTTCACGCCATTCTCCTGCCTCAGCCTCCCGAGTAGCTGGGACTACAGGCGCCCGCCACCACGCCCGGCTAATGTTTTGTATTTTTAGTAGACACGGGGTTTCACCGTGTTAGCCAGGATGGTCTCGATCTCCTGACCTCGTGATCCGCCCGCCTTGGCCTCCCAAAGTGCTGGGATTACAGGCATGAGCCACCGCGCCCGGCCGGTATTGTTTTTAAACAGAAATATCTGGAACACTTTGTAAAACTGGGATTGTCAAAATCAAGCTCTATCAAATCGTATCCTCCCATAAGGTCTGTGCCCTGGTAAATAATACATATATCATTTTAAAATAGAAATTAAAATATCAATTTAAAATATAAATTAAAAAACAATTTTCGTTGTTGCATGTTTCACCTAACACTATCAGGCCAGACGAATGTGGCAACAAAATTCCATCAACACATCTATCTGCAACCTAGAAGGATGTCAAGTCAAAAAGCAGACAGCAGTCCTTCTTGGATCCCATTTTATCGCAGGTGGGCTTCCACGTGACGCCAAAACAGTAAATGACAGCGAGACTAAACACATGCTTGCTCTCAGGGCATACAACTGAACCTAAAGGGAAGGCTCATCAAATATAAGGTCATGAGCCATGGTCACTCAATTTTAGAAGTGTCTTCCAAACCCAAGGAAACATGAAGCAGAGTGACCCAAGAGTTTTCTGAGGTGAACTCATCACCTGCCTTAAGAAATGTCAACACCCTGACGTATACATTCAACTGGTTTGCTTACGACTCGCGATTAATCTTATCTTCTTGGCATCTGCCTATTTGTTATCTATTCTTCATATTTGATCCTTCCATGTTCCATAAGGGATTCGCAGGAAGGAGGGAGATCCACCCGCCTGGGGCACGTTCTAGAGAAAGTAAGTCAAAGATAATGCAATGATAGCGCTCCGGCCTGTCCAGGAGGGGCTTGGTAAAGATGGGGACAGAAATGTACAGAGAGACATCAGAAGCTGGGGCACTGTAAGGGGTTCCAAATCAGACAGGGTCGAAGTTCAAGAAAGAGAAGGTGCCTGGTTAGGAAAGCACAGGAGAAGGAATTTGGAGAAGATAAGAGTGAACAGGCATTAAGTGGCATTGGACTAGCAGAAAATATCACAATGCAAAGTCAATGACCCCGTCCCCTGAAGCTATTGCCTGTCTTACCAGAGCCTGAAGGGCCAGCAGCGACGACACGACAGAATCTCAGCCGCCGAAAGGTTCCCACTTCCGACTCAGCACATCAACCGGAAGTTACGTCATCAACAAGCGCCGGGGTTTGTGGAAGTTCATTCCGCGCCGGAAGCACCGTGTGCAGGCTCACCCGGGGGACTGGCGCGCAAATCCGCCTACAGCGCATGCGCTAGCTGTATAGCTGCGGACTGGAGGCGGGGCGGAAGTGGCAGGAAGTGGCCTGGTGTCGGATTGTGGGGGCGGGAGTGGGTCCACCTGGCAGTGCACTTTGGAGTGTGGAATATGAGGCTGGGTTTTGGAAATCAGCGTACCGAGGGCAGATAAAACTGTGATCCCTGGCTCTGCTCGCAACCTCTGTTGGGGGTCTGCTCTCTTATTTTCCCACCAGTCCTATACCTTTTTGAAGCAGCTTCTGTTACTCTCTATTATTCAAAGGGATGACACTAATAGCAATAACAACTAAAAGTTTGTTATTGTGCTGTCTTCGGAGCAGTCTTTGGAGTGTGCTATCTTTGATTGGATTTCAGTTTTCTTCTCTGTGAAGTGGAGACGGTATACATCCTACAAGGTTGTTTTTGAGATACACATAAATGGCCGGGCACAGTGGCTCACGCCTGTAATCCCAGCACTTTGGGAGGCCGAGACGGGCGGATCACGAGGGCAAGAGATCAGGATACACATAAATAATAAAGGAAATAATTTTCAAGAGTTAAAAGCACCATGCAAGTGAAAATTCACAGAATGAGAGAAAATAGTTGCAACTCATATATCTGATAAAGGATTAATATCTAAAATATATAAAGAACTACAAGAACAAAAAAACCCCAAACAGTTCAGTTCAAAAAAGGGCAAAGGACTTGAATAGACATTTCTTCAAAGAAGATACATTCCAAGAGAATAACTATCCACTTGGTATCTGTGGGGGATTTGTTTCAGGACCCCCTGGGTACCAAAATCCATGGATACTCAAGTTCCTTATACAAAATGATGCAGTATTTGCATATAAACTATGCACATCCTCCTGTGTCATCCTAGAGATGACTAAGTCATCTCTAGATCACTTATAATACCTAATACAATGTAAATCTAAATAGTGTTGTATTGTTTAGGGAATAATGGCAAAAAGTCTGTACATGTTCAGTACAGATGAAATTTGTTTTGGAATATTTCCAATTCATGGTTGGTTGAATCCATAGATGGAGTCCACATATATGGAAGGCCAACTGTACAAATTGTGGATAAGCATATGAAAGAGTGCTCAACATCGCTCGTCTTTAGGGAAATGAGAATAAAACGTAATACCTACTAGGATGGCTATTATATATAAAAAAAGGAAAGTAATTGTTGGCAGATGTGGAGAAATGGAAACCCTATGCATTGCTCATGGCAACGTTAAATAGTCCAGACTTTTTGGAAAAACAGTTTGATGATTCCTCAAAAAGTTAAACATAGTATAACCATGTGATCAAGCAATTCCGCTTTGACATAGATGTTCAAAATAACTGAAAGCAGGAACTTAGATACTTGTATACCTATGTTTACAGTAGCATTATTCATAATAACCAAAAGGTGGAAACAACCCAGAATGTCCATCAACAGACGAATGCATAAACAAAATATGGTATATAGCTACAGATGACTTATTCAGCCTTGAAAAAGAATGAAGTTCTGATACATGCTGAAACACTGATGAACCTTGAAAACGTTATGCTAAGTGAAATGGGCCAGACAGAAAGGACTAAATACTGTTTGATTCAATTTATATGTGGTACCCAGAATAGGCACGTTCCTTGAGAGAGAAAGTATAATAGAGGTCACCAGGGATTGGAGTGAGAGGGGAATGTGAGTTATTTTCTAATGGGCACCAAGTTTCTGTTTAGGATGATGAAAAAGTTCTGAAATGGGTAGTGATGATGGCTACACATTGTGGATATATTTAATACCATTGAATGGTACATTTAAAAATAGTTAAAATGGGGTTGGGTGCAGTGGCTCATGCCTGTAATTCCAGCACTGTAGGAAGCCGAGGTGGGCAGATCACTTGAAGTCAGGAGTTCGAGACCAGCCTGGCCAACATAGTGAAACCCTGTCTCTACTAAAAATACAAAAATTAGCTGAGTGTGTTGATGTGCGCCTGTAATCTCAGCTACTTGGGAGGCTGAGGCAGGAGAATCACTTGAACTCGGGAGGCAGAGGTTGCAGTGAGCCGAGATTGTGCCACTGCACTAGAGTGCCTGGATGACAGAGTGAGACTCTGTCTCAAAAAAAAAAAAAAAAAAAAAGAAAAAAGAAAAAGAAAAAGATTAAAATGGTAAATTTTAGGTTATATATGTTTTACCACACACACACACACAAAAAGCCCTGGGCAATCTTAATGTGCCTACCACTGTTACAGTTCCTAAAGATACCGTAGTGAAAAAATATAAGTCTTTTCCTTCTTGGAGCTTATGATCTGGTAAGTTGGGTTGTAACAGCATTTAAAATTAATGGTCACAAGATGAATCATTCAATAATAGTTTTGGAATAACTGGGTAACTATCTGTATTTAAAGTTGGTTACTACATTAGATCTGACGCTAACATCAATTCAAGATGGGTCAAAGATGTAAATGCATAAAATAAAACCATAAAAATACTAGAGGAATTCATGGGGGAACTTTTAAAAAAGGATAATTTTAAAATGGAGGAAGACTTTCTAAATATGAAACATAACCTAGAGGTCATAAGAGACCAGTGAATTCTACTACATGCAAATATTTATAAAGTGTGCATGAAAAACTAACCATAAGCAAAGTTAAAAAACACATAAAGTTGGAAAAAGACTTGCAACTAATATCACAAAAGACCTAGTTTCCCAAATATGTAACGGGTTAGTGTAAGTCAGTAAGAAAAAGACCAAAGATGTGAACTTACATATCATGAGAAGGAAAAACAAATGGTTTACTCCAGTTTTTTTTTTGAGATGGGGTTTCACTCTTGTTGCCCAAGCTAGAGTGCAAATGGTGCAATCTTGGCTCACTGCAGCCTCCACCTCCCAGGTTCAAACAATTCTCCTGCCTCAGCCTCCTGAGTAGCTGGGATTACAGGTACCCACCACCACACCCAGCTTATTTTTTGTATTTTTAGTAGAGACAGGGTTTCGCCATGTTGGCTAGGCTGGTCTCGAACTACTGGCCTCAGGTGATCCGCCCGCCTTGGCCTCCCAAAGTGCTGGGATTACAGGTGTGAGCCACCACACCCAGCCTCCAATTTTTAATAAGAAAAATGTAAACTAAAATTATAGTGAGAGGCCATTCAGGTTGGCATGATTCAAAAGGTTAATAATACACTGTTGGAACATGTGTGGAATAACAGGCACTTTTGTTTATTGTTATTGGTAGTATATATTGGTACAACCTGGCTGGGTACAGTAGCTCACACCTGTAATCCCAGCACTTTGGGAGGATGAGGTGGGAGGATCACTTGACCCCAAGAGTTTGAGACTGGCTTGAGCAACATAGTGAGACCCTGTCTCTATATTAAAAAAAAAATTAAACAATTAGCTGGATATAGTGGCACACGCCTGAAATCTCAGCTACTCAGGAGGCTGAAGTAGGAGAATTGCTTGAGCCTGGGCAGTCGAGGCTGCAGTGAGCCAATGTCATGCCACTGCACTCCAGCCTGAGCAACAGAGCAAGACCCTGTCATACCTGTGTGTGTATATATATACACACACACACTTGTGTCATATATATATACTTGTGTGTATGTGTGTTGTGTTTACAACTGCTATAAAGTGAAATTTGGCAATAGATAATAAAATTAAAAATGCAAATACAAGTGTCCAAAAATTCAATTTATTTGTGTTGGTTACAAATAGACTTATGTGTGTTCAAAATGACATTTATTGTTAGAGCTAAAACTGTAAAACTGTAAAAAGTATAAAAAGAAGACAGGAGAAAATATTTGTAACTGTGGGTTTGGTAAAGATTTATTAGACATGATACCAAAAGCACAATATATAGAAGAAAAAAATCGATAAAATGTACTTCAAAATTCAAACCTTTTGCTCTTCAAAAGACACCATTAAGAAAAACAAACGATAGATTGGTAGAAAATATTTCCATATCATATATCTGATAAAGGACTTATATCAAAAATATATGCAAAAAAAGAAGACAAGCCAACTTAAAAATGGGCAAAAGATTTGAATAGACATTTCACTAAAAATATATGAATGGTTAATAAACACATGAAAGAATACTCAGCATGGTTAGTCTCTAGGGAAATGCAAATTAAGACCATAATAAAATACCATATTAAACCCATAGACTAGCTGTATTAAAATACAGTTACGGGCCTGGCCCGGTGGCTCACGCCTGTAATCCCAGCACTTTGGGAGGCCGAGGGAGGCAGATCATTTGAGGTCAGGAATTCGAGACCAGCCTGGCCAACATGGTGAAACCCTGTCTCTACTAAATACACAAAAAAATGAGCCGGGCATGGTGGTGCGTGCCTGTAGTCTCAGCTACTGGGGAGGCTGAGGCAAGAGAATTGCTTGAACCTGGGAGGTGGAGGTTGCAGTGAGCTGAGATTGCACCACTGCACTCCAGCCTGGGCCACAGAGCAAGACACCATCTCAAAAAAAAAAAAAAAAAAAAAAAAAGAAAAGAAAATGTCCTAAAGCCGGATTATGGTAATGGTTGTACAATTACTTAAATTTACTAAAACTTTATGAGAACAGGTGAAATCACTTAAGACGGGTGGATTTAATGGCATGTAAATTATGCTTCAATGCAATTATTTTTAAAAATGATATTTCACAAGGTTAGTCATTGCAGAATTGTTGTAAGAGCAAAAGATTGGAACCAACTTAAATATCCATTGATAGATAATGGGTTAAATAAATCATAGTCTATTTGTACAATATGGCTGTATTAAAAAGCAGTTCTTCATATAATGGTATGCAATAATCTCACAAGATGTATAATTTGATATCATTTGTCTAAAAGATAGGGGAAGGGAGGACAGTAGGTATTTGAGAATGTGCTCATATATGCCTAGAATACCTCCAGAGAGATATATAAGGAGCTAGTTTTAAGATTGGGCGTGGTGGCTCACACCTGTAATCCCAGCACTTAGGGAGGCCGAGGCGGGCGGATCACTTGAGGTCAGGAATTCCAGACCAGCCTGGCCAATAGAGCGAAACCCTGGCTCCACTAAAAATTCAAAAATTAGCCGGGTGTGGTGGTGGCGCCTGTAATCCCAGCTGCCCGGGAGGCTGAGGCGGGAGAATCGCTTGAACCCAGGAGGCAGAGGTTGCAGTGAGCCCAGATGGTGCCACTGCACTTCAGTCTGGGCAACAGAGCAAGACTGTCTCAAAAAAAAAAAAAAAAAAAAAAAAAGAGAAACAGTATGTCTCTGAAGAGGGCAACTAGGTCGCAGGGGATGGTGGTGGAGGGAGATCTTTCACTGAATATTTGAGCCATGTGAATTATGGTCTATACAAAAATGAAATAAAAATCACAACACAAAAAATTATATCAAATCGTGGGGGTTATTTGATCTTTTCATTTTTCTTTTACAATTTTCTCCAATAGGTGGCGCTTCTGAAACACCATACTTGTTTTTATTTTTATTTTATTTGAGAAAACCCCAAATGTGCTCTGATGGCCTTTCTTCTCCATTTGTCACCTCTGGGAACCTTGAGTCTAGATTTAGGGCTGAAAGTCTCTCTGCTAGGAGCTTTCCAAAATGCATTGCTTTGATTCTGGGAACTGAATAGAAGGAGAACACCTGGATTAAAAAAAGAAAAATTGCAATTGGTTCAAAAAAACCAAATAATGCTTTCAACCCTGTCTTCCTGATAGAAACCTCAGATAGATTAATTGAATTGTAACTTCTGACAGATTGACTTGTTGATTGGAAGGTTAATATAGGTTAGTGGTTCTTTTTTTTTTTTTTTTTTTTTTTTGAGACTGAGTCTGGCTCTGTCGCCCAGGCTGGAGTGCGGTGGCCGGATCTCAGCTCACTGCAAGCTCCGCCTCCCGGGTTCACGCCATTCTCCTGCCTCAGCCTCCCGAGTAGCTGGGACCACAGGCGCCCGCCACTTCGCCCGGCTAGTTTTTTGTATTTTTTAGTAGAGACGGGGTTTCACCGTGTTAGCCAGGATGGTCTCGATCTCCTGACCTCGTGATCCGCCCGTCTCGGCCTCCCAAAGTGCTGGGATTACAGGCTTGAGCCACCGCGCCCGGCCAGGTTAGTGGTTCTTAACCAGGGGTGATTTTGCCCTGAAGGTGATGTTTGGACACATTTGGTAACGTCTGGACACATTTTTGATTGTCACACTGGACAATCTACCAGCATCTGGTGGAGACAGGCCAGGGATGCTTCCATAACTCCTACAATGCACAGGTTAGCCCCTCATCACAAATAATTATTAGCCCAAAATGTTAATGGTATAGATAATGAGAAATTTTAATGTAGGTTAAGATTAATATTCAGCATCTCTATGGCTTGAGGCCCTGCTCTGACAGGATTTACAGATACTTAAAATTCATATTTTCCTAGGCCAAGACAATCAGTATGGCCCCAGAATTTTTAGAAAAGAGTACCCCAAACCACCTCCCAATCCCTGATCCCCAGAGTCTGATCCTTATAGCCACTTAGGGAAGGGAGCTAGACTTAGAAGCAATTGGGAGGGCAGTTGATGCAAGGGTCCTTTATTAGAACTGGCATTGAAGAACCCACCTACTCTGAGTCCTGAGTTCAATTCCTCCTCAACTGGTTTCCTTGAAGGTGACTGTACTGGTCATCTTCTCGATCCTTGAGGGGCTGGAAAGGACAGCACAGTCATAAGGTCATTTTTTCCATCCTCTATTAATTAATTTGATGCATGTTTATTGAATGCTTTTTATATGTGAGAGTTTGGAGTGGGTAGTACTTCATGGTCCTGAGGATGGAAAGAGGAAAAGGAGATGGAGGCTCTTTTTTCTTTTTTCTTTTCTTTTCTTTTTCTTTTTCTGTTTTTTTTGAGATGGAGTCTTGCTCTGTTGCCCATGCTGGAGTGCAGTGGTGCAACCACAGCTCACTGCAACCTCAACCTCCTGGGTTCAAGTGGTCCTCCTGCCTCAGCCTCCTGAGTAGCTGGGACTACAATTGTGCACCACCACGCCCAGTTAATTTTTTTTTTTGTTTTTAGTAGAGACAGAGTTTCGTCAGGTTGGTCAGGCTTGTGTCGAATTCCTGACCTCAGGTGATTCACCTGTTTTGGCTTCCCAAAGTACTGGGATTACAGGCGTGAGCCATGGCCTGTCTATAGTGAGTGCCCGGCCTGTCAAGAGTTTCTTTGTGTGTCCCTCTCAGTGTGTTCTTCAACTGGTGCTCACTAGATCCTGACCTCAGTCTCTGTCAATCCTTCTCTTTAGTTCATCTATTCTACCCAAAGTGATCTCATCATCTGGTATGCTGTTAGCAGTTTCTTACCTGTATAGGATCTTCCAAATAACATGCCCCTCAATCCCAAAGATTGACCCCCTCTAATTACAGCAATATCTCTTTTATTCTTCATCCCCTTACCTGGTAGAGCTGGTCATTGGGCAACAGAGTCTGCTTGTCTGAAGCTGCACAAAAAAGAAACAGAATCCACACAAGGTAGAATGCATAATAAATTGGGTTATATTCACAAAATAGAATACTGAATAACAGTAAGAGTTTTATATACACACAAGAGTATGGATAAAGCACATAATCATGTTGTTGAGTGAAAGAAGCTACTCACAATAATACTTAGTATATGAGTCCACTTACATAAAGAACAAAAACAAGCAAAGTTAATCCTTGTTGTTAGAAGTCAGGACAATGCTCACTTTTGAGGATGGGTAGTGGCTGGAAGTGACCACAAGAGGGCTTCCATGGCATTGGTAATATTGTCTTTCTTAAATTATGTGCTGACTGCATGGGTGTGTTTGCTCTGTGAATTTTTTTTTTTTTTTTTGAGCTGTATGCTTGTGATTCACTTTTCTGTACGTAAGGATTTACTTAAAATAGTTTTTTTTTTGGTTTTTTTTTGGTTTTTTTTTTGAGACGGAGTCTTGCTCTGTCACCCAGGCTGGAGTGCAGTGGCACGATCTCGGCTCACTGCAAGCTCCGCCTCCCGGGTTCACGCCATTATCCTGCCTCAGCCTCTGGAGTAGCTGGGACTACAGGCACCCACCACCATGCCCAGCTAATTTTTTGTATTTTTAGTAGAGATGGGGTTTCACCATGTTAGCCAGGATGGTCTCCATCTCCTAACCTCATGATCTGCCCACCTCGGCCTCCCAAAGTGTTGGGATTACAGGCATGAGCCACTGTGCCCAGCCGGTTTTTTTTTTTTTTTTTTTTTTTTAACACAGAGGATAAATCAGAGGGAGTCGTATCTTGAGACAGGTGAACATGCTGTGATAACACCAAGTATCCTTTTCTCCTGTCTCAAAGAAATACAGCCTCACCCAACTATGCACATTAGCAAGAGGCACCAACTCAGTCTCTTCTATTGGGTACGTAATGGTAGGAGGAAAGCTGAGGGTCTCAGGTGGTCCCATCTCTCATCTGAGAGCGTTCTTTTTTTTTTTTTTTTTTTTTGAGACGGAGTCTTGCTCTGTCGCCCAGGTTGGAGTGCAGTGGCCAGATCTCAGCTCACTGGAAGCTCCGCCTCCCTGGTTTATGCCATTCTCCTGCCTCAGCCTCCCGAGTAGCTGGGACTACAGGCGCCCGCCACCTCGCCCGGCTAGTTTTTTGTATTTTTTTAGTAGAGACGGGGTTTCACCATGTTAGCCAGGATGGTCTCGATCTCCTGACCTCGTGATCCGCCCTTCTCGGCCTCCCAAAGTGCTGGGATTACAGGCTTGAGCCACCGCGCCCGGCCAAGAGCATTCTTTTACCTCTTGACTGGCGAACTCCATCCTGTCCAGCAATGAAGTAGACCCCAACAGCAAGGAAGAAAATGCTGATGATTTCAGCTAAGACAAAGCCCAATATGGTGGCTGCATTTAGTTCAATGCAGTTCTGACACACTGTGGGGAAAAGGAGACAAACCTTCAGGGTGTGAAAGTTGTTTTTCCTGGATCTTTTTCTCCTGCCTATCAGCAATAATGCCTCTGTGGAGGGCAGCAGGCTGTTCCTTTGTGGGTGGCAGGGCAAGGGAAGGTCCTTGCGCCAAAACTCAATGCATCTTGATGTTCCTCAGTCCCCCAGGATTCCTGGGGAAGCCCATGGAGTATGTGGAACAAAGACTAGATGCTCTTCATGCTCCACTGTGCTCTAGTCCTCACTGCTGCTCACCTCATGATCGCCCCTGTCTCCCCAACCCCTTCATTCAACTCAGTTTATAGAAGGTGCTGAATTACTCGAATGCATGGAGCCCATCCAAAAGTAAAAAAGTTTTACAGGACTGGCTGTGCTTTTTCAAAGAGGGCGAGGGAAGTATCTTATAGTATTTCAAAAGAGGCAAGCTGAAATTAAGAGAACCGGCGATAATCTCACTGTTGAGGATCTATTTCCACTTTCACTCCAGACAAAAAGCTCACCAGAGCAGCAAATACTGATTAATTTCATGACAAACAGACCAAAGGGGATTACATACTTCTGTAATACACTTGGAGTGTTTTTGACTTGTCCTTTGATCCTTTACACTGATACACCCCTCGAGGGTCCTTGGTATTACTTCCCAGATTCCATTTATTTTTATGTGCAGTTAGGATGTCTATCATCTTCCCTTCTTTAAACCATGTGATATTTGTGTTTTTCACATGACAAGTCAGAAGTACTGAACCATCTTCTTGGTTATACACGTTAAGCTTGCGGTTTTCTGAAATGAGAAAAGCCATGGTTCCATTAAGGATCTTGCCTCTGAAATTCTCCCTGCTTCTGCATACCAGGAGATCATTAGAGTAGCATTTCACAAACTTTGATGTGCACATGAATCACATGGGGGATCTTGTTAAAATTTCAGGTGCTATTTAGTAGTTCTGGGGAGGGGAGATTCTGCATTACTAACATGCTCTCAGGTGACGCCAATATCTGCGTCAGGGGATGAAGAATAAAAGAGACATTGCTGTAATTAGCAGGGGTAAAACTTTGGGATTTGGGGGCATGTTATTTGGAAGGTACTATACAGGTAAGAAACTGCTAACAGCGTACCAGATGATGAGATCACTTTGGGTAGAATAGATGAAATAAAGAGAAGGATTGACAGAGACTGAGGTCAGGATCCTAGGTGACGCCAAAACCTGATGGTTCATGGGTCACAGTTTGAGATGTGTCTAGCTACTAGGGTCCTGTTTCTCCTGTAAGAGACCAGTTAAATGCTTAGCTACAGGCAAGCTGCCCAGAGCAGGTTATGTCAGGTCACTGATTTGGCTGACAATAGTGACATCACCTATCTACCCTCATCTTTTCATTCATTCTAAACTGTTCGCTCATGTAGGACTACTCTTGTAGGAAGCCAAATTTCCATCAATATTCTGAGTCTGAGTATAGAAAGAAGCCATTTCTCCTACCTTCAAATGATTGGGCCAAACTACCTGTAAAGACAGAAGAGAGATAGAGTATTAGCTGGGCATGGAGTTTTTCAGATGCCCTGAAGTATTTCCATGGTTATTTAAGGCCAACATGAAGAAAGATCCAAATCCATGAAAATGATAGTATCCATACTTAGTTATCTGGATTGTAGACTAGATCACCCAGCTGAATTCAAGGTGATAATAAATAATTTGTCTCATCTTTGTCCTGGTATCCTGGGAGGGTGTTTCTAACCCTTGGAATTTCATGAGTGACAGGAGTGGCTTTGTGATCTGTGGTGGACCCTTAGACCATACCTGAGTTTATGCCATGGCAATGACTCAGGATGGTGCTGGTCAAGACCAGCCATATGGTAAGAGGATTGCAGCTTGGAAACTAGTGGTATCAGCCCCAGGAAGGGAACCTAGAGATTGAGATCAGTCAAGTGGTCAATGATTCAATCAATCATGCCTATGTAAAGATACCTCAATAAAAACTTAGTGGAGCTTCCTGGTTGGTGAACCCATCAATGTGCTGGCAGAGTGTGGGAGAGTGCTGGGGGTGATGTGTTCTAATTCCATGGGGAGAAAGCATGAGGCTCTGTGTTCGGGACCCTCCTGGACCTTGCCCTTTTCATTTAGCTGGTTCTGATTTTATTTTTTAATAAAACTGAAATAGGAAGCACAGCACTTTCTTAAGTTCTGTGAGTTATTAATCTAGCAAATTATCAATGAGAAGGGTCATGGGAATCCTTAAGATTGTAGGCAGTTTGTCAGAAGTGTGAGTGGTCTGGGGTCCCCTGAACTTGTAGCTGGCATTTAAAGTGAGGGCAATCTGGTTGGGAACCATGCTCTTAACCTGTAGGGTCTGACACTAATTTGGGGGGTTAGCATCAGAATTGTATTGTAGTATATGTAAGTAAGGATATTGCCTATCCAGTCGAGAACACTCTGCTCTTTGAGCAGCTAATGCCCTGGCAAGGAGTGGGTGTGCACTATCCAAAGCCTTTAGGCTGAGTTCCTTATAAAATCTTCAGCCTTGGTGATCCTTTTCTTGTAGAAACCCTGGATGTCCCAGGGAAATTAGCTATTCAATTAGTCTTCAAATCTGTCTCAAAACTCAGAGTTGACTGGGAGCAGCGGCTCACGCCTGTAATCCCAGCACTTTGGGACACTGAGGTGGGCAGATTGCTTGAGCCTAGGAGTTAGAGACCAGCCTGGGCAACATGGTGAAACCCTGTCTCTACAAAAAAATACAAAAACATTAGCCGGGCATGGTGGTATGCACCTGTAGTCCCAGCTACTCAGGAGGCTAAAGTGGAAGGAACAGTTGAGCCTGGGAGGTGGAGGTTGCAGTGAGCCGAGATTGCGCCACTGCACTCCAGCCTAGGTGTCAAAGCAAGACTCTGTCTCAAAAAAACAAAAACAAACAAACAAACAAACCTTAGGGTAGTAGAGTTGCGTGGTAGACATACTACGGAGATCTGGCACTTGGATTCAATTCAATTAGATTTAATCCAAGCATTTAACGAGCACTATTATGACCTAAAATAATTAGATATTATGAAAGAACAGAGTGCTGATAGGAAGAATCAACTGCTGCTTCCAAAGTTTATGACGAAGTGAAAAAATTAAAACATATATGCAATTAATTTAATAGAACATATACATTATCTTTTAGTGCTTATATGACTGCATATGAAAAAAGGGTAGAAGCTATTAATTTTGACCAAGGGTGAGGGTCAGGGAAAGCTTAATAGAGGAAATGACATTTGTCTGGGCCCTGAAGAGTAAGCAGGAATGTACCAGACAGAGAAAGGCATTCTGAGTAGAAAGAATAGCTGAATAAGATACAGCTTTGAAAAAGGACAAGAGAGGTAGTGTGGCTAGAGGTGGAGTGTGTGTGATAGGGAGAGGTGGTCATGAGTCAAAGTATAATGGAAATAAAAGAAGTGAACCGTCTTAGAACCTCATGCAGAGCTGGATTATCTTTGAACAGTATCCATTGCAGTGTCTGGAACATGGTAGGAACTTTATTTGTTGAATGAATGTACAAATGAATAAATGAGCAAATGGGAGAAAAAGCAAGACAAACAGATAAATAAGTTTCTAACTAGTTATTCTCCTGACCACCTGGTCAGAAGACTGAGAGAAAACAGAGACCCCTCATTCTAAATTGGATTCAGGAAAGGAGATTGCACTGATCGTTGACATAGTTTTTAAAATTTTTTTCCGAGACATCTTTTTTTTTTTTTTCCTTTCTCTGTCACTCAGGCTGAAGTGCAGTGGTGCGATCATGACTCACTGCAGCCTTGACCTCCTGGGCTCAAGCAATCCTCCCACTTCAGCTTCCCAAGTAGCTGGCATAAGTGCATGCCACCATGCCTGGCTAATTTTTTTTTTGTAGACACAGGGTATCCCTATTTTGCCCAGGTTGGTCTTAAACTCCTGGGCTCAAATGATCCTCCCTCCCTGGCCTCCCAAAGTGTTGGGATTGTAGCCTTGAGCCACTGTGCCTGGCCCATTGACATCTTTTAATGTTGCATATCTGAGTGAGGTTTCCTTTTAGGACTTAAGACGTCATGTAGCCACATTTCTTTTTTTTTTTTTGTTTGTTTGTTTTTTTTTTTTTTTTGAGACGGAGTCTCACTCTGTCGCAGAAGCTGGAGTGCAGTGGGCACCGTGTTGGATCACTGCAACCTCCATCTCCTGGGTTCAAGCAATTCTCCTGCCTCAGCCTCCTGAGTAGCTGGGATTACAGGCGCCCACCACCACGCCCAGCTAATTTTAAAAATATTTTTAGTAGAGATGGGGTTTTACCATGTTGACCAGGATGGTCTCGAACTCCTGACCTCAGGTGATCCACCCGCCTCGACCTCCCAAAGTGCTGGGATTACAGGCGTAAGCCACCACGCCCATCCCTGCCACATTTCTGGATTGGCTGACATGAGAACTCCCAGACAGTGGAGGAGTTGTTCAAGTACACATAGCTCATTATGTGCCCGAGCTGGATCCAGAGCTCAGGTTTTCTACTGCTCAACTCAATGCTCTTTCCACGATATGCAGCCACCTCACCTAGGCTTGAGAGTTGCTCCTCAACCTGTGTTGTCTTTAGCTGACTTTTCCTCCCATTTCTCTCAGAAATAATTCTATTCTAAACTCTCACTGTCCTCTTCAAGTCTCCCAACCGGCCATCACCCAGCTCAGTTTCTGCAGGTGGCATTGCCTCCCACCTGGATTTTTTTAGAACATGGAAGCTGTTATTGTCCTTTCTCCTTTAGCTTCCTTTCCCTTTATAAACCTATCTGTGGCCCGCGCCGTTTGCACTTCCTTTCTCCCGGTCTTAAAGGGTAACGTTGCCTTCCCCTCTGTGCTCTTGACCCCACTCTTGACTCTGTCCTTCCACCATCAACTCCAGGACCCTGCTCTACTCATCATCTTCTCCTTTAGCTTAGAAATGTGCTCAAGTTTCTCTCACCCTCAGAAACATTTATTCTTAGACTCTACTTCCTCCTCGACCTACCACCCAGTCTTTTCTCCCTCCTCATCCAAATTTCTTTAAAGAATAGTCTACACTTGCTGACCTCATCACCTGACCTTCACCTTCTACCAATTTTCACTTGGCTTCCACTCTCAATATCCCACTGAAACTGTGCTAAATCACCCATGATGCATATTCTGCCATATCCCACAGACTTAAACTTTTAAATACGTTCTTATATTAGTAGGCTCTCTTTAACATTTTATACTCTTGGTAATTCTCTCCTTCTAGAAGCTCTCTACTCCCTTGGTTTCCAAGGTAGTGCATACATTTGATTATTTCAGCTCTTTGATTCTCCTTTTATCTCTTTCCTGGAATTTTTTTTTTCTCTAACTGCCCCTTAAAATTGGTGCCTGCACTGTTCCATCTTTAGCCCCCTCTTCCTCATATAGTACTTATGTGACTTCAGCAAATTCCATGGTTTTAACTTTCCCAGTATGTCCAGACTCCTGGCATCAACCCAGTTCATTCACTTCCTGTTGGATATTTCCAATGGAGTATTCACGCAGGCACCTATGCTGTACCATACACTCAGTCTGGCACCATGAAAACTAATCTCTCCAATGAGACTGTGAGTTCTGTAGAGCATGAGTGTTTTATTCATTTTTATTTCCTCATGGCATATCACATATTAGGATCTCACCCATCTTTGTTGACCAGTTGGCTAACTGCCCAACTGAGTGAATGAACGTTTCATAGGTCGACTGCTAACCCCCAGCTCTGAAGTAGGGAACATATACTTTTTCCTTTTAGTTTCCTGGCCTTTTGGGCTGCGTTCAAATCTAAGATGGCGGTAACAGGGTCCTCTCTTTAGCCAGTGAAGTACTCTGTTTGCATTTTTCAGAGACAAGGATTCCTTCTCCTCCATGGGACACTGTTTCTCTCTAGCAGAGAACAGTTAAGAGGCTCCATTTTGCCCTTCTTTGAACTCTAAGGTGACAGCAGAGGTAGGCTCAAGGTTAGGGATCCCAATATTCCTGTCTCACTAGTGATGGGCTCTTCCCTTGAGCCCTTCCCCAGGCTGCCAGACCCCTAGTAGGCCCTTACCTTGAAGAAGAATGATAGCCAGGATGAAGCCAGTCAGGCCCTTCCCCTGTTCCATGTCAGTCTCTGTCCTCTGGCAAAAGCACAGAGCAGCCCTTAGCAGCCAGCCAGCCTGTGCAGCAGCTAGAGTGGCTCCGCCCATCCCCGTTCGGGCTGGAGCCCTTGAGAGAAGGCAAGAACCCAGAGCCTCCACCCTCTGCTGCAAGTGTGGGTAGCAGGGGCCTCAGCAGGGCTGCAGATGCAGACGCCTTTTATTTTTCCGTTAAGGAGGGTGGAGGTGGTGGGGAAGGAGAGGGAGAGAGTGCTGGATTCCCACTCAGAGACTCATCTTGCACAGGGAACTGCAACGGATGCTGGGTGGGAGATGGTACTGGGACCATTTCTTCATGAGGGGGATAAATGTCCCTGTCATTAGTTGTTAGGATTGTAGCCAGTTGTTACTCGTTGTTAGTTGTTATTGCTATAGGTAATGAATTTGGAGGAACTCTCAGCTGCTTGGGGCCAGACCTCCGAATGGAAAGCCACTTCAGTCCAGGCCTTCATTCGGGAATTTTTTTTTATTTTTATTTTTATTTTTTTTTTTTTTTGAGACGGAGTCTCGCTCTGTCGCCCAGGCTGGAGTGCAGTGGCCGGATCTCAGCTCACTGCAAGCTCCGCCTCCCGGGTTCCCGCCATTCTCCTGCCTCAGCCTCCCGAGTAGCTGGGACTACAGGCGCCCACAACCGCGCCCGGCTAATTTTTTGTATTTTTAGTAGAGACGAGGTTTCACCGTGGTCTCGATCTCCTGACCTTGTGATCCGCCCGCCTCGGCCTCCCAAAGTGCTGGGATTACAGGCGTGAGCCACCGCGCCCGGCCCTCATTCGGGAATTTTTTTCACTTTTTTTTTTTTTCTTTTTTTAAGACAGAGTCTCACTTTGTTGCCCAGGCTGGAGTGCAGTGGCACTGTCTCAGCTCACTGCAACCTCCGCCTCCTGGGTTCAAGCGATTCTGCTGCCTCAGCCTCCTGAGTAGCTGGGATTACAGGCCACCAAATTGTTGTATTTTTAGTAGAGACGGGGTTTCACCATGTTGGTCAGGCTGGTCTCAAACTCCTGACCTTGTGATCCGCCTGCCTCAGCCTCCCAAAGTGTTGGGATTATAGGCGTGAGACACGGCACCTGGCTTCACCGTTCTTTTGAGATCATGAAATAGGCGCCTGGAAGGGAATAGGTGGAATAATTCTGAGGACAGGCCAGCACATTTTCAGGGGCCAGAGCCCGGACTGAATGTCTAGGATCTCAGGCCCCTGTTTCCCTCAGCTAGTCAGTCAGTGAGCCAACAAAAATGTGCAGAGCTCCCATTATGTGCCAGGCACAAGATACAGCAGTGAGAAAGACAGGCATGACTCTGTTCCCAGGTAAGTGACAGTCTAACTGCAGCAGTGTGAAGAGTTTCAGATCCTTGTAGGCCACAGGGGAAAAAGGTCCATTTGTCTCCCCGGGGGGCTCAATATTGCCTGTGAGTCAACTATATTATTATTAATAACTACCCCTTATTGAGCACATACGATGTGTGAGGCACCGTGCAAACATCTTGTTTGAATCCTGATAATGGTGCTAATGGAATAAGACTCTGAAAAATTTCATGGCTGGCCCAGGCCCCACAGGTAGGCAGTATTGGACCCAGGATTCAAATCTCTGGCTGGGGTCCCTAAAGCCCAGCCTCCCAGTGACAAGAAGCTGCTAGAGCTGGTCCCTGGCTGCCTGGTGAAGGGTCCTGAGAAAGATCAACCTTCATGAGAAATATAGCTGCTATGGCTTGCGCTATGGGGCCGATGGCTTCTCTCAAGGGGCTTCGAGATGTGGCGGTTTTTAGGTGGTGCGTAAATGTAGTTGCATTGTCAATAGGGACGCTAAAGTTCATGCCACCTTTTCCATGTTCTCTACCAGCTCCCTGCTCAGAGATAGAGCAATTTACACCTGCTTCCTTCCTACCCTACTGCTAGCCCACCCCCACCCTGACAATTTCCCATCATCAACGGCAGAAAGCAGAGAAGCAGACATCTTCTAGTTCCTCCCCCACTCTCCTCTTTCCGGTACCTGTGAGTCAGCTGGGGGAGGGCAGCTCTCACCCAGGCTGATAGTTCGGTGACCTGGCTTTATCTACTGGATGAGTTCCGCTGGGAGATGGAACATAGCACGTTTCTGTCTGGACTGGTACTGGCTACCTTTCTCTCCCAAGGTAAAGCTACTCCAGGTGGGTGGGGGAAGGGACCTGAGAGGGACATTACTGTTGGGAGCGAGGCCCACTTGAAAGTGTTTCTTGCCAGGCACGGTGGCTCACACCAGTAATCCCAGAGCTTTGGGAGGCTGAAGTGGGAGGATCCCTTGAGGCCAGTAGTTTGAGACCAGTCTGAGCAACACGATGAGACTCTATCTTTACAAAAAACAAAAGAATGAGCCAGGCATGGTGGTGCACAGCTGTAGTCCCAGCTACTTGAGAGGCTGAGGCAGGAGTGTCAATTGAGTCTGGGATTTCAAGGCTTCAGTGAGATGTGATCATGCCACTGCCCTCCAACTTGGGCAACCCCACGAGACCTTATCTCAAAAAAAAAAAAAAAAAAGTGCTTCTCGGTGCTAGCTTCAATTCACCAGGCACCCCAGGGTGTCAGGAGGGCAGGGCCAGGATGTAGCATAGAGTCTGGGAAACAGGCTCTTGGCTTTGACTGACTCCAGCCACGGGTGCATGTGGGCCTAGAATGTGTCTCAGAAGGCCTTAGGCCAGAGATCTGTAGGAAATAGCTCAGTATGCATGTACCTGAATCTGGGACTGGCCATGGGAGCACAACTTCCTGCACTACTCCTTTTAGGGCTGATGGCCTCTGGAATCAGGACTCTTGTTTGTTTGGCCATGATTATGTCACCCCTGGAGGCATGTCCTAGCACTCATGGGACTGCTTTAAAAGAGAAGTTAACTTTAGGTTGAGCAGGAGGGAGGGAAGATTTGAGGGGTTGTTACATGGGAGGATTTTAACTCATCTCAGTTTGCCAATTTCAGCTTTAAAATGGAAAGTCCCATGTCCCAGAAACCCCTTCAATGCTAAGCAAACTGGGTCCAATGGTCACCTGATAGTCGACTGCACTAGGACACTCAGGATTTCCACTGGAGACAGATCCCTGAAGAGGACGTGACTGTAGGATGTGAAACATTTGATGTGCTTGTGTCTCCCTGAGTATACATGTATACACTTCCAACCTGCTTCAGAAGTGTGAGCAGCAGCTATTTCAGGGTTTTCTAGAAGATGCTCTTGTATCCAAATTTGTGACTGAGTGTGAATCCCAGGAAGAATGAATGTAGACTCCACTTTTCCCTGTGTTTGGAGGCATAGACTGTAGTGCCTCTGTGGCCTGTGGAGATGTGCTCAGACTTTCAAAGGAACTCACTGCATCTGGAATGTTGCTGCACCCACCTCCAGCCCTAAAAGTCTCCCACAAGACTTGACTTGTGAGGAGCTCTAGGGATGGATTCAAGAATTTTTTTTTCCTGTTCTCCTCCTTCTAACCAAGGGTGGAAAACTGTACCTGGGATTTGCCCTGGTCCCCTTCTGGACCACTGAGCTGGTAATTCAGGAACTGGTAAACCAGCTGGTCTCCATCCACAGCCATCCCTGACCCTGGGAAAGGCTTCAGTATTGAGAGCCCCACTTTCTTGGTTGTTAATGGAGCAGGGGCAGTGAGGAACGATGAGAACAAGAAGCTGAAGTGGGAGTGTTGTAGATGGCTGGAAAGTAGTATTAGATGTTTTCTTGAAGAAAAAATGCAGACATTTCCAACCAAGGAATGTTCTTCTGTCTTTCCATATCTTCCGGGTGCTTCAGTGGTCCATGCTCCCCCTACTCCTCATCAGCGGTCTGGATTCATTTCCAGGAAAGCGCTTGGATCAATCCTGCTCTGAGGGGTCCTCTTTTGCACCAAGGCCCCAAGACTTGTCCTCTGCTTGAGTGACATTCTCATGTCCCCCTTGACCCATGCAGTTGGTGGGAAACTTTCTGAAGGCTTTTTCTTGTGACTTCTGTCTCTCTTGATAGAAACCATAAACCGTCCTGGACCAGGAAAATGGTCTCTGTTAAGTATGAGCTTCCGCAGAACAAAGGGCTTGGTGCAGACCAAAGAACTGTCTCCAATTGTGATATTTTTTCCCCTTTAGTGAGCCCCTTCAAGATACCTGTAGAGGAACTTGAGGACAGAGTGTTTGTGAAATGCAATACCAGCGTCACATGGGTAGAGGGAACGGTGGGAACACTGCTCACAAATAATACAAGACTGGACCTGGGAAAACGCATCCTGGACCCACGAGGAATATATAGGTGTAATGGGACAGATATATACAAGGACAAAGAATCTACTGTGCAAGTTCATTATCGAAGTATGTGCTTCCTGAATCTTTTGGGTTGGAATGGATGGGGCTTCTGGATGTGAGAACTTTCTGGCTAGAGAGGGTTGTGGTGAGCCCATCTGTTCTGTAAACAAAGTGAGGCCACTCTTGTAATGGTACGAGCCAGATTTGGGGACCTTCAAAGTGGAAGAGAGAGCTTAACTCAGAAAGACAGAGCAGTAAGGGTCATGTTAGTGCAGCCTCGGTTGGGTGAGAGGTTTGGCCCACCACCTTGTTCAAGGTCCCCCACAAAGCTGAGATTGCTTCTTGGCTCTTCTCAGGGATTCCTTGGGATGCAGGGTGGAGGAAGATGTGGCAAGGCCATCACTAGGCCTTTCTCCCAGAGTCTTATTGAAGATTGGGTTTTGGCATGAGAGATCTAAGGGTTGCCCTAGGAGGCAGAGATGGTTCCCTGATCTTAAAGGCTCTCAACCTCTCCTCTCTCCTCCCTTCCCCCACAGTGTGCCAGAACTGTGTGGAGCTGGATCCAGCCACCCTGGCTGGCATCATTGTCACTGATGTCATTGCCACTCTGCTCCTTGCTTTGGGAGTCTTCTGCTTTGCTGGACATGAGACTGGAAGGCTCTCTGGGGGTTAGTGGAAGAGCTGAGCGTGTGTGTGTGTGTGTGTGTGTGTGTGTGTCTGTACCAGTAAGCTTATGCACCAGCTAAGGAATGGGGCAGGTGGTAGGTTTAGTCTCAGCTGGGAGTTACTCTTGCAATCTCCTAAAGACTCCTAGAACTTTGACTGTTGAGAGAACTTGTGTGTTCATATCACTCATGCAGACTTCTGAGGGTGTGGGAGGGTGGATCTCACTGTCCCATCTGCTAGGCCGTTGATGTCTCTCTCTGGTTCTTCTAGCTGCGGACACACAAGCTCTATTGAGGAATGACCAGGTCTATCAGGTGAGCCTTGAGGGGAAGGAGGGCTGACACTGAATGCTGTTTGCACGTGGGAAGGGTCCTACTGGGGAGTTCATTGCTGGGTGTGACTGGAGAGGTCAGACAGGAACTCTCATCGTCGGGGCCTGCTGGGGCCCTTCCTCAAAGAGTTCTAACCCTGCCTCCTGACCGTTTGCTCTTCTCCTCTCTTAGCCCCTTCGAGATCGAGATGATGCTCAGTACAGCCGCCTTGGAGGAAACTGGGCTCGGAACAAGTGAACCTGAGGCTGGTGGCTTCTAGAAGCATCCATTACCAACTGTACCTTCCCTTCTTGCTCAGCCAATAAATATATCCTCTTTCACTCAGCAGGTGCCTGGACTTCTTAAGACTCCTGGGCAAGGCATGGGAGTTGTCCTGACTTGTCTGGGATCTCGCCCTCCTACCTTTCTGTTCCTTCCTTCATCTCCTTCCTTCCTCTGTCCCACACAGACAGTGTGTTGGACGACTCTCGCCACATCCTGGCTGTCTGGTGTTTCTAGCTCACGGGGCTCCCTGGGTGAAGGGTCTGCGCCACCATATTCCCACAGTTACTTGTTGACTCCAGTCCCTATCACAACCCTTTTAGGGTTTTGGCTGCCTCATCCAGCCGAGGGCAGGCTGCTGTGTTCAGGAGCCCAGCTGCACAGAATTTTCCATGACGTCATGAATGGGGGTGGCAGAGACAACAAGAGGCCCTGGGACTAGTTTCTCACCAAGACTCAGAGGGTGTGTGTGACAAAGTCCCACTGCTGCTAAGGGGATGACCTCAGCTCTATGGCCCTGCTGACCAGGTGCCACTAGCTGTAAGGAGGTCTTACCTAAGCCCCTTTCGTATCCCTTTCCCCTGTATCATAGGCACCATTTTAGCTTCCTTTTGCCAGGACCTGTCCCTGGCTTGCTCCTGCCTTCTGCATTATAAACTGGGATCAGAAACCATTCACCAATTAAAGCACATTATCCTGCTCCATCTACCTGGAAAACAGGAGTTTGAGACAGTTTTTTTTTGTTTGTTTGTTTGTTTTTTGAGATGGAGTCTCACTCTGTTGCTCAGGCTGGAGTGCCGTGGCATGATCTCGGCTCACTGTAACCTCTGTCTCCTGGTGTCAAGTGATTCTCCTGCCTCAGCCTCCCGAGTAGCTGGGATTACAAGCATGTGCCACCAAGTTTAGCTAATTTTTGTATTTTTAGTAGAGACAGGGTTTCATCATGTTGGCCAGGCTGGTCTCAAACTCTTGACCTCAAATGATCCACCCACTCAGCCTCCAAAAGTGCTGGGATTACAGGCATGAGCCACTGCACCTGGCTGAGACAGGGATATTTTCAATAGATGCCATCTTCTATTACTTCTAATAGTAGTGGTTCTAGGCTGGGCACAGTAGCTTATGCATATAATCCCAGCACTTTAGGAGACAGAGGCAGGGGGATCACTTGAGCCTAGGAGTTCAAAACCAGCCTAGGCAACATAGCAACATCTTGTCTCGACCAAAATAAATAAATAAATAAACAAACAAACAAATAAATAAATCAGCTGGGTGCAGTGGTGGGCACCTGTAGTCCTAGCTATTTGGGAAGCTGAGGTGGGAGGATTGCATGAGGCCGGGAGTTGGAGGCTGCAGTGAGCTATGATTGTGCCACTGCACTCCGGCCTGGGCTACAGAGTGAGACCCTATCTTAAAAAAAAATAGCCATGGTTCTGAAACTTTGGAGGCCTCAGGGATTTATTAAAAATATAAACACGGCTGGGCGTGGTGGCTCACACCTGTAATCCCAGCACTTTGGGAGGTTGAGGCGGGCAGATCACAAGGTCAGGAGACTGAGATCATCCTGGCCAACATGGTGAAACTCTGGTTCTACTGAAAATACAAAAATTAGCTGGGCATAGTGACGCACGCCTGTCATCCCAGCTACTTGGGAGGCTGAGGCAGGAGAATTGCTTGAACCCAGGAGGCAGAGGTTGCAGTGAGTCGAGATTCGCCACGCACTCCAGCCTGGTGACAGAGCGAGACTCAGTCTCCAAAAAATAAATAAATAAATAAAATAAAAAAATTAAATAAATAAATAAATAAATAAAAGCGCTAGAGACGCACTCTAGGCAGGGTGTTTCCAGGTGATTCTGAAACAGCCCAAATTCAGAGTCTCTGGTTTAGAGGAAGAATTGAGGCCACTTTCTCTCTTATGCGCTTTATGCCTGTTCCTGGATCACAGAGTAGGGGATTCCTTCTTTTGTTCTCTGATTACACAAATAATTTAAAGAGCCTCCGGAAAGTTTAATGACTGAGAATTTCCTAGACCTGGGTTCCCAAAGGAGAAAAGAATTAGTAACCACATAGCCAGAGAATTGGATGATTCTGCCCACCATCTTCTCAAGACACACAGAGACCCTAATTTCGTGAGAGACAGAACGAATGTCTAATTCACATGTTTCATTCATAGTTCTGAGTTATCCCTATCCTTTGTATCCCTACTCCTGCAGTTATCCTAACCCAGGATCCTACTTTCCCATTGGATTCTCTACCTTGATCATCCCTTCCATGGCTTGTATCTAACCAACATTCTGGATCCTTCCCACGTTCCACACACTCATAGTACCTTGTATTCCTCAAATTCTTTTACATCCCTCATTCCCCAGTTCTCAACATTGGCTGCACATTGGAATCTCCTGGGAGCTTTAAAAACACTGGTGCCTGGCCAGGTGCAGTGGCTCACATCTGTAATCCCGGTACTTTAGGAGGTTGAGGTGGGTGGATCACTTGAGCTCAGGAGTTCGAGACCAGCCTGGGCAATACTGGAGAAACTCCATCTCTACAAAAATACACAAAAAAATTAGCTGGTATGGTGATGTGCACCTGTAGTCCCAGACACTTAGGACACTGAGGTGGGAGGATCAGCTGAGCCTGGGGAGGTCAAGGCTTCAGTGGGCCATGATTTCACCACTGCACTCCAGCCTGGGCAACAGAGTCAGACCCTGTCTCAAAAAAGAAAACAAAAACAAAAACCACTCATGCTAGCTGAGTGTGCTGGTGTGCACCTGTAGTCCTAGCTACTTGGGAGGCTGAGGCCAGAGGATTGTTCGAGTCCAGGAGTCCAAAGATGGAGTAGTGATCTACCTGGCAAATTTTTAAGTTTTTTTTTGGTAGAAACAGGATCTTGCTTTGTTACCCAGACTGGTCTTGAGTTCCTGGGTTTGATAGATTTCACCAGTGATGTTACCTACGTCTGAAATGATCCTTCCTCCTCAGCCTCCTAAAGTGCTGGGATTTTTTTTTTTTTTTTTTTTTGAGACGGAGTCTCGCTCTGTCGCCCAGGCTGGAGTGCAGTGGCCGGATCTCAGCTCACTGCAAGCTCCGCCTCCCGGGTTCCCGCCATTCTCCTGCCTCAGCCTCCCGAGTAGCTGGGACTACAGGCGCCCACAACCGCGCTCGGCTAATTTTTTGTATTTTTAGTAGAGACGAGGTTTCACCGTGGTCTCGATCTCCTGACCTTGTGATCCGCCCGCCTCGGCCTCCCAAAGTGCTGGGATTACAGGCGTGAGCCACCGTGCCCGGCCAAGTGCTGAGATTTACAGGCATGAACCATCACACCAGGCAAGGTGAAACTTTTTTTTTTTTTTTTTGACGGAGTCTCACTTTGTCACCCAGGTTGAAGTGCAGTGGCCTGATCTTGGGTCACTGCAACCTCTGCCTCCCAGGTTCAAGTGATTCTCCTGCCTCAGCATCCTGAGTAGCTGGGATTACAGGTGCCCACCACCATACCTGGCTAATTTTTGTATTTTTAGTAGAGACAGGGTTCTACCATATTGGCCATGCTGGTCTTAAACCCCTGACTTCAAGTGATCTGCCGGCCTTGGCCTCCCAAACTGCTGAGATTACAGGCATGAGCCACCGTGCCTGGCCCAAAACGTTTAAAAGGATTTGTTTTAGCTACTCTAAGTCCATTTTAGTTGGCTCCTCAGTTACTACAAAATGCCTGCTGGGATTTTGATCAAGATTGTATTGCATTTCTAGATCAGTTTGGGGAGAATTAACATCTTAACAATATTGAGTCTTTTCATATATATAAATATATCTATTTCCCATTGGTTCAGTTTGTCTGTTTCTCTGAATCCATGGGTTCTGCATTTGTGGATTTAACCAACTGAAGATCAAAAATATTTGGAAATAAAAGGATGACTGCACTTGTACTGAACATATACAGAATTTTTCTTGTCATTATCCCCTAAACAATACAGTACATACTATCAGAGTGAACAGGCAACCTACAAAATGGGAGAAAATTTTTGCAATCTACCCATCTGACAAAGGGCTAATATCCAGAATCTACAAAGAACTTAAACAAATTTACAAGAAAAAGTGAAACACCTGTAATCCCAGCACTTTGGGAGGCCGAGACGGGCGGATCACGAGGTCAGGAGATCGAGACCATCCTGGCGAGCATGGTGAAACCCCGTCTCTACTAAAAAATACAAAAAACTAGCCGGGCGAGGCGGCGGGCGCCTGTAGTCCCAGCTACTCGGGAGGCTGAGGCAGGAGAATGGCGTAAACCCGGGAAGCGGAGCTTGCAGTGAGCTGAGATCCGGCCACTGCACTCCAGCCCGGGCGACAGAGCCACACTCCGTCTCAAAAAAAAAAAAAAAGAAAAAGTGAAACAACCCCATCAAAAAGTTGGGGAAGGATGTGAACAGACACTTCTCAAAAGAAGACATTTATGCAACCAACAGACACATGAAAAAATGCTCATCATCACTGGCCATCAGAGAAATGCAAATTAAAACCATAATGAGATACCATCTCATACCGGTTAGAATGGCAATCATTAAAAAGTCAGGAAACAACAGGTGCTGGAGAGGATGTGGATAAATAGGAACACTTTTACACTGTTGGTGGGACCGTAAACTAGTTCAACCATTGTGGAAGACAGTGTGGCAATTCCTCAAGGATCTAGAACTAGAAATACAATTTGACCCAGCCATCCCACTACGGGGTATATACCCAAAGGATTGTAAATCATGCTGCTATAAAGACACATGCACATGTATGTTTATTGTGGCACTATTCACAATAGCAAAGCCTTGGAACCAACCCAAATGTCCATCAATGATAGACTGGATTAAGAAAATGTGGCACATATACACCACGGAATACTACGCAGCCATGAAAAAGGGATGAGTTCATGTCCTTTGTTGGGACATGGATGAACCTGGAAACCATCATTCTGAGCAAACTATCACAGGGACAGAAAACCAAACACCACATGCTCTCACTCATAGGAGAGAATTGAACAATGAGAACACTTGGACACAGGGTGGGGAACATCACACACTGAGGCCTGTTGTGGGGTTGGGGACGGGGGGAGGGATAGCATTAGGAGATATACCTAATGTAAGTGACAAGTTAATGGGTGCAGCACACCAACATGGCACATGTATACATATGTAACAAACCTGCATGTTGTGTACATGTACCCTAGAACTTAAAGTATAATTAAAAAAAGAAAAAAAAAAACCCAATGCAGTACAATATTTATATGGCATTTATGTTGTATTAGGTATTACAAGTAATCTAGAGATGATTTAAAGTATATAGGAAGATGTGTGCAAGTTATATGCAAATATTACATCATTTTATGTAAGGGACTTGAGCATCCATGGATTTTGGTAGCCATGGGGAGCTCCTGGAACTAATCCCCCACCAAAGGATGGGACAACTGTGTATGTATCCTATTGGTTCTGTTTCTCTAGAGAAATTGGCTTATGTAGCTGACATGCCTAAAATCTGCAGGGTATGTTGGCAAGTTGGAGACCAAGGGAGTTGCTGTTGCTACTGTCCATAGACAATCTAGAGACAAATTTTCCTGTTACTCACAGGACCTCAGTCTGTTTTCTCTCAAAGCTTTCAAGTGATTGGATGAGGTCCACTCACATTATGGAGAGTAATCCACCTTACTCAAAGTCTACTAATGTAAAAGTCTACATATATAAAAATACTTTCATAACAACATACTGATGTATTAAGCCAAATATCTGGGCCTAGCTAAGTTGACGCATAAAATTAACCAGGGTAATCAACACAGGTTAAATCTGGTCTCCAGAGAACGAGTTGGAATAATTCCTTCTTCAATTTTCTTGAAGTGTTTGTGTAGAATTGGTATTGTTTCTTCTTTAAATGTCTGGTAGATTTCACCAGTGATGCTACCTAGGTCTGAATTTCTTTTTTAAACTACAAATTCAATTTATTTAATAGATAAAGAGCTATTTCAGGTATCTATTTCATCATCAGTGAGCTTTTTCAAGGACTGTGTCCATTTTATCTGAGTTGGGAAATTTATTGTCACGATTGTTCATAACTGTTATGGGCTGAATGTTTGTGTTCCCCTGGAATTCCTATGTTGAATTCCTAACCTTGAATGTGATGGTATTAGAAGGTGGGGCCTTTGGGAGAAGGTGGGCCATGGTGGCTCACGCCTGTGATCCCAGCACTTTGGGAGACCGAGGTGGGCAGATCACTTGAGGTCAGGAGTTTGAGACTATCCTGGACAACAGGGTGAAAGCCTGTCTCTACTAAAAATACAAAAATTAGCTGAGTGTGGTGGTGTGCACTTGTAATCCCAGCTATTCAGGATGCTGAGGCAGGAGAATCTCTTGAACCCGGGAGGCGGGGATTGTGGTGAGCCGAGATCGTACCACTGCACTCCAGCCTGGGTGACAGAGAAAGTCTCAAAAAAAAAAGAAGGTGGAGCCTTTGGGAGGTGATTAGCTCATGAGGGTGGAGCACTCATGAATGGCATTAGTACCCTTACAAAAGAGGCCCCAGAGAGTGCCTTCTACCATGTGAGGATATGGTAAGAAGGTATGAACCAGGAAGTGGGTCTTTACCAGATACTAAATCTGGGAAATCTTAGATTTCCCAGCCTCGAGAACTGAGAAATAAATGTGGTGCAAGCCACCCATTCTATGATATTTTTGTTACAGCAGGGTGAATGGATTAAGCCAATAACATTCCTTTCTTATTCTTTTTTTTTTTTTTTTTGAGACAGAGTCTTACTATGTTGCCTGGGCTGGAGTACAGTGGCGAGATCTCAGCTTAGCGCAACCTCCGCCTCCCAGGTTCAAGCTATTCCCCTGCCTCAGCCTCCTGAGTAGTTGGGATTACAGGTATGAGCCACCTGGTCAGGCTAATTTTTGTATTTTAGTACACGGGGTTTTGTCATGTTGGCCAGGCTGGTCTCAAACTCTGACCTCAGGTGATCTGCCTGCCTCAGCCTCCTAAAGTGCTGGGATTACAGGCGTGAGCCACAGTGCCTGACTTCTTATTCTTTTAATACCTGTAGGAACTGTGATGTTATTTCTCATTGCTAATATTGATAATTTATATCTTTTCTGCTTTTTCTTGATCAATCTGGCTAGAAATTTATCAGTTTTATTGGTCTCTGGACCATCGTTTGGTCTCATTGATTTTTTTTTTTTACTTATAGATTATTTATTTCTGAAATGTTTCATTGCTTTTTCTGTTGTTTTTCTGTTTCCTGTTTTATTGATGTCAGATCTCATCTTTCTTTTATTTTTCATGGTTATTCTCATATTGTTTATTTTTGTTTAAACTTTGTTTATAATTGTTTAAAATTATTTTTCATCTATATGTGGTTTTGTTTTATTTTAAAAAATATTTTAACTTTTATTTTAGGTTCAGGGGTACATGTCCAGGTTTGTTATATAGGTAAACTTGTGACTTAGGGGTTTGGTGTACAGATTATTTCATCACTCAGGTACTAAGCATAGTACCCAATAGATTTTTTTCTGAACCTCTCCCTCCTCCCACCCTTCACCCTGAAGTAGGCCCCAGTGTCTGTTGTTCCCTTCGTTGTGTCCATGTGTTCTCATTATCTAGCTCCCACTTATAAGTGAGAACATGAAGTATTTGGTTTTCTGTTCCTGCATTAGTTTGCTAAGGATAATGGCCTCCACTTCCATCCATGTTGCTGCAAAGTACATGATCTCATTCTTTTTATGGCTGCATAGTATTCCCTGGTGTGTTTGTACCTCATTTTCTTTATCCAGTCAACTGTTGATGGCCATTTAGGTTGATTTCACGTCTTTGCTATTGTGAATAGTAATCTTCACTATTTCTTTCTTTCTTTTTTTTTTGGGTTTACTTTGAGTTAATTTGCTCTTCTTTTTCTAGTTCCTCAAGGTGGAAGCTGTGCTCATTGTTTAAGACCTTTGTTGTTTTCTAAGATACATTTAATTCTGTCTATACGTTTCCTTCTAAATACTGCTTTAGCAGGAACCCCCAGATTTGGATACCTGTTGTTCTCATTATCATTCCGTTTAAATACTTTCCATTTTTCCATTGATTTGGTTTTTGTCCATGGGCTACTTAGAAGTGTGTTATTTGCTTTCCAAATATTTCGAGAGTTTCCGGTGTATTTGTTTTCTATTACTGCTGTAACGAATTACCATAGATTTAGTGGCTGAAAGCTACACAAATTTATTATCTTATAGTTCTATAGGTCAGAAGTAGAGTATGGATCTCACTGAGCTAAAACTCAGGTGTCAGCAGGTTGCATTCCTTTTTGGAGGCTTTAGGGGAGACTCCATTTCCTGCCCAGTTGAGTTTTTGGCAGAATTCAGCTCCTCGTGGTGGTATGGCTGAGGTCCCTGTTTTCTCGATGGCTGTAAAATGAGAGCCATTTTTAGTTTCTAGAGGCCACCCACATTCCTTGGCCTCATGGCCTCCTTCCTCCATCTTCAAGGCCAGAAATGGTGAGTTGATGCCTTCTTACACTTTGTGTCTTTTCTCTTTCTTCTTTTGTTTCTTCTCTGCAACTCATGCTTCTGTCTCCTCTTCCACTTTTAAAGACTCATATAATTATATTGGGTGCACCCAGATAATCCAGGATAACATTCCCATCACAGGGTCTCTAACTTTAATTACATCTGTAAAGTCCCTTCAGTCATGTAAGGTGACCTCCTGTTAGGTCTAGGGAGTAGGATGTGGACATACTTGGGGGAAGCATTATTCTGGCTAACATCCCTAGTTTATCTTTCTGTTATTTGTTTCTTATTTAATTCCATTATGTGACTAATCTTTAAAATATATTGAGATTTGTTTTATGACCCCAAATATCACCAATTTTGATAAATGTTCTGTATGCACTTCAAAGGGCTGTGTATTCTGTTGGTGGTGGGTGTGGGGTTTTATAAACATTAATCAAGTGAATTTGGTTTACGTATCTTACTGATTTTTGGTCTATGGTGGTACCTCGGTATTCACAGGAGATTGGATCTAGAATCCTCCTCAGATACCAAAATCCATGGATACTCAGGTCTCTTATACAAAATGGCACAGTATTTGCATATAACCTATGCACATTCTCTCATATACTGTAAATCATCTCTGCATTATTTATAACACCTAACATAATGTAAATGCCATGTAAATAACTATTATACTATATTGTTTAGGAAAAAATGACAAAAATGTCCATAAACATTCAGTGCAGATGTAACCATCCACTTTTGTCCTGAGTATTTTTGATTGATGGTTGATTAAATCCATGGATGTGAAACCCTCAGATAGAGAGGGCTGATTGTACTTGTTTTACTACCTTTTGAAAAAGGGATGTTGAAATCTGTAACTACAATTGTGATTTTTGTATATTATTCCTTGAAGTTTCATTAGTTTCTGCTTCAATTTTTTTTTTTTTTTTTTGAGATGGAATCTTGCTCTTGTTGCACAGGCTGGAGTGCAATGGCATGATCTCAGCTCATTGCAGCCTCCGACTCTAGGGTTCAAGCGATTTTCCTGCCTCAGCCTCCAGAGTAGCTGGGATTACAGGTGCCCACCATCATGCTCGGCTACTTTTTGTACTTTTAGTAGAGATGGGGCTTCACCATGTTGGCCAGGCTAGTCTCAAACTCCTGACCTAAGGTTATCTGCCCACCTCAGTCTCCCAAAGTGCTGGGATTGCTTCAATTTTTAAATTGTGTAATTGGGGTTTTTTATTTTAAAAATTTATTATTTATTTAATTTTAACAAGCTAATATAAATTGTATACATTTAAGGTGTGCAGCATGATGATGTTTTGAAATATATATATCATGTGGAGTGGCTAGATCAAGCTAATTAATATATGCATTACCTCAAATATTTACCATTGATTTGTGGTGAGTTGCTTTAATTTTTTTTTTTTTTTGATGACAGAATCTTGCTCTGTCGCTCAGGCTGGAGAGCAGTGGTATAATCTCGGCTTACTGCAACCTCCACCTCCTGGGCTCAAGTGATTCTCCTGCCTCAGACTCCCGAGTAGCTGGGATTACACAGGTCCATCACTCTATCTGGCTAATTTTTGTATTTTTTGTAGAGATGGGGTTTCACCATGTTGGTCAGTCTGGTCTTGAACTCCTGGCCTCAAGTGATCTGCCTACCTCGGCCTCACAAAGTGTTGGGATTACAGATGTGAGCCACCTTGGCTGCCAATTTTGTATCCCTGTTATTAGGTGCATAAACATTTAGAATTGCTATATTCTCTTGACTCCTTTGTCATTGTGACATGACATGATACCTCTCTTTATTCCAGGTAACATTCTTTGGTCTTTGAAGTATGTCTTTGTCTGATGTTAATATATGGTTTTCTTTTTTTTTTCTTTTTTTTTTTTTTTGAGACGGAGTCTCGCTCTGTCACCCAGGCTGGAGTACAGTGGCTGGATCTCAGCTCACTGCAAGCTCTGTCTCCCAGGTTTATGCCATTCTCCTGCCTCAGCCTCCCGAGTAGCTGGGACTACAGGCGCCCGCCACCTCGCCCGGCTAGCTTTTTGTATTTTTTAGTAGAGACGGGGTTTCACCGTGTTAGCCAGGATGGTCTCGATCTCCTGACCTCGTGATCCGCCCGTCTCGGCCTCCCAAAGTGCTGGGATTACAGGCTTGAGCCACCGCGCCCGGCCATGGTTTTCTTTTGATTAGTGTTAGCACGGTATATTCTTTTCTATTCTTTTGTTTTTTTTCTTTGTGTTTCATTTTATCTTTGTGTTTTTATTGTTATATCTTCAAGCCCACTAATCTAATCTTTTCTTCTGTAATATCAAATCTGCTGTTAGATATAGCCAATGCATTTTTTTTCTTTTCTTTTTTTCTTGAGACAGAGTCTCCCTCTGTGGCCCAGGCTGGAGTGCAGTGGCGGAATCTTGGATCACTGCAACATCCACCTACCAAGTTCAAGCAATTCTCCTGCCTCAGCCTGCAGAGTAGCTGGGATTACAGGCACCCACCACCACACCCAGCTAATTTTTGTATTTTTTAGTAGAGATGGGGTTTCGCCATGTTGGCCAGGCTAGTCTTGAACTCCTGACTTCAGAACTCCAGAACTCCTGATCTGCCTGCCTTGGCCTCCCAAAGTGCTGGGATTACAGGCATGAGCCACCATGCCTGGCCAGATATGGCCAATGCATTTTTTTCCCCCTCTCAGATATCATAGTTTTCATCTCTACAAGTTTGACTTGGGCCTTTTAAAAAAATATTATTCATGTTGCTATTTAACATGTTCGATGTTTCCTTTACAGTAGTGCTTACTTATCTGCTGTTTTGCTTTCTTTGGTTTTAGTTACCCATGGTCGACTGAGGTCTGAAAATATTAAATGAAAAACTCCAGAAACAAACAATTTGTAAGTTTTAAGTTGTGTGCCACTTGGAGTAGCATGACGAAATCTCCCATTGCCCTGTTTTGTCCCACCTAGGAAGTGAATCATCCTTTTTTCCAGTGTATCCACACTGTCTATGCTACCTTCCCTTATTCACTTAGTAGCTGTCTTGGTTATCAGATTAGCTGTCGTGCTGTGACGGTGCTGTGCTCATATGATCCTTATTTTACTTAATAATGACCCTAGAGGGCAGGAGTAGTGATGCTGTCATATGATCACAGTTATTCTGTTTTATTATTATTGTTGTTAATCCCTTACTGTTCTTAATTTATAAATTAAACTTTACTGTATGTATGTATGTATGTGCAGGAAAATCATAGTATATGATGGAGTTTGCTACAATCTGATTTCAGGCGTACACTGAAGGTCTTGGGATGTATCCCCCATAGATAAGGGGGGGACTACTGTAGCTTCTTCAACATATAGAATCACTTGTTTAATGTCTTTGCCTAGTAATTCTATCATCTGTATTATTTCTGGATTGGTTTTGAAGAATTGATTTTTCTCCCTCATTCCAAGTTCCATTTTCTGGTTTCTTTGCCTGTCTGGTAAGTTTTGGTTAAATGCCAGAAATCATAAAATTAAGATGCTACATATTTTTGTGTTCCTATACATTTCCTTGAGCTTTGTTCTAGGATGCAGTTACTCACTTGGAAAGAGTTTGATCTTTTGGGCCTTGCCTTTAAGCTTCCTTAGGCAGGACCAGTACAATGTTTATGCAGGGTTCATTTCTCCTCATGATTGAGGCAAAACCCTTCTGAACGTTCTTCCCCATACTCCCTGAATTATGAGGGCACAGGAGCTTTTATTATTACTATTTTTGGAGACAGAGTCTTGCTCTGTCACTCAGGTTGGAGTGCAGTGGCACGATCTCAGCTCACTGCAACCTCTGCCTCCTGGGTTCAAGCGATTCTCCTGCCTTAGCCTCCCAAGTAGCTGGGATTACAGGCACCTGCCACCATGCCTGGCTAATTTTTGTATTTTTTGTAGAGACAGGGTTTTGTCATGTTGGCCAGGCTGGGCTCGAACTCCTGACCTCAGGTCATCCGCCTGCCTCGGCCTCCCAAAGTGCTGGGATTACAGGTGTGAGTCACTGCGCCCGGCCACACAGGAACTCTTTCTGGCCTTGTGTGAGCTCCAAGGACTATTCTCTCTAATCTTTTCAAGTGGTTTTTTAATTTGGCATCTTGTACTTTTTTCATATGCACGCACTGCTCACTACTCAGCTGAAGATTTGAGGGGCCTCTGCAGATCTCTGGAGTTGTCTCTGAGGGCGTCTCTCTCCTCTATTGTACTCTCTTTTATAAACTCTAGAAACGTTGGCCTGTAATCTCTGTCTCTTCACCTCAGTGCTCTGCTCATCTCTGCTCTGCTTGGGTTCTCCTGCCATGAACCATAGGCTGGGAACTCTCTCTAGGCTATAAGCTGGGGCAACCCTAGGGCTTCCCTTGTTTTTTTTCCCACCTCTCAGAGATCACTGTCTATTTTTGCCTGAAATCCAATGTCTTAAAAACTATTATTTTCATCTATTTTATCTCATGTCTTAATCGTTTCATGCAGAAGGGTAAATTCAATTCCTGATACTCCAACCAGGCCAGAGGCAGAAATTGACCTCCTCTTCTATACTCTTAATCTTTCCTTTATTCTATATTCCTCCTTTCCACTGCTTACCCCCATACACTGCATTCAACTGCAACGTGGTGTTCCTTCTGTAATGTGTATCCCTCCTGTCCTCTGCATCCCATATGTAATCTACAGCCTCCTCATCCTCTTATTTTTCTCACTTCAGCATCTACATTTACCCTGCACTACTCTGCCTCTGTCCAAGTGGGAAACCTTCTCAGGATTTCAACTCCACTTCCAACTCTTCCACCTGTCATTCCAAGGACATTTGCTAGGACATCTCTGCCCATGATGTCAGTAAGTAACAGGTACCTGTGGGATCGGACTTCACAAATAAAACCAATGTTCAGGGCTAGAATTCTTTATTTAAAATTTTTTAATTTCCATAGGTTATTGGGGAACAGGTGGTGTTTGGTTACATGAGTAAGTTCTTTTTTTTTTTTTTTTTGAGATGGACTCTCACTCTGTTGCCCAGGCTGGAGTGTAGTAGTTGGGAAATATTTTTGTCATTATATCTAGTTGCTTGTACTTTACAGGACCGAGGAATGGGCAAATGCCAGGAGGGCAGATCTCTGTCTCCTAATCATGTTCCAGCTCTGGGATGGGGCCAAGACTTGTACCAGGGATGTCTGAAGGAACTAAGAGTCAACATATCTGCAAAGGGACGCTTGGTTTTCAGACAGCTTCCCTTTCTGAATAATCTACAACTATGGATTCGCCCAGTAAAGAAAGCTCTTACCTCTTCTCTTTCCACACCAAACTTTTTCTCTTATTCTCTACTGCGAACCAAAGTACCTTTGCCTAGGATGAGGTTGATTTTAGCTGGCTGTTCCCAGACATCAATCCAAGCCAAAGAGCTGGAGGAATAGCAGGTTCCTTTGAGTAGGGACGCTGTGCTTGCAAGTTTTCAGTATGTTCATTTTGATTATTTTTCTATCTATGTTAGTAATATCTGTATTTCCCATCGATATCTTATTGGTCTTCTGTGGAAGTTCCATCAGCATCATCTTCAAGGTCAGTTCATGTCAACATTTATTGAGGATATATTATGAACTAGGCTCTGAACTATGTAGGAGCTAGTATATAAAAAAAAAAAAATTCAGATTTTTTCCTCATATCTAGTAGTGAAAAATTCATCCCTCCATCATATATTCATCCATTCATCCACTCATCATCCATCCATCCATTCACCCATCCACCCATCCATTTATCATCCATCCTTTCATTAAACATACAGATACATCTAATATGATGGTAGGAATATGACAGAGTTATAAACAGAGTTACAGAGTTGTTTGGCACCAAGGAGTAGCAGCTTTTAGCCTCATCTGAGAGGGATTTTGAAAGCTTCCTGGAGGAAATCCTCCATCTGTTTAGTTTTGATGCATGAATAGAAGTCATGTGAGAAGTGGAGGCAAGGTGAGTCACGCCACAGCTCGAGGCCTGGATCCACAACATCACCCATCTATCAGGGATCGGCTGGCCACTTGAGGCCTTCTAGACTTTGTCTAGGAATGAGCTCAACGTCTCCCAGGCCCGGAGCCACGGGCTGCCCTTCACCAAGGTCTTCACCACCTGCTGCTCTTTGCGCGTGCAGTATGTATGTGGCAGTGTGCTGCAGCTGCAGGGCTACCGGCCTGTGTACTCTGAGGACCAGCAGCGTGACCTCGCCCTGGATCTGGTGCTGCCACAAGGCCCAGACCACTTCAGCTGGGCATCGTCTGACTTTGCGAACTCTGGGCCTTAGAGGAGGCCCCAAGTTGTGGTCGCCAGGCCCAGGAGGCAACTGCACAGTGGAGAGGGAGCTGGGGTGCACAGGGAAGTAGGTCCCTACTATTAACCAGGAGTTTGGGGTCCTCTCTTGAAGTAGGCAAGAACTGCACTTCTCTTTCTCTCCTGATTCTTGGTTTTCCTTTGAGTCATCTGGAGCTACCTTCTCATCAGGTGCACTCTTCATGGGAAGCAACTCTTGCCCCCACCTCCTCTGGGCACAGGGAGTAAGTTCTGCTAAATTAAATTAGATGTGTTCCAGGCTGGGCGCAGTGGCTCACGTCTGTAATCCCAGCACTTTCGGAGGCTGAGGTGGGCAGATCACCTGAGGTCAGGAGTTTGAGACCAGCCTGACCAACATGGTGAAACCCCATCTCTAGTAAAAATACAAAAATTAGCTGGGCATGGTGGGTGCCTGTAGTCCTAGCTACTTGGGAGGCTGAGGGGGGAGAATCACTTGAACCTGGGAGGTGGAGGCTGCAGTGAGCCGAGACTGTGCCACTGCACTCCAGCCTGGGTGACAGAGCAAGACCCTGTCCAAAAAAAAAAAAAAAAAAAAAAAAAAAAATTAAATTTGTTCTAAAATGCTGCAGTTTAGTGAACTGCAACCTCCTTTTTTCTCTTCTTCTTCTTCTTCTTTTTTTTTTTTTTTAAATTGTGTGATTCCGTTTATTTAAAGCTGAAAAACCAGAAAAATTAGTCTATGGTGATAGAGGTCAGAATAGGGGATACTTTGTAGGGAGGATTTGACTGGGATGTAACCTCATTTAATATGTAAACAAACTACAACCTGACCTGAGAGTATATTTTTGTAAGAAGAAAGGAAGTCTCCTCCAATCACAGCAGCCAGCTTTCGGTCAGGGGCAGACTGCAGACTGATCAGATGTGTCTAAATTAGGTAAAGGCTGACCTATAACCGATCAGGCTATATCCAATACCACTTCCTTTTTCTGTTTACAAACACTACTTGTCCACTGTTGCTCGGTGGAGGTCTCTGAGACTCTCTAATATAGCTCTCTCATTTAATGAGGTGAGTTTAAATCAGGTCTTTTTGTAGTGAACTGTGGCCCTAATCACCATCATCTCCTGAACCAAGACTGACCAGCTGGACTCAAATGCTATTGAACTGTCTTTATTGCACGGACTTTGAGTTGTTGATTTTGACTAGTTGTTTGTGGAAACTCCTGATAAGGAGTGTACTTCAGTTTCTTGGCATTGTCCACTCATAGTCATCATAATAGTCCCCCTGGCTGGGCGTGGTGGCTCACACCTGTAATTCCAGCACTTTGGGAGGCTGAGGCAGGCAGATCACTTGAGAACAAGAGTTCAAGACCAGACTGGCCAACATGGTGAAACCCCAACTCTACTAAAAATACAAAAATTAGCCGGTTGTGGTGGTGAGTGCCTGTAATCCCAGCTACTTAGGAGGTTAAGGCAGGAGAATTGCTTGAACCCAGGAGGTGGAGGTTGCAGGGAGCCAAGATTGTGCCACTGCACTCCAGCCTGGGTGATAGAGCGAGACTCCATCTTAAAAATAATAAAAAATAATAATAACAATAACAGTCTGTCTGATGTGTTGCTTCCCCTGGGAAGTCTTAAGTGCTCCTATGCAGTCATTCTTTATACATCAACTGGTCTATTAGGGTTAGAATAACAAAAACATGAAGAAAAGAGCACAAAGAATCATCCAACTAAGGTGAAGTTGTGAATTGCGAGTTCAATATTGAAACAAAACAAGTCCATTATGAGGGTGACGGAAAATGGGGTCAGGGGCCAAAGTTTTGGTCAATCTCTCAAAATTGAGATGCTGACCAAAAGGCAGAAATGTTTAAATTAAATTTGGCCCAAAGCTGCTGGCGTATCTGTTGAACTGCAACCCAACTTAGTATTTAAGTAAACTGCCTCCCAACTGAGACCATATTCTTGTAACAAATAGCTGAATCTCAGCAAGTCACAGCTGCTGTGCTTTAACCAGTCACAGGCTGCCAACCGATCAGACCATGTCCATATAAGGCAAATGCTGAGCTGTACCCCATCAAACTGTTTGTGTGTATTACTTCCAATAAATTCGGCCTGCCTATGTTGCTGGGTGAAGCACTCTGAACTTTTACTGGTTCAGGGTGCTGCCCGATTCATAAATTTTCTTTGCTCAAATAAAGTCTGCTTAATTAAAAAAAAAAAAAAAGAAAGAAAAGAAAAGAAAAAAAAAAGAAAAGAAAAGTGAGGCAAGGAAAGAACAGTCCAGGCAGAGAAGGAAGCATGAGCAAAGACACAGAGGTGGAGAGCAGGGAGAATTTCAAGAGATTTAGTTTTACTAGAGCATGAAATTCAAGTTGCAGAGTGTTAGCAATAAGGGAGAGGTGGTAAGGATCCAAAAGCAGAAGACCTGGAGTGTAAGGCTAAGTAGGGGGTATGGGCTTCTTCCTGTATGAGGTTACGCATCCTTGAAGAGCTTCAAGCAGGAAGTGATATGGCACACATAATTATGGAGGCAGAAATAGAGGGAAATCAGTTTGAAGAGCTATTTAGGGAGTGCCATTTGGTGACTAATTGGATGTGGAAAATGAGGGTGCAGGAGGCATCCAGGCCAATTCCAGGGTTTCTGATCCAGCAGCACTGTGTAGATGGTGGTACCCTTTGCTGGGGACGGACATGCAGGTGGAGGAGATGGTTTGAGGGATGGGGGGGGGGGGGGGGGTGGAATGGTGACTTCAGTTTTGAACATCTTGAATTTGAAATGTCTGTGAAGTCTGTGGGCTCCCAAATGAAGACGTCCAGAATACGTCTAAAGCCTAAGAGGATATCTGATCTGGTCAGGTCTGGGGATAGAGATATGGGAAAGTAAGAAAAATAGGTGAAGTGTGAAGGGTATTGGAATGAGAACAGAACTTCCAGGAACACCAATGTTTAAGGAGCAGGTGGAGGAGGAATTTCAAGAGAGGTAAGGAGGGGCAGATGATGTCATGGAAGCCAAGGAAGTGAGCAGCCAATCTTTCACATACCTCTGAGAGGTCTGCTCTTGAAAGGCTCATGGAATGCTTCTTTGATTTGACAAGAAGGAGGGCGCTGTGATGTTTTAAGAGTTTCTAGAGTGGTAGAGGAGGAAGCCTGACTGTAGAGGGCTGAGGATCGGAGGGAAATGAGGAAGTTGGCCTAGTAGACTTCTCTTTGGGGCTTAAAAAGGCAGAGAGAGAAAGGGAAGTATCTGGGCAGGAGGCATGCAGGGTCAAGGGAGAGCTTATCTTACCGTGGGAGAGATGAATAATTGGGACTACAAGCACATGCCACCATGCCCGGCCAATTTTTGTATTTTTAGTAGACATGAGATTTCACTATGTTGATCAAGCTGGTCTTGAACTCCTGACCTCATGATCCACCTGCCTTGGCCTCCCAAAGTGCTGGGATTACAGGTGTGAGCCACCGTGCCCGGCCTGGAGTGCCTTCTTTATCTCCAAGTTCTATTTGTCCTTCCCTTCAAGGCCTAGATAAAGTCTTTCCTCCATGGAACTTTCTCTGCCTCTGAACACCTGCAACACTGTAACACGCATATGTGATTAATCGCATCATCTGTTCTTGTGTTGCTGTTTAACTTTTTGCATGCTTGACCACTCTTATATAATTGCAAGCTCCTTGAAGACAGGAACTGTTTATTGATATCCTCCTAGCAGTTAGCATAGTGCTGATAGCCATATGAGTGATTAGAAAAGCACTAATTGAAGGAATGCATAAACAATTAAATACAGAGCTTTTAAGTCAGGATAATGAGAAACATTCTTTTTTTTTTTTTTTGAGACAGAGTCTTACACTGTCGCCTGGGCTGGAGTGCAATGGCACGATCTGCGCTCACTGCAACTTCTGCCTCCTGGGTTCAAGTGATTCTCCTGCCTCAGCCTCCCAAATAGCTGGGATTATAGGCACCCACCACCATGCCTGGCTAATTTTTTGTATTTTTAGTAGAGACAGGGTTTCACTATGTTGGCCAGCTGGTCTCGAACTCCTGATCTCGTGATCCACCTGCCTTGGCCTCCCAAAGTGCTGGGATTACAGGCGTGAGCCACCGTGCCCAACACATTCTTTTTTAAAATTTTTATTTTTAAATTTTACTTTAAGTTCTGGGATGCATGTGCAGAACATGCAGGTTTGTTACATAGATATACATGTGCCATGGTGATCTGCTGCACCTATCAACCCATCTTCTAGGTTTTAAGCCCCTCATGCATTGGGTATTTGTCCTAATGCTCTTCCTTCCCTTGCCCCCCATACCCCTGACAGGCCCCAGTGTGTGACAATGGGGAGCATTCTTTATGATCACAGTCAGTAATGAGTAGATGCTCTGACCATTAGAATTGGCTGCTAGTTCCAGCTCTGCCCTACCCCATCTGTGACTTGGGCAATGACTTGACCTCTCAGAGCCTCAGTATCCTCGTCTGTAAAGTGAGGCTGACATCTAACTTGCTGTGTCAACATAAAGATTAAATGAGATAATGCAGGTAAAGTGCTAAGTACAACTTCTGAAGCCTGTATTGAGTAAATGCTCAATACATGTTAGCTGTGATTGCCTGTACTACACTGAGCCATGCCTCCCCTTGACAGGGCACAATCAAGTATACTTGGGACAAAACTGCCATCCCTGGGCCAGCCTGCTGATCAGCAGCGAGTGATGGACAACATCACGGAGGCGTCTTCTGAGCCTAAGTGTTGATGCTTAGAGTGAAGGAAGTGACTCTTCAACAGGGACCAAAAACAAATAGAAGCTGTAGCTACAGCCCATAGCTATAGCTATGTTCCCCCATACTGAGGGGGAACAGTATGTGGAGGCCGCTGGTCACAAACGGCCTTTTTAGTGGTGGTCACACTCATAAATAGCCCTGCTGTCAGCAGGGAAATTTCTGAGTGCAGAGAGGGAGAGAATAGAGCCCGCTGGTTTGAGCTGGAGTAGGACAGTTCCTGGATGCTCTGGCCTCCTCTCTCTGCAAGCAGAGTGTGCGGTGTGAGACTGAGAACAAAGCGCTCCCACACTGGCCTCCGCCCAGCTGCCGCTGTACCTCTCCCACCGCCACTCCCAGGAGCCACGCTTAGCAGTGCAGCCCACATCCTGCGCTGCTTAACCACAGCCCGCTGCTGACTGCAGGCAGCTGCCTTAGGGTGGGGGTGTGCTTGCTTGAGACACCTCCCTCCTTCACTTCCCCAGCCCTGGCTCCGCAGCTTTTCCTGGCAACTTGTGGAAATCTGTGTCCCATCCCCAAGCCGGGCTTCCACTGCCACTGTCTTCTTCCGTAACTTCATCTGTTTTTCAAGGCCTGTTTCCGTCTTGCCCATTTTCTACCAACCACTCCATCAGGGACCCATCAGTCATTCTCTGCCACCTTTGATGTCTTCCTCCGAGAGAAGTTGGTGAAACTTTCTTTCTTTCTTTCTCTCCCTCCCATCCTCTTTCTTTCTTCCCTTCCTCAATTCCTCCCTTCTTTCCCTTTCCTTTTATTTTTCTTTCTCTCTTTTTCTTTTCTCTCCCCTCCCTCTACCCTTTCTTTCTTTTTTCTTTTTTTCTTTGTTTTTGAGATGGAGTCTCGCTCTGTCGCCCAGGCTGGAGTGCAGTGGTGTGATCTCAGCTCACTCCTGGGTTCACGCCATTCTCCTGCCTCAGCCTCCCGAGTAGCTGAGACCACAGGCACCCGCCACCACGCCCGGCTAATTTTTTGTATTTTTAGTAGAGACGGGGTTTCACCGTGTTAGCCAGGATGGGGATGGTCTCAGTCTCCTGATCTCGTGATCCGCCTGCCTCGGCCTCCCAAAATGCTGGGATTACAGGCGTGAGCCACAGCGCCTGGGCTTTTTTTCTTTTTTCTTATTCCCTTATGCCCTCTCTAAAGAGAGCTTCAGGTAATGGCCCTACCAGCTGTGGAAACAGAGAGTGTTTGCAGCTGGGGTCATAGCCGAGAATTTAGTCAAAGGTAGTGAGAACCTGAATGGTCTTGGGAATTAAGGCAGCCTCTCAGGGCTTCTCAGAAAAGAGGGACAGCAACTCTTTCAGCCAAACACAATTTATTTTTTCTCTCTCAGCTGAGAGGAGCCGAGCACATTTAGGGAGATGCAAATGACCATCCAGTGGCCTACAGTGGAGATGTGGGGGGTGAGGGGGGAGTGTGGGGGGGTGGGTGGGGGGGTGTGGGTGTGGAGGGCTAGGGGGTTGCGGGGTTGATGGGGAGTGTGGGGGGAGGGAGGAGCACAGGGCTGGCTCAGAGCCAGGATCTGTGAACGGGGCAGGGCCTCTGTCAACATTTACCCAGTCCATCCCCAGAGAGGGTTGCAAAAGGGGACGGAGATAGAAAAGTAGATAGAATATTTTGGGATGGGGGACAACTTACATGCAAGAAGAAAAGGGAACTGAATGGAGAAGTTACATTCAAGGGGAAGGGAGTGAATAGCAGAAATAAATATCCTGGCAAGAGGGCAGGCCAGCTGTGAGGATGTGACTACTGATAATGCTTCAAAGGAAGAAGCGGCAGCAATGTCTTAGGACTGGGTACCAGCAGAGAAGGCAGGAAGGAGGGAGCTGGGGATCAGGCTGGAGGGCGTGAGTTCGCCATGAGGCCGAGGAACGATGCTCTCGTGGGGTCCAAGACTAGCCCAGGAAACAGGGAGTCGCAGGGGGACTGGAGAGGAGCCAGACCTGGGCCAGCGGGAGGCAGTGTTCTCCAGGGGGTCAGATGCGTCTCTGATTCAGGCCAGAATACAGATCCTGCTGGCCTTTCCGGATGGGCTGGGAGTGAAGTACAGAGGAGGTGGTCAGTGGTGCGGGAGGAAGTACCTCCTGAGAAAGGACGCTGAAGATCTAGCTTTAGTGCATGGAGAGAGCTTTGGACTTGAAGTCAGGAGGCAGGCTGGAATTCTAATTTGGCTCGGACGGTAGGAGACTTCAACTGGTCACCTCCTTCCGTGAGCCTCAACTTTCCCATCTCAAAAATAGGAACTTAAAGACCCACCTTCCAGGGCTTCTGTCAGGGCTAAATAATTCACTTATACTAAAGTAAATACTACTTGCTTGGCTGGTGCTCAACAAATATTTGTTGAGTATATCCAGGTGTGAGAGTGAAAATATTTAACAACTAGTAGTGCACACATACCAATCAACAAGAACAATCCTGGTGATCCTCTGCCATGCCAGGCATTAACTCTTCAGTTACCCCAACTCAAGAGACAGCCTGGTGGGGGAGAGACTGGGATGCCTGGCCGTGTGTGTGTGTGTGTAAGGGTGGGTTGGGGTGAGCAAAGTTTGGGGCCATTTTCCAATGAAGTATTTTAATATTTCAATAGCTTTTATATAATATTTATATAATTTTAATATTTCAATAACTCGCATGGCTATACTGGTGCATGCTGGTGGAATATCAGCCTTGAATTTATTGTGTTAGAATTTGCACATACGATATTCTCCATGGCTGTATCCCAGATAATGAAGAAGCCAGAGAAAGAGGAGTTTGTCTCTCGCAAGCTTCCTCCTCTCCATGGTTGTGGAAGCCATGCAGCCTTTGAGACAGTCCTGTTTTACCATGAAGGAGGCAGAGGTGGCACATAGAGGGTCGTCATGGAAGCCCTGAGTGAGGGGCTTTGAAGCATCTGGCAGACAAGATGGGCCATCCCATCTGTTTCCTTTCCCCCTCCGGAGGGGCATCCCCTCCAGCCTCCTGGCCCATTTCTATCCCCCGTTACCTCATAGTCTGGGTTGGGAACAGGTGGTGGCCTCTCCTTGTTTTGTCCTGCAGAGGAAGGAGGGGAAACGTTTCATTCCCATGAGGGAACCAATCTTGCAGCACTGTCTGTGCCAGTGAGACCCAGATAGAGAATGGCAAACCCTGTTGTTCTCTCTTCGACCACTTCCCTTTTACGTTCTTTCTCTTTTTTTTTCTTTCATTCATCTCTGAGGACCCTACGCTCTTCTCATCATTTTGTGACTTTCCTCAGCTCAAGGTCCTCCCATTGTTTCTCTACACGGGGAAGGGAAAGGAAAAGGCAGGAGCTAATATATCAAAGTCTCTCTTCCCACAGCTTAGGGACAGAATCGGATGACTGCAGGCATCGACAGGCATGTGAGGAAGCCCGTCACGTTCATAAACTTTTTTGTACTTTTACGGGATGGAAGGAGGGGAGTGACATGAGATTTGAAACCCTCTGTTGAGATCTTGTCATCACAGTAGTAGAAGCTGTGCACAGAAGCTCTAGAGAAGCTGTTCTGACCTAGCTGTGGACTTGCCACCCACCCTGGCCCAGTCTGGTCGTCCCCCTTGGCAGGAGTCTCATCTGACCGCACTCCACAGCCTTACCCCTTTGCCTGCCGCCAGCACCTGCTCCTCGTGTCACAGGCTTGGCCTTGGCCTTTCTATTCTTGCTCCAGTAGTAAACCAGCAGCAGCAAGCCCAGAGTGATGCAGATGTCCACTATGACAATTGTGGCCACCGCCATCACATCCATCTCCATGCAGTTCTCACACACTGTCAGGGACGGGGTGGGGAGAGGGGAAATCACTAAGCAAGGAAAACACAAGGCGCTGGAGGTGAGGAGGGAGCGCCTGAAAGTCATTCTCCCCTTACTACTCACACACTTGCCACGGCCAGAGCCCCCCCTTCAGTACGTTCAGAACAACATCGACAAGCAAAGAGTGGTGGCTGTGGGTGGAGGCACTGGAGTCAAACAGCCCTCGGTTTGAGTACCTGTTTTATTACTCACTAGCTGTGAGAAGCGTGAAGTGTGTTTTCAATTCACAGACGCTCTGTTTCCTCATCCCTTTACTCATGGGAATAAAATGGTATTTAACCCATATGGTTGTTGAGAGGATTATATGAAAAAAAATCCTTGATAAGTGTTGGATACAGACAGTGCTTGAGTGATACTTAATAAGCACTCAATAAATGTTAGCTATTGTTATTATTTTATTATTATACCTTAGCTTATGCCATTTTATCAGAGTGGACTTGAGTCTTTTTTGCAAACCTTTCTGAAAAATTTATCTCTGGAGGAAGCATTAGATAAACTCACGTTGGTGTGCCATGAACCTGGGTGTGACGCAGTGCAAATGACCCAGTCCTGTCTCTTAGGGAGTTGCTATTTTAGATCTTGCACAGACTGGGGTTACCCCAAAGCCTCATATTGGTGTTTAATCTATATTCCAGAAAACACTGATGCTGTGTGGTACCAGAGAGTCCCGGGACTGAGTGTGGGAGGAAGCACAAAGACACCAGGGCACTGTGAGCTGGGTTAGGGGAAATCATTGAGAATGCCCTTTTGAATGGTCCTCCCTAAAGAGCCGGTGGTGCCTGCTCTGGAGACCTGGATTACCTCTTGCCTTCAGGTAGAGATGATGGCTCGCGTCCTCTGGATTACTTCCTCTGGGGTAGCAGACATAATAACCACTTTGCTCCATTTCTGAAAATTCCGGCAGAAACAGGTGATACCCAGAATCTTCTTTGTTTTTACCATTGTGTTGCCATTGTACTTCAGATCCAGGATGCTGAGAGCATGTCAGTGTTACTGTGGTTCCAGAGATGGAGACTTGATATGCTGGGGAGAAAGAAGGGAAATTGATGGAAGAAACCAGGACAATTTTTAGTAAAGGCAAATTAGTGACAAAAGAACCACCCAAATGCAGGAAGTCATCTGTCATCTAGGTCTTAGATTTGCTTGTCAAAAGGGAGCTCTACTGGCTGGAGGGTGTGGAAGAGGAGATAGGTGGAATGAAGGGAACTGGAGAACCTGAAGGGAACTAGAGAACCTTTTGAGAGGTGGCTTTAGGGTTTATGCAGGGACATGGGGACTTGGGAAGGGTAAGATGGATGTAAAGAAAAACCCATAAAAGTCCCTATTTGGAACCTTTCTAAAACGGGGTTGAGAATGCAATGCTGGGAAGATTCTTGGGGTTAATCTCTCTCAATCAGTTCCTTCTCGTCTACCCACCAATCTGCATCCTCAGACAGGGCATAAATAAAAGACTAGTAAACTCACGTGTCTGTGTAATACTACCTGAAAATGAAAAAAGGAAACAGCAGTAAGAAAATATCTTGGTTTAAGTTTAAATTGTAGGTAAAATTTTTCTAGTGGAATTAGACACTGCCCACAAGACTTCCCAAAGGGGGTCTCATCCACTTAGGAGCCCTGAGTCTTGGAGGTGAGGTTCATACTTAGCCTATGAGATTTAGCTCGTAGATATATTTATTAAATAGCTCATAGATGTAACTCAGATACATCGGATTCAGAATATACCAGCGTGTGCTCCTAGATCCAGATCTACTGAAGCTCAGAAAGCCTTAAAGTCCTAAAGCCAAAAAATTCCAGAGATCTTCAAGCTTATCCTCTTACATTAGCCAGAACTGTATTACAGATAGGTATGAATGACAAACGAACCACCCAAATGCAGGAAGTCATCTGTCATCCAGGCCTTAGATTTGCTTGTCAGAAGGGAGCACTACTGGCTTTCTCAGAAATAAAGCTCTCCACCGAATCACTGATTCATGGACTTACCTATTTCTTACAATTCAGAAATTCTTTCTCAGAACTGAGTCCCTCATAATAGAGAAGAAGCACCTTTATTCTTATTCCATATAATTTCCTCTCTGTTTGCCTTTAAATAATGTGAAATATTCTACACATTTTGAGGGAATGGTTCTTCCAATAGAAAGTGGTTTCACTTTACTTTGTATCTGAGCATAATCAGCTCTCAATTATTTTTGTTAGAGGGAGGCCCATCAGTGTGGACAACTGAAATCAACTAATAAACCACTAATGCCATTCGCAGGTCCAGCCACGTTTCCCACAGCAGCCATTTTTGCCCTGGGAGGTGGAGCTAGGAGACCTTTCTTATTTCCTGGAAAACTTGTGGCTGGAACACTGGGTTCTGTTACAGCCTGGACATGACAGCTGGAGGAGAGGAGAGGCGGTGGTGCCGCTGTTAGGGACAGAGCTCTGGACTCAAGCGTCAGAAGCCCTGTGTTTGAATCCTAGATCTGCCCTAGTCTGTGTGACCAAGGGCAAGTCCTTTAACTTCGCTGAACCTCAACTTCTTTATCAGGGAAATGGAGATAAAACACCAACCTCACAGGGTCTTTGTGAAAATTAAACGGATTATGAAGGTGGAAGTGGATGACACATAGCAGGTGCTCAAGAAAAAGTTACTTCCTTTCCTCCTTTCCTTCTTGAGGTCCTGCTGCTCCCAGCACAGAACTGAACTCTGACCCAGTTGCTCCGGCAGCCCTCTGACAAAGACTGCACAGAATGTAAACAAATCATTCTCCAGGTTTTTCCACCTGCTTATAATTGGGAGCTGAGTAAAAGGACAGTAGATAGTTTATATTATTTTAATTTATAAATAATTTTTCAACACGGATGTTTCTTAGACATGTTAAATGAACTAGAAATCATCAATAGATTACATAGACATTATACTCTGCTGGGTGTGTTTGTTTGAAAAAAAATGTAAAGAAAATTGCTCACAACTTTTATTGGCACAAATTCAGTAGCAGAGCTTAGACTTAACTCATGCTCACACAAGGGTCTAGATGTCTATGCTTAGACAGAAATGTGCTCCGCGTATGTTCATTGTGCACTATTCACAATAGCAAAGACATGGAATCAACCTAAATGCCTGTCAATGGTAGACTGGATAAAGAAAATGTGCTGCATGTACACCATGGAATACTACGCAGCCATAAAAAAGAATGAGATCACGCACGTCCTTTGCGGGAACATGGATGGGACTGGAGGCCATTATCTTTAGCAAACAAACACAGTGACAGAAAACCAAATACCACATGTTCTCATTTAGAAGTGGGAGCTAAATGATGAGAACACATGAACACAGAGGAAAATGACACACACTGGGACCTCTCAGATGGTGGAGGGTGGGAGGAGGGAGAGGATCAGGAAAAATAACTTATAGGTACTAGGCTTAATGCCTGGGGGATGAAATAATCTGTACAACAAACCCCCATGACACAAGTTTACCTATATAACAAACCTGCACATGTACCCGTGAATTTAAAATGAAAGTTAAATTAAAAAAAGATACGTGTGCTCACAAAGATTTTATACACATCCAGAGATAGTATTTCATAATGGTTAAGAAAATGAACTTCAGTATCATATAAATCTGCATTAAAACTTTTTTATTTTTAAATTTCTATTTATTAATTTTTTCAGAGACAGTGTCTTTCTTTGCCACAGAGGCTGGAGTACAGTGGCACAATCTTGGCTCAATGCAGCCTCACCCTTCTGAGCTTAAGTGAGTCTCCTGCCTTGGCCTCCCAGTGTTGGGATTATAGGCATGAACCACGGCACCTGGCCTAAATCTGCATTTATATCTCTAGGACTGGACTGTTTATTTATTTTTGTTTATTTTTGTATTTATTTGAGCCTTTGTTTCCTTCACTGTACAATAGGAGTGTTAGAAGAATTAAATGAGGATATTCAAGTAAAATATTTAGAGCGATGCCTAAAACATATGTGCTCAGTAAACTTTAATGCTTATCATCTATAGTCAGGGTGCTTTTCATGTATTAATAGCTAAAATTCACCTACTGCCTGTTTTTTGTTTGTTTGTTTGTTTTGAGACAGAGTCTCGCTCTGTCACCCAGGCTAGAGTGCAATGGCGCAATCTCAGTTCACTGCAACTTCCGCCTCCCAGGTTCAAGCAATTGTCTTGCCTCAGCCTCCTGAGTAGCTGAGATTACAGGCACCTGCCACCACGCCTGGCTAATTTTTGTATTTTTAGTAGAGATGGAGTTTCACCATGTTGGCCAGGCCGGTCTTGAACTCCTGACCTCAGGTGATCCTCCCACCTCGGCTTCCCAAAGTGCTGGGATTACAGGCGTGAGCCACCATGCCCAGCCCACCTACTGCCTTTTATGTCAGATAATGTTCTAAGCGCCTTAAATAAACTACTCATTTGGTCCTCATAATAACCCTACAAGTTAGGTAGCACTATTATTTCCATTGTCCCATGATGATGCTATGGCACAGGAAAGTTAGGTAAATTACTCAAACACACCCAGCAAGTAGAGAGTTGAGCCAAGATTCAAACATTCTGGTCTAGCTCAGTTAGACTCTTATCCTCATACTATAGAGCTTTATCTCTTCTGCATAAAATATTTTTCTTCCCTAAAACATAAGCTTATCCTTTAAAATTCAGCTCAAGGATCACCTCCCCCAGGGAACCTTTCCCAATGACACTCGGTAGAGTTGATCACTCCCCTCTTTATACTTCATTTTACTCTGTATCTACCCATATTATAACATGCAACTCACTATATTTTCAATTATTTGTGTCTCACACAAGACCATCAGCTTCTTGAGGGGAGGTAATTAGCAATGTGTTCATAGTTTGTTCATTTATTCATTCAAAAAATATTTATTGAGCACCTACTATGGGCCAGATACAGGCTAGGTAAATGAGACACTGTCTCTGTCTGCCTTGAAAGATTTCAAAAACATATACACAAACACATGGTAGCTCCAACCCACACCCATATGTGTGTGATCAGAGATACATATATGCACAGCTAAAATCTGACATGACAGCTAGCAACAAATACAGGCACGTTTCATACAGATCTCATTGAAAGATACTTGTATTTTCCCTTTAATAGTTTTAGTTCTCAGTGTTTGTTACGGTGATTGTACTCTACGACCATTTCATTCCACATTTGAAAACTTTTGCTAGATAGAGTGGAAATCCTCTTACCCATTTCTTCATTACCTGAAAAGGAAACGGTAAGAAGCCATTAGTAATGTTTCGGCAACGAAGATCAGACCCTGCTCCCGTGGGTTGGGACTCTTCCCTCAACCCTTAGGAAACAATGGAACTTCCAATTTCCTTGGCTGCATATAAAAAGCTGTTTTGGGCCTTACGTCTTATCCAACGACTATTTACAAAAATGGCTCCTAAGGACACTACAAATTAGGCAGCATGGCGGAATCTAGGCTGGCATAGTGGTTGCCTTTATTTTAATTTTTATTTTTGAGACAGTCTCGATCTGTTGCCCAGGCTAGAGTGCAGTGGTGCTATCTTGGCTCACTACAACCTCTGCCTCCCAGGTTCAAGCGATTCTCTTGCCTCCGCCTCTCGAGTAGCTAGGACTACAGGCGTGCACCACCATGTCTGGCTAATTTTGGTATTTTTAGTAGAGACAGGGTTTCGCCATGTTGGCCAGGCTGGTCTCAAACTCCTGGCCTCAAGTGATCTGCCCACTTCGGCCTCCCAAAGTGCTGGGATTACAGGTGTGAGCCACGGTGTCCAGCCATGGTTGCCATTAAATACAACATTGGTTCACTCCGTTTGGAAGAGCTGATTGAATAGAGGGGCTTCCAATATTGGAACACTCCTGACTCTACTGCTGTGGTTGAGAGAGTAAGTTCAGGCTGGATACACTCATATGCACGTGCACTCGCATAAACACACGTGTACACACATGTATTCAGACATGTGATTCTGAACACACACCCAAATGTTGCCCCAGCAGCTTATCCAGAGTAACCCTGTGCATACATTCTGGCTACATCTCCTCTGCAGAATCTCACATCAAATATGAGATGCAAACAAAAGAAAACTGTTCGTGCTTTCAACTTCGTTTAAGCCTCAATTTTTCTTTTGTATAGTTAAGACTCATTATTTCCTGCCTCTGTTGCTTCCCCCTTCTGGGCTAGAAATATCTCCAGACTTGTGAGGAAAGTCAAAGGTGTAGATGGCAGAAACTCCTTTTCCTGACCTCCGTGGAAGTTCTGTGGGAGGCCTAAGAGAAAGCTCCACTCATAACTACAAACAATGATGGGGTGATTTCATAAAAAAGAAAGAAAGCATATCTCACCATCTTGCCCCAAAACGCCAACTAGAAAATAAATAAGAAAAAAAAAAGTGTTAGTAAATGTTGTGGGTACCTGCATTCCTAAACAGAAAAAGGGCTGTGTTGCAGTATGACCACTGATGACATCTGATGTCCTTCCCAGTTGCTGTAGAACAGTGGAACTTACTGCTCGTATTGACCAGGGGTTCCCAGGAAATTTGGGAGGAAATAGAGGAAGGAAGCATCTAGCATTAACAATGAGTCCACAATTTCTGACAAGTGGGAGTCAGAAAAAGTTAGGACCATATTTTTGGATGACTAGAGACATAGCAAAAGAATTTTGCCCTCAAGCCTCCATTTTGAACATCGGTCTCTGTGGAAGAAAAACACACTCTTGGTTGGGTACAAACACTGGGATTCTTGTTCCATCTCTGGCTCTGCTTTTCTGGTGGTTCAGTTTTTCCATTTGTTTTCTGCTTGAGACAGAGATGGAAATATTTGAAACCCTGATTACTCATCATCTAGGGCCTGTGCGTTGAAGAGCCTGACCACATTTCCACCGGGCCCTCCAGGATGCCCTCACTCAGCAATACCCTGGATTCATTACAATGATCAGTTTCCCTGGCATTGCCTGAAAGCTTTCTACACACCTAGGCCTTTCTTTTACTGAAACCTCTACACAGGGGGAGATAGGATCCCCACTTTCCTATCCCCAGAGCAGATTGGACACATTCCTATGATGCCAGACGTCTAGGGGTGATTGGGTCTTTGATACTCTCTCTTTTATTTTCTATTTATTTATTTATTTGTTTATTTATATATATATTTTGAGACACTCCAGGCTGGAGTGCAGTGGCTTGATCATGGCTCACTGAAGCCTTGACCTCCTGGGCTCAAGTGATCCTTCTACCTCAGCCTCCCAAGTAGTGGGACTATAGGCGTGTGCCACCACGCCTGGCTAATTTTTAATTTTTTGTAGAGATGGGGTTTCACTATGTTGCCCAGGCTAGTCTTGAACTCCTGAGCTCAAGTGATCTTCCCACTTTGGTCTCCCAAAATGCTGGGATTACAGGCGTGAGCCACTGCACCTGGCCCTCCTCCTCCTCCTTCTATTTTTAAGGAAAAGCATACTTTATAACACAGATCTCTAAGAATATGCCTGGCCACTCCCTACAGGAGTCACATCCTGCCACTTGCTACTCAATGTGTTCCTAGGACCAGTAGCAGATTAATAAACTTGAGAGCGTACTAGACATGTGGAATCTCAGTCTCCAGTCTGGGTCTTTTGAAACAGAAGCTGCATTTTTAACAAGATCCCCAGGTGACTTGTGTGCACATTCAAGACGTGAGAAACCTAAGATGAAGCAGGAAGTGGAGACATCATGGCTGTGGCTCTGAGACGGGGGCACCAGCTGTGATAGTGTTTTCTAGGTCTTTGAAATAAAACCATCACGAGCCATTTTGCCTCATGTGGTGCAGCTATTTAGAGCACAAACAGTCCTGGTCTCACAGATCGGCTTCAGCACTTACTATGTTCTTTAAAACAAGTTATTTAACTTTTTTGAGTATCAATTTCTTAATCTGTAAAGTAGAGGACTTATCAGTTTATATAGTAAAAGTTAAAAACAATTTTTAAAAGAGGATATAACACCTTCCTTCCCAGGTGGAAGTAGGATTAAACCAGTTAACATGTCTAAATAATTTTTTCTTTACATAGCATCTGACACTCAATAAATGGCAACTTTTTTTGTATTATTTATTTCATATGAGATATATAAATGCTCTTGGTTATATATCAATTCATAATCCATCTTGCTTCAAAAAAACCAAATAAACTGAAAGTTGTCGGTTACTTGAAAAGGACTAAAAATTACGAGGCATTTTATGGTCTCAAAGACAATGAACTTGCTATATATGCCCTGTGCAGAGTTTGGGTGCAACTATCGGGTCTCCCCAAAACAAGGAGTGGAGCTTCGCTCTTCTAGTCTCTTTTGGGTTAGTTCTGGAGAGCTGGGTAAGTTGGAATGAGCTCGTTCTTAGAGGTAGCGAGACCTCTCTGCTCGCAATAGCTGTGATCACCCCAACTGCTCTTCTTTGCCTGCTCCCCGAAGGCTCTCCCAGGCACCCGTGGCCTATCTTTTTCTTTAGTCCCTAGCTCTAATACCCCACCCTAACATAGCACCAACAGTTCCTTACATCTGGTAAATGAGGCTCCTTGGTGCCACTGAGCAGTGCCAGTTAAGGCTGTAAGCCTTCCAGTGGTCTGGAGACACACCACCCTTTCCACTCCACCCTACTCACTTGATAAGAGGCAGAGGCCCAGAACTCTCCAGCGAGTGCCCGACTGCATCTTTCTTTCATGGGACGGTTACTTTACTAAGATGGCGGAGGCCAGCAAACTTACTACTTCTGGAAGAAAAGCAAAACACATGACTTTTTCAAAACATCTGCTAGAGATAAGGACCCTGGGGCCATTGTTCCCAATGCTAGGATGAAAAAGGAGGGCTTTATAAGAGAGAGACTCACCATTTTCTGAAGCAGGCACCTGAGGCTGGGAGGGGAGGAGGGTTTCTGAACCCCACACAGGAAGTAGAGGGGCCTCTGGGCCTGCCGGTTTTACCTCACTTGGAAACGTTCAAGGCAGAGGCCTCCACCTGGATTGGTTGAAGAAAGCTGGGTCCCACAGCCTTCCTAGAAGGTCAAACAAGAGGACTCTGACAAAACCTGGAGGGGCCATGAAAAATACATGACATTTAGCTGTCCAGACCATGTAGTAGGTTGGCACAAAAGTAATTGCAGCTTTTGCCATTAAAAGTAATGGTAATACAATATGCCTCCACATTGTGGGGTCCTCCTTCCCCTATAGGCTCTGACAGGAAGAGGGAGATGCACTGAACATTTGCTTTCTTTATGGTGGATCTGGCACGGAGCAGCAGGGTGCAGCCATCTTATAAATAAAACTTCTTGGCTTGAAAATACATGTTGACTTAAATCTGTAAGATGCCATTTTTTGGCCTATAATTTTACAAAAATATTTAAAAACACAAGACTCAATGTTGAACAGGGAGTGATAGTGTCAAAGTCTGCTGGTATGAGTGTGAATTGATGTAACTTTTCTTTATGTTTAAGCATGTGTCAATCAAATGCTTACTATATCCAAGCACTGTTCTAAGAGCTTTTCTGATATATCTTATTTAATCCTCAAAACGACCCTTGAAGCTAAGTATTATTTTTATTTTTATTTCCATTTTATACTTGAGTAAACTAAGGCTCAGGCAGGTTATCTAAGTTGCAGATTACAGAGCTGGGACTCTAGAAATCATTTTGATGAAATTCACTTAATACACATTTTCTGTCTACTGTACTGTAGTTATATGCTGGGTGCTAGTAATACAGGAGTAACAAGATAAATAGTCCTCTTGGATAAAAAAGGAAATGTGGAGATTAAACAGATAACTTCACAAGTAATAACCATGCCCCGCATATTGGTGTACACCTGTACTTCCAGCTACTCAGGAGGCTGAGGCAGGAGGATTGCTTGAGCCCAGGGGTTCGAGACTGTAGTGAGTGTGATTGTGCCTGTGAATAGACAATGCACTCCAGCCTAGGCAACATAATGAGACTCCAGCTCTAAAAAAACCCCCAGATAACTTCAGAAGATTGATGCTAAGAAAGAAGACGTTCAGGTGCTGTGGGAGTGATAGAAGGGAACTAAGATAGTCTGGGGTGGGGTGGGGAAAAGAAGTCCCCCTGAGCAGGTGACATCTAAGCTGAAGTTGATGGAGGAACAGCAATGAACCAGGTGGAATGGAAAGCGTTCCAGACAGAGGGAGCAGCATGTTTGAAGCCCAGAGATGAGGAAGAGAAATGGAAAGTCCAGAACAGCAGGTAACAGGGAGAAAGAGGAATGTAAGAAATGATACAGGAAATTCACCAGATGTGGTACTTTGGGAGGCCAAAGCAGGCAGATTGCTTGAGGCCAGGAGTTCAAGACCAGCCTGAGCAACATAGTGAAACCCTATCTCTACAAAAAAAAAAAAACAAAAAAAAACAAAAAAAAACAAACAACCAAAAAATTAGCCAGGTGTGATGGTGCTCGCCTGTAGTCCCGCTTACTCGGGAGGCTGAAGTGAGAGGATCACTTGAGCTCAGGAGGTTGAGGCTGCAGTCAGCTATGATTATGCCACTATGCTCCAGCCTGGGCGATAAAGTGAGACCCTGTTAAAAAAAAAAAAAGAGAGAGAGTGAGATAGGAAACTCAGCAGGGGCCAGATGGGAAGGGATTTGCAAGCTATGTTAGGGGTTCTTAAGGATTTTCTTAGGGCTGTAGGAAGTATTCAAATAGTGACAGTATCAAATTGTTATAATATTCAAATGGAAAAAGTTGGTTTTTTTTTTTTTTAGATGAAGTCTCACTCTGTTGCTCAGGCTGGAACGCAATCATGTGATTTTGGCTCACTGCAATCTCCCCCTCCTGGGCTCAAGCGATCCTCCTGTCTCATCCTCCCAGGTAACTGGAATTGCAGGTGCCCACCTCCATGTGCAACTAATTTTTGTATTTTTGGTAGAGACAGAGTTTCACCATGTTGCCTAGGCTGATTTCGAACTCCTGAGCTCAAGCGATCTGCCCATCTTGGCCTCCCAAATTGCTGGGATTACAGGCATGAGCCACCACGCCTGGCCAAAACGAAAAAAGTTTTAATGATGGAAGTAATACGTGCATGTTAAAAACAATGCATATAGAAGGGCTGTGTAACAATAGTCCCCTGTTCTACCTTACTTCACCCCTACACTTCTCCCTAGGGAAAACAACTTTTAAGTTTTTCAGCTTTTTTTTTTTTCTGGTGGTTACCTTCGTGTCTGTAAATGTGCATTGCTATCCATCGGGTTCTCTCGGAAACAACAATGGAGATTTGTGCAGGTGGCTCTCTGAGGAAGCACAGGAGCATTATCTGTAGGGATAATGGGGAGAGAGGGGTCGCATCCGGCAGAGAGACGTGAACTGCGATGAGACATATCAGGAGCCTCAGCCAGAGCCATGGGGAGTTCTCAGCCTGGGATCACCTTCCCAAGTTATCCTGAATTGAGCAAAGCGGCCATGAAAAATACCTGAACTGGTATTTAGGTATTATGAATTGAGGCTCTGTGAAGTTGGGTGAGGCAGCTGCTTTTGCTGAGGGCAATGCCTTTGAAAGACCTCAACTGTGAGTCCTTGAGTACAAGAATCCCAGCAGCTGGGGGAGGAAGCAGCCCTGGGGTAGTGGACCTGGGTGCAGCCACAGTATCCATGCAGTTTAACCCTTGCGCTGCTTGGATCCATTCGCTTCATATAATAATTCCATCCCATCCTTAAACAGCCTTTTCAGGATTCTGGTTATCTGTTTTCTTGGAGAAGCTTTAAAAAGGAAAGTTTCCTAACAGGACAAATTACAGCCCCATTAGCACAGTTGTCCCAGGGCACATCTGATAGGTAACCCTTGTTCCCTATTCTGGATGGCTCCTAGCCTCAGCTAGCACCTCTGCTCACCTCAGGGAAGACACAGCTTGAGGAGTCTGAGCCCCTGGCCGTGTGGTCTTCTCAGGCTGTGTCTGCTGCACTTGCCCATTTACCATCAAAATTGCACTAAAAGATGCCCCAGGGGATCCCTTGGATTCTATCTGAGTTGTCTCTGCAGCCCTGCCTCCTCCTTATCATCAGATATGGAGAGATTCACTCTGCTGGGGGAGCAGATCTTTTTTTTTTTTTTTTTTTTTTGCATGCTGGTCTCTTGGCAGTGGTGTAGCTTAAAGTTTAGTGGGTGCTGTGGTGAAAGTGTTCTGCCTCTGGAAACCATGGCCCCTGGAAACTCAGAGCCTAGTGTTAGCGGGACAGGGAGCACAAATTTCCTAAGTGGGTCACTGGAAGTAATGGTAAGCATGAATATCCCTACTTCTAACCTTTAGCTCTTGGATACATGCATTTTACCTTTTGGAGACATAGTATCATGTAACAGTCATTGGCTTAATATGTATATCACACGTCCTGAAGGATAGTGCCCAATCCTAGCAGGGTATCATCTCTAAGTTGATACCTTAGCTATGTCTTCCAAAGACTATTCCACAGATTCATCAGGCTGGCAGCTTCTGGGTGGTGTGGTATATCATAGGGCCAGTGGATCCCATGGTCTTATGTCCACTGACACGTCTTTGCTTTAAAGTGGGTCCCGTGGTCTGTTGTGATGCTATGGAAGATCCAATGCTGACGGGTCAGACAGTATGTGAACTCTTGGATAGTACGGCTAGCTCAGGCACTGCGGGCAAGAGAATCAAACTCATACCTAGAATATGTCAAATGAATTGATCTGTTCTGTCAACGAATTGAGCCCTTTCCAGATTTTGGTTTGAAAAGGGTCCAATGTAATCCACTTGCCAAGAAATGACTGGTTGGTTTCCTTCAATGATGATGCTAAATAGGAGGCTCAGCACTGAACTCTGTTTTGGCAGTGGCAGTAGCTGGATCAAGCTTTGTGAGTGGGAGCCCACACTGTTGTGCCCAGGTCTAGCATTTACCATTGCCACCATAGCTACTACATTCATAACCCCACTGTTTGAGTGCTGGGATGGCCATGGACAGAGGCTAGTTGATTTTAACTGGCCAAGTCATTTTCTTCTACTTTGTGTTGTGGTGCTTCTTCCACGACGGATGTTCTCTGCTTGGTGTTCACTGTGACACAAAGATCTTTACACCTGGTAACGACTCCCATGGGTCCATACGCATGCCTCTTCCCCAGACTTTCTGTCCCCAATCTTCTACTCTTACTTGTTCCAGGCCCCTGATCAATAAATCAAGCCACTCACCCCTGCTCATGGATATCTATATATTCTGATATTAGGCCAGTTCTCTTTCCACATAAAGTGAATGAACATGCACAGTGGCAGAAGCTCTGCCCTTTGAGAGGATTTCCCTTTACTACTCTTTCTTTTTCTTTTCTTTCTTTCTTTTTTTTTTTTGAAACGGAGTCTCACTCTATTGCCCAGGCTGGAGTGCTGTGGCACCATCTTGGCTCATTGCAACCTATGCTTCCAGTGTTCAAGCAATTCTTGTGCCTCAGCCTCACGAGTAGCTGGGACTACAGGCATGTGCCACCATGCCCAGCTATTTTTTTTTGTATTTTAGTAGAGACCGGGTTTCACCATGTTGCCCAGGGTGGTCTTGAACTCCCGAGCTCAGGCAATCCACCGCCTTGGCCTCCAAAAGTGCTGGGATTATAGGCGTGAGCCACCACACCTGGTTCCCTTTACTACTCTTTCAAGGTCGTCCCCTACTGGGAATGCAGGACCGCAGGACTGCAGCATTCCATTTTTGGCTTGCATCCACATACTAAGATGACATCTGTCAAGGAAGCTCAGGCTTTATTCTCCTCTGTCGGCTGTCTTCAAGAATAGCCCGCCAGGCAGCCACAGGTTGAACTGAAGGTGAAGTATTAGTGTAGTAGTGGTGGATGATGGAGGAGTCTGGGCCCTGTGCTTCTGCAGTTGCTGCTTGTGTCCTCTGTCACTGCTCATGCCTCAGCCAGACTGCATTCCTTCCATCTTGCAGTGGATTGTTGCGCCCACCCAACCTCATGACTTGGAAGGTCTGATACTGCTTAGCTTATAATGGGCAGATCCAGTTTAATGGTCAGTTGATGTCCCATTGTCAGTTACTCAACTTCTTCCTGTGTCTCTACTCTAGTAGCATCCCAAGAGCTGCTTTTCAAATGGCATATAATTCTCTGCTGCAGGTAGAATGGCCTTGTTCCCGAACCCTAGGTATCAACATTGTGATTCTCCTACTAGAACTTGCCATAAATTCCAAAAGCCATCTTTTCCCACCACAGATACTTCTAACTGCCACCAGGGTTACTGGTATGTGGCCCACATTGCAGAGGGGCTTGTACCACAGCATGGACTTGCTGCAGAGCGCTTTACTGCTCTGGGCTCCATTCAAAGCTGTAAGAGCTTTATGTCACTTGGAAATGAAGAGGCCTATAAGGCATTGTCTTTCTTCATGGTGGGGATGGTGCAAGTACGATAACATAGCCTCTACTTTGGAAGAAATGGCCTGGATGGTCCAAGACCTTGCACTCTTAAAAAGGACACCTGGCCAGGCGTGGTGGCTCATGCCTGTAATCCCAACAGTTTGGGAGGCCGAGGTGGGTGGATCACCTGAGGTCAGGAGTTCAAGAGCAGCCTGGCTAACATGGTGAAACCCTGTCTCTACTAAAAATACAAAAGTTAGCCGGGCATGGCAGTGGGCACCTGTAATTCCAGTTACTCAGGAGGCTGAGGCAGGAGAATCGCTTGGGTCCGGGTGGCAGAAGTTGCAGTGAGCTGAGAGCATGCCATTGCACTCCAGCCTGGGCAACAGAGCGAGACTCCGTCTCAAAAAAACAAAAACAAAAACAAAAACCAAAAAGCAGAAACGTAAAGAGTGTAATTGAACTGCTTGCAACGCATGGATAAATGCTTGAGGGAATGGATACCCCATTCTTTAGGCTGTGCTTATTTCACATGGATGTCTTTATCAAAACATCTCATGTGCCCCATAAACATATACACTTACTAGGTGCCCACAAAAATTAAAAAAAAATAATGCTGGTGCTTATTTATTAGAATGCATTGGCAAATCCTCTAGGCCCTCCTGAGGGACAGAGTCAGCTGGCGGGTTTTCTGGTATTTGAGAGGAGATTCATTCTAGCATGCTCACTCTCTGATCCTTTTCAGTCCTTTCTCCATAGTCTGCCACAGCATTTCAGACACTCTACTTCATTTAATGTGGGCCACCACTTTTACCAAACTTTCAAGAGCCTTCCTAGCAGCAGATTAAATCAGTCTCCTAGGGTGCATACCGGGTATTAAATCTCGTGTCATGAGAGCGCCCCCACATTGACAAAGCCTCTTCCATTCAGCTTTACATTCTACCCCACTTGATCCCCATGCCGCCCACAGGCAAATGCCCCAGGTCTTGCCAGTCCACATCAGTGGGGTCTTGGCATATCAATCTCTCTCTTCTCTCAGCAGCCCCAGCACTTCCTCAGTTGGGTCATCTTGAGAATTGACTCTAGTGATTGATCCGATGGCCAGGAGGGGAGGTGAGGGCAGATTCTGAGACAGGCTAATAATGTTGTCTTGTAAGGTACCTTCTTATATGAAGCCTAGGTCCAGCGGGTTCAGGGGAAACTGGAAGTTCAGGGGTCTCGATCACATTTGCTCAGCCTCAGGGTCCCATATCTTCCTTATCATGGCCCTGATTTTGGCATAAGCAACTTACCTAGGCTAAGAATTCCTCCTCTGAAATTCTTCCACTTTTATGGAGAGTGCCTTCTAGCTGCAGGAGATGAGGTCCTCTTTAAATCCTGCTAAGGAAGCCAGCGTCTGACTGACTTTGTTTTAAATTGGTGACTAATTGATATGAGCTTGTCATTTTCTCTCTTTAACATATCAGTGGTTCTAAGCAATGGTCACCCAATTTCACAGTCTTCATCGTTACTATTTACCTGAACTTCTCCCATACCAGGGGCATTTCATAAGCCAGTGTATTCCTTCCACCTTAATCTCGGCCCAGTTCACCACAGGGACTGTAGCTACTCCTACCATTGATGATGGGGTCTTCATTGCCATCTGATATTCAACTCCAGAATCCCATCTTTAAAATCTACTTTTAAGGACCACTTCTAGAACCAACTAGTTTAGGATTGGTCCCACAGCAGCAGAGTTTGGGATTGCAGTTCTTGTTCAAGTGATTTGGTGAGGGAGCGCCCTCAGGTGAGTTCTGTAAGGGAGTAAGGACGGCACTGGATGGCACGTTAGAAGAGGAGAAACAGCTAGTTCAAAATGTGGGTTCAGCTGAGGTCCAGCCCTAATCTGATCTCCAGGGGAGCTCTGGAGCAAGAATGCCCCCACTGAGTTGTCCCACCTAGAGGCAGGAGACTGAAAATCTGTATTCCCCTATCTGTCAGTCATTGGCTGCAGGATGCCAGGTAAGGCAGCTTCCTGGAGGTGGAGGGCAATTCTCAGGTGAAGAGTGTTGCTGTGAAGCTATTAGCAGTCAATACTCACAGAAGCCAGGGGATAGGTGCACTGAGCAGGTGAAGGGGATGCGACGGGGCACCAACAACACCTGCTACAGCATGCAGGTGCTACAGCATGCATCTCTAAACACTGATTTCCATTTCCTATTTGGTGAGTTTTATGTAAATGAAATCACTCATACTTTGTGTTTGGTGTCTTTTGGTCAACATTAGATTTCTGAGAATCTTATACGTTGTTGTTTGGGCTGTGTTCCACAAATTTTAATATGTTGTATTTTACTTATTCAGTTAAAATATATTCTAATTTCCATTGATTTATCTTTGACTCTTGGGATATTTTGAAGTGTATTGCTGGAATTGGCATTAAGAATAGACATAATTCAATAAAACAGAGTAGACAGCACAGAAAAGGATCCTAACATATATAAACAATTGATTTTCAAGGAAAGTGCCAGGATAATACAATGGGAGAAATGGTAGTCTTTTCAACAAATGGTTTAGGAAAAGCTAGATAGAAATCTGTAAGGAAAATAATGAATTTCAATCCTTACCTCAAACTATGCGGAAAAAGAGAGAGAGAGAGAGAGAGAGAGAGAGAGAGAACTTGAAATAAGGACCTAAATGTAAAAGCTAAAACTATAAAACTTGTGGAAGAAAACATAGGATAATATCGCTATAGCTTTGGAGTAGGCAAAGATATTTTGGGATACAAAAATAGTAATCATAAAAGGAAAAAAAGAATAAGTTATACTTTGTCAAAATTAAAAACTTTTCTGTCTTTTGAAAGATTCTATTAAAATGAAAAGGTAAGTCACAGACTAGGAGAAATAATTTACAATATGTGTATCTGACAGGGGACTTGCATTCAAAATATATAAGTAACTCTTACAACTTAGTAAGAAGAAGGCAGCCCGATAAAAAATTGGGCAAAGGATATAAGTAGGCACTTCATAAAAGAAGACATACAAATAGCCAAGAAGCACATGAAAATATTCTTAACATCATTAGTTGTCAGGGAAATGCAAATTCAAAACACAATGAGATACTACTATACACACTCTGAAATGGCTAAAATTAGGATGACTGACAATAGTTAAGTGTTGAAGAGGATGTGGAACAATTGGAGCTTTTTTACTTTGCTGGTGGGAGTGTGGAATGGTAAAACCACTTGAAATAACAATGGAAAAATGGTTTGTCAGTTTCTTATAAAGTTAATATACTTTTATGTTATGACTCAGCAATACCATACTCAGGTTATTTACCCGAGATAAATGAAAACATGTGTCCACAAAAAGATATGTATATGAATGATCACAGCAGTTTTAAAAAAATAATAATGGCAAAAACCTGGAAACAGCCCAAATGTTCAACAAGAGATGAATGAATAAATAAATTGCAGTGCATTCATAGCATACTACTAAAGCAATAAAAAGGAGCAAACTACTGATGCATGCAACATGGGTACATCTTAAAAACTTTATTTTAAGTACAGAAGACAGACACAAAAGTGTATGTGCTGTATGGTTCCTTTTATATGAAAGTCTAAAACAGTAAGGTTTATTTATTATTATTTTAAAATTTATTTTCTTCTTTGTAGAGACAGCATCTCACCAGGTTACCCAGACTTTTTTGGACTCCTGGCCTCAAGTGATTCTCTTGCCTCAGCTTCCCAATGCGCTGAGATTACAGGTGTGAGCCACTATGCCTGACTTAGAATAGTAATATTTAATTTACAGTGATGGAAAATTATTGGTTGTTTAGGGCAGGAGGTAGGTGGAAGATTGATTGCAAAGAGCCTTGAGGGAACCTTTAGGGGTGACAGAAATGTTTTGTATCTTAACTGGGGTGGTGGTTACACGAGTGTATACATTTGTCAAAATTCCTAAACTATATATTTAAAAGGGTGCATTTTATGGTATGTAAATCAAACCTCAAAAAAGAATGTACAAATAGACATATATACACTCACAGGAGAATGACTACAGAACAATGTCAAAGTAATAGATCATAGAGTAAAAGGGGAGGGGCAAGGATTGGTTGGTTGTGTTTTTTCATTCTAAGCCTTCAGCAAATTGAATTTTTTTTTTTTTTTTTTTTTTTTCCGGAGACAGGGTCTTGCTCTGTCACCCAGGCTGGAGTAGAGTGACATGATGTAGGCTCATTCCTGAGCCTCCCAGGTAGCTGGGACTACAGGCATGTGCCATGCCCAGCTAATTCTTTTAATTTTGTAGATATGGAGTCTCGTTATGTTGCCCAGGCTGGTCTCAAACTCCTGAGCTCACAAGTGCTGGGATTATAGGCATGAGCCACTCTGCCTGGCCAAGCAAACTGATTTTTTTTTTTAAAACAATGTCCTTATACTTCTTCACTAAAAAAATTAAGCGTAAATGAGAGGTAAAGAGGTAGAGTCGGAATGTAGACATCTCTTTTGAGAAGTTTTTCAGCGGAAGAGCAGAGAATGGGGCTTTGGTTGGAGGGGATGTGATTTCATGGGAATTCTTTTTTTAATGATAGATACATAAAACTAGGCAAGAACTCAATATGCTTATATCTTTTTTACAATTATGGAACCAAAAGGAATTTACAAGTTAAATCAAAAAAATTCAAAACTAATTCAATTTAATGATATAAAAAAGACAGAATTGCACAGTATAATCTTTACCATGCACAATGCAAATGTATATTTACGAAAATGACTGGAAAAAAACTACAGTAAAATGCCTACAAAGATGGAACATGAATATAAATAGAACAATTTACATTTTCTTCCTATACTTTTCTACATGTTTGAAATTTTCTGTAATGAATATTTATTACTTATATAACGAAAGATAAGCATTTAAAAAAGAAAAGAATAATTGATGCTAATTTTCAAATAGGTATGAATCTAATGTGCATATATATAAAATATATATATATATTTGAAACAGTCTCACTCTGTCACACAGGCTGGGGTGCAGTGGCATGAACATGGCTCACTGCAGCCTCAACCTTCTGAGCTCAAGTGATCCTCCTGCCTCAGCCTCCCAAGTAGGTAGGACCACAGGCATGTGCTACCACACCCAGCTATTTTTATTTTTATTTTTAAGTTTTGTAAAGATGAAGTCTCCGTATGTGGTCCAGGCTGGTCTTGAACTCCTGGGCTCAAGCGATCCTCCTGCCTTGGCCTCCCAAAGTGCTGGGATTACAGGAATGAGTCACTGCACCCTGCCTAATGTGCATGCATTTTTGATATCAGCATGTGGACACACCCATCCTGCTTTTCCTAGCATTCACATGTCTTACTTATTTATGCATTTATTTGTTAATTTTTGCTTCTTTTGACTCAGTCCTCATGTCATTCATGCTTCTGTTCCTAGGTCCTCTCCTTAGCTTGAAGTCCTTTCCCTTCCAGCACCATACAGTTCTCAATTAGTTGAGATGGCACAGCGCAGAACAACAACTGGCCACCTTAGTGTAATATAGTGCTTCTCAACTGGTAAGACACATGCCCCTTCCTATAACAACTATTCTATAACATCCCCTTTACTAGGCTGAAAGGAAATCACAGAAAAGAAAGCGAGCCTCCACACACAATTTTCCCTCAAATCAATACAGTGCTCCTTGTAAAGAAGAAATACAAGAGGTGTATGATGAAATAAATCCTTTGGCATGATTCCATTACAAGACAGAATAAGTCAGATTCTTGCCGTGTATGTATTATCCATGTAAATGCTCAGCTTCAAATGTATGCTATTGGGTGGTGCTGGTGACTCAAATACCACGGGTGCTTTAGTAATGTAATTTTCAAAAGCAGTAAACAATGATTGGTAAAGCTCTGAACAAAACAATCTTCCTTTAAATTATATGGTAGTTGCATGCTTGGAAAATTCAACATATATTAAAACCATGCAAAACATATTGAGTAAAATGGAGCTAGGGTCTAGGATCAGATATTACACATTTCGGTTTTCCAGCTTCATTAATGTCCCATGTGCCATTTGAAAGTCGTGTGGGATGTAGGACAATTCTTTGTTTTGCTGAACTGTTCCCATGCATTGCAGGATGCCAGCATTTCTAGCCCCTAACCACTAAATGCCTCTAGCATCTCTCAAAAACAATCCCACATATTTCCAAAACATCTTCCGGGGAACCGTGCCATCTCAGTTAAGAATCACTGTTTAGAACCTTCCTTCCACCTGGGTTTGCAGAACCAAGAATCGAGATCCCTCCCAACATGGACAGAAGGAGGCAGCAACTGACTGGAAAATCAGTATTATGGACATGAACATACTTGGCATGAGGTGTCCTTTGCCCTTACTCAACCTGCACCACAAGCCTCTGGACCAGCTTGAAGCCTGCTCTGATTTCTGGCACTCTACTTAATCATGTTCTCCTCTCTGGCCTCCCAAATGATTCCTATCTCTTCTCAGGTTCCAGCAAACTTGCAGTCCTCAAGCAGTGGCCCTATTTTTTTTCAGAATTGTTATTTTTTTAAAAAATTGTGGTAAAATACAAATAACAAAATTTATCATCTTAACTGTTTTAAGTATACAGTTGAGTAGTGTTAAGTCCATTCACAATTTTGTGCAATCAATATCTAGAATTTTTTTATCTTGCAAAACTGAAACTGTATACCCATTAAACATTCCCCTGCCCCCTCTGATATAGTTTGGATGTGTGTCCCTGCCCAAATCTCATGTTGAATTGTAATCCCCAATGTTGGAGGTGGGTCATGGATCATGGGGGTGGATTTCTCATGAATGGTTTAGCACCATTCTCTTGGTGCTGTCCTCGTGATAGTAAATGAATTATTTCGAGATCTGGCTGTTTAAAAGGGCAGCACCTCAGCCAGATGCGGTGGCTCACGCCTGTAATCCTAGCACTGTGGGAGGCTGAGGCGGGGAGATCACCTGAAGCCTGGCCCACATGGTGAAACCCCGTCTCTACTAAAAATACAAAAATTAGCTGGGCATGGTGGTGCATACCTGTAATCCCAGCTACTCGGGAGGCTGAGTCATGAGAATTGCTCGAACCCGGGAGGCGGAGGTTGCAGGGAGCCAAGATTGTGCCATTGCACTCCAGCCTGGGAAAAAAAGAAAAAAAAAAAAGGTGTGGCAACTTGCTGGTTCTCTGTTTTTCCTGCTCTTGCCATGTGATGTGCCAGCTTTTCCTTTGTCTTCCACCATGATTGTAAGTTTCCTGAGGCCTCCCCAGACGCCAAGCAGAAGCCAGCATCATACTTCCTGTACAGCTTGCAGAGTACCATAAGCCACATAAACCTCTTTTCTTAATAAATTACCCAGTCTCAGGTATTTCTTTATAGCTATTTGAGAATGGACAAATACACCCCCAAAGCTGCAACAAACATCTATGTACATGTCTCTTCAGCAACTATAGCTGCAGGATAAGCTACTAGAAGAGAGATTGCTGAACCAAAGGATACCTGTACTTACAATTTAGACAGATATTTGTAAATTACCCTTCCAAAAAGTCATACCAATTTATATTAACACTGGGTATAAATGTTACTCTTTCATTACATCTTTATTAACCCTGGGAATTTTTTTTCTTTCTTAAAAAGTGGTTTGTATTTTAATCTAAATTAATCTAACTAACATAATAGTCTAATAGTATTGTAAAGTTTATAATGAAAACTAACAATCTCCTGCCCACCTCCTCCACTCCTTAACCATCTGGAATTGATTTTGTGTACAATGTGAACTAGAGATTCAATTTCATTTTTTCCCCTATGGCATTTTTCCAAGCTCCATATTTTGAACATATTCTCCTTTCCCCACTGATCTGCTTATGCCATCTCCATCATATATCAAATTTTCATATGCATGAAGGCCTGACTTATAGGCTATGCATTGTCTCATCAGTTAATTTTTCTATCCTTACATCAATACCACATCATCTTAATTATTATATTTATAATAAGTCCTGGCATAGATTTATTCCTTGCCCTGCTCTTCCTTTTCCTGGCTATTCTTGGCTTTTTACTTCTCCATATAAATTTTAGAATCATAAGTTTCATGAAAAACCCTGCTGTGATTCTGATAGGAAATGAAACAAAGTTATAGATCAATTTGGAGGGAATTTATATCTTTATGATATTATTATATTGTTTAAAATACATGAATATTACAGAGCTCTCTGTTATTATTACTAATTTTTTGAGACAAGGTCTCACTCTGTTGCCCAGGCTGCAGTGCAGTGGCATGATCTCAGCTCACTGCAGCCTCAACCTCCTGGGTTTGAGCAATCCTCCCACTTCAGCCTCCAAAGTAGCTAACACTACAGGTGCACACCACCATGCCCAGCTAATTTTTTGTATTTTTGGAAGAGAGGAAGTTTCGTTATGTTGCCTAGGCTGGTTTGAAACTCCTAGGTGCAAGTGATCCACCCGCCTCAGCCTCCTCAAGTGTTGGGATTACAGGCGTGAGCCACCATGCCTGATTTATGAAGGTATTTTTAAATGTCACTAAAGTTTTATAATTTCCTTTGTGTAGGTCACACATATTTTTATTAGATTTATTCTTAGGTATTAGATATACTCTGATAATATAGTATGTAGTATTTTTTTAAAAGTTATGTATTTTTGGCTGGGCACAGTGCCTGACGCCTGTAATCCCAACACTTTGAGAGGTATGCAGGCGGATCACTTGAGGTCAGGAGTTCGAGACCAGCCTGGCCAACATGGAGCAACCTGGTCTCTAATAAAAATACAAAAGACTAGGTGTGGTGGCTTACTCCTGTAATCCCAGTTACTCAGGAGGCTGAGGCAGGAGAATCGCTTGAACCCAGGAGGTGGAGGTTGCAGTGAGCCGAGACTGCGTCACTGTACTCCAGCCTTGGCCGGCAGAGGGAGACTCCATTTAAAAAAAAAAAAAAAAAAAAAAAAATTTTTTTTTTTTTGTTGATTGTTGTTGCCTTATGGAAATGCTTTTAATATTACGTATACTGGTATAGTACTCAGTTTCATTGCTAAATTCTATTATTCTTAAACATTTGTCTATATTCTTTTGCTTTGTCAATGTAAAAAGTCATGGCATCTGCAAACAATTACAGCTTTATTTTCTCTTTTTTTGTTCTGTAAGCTTCTAATTTGTTTTTCTTGTACTGTACCAGATGGGGCCTCCAATATAACACTGAATAGCCGCAAAGATATTAGGCATTCTTCTTTAATTATTGACTTGGGAATGATCTAATATGTCTCCACTTAGAATAATATTTGTCGTGGGGGTTTAATAGTTACTCTTTATCAGGTTAAGGAATTCCCTTCTAATTCTAATTTATAAAGAGTTTTTATCCTGAATAGGCATGGGATTTTAGCCAATATTTTTTCTGGTTCTATAGACAGGTTCATATGGTTTTTCTCTTTTAAGCTGTTTATATGATGAATTACATTTATAGATTTCCTGATATTAAACCACTGTTATGTAACTGAAATAAGTCCTACTTGGTAGTGGTGTATTATCTTTTTAAAATTTTTACCCATTTGAGTCAACTTGCTAATTTTTTTTTTTTTAGAATTGTGGTCTTTATTTTTCATGAGATAAATTGGCTTGGAATTTTTTTCTTAAGTGTCCTTATCTTATTTTCTTTCGTATCAGTGTTATAATGGCCTCAATAAATGAGTTGAGGAACATTTTATTTCTTCTATTTTCTGGAAGAATTTAGTTTTTTTTTCTGGCATTCTATTTTATTTAACACTCATTCACTTGTTTTTCAGCTTCCAAATTTTTATTCCATTTCTTGTCTGCTATTATTCTCTTATTGTCCTTATCTTTTATGGGTATATGCCATTTGAACGGGCTTTCTGGGAGATAAAAGGAGCGAAATACGTGTGTGTTCACTTTGCCATGTTTAACCTAAAATCTGGTATTTCTGTTTCCTTTCCCATTAATTAATTTATCTATAAAGTTTGACTAATGGAGAGTTGATTGTATAAAGAGTAGATTGAAGTCTGAGCCTGGGTATTTAATTTTAAATTGTTCATTTTAATGGAAAAACTGAGAAGCCTATACAGTCATACTTCAGAGATATTGCAGGTTTAGTTCCAAACCACTACAATAAGGTGAGTACTGCAATAAAGTGAGTCACACAAATTCTTTGGTTTCCCAATGCCTATAAAAGTTATGTTTACACTATACTGTAGTCTACTAAGTGTGTATAGCATTATGTACATACCTTAATTAAATAATATACATACATAATGTACATACCTTAATTAAAAATACTTTTTTGCTTTAAAATGCTATTGATCCGCTGGGCGTGGTGCCTCACATCTGTAATCCTAGCACTTTGGGAGCCCGAGACAGATGGATTGCTTGAGCTCAGGAGTTCGAGACCAGCCTGGGCAACATGGCAAAACCCTCTCTCTACAAAAAATACAAAAATTAGCTGAGGTGGTGGTGTGTGCCTGTAATCCTAGGCTGAGGATTACAGTTTGGTGGCTGAGGCAGGAGGATCACTTGAACTTGGGAGGTGGAGGCCGCAGTTAGCTGAGATTGCGCCACTGCACTCCAGCCTAGGCGACAGAGTGAGACCCTGTCTTTAAAAAAAAAAAAAAAAAAGCATGAATCATCTGAGCTTTCAGCAAGTCATAATCTTTTTTGCTGGTGAGGGTCTTGCCTCCATGTTCATGGTTGCTGACTGATCAGGATGGTGGTTGCTGAAGGTTGGGGTGGCTGAGGCAAATTAAAAAAAAAAAAAAAAACAATGAAGTTGGCTGCATTGATCGACCCTTCCTTTCATGAAAGATTTCTCTGTAGCATTCAATGCTGTTTGATAGCATTTAATCTACAATAGAGTTTCTTTCAAAATTGGAGTCAATCCTCCAAACCCTGTCACTGCTTTACCAATTATGTTTATCTATTATTCTAAATTCTCTATTGTCATTTCAACAATGTTCATAACATCTTCACTAGGACTAGATTCCATTTTAAGAAACCACTTTCTTTGCTTACACATACGAAGCAACTCCTCATCCATTAAAGTTTTATCACGAGATTGCAGCAACTCAGTAATATCTTCGGTCTCTACTTCTGATTCCAGTTCTCTTGCTATTTCCACCACATCTGTAGTTACTTCCTTCACTGAAGTCTTGAACCCCTCAAAGTCATCCATGAGGGTTGGGATCAACTTCTTCCAAACTCCTGTTAAAGTTGATATTTTGACCTCCTCTCAAGAATCATGAATGCTCTTAAATGGCATCTAGAATGGTGAATCCTTGGCAGAAGTTTTTCAATTTCCTTTTCCCAGATCCATCCCACTATCTATGATTGTTATAGCCTTTAAAAATGTAGTTCTTAAATAATAAGACTTGAAAGTCAAAATTACTCTTGGATCCATAGGCTGCAGAATAGATGTTGTGTTGGCAGGCATGAAAACAACAGTAATATCTCTTTGTACATTTCCATCAGAGCTCTTTGGTGACAAGGTGCATTGTCAATGAGCAATAATATTTTTTAAAATAATCTTTTTTAGGGGGGCAGTAAGTCTTAACAGTGGGCTTAAAATATTCAGTTAACCGGCCGGGCGCTGTGGCTCACGCCTGTAATCCCAGCACTTTGGGAGGCCGAGGCGGGCAGATCATGAGGTCAGGGGTTTGAGACCATCCTGGCTAACACGGTGAAACCCTGTCTCTACTAAAAATACAAAAAATTAGCTGAACGTGGTGGCAGGTGCCTGTAGTCCCAGCTACTCGGGAGGCTGAGGCAGGAGAATGGCATGAACCCGGGAGGCAGAGCTTTCAGTGAGCTGAGATCTTGCCACTGCACTCCAGCTTGGGCGACAGAGCAACACTCCATCTCAAAGAAAAAAAAAAAAAAAGAAAGAAAAGAAAAAGAAAAAAAAATTCAGTAAACCATGCTAGAAACAGATGTGCTGTCATCCAGGCTTTGTTGTTCCATTTATAGAGTTCAGGCAGAGTAGATTTAACATCATTCTTAAGGGCCCCAGGGTTTTTAGAATGGTAAATGATAAATAAGTCACCAGCTGCATTAGCCACTATCAAGAGACTCAGCCTGTCTTTGAAGCTTTGAAGCCAGGCATTGACTTCTCCTCTAGAGCTATGAAAGTCCTAGATGACATCTTCTTCCAATGTAAGACTGTTTTGTCTACATTAAAAATTTTTTTTAACTTAAAAAGATTTTATGGCTGGGCATGGTAGCTCATGCCTGTAATCCAAGCACATTGGGAGGCCAAGGCAGGCGGATCACCTGAGGTCAGGAGTTTGAGACGAGCCTGGCCAACATGGTGAAACTCTGACTACTAAAAATACCAAAAAAAGAAAATTAGCCGAGCATGGTGGTGCGTGCCTGTAATCCCAGCTACTGTGTCATGCACGTCCACGTGAAGAGACCACCAAACAGGCTTTGTGTGAGTAATAAAGCTTTTTAATCACGTGGATGCAGGAAGGCTGAGTCTGAAAAGAGAGTCAGCAAAGGGACATAAGGGTGGAGCCGTTTTATAGGATTTGAGTAGGTAAAGGAAAATTAAAGTCAAAGGGAGGTTGTTCTCTGGCGGGTAGGAGTGGGGGTCACAAGGTGCAGATGAGTCACAAAAATAATTTAACAACCTTGTGGCAGTGTATCCTTAATGCCCAGATTGTGGGGGAACTTTTTGAGCCAGGATGAGCCAGGAAAGGGAATTTCAGAAGATAATGTCATCACTTAAGGCAAGGACTGGCCATTTTCACTTCTTTTGTGGTGGAATGTCATCAGTTAAGGCAGGGGCAGGGCATTTTCACTTCTTTTGTGATTCTTCAGTTACTTCAGGCCATATGGGTGTATAGGTGCAAGTCACAGGGGATGCGATGGCTTGGCTTGGGCTGAGGCCTGGCACTCAGGAGGCTGAGGCAGGATAATTGCTTGAACCTGGGAGGTGGAGGTTGCAGTGAGCCAAGATTGTGCCACTGCACTCCAGTCTGGACTACAGAATGAGACTCTGTCTCAAAAAAAAATAATAAAATAAAATAAATAAATAATAAAAAATTTGAGACAGGATCTTGCTTTCTTGCCTATACTGGAGTGCAGTGGCACAATCATAGCTGGCTGCATCCCCAAACTCCTGGGCTCAAGTGATCCTGCCATCCCAGCCTTCTGAGTAGCTTGGACTAGAGATGTGCACCACCATGCCCAGTTTTCTTTCTCGTTTTTTCTTTTTTCTTTCTTTTTTAAGATGGGATCTCACTCTGTTGCCCAGGCTGGAGTGCAGTGGCATGATCATAGCTCACTGCAGCCTCCTGGAACTCCTGGGTTCAAGCAATTCTCCTGCCTCAGCCTCTCGAGTAGCTGGGACTACAGCTATATGTCACCATGCCCAGCTAATTTTTTATTTTTTTTGTAGAGATGGGGTCTCACTGTGTTGCCCAGGCAGTTCTCGAACTCCTGGCCTTAAGTGATCCTCCCACTTCAGCCTCCCAAAGTGCTGGGATTACAGGTGTGAGCCCCTGCACCCAACTACATTGAAAATCTGTTGTTTAGTGTAGCCACTTTCATCAATTATCTTACCTAGATCTACTGAATAACTTGCTGCAGCTTCTACATCAGCACTTATTGGTCTACCCTGTACTTTTATGTTATAGAGATGGCTTCTTTCCTTAAACCTCATGAACCAACCTCTGCTAGCTGCGAACTTTTCTTCTGCAGTTTCCTTACCTCTCTCAGGCTTCATAGAATTGAACAGAGTTAGGGCCCTGCCCTGGATTAGGCTTTGGCTTAAGGAAAGGTTGTGGCTGGTTTGATCTTCTATCCAGACCACTCACACTTTCTCCATATCAGCAATAAAGCTGTTTTACTTTCTTATCATTCATGTATTCATTTGAGTAGCACTTTCAATTTCTTTTAAAAACTTTTCCTTTGCATTGACAACTTGGTTAGCTGTTTGGTGCAAGAGGCCTAGCTTTCTGCCTATCTCTGCTTTCCATATGCCTTCCTCACTAAGCTTAATCATGTCTAGTTTTTGATTTAAAGTGAGAGACATGCGACTGCCTTTCACTTGAACACTTAGAGGCCACTGTAGGCTTCACTTGGCCTGATTTCAATATTGTTGTGTCTCAGGCAATAGGGAGGCCTGAGAAGAGGGAGAGAGATTGGGGACTGGCTGGTCTGTGGAGCAGTCAGAACACACAAAACATTTTCTGATTAAGTTTGCCATCATGTATGGGCATGGCTTGTTGTGTCCCAAAACGAATCTTTCATGTTACAGTAGTAACATCTTGAACAAGCTAGAAATGTTGTCAGAATTACTAAAACATGACCCAGAGACACAAAGTGAGCACATGCTGTTGGAAAATGATTTGCTCTACATGGGGTTGTTACAAACCTTCAATTTGTAAAAAACACAGTATCTGCAAAGTGCAATAAAGTGAAGTGCAATAAAGTGAGGTCTGCCTGTATAGCATAAAGCAGCAGATGAGTCACAAAAATAATTTAACAACCTTGTGGCAGTGTATCCTTAATGCCCAGATTGTAGGCTCAAACACCATTTCCCACTAAAAGGAATCAGGGATCCTTGAAGAATTGTGGATGATTTTAAGTCTATGGCAAGAAGTGTTCAAGATGAGCCTGGAACATCTTGTCATGTGGGTCAAAAGGACTGTCACATGAGGAATTACCTTGATGCAATGATAACCTTCTAACATATTACATAACAAGCTATCTCAGAGGTCACAGAACAGAATGGCTCACAGACAAAATTACGATCCTGAATCACTTGGTTTATCAACTCAATTAAAACGTTTAGTAAGAAGCAATGGTAAAGAGATGAGGAAGGTTAACACCCTTAGCACAGGGTGGATGAAGCACCCTATGTGACTCCTGTGTTATATAATGCTCATATGCCCAATCTTTCTACTGCATCAGCCTTCCCCACCGATGGTTACAAGGACCCGAGTTGTGATGAGCAAGAGGACTCACCAGGTTGACTGGGGCTGGACCCCAGACAATCTTGCTCTATTGTAGGAAGATGAGGGCAAGAATCCTTGGCTTCAGCTCTAGCTTACCAATTACCCAGTTGGCCAGCTATGGGTTTTATCTGCATATCTCAGGCAGAGAATGCAGATTGCCAGAATGGGTGTCACAAAGGGATGGCTGGTTTAAAATTTTGTGAATATTCAGTGCCTCATAAATATCTGGTGTTTCATGTGTCTTGTGTCTACTTGGTCTGTCCATTCCATCCCTTCGTACATGAGCAAAATCTGCTCTACCTACCAAGGTATAACATGTCTTACACGCTACTTCCTTCTACACTTAATTTCATCTAGTCTTCATATTTGTTTCCTTCTCTTACTTTCTGTAGCAGACTTTAACATTCATAAAGAATACAGCGGCCGGGCGCGGTGGCTCAAGCCTGTAATCCCAGCACTTTGGGAGGCCGAGACGGGCGGATCACGAGGTCAGGAGATCGAGATCATCCTGGCTAACGGTGAAACCCCGTCTCTACTAAAAAAAATACAAAAAACTAGCCGGGCGAGGTGGCGGGTGCCTGTAGTCCCAGCTACTTGGGAGGCTGAGGCAGGAGAATGGCGTAAACCCGGGAGGCGGAGCTTGCAGTGAGCTGAGATCCCGCCACTGCACTCCAGCCTGGGCGACAGAGTGAGACTCCGTCTCAAAAAAAAAAAAAAGAATACAGCAAACACACCTTACAAGGATGCACTTGAAGTTGGAAGACCCTCTTCCAACTTGAAGAGGCTCCCGATGGCCAAAGATGAGATAATTTGAGAATCAATAAGAATAATAATGATGAGGTTTGAAACATATCAAATGTTTTTAATGCTGTTTAGCTTTCAATTTAAAGTGAGAGGCGTGTTAACTACCTTTCACTTGAACACTTAGAGGCCGTTGTAGGGTTTAGTTGACCTAATTTCAATATCATGTGTCTCAGAGAATCGGGAGGCCTGTGAAGAGGGAGAGAGACTGGGGAATGGCCAGTCATTATGTCACAATGTCATTATGCATTATAACACTAAAAACAAAAAACTCTCATTGCTAATCATTGGAAGATGCTAGTGAACCAATGCATGTGCTCAAAATTGATCTTTTCTATATGAACGATCCCAGTGAGTAGTCACTTAGTAGATGAGGGAGTTTCTCTTTCTAGAAATAGTCTAGCTAATAAATAAAGTAGGGATGATATGATTAGAAGATCATCACTTTGCACACCAAATGAATGAATGGATCTGGGCACTAAGCATCAAAGGCTACTGACATCAAACACACAAAAGAGACAACCACATACTATATTCCTCCTGAAGGAAGACCACAACACTGCCTGTGAGGTAGTCTTGCTTTAAAAAAGTCAGATTTCAATCTGATTGAGTCGTAGTTCAGTCCACATCAATAGTTTTCAAGGAGTGGTCAGCACTAATCACCCAGGAAGTTGCCGGAAATGCATACTTTTGGGACTTTCCTAGACCAGAATCCGAAACTCTGAAGATGGGGCCCAGCAACCTGTTGTAACAAATCGTTCAGGTGATTCTGATGCTCATTAAAAATGGAAAACTACTGCTTTAAATACAATACTAATTTATATGAAATACAGAGGAACATATTAAACAACACCCTGGTGATGCAGGCAAAAAAAAAAAAAAAATACATGCTGTGGGAAACCATCAGACAAATGACTCAGTTTCTTTAAATATAAATTGCAAGGAAATAAAAAATAATAAGGAATAATAATAAAAGATAATAAGGAACCCATAGATTAAGCGAGATCTAGGAAACATAAAGACCAATTGCAAATTTTAGACTTTATTTGGACCTTAATTCAAATAAACAAATTGTAAAAACATGTTATAACATTTATGAGATAACTAGAAATTGTAACACTGGTTATTTGATATTTAGGAAATGTTAATTCTCTTAGACTATGATAACGGAGACTGGGTGTGGTGGCTCAGGCCCGTATTCCCAGCGCTTTAGGAGGGCGAGGCAGGAGGATTGCTTGAGGCCAAGAGTTCAAGACCAGCCTGGGCAACATAGACAGACTGTCTCTACTATGAGATTAAAAAAAAAATTAGCCAGGGATGGTGGTGCACTCCTGCGGTCCCAGCTACTTGGGAGGCTGAGGCAAGATAATTGATTGCAGCACTGTACTCCAGCCTAGGTGACAGAGCATGACTCTGTCTCTAAAAATATAAAATAAAATAAAATAAAATAAAATATGATAATGGTGTTCAAGTATTTAAATAATTAAATGGGGGGCCATTAGACTGAGGTGGCTGTAACTAAGTTCCCACTAAGCAAGCTAAAACCTAACTCAGTTTCATTTCCCGTAAGCAGTTAATTTAAAAGAAACTTAGCCAATCACAGAAGGCCAACTGGGCATTAGTTATATTGTCTTTAACTTCCTATTGGATAGTCCAAATAAAGCAGTTACTGAAAGTTTCACCAATCAAATAATTTCTTTGCTCAGCTTCTGCATTTACCCTATTAGAGCCTTCCCCTCTTGCTCTGTCCTCAAAGCCCGAACCATTTCCAGTGTGGAGCAGCCTGATCAATGAATTGCTGTTTGCTCAAACAAATTCTTCAAAGTTTCAACGTGTGCCAAAGTTTATCTTTTAACAGAAGGTATATTTATGGGCAAAATGATATGGTATCTTCAATTTGCTTCAAAATAATATAGGGTGGGTGGATAAAGACACAAATGAAAAAAAAGTTGATCATGGGTTGCTGATAATAAGGGCTGGGTGGATAGGACATGGGGTTTGTTATGTTATCTTATCTACATTTGTATATATTTGAAATGTTCCACAGTAAAAAGAAAAAAAAAAATTATTGACTTTGTGTGAGCCCATGAGAAAAGCTTTGGATTTAGAAATAGAACTGCCAAATTGAGCCCTAATTTTCCCATTTATTTTCTAGCCAGAGTGAGCTGAGTAGCTGGGTAAACTGCTTCATCTCTGTCATCCTCATTTTCCTCATCTTCTTTAGATGGGTAAACTAGAATAGTGAGAATTAAATGATACAATGTATTCAAATGCTTTGCAAAGAGCTTTGCAGATGGAAGGTTCTATTATCCGGGCTGTGACTTCCATGAAGCTAAATATGGCATCTTCATATATTTTTTCAGCACAGTGTTGGACATATAACAGGTGCTCTATAATTATTCAGTCTCAGTTTTTAAGTTCAATTTAAGTATTATTTGGTAGATGAATGAATGGGTGTATTCCAAATCCTAGGTTTCAGCCCAACATAGTGCCATTCTTGATCATTAACTTAGTAATTCAAACATATAAAGAGTGAATAAAAGTAGGAGACACATTCTGACAATTAGTATTTAATTAGTGTTTATTATTTAATCAACATTATCAATTAGCTTTAATTTAATCATGTTCAAATAGAATCTATTATAATACAGATTACATTTGCTCCTTTCCTTTTATGGTTGCTCCCAGGCTGAAAACAGAGGAAGGTGGGAAGCCCTTGTTCAGTGTAGATATCCCAGTCTTAGAGATGATCTTCACTTAGATATAAGATAAGCCAAGTTAAAGCTGGGACTGAGTTTTAGGTTGCCACTCCACTTCTTTAGTAAACTTCTTTAGGTTCCAACAGAGGGAGCTCCATACTGCTTAGCATCACTGCAGTGTGGGGCACACAGATGCTTCAGTAAGAACGCATTCACTCATCCAGCAAGTGAATATCGAGCATCTACTATGTGCCTAACAGTTAGGTGTTGGGGATACAGAGACATGAACCCTGCCCTGAAGGGATTCAGTCTACAGTAGAGGCAGACGTGTAAACAAGTAATGACCACACAGTACAGCAAGGGCTATAATAAAGGTGTCCCAAGGTGCTAAGGGAACTATTAACTCCAGGTCCAGGGGACAGGGAAGGCTTCATGGAATGTGAGCTTAATTTGGAAAGGCAAATAAGAGTTGATCAGCTGGATAAAGTAGACAGAACATATGTACAAATACATATGTGGAGGTAAGAACAAGCATGTTATTAGTTTGCCATAGTGATGAATAAGGCTTAAGGAGCCTGGAAAATGGGGAAAGAGGGGCTGGTTAGTTGACAAGGGCAGATCATGAAAGGCCTTAATCTGTGAATTAAGAAGAGCCAGTTAATGTATACATCCAGCTCAATAAGATAAGAGACCTTAAAGTAAATGGAAAATTATACCTTTATTATACTTCTGCACAAAACAGTTTTTAAAGAGTTTTGTTGTTGTTGTTGTTGTTGTTTTTTGTTCTGTTTTGTTTTTGAGACAGAGTCTTACTCTGTTGCCCAGGCTGGAGTGCACTGGCATGATCTCGGCTCACTGTAACCTCCGTCTCCCGGGTTCAAGCAATTCTCCTGTGTCAGCCTCCTGAGTAGCTGGGACTACAGGCGTGCACCACCACGCCCAGCTAATTTTTGTATTTTTAGTAGAGACAGGGTTTCACCATGTTGGCCAGGATGGCCTTGATCTCCTGATCTAATGCTCTGCCCACCTCGGCCTCCCAAAGTGCTGGGATTATAGGTGTGAGCCATCAATCCTGGCCTAAAGAGCTTTTAAAGAGAATTTTGTCTTTTAAAGAATCCTCAGGGGCCATTTATGCACTTCACAAGTCATCATATTTATGATTTTATACTCAGTGCCTAGTTTGGTCATTCACTTTCTCACTTTCTTTGGATTTGATCTACATGACTTTTAAATGTGTCCAAAAATCAAGCCCATTCTCAAAAGCATGAAGATTTGCCATCATTAAAAATCTCAAGGCTGGGTGCAGTGGCTCATGTCTGTAATTCTAGCACTTTGGGAGGCTGTGGTGGATGGATCACTTGAGGTCAAGAGTTCGAGACTAGCCTGGCCAACATGGTGAAATCCTGTCTCTTCTAAAAATACAAATAAAATACAGAATTAAGCAGGCATGGTGGCACGTGCCTGTAGTCCCAGCTACTAGGGAGGCTGAGGTGGGAGAATCGCTTGAGCCCAGGAGGCAGAGGTTGCAGCGAGCCGAGACTGCGCTACTGCACTCCAGCCTGCGCAACAGAGCAAGACCCTGGTTTAAAAAAAAAAAAAAATCGAAAAATATTATGATTCAAACTCCTAGGGCAATTCTTAAAATGTTCTAGAAATTTTTGGAATAATGTCAGCATCATTAGAATAAAAGCTTGTACCCAAGGTGACAATTTTAAATGACAATTTTTCTTTGGCTTTAAAAGTCTCCTTTCCTCTTGGTTACTGCTAATGTAGCTCAGCAGATATTGACACTCAAGAGAGCATATAACATTGGAACAAACTGCAAGAAAACAGCGATGTTGCTGGGACTTTTTCCTGAGTTTTCCAAAGCTAAGGGTGGACCCCTCACTGAGCTAGGCAGGAAGGCCTTCCCTCTTTACCTCTGACTCACCTGAGAAGACTCACACCCTGTCTGCCTGGACAAGCAGCTGGCTGCCCTTTCTACCCAGAAAGGCTTCTCAACGGACAAGTCCAACCTGCTTGTTCTCTTGAAGCTTCAGGCCTCAATGGGAAATGGAGGGGAAGGTAGAAAGGCTGAAACGCCTTAGCTAACTCAGCACCTTTGCTGCTTTTCAGCATTTGGCAGATCTATGATGATGCCTCCTGCCATACAATTTGCAACACCTGCACTGTTCTATAACCTGTCCAGTGAGTCCTCTCATCACAGCCTTGGATGTTGTGGCAATGTCAAATTGCTTGTAATAACTTTAGATACTTACTCTCAGGTTTTGTATTTATCTCCTTAAGGACCAGTGACAGTTTCCAGGTAGTCTGCAGGCTACACTTTGAGATGCATTGTCCCAATTTTTTTCAGTGAACAGAAAGTTCTGGAAAGATGAATAGGTAAGGTGTAAAAGAATTTGGTCCCATGTTAGCATATTGAAAGCCCTGAGGAGTACTGTAGCTAAAACCAAACCAAAACAAAATTCTGTTTCATTAGTTTAATCTAGCGTTTTCCCTTACGTACAGAATCTTTTCTGTTGTTCAATACCTACTGATATCTTGAGGAGTAGTGTCTTGTACAGATGCCAATCTAGGAGATGTGAGTGTAATAGGTCTCCAAGGCTTCTTGCAATTCTGAGTTAAACAGGCAAACTCTTCCCGTTGCTTGAGTTATTAATTCCATACTCCTCCCTGCTTACGACATTATCTCAAACAAAATGTGTCTGCTGCCCTCTTTTCTCCCCTGAGATGGCTGTTGTGAAAAGAGCAAAGAACAAGAGGTGGAGTTACAGTAAGTCAAGGACCCCGGACAGAAAGTTGCTGAGGCTGAGGCCAGGGAAAACAAGAATTACTGGTGGGGATTACAAGTCAGGTCTTGCCATGAGCTTCTAAGCTTCCACTTGCTGTTATTCAAGTAGGCTACCTGCAAGATCAGCTTTCCTCCAAAAAGCTGATGTCTGTTTTCAAATGTAAGCTCACTGTCTCAGTGGTGTTGATGGATCAAAATGTTTAATGGTGTTGGAAAAGGTGGAGCCTTTTTCCACTCTGCCGGGCACAGTGTACCTCTTGCGGAGACTCCACCCAGCCTTCAGATTTTCCTCTACCCCTCTTCCTATTCTGATTCAGTGAGTGCTCCATGCAACCACTTTTGCATACCTATGCTTAAATCCTTATATGTGTACAAAACGCATTAATAACGCCTATTATTTTTAGAAAAAAGCTAAAACTTCTTTAGCATTACTGACAAGTCTCTGTTGCTTTTCTCTTTCACACTTATTTAAAATTCCCATCACTTCTTAGAATTTCCCTGACATCATCAGACTTCAATGAAAAACCCTTGGACGAAACCGCAGACAAACGACTCTCACCTTCGACAGCTCCCTTCATGCTGCTCTGCCTCTTCTGTCTTAAGCTTGTTTTGTGGAGGAAGGATCATGGAGTTTGGAATTAAAGCCCAGTTGTACTACTTCCCAGCTATGTGAACTTGGGCAAGTCGCTAAATGTCCTAGTGTCATTTTCCTCATCTGTGAAATGAGAAGATTAATAAAGACTTTCTAAGGTTGTTGTGAGATGTAAAGATATTAAAAGAAAATTACTGCCTGGGTGCGGTGGCTCGCGCCTGTAATCCCAGCACTTGGGGAGGCCAAGGTGGGAGGATTGCTTGAGCCCAGGAGTTCAAGACCAGCCTGGGCAGCATGGCAAGATCCCATTTCTACAAAGAATACAAGTGTGGACATCGTGGCACATGCCTGTGGTCCCAGCTACTTGAGTGGCTGAGGCAGGAGGATCGCTTGAGCCCAGGAGGTGGAGGCTGCAGTGAGCTGTGATCGAGCCACAGCACTCCAGCCTGGGTGACAGAGTGAGACTCTGTCTCAAAAATAAAGAAAAAGAAAGAAAATTATTTAACAAATGGTAGTTATTGCGATTCCCACAAGCTGGCCTCTGACTTGAAGCTCCTGTATGAGCCATGCTATTTCACCATAACCCAGCCCCCCTGTTCTTTTGTCAACTGGTCTTGGCTAAAGGATGCCATGTATGGTTAGCCTTTTCAGGGACAGCTTCCCTTGTGCTTCCAGGCAGAGCTTGTTCTTCCTGTGCTATCATTTGAATGTGGCATTTCCTTTATTATTGACGTCACCCTGTATTGTGACTAATTTTTTTTTTCTTTAACCTGAGAACTCCTTGAGGGCTAAGATCTTATCATTTTCACCCTTGAATTCCTGAGGATGGTGCCTGACACTTGGTAGTTGCTCAAAACTTTTTTTTTTTTAAAGTAATAGGAGGCAAATGGAAGAGGCAAATGGAACAAAATGAGATTTTGCACAATCCTAACCTCATTGTAGACAAAAATTCCAAGTATTTTCCCATCGACTTTTTCTTTCAGGAGAGATGCTGGGAAAAGGATACCTACTGTTTATTTCATTTGCTTTTGCTTCAAAAGTCTTCCAGAATCGTGGAGGTACAGTTTTGGGGAGAGAAGGAAGGTACTACTGGTCAGAGTGGTTGGTACATACAACTGAGAGTTGACTGTTGACGTGTTTGGTCGATTCTAATGAGGAAGGGAGACTGATGTTGAAGAAGGAGTTAAAGTTGTCTCTGGAGTTGACCTGTGAGTTAGGCAGGTCTTGTTGTGAGTCTGACTGTATCACTAGCTGGGTGACCTTGGTTACACTACTTGATCGCTAAGTCTCAGCCTTAGGCCAATTTCCTCTCTTATTCCTGTCAAAAAACCGTTGGATCACCTCTGTCTTCAAGATTTCTGCCTCTCCATCTCCTCTACTCTAGGACAGTGACTTTCCTTCTCTATTACACAAGGAAAGTAGAGATCACTGGATGATAACTCCCTTACAGAGGAGAAAAAACTCTGTAAAATCACACACACACACACACACACACACACACACACACACACACCCCAGCTCAAAAACTCCTTCAACTTTCTGTCCCAATCCTTTTACCTTCAAAGTTAACTGTACCTGTGCCCCATCTGGGGGCTCCCCTTTATCTAGATTGACCATATAAATTTTCTTCCAAACTGTAACACCACAGCGTAAAAGGTGTACAGTTAATTATTACAGTGGAATAAGAGGTATGAGCCAGGGCTGATTTAAGCAGCCAGAACATTCTTTACCTCTTCTTAACAATGCAAGAGATACACTTCCTCGTGTCTTTGGCCTCAGTCCTAAAAGCATTTTAACATGCTAAAGTTAAAACCAACAAATAAATCAAGATCTGAAAACTTCTTTCTACTCCTATTTCTTTCCAGCTGCCTCTGTCTCTGACCCCTTTATAAGCTCTGTCCTTTGAAGAGTAAACTACATCCTAGTCTACCATGATTCCTCAATCTACTGTAAAATGGGCTCTGCTTCACAACTTTTCTGATGAAACTGCTTCCACCAAAATCACCAACTGGGGAATCTTGTAGACATTTTCAGTCCTTGTTTTATTTGACTTTAGCAGCATTTGATATTTTGTGTATTCGCTCTTTTTATTTATTGATTTTTTTTGACGGAGTCTTGCTCTGTCACCAGGTTGGAGCGCAGTGGTGCGATCTTGGCTCACTGCAACTTCCACCTCCTGGGTTCAAGCAATTCTTCTGCCTCAGCCTCCCGAGTAGCTGGGACTACAGGCATGTGCCACCACATCCAGCTAATTTTTGTATTTTTAGTAGAGCCGGGGTTTCACCAGGTGGGCCAGACCTCATGATCTGCCGGTCTTGGCCTCGAAAAGTGCTACGAGTACAGGTGTGAACCACCGTGCCTGGCCCCAATATTCGCTCATTATTTAAATACCTTTCTCCCTTGGCTTCTGTGACCACTCTCTCCTGGTAATTCTCTCTCCCTTTCTTCTGGACACACTTATTCAGTGACTTTAGACATCTCCTCTTCCCCTTGTCCCTTAGGTATTTTTCAACCTCTAGATTCTGTCCTTTCCCACTCTACTGTGGTCTCGGGCCGTCTCATCCATTCCCATTCTCACAATTACCTTATAGAAGGGCGAAAGACCTCAAACTGGCATCTCCAGTCCGGAACTCTCTGTAGAGCTCAGATCTGTGTTGGGTACTACTGTCAAAAGAAAAAATTACCACAGATTTAGCTTAAATATTGAATTGGTTTTTATTTGCAATTCTAGAAAAGGGCAACACCTCATTCCGTAAAACAGAATGAGTGTTCTGATGAGCTGAGCACAGGGGGTTGGCTTTATAGGTAGAAAGGGGCTGAAGAAAGCAGATACAGGGAACAAAAAGTGGATGAGCGGTTTTTTTTGCTTGCTTTTGAGACAGGTTCTTGCTCTGATGGCCACACTGGAGTGCAGTGGCATGATTATAGCTGATTGAGCCTCGAATTCCTGGCCTCAAGCAATCCTCCTGCTTCAACCTCCGAAAGTGCTGGGATTACAGGCACGAGCCACTGCACCCAGCCTATGGGTGATTTGGAAGTGACTTTCTTTCTTAGGTTAAAACAGAGGGGACTTCTGGCTGGGTGCAATGGTTCATGCCTATAATCCCAGCACTTTGGGAGACCAAGGCAGGTGGATCACCTGACGTTAGGAGTTTGAGACCAGCCTGGCAAACATGGTGAAACACTGTGTCTACTAAAAATACACGAATTAGCCAGGCATGGTGGCACACACCTGCAATCCCAGCTGCTCAGGAGGCTGAGGCAGGAGAGTTGCTTGAACCCAGGAGATGGAGGTTGCAGTGAGCCAAGATCATACTACTGCATTCCAGCCTGGGCAACAAGAGTGAAACTCCATCTAAAAAACAAACAAACAAACAAAACAAAACAAACCACAAAACAAAAAACAGACCGTGCACGGTGGCTCATGCCTGTAATCCCAGCACTTTGGGAGGCTGAGGTGGGCGGATCACCTGAGGTCGGGAGTTCGAAACCAGCCTGACCAACATGGAGAAATCCCGTCTCTACTAAAAATACAAAATTAGCTGGGCGTGGTGGTGCATGCCTGCAATCCCAGCTACTTGGGAGGCTGAGACAGGAGAATCACTTGAACCCTGAGGCAGAGGTTGTGGTGAGCCGAGATTATGCCATTGCACTCCAACCTGGGCAACAAGAATGAGACTCCATCTCAAAGGAACAAAAAACAAAACAAACACACACAAAACACCAAAAAACGAAACAAAACAAAACAAAAACAGAAGAGACTTCCTTATTGTATCAGCTCAGGTGCGCTGGCCCCTTTTGATTGGTTACTGTGAATCTTCTGTTTGTTTTACACTGGCCCATTTCAGAGTTCAGTTTGATAACATGTCACCTACCACGAGTGGCTCTGTTCTGGTTTGGTCTGGTCTGCTGGGACCTAGTGCAGGAGGCTAGTCCAAAATAATGGGCTCCCATAAACTTCATTTAATAGTGCTGTACTAAACATCTCTGCTTGGCTGTCCCATAGAAACATCAAATGCAACAACTCTTCATCTTCTCTGTTTCAGAGAAAGGCAGTCACCTTCCACCCAGTGACCTAGGCTCAAAACTCGAGAATTATCCTCCAATACTTCATATTCCTTCTGTCCACTTCTAATCATGTACCAATTCCCTTCCTTTCCATCTCCTTGACAGCTCTCAAACTCTTAACTTCTCTTAATTCCCTCTGCCCCTGTTTCAGCTCAGGTCAAATAATCTCTTGCCTGGGTTCCTGGAAGCCTCTTCCCTGGCCTTGTTCCTTTCCAGTGCCTTTGTCCATACTGTAACTGAGCGATCTTTTAAATTCACAAATCTGATCAAATCACTTTCTGCTTAAACAGTTTCAATGTTTCCTCATTGCCCTCAGGATAAAGCCCTAACTCCTTAACTCTTATCAAGGGCCTTTTTGGCCTGGCCCCTGATGACATTTTCAGCCTCATCTCTGAGGGTCATTCCCTTTTCTTTTTTCCCTTCTCTCTCCACTCACACTCAAGTTTTTTAATTGCCAAAAAGGCCACGTTTTTTCTTCTTTCTTGGGCTTTGTACCTACTTTTACCCCTACCTGGACTCACCTCTCAAATGCCACCTCCCATTGCCTACCTTGTATGTATCTTCAGAACTGAAGAATTATAATAGTAATTGCAATAATAGATAATGTTAATTGAGTGCCATTATGTGCTAAGTCATTTATTTGCACTCTTATTTAATCCTCACAACCGCCCCATGAGGAAGGCCTCATTATCCTCATTGAATGGTTGAAGAGACTGAGATCCAGATACCCACACAACAGTCAGAGTGATCATTTTAAACACGAGTCAGAACATTTTACTTTTCATTTCATAAGCTTTCTCTTTTTTTTTTGTGTTGTAGTAAAAATACATAACAAAAAATTTACCATTTTAACCACTTTTAAGTGTACAGTTCAGTGGCATTAAGTCCGTTCACATTCTTGTGCAACCATCATTACCGTCCATCTCCAGAGCTTTTACATCTCCCCAAGTGGAAACTATGTACCCATCAAACAATAACTCCCCATTTCCCTCTTCCTCTAGACCCTGGCGACCACCATTCTACTTTCTGTCTCTATGGGTTTGACTATTCTTGATGCTCCCATATAAGTAGAATCATTCAATATCTGTCCTTTTGTGACTGGCTTATTTCATTTAGCATAATAACCTTCAGAATTCATCCATGTGGAAATACGTGTCAAAATTTTATTCATTCTAAGGCTGAAAATATTGCATTGAATGTATATGTCACATTTTGCTTATCCATTCTTACTTTGATGGTCACGTGAGTTATTTTCATCCTTTGGCTATTGTGATCAATGCTGCTTTGAACATCAGTGTCCAACTATCTGTTTGAGTACTGACTTTTAATTCTTTTGGGTACATGCCAGAAGTGGAATTCTGGGTCATATGGTAATTCTATGTTTAATTTTTTAGGAACTGTAATACTATTTTTCACAGTGACTGCACTCTTTTATATTCCCACTAGCAATACACAAAGATTCCAATTTCTCCACATTCTTGCCAACACTTACTCTATTTTCTGTCTTCTTTTTGGTAATAGTCAGCCTAGTGGATGTGATAATAGCATTCTAATGGACTGTGGTTTTGATTTATATTTTCCTGATGTCTAGTGATGTTCAGTATCTTCTCCTGTGCCTACTGGCCATTTTATCTTTTTGAAGAAATGTCTATTCCAGTCCTTTGCTCATTTTTTAATGGGGTTGTTGGTTGCTGTTGTTGTTATTGAGTTGCAGGAATTCTTTGTGCATTCCAAACATTAATCCTTTAGCAGAAATTGATTTGCAAATATGAAATATTTTCTCCCTTTCCAGAGATTGTCTTTCATAACCCTTTAATGGCTGCCCTGTATCCCTGGTGGTCTGGTCTGCCCTGTACCCCTCCATCCTTAGCCCCTCACCACTGCCCCTTCACTCTGCTCCAGCCACAATGGTCTCCTTGTTTTTCTTCAAATACTCCACACGTGCTTCTGCCTTAGGTCCTGTGCTTACTATTTCCTCTGCTGGAATGTCCTTCTTCCCGATCCACATGGTTCACTACCTCACTTCATTCAGATGTTTCTTAAGTTTCATCTTATCAGAGAGGTCTTCCCTGACCACCCCTTTCCCCTTTGTTCACTACTTTATTCCTTGTGTGCCCAGGAAAATGCCTGGCGTGTCATAGGTACCCAAAACATGTTTCTTAAATGAATGAATGAATAAATGATGTAGACCTTTGATTCACACCTATGTTTCTCTGACCCTAGAGCCTGTAGCTGCTAGCCAGCTACACTGGATGGTTCCTGTTTTGGGAAGCCTTCCCAAGGCCTCCAAGGCTGGCTGAAGGACCCTGGCCTCTGTGTTTCTCTGATCACAACTCATTTGTCACATTGCATTGCAATTGTCTACTTATTTGACTGTGTTTCCCAAGATATAGTTAGCAACTTGAGGGTACACACTAATTTCTTGTTTGGCATCTAGCACAATTTCTAGCAACAGGGCTCAATAGGTATTAGAATGAATCAATCTCTCTGAGTCTCAATTCCTCATCTATAAAATGGAGATATCTATGTATCGTCTTACAGTTATGGAGATCAGAACTAATATATGCAATATGCCTACCACAGTGCCGGGTACATAGTAGGCACTTGAAAAATAGTAATTTAAAATCATTAAGGGTAATTTTTATTTGTTAAAATCTACCAGTATTCTAAGGTATGTCTAAATTAGAATGATAAAATGTAATGATTCTCCAACACTTTATTACTGAATTTGTGTTGTCATTTACTTAATGCTGAAGAAACTTGGTGAATGTGGGAGCAAATTTCCCCTCAACATTTTATTATGAGAAATTTCAAACATGCAGAAAAATTTAAAGAATTATACAGTAAATACCTGTGTATCCCACCTAGGTTCTTCAATTGACATTTTACTATGCTTGATCACATATCCATCCATCCATCCATCCACCCACCCACCCACCCACCCACCCTTCCTTCCATTCATCCATTTATCAATGAGTCTTATTTTTTTATGCATTTTTAAATTAAATTGCAGACATCAGGATGCTTCCCTGTAAATACTTCAGCACTAATGAGAGTTTAGAATTTGTTTACAATTCTTTTTAAAAAATTACTGAAGTAAAACTTACATTCAATGAAATGTACAAGTCTTAAGAGTATACCATTCAAAGAGTTTTGGCAAGTGCGTAACTCAAACCCCTGTCAAGACGCAGAACATTAATATCACTCTAGAATGTTCTCTCATGCCCCTCCAGTCAATCCCTGTCCCCATTCCCCCAGAGGCAAACGCTACTTTTATACTGTTTTTTATGACAAGGTAGTTTTGCCAGTTCCAGAACTTCATATAAATGGAATCAAAGAGTTTATACTGTTTTGTGTCTGGCTAATTTGCTGAACTTACTTTTGAGGTTCATTGTGGTGATATGTATCAGTGATTTGTTCCTTTTTATTGCTGAGTAGGATTCACGATATGAATATTCTACAGAGGATCCATTTTTCTGTTGATGGACCCCTGGGCTGTTCCAGTTTTGGGCTACTATGAATAAAGCTTCCATGATTATTCTCCTACAAATATATTTCTGTATATATAATTTCATTCATCTTGGAGTGGAATTGCCAGGGTGGCTGAGTATTTAGCTTCATAAGAAACTGCCAGCCCTTTTCCCAAACATCTTAACTAAGTATAGTCACAACTAAAATTTATTGAATGTTTTCTGTGGGTGCTGAGCACAGAGCTTTAGTTAATGTATTTCACTTGATTCTTACATCCAGACTATGGGGTAAATGTTATTGTTCCCATTTTACATATGAGATAACTGAGGCACAGAGAGTTAAATAACTGACCAAGGTCACATGGCTAGTAAGCAGCTGAGCTTGGATCTGGATCTAGGCAGGTTGGACTCTAGCTCCTATACGTCATGCCTCCTAGAATAGAGTAGTTAAAAAAAAAAAAAGTGGCTATTTCTTTTCTCAGGAAATTAATTAACTTCCTAAGAATAAAAAATTGGTCATGGTAACCAATTTTAACAAGAGATAACTGGAACAATAATAACAAGAGATGCTGTGTTCATCAATAAACACAATATAATGTAAATTCTCACCACTATTTAGAGATGGTGTGCATGGTTAACAGGGAGGTAGATAAATTCATTTATCAAGGTCCCTTTATCCTGCTGAGAGGTTCCTCAAAGTTATCTTCAAAAATGCCCCATCTCTAGCCCTGCACAATCTACGTAGCTTCCCTTGAGAATAAGTGAAGTGTTAAACCACTTCAGAGTCTCTTCTTTGGGCTGGTTAATAAGGGCATGATGCCTCTCCTCTATAATTACCAGAGGAGCCTGAGGCTTATTGGAGAGGTGCATATCAGCTGTAATGAGGTGGGGCAGGAGAGCGTTCCCTCCCACGATTTTTCTAAACTCATAGAGGCTCAGTCTCAGGCCCAGACCTGTTTTGGAATATCTCTAGGAAACTTGAGGCAAGAAGGAGGGCCACAGGGAACACAACGATTCTTCTGGGCTAAGATTCTTTTGGCCCACCTCTCATCTATGACTCTTGACAGCCTAGCCTCCCTCTCTCATCTTTGAAAAGCTCTCTAAACCAGGGGAAGTTTTGAAAAAGGATGCTGGAGATTGGAGTTGTTGATTGGGGAAGGCTGGGAGTCCGAGTCTTCGGAAAACAGACGTTAGGTCTACACTTTCATTCTGGCTCATAAGCCAGGAGCCCAAACAAAAGCCAGGAGAGTAAGTGGTGGTTGGTGTCCCAAGACTTTCCTTCTCGTTTTTAATGGTTCTGGGAAATACCAAAGTAATTCTATTTCTAGAGATGCTCTTCTCAGGTCACATATTAGCCATCCCCAATGGTTATATTTGTCAGGATCAAGTCCACACTCCTTAGGATGGTGGATGAGGGCACTGTCCAGGTGGACCTAGCCTCTCACCTGGCCTACCACTCCTCCCTGTGCTCTAGGTTTGAGGAATTGCATGCTAGTCCCTGTGGGTACCACATTCCCACCCATTTGTTCCAATAGGAAGGCCTTTGTTTCTCCTCTTTCCAGAATTCCTATTCATCCTTTAAGGATTGAATTTGAAAATCAAGAATGTGGTAATTATTTGTTTACTTCACCTGCCTATCTTATATGATTCCCTCCCAGGTAGAAATATTCTATGTATGTCTGAATTTTTTCTACTAAAAACATATGAACAGAAACTTTTGAGTAAACGAATGCTTTATTTGATCACTCTAAGAGCTAAATTATTTGTTTTCCTTGCTTCACAGAATGCTAATTTCATCTTAGCTGAAAAAAAGATTTTCGCCTAAGATGTTGAGAAAGATAACTTTTACAAATATTGATACAGGCCCACTGTCCCTTCAGTCTCCTGCGCCCCCAGTGAGTCTCCTGCTGGCTAAGGTCTAGATGCTTACTAGAAACCATTTTCTGGGAAATGTGTAGAGGGATGGGACAGATGAGATTCTTTCAAAAACTGTTGGTGTGTCACAATTTTAAATGACAATCAGGATCTTTCTCTGGAAAAGTTTAGAAAGAAAATGGTGTCTCTGAAAACGTTTCTTTTTAATTTCCAGAACTCTTCCTTTCCTTCCATTTGCCTAGACACAAACATAACTTAGGCCTTATGTAGCTGCCTTCAGTTTTGGTCTAAGTCTGGCTGACTGACGTCCAGAAAACTGTGAGGGGCAAACATCCTTTTTCTTTAGCATTTTCTCTTCTTAACCTTCTACCCTTGGCCTCTTCCTTGCCCAGTGAGGTGAAATGGTTGACCGTGAAGCCACTCCTGCTAACTGGAAGCAACTGGGCGTTGCCAGGCACTAAGCCAGGAACTTGAACTCAGCAGAGAAGTGGGATCTGGATAACTCCTGCCCCTCAGAGCAAGGCTGGCAGCCAGCTCATGGGCATTTGGCTACCTGGGGGAGGGATTTCTGCTCCTGACAACAGGCAGTTTGTTCAGTTCTTCCTGCCCTGATTCTTCTCCTGTTGCTTTTCACTGCCTCCCTGAGTTGTTTGGTAACTCTACCTCTCACAAGTTTTTGCAGTTTGCTGTAGACTTCAAAATCCTGGCTCTACCTCTCCTTCCTCTGTAGCTGTATTTCCCTGCAAAGTTGGAAGCCAACCAAGATCAAGTTTCTGTAACTCTTTTTCTTTCAGGGTCCTGGAGCTGAACTCTTCTGACCTACATACCCGAAAGGCTGTATCTTATCCTTCCTCACCACCATTTGAAAAGTTCCCACAGCAGACTGATTTTAGGTCCCTTTCTGACCTAGAAGCTGACAAAGGCGCCAAACAGTTTTCAGAAACTCTCCCCATGCTAACAGATTTTCACTAGCACACAGCTGGTCTGCATTTGGGGCAGCCTCTGTTTTCTGAGTTCCAACACAATGGATTTTTGTGGTTGTCTACCTGTTTTTGCTCCATGCCCATGACATCTTTCTCCTGTTGCTGTTTTCTGCACTTCTGTATTCTCCTCTCTTTTGGTAGAATTTTCTCCTTTCTTCCCTCTTTATGATGTTTTATTTTTTTCTACTCACCCTGCCGCATTCTCTTGTTCCTGCCACCCTTTTTTGCTCTGGTTTCAACTAGGAGATTTTCTGAGTGACTGAAGAGTTTCTAGACTGCTAATCCAGGGATAAGGGCAATCTATCTCTTTTCAGGGTTAGATTCCCAGTCCAGCCTACTTCTTAACTGCATGTGTAAGCTTCATCCCCCTCCTACCCATGTTTCTGTGCCGCTTCATTAATCTGTAACGATGACCCACCCTCTTTCCAGACAAGGAGACATCTTTTCTTGTTTAGATTACTCAGCTCTTTAGACTTCTCAGTCATTTAGCTATTCTAAAAATGGCCGATGAAATCCGAGGCACAACAAAGTTATTACGAAAACCTTTTCCTTGAGAGCCCCGTGTCTGATTGCTCATATTAGCTGATATTTGGTGGAAAGAGCACTAGATTTTTAAGAAAAGTTCTGGTCTTGCCACATGGTAGCTGTGCAACCTTGGACAAATCATTTACCTTCCTCGGGTTCTTAGCGTCCTCACTGGTCAAATGGGAATGCTTCATGGGGCGTTGCGGAGATGAAATAATCAGCAGGAGAGAGAGCACTTTGTAGATTGCACTGGGATGGTAGGGTGAACGAGCAGGGATGGTGTCCTGATTTGTCTTTAAATTCTTCAAAGGTAAAGGATTGTTAAACGTGGAGATTTGATTTGGTTTGTTTCTGCCAGGTCTCCTGGAAAGCTACAAACTAGAAGAAGTGCAGAAATCCTTGTGGTAACAAGGGTATCAGCTTTTTGTCCACAGAGAGTCTTAAGGAATTCCGACTCCCGTTTTGAAATTGTATCGAATCCAATCCCAGGGCAATGTGGCCCTGGGGTGGTGCTTCGAGAAGTGGAATCACTGCAGGACAGTTTCAACATTCACTTCCCAGGCAAGCCTAAAGCCTGTTTTAAAAGGGCGTGTAGGGGCCAAACCCATAACAGTCTGGGATATTTCAGACTGGCACCACCTCCTCTGGCTGTTTCCGAAGCCATCTAGAGGCCAGAGCCCAGTCAGCTTAAATGAAAGTAAAGAGAGGGCTGCGGGAGTTTGGGACCTTTGTGCAGATGTGCTCATGCTCGTTAGAGTAGAGGGCGGGAGAGAGGAAAGGAAGGAGGGCATTGGGAGCTGAGGCCCCTCCTTTCATTTCAGAAAAGTGCACAGGCAGAGCGGGCTGAGTCACAGGCACAGGTGAGGAACTCAACTCAAACTCCTCTCTTTGGGAAAACGCGGTGCTTGCCCCTCCCGGAGTGGCCTTGGCAGGGTGTTGGAGCCCTTGGTCTGCCCGGTCTGGTCTCTGGGGCCAAGGCTGGGTTTCCCTCATGTATGGCAAGAGCGCTACTCGTGCGGTGCTTCTTCTCCTTGGCATACAGCTCACAGGTAAGAGCCGGCGGGCTTCTCTCAGCGTTTCCTCCTTCACTGCTCACTCTATAAAGTTAGCTAATTGTCTTAGAAGTTGCAAGACTTTTGTTTGGGAGTCTGAGCCACAGATACAGTTTGTTTTACTTTGGATTTTACTGAAACCAAAGTTGGTGGACTGTTTTTGGAGAATTGCTCTCGGACAAACAGGTTTAGGTGTGTTCAGCTGCCAGTGAATCAGGCACACAGAGGGCTTTCTAATCTCAGGTTACATGCCATTTTTGTGTGTGTGGCTGTTCTCAACCTCCCACTGCTGGCAGGACTTGGCATTTGGATTTCTGTGTGTGGGTCTTGTCTGTGACTCTCAGCAACATCAGGAAAGTGGAGATTGTTAGAGAGAGACCTACTGTGGTTTTGAAAGTGCCCCAACACACACATTCTAAATGTAAATATCAAGGTAAAAAAAAAATGCCACGTGGTATAAAGGTTCCGGGGTGCAGGTGAACATAAGCTGTCTGGAGTTGATTCATTCGGTTTCTGCAATAGACTAGTAACCGTACGAAATCCACATAAGGACCCGTCTGGAAAACTTACCTGCTAGGAGACCACTTTACATACAATACATAATACTTAACCTTAATACATAATGTAATGTCTAATCAATGTTATGATTTGTTTTAATTTTTTGTTTATGCTTTCAGTTCTATTTGTGGATGTTTGTAGTTTGTTATAACAGTTTTGAAGTCAGTACCATGAGGCGAGGCTATCATGCTGTGCAGAAAGCAAGAGCACTATGAAGGCTTGCTGTGTGGTAGTTTAGTTGTCACATGGAATGGGAGGGTCCAGATTGCATATGGGTAGGAGTACGTAGATTCTGGGTGAAAAGTTTGGGAGCTGGGGCATCTCAGTTTCACTTCACTTTAAGTCCTACTCAGATATTTATTTTGGAAGTGTCAGCAGAAGTTCTCACAATACTACATCCCCTGTTAACCCTTCTTTTTCTTCTTTTTCATTGCAGCTCTTTGGCCTATAGCAGCTGTGGAAATTTATACCTCCCGGGTGCTGGAGGCTGTTAATGGGACAGATGCTCGGTTAAAATGCACTTTCTCCAGCTTTGCCCCTGTGGGTGATGCTCTAACAGTGACCTGGAATTTTCGTCCTCTAGATGGGGGACCTGAGCAGTTTGTAAGTAGATTATTGTCATTTTCCAGGGTACTCTTGGTTAGGGAAATAATAAGCCAGTCCATTTCTCCTTTCCCTTCCAGTATTTTTCTTAGCAGCAAGCACAAGGTTAAGCTGGGAAACAATTCCTGGGACAGAGACTGAGAGGCCGTTGAAGGGGAAAGCAAGTGACGGAGCTGCAGACAGGACAGTTGGGTTTGCTGGTGTTTCAGTTCTGCTCCCACCATCTTGGTCTCCTTGCCTGGGTGCTGAGTAAGAAGACCTTTTGCAATTTCCCCTCTCTAGGTATTCTACTACCACATAGATCCCTTCCAACCCATGAGTGGGCGGTTTAAGGACCGGGTGTCTTGGGACGGGAACCCTGAGCGGTATGATGCCTCCATCTTTCTCTGGAAACTGCAGTTCGACGACAATGGGACATACACCTGCCAGGTGAAGAACCCACCTGATGTTGACGGGGTGATAGGGGAGATCCGGCTCAGCGTCGTGCACACTGGTAGGTTATTCAGGGAACAGTGGTTTTGGAAAGGATGAGAGCTTGTAGAAAAGAAAGGGGCAATCATTGTTAAGGCTGAGAGAGAGGGACAATCTTTTTTGATGGATAGAGAGAGGGACTAGCCCTTCAGAACTGGGAGCCTCAGAGGGAGACTGAAGAGTTCTGGGGTAAAAAGAGAAAGGCTTTGTTTGGCTGTGGAAAGAAACAGAAAGTAAAGCAAAGGAACTCAGAGAATCCGTTACAAAAATGGCATTGAGATTGTGAAAGGGAGAGGGAGCAACTCTTTGATAAAAGGCTTACAACAGGTCTGTTCACTCGCTCATTTATTCGAGACACTTACTGAGTACCTACTCCAATGCTAGGCACTGTCAAAAGTGCATGACATACACTATCTCATTGAACCCCCACACCACTCTAGGAGGCAGGTACTAATAATGGTAGCTAACACTTACTGAGTACTTCCCAAATGTCAGGGGCTTTACGTGACACATTTTATTTAATCTGTACATATCTCATCAGTTTATTGTGCATTTAATGCCTCCCATCTTGCCAACGAGGAAACGAGGCTCACAGAGGTTAAGTCACTTGCCCTGAGTCATGTAGCTGATAAATGGAGTAACTTAGGACTCAAACCCAATCAACTCTGAATCTAAAACTGTGTTCTAAACTGGTGCATTGTATTGTCTGTATCCCTATAAAGGACAATCTGGAAAACCATGCCAAGCAACAAAGAGCAAAGTACACGAAACTTACAAGTTGTAGATCTGGGTTTGAGTCATTGCTACCATTTACCAGCTATCAATAAGTCTTATTTTCCTCATCTGTAAAGTGAGAATATCACAGTGAGGATCATGATGAGGATAAAATGAGATAATAAATGTGAATATGTCCCAACCTCTGAATTGTACTTAATAGCTACCATACACTGAGTGTTTATTTTGTACAGGCACAGCATGGAACAACTTACATGAATTATTTTATTTTTTATTAAGAACTCAACAGATGAATATTGTTATCTCTATTTTATACATGAGGAAACTGAGGCTCAAAGAAGTTAATTACTTCAAATCACACAGCTAGGTATTTCAACCTAGTGTTCTCTGGTGTGTGCTCTTAACCAACACTACTCCAAACATATAAGCCTGAGAAGCGGTATGATTTCCTTTCATTCATAGTACAGTTTGAAACCATTTCTCAACGCCCCACCAACAGAGGACTGTGTGACCTTGCAGAAGTCATTTGAGTATTGAAAGAAATAATGTAATGGTTTGGGGGCTTCAGTTTCTTCACCTGCAAAATGAACAGGTTAAACAAACAAAAAATCGGTGGTTCTTAACATATGTGGGTAATTATTCTTTGAGAATCAAATGAAAGCCATGGCCCTGCTTCCCATAAAACAATGGAGACATACACAATGGATTCTGTGGGCTTGCAGACTACCTTCCATCCTTTTTCCCCACCCTCCTTCACGGAGTCAAGGCTGGGAACCCTGGGCTAGACATTCTCTAATGTCCTTTCTGGCTCTGAGGGCTTATGGAAGTATAATCAGCAATCAAGTTAAAGGACAAGAGAACCAGGGTTCACAGACTCTAGTGTGGCTTAGGGGACCTTCCCTCTGGTTTCCCTTTTCCATCATTTATCCACTAGACTGTAGCTTCTGATTAACTTTCCTATCCTCTCAGTGGCATGAGCTCCTTGAAGGTGATGTCTTTTTTGGCTCTGCATTTCTATCACAGTGCCAGGAACATAGCAGGCCCTCAATAAATCTGAATAAATGACTGGCTGAGTGAAAGTGGTGAGAAGTCAGGGAGAAATGAGTTGGGCACTAGGTTTGATGAGGTTAGCAAAAACCTTACCCCATAGGTAGTTCAACCCACCCAGTGGTTTTCAAAGCTGCATCAGAATCACCTGGAGGACATGTTAAAACAGATTGCTCAGCCCCACCCCTAGTGTTTCTAATTCAGCAGGTCTGGGGTGGGGCCTAAGAGTTCCACGTTCTCAAGTGATATTGTTGCTGTTACTTGGAAGACCACACTTTGAGAACCACTAAAGTATGTGTATGGTTTTCCTATTGCTAGTAGGATTTACAAGGTAATATAGTATTTTATGCATAAAGATAGGAGAAAGGAAGATTCCATCTATTGATTAAACGCATCCCTATTATGTCATCAGATTTCATTGTAGTCCTCTTCTTTTTAGAATCCTAACTTAATCTTTTTCTCCTTACAGTACGCTTCTCTGAGATCCACTTCCTGGCTCTGGCCATTGGCTCTGCCTGTGCACTGATGATCATAATAGTAATTGTAGTGGTCCTCTTCCAGCATTACCGGAAAAAGCGATGGGCTGAAAGAGCTCATAAAGTGGTGGAGATAAAATCGTAAGGCTGGGCAGTTCTGGGAAAGTTCTAACACTCTAATGGGGACTCTTGGTATTTTGCAATGGGCTAAACAGTTGCTGAACAGATGTTTTTCCCTTTAAGTAAATCCTACATAAAAGAATTCACATTTGCAGGACAGATAAATTAGGTATGAACTAGTAACTTTACAAAAGCTTTCTCAATTTTACAAAATATTTCCTTATATGATTTCTTTACTATGGCGGGGGGGGGGGTTGATTTTATAAAAATCTGGTATGTAAAGCTTTTCTTAAAAATCCCTTATGTTTAAAGTGAAGCATACATTTGTAAAACCCACTGGGCTAGGCAGTCAGCAGGGCCACTATGAGTCAGTGCCTAGGAAAGTCTGTTGTGCTGATAGCAGGTGTTCACTAAACGTATTTTAAAATTGAGATAAAATTTACCTACCATAAAATTCACTCTTTTCATGTTCACAAAGTTGTGCAGCAATCATCACTAATTGCAGAACCTTTTTAAGCTTCCTCCCCTAAAGAAACCACATATCCCTAGCTATCACTCCCTATTATCCCCTCCCACCAGCCCCTGACAACTACTCATCTACTTTCTGTCTCTATGGATTTACTTATTCTGGACATTTCATTTAAATAGAATCATACAATATGTGGCCTTTTATGCCCAGCTTCTTTCACTTAGCATAATGCTTTCAAGGCTCATCCTTGTTGTAGTATGTATTAGTATTTTTTTCCGTTTTATGACTGCATAATATTCCATTGTATGAATATATTGTTTGTCCATTCAATTGATGGGCATTTAGGTTTTCTCTACTTGTTGGCTATTGTGACTAACGCTGCTATAAACATTCATTTACAAGCTTTTGTGTAGATCATATGTTTTTAATTCTCCTAAAAGTGGAATTGTTGGGTCATATGGTAACTCTGTCTAGTTTTTGGAGGAATTGCCAGACTGTCTCTAAACAGCTGGACTATTTTGCATTCCTATCAGCAATATATGAGGGTTCTGATTTCTCCACATCCTCCTCAACACTCATTATTGTCTTTTTTTTATCATAACCATGTATTAGGCCGTTCTTGCATTGCTATAAAACAAACAAACAAACAAACCTAAGACTGGGTAATTTATAAAGAGGAGATTTAATTGGCTCACGGTTCTGTAGGATGTAGAAGCATGGTGCCAACGTTGGTTGGCTCCCGGGGAGGCCTCAGGGAGCTTTTACTGATGGCAGAAGGCACAATGGGAGCAGGCATTTCACATGGTGAGATCAGGAGAAAGTGAGAGAGTTGGGGGAGGTGCCACATAGTTTTATAGGACCAGGTTTTGTGCGAACTCACTCACTATTAAAGTGAGTGTCCTTTGAAGTGAAGTATAGTGTCCTTTGAAGAACAAAAATTAAATTTTGTGAAGTCCAATTTATCTATTTTTTCTCTTTTGCTGCTAATGCTTTTGAGTCTTATCTAAAAAATCATTGCCTAATCCCCAAGACCATGAAGATCTATGGCTATGTTTTCTTCTAAGAGTTTTATAGTCTTAATTTTTACATTTAGATCTTTTGAGTTTTATTTTGAGTTCGCTTTTGTATATTGCTGAGACAGAAGTGCATATTCACTTTTTTGCATGTGGATATCTAGTTGTTCCAGCAACATTTATTTCATTTCCTTAATAAGTAATTACTGAAATAAACAGACCTAATTTTTTTTTTTTTTTTTTTTTTTTGAGTCAGAGTTTCGCTCTGGTTGCCCAGGCTGGAGTGCAATGGCATGATTTTGGCTCACTGCAACCTCCGCCTCCTGCATTCAAGCGATTCTCTTGCCTCAGCCTCCCAAGTAGCTGGGATTACAGGCATGCACCACCACGCCCAGCTACTTTTGTATTTTTAGTAGAGATGGGGTTTCACCATGTTCGTCAGGCTGGTCTTGAACTCCTGATCTCAAATGATCTGCCTGCCTCGGCCTTCCAAAGTGTTGGGATTACAGGCATGAGCCACCATGCCCAACCAAACAGAACTGATTTTAAGAAGCCTAAACAAACTCAACTCTGAGGTTCTAGTTTGAATAGAATCAATAAAGATGACTTAGGTCAACACAAAACTTTTTTTTTTTTTTTTGAATAACAAATATAAATTAGAGGTGGGATACTCATGGTAAAATAAGGTGTCTGCTTTAAAACTCTGGAGTTCCCCAATCAGAATCCAAACTGTATCCTTTACATTCTGAAAAGTCTCTAAGTTCAGAGGTGTGACCATTATTAATTAGATGGCACCAGTTTAGCTCTGTGTAAACTTCAATTGACTCCCAAGTGCATGTAATTCTTCCAAAAATATGGGGGGAAAATACTTTACTTGAAGCTTCTGTGGGATTTGCCTACTTGCTTCTCGTCTTGTTCACCTGACATTCGGTTTCTGCTTCTTTGTTACAGAAAAGAAGAGGAAAGGCTCAACCAAGAGAAAAAGGTCTCTGTTTATTTAGAAGACACAGACTAACATTTTTAGACGGTAAGGTTCACAAATAGGTTGATTTCTTTCCTCAGCTTTCTGACGTGTCCAGCCCATCTCTAATGAGGACTCCCAGATCACTTTATGGCTGTTAGGTGTCTCCCATATGAAATTAGAGGAGCTGGGTCAGGGAGACAAAAGTCTTCTATTAGTCTTATGGATAGCTCCTCCTTCGAGTGTATTTTGTGCAAAAGATTAAGAAGCTGGACTCTACTGCCATTAAAGCTGAGAGAATTCTAAGGTTATTTGTGGCTTCGGGGTTATATTTATTACTACTACTACCAATAAATATTCAACAAGTAAATAAATCTTTTTTAAATCAAAAGATTAGTATCTGCTTATTCTGTTTTTTTTTTTTTTAATTGTAAACCAATTATGGTATTAAGAGAGTGACTCAATAGATGTATCTGGCAGTTTTTACAGGAGAGCTTTTGTACTATTTGGAATTGATTTCAACTTTTCTCAGTTATTGGCACTAATAACTACATGAAATGAATCCAGTTTTAGTGGTGTGTAATTTTATTTTTCCAGTTTTCAGGTTCATCGGACTTAAAAAGTAGGATAATTTATTTTTCTTTTCTTTGTTTTTGAGACAGGGTCTCAATCTGTTGCCCAGGCTGGAGTGTAGTGGTGCGATCTCAGGTCACTGCAACTTCCCCCTCCCAGGCTCAAGTGATCCTCCCACCTTAGCTTCCAAAGTAGCTGGGACCATGGGTGCGGGCCACTACACCCAGCTAATTTTTGTACTTTTTGTAGAGATGGGGTTTCGCTATGTTGCCTAGGCTGGTCTCACTTGAGCTCAAGCGATCCACCTGCCTCAGCCTCCCAAAGTGTTGAGATTACAGGCGTGAGCCACTGCACCCAGCCAATTTATTTTTCATATGCTCAGAATTTCTCCCATTCTCTGAAATAGGTCCGCACATTTAATTTCTAGATGTTATAAATCCAGACATGCAAACAAATTTTACACTCATAAGAAAGTTCTTGATATTAATGACTTTATCCTGTAAAACTCTGGCTCTCTTACATGGGAGAAAATTTTTATAGACCATTATTAGTTGCAAAGAGGGTCACATTTTTATAGGCTAAAGCTCCAGTGAAAGACCTCAAAGATTTATAAAATAAAATATGGAGAAAAATGATCGTATTGTAAAATCAGAAAACCAAAATTAACATCAGGGAGTTTTTACCAACCAACGGTTATTGTCTTTTTAAAATTAAGGGGATTATCTAACAAGTTGGGGTCATGGAAAATAAATATGGGAGATGTTTTAGATCAAAAGAAACTTAAGAGATGAACACAATCAAAGCACAATGTGTGATCCCCAACTGAATGAATAATAGCGTGAACAAGCTTGTTGTAAAAAAAAAAGCTTAGAGGGACAATTGGGAAAATCTTGAATATGAAAATGTTAAATATATGGATAATATTAGGGAATTATTTTTAATTTGTATTAAGTATAGTGATGGTATTGTAGTTATACAGAAAATGTACCTATTTTGAAAAATGCTTACTGGAATATTTAGGTGTAAATGTCAGCAATTTGCTTTAAAAGCACAGGAAAAAAGCAAATAAAACAAAAAAGGCTTCAGAATTAGGTGATGGGGCAGACGAGGTACGAAAAGAAAAGAATGAATTAATGAATTTAAGGGATGGGTAAATTCCACACACTCTCTTCTCTACTTTTCTGTATGTCTGATTTTGTTTGTAATGAGAGTGAGAAGTGGGGAGAATATGGAATGTATGTGTGTGAGCAAGTTGTGGGTCATCCAAGTGTCCATGCAAGGTACTTAGAGGCTATGATTTAAGGATACTAACTCTGAAAATTATGTAATAAGGATTAGGAAACTTCTTTTAAAAATTAAATTGGGGGAGAATATGAATATTTTCCCTCAGAATATTTTCTTTCTAATAACATATATGTAATTCATAACGCCAAGTATTCCTATTGCACTCTTCTCAAATATGTTATCCATTTAAACTTTTGTTTTGTGTTTTAGGAAGCTGATGATTTCCAAGAACAAGAACCCTAGTATTTGTTGAAGTTAATGGAAACTTTTCTTTGGCTTTTCCAGTTGTGACCTGTTTTCCAACCAGTTCTACCGCATATACAAGCAACATCCCTCTGGAGCCAGCACAGTGCTCTTCCATATCACCAGTCATACACAGCCTCATTATTAAGGTCTTATTTAATTTCAGAGTGTAAATGTTTTCAAGTGCTCATTAGGTTTTATAAACAAGAAGCTACATTTTTGCCCTTAAGACACTACTTATAGTGTTATGACTTGTATACATATATATTGGTATCAAAGGGGATAAAAGCCAATTTGTCTATTATATTTCCTTTCATTTATTTCTTTTAGCAGCACTTCTGCTACTACAGTTAATGTGTTTACTCTCTTTCCTTCCCATATTCTCAATTAAAAGGTGAGCAAAGCCTCCTCGGTGTTTTTGACTAACAGTAAATCGTAAATTCAAACTGTGAAATGACATTTTGATTTTTATGTCTCCCCTTAACTAGGAGACACATCTTGTTTTAATGAATTTCTTTCAATATTCCAGGTGATAGATTTTTGTTGTTGTTTTGTTAATTAATCCAAGATTTACAAAAGCACAACGCTAAATCACACAGTAACTACAAAAGGTTGCATAGATATGAAAAGACTGGTAGATGCCATTGCAGGATGAATCACCTGTCACTTTTCTTCTGTGCTGGGAAAAATAATCAACAATGCGGGTCTTTCATGAGCAGTGACAGACTGTTTAGCTTACTATGTTGCCCCCCAGTTCAATGATCTATAATAACAGAGCAAAGCCTATGCTCATTTGCAGACTGGAATCATTAAGCAGTTTAATAAAAATATCGTGAAACAGTATATTACAAGTTTGAAAATTCAGGGCTGGTGAAAAAAATCAACTCTAAATGATGATAATTTGGTACAGTTTTATATAAAACTCTGAGAACTGGAAGAAATTGTTAACTTTTTTAAAAAAATTCTAATTCACTTGTTTATTTTGGGGGAGGAAGGCTTTGATATGGAGCACAGAAATACCAAAACTACTTTAAATGGAAAAAAAAAATTTTTATTATTTCTTTCCCCTATACTGGTAGATAAAGCAAACTTTATAAGTGGGCTATTGAAAGAAAAGTGCCTTTTAAAAGTGTTTAGTTTCCCAGTGTCTTTTCCAAGACTCAGATACAGAAGTATTTGTTCAAAGGATAGAAAACATCTAAAAGTTTAGGCTCAAAATCAATGTTTACAGACTGATATTTTCAGTTTTTAATTGACTGGGCTGCAGATGTTATTTCTTTTAACAAACTGGAATTTTCAAACATTATCTGTATTTAAATGTATGGACCTTGATATTTTTCCAATACTATTTTTTAAAAAATTGTTTGATCTACATATGAACCTCAATTCTGAAATTCATTACATATCTGTTTCATTCTGCCTTTTATACTGTCTAAAAAAGCAAAGTTTTAAAGTGCAATTTTAAAACTGTAAATTACATCTGAAGGCTATATATCCTTTAATCACATTTTATATTTTTTCTTCACAATTCTAACCTTTGAAAATATTATAACTGGATATTTCTTCAAACAGATGTCCTAGATGATGGTCCATAAGAATAATGAAGAAGTAGTTAAAAACGTATGGACAGTTTTTTCAGCAAAATTTGCAGCTTATGTCTTGGCTAAATAGTCAAGGGGTAATATGGGCCTATTGTTTAGTGTCTCCTTCCTAAAGAGCACTTTTGTATTGTAATTTATTTTTTATTATGCCTTAAACACTATGTAAATAAACCTTTAGTAATAAAGAATTATCAATTATATAATTTGTGTATATACATATCTAAAAGTTCTACACTGCAGGGAAAACAGATGGATATATATTTTATCTTTACTGAAAAGTTTTCTTAGTAGAGACAACCTGCAAGTCAATAATGGATACATTAGTTTCTACTGGGTAAACAGAAGTATATGGATTTCCACAGAATTTTCACATTGCTTTGGATAGCTGGGAATTGGGCATAACAACACTACTTAGTTTGAGCGTTCTTTCAAAGAAAAGTATCAAAGATTATATTTAGTACTTTGCATTACATTTTTAATAGGGAAAACTACTGGCTTTCAAGTCTAGTAAAGGAATGGAAATTGAAAAATGGAAACTTATTCTTTCCCAAAGCGAAAGCATACTTTTATTCTCCTGCTTTCATTGACACGTGGCTATTTCCAGGGAAGAGGCTTACTGATTATTACAGCAGTGTACTTATTGTACCATCTCTTTTTCAGAAGTATGTGACGCCACCTCACTTCAAGTACTGTGATAACATAACTTTCTTACTTTTCCAACCAAAGACACACAAATCCCAGTTCTCCTTTTCCTCTAATACAGGCTATAATGATTTGATCATCATTGCCACTGCCAAAAGTAATTTAATAAACCCCCAATTTTGGATGCTGTGATAGTTACCCTAAAAAGGACAACCACCAATGAAGCTTGTGGTACATATCACTACCAGCGCCTAATATATATTTATCTATGCTGTATGATCTCCCAGGTGTTTCTGAACTCTAAATTTACGGGAGCGTATTCTGAGAACCTTCAACTAAATCTCGAGACGTAAAAAACGATGTCTGATATGCAGAGCATCAAAATTATTTAGTTCTGCAGAATTCCACAAAAACAAACTTGTAAATATTTAAAGTCTGTAGCCTACTTCATTTTCAAGCAAAATAGAAAAATTAGCTCCCGCCTGAAAGTTAATGAATCGCTGGTCAGTGAAACCAGGTGTGGTTCTGGAAAGAAGCCAGGTTCCTATGGTAACTCCGGATCGCCCTTTAAGTTGTCTCTCGGCCCCCTGCCCTGACGTCACTTCCGGCGTTACCTGTGTCGTTACTGGGAGCTGTAAACAAGGTGTGCAAGCATCTGGAGAGCTGCCGGGATGCAGCAGAGCGGAGCAGCTGGAGGCCGTGGCTGCGCTCTCTTCCCTCTGCTCGGCGTCCTGTTCTTCCAGGGTGAGTGCTCCGGCTGGCTACGCTCCACTTCCGGCTTGGGGGGTTAGGGAAGATGGTCGCCTTTCCGGTTCCGGGTGGGGAGGGTCTCCGAAAAGCCCCCGCATAGCTCTGGGAGGGAAGGAGGGAGCGGGACGTTGGGACGATGTCATCATCACACCGTTGCGGGTAGTTGGTATTTTGTCAGTCCTTTTCTGAGCCTTGGGGGCTTTCCACCTTGCGTGACCTGTCATTGTAGTTTGGTGATGGCATACTTGATGGAACCACAAAGCGCTCTGGCTTTGGGAGCACTGGGTGTTATTTTGTGATGAGGTTGACTGCTGTGGTTTGGGCGCTGTATACCCTGATTAGAAAAATGACAGTTCTAGCATTCAGTAGTTTGTCCCAGTAGTTTTGGGAAACAAAATCATGACAGTTGGTAATTTTATTTTTTGTAGGTGATTATTGTGGTCTGTAAAATGAAATATTTGTTAGTCACAGAAGAGATGTGATGTGATTCATTATAGAGAAGCATATTGATGAAAATCAACTACTTTAGCATTTTAATAACTTTTTTAATACAAGAAAGAGCATTTAATTCTGTTAAAATTTAATCTATTAAGTAGTATCAGAAGTAGGGTATTCACACTTGACATTCACATCTTAAAATTTAGGTGAGTTTTGCTTTCATATAATTTTCAAATTGCATAAATTTCAGTTCAACCTAATTACCTTCATTTTAATGTACTTCATTTTAATTTCCTGGATTTTATGTATGTGTGTCTTCCTGGGAAATAAAATATTAGTATATCTAGCATTAGAGTGAATTGCTAGCTTTATAAAATTTCCTTGAGGGTAATGGGGATTTCTGAAAGAGATATTTAATATTATATAAATATAAATACTTTAATGTAAAGACTTCAGGTGTCCTAAATCTTAGCAGATAAGGCTGGAAAGTTTTTATTTTAACTGGTGACTAATATTCATGTTGCCAGCACACCCCGTGATCCCTCCCAGCTGCCTGTGTCATCATAAGTCTCCAGTTTTTTAGCTAAATTACTTTGCCATATGGTATTTAGGCTGGCCTACTGTCACTCCTAATACACCCAGTCCACTCTCTCTCTCTTTCACACACACACACACGCGCACACACACACACGACATACTCAAATATTGTCTTATTGAGAAAAAAAAAATCTGGAAATGGTGTTTTCTTAAATCTAATGTCATTTTGCTTTGAAGAGCATGTGTCAAGTCCAGCAGATCATATAATTCAATGAAACATTAAAAGTTGATTTTACGATCTCTGTGTACTTGTGGAATAGATATTTTGCCTTTTAAAAAATAACTGGTGGTAGGGTGTGTGGCTCTTGCCTGTAATCCCAGCACTTTGGGAGACTGAGGCAGCTGGATCACCTGATGTCAGGAGTTCAAGACCAGCCTGACCAACATGGTGAAACTCCGTCTCTACTAAAAAATACAAAAAAAATTAGCTAGGCGTGGTGGCGGGCGCCTATAATCCCAGCTACTCAGGAGGCTGAGACAGGAGAATCGCTTGAACCCAGGAGGCAGAGGTTGCAGTGAGCTGAGATCTCACCATTGCCCTCTAGCCTGGGCGACAAGAGCGAAACTCCTTCTCAAAAAACAAAAACAAAAAAGAAACAACTGGTTTATCATATTATTCACATGCCATACAATTTACTCCCTTAAGGGGCATAATTGAATGGTTTTTAGTATATTCACAGTTATGCAATCATTACCACGATCAATTTTAGAACATTTTCATCACCCCAAAGAGAAACCTGATACCCATTAACAATCACATCTCATTCCCCATTTCTGTTTGCCCCTGGCAACCACCAGTCTATTTTTTTGTATCTATTGATTTGCCTATTCTGGACATTTTATATAAATAGAATAATATCTGTAATCCCAGCACTTTGGGAGGCCAAGGTGCGCGGATCATTTGAGGTCAGAAGTTTGAGACCAGCCTGGCCAACATAGTAAAACCCCATCTCTACCACAAAAAAAAAAAAAAAAAAAAAAAAAAAAAAAAATTAGCTGAGTGTGGTGGCATGCCCCTGTTATCCCAGATTCTTGGGAGGCTGAGGCAGAAGAATCACTTGAACCTGGGAGGTGGGAGTTGCAGTGATCTGGGATTGCACCATTGCACTCCAGCATGAGTGATGGAGTGAGACCCTGCCTTAAAAAAAAAAAAATAATAATAAACTAAATGGAATTACACAATGTGTGCTTTTGGTGACTGGCTTTTTTCACTTTGCATGTTTTCAAGGCTCATCCATTTGTTTGGTCTTTTAAATCTTATGTGGTAGAGTTTGGTTTCATGTCAGTGTTTATTTGCCTTTTGTTTTCAAAGATAAGGCCACTTAAATTATTAGATTATTTGAATTCACCTTACGTTATAAGTCTGGTCCTGCTATATCAGTTATCTAAGTATTTAGAAATGGTAGACTAGGGGACCTAGGGTTCTTAAACTTTTCTGTTTTTTACTTAAGTGTGCAATATGAATAAAATATCAGTAGATTTATATTTTAGAAAATGGGGCATACAAGATTGGGGGCTTTATTGACACGTTTAATTCTTTCATGTGTAAAATTACTTATGTTAAAATATGATTTTCTTGTTTTTCCCCCAAACAGTTTTTGTTAATTATTATGAATATTTCTATAGTTGGCTGTTTTTACCTGGCAGGAATGCTTTTCTGCTCAGATGAAGAGATAAGGGCATTAGGCCTGGGATGGACATTTCTGAGTGAATTAATGTGGGATTGGTATTTTTTTTTTTATGAGTGGAAGAGACAAACTATCTTGCATCCATTAGTTTTAAATCATTTTTTAATTTCAGTATAATATATGTAGAGAAAAGTACACATGTCATAAGTGTATACAGCTCAATGAATTTTCAGAAACTGAACACACATGGGTAACTAGCACCCAAATCAGGATATGTAGAATGTTTCTCACATTCCAAAAGCCTTCTTTTGTACTTCTTTCCCGTCATTATCCTTTCTCCCCAAAAAGGAGTCAACACCCTGATGTCTAACAGTATAGAGTAGTTTAGTTCATCCATGGATGCAGTGAGCTGAGATCATGCCACTGCACTCCAGCCTGGGTGACAGAGTGAGACTCTGTCTCAAAAAGGAAACCGTTGTTGGTTTGGTCTAGTTGAATAAATGTTACTAGACATCCACAGTACGCTAGGCTCTGTTTTGATGGGCTTAGGATCTACTGGAGAAGACATAAGTCAATAGATGATTTTGGAGTCTGATACTAAGAGATAAATGCATTAGAAACCATGAGGATGGAGAAGAGATGCTTTGATCTGGCATGAGAATAAAGGAAAGGTTTCCTGGAGGTGAAGTTAAATCTTGAAAGAGGAATAAGTTTGTTAGAGATAGGGAGTGAAGAAAATTTTAGACGTAGACAGGAGCATAAACAAGGCATGGAGGACTGGGCATGGTGGCTCTTGACTATAATCTCGGCACTTTGTGAGGCCAAGATGGGAGGATCACTTGAGCCCAGGAATTCAAGATCAGCCTGGGCAACATAGCGAGACCCCATCTCAAAAAAACAAAAAATAAACAAGGCAGGCGTGGGGTGGAGGGCATTAAATAACTTTTAAAGCAGGTTTTCTGAAACTTGCTTTGATTGGATTAACTTAGATCACATATTGACCCAAAACCTATCTTTGTGATTGGGAGGATATGATTGGGGTGTATTAGGGACTTAACATGTGTAGCTTGAAATTGACCATGATAGGAGTGTTTGCACCACAGAAATTGTCCAACCCTATGTATCTGGGGCTTTTTATTTTTTGTAAAAATGTTTTGCTGTTTACCAGTACACCACTAGATGTAATGATTGGTTTAGGTAAATCCGAGTCAGCCTCAGCTGGCAATAAAGTCAGTTGCTGTTTACTTTTAGTTTTCTCCCCTCCCACCAGACTCGTTCTCTGCTCTACTCTACTCTTTGGAAAGCTGACTGTATAGAGTACATCATTCAGGCTCTCTTCCTCCGGTTTCCAGTTAGATTTGGCCAACGGGAGGCTTTGGCAGGAGATTGGAGGGCAGGAGAGAGAAGATCATGGTATGTATTTCCTGCTCCCTCCCTCTCTTGGTGCCATGATCCGTAGTGCCTGTATCCCTCTAACAACAGCCACTGTCAGGTAGCCCACAGCTCCCACTCTTACCAGGATCTAGTAACACCATTTCCTCCCTTTGCCCTTCAGACTTGGGGATGGTAAAGGCTTTGTGCTGATGTCAGCTTCCTTAACCTTGGGAAAAGTCCCTTCGAAAAGTGACCTAGGCTGAGCATGGTGGCTCATGCCTGTAATCCCAACACTTTGGGAGGTTGAGGTGGGAGGATTGCCTGAGCTCAGGAGTTTGAGTCCAGCCCAGGTAACCATGGCAAAACCCCGTCTGTACCAAAAATACAAAAAATTAGCCAGGTGTGGTGGCACACACCTGTGGTCTCAGCTATTTGGGAGGCTGAGGTGGGGGATCACTTGAACCTGGGAGGCAGAGGTTGCAATGAACTGAGATCTCGCCACTGCACTGTAGCCTGGGCAATAGAGTGAGACCCTGTCTTGAAAAAAAAAAAAAAGAAAAGAAAAGAAAAAAGAAAAGTGGCCCATACACTTTTCACAATCTCAATTGATTGTGCCTTCCATTTCCTGCCTGGATCCTGACTGATAGTGTCATCTTCCTCCTAGCTCATAGGCTATGGTAGGCTATGTGGGAAAAGGTAGGTATCAAAAAAAAAAAAGGGATATTATTAGGAGATCGGGGAAATGGATGTTGAGCTGGCAACAAACAAATGTTTACTACATTCGATTTGAGGACATGTGGTGGTGATATTCAAGAGAGTATATCCGGTAACACTTGAACACTCAGAGGCAGGTCATGGCTAGTAATATAGATTGGGAAATCATTATCCTATTAGTGGTTGTTAAATCTACAAGTGAATAGGATTGTCCATGTTGAATGACTATATATTCAGGCTGGATCTCTAAGGAACACCAGTGTTTAAAGGCTGGATAAGAAAATAACAGCCTTAGATATTTGATACATACTGTCAGAGATGTGGGGAGACAGAGAGAGAGTGAGTGAGTACCTGTATGTGTGTATGTGTAACACAATCAGTGGTGGAGTTGGTTGGAGGGAAACTAAAGAGATTCTGATTTTAAATTGTAACCCATGTCTCTTTGTTCTAAACCAAGGGTTAACAAACATTTTCTGTAAACGGCCAGAGAGTATTTTAGAGTTTGTGGGCTACATGGTCTCTGGTGGCAACTATTCAATTCTGCAAAAAATGCAGCTACAGATAAATACATCAACAAATGAACATGGCTGTGTTCTAATAAAAGTTTATTTTAAAAGACATTGTAAATTTTTTTTAGCTGTTTACCAAAAGACCATTGGATGTCATAACTGATTTAGGCCAATCTGGTCACACCCAGAGCTAGCAGTCAGGTCAGTTGCTGGTTATTTTTAGTTTGTTCCCTTTCTATTAGATCCATTTGCTTCCATTTAGCTCATGGGCCATAATTTGCTGACCTTTGCCCTAAACCAACCACTCCCTTGACATTATCCCTTGGTTATCTCAACGGCACCTTAAATGCATCCAGAATCAAGCTCCTGTTCCCCTGCCAAGCCTAGTACTTTTCTAGTCTTCCCTTCTCAGTGAATGGCATCAGGAAGTCAGAAACCTGGGAGTCATCCTTGATATCTCCCTTTCCCTAATATTCCACAGCCATACTTAGTTCAAACTTCCCTTCTTTCTTATTTGACTACCATAGTAACCTCCTCAGTAATTTCCCCATATTCACTCATTCACAATTTTTTTTCCTTTAAGAGACGAAGTCTCGCTCTATCACCCAGGCTGGAGTGCAGTGGTGCGATCTCGGCTCACTGCAACCTCCACCTCCCACTACCACACCTAGCTAATTTTTGCATTTTTAGTAGAGACGGGGTTTCACCATGTTGGCCGGGCTGGTCTCGAACTCTTGACCTCAGGTGATCCACCCGCCTGGGCCTCCCAACATGCTGAATTTCCCCATATTCACTCTTGATTCCTTGTAAGTGTCTTCTCTAAAGTGATCTTTTAAGAATGCAGATTTTATCAGGTCTGGTTCAGTCCCACAGTTAAGTACTTTCCATGGCTTCCTATTACTCTAAGGATAAGGACCCAAATCTCTAAGGTCCTGCCTGGTCTGGTTTTTGTTTACCTCCCAACCACATCTCATTCTATTTTCTCTCCCTTTCGTATTTTTTGTGTTGCAGTCACACTCCTTTTCAGCCCCTTGACTGACTAAGCTCCTTCCTGGTGCAGGACCTTTGCATGTGCTGTGTCCTCTGCCTGGAATGCCCTCCCTCTTCTCACCTTGTTACCTCTTCCTTCAGATCTTAGCTCAAGAGTAACTTTCAGGGAAGCTTTCATTAACCACTCTCCTCTCCCCCAACATAACAGGGGCCGTACCTGTAGCCACTTTCTTTTTCCTTCCTTTATAGTAGTTATCCGAGTTTGTAATTATGCATTTGTCTTCATGATTAGTTAATTAATATATCAAACTTCTACTGTGTTTCAAGTATACAAGGGAGTGTATTTATTTTGCTTGCATTTAATTCCAAACCCAGAGGGTGGCACAAAACAGATGCTCAATAAATGTATGTTTGAAGAATGAGTGAATGAAGGAGATAATTGTCATGCAAGCTTTGGGATAGAGAAGTTCATTAGTCACTGGTAGAGGATCCAGTAAAATAAGGATAGAAAAGTGTCTACTGAAGTTTTTATCCCTTGGATTTTACAATTTTAAGATATATGATGCCTTTTACCACAAGTGATAGTGGAGTTCAGTTGTACCATAAGGTCTATAAGTGAATGGGAAGGAGGAAATGGAGACCTCAAGTATAGACCACTCTTTCACAAACTTGGCTTAGAAAGGAGAGAAAGGGCAGTAGTTGGTAACTAGAGTAATATTACAGTGTTAAGGAAAGATTTTTTAAAATTGCTATTTATTTTTAAGGATTGGAGAAACCTGTGTATTTAGAGGCTGAAGGGGAGGAGTTGAAGGCAGTAGAAATGGTTTTTTCTTTTTTTTTTTTTTTTTTTTTGAGACAGAGTCTTGCTCAGTCACCCAGGCTGGAGTGCAGTGGCGTGATCTCAGCTCACTGCAATCTCTGCCTCCCAGTTTCAAGCGATTCTCCTGCCTCAGCTTCCTGAGTAGCTGGGACTACAGGCATGTGCCACCATGCCCTATGGCTAATTTCTTTTGTATTTTTAGTAGAGACAGGGTTTCGCCATGTTGCCCAGGCTGCTCTTGAACTCCTAGCCTCATGTGATCCGCCTGCCTCGGCCTCCCAAAGGGCTGGGATTATAGGCGTGAACCACTATGCCCGGCCTAAAGAGGGTTTTACTGCTAAAGCAGGGAATAGAGGGGATGAATCCAGGCAGAGCAGAGGACCTGGCCTTGCATAGGAAAAGGGACATCCTTTCAGTTGGAAGTAAGGATGGGAGCAGTTGCAGGAATGTGTGTGCCTGGGCCGTTTATATGGCCTCAAGTTTCATGACGATGTAAGAGGTAACATTTTCTTCTGAGAATGAGGGGTTTGGAGGTTGCATGGAGGACTGAGGAAGAATGACAAGGGCTTGAAGAATCATGGAATGGGAAGCTAACCAAGGTCAGTTAAAGGTTTGCCAGGCCTCGTCGAGGACTGGACTCAGCTGTGGGTGATATTAACACATTTCTTATGGCAATTGTCCAGTTGTGTGATTTTTCTTGTTCAGGGTATACTAGCCCAGTCTAGTTGTGGTCATCTAGAGCTGAGCTTTTCCTGAAAGGGTGCAATGGAAAGATAGGAGTGTAGGGGAGTTAAGAGTATTGAATGTACTGTAAAAAGGGTGATAGGAATAAAGTGGGTGATTTACAAGCATGCTTTGTTCCTATACTAGAATTTCTGGTGACCTGTCCGCCTGTTTCTCTCAGTGTCTCTCTGCCTGCTCCCCTCCCTCTGAATTTTTGCCCTGAAGGTGCTAACATTTAATAGAGGAATAGCCTTTGTAACTAGGTGCAATCGATGGCATCTGTGCCTGTGTAGGATTATGTACCTAGTGCTAGGAGAAGAAAGGGCGATGAACCGCATGAGGGAATTTGGGAAGGCACCGCAAAGGGCACCGATATTTGACCTGGAATTTGAAGGTGTGTGAATGTTGGGGATGTGGTGTGTTGGGGAACAACCCAGGCAGGATTGTTAGAGGTGGGGAGAGCCTTTCAGACAGAGAGCTGTTCAAAGAGAGGCTCAGTGGCATGAAAGGACACAGTACATGTGGGAAATGGCAGGACATTCAAGTAATGATGAAGGGATTGGGAAAGTAGATGGGATGCAGTGACAGAAGTGTGGGGCTAGATTGCCACTCTTTGAATTTTATTTTGTAGCCCAATAGGAAATTATTGAAAGTTTTTGAATATGTGTGGTGTTCATTTTAATAATAATAGCTAACATTTATTAAAGTTTTTATTACAGATGCTGTGCCAAGCATTTCATGTTGTGAAATGAACAACATGATCATAATAAAAAGTTACCTTTTTTGATTGTAGTCACTCTTCAGAGTGATCCAGTGAAGTAGATCTTGTTATTATTCCCATTTACCAAGTGAAGACATTGAAGCTTGAACTGGTTAGGTAACTGAGATCAAGGTCTCACAACCAGAAAGTAGCTGAGCTAGAACTCAAGTACAGGTCTGGCTAATTCTAAATCTGTATTTTAAATCTCTATACTATACTTATGTTTTCGGATAAAGGAATAGACATGGGGAGAGTGTAGATTGTCCATTCATTTCCACCTCCCAGTTTTTAGAGTTAGATCTGGAGTGATGAATAAGGATTTTCTTACAGTGATGGGTCAGGATTGCAGGCCTAAGAGAGTGGGGACTGAGGGATAAAAGCTTTCCAGCAGAGGGACAGCGTTTGCAAAGGCACAGAAGGCAGGACAGGTTTAGCGTGGCAAAGTCAGAAAGGGTGCCATAGGCAGACCAGGAGTAATCTTCGTCTTTGGGATGGGTCCTATTCTTACGAGTTCGTATTAGTGGGTTCAGTTTTGGTCTCCTCCTTTCAAAAGGAATGTCAACAGACTGGATTGTCTAGAGAGGAGCAAGAAAAATGACTCAAAGCTGGCAGAGGTAAAGGCAGTGGAACTGATGACTCATAACTGTGACAGGAAAGGTTGAGAGTGTGTGGGCAGGACTGAAGAGGTGGCAATAATGACAGTGACACTGTCTAACACGCACTGAGCACTTGCTCTGGTTTGAGTAGGCTTCTTAGTGTGGTATGTGTTTTAACTCTTTTAATCCTCCCAGTGGCCTTCTGAGGTAAGTACTATTATCACCATTCCCATGAGGGTGAGGAGACTGAAGCAGTACGGTAACTTGCTAAGGCTGCAGACTCAGCAGGTAACAGGGCCGGGATTTGAACCCAGACCCTCTGGCATAGGAGCCGTGACCTGTGTGCTCAATCACTACACCATTCTGTCTGTACTGGAAGCACTGCTGATTTTCAGGACAGCGTGTGGGTTTGCAGTTTTCTGAAATCTTGCTGCTCTGTTTGTCTTGGCCACCAGAAGATTCATGGCTTCTTGAGGTAGATAAGGAAGCAGGAAGAACAAAGTACTGGCAATGTAATTTCCTAAAATATGGCTCTGTAGGGAAAGATAAGTTTTTGTTCTCTGAAAGCAGAAGGAACTGGTTAGAATAAAGTGCCAGCCCTTTTCAGGGAGATAAAGTGTCAGATTTGGGTACATGAGTGGTTTTGGAAAAAATAAGTCTCTAGTGGGTTTCAAAATGATACCTTATTTTTACTTGCTAGAATGCATTCACCTATTCTGTTTTCTTCCCCATGATTTACTTTTAATAGATGTGTGATTCCTCAGCCAGCTTTAAGAAAAAGGGAAAAACTAGATAGTACCTTGGGGGCAGTTTCAGAAAATTATTTGAAATAAATCTTCCCATTCTTACTTCCTATTCTTATTTTGCTGTTGATGAGGCAATGGTAGCTTCATGATGCAACCATGCTATACTTGGAGTAAGTCCCTTAGACCATAAAAACTGCCATATTCCCAGAGTGTGTGTGTGTGTGTGAGTGTGTGTGAGTGTGTGTGTGTGTGTGTCTGTGGGGGATGGAAGGGGATGGGCGATGTTGCCTGTTAGCCAGCCATGGGCAGACCCATTGTTTGTAGTTAATTGAACCACAAGCCTGTATCTGGGAAAATGCTGGTGTGACCAGATTTTAAATTTTTACACAAGCCTTCAGTTATGATTTAAAATTAGAAAATGATTGAAAAATACCATCTTTGATTAATGCAGCTATCAACTCCTTGTCCCTTGTAGGCTTGCCTGAGAAGATATTTATTCATATTTATTGCCCTGGCTTTTTGATGAGGGCTCTAAAAATAATTGTTCACTCACATCCGTATATTCCACCCACATGAATGCATTTTAAGTGTTTGGGTTTGCTTTGATTAGGTGTTTATATCGTCCTTTCCTTGGAGATTCACGCAGATGCCCATGTCCGAGGTTATGTTGGAGAAAAGATCAAGTTGAAATGCACTTTCAAGTCAACTTCAGATGTCACTGACAAGCTTACCATAGACTGGACATATCGCCCTCCCAGCAGCAGCCGCACAGTGTCAGTAAGTGTGTACTTTTTTGGAACGTTCCTTTGGTCAACGGTTTTGGAATTGTTTTACTGCAAATCACAGGCATGCCTGAGGCCATCTCATCTCAGAGTAGAAGATGGGCTTCTACTTTAATAGAGATAGATGAACTTTTATCCTATATGACATTCATTTGGTCACATAGGGCGCCGTGTAAGAATTCTGTCAATAAGCTGCAGGAAAAAAAACTGTCAGAAACTCCGAGGAAATGTGGTTTAATTTTTTTTCCTCTTTGTTGTTTCTTTTTGCATTATTTCATAGCTTCATTTTCAGATTTAATGTACTAAGAAGGGTACCTTCAGGACAATTGAATAGAAAAATTCTATAGGTCCAGTCACAGACGTCCTTTCTCTTAAGGCTGCTCATTTTCTGTCGTATTAAGTTGTCTCAGTGGGTGTATCTCTTTGCATATTTGTGCTTTGTGGATTTATCTTGACACTTTTTTTCCAGTGTATAAACATCTGCATTGATTTATATGGCTGCCTTTGAAGGAAATGGTGGCACCTCGTGTTGGTGACAGATGTTGGTGACAGATGGTCTTGCAATATTGGAAGCAATAAACCTTCGTCAAACATATAAAACACATTTATGGTCCAAGTTGCATTGTAGGTGTCTAATTGAAGATTAAAATGCTATAAAATTTTTTTCTCTTTAAGCTTCCAGCAGTATCCTTAGCTCAGGATAGATGTTATTCAAGAATGTGAATGTCATAGCTGTATGAAGATTGTATTTTTTAAAGTATTGTTAATTTATTTATCCTGTTTCCTTCACTGGAAAAATATCCTCTTTGATTTTGTGTAAATAAGCTTTGCATTCTGTGTTAGGAGCCATTGTAGAATGCCACATAGCTTGAGGCTAGGTAGGTGACTCCAGTGAAAGAAGCTAGGCTGTATTCATGCTCCCCTCCCACTTTTTTTTCAGACTTGAAATAGTTCACTTGATTCCGAGTGATCAGGAAACTGTGGCTGGCCTTATTTGGCTCTGCCTCCTTGGTCAAAAGTAGGACAGAGCAAGCAATGAGAAGCTTCCTGGGTGAGAAACAGCAGCTCTCTTCTAGTGCTGCCCTCTGCGAGACTGGTCAGAAAATCAGCAAACTCATACAAGTTGGAATTAAAGTTACATAACATGATGTTGCAGTCATGGAATTAGTCAGTCAAGATTGTGTCAGATTAATCAATAAGCAAGGATATGAGTTTCCTGAACTTAACATTGAATTTACGAGCTAGACTAATCTCGAGGATATACAGTGGGCCATGTTTTGTCAATAAGGAGTTCCAAACTCTTTTACACTGATGCTGATAATTAGTGGTAGGGATTCTTTACCTCCCCCTTTGAAATGTTCAATACACTTATTATTTCTCATTATCTGTCTTTATCACTAAATGTAAGTTCCATGAGAGTAGGAACTATGCCTGTGTGGCTCCCACCGTATCCTTTTGCTTAACAATGCCTAGCACATTAGAAATCTGCACCAAATATTTGTTGAATAAATGCATGAACAAATGAACAAATAAGTGAGTCAGCATCTTTTCTGGGAAGTTGCTTTTCAAAATTGGGCAATTTAGTGGTTGTAAACACCCAGGTTCCTAAATGGGAAGGTACCAAGTAACAAAGAAAGAGGAAAGCCTGTATTTTGCATAAGCCATATTGCATAAGTCATATTGTATTGTAATACCTGCCTGGCCTGCACCAGGTATAATTAGGCTTTTGGTGATGAAGTGTCTAATCAAGGCTTTTGATAAGTGTCTGATAATTAGACTTTTGGCGATGAAATGTCTGATCAAGTCCTAGGCAGCATTGTTTTAATTCAACATATATTCATTGAGTACTTATCATGTATTAGACTTAGGGAATATATTAATTGTCAAGGTAGATAACTTGAGAGAGGCTGAATTATATGACACTCTCCTCCTTTGAGAACAAGCAAAAATCTCCCTTTTGTCACTTACTAGTTGTATACCTTAGAGCAACTCACTTAGTCTTTTGTTTGGCTTTGTTTTCTTTCTTTCCTTTTTTTTTTTTTTTTTTTTGAGGCGGAGTCTAGCTCCATCACCCAGGCTGGAGTGCAGTGGCACAATCTTGGCTCACTGCAATCTCTGCCTCCTGCGTTCAAGCAGTTTTCGTGTCTCAGCCTCCCGAGCAGCTGGGATTACAGGTGTATGCCACCACACTCGGCTAATTTTTGTATTTTTAGTAGAGATGGGGTTTCACCATGTTGGCCAGGCTGGTCCTGAACTCCTGAGCTCAAGTGATGCGCTCACCTCGGCCTCCCAAAGTGCTGGAATTACAGGCGTGAGCCACCATGCCCAGCCTGTTTCCCTTTTTATACGTTTGGGATAATTATACCTGCCTCATGTAGTTCAGTGTAGTTGTGAGGCTCAAGTGAGTAAATGTGTGGAAATTATTGGCAAACTGTAGAGAGCTATTCAAACATGAGATGCTACTTTAGAACAAAGTTTCCCAACTTTGGCACTGTTGACATTTTGAGCCAGATAATTCTTTATTGTGGGTGCTGTCCTGTGCATTGTAGGATGTTTACTAGCATCCCTGGCTTCTACTCACTAGATGCCAGTAGCAGCTCCCCAGTTGTGACAATTGAAAATGTCTTCAGATATTGCCAATATCTCTTGGAGGGTGAAATTGCCTCTGGTTAAGAACTATTACTTTAGGGTTCCAGGGAAAATTTAGAAGCGATTCAAGGATTAGGATCCCAGAAGTGTCTCATTGGGCCTTTTTCTGATCAGTTTTATTAACCTATAGGATGGAGGTTAAAAAAGCATAAAAAGTTGCCCAACTGAAAAAAAAAAAAAAAAAAAAAACCACACCATTATACAGTTGTATTTTATTTTGGACCTACTGAGGTTTATATTTTCATTGCATTTTCCAAGTTAACTTTTTCTCTCGTGGTGTTGCTTTCTTAGATATTTCATTATCAGTCTTTCCAGTACCCAACCACAGCAGGCACATTTCGGGATCGGATTTCCTGGGTTGGAAATGTATACAAAGGGGATGCATCTATAAGTATAAGCAACCCTACCATAAAGGACAATGGGACATTCAGCTGTGCTGTGAAGAATCCCCCAGATGTGCACCATAATATTCCCATGACAGAGCTAACAGTCACAGAAAGGGGTAAGCTCATTGCCACCAACCTTCTTCTGCAGTGCTCTGTGACTGCGGTGGTGCTTTCTGGAGAGCTCGATGATAAACAAAGCTGTCTATCTTTGTAAGCCAGTTGGGTCATTAAATCATTGAGTCAAAGTAATTTTTCTGCCATCCCAATATGTATGTTGGGGTGAATTTTTAATCTTTATTTTGAAAACTGAATTTCCTCTTCAGATGTTGTCATAGTTTCTCCATTACCCTTTTTTTAAATTTTAAAACCAAAGTTCTTGTGGAATGCATAGAAAACCCCTGAGTAAATACAGGGTTGTTATCTCTGTGAAATGGAAGTATTCCAGTTTTCCTAGCATGTTCATACTCCCAGGTATGAGATAATGTTCTTGCCTGTGTCTTGAAAGGGTACCCCCAAAACCATGAGAGGTAGTGCTTTTCTTTTACGTTGCAAAGAACAGTAGTTTCCCTTTGCCGTGAAACAGGAGGAGAGTAGATTAAGTACTGATTTTTTTTTCTACGTTATTCCCTGATGACGATTAAGTGGTCGTTCTAGTCCTTAATTGGATTTGAGCCAAAGATTTAGAGGCACATTATGGGTCATTATAGATTCGTCATCATTTCTCAAGTCTTTTTCAAGTTTCTCTCCCTCCCTTTTTCCCTCCTTTTCTCCCTCCCTTCCTTCCTTCTTCCTTCCCAACTTCCCTTCTTTTCTCCTTCCCTTCCTCTCTCCCTCTCTCATTTCTTCCTTCTCTTTCCCTTTCTTGCTTTCTCTCTCTCGCTCTTTCTTACTTCTTTTCTTTTAAAGGTAATAACTTGTAGGTTTCAAAGGCGAGCACATTCATACTCCTGGCAGAAGAAGAAAATGATACAGTTTTGCTGGAAGGCAGTTTGGTAGTATGAATCAGCTGCCTTAAAAGTTTAGGCCCTTTGATGTAGTAATTCCATTGTAAATTTCGTCTTAAGGAATTAGAGCTAAAGATGAAGATTTATGTACAAGTCTGGCCATCCGAATGTGACTTATGGATTCTAAGAATTCGAAACAACTTGAATGTTCAGCATTAGAGGATTAGTTCTATAAATTATTCAATATGATAGAATGCTATGCAGCCATTACACATCACATCTGGAAGGAATTGTTAATTATTTATCATATAATAAGTTAAAAAGGAGGTTAAAAATAATACGTAATATATGATCCATACTTAAAAATATATATGCCCCCCATGCACCCCATACCCAGTGCCCCAGAAGAAGATTAAATGGGCAGATACCAAAGTCTTCTTCCTAGGAGTGGGATCGTGGGTACATTTTTATTCTTCATTGTACTTTTGTGTATTTTCTACCTTTTCCACAATGATTTATTACTTTTGTAATCAGAACAAATATAAGAGCAAAAGTAGAACCTAGTTTCTCATGTCACAGGAGGCATATTTGCACGTCCCTGTCTTTTACCTTCTCTTTCTCCACCTCTAGGTTTTGGCACCATGCTTTCCTCTGTGGCCCTTCTTTCCATCCTTGTCTTTGTGCCCTCAGCCGTGGTGGTTGCTCTGCTGCTGGTGAGAATGGGGAGGAAGGCTGCTGGGCTGAAGAAGAGGAGCAGGTCTGGCTATAAGAAGTCGTCTATTGAGGTTTCAGATGAGTAAGTCCAGCAGGAGCCCTGGGCAGCAAGCCTGTTTCCTCCTTAGCACCCTACCCAGACCCCTACATCCACACCTTCCTTTCTTCTGGACCGAGTTTAGTTCTGCTGGTGAACTTTGTTTTCAAAGAGAATAGTTCTGCTAAGGGCTGCCAAAAGGAAGGTTGAAAGTGAAGTGTGTGAATATTAATTTGGAGAGAGATGGGGCAGTTGATATATGGTCCTAGTCTTCTGCTTTGGAAATCAGATTGTACAGTGCCATGGTCTGAATAAATTCTGAAGTTGATGTTTCATTCTTTCAATTCCAGGTCAATTATTTTTCCTTCTCCTTGTATTTGGCACTGAGCTGATGATGTCTCCTGATAGAAAATGCAATGAGAGAGGCTTTAAGAATAGCTGTGGAGGACAACAGCAATTTGAATAAGCAAGATCTATTCTTGGTCAGCATATGTTCTGAAGTGAGGGGCTACATGGATTGTGGTTATCAAAAAGATTTATTAAACATTATTCTGCCAGTGAGCAGGTGTGATCTAGTATATTCCCTAAAAATAAATGTAGTAAAAGGAAATCAAAACAAAAATCTACATAAAACTCCTGTTCTCCATTATCTATGTCAGGGGAGGGGAGTCTTACATTGAGAAGGTCCAGAATTCTCTCTCTCTCTCTCTCTCTCTCTCTCTCTCTGTGTGTGTGTGTGTGTGTGCGTTAATTCAATAATAAGAGAGCATCCTGTGCCCTTTCCAAGGAATCTGTGGCTCTAAAACGGCAAAGAACTCTTGGTAAAAATGCTAATGTCTATTTCTAAGAGTGGTATCCAAAACCCCTTATGATTTTACTCTAAGTCACATTGTTTCCTGACATCTCCCCACGTCCCAGCTGCCATGAACTTATTTATTTGACCTAACATACTATACTTAGGTCAAATATTTTTCCTAACTCTTTCTCATCCTCTAAGACCCCGCCTTTTGTCTTGCTGGTAATGCCCTCCTTCCTTCTCTTGTTTGCCTGGAAACTTTCTTATCCTCCAAGACCCAGCTGAAATAGCCCCTTCTCTTGAGTTTCCCTGAGTCCTCAGGGAACAGTTAGTCACTCCTCGCTCTTTGCTGCTGCAGCAGTTTGACCTTAACTCTATTAAAACCCTATCACACTGCATTATAACATATTTGTTAAGTTGTAACAGGTCTTTCACCCCTATCATGAGCTCTTTACAGCCCCAAGTTTTATTTATCTTTTTACCTCTAGGCTAGCACAATGTTGAGACTTTGTCAGTGCTTGCTACACTTCTGAATGAGTGGTTATTTATTGAGCAGTTATTATGTGCCAGGCACTATGGTATGTGTTTCACATGTATTTATTTTTTTATTTACTCCTAACAACTATGCTTTAAGGGTGGGTGGTGACATGTGCATTTTTTTGTTTGTTTGTTTTTTGAGATGGGAGTGTCACTCACTCTATCACCCAGGCTAGAGTACAGTGGTGTAATCTCGGCTCACTGCAACCTCCGCCTTCTGGGTTCAAGTGATTCCCCACCTTAGCCTCCTGAGTAAGTGGAATTACAGGTGTGTGCCACAATGCCCAGCTAATGTTTGTATTTTTAGTAGAGATGGGATTTCGTCATGTGGGCCAGGCTGGTCTCGAGCTCCTGACTTCAGGTGATCCACCCACCTCATCCTCCCAAAGTGCTGGGATTACAGGCATGAACCACTGCGCCTGGCCAATATGTGCATTTTATAGATGAGGAAACAGGCTTCTGGGGCTTAAATAATTTGCCCAGTCACCCAGCTAGTGAGTGGAAGAGCTGGAATCTAAAACCAGACCTGTCTCACTTCAACACCTGTACTTTTAACTGCTCTACTCTATTGAGGATAGTGGTGATTCAGATGTGGTTTGTCCTCTTTTTACAGCACTGATCAGGAGGAGGAAGATGCATGCATGGTGAGGCTCTGTATCCGTTGCGCTGAGTGCCTGGTAAGTGCATGCCATTCCTTCTGCTTACTGCTGATGTCCCACTTTCCTGCTTACCTAACAGGATCCATCCTATGCCCTCAGACACAGCAGAGGATATGCAGTTAGGTCCCAGCAAGATATAAGCCAGCATCTTCCCCCAAAGCATTTTGGACTCAGGGGACCCCTACCAATTCTAACCATGATTTGTTTCTTGTCTCATGGGCAGAAAGTGGTGGTCGTAGGTTAAGGAAGGGGGCCACGTAGAGTAGTTTCTACTGACTGACAGAAAATCCCAAAACAGGAGTGTCCTGTGCCACTGAATTCATATTAGGAGACTTCGACTGGCTGGACCCAATCCTGAATTTAACTTTTCCACCGAGCCGTAGTATTTTTCAGGGAGTTAGGGAGATATAACCTTTTAGGTAACTTGATGTCTTTTATCAATAAGAAATACCACCCCGGAAGGCCCAAGTTTTGATTTAAATGTCAAAAGGCTGTCATCCCTCCTGCTTTGAGTACTCGCTGTGACTAATGACAGAATCAGAGAGTCCAGTTAGGAGGCTGGGGTGGGTGTCCTAGGATCCTAGCAGGAGGGAAGACTCTCTGATGTGGTGCAGTTGAAAACAGGTCATAAAGAACTTCTGATCCCATATGATACATACCTGTCATTGCCTCCTGTTTACTTTTTGCCAAGCTCACACTTGGCTTGATGACTAATTGCAGTGTTTTTTGTTTCTGTTTGTCTCATGCACTTAAGTATCAAAGGGACGATGAGAGAAAGGTTGGTATTGCCAGTGCAGAGGACCTAATACCTACCTTTGGAGGCTCGGATATTTTTGAGAACACAAAATAAGTTAATGTTCATATGGTTATTATCCACATTTCAGATATTAATCCATTCAACAGTGATTTGTTGAGCATCTGTCACATGCCATGTGTACTGTTCTAGGTGCTTAGGAACCAGCAGTGAACAAAACTGACAAAAATTCCTACCCTCTGAGAACTGAATGTTCCTTGCCTGGAAAACTTTCTCATCCTCTAAGACTCTGTTGAATTGGGGTACAAATACTCACAGAGTTTTTAAAAATAAGTAAAATATATAGTATATGAGATAGTACTTAATGATATGGAGAAAAAAAGCAGAAAAGGGGGATGGGATGGCTGGATAGGGAGTGTGACATTAAATAGGTTAGGGACAACCTCAGTGAGAAGATATTCGAGCAAACACCTGAGAGAAGCAAGCCATATGGCTACTGTGGAGGAGCGTTTCAGGCAGAAGAAATGACGGGTACAAAGGCTCTGAGGAGGGGCCATGACTGGCATGTTCTTGGAGTAACAAAAGGGCAGTATGGCAGGAATGAAGACAGCAAGGCAAAGAATAGTATTTGTTGACATCAGAGAAGTAACGCAGCAGCTACATCTTACAGAACCTTGTAGATGATTGTAATGACCTGGACTTCTACTCAATGAAATGGAATCCATTGGAGGGTTTGGGAAGAGAAGCACTATCAACTGATGTCTGTTTTAAAAGTATTACTCTGGCTTTTGTGTTGAGAATGGGTGGTAATGAACAATGACAGAATCAGAGAGTCCAATTAGGAGGCATTTGCATTAATCCAGGTAGCTGAAGATGCTGGTAGTTTGAACCAGGGTGGTGGTGGTGGAGGTGGTGAGGAGTGGTTGTATTCTGATTATGGTTTGAAGGTAAAGCCAGAAGGATTTACTGCTTTTGCATTTATATATGAAAAAATGAGAGGACTCAAGGATAGTTCCAAGATTCTTGACTTGAGCAACTGGTAGAATAGAGTTACCATTTGCTAATATGTGGAAGTCTGTGGGTGAATCAGATTTTAGGAGGAAGATCAGAAGTTGGGTTTGGGCATATTAAGTTTGAAATACTTACTAAACTTCCAAGTGGATATGTGGAGTGGGCAGTTGTGGGTGTGGAGTTCAGAAGAGAGGTCTAGACTGAAGATAGAGATTTAGGAGCCATTAGCAGATAGAGACTGATAGAGACATTTCCTCCAGGGAAATGAATGTAGATAAGGAAGGGGTCAGAGGAAGGAGCCTGGGCCCTCCAAGATTTCTAGTATGGGAAGATGAAGAGGACTTATTAGTAAAGAGGCTAAGAAAGACTGACTAGTGAGGTAGGAAGAAAATCAGGAGATTTTGGTATTCTGGGAATCAAGTGAAGAAGTAGTTTAGGAAATAGTGATCTAGAGAGTGATCAACTGTATCGTTTGTTGTGGAGTCAGGTGAAGTAAAATGAGAGCTGATAATTGATTATTGGATGATTTTGGAATATGGAAGTCATTGGTGACCTTGGCAAAAGGAGCTTCAGTGGAATATTGGGAATGAAAACCTGTCTGGGGTGGGGTCAAGAAAGATTGCAGAAAGATGCATTGGGGCAGTGGCTATAAACAACTCTTTCAAGGAGTTTTGCTGTGAAGGGATGCAGAGAGACAGGCAATATGTGGAGGGCAGGGTCATTGGTGGCTTTTCCTTTTAAGATGGGAGAAATTGAGCACATTTGTATACAGATGGGAATTATGTAGTAGAGAAGGAAAAATTGATGCTGCAAGAGAGAGAGGAGAGGATTGCTGGGGTAATGTCAGGATCTAGTGTGTAAGTGGAGATGTTCACCTTACATAAAGTAAGACAGGGAGAGTGTATAAGAACAATAGGGAAGGCCAAATAGATGGGTCCAGATGTAGATGAGTGGCCACATGTGATAGAGCTTGTGGAAATTCCCTACTGATTGCTTCTCTAGTCCCAGTAATGGGAGAAAGCAAGGCTGTCAGCTGAGAATGATGGGAAGAGGAGGTGTTAGAAGTTTGGGGAAAGAGGGAAGGGTATGAAATAGTCATCAAGGAGAATGAATAGACTAGAGAAATATGGTATACCAGATAGTGCTAATGGCCCACTTGAAGTTAGAAGTAATAAATATGAGTATGAATAATAATAATGGTAACAGGAGCTAGTCTTGAATGAGTGCTTACGAAGTGCCAGGCAGTGCTAAGTAATTTACATATATTGCCTCATTCAATTCTCATAACAGTTCTATGAGGTGTATTTTTATTGTCCCCATTTTACAGATGAGGAAACTGAGGCTTAGAAAAGTTAATAACTTTATCCAAGGTCACACAGCCAGCCAGCAAGAGGTGGAACTAAGTGGTAGACTGACAGCTAGTCTAAATTCCTAACCACAATTTTGCACATTTCTGCAAGAGAGTGGGGAGAGGATCGCTGGGGTGATTCCACCAACGCTTGTTTTGCTAAGAAACGGTGCTGTAGACAGGCATCCTTTCTTGTGTGTTGAGGTTTTAAAAAATATTCAAGGGAAAGGAAACCACTAGGGCTTCAAAGCAGAAAATCGCCCAATAGACACCAATTACGTTGAGGTCCTGTGAAGCTCCATGGGGGAATTTAGGTGTATTGCGTCAGTGGCATTTCACTTGTGGTCGTCTCCCCAAGCCAGGTTCCATCTGGAGGATCCTAACACGTGGTCTTTGCCTAAATTCCAACTGTGGAATTGTGTTTCACACCTACTGTTTTTCTCCCTTCAGGATTCAGACTATGAAGAGACATATTGATGAAAGTCTGTACAACATAAGAAGAGTCACCTAATAACACGAAACATCCCATTCCACTGGCAGCTAACGCCTGTCAGGGAAGTGGAGCTGGCCTAGACCATAGTGACGGACAATCCTGGAGATCATCAGTAAAGACTTTAGGAACCACTTATTTATTGAAGAAATGTTCTTGTATTTATAAACTGTTCAGGAACTCTCATAAGAGACTCATGACTCCACTTTCAATAAATTATGCTGTAATTGAATGAAGAAATTATTTTCCTGAGCAAAAAGATACTTTTTGATTTGTCTTTGCTCTGGAATGTATTACATGTTTTCTTCCAACTGTTTGAAGGAGAATCCTGAATGTTTGCCACACTGCTGATGCCAAAATAATTTTTTAAATGAAGTGGAGCTTATGATTTCCTGACGTGTCACCAGACAAAATGTTTGCTTGGGATAGGTGTTCTTTGTTCTTTGCTCCATGTACACTTTCAGCTGGGAGTTAGTATAGGGCATATACTCATTGGTTGAATCACCTCAACCTCAGTTGTGTTTGGATAATTTAGGGTGTATAGCCTTAGTTTCCTTAGAGTTTTGGTAGGATCAAGTCATTGGTTTGCTTTGACTGGGTTTTTAAAGTATTAAATACAATGTCATCAATTTACAGTTAAGGAAAGGAATCATGAAGTAGAAAAATTATTTTATTTAGTCTTGCTGGTACAATTTGGGCCAAGGAGTCTTTGTTATTTTTTTTCTTTTTCTTTTTTTTTTCTTTTTTTTTTTTTTTTAAGGCAGAGTCTCACTGTGTCGCCAGGCTGGAGTACAGTGGTGTGATCTTGGCTCACTGCAACCTCTGCCTCCTGGGTTCAAGCGATTCTCATGCCTCAGCCTCCCAAGTAGCTGGGATTACAGGCATGCGCCACCATACCCAGCTAATTTTTGTATTTTTAGTAGAGACGGGGTTTCACCATTTTGGCCAGGATGGTGTCAATCCCCTGACCTCATGATCCGCCCGCCTCGGCCTCCCAAAGTGTTTGGATTACAGGCATGAGCCACTGTGCCTGGCCTGTTGTTTTATTTTCTTATAACTACAACTTTTCTTCTTGACTTTTCAGGTCCGAGGCAAGAAAAACTCTTTACAGGTTTTTAGTGGGGGCTTATGGAGTATTTCAGGAGTTCTTTGCAATTAAATCATCTTTTCACTTGTATTGTCTTTCAAAACTTTGTTGATTTCTAAAATGCACCAACTATGAGTAACTATGGTATTTGCAAGCGGTTTTTACAAAATATTTGAGATGAGGAAGTGAGATTGTGCATAACATACTTATCCTTTCTGTTCTCTCAGTGCCTTACAGCAGGTTACTCCATTCTGCTATGACAACTTGTTTCAAATGTTAATTTATGTAGGATTTTTTATAAGCCATTAAGGCATATGTATAGCATATCAGTAAAGATGGATAGTGCATATATAAATAGTCCTCTGTAATAGTGATTGGATTTACTTCTCAATTATGAGAGACAAAAATTATCCCCTCACCTGTCTCTATTCTTTCAATAGGTTGATCCCTTATCATGGTTTTTCATTAGTTGGTCAGGAAGTTTCCATATTACAGCACTTTAGACTGTATATGTTAGTTTAAAAATCATTTTTCTCTCTCTCTCAATTTCTTTTTTTTTTTTTGCAAAGACCTAATTTTAAAAATTTGGGTTATTAGATCTGTATCGTAGATTTGGCGTGGCCTCTTCTGTTAACCTAGTCCACAGATTAGTGAATCTGGTTAGTTGAAGGACATTGTGATTTGACTCTGGTCATGTGAGGAAGTAGAAGAGGCAAAGACAGGAACGGCAGTTTACATTTCCACTGGTTAAACCTCACGGTACTTTGGGGGGCTGCTTGTTAACTTATGTGGTTATCTGAGGCCAATCTAACGTGACCATTTCTGACACCTCAACAGAGAGAGGAAAGCAACTTGAGCAATGACAGTAAATAATTTGGGCTCTCAGAGATTTGAAGATAGAGACCTAATTGTGAGGGGCACTATTTTGTGGGTCCTCATTTCTCCACGAAAGAGATGATGTTACAGGAACCCACTGAAAGCCACATCCCATTAAATGAGGAACCGGTTTTGGCTGGGCCTTCTTGTAATGTCCTTGCAGGTGTGTTGTGAAGATTAATGCAGGGTGCTATGTTTGTAGATTGACACCTAGTCTAAACTTGAGGTAATTGGTGCTCTATGAATACTCAGTCATGTTATTTTATAGCCTTAATCATGATTTGAACTAGTCCCTTCCTTTTTAAATGACTGAATGGAGTCCTTCGTGGTAAGGGGAGTACATTGATAATTTAGTTTACTTCATGGGTTTGTGGTCACATCCCAGTCATCAGCTGCTATCATTTTCCTTCTTCATCCCTTATGTTGAGATTTGGGTTACAGCTTTTTATTCTTTGAAGGATCACGAAGTAGTGTACAGACACCTGCCTTCTTTAAGGATGAAAGGAAGATAAAGTGTTTTTTTGTTTGTTTGTTTACTTGTTTGTTTCACCTATTGTTTGAGTAACTTCTAAGGTGCTATTCTCTCTCTCTTTTTGCTACCCCATGAGCTCTTGTCACAGCCATGGAAACCAGCCTTGTTTAGAAAGGGAACTTAGTTCAGAAGGGGTTAAAAGCCTTCCAGAGTTTTTCTTTAGCTGCTGAAGTTTTTACTTGTGGTTACATGACCTTAAGTTTTATGCATTAGGCTCTTAATTCTATTACAAAATGTGAACTTACCAATTGCTTTGTGTTTTCCATGTGACCTGTTACTTCAGGCTACTTGGGGAACATCTTAGTCCTCTGTAGCTCCTGAACCCAGCACTGGTGCTTCAAGAGAGAAGGTAGCCCATCTTTGTTCAAAACAAAACAAAACACCACTTCTGGAGGCCATATCCTGAATATGAATGTTCTACTAAGTCACTCAGTTATGGTTCTAAAGGGAAACCATAAGAAGACCCACAACGAGTGGACCAAGACTATTATTTAATTGCACAACTTGAAACTTTGCTGCCAGAAGAGGCAGCTCCATTCCTTTGACTCCATTGTTGGGCTGTTAACTGCTGCACGTCATTGACTTTTTTGGTTTTTGTGTTTTTGTAGGAGGGTAGGCGCTGTTGGGCCATATGCACAGATATTGTAACTCTTGGTGTCTTTACTGCATCATAGTCAATAAACTTCTTTGCACCCTTTGGCTACCTTTTGGTGTGTGCATATCTACATATAAGGTAGGAATTGTCATGTGAAAAAGATGGGGGTTTGTGGTGTTAAAAGAGAAACTTTAGCTGAATTAAATTTAAAAGAGTTGAATTGAGCACAGAATGATTCACGAATCGGGCAGTCTCGTGAGCCAGAGTAGGCCCAGAGACTCCAGCGCAGCCACGTGGTGGAAGATTTATGGACAGCAAAAGGAAAGTGATGTACTAAAAACAGAAGTGAGGTACAGAAACAGCTGGATTGGTTACAGCTCAGTGTTTGCCTTATTTGAACAGTTTGAATCGTTGGTCATCTTTGATTGGCCAAACTCAGTGATTGGCATAAGAGTAGACTACAGTCTGTATACTATTCCATTTAGGTTATAGTTCATGATGTACAGAGAAACCTTTAGACCAAACTTAAGATATGTAAGGAGGCAGCTTAGGCTGAACTTGATTTAACAGTGGTTTTCAGCATTGTGCAACCAGTCATGTCTGAGCTGTAGCCCCGCAAGAACCCGCAGAGATTCTGTGGTATGCTGGAACCAGCTCACGTAGCAAGAGCTAATTACAGGCTGAGTATCCCTAATCTGAAAATACAAAACCTGAAATACTCCAAAATCTGAAACTTTGAGTGCCAACATGATGCTCCAAAGAAATGCTTATTGGAGCATTTTGGATTTTCAGATTAGGGATGTTCAACTGGTATGTATTTGGCAAATATTCTAAAATCTGAAAACAAATATGAAATCTGAAACACTTCTGGTCCCAAGCATATTGGATAAGGGATACTCAACCTGTATTACATTTTTTAGGAATTTTGCAAGCCAGTTGTTAAACTGTTGGTAGCTTGAAATAGGCCATGATGGGAATATTTATACTGTGGAGATTGCTGGTTCTCTAGCACATCACTTCTAAAGTACCGTGCAGCATAGTGCTTGGGAGGAAACGTTCAACAGCTTTTCAGATGATACAGGACAAGTTCCATAAGATGAGTCTGCCCATGCCTAGGTCAAGCCAATGTAGCCGAGGTTGAAGGTGCATACATTGAGAACATCTATTTTTGAAGTAGTGACTAAGACTGAGAGGTATCTTGAAGTGAAGAAACCTTGAGTTCTAATCTAGGATGTCCAAGTCACCCAAGAGGTTCTCTATGGGAATCAATGGCTGCCTGTATTCTGGAAATGCTGATATCACACGGCCAGAGGAAACTCATGTCTGCGTAGCGAGTTGGGGGACTGGGCAGGCATATCTTTGGAAGCAGTGATTGGGTGATTGCCTGGCGAGGTTGCACCTCTGTTTTGAGAGGAAAAATAAAAGAGGTTGCATATCTTTAAGACAGAATGTTTTGTGTTAATATTACATTTATTGTATTTTGTTTGCATGAAACGGATTTCTTTCTCAGCACCTACTTGCCTGGTGCCATTCAAGCTCCTACCCTCAGAGGGCTTGTCATCTAAAAGGGAAGATGGCATCTGAAGAAGTCTGAGTGTGAGGTTCACTTCAGTAGGTTGAATTTGTCACCTCTTTTTAGAATGAAAATATACATAAAAATTGGGTAATGAGACTGAAATGAGAACCTTGAGTTAGAGGTTCCTGTTTGCATCTCTGCAGCCACTTCAGAAGGCACGTGTTTGGTTTGCTCTGAGCCTAACCTAGAGTGCTCGCAGCAGTCTTTCAGTTGAGCTTGGGAACTGCAGCTGTGGGGAGATTTCAGTGCACTGCCTCTCCTGGGTGCTCTTCATCTTGGGTAAGCAGTTGCTTTGAATTTCTTAAGCCATTATTTGAACTTTTCTCATGCAGAAGTGTGCCAGTCCTGAAGGCTGGTTGAATTGGTAGTCTCTCAGGATGGTGAAGCCGTGATTGTAGAACTCTTGATCTCTGGAGGGGGATGTCATAAAGTAGTCTAGTGGGTGCTGTTTCAGTTACTCTCATGTAGAGTAACTTAGGTGAATCTCCTCAGCAAAAAGAGGAGCAAAGTTTCCTCATAATAAGAGTATGTGACAGTGATGATGACAAGGCTTCAGCTTTAAGTCACCCATGGGTTTAGGTAGAGCTGTGACTGGCTGTTCTTGAGCTCACAGCAGAGCTCTTTCTTCGCTATTTTTCTTTTTAGAAGACAGTTTTAAATTTTATTTTTAAACAAATTTCATTGTGTATATTTAAGGTAAACAACATGATGTTGTGGGATACGTGTAGATAGTAAAAAGTTTACTATGGTGAAGCAGATTAATATATCCATCATTTTACATAGTTATACCACTGTTTTTCTTCTCCCCATTATAGACATGCCAATATTTAACCTTTAGAAGCCCGAGACTTAAATCTCCCAAGAGAGCTAGACTACTGTCCATACTTGTTACACCCTCAGCACAGCCCTGACCTTGGGAAAGGCTCATGCAGGATGGTTTAGGTATAACCCACTCTGAAGCAGGGAGCAGGAATAAGGACCTCCAGGGTCCCATTCGTGTAGAGAGTTAACCGATGTCACCTAGACTGTGTTACAGAAGCCATGTGACCTACCAGTCTGTGTTCAATGGCTTAACAATGGAAAATGAGGGCACATATTAAGAGGCATGGCTTAGAGTGGTTATATAGACTTGGAGACCTAAAAACATCTGAGAGCCCAGAAGTGCACAGCAGTATGCAGATGGATTGAGAGGACTCGGCACTGCAGGTGGACAACACTCTGTGAGTGAAAGAAGGCTGTGCAGTTGTCTGTTTGATCAGTGGTTAGTTGTCCTTACTAGGGACAAACACTGAGGGACAGCAGCTCTCCCTTATTTTGTCTCATGATATTGTCATTTGGGGGGTAACTTTGGCATCTTGTATGGTAGTCTCATTGTGGCATATCTCTTTTCCGAAGATGTTTTTTCTGTAGTAACTGCCAAGGAGAACAATTTCCCTACACTGTTTAGTAACTTTAAAAATTGACACATAATAATTACACATATTTATGGGGTACACAGGGGTGTTTTGCTACATACAGTGTATAGTGATCGGATCAGACTAATTAGCATATCCATCATGTCAAACTTTTTTTCATTTATTTGTGTTAGGAACACTCAGTATCCTCCTTCTACCTCTTGGAAACTATGCATTGTTGTTAACCATAGCCATCTTAAAGTGGTATAGGACACTAGAATTTATTCTTCCTATCTAGCTGTAATTTTGTTTCTGTTGACAAATCTCTCCCTATGTCCCTTCCCCTCTAGTATCCTCTGTTCTACTTTTTACTTCTGTGAGATCAATGTTTTTAGCTTCCACATATGAGTGAGTACATTCAGTGTTTAAGTTTCCGTTCCCAGCTTATCTCACTTTACAGAATGTCTTCCATTTCCATCTATGTTACTGTGAATCATAGATTTCATTCTTTTTAATGCTCAAATAATATTTCATTGTGTACATATATCACATTTTCTTTACCCATTTATCTATTGTTGAACACCTAGATTGATTCTATGTTTTGGCTATTGTAATAAGTGCTGCAATAAACATAGGAGTGCAGATGTCTCTTCAATATAATGATTTCCTTTCCTTTGGATAAAGGTCCAGTGGTGGGATTGCTAGATCATATAGTAGTTTATTTGTAGTTTTTTGAGGGACCTCCATATTTTCCTGGGTAGTGACTAGCCAGGGCTGGTGTCATGGGTGGTAAGGGTATTTACCAAGACAGCCATAAATAAAAAAATACCTTGCAAGGTTGCTGGGCAGTACAGCAGGGAAAGGGCTGTCTGCAAAGAGGCAGGGACTGAGATAAGTTTTATAGGGTCGTGCTGGAGCGGGCTACCTGTGGAACCAGGTCACTGTGCCCACAGAGGTCATTGTGCCCTTGGGTAGTTTGATTAGCTACTCTCAGAACAATTGTTCATTGTTCTTCCCCACCTGGGACCCTCCCCAACTTGGGGCCCCTTCCTCATTGTTGCTTGCTTATCAGGACTCTACATTCCACCCTTGGCAGAACAACAATGACAAATCTTTGGCATTGGGCAGAGGTCTCATCTTCCAACTACTTCCTGCTGACCAGGGGCATAGAGTTCTCCCTACCTACGATTGTTGATCTGTCAAGAGACCCATCCTGGATTGTGGGACCTCGGATATTGGATTTTGCTGGAGGAAGCGTCTCATCAGAGAGGGGGAGCATGTCAAGGCAAAACTGGTGTCCAACTGAATTCAGGGGAGACTGGTAAAGGTAGCAGGCATCATTGGGGAGAGACTGATACCCCATTCACAGCATCATTTGAAGGTGAAACTGCTGAATTTTAGAAGATACAATTTTATTTCTTAAGCCAGTTACTGAAAAGGCGAAGAAAAACCTTTTGCAGTCTGACTATTTTTCCTTATTGAAAGCCCATTTAGAAAACCTGGAAGTTACTTGATGAAAAAGTGTTTGAATTTAAACAGCATAGGGAACCAATTTTAGACAGACTATTATACCTTAATTACATACAACATTCCTTTTATAAATTTCTTTCATGAATTTTCTCATGACTTACACTGGTCATGACTATCTGTGATGGGCTTGGACTTTCTGACTTGTCCTAAACTTCCCTCTTTCTTAACAATCAGTCATTTTACTTTATGACAAGAATTTATCACACAAGATCCGTTCTTATATAAAATTTCTTTCTTTATAACTCTCCTTATCAAAAATACCTCTTCACCTTTATAACTTCCTTCTTCTTTTTTGTTTTATTATTTTTATTTTTATTTTTTTGAGACAGAGTCTCACTCTATCACCCAGGCTGGAGTGCAGTGGTGCGATCTCGGCTCACTGTAACCTCTGCTTCCTGAGTTCAAGTGATTCTTGTGCCTCAGCCTCCCAGGTAGCTGGGACTACAGGCACAAGCCACTATGCCTGGCTAATGTTTGTATTTTTAGTAGAGATGGGGTTTCACCCTGTTGACCAGGCTTGTCTTGAACTCCTGACCTCAAGTGTTCCACCACCTTGGCCTCCCAAAGTGCTAAGATTACAGGCATGAGCCACCGCACCTGGCCTTCACCTTTATAACTGTCTTTATGTCTCTCTTATTTCCTCATTCCTTTTACCTTGTTTTATAAGTAACCTGGTTTTTTTTTTTTTTGAGATGGAGTCTCACTCTATCATCCAGGCTGGAGTGCAGTGGCACAATCTTGGCTCACTACAGTCTCCACCTTGTGGGTTCAAGCAATTCTCCTGCCTCAGCCTCCCAAGTAGCTGGGACTACAGGTGTGTGCCACCACACCCAGCTAATTTTTGTATTTTTTTAGTAGAGACAGGGCTTTGCCATGTTGGCCAGGCTGATCTTGAACTCCTGACCACAGGTGATCTGCATGCCTTGGCCTTCCAGAGTGCTGGGATTACGGGCGTGAGTTACCACATCTGGCCTATATGTAACCTTTGAATTAGACAAAAAAATATTTTCCTTTTGTTAGGAAGTTAAGGTTTATACTGTGTGTTGCTGTGCGAGTTCTGTGAAGGGGCCACATATGAGGAAGTTATCCCCCCTCAAGAGATTTCTAGGTTGAATTTCTTGCTAGGGTGTGTCTGTATAAGTGTGGGCTATTTTTAAACCCCCGAGATAGGACTATCCAGGTTGAAGCTATTGGTTAAAGATTTAGGTAGCTTTCCTGGGAGAAACGGGGATATTAGAGGGAAAGATGAATTCACAAGTTGGGTAAACATTAAGCAGGCACCCATCTTGGAAAGGATATTTTTGCCCCAAAGGGGTGTGGGGCATTTGGATATTACCAGGGACTGGCGGGAGATTGGTAATTGGTCCCTTAAATAATATAAAGGGGTATGGATTTTTTGGGCAGGGGAGTGCCACTTGTTCTCATTACCCAACAGGATTTGGAGGAGAGTTGCTCAGAGAAGATTAGTATAGAGTCACTACAAGTCATTTATGTAGCCAAAATGATAACTACAAAATTTCTAAAAGGAAAAAATCTTTACTTGCTGATAGAGGGGAGAGTCAACTTTCCAAGCAGGTCGCAATAAAGACAGCGTGACACCAACCGAATCTGTCTCCTCTCCCCTCCTTTTTCTGTTGTTTATTGAAAGGTAAACAAAAATCTCTCATTATTTTAAAATATTATGCAAAAATCTTGTTTAAGAGAGAAATCAAAATTTCACCTTTACATTAGTATATTATTAATGTTATATCCAATTCATAATAAAACCTTATATACAAATCTATACAATCGTAGTTAGTTTGACCATAAGGTGAAATGTCCACACACCTCTCATAATTCTTTACAATTTTCTGTTAAACAAATAAATTCTCTAGAAAACCATTATTCAGACACATGGGCCCCGATTCTGGCCCTACATCAGTGTGCTTTTATTTCAGTGTTCGACCTACGGAAAAGCTAAGTAATCCCCTTTAAATCTTAGCCAACTTGCTTGTACCTACAGAACTTTTCACAAGATTAACCCTTCACAAACCCTTTTCAAGTTGCTTAAACCATCAGTTTTGTCCCATTACTCTTTTTTTTTTTTTTTAGACAGAGTCTCACTCCGTCACCTAGGCTGGCATGCAGTGCCACAATCTCAGCTCACTGCAACCTTCGCCTCCCAAGTTCAAGTGATTCTCCTGCCTCAGCCTCCCAAGTAGCTGGGATTACAGGCACTCAACACCACACGTGACTAATTTTTGTATTTTTAGTAGAGAAGAGGTTTTGCCATGTTGGCCAGGCTGGTCTCAAACTCCTGATCTCAAGTGATCTGCCCACCTCAGCCTCCCAAAGTTCTGGGATTACAGGCGTGAGTCACCATGCCCAGCTGTCCCATTACTCTTTTAGGTGAGGCCAATAGTTAAAACCCTCTGAGCTAGACAAAATTACATTCTGTTTAACAGAAACCATATTCACATGACTTCTTAATAACCTCCCACCAAAACACATTCTTTATTTACACTGTCTTTGTTTTTTATTTTATTTACGCTGTCTTTATTTTTAAAAATCATTAGAGTCATGTGACCTAAAAGGGATTAAAGTTTCAATTTTTTCTGATAATATGCTTGATTTTAGTTTTTTTAAGCCAATTAATTAGAGCTCTTTTATATAAATACTATACACACAACACATATAAATACACAGAAATGGAGAATCAAGACAAAATTCCATTGACTGAGAAGTTCTTAGAGGGAGAGCAGGGGCTTTTTGTTTGTTTAGACGGAGTCTCGCTCTGTTGCCAGGTTGGAATGCAGTGGTGCGATCACAACTCACTGCAGCCTCAACCTCCTGAGCTCAAGTGATCCTCCCACTTCAGCCTCCTGAATAGCTAGGACCACAGGTGCCTGCCACTATGCCCAGCTAATTTTTTTTTTTTTTTTTAATACAGATGGGGTTTCGCCAAGTTGCCCAGGCTGGTCTCAAACTCCTGGGCTCAAGCAATCTGTCCACTTCGGCCTCTCAAAGTGCTAGGATTATAAACATGAGCCACTGTGCCTGGCCAGCAGGGGCTTTTAAAACAATATGTGTATACGTACAGCCCAAATATCATCTTTAATTAAGTTGATTTCTGACTATGGAGTTCTCAAAATAAAAATTTCTTAAAAATCTTTTGTTACCAGATTTTAGCCAGGACAAATGGCCAATATTTCTGGCTTTTGAATCGTTACCTAAAGGTAACCTCCTATGTGAAATTAATAAACCTTAAGTAAGGGGATAACTTAAATATGGACGCACAAGGTCCGTGTGTGTCTGGAGACACAAGGTGTCTCCAAAGAGATGGTAAGCAATTTACAAGATCTAGAATTGCCCCAAAGGTAACTCAGAGAAAAAAGTTTCAAGACAGGAAATTAGGAGCTGTCCATGGAAGGGAAAAGAATCAATAAATGATTAAATCACAAAAGACTCACTTTTGAAGCCAGGAATTGAACCCAGCGCACCCCTCTGAGAGGGCAAAGCCCTAGTAGTTGAGCTACAGCAGGGGTCCCCAATCCCTAGGCAGTAGACTGGCACTGATCCATGGCCTGTCAGGAACCGAAACGCTCAGCAGGAAGTAAGTGGCAGGCAGACGAGCAAGCATTACTGCCTGAGCTCTGCCTCCTTTCAGATTAGCAAGGGTATTAGATTCTCATAGGAGTGTGAACCTATTGTGAACTGCACATGTGAGGGATCTAGGTTTCATGCTTCTTATGAGAATCTAATGCCTGGTGATCTGAGGTGGAATAGTTTCATCCCCAAATCATCCTCCACCCTCCCTGGTCTGTGGAAAAATTGTCTTCCATGAAACGGGTCCTTGGTGCCAAAAAGATTGGGGACCAGTGACCTATAGTGCAAGGTGACTGCTGTTGTTTTTTCCAGGAGGAGTTTAGAGCATTTGCAAGCTTGCAAAGAATTTTAACTGCTCAAGAGAACTTTCTAGGACTAGCCATGTTGTTATTACGCACCTTCTTTTAATTTAGCCTTTTCCTTTAAATGGTGTACTCAATTCCAACAGTGACTCAATCTTAAAGCCTGTTAAACTCCAGATAGTGATTTTCCAGATTTTTACCATATAGGCAAAAGGTAGTTCCAGAAAGGGGGAGAGGAGGTGTCTCCATGACAGGCAGCTCTTGAACTCAAAGGGGAAATGGATAATTTTACTTGCCACTTCCAGAGTCACCCTTGGCTTTGTTTTGTTGTGATTTGGAATTCAGCTGGGGCAGAGAGCCCACTTCAGTTTAAGGCCATCAGGGGCTAGAATTCTGTCCTCAGGGCCTTTCAGCCCTCAGAACAGTCCTATTTTCAGCAGCTGAGCTTGTGGCAGAGGGAGCAAGCTGTGAAGGGCTTTTTCTCATGTATCCCATTGGGGCAGTTTGCCTTCCAGTGGCCTGGCCATCTGCACTGAGGGCACTTACCTGGAGGAGTGTCCTTAGGGCAACTGGAGGGGCCGAGGGCTTCTAAATCAGCCAACAATTGAGCCTGCCTTTGTCTCTGCATTTTTCTTTCTCCTTAGCTCTGCCCTCCTCATTCTGCTCTTGGTTGTAAAAGACTGATGAGGCTAAGTTGAGGATTTTTTTGCATAGGGGCCATGCTGTATTACACAAGAAAGTTGTTTCTTTTTGAGAGTCTGAGGGTTAAATTTGTCTCAATGTTTTAGGATGCAATGCAGAGGTGAGTCTGAAGGAACAGACGGGATTTGTCCCATGGTGGGACTGGAAAATGATGAGCCATCCTCTGGGGGCTAATGTCTGCTGGGGACACAAACTGCTTTCTCTTGGGGCTTCTCGCTGAGGAAACGTGTTCCACTCACATCCACTGACGGACTGGGGTGCACTTTCTAAAGGGTATCCCAGCTATCAGAAAGACCTCTTTGCACTGGGGCCTTGCACCGGATGATTGGTTCAGGTATGAGGACAGGAGGGGAATGGGGAGACTCACTGCTCGGAGGTTGCTTGAGCCCACCTAGTTTGGGAACATCCAGAGCAGGAGGTCTGCCTGTCTTCACAGGGAGAAGTTAGAGTGAGAAAGAGGGGGGTGTGAGTCCCCCAAACCACGTGTGCCAATTGTGACACATAGAGGGACTTTTGACCAGAAAAGATAGGAGAGGGTTTTCCTCTCTCCTGGGCAAGGCAGACAAGACTCTTCAGCCCCTGGCCTTCAGGCCACACCAGGAAGTGGCCCTGGCCAGTTGTCATAAGTTGCCAGAGGGATATTAGAGTTTGTTTCCGTTGAAAACTGAAAAGGAAAGCAAACTCTGGTTGGGTGACGACTTCTCACCAGGACCTTCTGGTCCACTGGGGAGTGGCCCTGGCCAGGACCTTCAGTTGTCTCCAAACTTGGATGCTGTGCACCGAGATATTGGAGTTGGAGGAGAGGCAAGGGAGAGAGTAGTGGAGAGGTCCCCAAGCAATCCCCTTTTGGATCACCAAAATGTTGCGGGTAGTGACTAGCTAGGGCTGATGTCACTGGCAGCAAATGTGTTTCAAAGACAGTCATAGGAAAGAAGGCAGATTTATTAGAGAAGATATGAAAATATGTTGCAAGGTTGTAATGGGCAGCACAGCAGAGAAAGCGCTGTCTGCAAAGAGGCAGGGGCTGAAGGGAAGTTTTATAGGGTGGTGCTGGAGGGGGCTACCCATGAAAGAGGTCACTGTGCCCATAGAAGTCATTATGCCCTCAGGTTGTTTGATTAGCTCTGTCTCAGAACAGTCAAGTTCATTGTTCTTCCACACTTGGGCCCTCCCCGAACTGGGGCCCCTCCTCATTGTTACTTACTTATCAGGACTACACACATACTGTTCTCCATAGTGGCTGTGCTACTTTGCATTCCTACCAACAGTGTGTAAGAGTCCCCTTTTCTCTGCATCCTCACCAGCATTTGTGTGTGTGTGTGTTTGTCTTTTTGATAATAACCTTAACTGGAGTGAGATGATAACTCATTGTGGGTTTCATTTGCATTTCCATGATTACTGATATTGAGAATTTTTTTTCATATATATGTTGGCCATTTGTATGTCTTCTTTTGAGAAATGTCTGTTCAGACCATTTGCCCATTTTTAATCCCCCTACACTATTAGTAATAGAAAAGAAGATCCTGATAGTCATAACCCCCTAGAAAGACAGAAGGTATTTGCCAGAATTTATATTGTGAAAGAACCATGAGCTCAGGTCAAAATATGTGGCCAACAGATGAGGTAACTTACTATGGAGAATTATCTCAAAACATCTGCTGAGGAGATAAATTAGTATCTGGAAAGAGAAGGAAGCAGGGTAGAAGCTGAGAATTTCAATGGTGTCTCTTATCAAGGTGCTTAAGGTGCTTCTGAATATTTTTGCTGGATTTTTTAAAAAATGGAGATTCATTTTATTTATCTATATATGAAATTGGAATTTTGTTATTCAGCTAAATGTGTATAAAAAATTCAGAATTTGTGTGTGTTGGTGAATATATAGAGAGGAATTTGCAAATATCTGTCAACTAACTAGGAAATTCAAACTCAGATAGTGTTCTTGGTAAATGTCCAAGGTGTTATGAACTCATTTGACAAGTAGTTACTGAGCATGTCCCTGTATCTCACACCACGCTGGCACTGGAAGGGTGGTGGTTCATGGGCATGGCTCTTGGCTTCATGGAGCTTATAGTTTGGGAGTGGAGGTAGAGAGCAGGTCTTAATTAAATGAGCACTCAAATAAATAGACATAGTGGCCCATACCCTAAAGGAAAGGTAGAGGTACTATTAAGATATGTGGCTGCTGGGCGTGGTAGCTTACGCCTGTAGTCCCAGCACATTGGTAGGCTGAGGTGGGCAGATCACCTGAGGTGGGGAGTTTGAGACCAGCATGGCCAGCATGGTGAAACCCTGTCTCTACTAAAAATACAAAGTTAGCCGGGCATGGTGGCACATGCCTGTAATCCCAGCTACCCAGGAGGCTGAGGCAGAAGAATCACTTGAACCTGGGAGGCGGAGGTTGCCGTGAGCCGAGATTGCGCCATTGCACTCCAGCCTAGGCAAAAAACTGAAACTCCATCTCAAAATAAAAAAAAAGACATGTGGCTTAGGGACCTGTCCTGGGATGAATGGTTGAGGAGAGGTTTCCTGAGGAGATGACATTTAACTTGAGATGTGAGCGATGAGCAGGTGTTAACTGGGTGAAGGCCTGAGCAAGGCGGATTGGAAGACCATTCAGTCAGGAGGAACAGATTAATCTTCTTTTGACAAATAAAGTTCAGAAAAGCTTTGCTCTAAAATATTGGTTACTTTCTCAAATGTGGAGTAACAGCATAGTGTAGCGAAGACACAGGCTTGGATCCGGGATGCCTGGGCTTGAATCCTCGCTCTGCCACTCGCTCTGTGTTCTCAGGCAAGTCACGTTGCCATTCTCTGCCTCATTTCCTCATCTGTAAAACCTCATGGGGTTGTTGTGAGGATTAAATCAGTTAATGTGCAAAGCACCCAGGGCCTGGCATTAACCTTCTCTGCTTTATTACATATCAACTACTGATTACTAGTGTGCTGCTCTATTAAGAAAAAGGTCTGATCTTTTAATATTGAAAACAAGGCCCAGTGATTTTCCCAAAGATCAAAGAGTTAGTTAAAGGAAGTTCTGAGCCCAGAAGAACGTTTAAAAAAAACTCTTAGTAATTTTTCTGCTAAAATCATTGCTTCTCTCTTCACCGAGTTCTAATGGTGCATTTGAGTACGTAGGACTGATAATGAGTGTCTTCTATTAATGATACTTATGTTTCTTAGAATTTGTTTGAAGATGGTTTGGGTGTGGCTCTGAGTTACTCAGATTTAGTGCCGAGATTCAGAATCTTTTTAGAGTCGCTGGCTTCCTCTTAGAATAGAGTGGAGCGGGGGGCTGCTGCAAGATGCCTTTAAGTTGATTTCAACTTAATGGTCACATTGTCAGCTATGAGCATTTATCCAGTATATGCCAGGCATTTTACCGGCGCTGTAACACGGCACCAGGACACACGTATAAACAAGGCACGTATGGTGCTACCTTTTAGAGTCTGCAGACTTGAGTTGGTGGCAGACACATAAATTAGTCATTACTCCTTGCAGTTGGTGAGCTGCTGGGGGAATGTCCCACTGCTAAGTGCTGTTTTCTGGGCAGAGGAGGGAGCACAACCAACTCCCTGGGGAAGGCAACAGATGTCCCAGACGTGATGAACTAACGTTAGGACATACTGTAAAGGAAGCCCCTTACGACCCTCATCCATGTATGTATGGGGCAAGGTGGGTGGCATGGAGCAGGAATGGGGTCTTGATTATGTTGAGAGAGGTCTGTGTTTTCATTAGAGTTTCTTTTGTTTAGGGGAATCTATGTGACTCCTGGTATATCTGGCTCCGTGTGATTATTATCCACATTGTTACAACAAGGTTCAAAAATGGAAACTTAAGTTTCCAGTTCATTCTGATTCATCATTTGCCATTCTTAGGAAGGTAGAAGCTCAGAACCTGAAATCTCCCCTAAAGCTACAAACTCTGTTTCTGACTCTTATCTATATAAAGAATCTTCCATGGTAATGCTTCCCATTTTCAAAGCACTGTTATCTACATTATCCTATTAGATCCTTTCCTTTTCAATCCCTTTTAATGGCAAGGAAACAGGTTCAGCAAGATCAGCTGACCTCTCTGTGTAAGTGGGACCTAAGGTAGAAACTTCCTTGAATAGCTTAACTCTGATTTTCCAGGTAGAGGATTTTGTTGATTGGAAAATACGATTAAGGAAGGTCTTAAGTAATCTATTTTTATTAATTAAAATGGCTATCGTATGTGCCAGATGTCCCAGCAGAGCTGGGCGGGGTACCTTACTGTTATTGCAAAAAACACATCGTTCCTCTTAGCAGATCCTGAGGTGGAATCTCGCCAGTGGCCGGGTGGCCGGGGGTAAAGACAGCGGCTGAGACCGGGCGCAGTAGTAGGTGGGAACCCAAGACTGGTTGCGCTGTAACTCCTGAGAGTCAGGGTTCTTCTGTTTAGCTAAGAAAATTTGGGGGTAGTTTGTAGAACGGTGAATCCTTTTCCAGGGACTGGTGAATGCAATGAAATGAATACTACAGAGATAACATGCATATCAAACACACACTTTTGTCCAGTGCACAGCCCAATTCTCATTCTAGCCACACTGCCCTGCCTTTAAAAAGTTTAAAAAAAAAAAAAAGATAAAAAGTTCACCGTGGGCCAGGCGCAGTGGCCCATGCCTATAATCCCAACACTTTGGGAGGCTGAGGTGGAGGATCACTCAAGCCCAGGAGTTTGAGGCCAGCTTGGGCAACACAGAGAGACCTCTCTACTACTAACAACAACAACAAAAAAAATTAGCAAGCGTGGTGTAACATGCCTGTATACAGTCCCAGCTACTCAGGAGGCTGAGATAAGAAGGTTGCTTGAGCCCTGGAGATCACGTCACTGCACTCCAGCCTGGGCAACAGAGTGAGACTCTGTTCCTGCCCCCCACCTCTTCCTCCCAAAAAAGCAGTAATTCTAATTTAGGTGGAGAGATGGGGGGAAATTTCAGACTGGATATCCTGTAATTTTTTGTTTGTGTGAAATACACAGGTAGTGGAAGGTCTAGGGTTGTCATCTCAAGGGCATCCTGCAATCATTTGCTTTTTTTTTCCTCTATAAAAGCAACTTTCATCTAATCTTCCCTTACGGCCAATCTAAAGCAGCCCCCAAGTGACTCTTCAAACACTACTCTGTTTTGTTGCATCATAGCACTTACTGACATCTGGTATTTTCTTACTCATTCATTCATTTGCTTCTTTTTTCCCCAGCTCCCGCTACACGCAAACTGCAAATGAGCTGGGACCTCGTCTTATTTTTCTTGTTCAATGCTGCATACCAGTGTCTCAAACAGAGGCTGCTCCATATAGTCCTTCACTATTGGTTTTTTAAGTTAATGAACTTCTCTTGACATGATTTTCTGATTTTTGTTCTTTTATCTTAAGGTTTAAAAGTTGAGAGCAGCATGTTTTGCCTACTGAAACTCATCCTGCTGCCAGTGTTACTGGGTAAGTAGAAGCTAAGGGACTGTGTGGGGTATTTGATTTCTCCTAAGTTCTGTGCATTATTAAAAGCCAATTTGATATGTTTTTGATTCCCCTGGGTTTCTTGAAGATGGAAATCCTAATGTGGAACTTCACAGTTTTGTTGAAGCAGCTGTTTTTGAAGCCAGCTAGCTTATGGTTTCTTGGGAAGCTGAATCTTCCTGTTTCCATTAGAAACAGAATGGCTTTGGGTCCTAAAGGGTGTTCTGGGACCCTCTTACGTGACAAAAAGAAAGTTTCTCTGTGGCATTCCTGCACTTTAAATTGTTATCTTTAAAACCACAGTTCGCCTTGAATCAGGAACTGAAATTACCAAAGAGAGACCCAGAGCTGTTTTCATGCTACAGCCACGCCGGCCTTCTTGTGGTTCCTCAAATTCACTGAGCTCTTTCCCAATTTGTGGTGGTTTCCTTTGCCTGGAACCTTCCTCCCAACACTTCACTCTAGCAAGCCCGCCCAAGGCTTCCTTACCCTTCAGGTTTCCCCTTATGCTCCACTTACTTCTGAGGAGCCTGACCTGGCCATCTCCTCGGACCAGATTAGTCTCCTCTTTACACCTCCACCTAAGTACTGGGCTTCTTGTTGCTCATCTCCACTGGTTTCTAGGTTTTCATCCTTTTCCCCATGCTTTTTTCTTTATCCTGTGGGTGTAGTTCTGGAAGGAGAAGAAATTAATCAGGTGCTTTGCTCTCATAGCCTTTTCTTTTTCTCTTTATTATCATTTTTTGAACTTTGGACAGTGATTTAAACCCTGACACAGCAAAGTATATAACAGGGTTGCCTTTGCTCCTATTCTAGGCAATACAGAGTGTGTACAAACATGCACATATGCACGCACACCAAAATGGTGTTCATTAGAGAATTTTTCTTTTTTCTTTTTTTTGAGACGGAGTCTCACTCTGTCGCCCAGGCTGGAGTGCAGTGGCCAGATCTCAGCTCACTGCAAGCTCCGCCTCAGGGGTTTACGCCATTCTCCTGCTTCAGCCTCCGGAGTAGCTGGGACTACAGGCGCCCGCCACCTCGCCCGGCTAGTTTTTCGTATTTTTTAGTAGAGACAGGGTTTCACCGTGTTAGCCAGGATGGTCTCAATCTCCTGACCTAGTGATCCGCCTGTCTCGGCCTCCCAAAGTGCTGGGATTATAGGCTTGAGCCACCGTGCCCGGCCCATTAGAGAATTTTTCTCAAAGAAGCAGGGTTATAATGATCTCAGAAGGTATTTAGACATTTTCCCAGAGATCTGTGGAGCAGCCTGCAGGTTTTTGCCCTCCAATCCAGAAAGCTACTAGTCCAACCCCGGTATGTGGTGACTTGGTGACACTGGGGGTTTTGTAGTTTTTGTGGAGAGGTTTTCTTTTCTTGCAGAAAATCTCATCTTCTTCAGCTGTTTCTCTACTAAGATTGCCCTTCAAACATCAGTTTCTCTTTGCTTTGGTGGCTATTGTTGCTTCCTAGCAGTTCTTCATTTAATTCTACGCACAGTGTTCTTAGTATTAAATTCGCTTATTACACTTTCGACCACACGTGGAATTGCTCAATTCTTCCTTACAGGAAAATTCCAAATATTTGTTGGAGCTAATTTTGATTTCTTTCAAAATAATTCCCTCTGAAGGGTTTAGAGTTGCTGTTTTCTTTTGTGTCCTCCCTGCTGTGTGAGCCTGCTGTTGGGCAGGAAGTTAACTCTCTTCTCTCAGGGAAACAGCTTGCATGAAAAGACTGGCACATATTCTGTTCATTCCCATCACTTGGCTCTTCTCTGATATGAATTGGGCAGCATCTAAATGTATCTTTCTTGATTTTGTTGTCTCTTTGCATAGAGCATATCTTGTGAAAACAGAAATATCCATGTAATGTTTTTTTCTTGTAGTGACCTCTTGAAATTGCTTGAGCAACCTAGAGATAATGGACAGGGGTCCCTGTGTGAAGCACCTAGAGGCTGGAAAGCTGATGACAAAGCTGGAGGGGTGAGGCAGGGAGAGGACAAACACAGTGGAAATGCAGGAGGAAAGCTATGCTCCATGGTGGCCTAATTATAAGGACCTGCCCTACAGCCAGAATCAGCCAGCAAATGCAGAAATAAGCTTTTGTAAAGGAACTAAAAGACGAAGAGGAAGTAGACAAAAGGTCCTTTTTTCAGAGAGGGAACCAGTGGGAGACTTAAGAGCAAGGAACATCCCATTTCCTGGTAAGTGGAGGTGGGTGTCTAAATTGATGATCAGAAAGGAGAGACTTCCAGGGTTTCCCTTATTTCTTTAGAAAGGTTGGGAGGAAGAATTCCAGAAAAGCGTAAGGGACTAGATAGGAGGAGGGAGCCAGACAGCATTTATTGTAGTAGGAAGATTGCAGAACCCTTCTGATGAGCCATATAGGTAACCAGAGGACAGGGATGCCATGCTGCCTTTGAACACGCCTCTGAGGACTTTGTCTATGTTGGATCATCCAGGGAGAGGGGTGTTTAGTACTCCATGATTGAAATTGATTTTTGTTGTTGAGAGTATTTGTCTAAATGATGTGTCCTCTTGCCTTTGACTTCTATAGATTATTCCTTGGGCCTGAATGACTTGAATGTTTCCCCCGCTGAGCTAACAGTCCATGTGGGTGATTCAGCTCTGATGGGATGTGTTTTCCAGAGCACAGAAGACAAATGCATATTCAAGATAGACTGGATTCTCTCATCAGGAGAGCAGGCCAAGGTAACGCGGGGGAAACATCATTATGTAATAGAAGCCCCTGACTGCTGGTGTCAGGACAGAGTGGTGTAAGAGTCAGGCATCAGGTGCCACCAGGAGGTGTTACAAGAGCTGGGGCTTTGGAGATGATCAGAACTGGGCCTTGCACTAGCTCAGGAACTTGGTTATGTTATCAGCTGGGTAAGTAAGTTACTCAACCTTGCTGATCTTAGCTTCCTGAGCTGTGAAGAGGAAGGCAATTACAATAATGGTAATGCTTACCTTTCAAGTAGTTAAGGGGCTAATGGGAGACACACACATGAAATGAGAGGTTCCTTGTTCTTGCACATGAAATTCTTTTAGTTTCCTTCCTTTATCCCTACCCTTTGTTAAGTAGCAGAAGCGGGTGAGAGGGGTAAATTCCAAGGTTCTAGAAAGGAGAGCTCTGACCTAGGCATAGGAACTATAACACAGTAATCTTTTTTGGGGTGGGGAGGAGGACAGATTCTTTCAGTGTTTTTCACTGCTCCATTTATGTGCTGGGGAATCATCCTTTTCTCCTTTGTGGCTGCTTAAAGTGTTGGGATTAGCAGATGCAGCATGGCTGGGTAAGGGTCTTTCATGGAGCTCTTTGGAGTGAGGAACAGTGTATTAAGCCTCATCAGAGAGTCTGTATAGATACTCGTATATCAGGATCATTTGTGAAAAACATCCCACGTAGTTTGTTACTAACAAGAAACTCCCAATGTTTGCAAATAAAATATTGTTTTTGTAGCTCAACAGAGCACACTCCCTGTTGTCCCTATAACGCTACTCTCACTCAAATTTTTATTGGCCTTTATTTTTATAAGAGGGATAGGTCCATGGTGTAAGTAGAGTAAGAATTTCTGCCGGGTGTGGTAACTCACGTCTGTAATCCCAGCACTTTGGGAGGCTAAGGCGGGGGGATCACTTGAGCTCAAGAGTTCGAGACGAGCCTGGGCAACATGGCAAAAAAACAATCTCTACAAAAAAAAACAAACACAAAAATTAGCTGGTTGCAGTGGCATGTGCCTGTAGTCCCAGCTACTTGGGAGACTGAGGTGGGAGGATCACCTGAGCCTAGGAGGTGAAGCTGCAGTGAGCTGTGGATTGTGCACTGCAGTCCAGCCTGGGTGACGGAGGAAAACAATACAAAACCAAAACCAAAAACAAAAGAATTCCCCAGGGCCCAGCCTAGAACCATTGCCTGTGGATGACTCCTTTTGTGTTATGATACTGCTGCCGGGAGGAGGGTAGAGATGAGAGAAGTGGCAGCCAGCCGGCCATGCCTGGAATTCTCATGCCAACACCACCCACAGCACTAGTGAAAATAGATCATGCATCTGAATGCCATCTAATCTGGGGCCGTGGTAGAAACTAGGGTGAAAATGAGAGATGGTTTTCAAGAGTTGTAAGTTTAAAACCGTAGAGTGATCTTCAGAGTGGGTGCTATATTTTACCTTAAACTGTAAGAAATAAAATGTGGACCACATTTCTCCATTTGTCCTTGTAGAAAGTGAGCCGCAGAGCTTGTGCAAGTTGGACTGTTGCCTGGCACATTATTTTTATTAACTGGGTACCAAATGCTTTTGGATCATGATCATGATGATAGCTCTGCTGCCCCCACACAACAGAGTATCTGGGATCCAGGCTCCTCGGTCTAGCACCTCTTTTGATTTTCTCCAACACTGTTTTGCCCTTCAGGATGAATATGTGCTATACTATTACTCCAATCTCAGTGTGCCTATAGGGCGCTTCCAGAACCGCGTACAGTTGATGGGGGACATCTTATGCAATGATGGCTCTCTCCTGCTCCAAGATGTGCAAGAGGCTGACCAGGGAACCTATACCTGTGAAATCCGCCTCAAAGGGGAAAGCCAGGTGTTCAAGAAGGCGGTGGTACTGCATGTGCTACCAGAGGAGCCTAAAGGTACGCAAATGCTTACTTAAAGAGGGGCCAAGGGGCAAGAGATTCCATGTGCAAGAGGCAAGGAAACTGATTATCTTGAGCAAATGCCAGCCTTTGGGCTAAGTACTTACCACAGAGTGAATCTTCAAAAAATGATCATAATGATTTCAGTCAATAAAAATATAGTTATTTTATTAAATAAAATATTGATAATTATTGTATTATTACTTCAAACACACTTCCTCCTCCCAAAAGCCCTGTGAAGGATGTTTTGTTCACGTATGTGTCCAAATATGTTTTGGACACATATTTATTAAATGGCATAACTAGTACTTGATCCCTGGCACCTCTGACAACAGAGTCCATGTTCTTTTTTACTATGCCCTAATACCTTTCCTCAGTTATCCACATTGATGCTACATCTGTATTTTATAGGTACCCTCTGTTAGGTGTTCTGGGGGATAGAAAAGAAATGAGCAGGCCAGGCTCAGTGGCTCATGCCTGTAATCCTAGCATTTTGGGAGGCTGAGGCAGAAGGATTGCTTGAGTCCAGGGGTTCAAGGCTGCAGTGAGCTATGATGGTACCTCTGCATTCTAGCCTGGGTGACAGAGCAAGACTCTATCTAAAAAAAGAAAAAAAAAAAAAAAGGCTGGGTGTGATGGCTCACACCTGTAATTCTAACACTTCGGGAGCCTGAGGTAGGAGGATCACTTGAGGCCAGTTTGAGACTAGCTTAGGCAACATGGCGAGACCCTATGTCTAAAAAAAAAAAAAAAAAAAAAAAGCTGGGCATGATGGCACATGACTGTGGTGGTTTCAGGTACTAGGGAGACTGTAGTGAGAGGATCACTGGAGCCCAGGAGGTGGAGGCTGCAGTGAGCTGTGATTGCACCACTGCACTCCAGCTTGGGTGACAGAGCTGAGACCCTGACTCTTAAAAAAGAAAAAAAAAAAAGAAGAAAAGAACAGATCTTTCTAACTCTTTGCACTTTATTTTTCCATTTATAAGTGGAGGGAGTGGTAGATGGGTGGTTTTAAAATTTGTGCTCTGTAAAACCTTAAGTTCCAAAGAACATGAATGGTAAAAGCGGGGCAGGGGGTTGGTAGCAGACATATCTGCTCAGATAGGACCCCAGGCTCCCACCTGCATTGCAACCAAAGTCCTTTTCCTTTTTCCTGTTGTATTCATTGGGCTACCAGGTAAGATTTGGTTTGAATAAGGATTCTGCTGCTTTCAAGCAGTTTGAAAGGGAGAGTATAAGCTATGGTGGCCTGAGTCATTTAGAAAGTTTTTTTTTTTGCCTCTTTGGATATTAGTTGAAAGGAATGCAACTGAGACTGTAACCAAAGGAGGCATTATGCTTCCAGAAAAATCTCGAAAGTATTGCAAGCAACTGTAGAAGCTGTTGTATTGGGCTCCAAAGGAAAGGGTAGAGAGATTCAACCAGTTAGTCCAAAAGCTGGAGATAAAATTCTTCCCCCAGAATCTAGAATATGGAGGCACCAAAGTAGTTCTGGATGACAGGGATCATTCTTTATTTAGAGATGGTGGATTCTTGGAAAGTATATATATTGAAATAAATCACTATTGAAAAAGTCTCATGTGAAGCCACTCATTCCACTGGAGTTCTGAAATCTTTCATCGTGTAAATAATTTCCATGTCTCTCTTTTATAATAAACTAATGATATCCAAACTAATGTCAGCCAGTGTCTCTAAAATTTAGTTTTGCTTATTGATATAAACACTTACAAATAAAAATACATAAATGAAAGTAAAAGTTTGCAAGCTGCAGAACTAGATGCATTCTTTAAGATTGCGGAATAGAAGGAACAGTCTGTGACCCCAGGAAACTTTGTAATGTAGTTAGGGAACTAGAATCTGGGGCCATTTCCCGCCTGCAGCTAGCTTAGGTCCTTAGCCTCCCAGCTTTATTCATGAGCTCCTCCAGTGCACCCTTCCTTCCTCTCTTATGACACTCATCACACCCATTCACTTGTGTCTTCCCTGCTTGCCTGGGCACAGCCCCTGGTACAGCGTAAGCAATTAATAAGCATTTGTGGAATGAATGAAGTTACTGAGTTAGCATCCCTTGCTTGAATCCAATTTCTAAAAAATGGAGTTGTAGGAGGTGGCCTCTGGCCCCTCTCCTAATTATCGGTATTGTCATTTTTCTCTTAATTCCAAAGCTCTGGTTCTCCCGGAAGAAGAAGCAAATCAGATGCCTGTGCCCAAGGATTCTCTCTTTTTTTTTTTTTTTTTTTTTTTTTGAGGTAGGGTCTTGCTCTGTCACCCAGGCTCTGGAGTTGCAGTGGTACAATCACGGCTCACTGTAGCCTTGAACTCCTGGGTTCAAGTGATCCTTCTGCCTCAATCTCCCTAGTAGCTAGGTCCATAGGTATGCATCACCATGCCTGACTTTGTTTGTTTGTTTAAGTAGAGACGGGGTCTCCCTACATTGCCCAGGTTGGTCTCAAACCCCTGGGCTCAAGTGATCCTCCTGCCTCAGCCTCCCCAAATTGCTGGTATTACAAAGGATTCTCTTTTTGCTTCCTTTTTCTGCCTTTGGTCTCTAATGCTGTGCCTGAACACTTGCCCATGCAAGCACAGCCTTTTCCTGCTTAGAAGAGACACAGAGGAAACTGCAAGGAGTCAATTTCAAGAGCTGAGGAATTCATAGAAACAGGCTAGGGCAGTGTTAGAGGTAGTCAGATATTTCCCCAGTGGCTAGTGGAGCAAACTGTATTTTTTTTTTTTATAGAATGGGACTAGATCCAACCCCTAACAATTTTGCCTAGTGGAAGGTGCTCCAACTTGCTTTACGTAAGTTGCCTCCACCAACGTGGCAACTCCGTCTTTTGCAGTCATCTATAATTTTCTCTACAAAGTTTACCCTTCAGTTGACAGTCTATGATTCTACTGCTTCAATTCTTTTTTTCATAGTTCTTAATTTAAATACTATAGATGAAAATAATAATTAGATTAATGTCCTCTACTTTTGCTCTAGAATCAGCCATCCTTCTACTTATGTGGGGTGCCACAGTAGAGTGAGTGAGAAAACTCAGGCTTTGCCTTCGCTCAGGCCTGAGCTTAAATGTTGGCTTTACCTTTTACTGGCCATGTGGCGTTGGGCTCCTTTACTTTCCTTCTCTGCAAAATGGGAGAGTAGTCATACAAACCTCAAAATATTGTAATGACTAACTGATCTACCATGTACAGGGTGTCTAGCACATGGCTGGTGCATTGAAATGACTCAGAATGTTCAGTTGTTATTATTGCATTTTAAAAATAGAGTTTAATTTTTAATGTGCTGATAGATTTAAAGGGAGTTTGCTTCCTTGCTGGTATTCTTTGGAGTAAATTTTTTATCGCTTTCAAAATAATTCCTTCCATAGATTTTAGAGTTCATAATATTTTCTTTTGCTTTCCTCCTATTGTGCATTTCTCCTGCTGGGCAGGAAGTTACTCTTCTCCCAGGGAAACAATTTGGATAAAAGGGTGGCTTATGCACTCTGTTCCCTCGTGATCTTTGCTTAACACTCTTTTGAAGGAACTCTGTGCACTTAAGACCTAGACCTGTGTCTTCCTTATACACTACCCTGCCTTTCATTGCTTAATCAACTTTGTGGTTGATTTGTATAGAGCATTACTGAAAAATCAGAAATATCTTTCCACTTCTTTTCTTTTTCACGGGCCACTTAAAATGACTTATGTAATAAACATATGGTGGGTCAGCTGCTTGTACAATAGGCAGAAGGAAGAGCCTAGGAGTTGGAAAGCCAGAAGCAGGGGAAGAGGGGAGGGTGGGGGCGGGAGAGAGCAGGATGAAAACAGAAAGAAAAGTCTTTTGTCTTGGCCTAATTAGCAAGGAGTCCTGTGACTTGTACCAAGGCCAGAACTAGGTCCTAGAATAAAAGAAAAAGAATAAAAGAAGTTGAAGAAAGTTACCCATGGTTCATTTTTTTTAGTTGGGAGAGTCAGTGGGTTAAATATAAGAATGAGAGTTCTATAACTTTCCACTTCCTGTTTATGCTAAGCAGATGTTGGTATCTAAGACGATGAACATAAAGTGGGGCCTTTGAGATTTTCCATACTTCCTTTAGTACAAACTTGATGTGAAATTAGAGTTCATGGGAGGAATTCTGGAAAAAGGGAAAGAGAAAGGAATTAAAGAGGACCAGAAAGTGTTTACAGTGGTATGGAGACAGCAGAAACCCTCGGGCTTGGTACATGTGGGCAGCTAGAGGGTATTCTCATCTTGGGGATGCTGCTGTGCTGGTCTGAGGGAGGAGGCTGTGAGTACTTTGGATCCAGGGAGGATCCTCCGGATCACCTACAGAGGGAATATGTATAGTGTTTGGTGGTGACAGTGATTTTTGCTGCTGAGGGTCTTTGGCTAACCATGATCTCTTCTAGAAAGTCTTTGACTTCTATAGATTATAACTTTAGTCTGACTTGATTTACTATTTTATCCTCAGAGCTCATGGTCCGCGTGGGTGAAATGCTTCGGATGGGATGTGTTTTCCAGAGCACAGAAGTGAAACACGTGACCAAGGTAGAATGGATATTTTCAGGACGGCGCGCAAAGGTAACAAGGAGGAAACATCACTGTGTTAGAGAAGGCTCTGGCTGATGGTGTCAGGACAGAGGTAGAATCAGGCACATGAGGAGGTGTTGCAAGAGCCTGGGCTTTGGGGCTTATCAGAACTGGATCTTCTCCTAGCAATTTCAGCTTTCTGGTGGGAAAGATAACTCCAATGAAGAAGAAGAAGAACAAGAAGATGATGATGATGCTTAACTTTTAGATGCCAATGTGAAATTGTACATGTAAAGCATTTTGTACATGACTTGGCCCCTACATTTTAGTTTCCTTCTTTCTCCCTTTTCCTTTGTATAGAGTCCGTGGGAGAATGAGGGAGATGATTTTTGTGGCCCAGCCAGGAAAGCAATGGGCTAGGCATAAAAGTGATTACACTTTTATTCTTACAGGAGTTAGTTCTGTGACTTTTCATCTGTGCTCCATTGCCCCATTTATGTGATGGAGGGAATTTTCATGGGTACTTCACGTGCTGGGATTGATCGATCCTGGGGGCCAGGGTGAGGGGTATTTCTTGGGAGATCTATACAGCAGTAAACAGCAAGTTCGTTCATTAGACCAGTAGATCTCAACCATGATGTGGTCGTATACTTATGAGTCAACATGTATTGTGGGGATATCCCAAGTAACTTGTTATTAATAAAAGTTAAGGTGCAAAATTTATTAAAGATTAACTTTTATAAATTAAAACATATTCCAGGTCATCTCTCTAACAAAGTCATTTGCACTTGATTCCTCTATGCTATCTGAGTGGGTCACAGTGGTGACATCATGATGGAGTATGGGGAATTACATCTGGTCCCAGGTTCACCCCTGAGAGCTTGCCATGCATTTAAATGTCATCCATTGAGTGATTCACAGGAGAAAATAGGATGAGAATTGACATTTTGAGGTTGTGAATTTGAATCACAAGAGACAAATGTTAGGGGCCAGGTCACTTCATTCACGTTTGTGTCTACATACCCATTAACTTTTCTTAAAAGCTTTAAAAAAGCAATCTGCATGCCTTTTTTTTAAATGCCAATATTCATTTAACAAGTTATTTTTAAAGCATCTGCTATATGAAGAATACTCAAAACCCCTGACCTGATGGGAAACTTACAACTAAGATGAGGGAGATACGCATAAAATAATAAAGAAGTATATAATACATCAGGCAATAGTAAGAGCCTATGGGGAACGATAAAGCAGGACTTTGTGGTTTTTGTTATGTGGGTGCTTGGGGAGGCCATACTGAGATGACATTTGAGGAGAGGTGTGAAGGAAGTCAGGGAGTGAATCCTGCATGTGTGTAGGGGAAGAATGTTCTTGCAGTCATAGACAGTAGCAAGTGCAAAGACCCTGCAGCCAGTATGCAAGGAGCAGCCAAGAGGTCCATGTGGCTGGAGTGCAGTGACCTAAGTAGGTGAGGGAAGAGCAAGTAGAAGTTGAAGTCAGAGGAAAAGGGAGATGGGCTGGGTCATGCAGGGCCTTGCATTTTGGTATAAATGGGAGTAGGGGCAATGAAGGGTTTTGAGCACAGGAGTAACATGATTTAACTTACATTTTTAAAGCCTCATCTGCTGAAAATAGATTGTCATAGCAAATAAGCAGGGAGACAAGTAAGAAAGCTGTTGCAAGAACCCAGGTGAGAGATGAGCTGGACCAGAATGGTATCAGTGGAGGAGGTGAGGACTGGCTGGATTGGGGATTTATTTTGAAGGTTGAGGTGATAGGATTTGCTGAGGGATTTGATGTGATTTTTTCCAGAAAGAAATTAAGGATGACTCCAAGATTTTTAGCCTGAGTATCTGGAGGAAGGCATTGCCATGTACCCAAATGGGATGGACTGGAAAGAACTGGTTTGGGGGAAAGATGGAGTTCCGTTTTAGACATGTTTCAGGTTCCTATTGGAAATCCAACTAGAAATGTCATCAAGAATAAAAGTATACTTTTGCTTTTTTTACTGGAAAGGTACACAAAATGAAAGTCCTCCTTTTCTCATCCCTCTGTTCAGATGGAACAACTGTTCATGGTTTGGTGATGTCCTTCACAAGCACACACACATGCACATGTGTATGTGCGTGTACATGACTTTGTGTTATTTAAAGCTTTCTGATAATACCCTTACTGCCTTCACCTAGCAGGGCCTTGGGAGTCCTGAGATCTTCCCTCCCCCATTTTCTCCGCTCCCCGCTCCACTCCAGTCCTCACAATCTCATACTTTTTGCCTTCCCCTTCTAGGAGGAGATTGTGTTTCGTTACTACCACAAACTCAGGATGTCCGTGGGGTACTCCCAGAGCTGGGGCCACTTCCAGAATCGTGTGAACCTGGTGGGGGACATTTTCCGCAATGACGGTTCCATTGTGCTTCAAGGAGTGAGGGAGTCAGACGGAGGAAACTACACCTGCAGTATCCACCTAGGGAACCTGGTGTTCAAGAAAACCATTGTGCTGCATGTCAGCCCAGAAGAGCCTCGAAGTATCTAACATTTGGCTGGGGGGCATTGAGGGACCTCCTGGCTGGTGCATGGGGCCAGGACTAGAGTGAGGCCGGAGAGGTTCCTAGGATGCAAAATTGAAGGAGGCATCCCTCTCAGGTGCTGACTCTGGCCTTGCACAACCCTGAGAATGATGCCTCCTTAGAGGTGGCTCCTCAGGTACCTGACTTGCCTCACCCTAGTTCTGGCCCCGCTGCTAGGCCAGGGACAGGGGAGCTAATTTAGTGAATACCAATCCTCTGCCAGACCCCACTCATTGCCAGGGTCATCTATTGATGTAAAGATACAGAAGCTCAGGGAAGGATCTGAGTTGATGTCCAAAGTCAGCATACTTGGTTTCAAGGGAGGTGCTGTACGCGCTAGAGTGGAGCGGGAAGTGATCCTAAGCTAGTGAGAGACAGCCAGGAACAGAGAGGAACATGCAGGCACCAGAACCAAAAATGGAGGGGTTTTCTGATCAGAGGTTCTCGGTTCTGGCAAACAGCGTGCATCAAGGCCAGTGGTGTGTAGGAGAGGAAAGACTCGATTGTGTTGACAGAGAGAGGTTGATAAGTGAGGGGTTGAAGTTAAACCATAACCCAGTTAGCAATCAGGATGTGGCCTGTGGACTTTGCCCCTTGCTAGGGCCTTCAGGAGTTGGTTGTGGTTGATTGGGGGCGGGGAAGATGGGGTGAGGATGGAACATACCTCATACCTCAGGCCAGAGATTTAAGTCTGTGGAGGTACCTTGTCTCCAGCTGGAGAGGGGAGCAGGGCAGATGGGTTTCTTAAAGAACCATCATCTTTCTGTGTGCTTCCTTCTCAGAAGTCCAATTCACAGAGAAAATCGAGCTATTATGGGGGCTCATGCAGCTTCTCTACCCACAAACATATCTATGTCTCCCCATCCTTATCTCTGCCCTGCCATCCTGAGACAGAGGAGGGTCCCTTCTGCTCTGGGCTTATCTGGCCCCCTGTGCCCAGGTGGCATCCTTCCCAGGAGCCTCACAACATGGCTCTTTGAGCTCTCACTTTCTGTTGGCTTCTACCATTCAAATTTGCTCGATTCTACCACTGACCCACTCCAACTCCCTTCTACGTCTTTTTTTCTTCAGCTCCATTCTGTGTCTTTCTTTTTCTTCAGATTGCTTTCCTGAGATACAATTCACATACCATACAATTTGCCCATTTAAAGCGTTCAGCTCAATGGTTTTAGTACATTCGGAGTTGTACAACCACCACCACAATCATGTATTTCTTTCTCAACATAGCCAAATAGCTTGCTAAAGGTCTGTGTTTGGAATACTACTGTCTCATCTCCCATTAACTCTTCAGTGCACTGCATTCTGGCTTATTCTACCTGTACTCCAGCTTAGACCACCAATGGCACTGCAACTATCCATCCTCAGCCTTCTCTCCCTCAGTAGCGTTGGACACTATATTTTATATGCACTCTATGTTGGACCCAATTCCACACACACTCATGGATATGCATAGTAAACTCTACACAAGTTTTCCACAAATCCTTCATACGCGACAAGTCTCACCTACCCCTGTACACCCTTCCTCAGCCCATCTCCCCAACCTCAGTTGTGTAACTAGATGCCTGGGGATGTGCTTGATTCCTTCCCTTTCCTTGACCCCAATCTAACAGGTCAGGTCAACAAGTCCTTGACTCCTACTACAGACTCTTGGAGTTGTCTTCCTTCCAGTCTGTCACTGCCACCTTAGTTCTGGCTGTCTTCATCTCTGTCTTGAACTGTAGGCCTCTAACCAGTCTCTGCTTTCTCTCTCAGCCACTGCTCCTCATTCTTCACACGGCTCTTGGTGCCATCTTTCTATATCACATTAAGAACTTTCTCTTCCACTGCTAATAATCTTTCAATGGTTTTTTCATTGCCTGCAGAAAAATGCCAAATTCTTGGTTGAGATAGTCAAGGTCCTTCCTGACTTGGACCCTATCATCTCTCCAGCCAAATTCTCCAGCACACCCACAGATGCCACTTTTGTGCCAGACCCATTGAACTCTTTCTAGTTTCTAAAATCACCATCCTGTCAGGCCTTCAGATCTCACGCAGAACATCCCCTCTGTCCTTCCCCAGATTGTCTGCCCAAGAAACTGGATGTTTCCTATAAGTCTCAGGTTAAACTTTAGAACTTTTGCTGGCAAATTCTCATTTGCTGCACATAGAATTGGGCACCCTTTTTTCTGTGACCCTCTGTTCCCCGTACAGACTTCTGTTGTAGTGCCTACAGCAGCCTGTGGTTTTCTGTTGATGTGTTTGTCTCCTTCCTTGGAAGCAGGGACCATACATCATTTGTCTCTGAATCCCCTGTACCCAGTGCTGTCTGTTCCTGAGGAGGTGCTTGCTTTATGTGTTTAGAAAGAACCATGCAGATGAGTAGAAGGTACCCTATGGGCAGAAGTACCTCCAGAGGCTTTCCTTGGTATCGTCGTTGTGGGGCTGAGTCTTGCGGCATGTGTTCTTTTGAAGACAACCACTTGCCCGGGGGAAGATCAGCAGCCTCTAAGATGCCTGTTATTTCTCGGTCACTTGTTAAGCCAAATTTTAGAACAGAATTGTTGACGTGAAAGGAAACTTTACTACAGGTGAAGTGCTAGCCTCTTCTCCCACCCACCTTAGTCTACATTTTAGGGCAAACAGGGGGGTTAGACTTTGGTTCTCAATCTCATGGAGACAGTGTCCCTAGTGTCCAGATATGGGGTAGAGTCTGGCCTTCCCTCCGCTTCCTGGCCTGGCTGGTGCTACCTGGAACAGGGCTGTGGGGCTCTCGGCTCTTTGCTAAAGTTATTGAGACCCTCTCCTTGCTTTTCTCCTTTCCCAGCACTGGTGACCCCGGCAGCCCTGAGGCCTCTGGTCCTGGGTGGTAATCAGCTGGTGATCATCGTGGGAACTGTCTGTGCCACAATCCTGCTGCTCCCTGTTCTGATATTGATCGTGAAGAGGACCTGTGGGAATAAGAGGTACAGGGCTGCCCCCGCCCCTTGGGTCGGGAGGCTGGGGGTACAAGGCTGCTTCTATCCAAAGTGGAAGAGGTGATAGGGTCCTACTATGCCATTCTCACAGAAGTGGGCATTTTAAAGTGAGCATTTTAAAGAATCAACTGTGGTAACCCTGCCCACTTTGCTCACTGTGCCTGGAAAATAATTTAATGTTCCTACACTCTCCTCATTCACTTTGGTATTACGTAAAGACTACAAACTCCCTTAGAAATGGGGGTCTCAGTAGGGCATAATTCAGAGCATAAATCTTACAAAAGAACTATCATGGTATCATTCACTGCCTAAGAGATGATTTTAAAATTATCCACACTGTACGTTCCACATAGAAGCTAAGATCTTAAGGGTTGCCAGTGGTTTTATCTAAAAGATAAAAGACTCTGTCTAAAAAAAAAAAAAAAAAAAGTGCTTTTCAAGGCCTGGATTTCATTAGTAGTTCTCCCAGGGTCTCAGAAGTCCCCAGATGCTCCAACAGGGACACTAGTGTTTCACTGGCTGTTGGCAGATCCACGCCCCTCAGTTTATCCAACTATCGATGAGGGGCACAGATTGACTGTCTTGTTGAAATAGTGTCAGTGGGAAAGGGCCTCATGAATAATCCTGACTTTTGAGTGTTCTTTCCCAGTGGGTCTTTGATTGTGCAGAAAACACTTGGACCTGCTAAGTTTTCACTTCCCCTCCCTAGGGCTTCCTGATTTGGGTTTGAACTTGGCTGGCCTCTCTGAAGGTCTTTGCTCTGGGCATGCTCGGAGCACTGAGCTAGACAACCTGGGTTCCACTCTCAGCTTACTTCCCCTGTCTGAGCCTCAGTTTCCCCCCAAAGGAAAGGTAGCACTTCCATGTCTAGTCGTTTATTCTAAAGAAATAATTAGATGGATATGCTGAGATTTGTGCAAAACTGCAGTCATGCTTATAATCAAAAATAGGGATCATTACCAGTGTCTGTCAGAAAGGCAGTGATTCAGTGAACCAGTGTTTCACTCAATGAAACACTCCGGATCCCTCTGTGTGATGACATGGAAAGATATCCAAGGGGTAAAAATGCAGAATTTATGGGATGACCTCATTTTTATAAAGGAGAAAATAATATGATGCTCACTCCAGCAGTATATGTACTAACTACATTTTGTGTGAGCTTACGCTTACACTGAGAGAGGCTGGGAAGGATAGTTGTAAAATGTGGGTAACGGCGTGGAATTTGAGATGAAGGAGAAGGTGGATCCCATGGGGTGAGGGGTTGCAGGGAACTTCCACTTCCAACTGTTTATGTTTCTGTACTATCTGAATTATTTTACAATGAGAAGATACAACTTTAAAAGCAGAAAATACAATGAAAGTATTTCCACTGAGACCAGAACATATGGTTTCTTTTCTAGCTTAAACTTTGATTTTTTTTTTTTTTTTTAGTTCTGCCTTGGGCCAAAATAGAAAAAAAGAAAGTATATTCAGAAGGCAAATGGTCATGAGATCAAAGGCCAAGGGGCCCCGACCAGGCAGGCGCGGAGCTCGGGGCTTGGGGCTTGGGTGGGGTGTTCGTGGGGATTATTCCGCTCCGCCCCCTGGAGAGGCCAGGAGCCCTTTGGATTGGTGTCTTGCTGAGCTCCTGCTGCCCCCTGCTGGTTCCGCGGCACTCCCTGGTCCTCAGAAACGTAGAGACGATGGTCAAGTGGAATTCTATCTCCCCGCTCTTCATTCACTTAAAATTACCTCTCCCATAAGAACTGAAAGTGTCTTCAGTGATAATAGAGAAGTTGAAGCCGTTTTTCAGTCTAAATTATCTCCAGAACGGCTTCTTGTTCTTCATTAGAAGAGATGTGCTTCTCAGGTTTCCAGGTGAGCCAGGTAGCCCTGGCTGTAGGAGTCCAGAGAGAATAGTGTCTTCTCTGGGGTCTCTCTCTTCACAAAGCCAAGAGGGGGTCTCATGTAGGGACCCTTGAATAAACCATGCCAGCTGGTTAATTCCACATGCTCTTTATGTCTTGCAGTTTAGTGAATTCTACAGCCTTGGTGAAGAACACGAAGAAGACTAATCCAGGGATAAAAGAAGAACCCTGCTATTTTGAAAGCTGTGAAGGGGAGGTGAACACACGCTTCAGCCTAAAACACTAAGCAGATGCAGGCCTGGGCCGTTCTCATTCCCCGGGAACCATGTCTTACCCACTGTATGTTGCAGCTTGCAGGCCAGTGCTTGGCACAGAGCAGGGACTCAGGAAGCCTTTGTTACTAGAATAAGAGCCTCTGAGGAGTACAGTGCATGGGGCTGGCTCAACCAGCCCCAGGCAGCAGTTTCTGGTATTGGGCTGAGGAAAGAGCACTGCGCTTGGAGTCAGAAAGCTCTGCCACCTCCCCTAGTCTCACCAGCAAAATGAGGATAAGGATAAAGATATTATAGTTACCTGGCCTGCTTGACAGGGTTGTTGTAAGGTTCACATAAGATGATGATATGCAAATGCTTTGTAATCTAGGAGGTGCTGTTTGTCTAAAGTCTAATGGGGAATTATAATATATTCAGGAGTTAAGGAGTTCTAATGCTTAAAATGAAATAGTCTAAGACCTTAGCAAGAAAGGATTAAGAAGGACTTTTCTCTCCTTATTGATTAGTAATGGAGTTATAAATAATTGCTTCTAGAGACTGAGAAATGGATTGGTTTTCTTTAACTCCTATTCTTTCTTTTCTTTCTTTAATTTTAAAAACGCTCTTTGAATAGTTACCTTTCTCTGTTTTGGGCTGTTTTTGTCCCAAGAGTAGGATTTTCTCCCAGTAGAGTGCAGTAGTCCAAGAATGGGCCACTGGATGATACTGCTTTCCCAACGAGTGACAGGACCATGAACCTCACAGCTGTGAGGCTCAATGAGGGCTGGCCCTGCCACATAAACCCTCTGAGGGAAATGATGACAGTACCCTGTTGATTAATGCCATTCTGCCTTTACTGTAATTAGAAGGAAATAACCCCACAATACAAGGAATTTAGCAAGATAAGGAACCCCTGCTGCTACCTAAACATCCATCTAAACAAAGATGTTTGGCTTTTGAAGCAAAGAGTTTGGTTCTTAAGACTGTGTTCTTTGACAGTTATTTTTCAAGAAGACTGAAGGCTGAATTATCATTATTGGGAATTCTCTAGCTCTCAGTAACCTTTGAACCTCCCAGTTTGGGTGGTCGATGCCCAGCAAATAGGAATAGGTGGCCTTTTCTCTGGTGTATAAGATTCATCTAATTTTTAGGAATTTTTGCACCATTTTCCCCCTCTAGAAAAACATTTACTCCTCAATAATTATACGGGAGGTGATCGAGGAAGAAGAACCAAGTGAAAAATCAGAGGCCACCTACATGACCATGGTGAGAATGATTCTGGCCCCAGCTGAGCCAGGTGTCAGAGGCTCAGGTGGTGGTGGTGGTGGGTGTGGCTGGGTTGCCCAGGGAGGCTGCTGAGGGCAGTGATTTTTCTAAGTAGCAGGAAAGTCTGAGAAACTGAAGTTCTGCTGGATAGAAGAGTGATATCAAACTTTCTTACCCAAGCTCAAGGATTAAAGGTTATCACCAGAGATTATTTATATTAGTGGTGAAAAGAAGTGAAGAGTGGCCTTTACTGGGGGCAGGGAGAATGTCTTTTGCCTCATTAATTCAATCTAATAAAGAAAACACAGTTGGGTGTGGTGGTTTATGCCTGAAATCCCAGCACTTTGGGAGGCCGATGTGGGTGGATTGCTTGAGGCCAGGAGTTCAAGACCAGCCTGGCCAATGTGGCAAAACCCCCTCTCTACTAAAAATGCAAAAATTAGCCAGGTGTGGAGATGCGTGCCTGTAATTCCAGCTACTTGGGAGGCTGAGGCACGAGAATTGCTTGAACATAGGAGGTGGTGGTTATGTGAGCCGAGATCCACCACTACAGTTCCAACCTTGGCAACAGAGTGAGATTCTGTCTCAAAAAAAAAAAAAGAAAAGAAAAGAAAAGAAAGGCCGAGTGCGGTGGCTCACACCTGTCATCCTAGCACTTTGGGAGGCTGAGGCAGGTGGATTACTTGAGGTCAGGAGTTCGAGACCAGCCTGGCCAACATGGTGTGAAACCCTGTCTTATTAAAAATACATTGGGAGGCCGAGACGGACGGATCACGAGGTCAGGAGATCAAGACCATTCTGGCTAACACGGTGAAACCCCGTCTCTACTAAAAAAATACAAAAAACTAGCCGGGCGAGGTGGCGGGCGCCTGTAGTCCCAGCTACTCGGGAGGCTGAGGCAGGAGAATGGCGTAAACCTGGGAGGCGGAGCTTGCAGTGAGCTGAGATCCGGCCACTGCACTCCGGCCTGGGCGACAGAGCGACACTCCGTCTCAAAAAAAAAAAACAAAAAACAACAAACAAAAAAATTAGCCAAGCATGGTGGCGGGCTCCCAGCTACTTGGGAGGCTGAGGCAGGAGAATTGCTTGAACTTGGGAGGTGGAGGTTGCAGTGAGCTAAGATCCCGCCACTGTACTCCAGCCTGGGAGATGGAGCAAGACCAAAGAGAGAGACAGAGAGACAGAGAGACAGAGAGAGAGAGAGAGAGAGAGAAAGAAAATACGATAAATAGGATAAGATCCTTGGGCAAGTATTGTGTTGCAGTGAGTTGTTTTCCTTGCTATCAAAAGCTCAAAGTAGGGTTCCTTCCACTGCTTAGATTTTGTTTCTTAATTTTGTGACTTATTGTACCTTCTCATAATCTAACTGCCAGGCAGGCTACATGCTGGATCTCATACAATATTTCGGAGTCTGATTCCTACTTTCCCATTGCTTAGACTTTAGGCCCTCAGAGAACTACAGCACCTGGAAAAGGCACTGCAGGGCGTGCAGTGAGTAGGGGTAGGAACAAACGGAGTGAGCTGGTGATGAGCATGGTGCTATTTGTAGACTAATTATAGGCACCCAGCCCATTAAGGAGCAGTGTTCTGCTGGATTTGGGAAGGCTGGCCTCCTCTGTTTGTGGAATGATGGGCTTTGTTTGTTCCTGTCGCACCAGCCCTGAGGACACATGACTCCCAGCTGATTGCAGCAGAGAGAGGTCTGCCAGGGAAGTGTGAGATCAGAGGCCTGGCCTGGATCCACCGAGTGAAACATTAACTCCACTGAAGTTGCAGCTGAATGGAATCATTTTCCCCCTGTATTTCTCTCCCATTTTGTTATGTGATACTGCAGTAACTTGCGAGGCCTCATCCTGGCTCCTGGAGACCTGCCGATATAGCTGCCTTGTGGCTACTGCTGAGTGCGTCACCAGCCAGGGTGGCACTGTTTGCAGAAAGTCTCCGAGGTGGGGAGGAACAATTGTCTTCACAGCTACCTTCCCCAGGTTTAATGCTAGGCGATTATGGTTTTGATTTTGTGGAAAACACCATTCCTCTCCTCTTGATCCAGGTCCAACAGAGTAAGAGGAGAGGCCTGGGCTGCAAACTCAAAGGCCGGCAGGGGCCGGTCAAGTTATTGTAAAATATGATGTGCCAAGTTAAATAAGCCTGTTGGTGAATTTGGGACTGCAGGCCACTTGTTTGAGACTTCATCTATAAAGGTGTTCTCTGATAGGGAGCAGAGGTAACAAAGAGCCTTTGTATTTTGTTGTTGAATTGATGAAATTCATGTAAATGTAGTGGCACCTTGCTGTTTTCCCTTTCTGAGGCTGTACACACAGTGGTTAAGGTTGCAAGCTGGGAGTTGGACAGACCTGGGTCCAAATTCTAACTCTGTATTGCAGCCAGATGGTCTTGGGCAGGTAACTTGGCCTGTCTGAGCCTCAGTTTCCTTATCCTTAGAATGGGAATCATAATACCTACCTCCTGGTGGTAAGGATCACATGAGATGATGCATATGAAATTCAGTATTGGGCTGGGCTCATGAGAAGAGCTCAATGAATGGCAGCTGCTATGATTACGAACTACTTCTTACAAGCATGTTTTGTTTCTTTCTGCCCTTCCCCAACAGCACCCAGTTTGGCCTTCTCTGAGGTCAGATCGGAAAAACTCACTTGAAAAAAAGTCAGGTGGGGGAATGCCAAAAACACAACAAGCCTTTTGAGAAGAATGGAGAGTCCCTTCATCTCAGCAGCAGTGGAGACTCCCCTGTGTGTCCTGCGCCACTCTACCAGTGATTTCGGACTCCCGCCCTCCCAGCTGTCCTCCTGTCTCATTGTTTGGTCAATGCACTGAAGGTGGAGAGTTTGGAGCCTGGCAGAGAGACTGGACAGCTCTGGAGGAACAGGCTCTGGTGAGGGGAGGGGAGCATGGACTTGGCCTCCAGAGTGGGACACTGGCCCTAGGAACCAGGCTGAGCTGAGTGGCCTCAAGGCCCCCACTGGATCAGACCCTCCTGTTGGCAGTATTCTTAGGGTATGAGTTACTGGGAAGAATCAGAGATAAAAACCAACCTAAATCATTCCTCTGGCACATTATTTCTAAATAAGGGTGGTTTGTGGAAATCGTCCTTTTTTTATGCCTTGGTTGATGGGGGAAGTAAAGTCCTGGTGAGGAATTTACAGTTAGAAACTTCTGGAAAAACTGAAGTTCCTGGAGGAAAGCCAAACCGTGCCAACACACTAGAGGCTGGTTTGGGTCCTGGGAAAGGTTTGGGGTGAATGGGTTGGAAGTGGGGTATGAATACAGCTTTGGGATTTAACTCAGTGGTTCTTCATTCCTGCTGGGCATTGCTGGTGGCTCCTTGTGGGGCCTCACCACAGGCCTCCTAATTTGAAATTTCTCAGTGAAACTTAGGCATTTGTCTCTCTTGATACTCATGGGTTGCCATGGTGGACAGCCACTGATTTAATTCTTGGTCTGAAATGTGCGGTTCCTATACTTTTGGTTGCTATTGTAAGATTCGATAAGGTTAGTCTTAAAAATCCTTTGAGGGGGGCATCCAACTTGGTAATTTGGAAGTCAAACTGTCTGTTTGCTGATGACATAATCATAAACCTTGAAAACCCTAAACACTCATCCAAAAAGCTCCTAGAACTGGTAAATGAATTCAGCAAAGTTTCAGGATACAAAATTAATGTATACAAATCAGTAGCTTTGCTATATACCAATAGCACCCAAGCTGAGAATCAAATCAAGAACTCAATCTCTTTTATAATAGTTGCAAAAAAATTAAAATACTTAGGAATATACTTAACCAAGGAGGTGAAATACCTCTACAATGAAAACTACAAAACACTGCTGAAAGAAATCATAGACAGCACAAATGGAAACACATCCCATGCTCATGCACAGGTAGAATCAACATTGTGAAAGTGGCCATACTGCCTGTATTTAGTTTGTTTTCCTGTTCCTGATTAAGACATATCTGAGACTGGGAAGAAAAAGAGGTTTAATTGGACTTACAGTTCCACATGGCTGGGGAGGTCTCAGAATCATGGCAGGAGGTGAAAGGCACTTCTTCCATGGTGGTGGCAAGAGAAAATGAGGAAGATGCAAAAGTAGAAACCCCTGATAAAACCATCAAATCTCATGAGACTTATTCACTACCATGAGAACAGTATGGGGGAAACCACCTCAATGATTCAAATTATCTTCCACTGGGTCACTCCCACAATATGTGGGAATTTTGGGAGTACAATTTAAGATGACATTTGGGTGGCAACACAGAACCAAACCATATAATTCCACCTCTGGCCCCTCGAAATCTCATATCCTTACATTTCAAAACAAATCATGCCTTCCCAATAGTCCCCCAAAGTCTTAACTCATTTCAGCATTAACCCAAAAGTCCACAGTCCAAAGTCTCATCTGAGACAAGGCAAGTCCCTTCCACTTACGAGCCTATAAAATCAAAAGCAAGCTGGTTACTTCCTACATGCAATGGGGGTACAGGTATTGGGTAAATACAGCCATTCCAAATGGGAGAAATTGGCCAAAGCCAAAACAAAGTGGTTACAGGGCCCATGCAAATCTGAAATCCAGTGAGGCAGTCAAAATTTAGAGCTCCAAAAATGATGTCTTTTGACTCCAGGTCTCACATCCAGGTCACACTGATGCAAGAAGTGGGTTCCCATGGTCTTGGGCAGCTCTGCCCCGTGGCTTTGCAGGGTACAGCCTCCTTCCCGGCTGTTTTCATGGGCTGGCATTGAGTGTCTGCAGCTTTTCTAGGCGAACGGTGCAAGCTGTTGGTGGATCTACCATTCTGGGGTCTGGAGGACGGTAGCCCTCTTCTCACAGCTCCACTAGGCAGTGCCCCAGTAGGGACTGTGTGGGGGTTCTGACCCCATGTTTCCCTTCTGCACTGCCCTAGCAAAGGTTCTCCATGAAGGCCCCGCCCCTGTAGCACACTTTTGCCTGGGCATCCAGGCATTTCCACACATCTTCTAAAATCTAGGCAGAGGTTTCCAAACCCCAGTTCTTGACTTCTGCGCACTTGCAGGCTCAACACCACGTGGAAGTTGTCAAAGCTTGGGGCTTGCAACCTCTGAAGTCATGGCCTGAGCTCTATGTTGGCCCCTTTCTGCCATGGCTGGAGTGGCTGGAATGCAGGGCTCCAAGTCCCTAGGCTGCACACAGCATGGGGACACTGGCCCTGGCCCACGAAACCATTTTCTCCTAGGTCTCCTGGCCTGTGATGGGAGGGGCTGCCATGAAGACCTCTGACATGCCCTGGAGACATTTTCTCCATTGTCTTAGGGATTAACATTCAGCTCCTTGTGACTTATGCAAATTTCTGCAGCCGGCTTGAATTTCCTCTGAGAAAATGGGTTTTCCTTTTCTATCACATTATCAGGCTGCAAATTTTCTGAACTTTTATGCTCTGCCTCCCCTGTAAAACTAATGCCTTTAGCAGCACCCAAGTCACGTCTTGAATGCTTTGCTGCTTAGAAATTTCTTCTGCCAGATGCCCTAAATCACCTCTCTTAAGCTCAAAGTTCTACAGATCTCTAGGGCAGGGGCAAAATGCCACCAGTCTGTTTGCTAAAACATAACAAGAGTCACCTTTGCCCCGGTTCCCAACAAGTTCCTCATCTCCATCCGAGACGACCTCAGCCTGGACCTTACTGTCTATATTGTTATCAGGTTTTTGGTCAAAGCCATTCAACAAGTCTCTAGGAAGTTCCAAACGTTCCCACATTTTCCTGTCTTCTTCTGAGCCCTCCAAAGTGTTCCCACCTCTGCCTGTTACCAAGTTCCAAAGTCGCTTTTTGGGTATCTTTTCAGCAATGCCCCACTCTACTGGTACCAGTTTACTGTATTAGTTTGTTTTCACACTGCTGATAAAAGCATACCTGAGACTGGGAAGAAAAATCGAAGCTACAGTTCCGCATGGCTGGGGAGGCCTCAGAATCATGATGGGAGGCAAAAGGCACTTCTTACATGGGGACAGCAAGAGGAAATGAGGAAGATGCAAGAGCAGAAACCCCTGATAAAACCATCAGATCTCATGAGATTTATTCACTACCATGAGAACAGTATGGGGGAAACTGCCCCCACAATTCAAATTATCTTTCACTGGGTCCCTCACGCAACATGTGGGAATTATGGGAGTACAATTCAAGATGAGATTTGGGTGGGGACACAGAGTCAAACAATACCACCGCCAAAAGCAATCTACAAATTCAATGCAACTCCCATCAAGATACCACCACCGTTCTTCACAGAAATAGAAAAAACAATCCCAAAATTCATATGAAATAAAAAAAGAGCTTGTATAGCCAAACCAAGAGTAAGCAAAAAGAGCAAATCTGGAGGCATTACATTCCCCGACTTCAAACTATACTATAAAGTCAGTCACCAAAACAGCATGGTACTAGTATACAAATAGGCATGTAGACCAATGGAACAGAATAGAAAACCCAGAAATAAAGCCAAATACTTACAAGTCAACTGATGTTTGATAAAGCAAACAAAAATATAAAGTGGGGAAAGGACACCCTATTCAACAAATGGTGCTGGGATAAATGGCAAGCCACATGTAGAAGAATGAAGCTGTATCCTCATCTCTCCTCTATACAAAAATCAACTTCAGATAGATCAAAGACTTAAATCTAAGACCTGACACCATAAAAATTCTAGAAGATAATATTGGAAAAACCCTTCTAGGCATTGGGTTAGGCAAAGACTTCATGATCAAGAACCCAAAAGCAAATGCAACAACAAAGATAAATAGATGAGATTTAATTAAACTAAAAAGCTTTTGCACAGCAAAAGATATAATCAGCAGAGTAAACAGACAACCCACAGAGTGGGAGAAAATCTTTGCAATCTATATATCTGACAAAGGACTATTATAATATCCAGAATCTACAAGGAACTCAAATAAATCAGCAAGAATAAAACAATCCCATAAGTAGGTGGGCTAAGGACATGAATAGACAATTCTCAAAAGAAGATATACAAATGGCCAAGAAACATATGAAAAAATGCTCGGCATCACTAATTATCAGGAAATGCAAATCAAAACCACAATGCAATACCACCTCACTCCTGCAAGAACAGCCATAATAAAAAAAAATTTAAAAAAATAGTTGTTGGCATGATGTGGTGAAAAGGGAACATTTTTACACAGTTGTTGGGAATGCAAACTAGTACAATCACGATGGAAAACAGTGTGGAGATTCCTTAAAGAACTAAAAATAGATTTACCATTTGATCAAGCAATCCTGCTACTGGGTATTTACCCAGAGGAAAAGAAGTCATTATACGAAAAAGATAAGCTGGGCATGGTGGCTCATGCCTGTAATCTCAGCATTTTGGGAGGCCGAGGCAGGTGGATCACGAGGTCAGGAGTTTAAGACCAGCCTGGCCAACATTGTGAAACCCTGTCTCTACTAAAAATACAAAAATTAGCTGGTGGCCCATGCCTGTAATCCTAGCTACTCGAGAGGCTGAGGCAGGAGAATTGCTTGAACCTGGCAGATGGAGGCTGTGATCTGAGATCACACCTCTGCACTCCAGCCTGGGTACCAGGTCAAGACTCTGTCTTGAAAAAAGAAAAAGAAAAAAAAGATACCTGCACATGCATGTTTATAGCAGCACAATTCGCAATTGCAAAGACATGGAATCAGCCCAGTTGGCCATCAATCAATGAGCGGATAAAGTAAATAAATATAGTATATATGTGTGTATATATATATATGTACGCCATGGAATACTACTCAGCCATGAAAAGGAATGAAATAATGCCATTTGCAGCAACCTGGATGGAACTGGAGAACATTATTCTAAGTCAAGTAACTCAGGAATGGAAAACCAAACATCGTATGTTCTCACTTATAAGTGGGAGCTAAGCTATGATGATGCAAAGGCATAAGAATGATACAATAAACTCTGGGGACTCAGAAAGGGTGGGGAGGTGAGGGATAAAAGACCACACATTGGGTACAGTGTACACTGCTCAGGTGATGGGTGCATTAATATCTCAGAAATCACCACTGAAGAACTTACTCATGTAACCAAACACCACCTGTTCCCCAAAAACCTATTGAAAAAAAAATCCTTTGGGGTTGGGTGCAGTGTCTCATGCTTGTAATCCCAGCACTTTGGGAGGCTGAGGGGGAGGATCACTTAAGGCCAGGAGTTCAAGACCAGTCTGGGCAACATAGTGAGACCCCATCTCAATAAAATAAATAAAATCGATTAGCTAGGTGTGGAGGTGCGTTCCTTTGGTCCCAGCTACTCAGAAGGCTGAGGTAGGAAGATTGCTGGAGTCCAGGAGTCAGAAGCTACACTGAGATATGATTGCACCACTGCACTCCACTCTGGCCTGGACAACAGGCTGAGATCCTGTCTCAAAATAAGAAAGAGGAAAGGAAGGGAAAGGGAAGAGGAAGGAAAAGAAGAAACAAAAGAAAAATCCTTTGGTTCTGAACAACTTCCAGCCTCTGGGGATCAGCCTGGGTTCAGCTCTGGTCTCCTTTCCTTGACTGCCACAGACCCTTTCTCATTCTCTGCAACCCTTTCTTCCCATTTAGCCATGCAGGGCCAGATAAAGAGGAGGTCTTTTCTGTTTTTCTGATTTCTGATCCACTCTTAAATGGGGTTACATTTTTTTTTCTTTTTTTGAGACGGAGTTTCGCTCTGTTGCACAGGCTGGAATGCAATGGCACTATTACGGCTCACTGCAACATCCGCCTCCTGGGTTCAGGCGATTCTCTTGTCTCAGCCTCCCAAGTATTACAGGTGATTACAGGGATTACAGGCACACGCTGCCATGCCTGGCTAATTTTTTTTGTATTTTTAGTAGAGATGGGGTTTCACCATGCTCCCCAGGCTGGTCTTGAACTCCCGAGCTCAGTGAATCCACCCGCCTCGGCCTCCCAAAGTGCTAGGATTACAAGTGTGAGCCACTGCACCTGGTGAGGCTACATTTTTGAATGATTTCCCCAACTATCCAAACATTAGGATCCTCTCATAACACACCCATTATGTTCTAGTTTAGACATGGATAAGCATCATTAAATGCTTCCTTCCTATCTGCCAGCTCTCAATGAGGGGTATGTCAGGGTTTTCCATATGGGTATTGAAGGCAGTATCCTGTCCCAGACATACCAGGGACGCAGATTGGTGAGACGAGTAGAGGGGGAAGAGGGCTCTCTTATATCCAGAGTGTTCATGGAGAGGAAGTGGTTTCATTTCTGAGCTATTAAGTAACATTCTCTCCTGGAATAAGGGACCCTTTTCCACTTCCTCAAATATTGTGTGCATTGGAAGACGGCCTTCAGGATATAGAGTTAGGTGGGTGGATGGTGATTTTACATCTGTTGATGAGGGTCTAAGAAAATAATTCGGCTGGGCGCGGTGGCTCAAGCCTGTAATCCCAGCACTTTGGGAGGCCGAGACAGGCGGATCACGAGGTCAGGAGATCGAGACCATCCTGGCTAACACAGTGAAACCCCGTCTCTACTAAAAAATACAAAAAACTAACCGGGCAAGGTGGCGGGCGCCTGTAGTCCCAGCTACTCGGGAGGCTGAGGCAGGAGAATGGCGTGAACCCGGGAGGCGGAGCTTGCAGTGAGCTGAGATCCGGCCACTGCACTCCAGCCTGGGCGACAGAGCGAGACTCCGTCTCAAAAAAAAAAAAAAAATTCGGATAAGAGCAGGAGGGTGGGCTGAACAACTTATCCACGTGATCCCCAGCAGGCACTTGGACAGTGAAAGTGTAGGTGTGCCCAAATTCACATTTGATTCATTCAGAGTTTGGCTTTCATTCTGGGTTCGGCAGTTGTGGCTGAGGGGGAGGAAGAGGAAGGCCACATCTCTGCTCCACGGCTTCTTCCCCACAAACCTTCTTATCCACAGGCATGGAGCCAAGGTCGAGGGTGGAAGTCCGCAGCTGTCAAACACTAATTTCACCTAAAGCCAAAGCAGCCCTACAGGGGACTGGGAAAGAGACCCGCTTCTCTCTCAGCCCTTCTGCTAGAGGTGGTTTGTCCATTACTCCCAGGAACATGAAGGGAAATTGTGTAGGGAATGGGCTTCAATATCAAATAGTTCTGGTTCAAATCCTGGCTGCCTGTTACCCTTCAGTATTGCAAAGTGTATTTAAATCCTTTGAGGCTGTTTTCCCTGTATGTAAAATGGAGACTCACCGAGGTTTGTTTGTTTTTGCAAGGACTGAATGAGGTAGTATAGGGGATAGTGCCTGGCCTGAGCCCTCCATCTCCTTCAAATGTGTTTTTCCAGGTAGACGTATCTTCTTAACGTTACTCAGAAAGGAAGAACCCACTCAGAGACGGGTTCTTTTATCTTCTGTTTAATGCTAGTCAGTCTTTGCTATTCAATCTTAATAACACAATTAACAGTCAGGATGACAATATCTTCTGGTGATTCAGTCCCCATCTCTTAATTTTGATTTCTATGGGCAAAAGACCCTTTACCAAAATCCCTAAATCCCTCTTCCTATTCAAAGAAAGACTGAGTTAGGAAGCTGAGCTTAGGCCAAGGCTTTGTATAGCTCTGAGGAGACAGATTTTGAAGGACCGTAAAGCTACTGAAGATCCTTGTAGTAGAGCCTTTGGAAAGCAGTTTTGTTACCTGACTTTGCAGTATTTTAGATCCCTGGAACACCAGATGCTCTCATATTTGAAGGTTTGAGAAGTACACAGGCCTTTGCCAACACAAAGCAGCCCCAAGGGTGGAGGGAGTGGAGCTACTCATGAATAATGGAGAACTTAGCAACTTCAGAATTTGGCTATTGCAACTGAAAACAGTTCTGCCTGTCCACTGGGGATTGGTAGAAGATGAGCTAAGTCTCCTTTAAAAGGCTGCAGCCTTTTGTTGGCCAGGCGTGGTGGCTCACGCCTGTAATTCCAGCACTTTGGGAGGCCGAGGTGGGTGGATCACCTGAGGTTGGGAGTTCGAGACCAGCCCGACCAACATGGAGAAACCCCATCTCTACTAAAAATACAAAATTAGCTGGGCGTGGTGGCGCGCGCCTGTAATCCCAGCCACCTGGGAGACGGAGGCAGAAGAATTGCTTTAACTCGGGAGGCAGAGGTTGCAGTGAGCTGAGATTGCGCCATTGTACTTCAGCCTGAGCAACAATAGTGAAACTCAGTCTCAAAAAAAAAAAAAAAAAAAAAAAAAAGGGCTGCAGCCTTCTGCCAGACCTTTAGTTATCTGTTCCTGGTTTGTCCTCCACCAGTGTCCTTTTCTCCCTTTTGACTAGTTGGTATTCTCACCTATCTGTTGGTAATTGGCCATTTTCCTTCGTAAAACACTAGCTCTGTGTGTGTGTTTGGAGGCAGCCACTGAATTAGCTCAGTTATTTAGAGCTGCAGAACCTTAGGTTGCAGTTATCCTCTTAATTCAGCATAAACAAAGTTCCCAGGACCACTGACCTTCTGTTCTGGCCAGCTGGTTCGCAGATGTGGTCCAGGGAGGTCAGGCAATCCATGACCACTTCTGTAAAACCCAACTAGCAAAACATCTCTTCTTCAAAAAATAAGGGAACTTAAAGTTTTCTCAGAAAGCTGAGACATTTCTTATTTCATAGATGGTGCGAGCCATAGTGATTTACCCGTCCGAGAACTTTCAAAGCTGGATGAACTCTGCCTTGTATGTTCATGACATTCTGTGTGTTGGTGCCATCTTGTCTGCCCATCTATACTTCATTAAAAAAAAAGGTTTTAGGCCACGCGCAGTGGCTCATGCCTGTAATCCCAGCAATTTGGGAAGCCCAGGCTGGTGGATCACCTGAGGTCAGGAGTTTGAGACCAGCCTGGCCAACACGGTGAAACCCCGCGTCTCTACTAAAAATACAAAAAATTAGTTGGGCATGATGGTGAGCAACTGTAATCCCAGCTACTCTGGAGGCCGAGGCAGGAGAGTTGCTTGAATCTGGGAGGCAGAGGTTGCAGAAAGCCGAGGTCATGCCACTGCACTCCAGCCTGGGCAACAAGAGTGAAACTCCATCTCAAAAAAAAAAAAAAAAAAAAAAAGTTTTAATGATATATGTATTTTTTATTTCAATAGATTTTGTGGAAGAAGTGGTTTTCGGTTACATGGATAAGTTCTTTAGTGGTGATTTCTGAGATTTTAGTGCACCCATCACCTGAGCAGTGTACACTGTATCCAGTATGTAGTTTTTTATCCTCCACCTCCTCACAGCCTCCCTCCAGAGTGCCCAAAGTCCATTACATCACTCCTATACCTTTGAGTCCTCATAGATTAGCTCCCACTTATAAGTGAGAGCATACCATATTTGGTTTTCCATTCCTGAGTTACTTCCCTTAGAATAACGGCCTCCAGCTCCATCCAAGTTGCTGCAAAAGACATTATTTCATCCCTTTCTATGGCTGAGTAGTATTCCATGGTGTATATACACACCACATTTTCTTTATCCACTCATTGGTGGATGGGCACTTGTGTTGGTTCCATATCTTTGCAGTTGTGAATTGTGCTGCTATAAACATGCATGTGCATGTGTCTTTTCTATATAATGATTTCCTTTCCTTTGGGTAGATACCCAGCAGTAGGACTGCTGGATTGAATGGTAGTTCTACTTTCAGTTCTTGTGTTTTTTTTTTTTTTTTTTGGGATGGAGTTCCACTCTTGTCACCCAGACTGAAGTGCAGTGGCATGATCTTGACTCACTGCAACCTCTGCCTCCCGGTTTCAAGCGATTCTACTGCCTCAGACTCTCGAGTAGCTGGGATTACAGGTGCCTGTCACCACGCTCGGCTAATTTTTTGTATTTTTAGTAGAAATGGGGTTTTGTCATGTTCGGCAGGCTGGACTTGAACTCCTGACCCCCGGTGATCTGCGTGGCTCGGCCTCCCAAAGTGCTGGGAGTGAGCTACCGCACCCGGCCTACTTTTAGTTCTTTAAGGAATATCCACACTGTTTTCTATAGTGGTTGTACTAATTTATATTCCCACCAGCAGTGTAAAAGTATTCCCTTTTCACTGCATTCACGCCAATATCTACTGTTTTTTAAGTTTTTAATTATGGCCATTCTTGCAAGAGTAAGGTGATATCTCATTGTGGTTTTAATTTGCATTTCCCTGATGATTAGTGATGTTGCATGCCTCATTTTTTTCCATAACAGGAACTCTGTGCTCCATGCATTGTTGTCTTTCCTGCTGTTGGTGTACTCTCGCCTGGGATGCCCCTTTCCTTTCCTTCTTGCCTCCCTACATCAACATTCCTTCAAGGCCCTGCTTTAGATCATCCACCTGGGTGATCTCCTACTTCTCACCTCTTCCTAGATGTCTCTGCACTTGATCTGCTTTTGTCTTTCCTTGTCTTCTAATTGTTTCATGGGTGTGATACTTCATTTTCTCTTAGAGATCTCAAACTCTTAGAAATTCTGCTCTAGGCCAGGCACGGTGGCTCATGCCTATAATCCCAACACTGTGGGAGGCTGATGCAGGGGGATCACTTGAGGCCAGGAGATTGAGAACAGCCTGGCTAACATGGTGAAATCCTGTCTCCACTAAAAATACAAAAATTAGCCAGGCGTGGTGGCACAGACCTGTAGCCTCAGCTACCCTGGAGGCTGAGGCATAAGAATCACTTGAGCCTGGGAGGTGAAGGTTGCAGTAAACCGTGATCTCGCCACCGCACTCCAGCCTGCGCGACAGAGTGAGACCCTGTTTGAGGGGGGGAAAAAAATTCTGCTTTAGGTCTTTTCTGTGATCCTTGTAGCATTTGACCCCAAGGGGGACAAACCCTTATCGAATGAAATTCCTAGGGAGTGGAGGGGAACAGCGTGCGCAGGGAGCAGCTGGATCTGGCTCCCATTCCCAGTTCTACCATACCTTGACTGGGGAGGTCAGGCTGATGGAATTTCTGCCCCTTCCCCAGATGTGAAGTAGATATTCACTCATTTTCATCTGCTCAAGGACCAGTAGAGAGGCCCAGTGCATGCTCAGAAGAATAAGATGCAATCTCCGTACTTAAAGAACTACAGTCTAGTTGGGGAGGTCAGATGGGTAAGTAACTAATAAAAGTACTCTTTGACTCCCGTTAGTTCAATATAAGGTGTCCCTGGGTCCCCATGTCTCCGGTAGATGGGACTACACTCACCATGCTGTATTGCGAGTGTATGCATTTATCTCCCTATCTAGAATGTGAGCTCTCTAAGGGCGAGCTGTATCTCATTCATGTCTTGGTCTCTAGTTCCTAGCTGAGTGTCTAGCATATAGGGGCTGTTCCATAGATATTTGAGTTTGTTCATAGAGAGATCTGATTGACAAATGAGTGAATGTACCCAGGGTCACAGGAGCAGAGAGAAGAGGTATTTAGAAGAGCAGGAGTAGGTGACTTTGGAGCACATTTTTGAAGACAGACCATGAGCTTGATGAGCAGGCAGGAGACAAAGGGCATTCCTACAAGAGAAAATGGTGAAGGCAAATACAGAGATGTGAGGCTGCATGCGGGGTTAGAGAAACCTTGCCTGGTAAGGAAGGGCTTCAGAGGCATGTGGGGCAGAGAAGAGAGGTGAGTGAAATGGATCCCTACCTCGTAGCTCATGAACAGACTGCGGAGTGCTCTGCAGATCACCGAGGCCAGCATTTCATCCGAGGCTTGTTCCTGCTTCCTACTCCCCTCTCCCTGAACCCCCAAACCTGGCTTCTCATGGCATGCAAACCTTCTGATATTGGCTGAAGGCAGTGCTTCTCAAGCTTTAATAAGCTCAAGAATCACCTGGAGATCTTGTTAAAAGTGCAGATTCGGGGCAGTCGTAGTGGCTCACACCTGTAATCCCAGCACTTTGGGAGGCCGAGGCAGGCAGATCACGAGGTCAGGAGATGGAGACCATCCTGGCTAACACGGTGAAACCCCGTCTCTACTAAAAATGCAAAAAAGTTAGCCCGTCATGGTGGCGGGCGCCTGTAGTTGAGATTGCGCCACTACACTCCAGCCTGGGCGACAGACGCAGACTCCGTCTCAAAAAAAAAAAAAAAAAAAAAAAAAAAATGCAGATTTGGATTTCTTGGGAGTAGGGTAGGGCCTGTAGTGCTGCCTTTCTCACAAACTCCCAGGTGACACCCATGATGCTGGCCTGGGGACCACACTTTGAAAAGTAAGGCTCTACAGTAAATAACTAAGGAGGCTCTCCATAGCCTCAACGAGGCATTCCAAAGGTAAAAGGAAACTACCTTCCTTTGAATTATTTGTAACACTGCTTCTGCCAGCAGGGTAGGTAATTGAGTGCTGTCTAATAAAACCTTCACTGATAAATAACCCTGGGCACAAATGCCAAAACCACAGGGCTTCACTCCTAAAAAAGTGCATCTTTGACACTGGTGTCTTCATTCGGCACAACGCTGCTTAGAGCTGCTGCTTCCCAGACTTTCACTGGCTCCTCGGACAGGCTTACTCTTTCGGAGCAAATGGGCATCTGGAGGCCCAAGTGGGTTGTGGGGAAGTTCCGGGGTAGCTCTCCTCCTCTCTCCCCTTGGCTCTGCCTGCTACTGCCCCTCGCCCTTGATCTGGCTCCTCCTGACCCTTGGTCCTGGGGAGCTGGGTTGGATGAAGACTGTTCTAAGTCTGGACATCTAGTTTCTCTTTGCTGAATTCTGGATAGAAACAGATCTTCTGGATCCACTTCTTGCCTCAGATGCCTCCAAAATAGAAGCTTCTGGACCTAATGTGAGACCAAGTGAGACAGGCAAGCAGCTTCCTTCAGTTTCTGGGCCTCACGGGCACCCTCTGCTGCATTAAGAAAAAAAGAGGAGGCCGGCTACGTCAAACCAAAAATTTCTGGCAACGGGGCAGGGCTGACATGTGTCTGCGGCAGCATGGATGGCTGTGCTGCAGAGTAGGATTTGGCAGTGCACGCCTAAGCGGGAGCTGAGGCCCAGCTTGTGCCAGTCCACCCCTCGGGGCACAGCTGTGAGCTGCTGACAGCGGGGTGGACCTCAAGGCCGGAGGGCACTGGGGATGGGGCCAGGTGTGGCCACTGAAGGACACTTTTCTTCCCATGCTGCCCCACCTCTCCTTCCCTGCAATTCTGCCCTGTGGGCCCTGTGTTCTGTGAATGGGCCAGCCAGATCCAGACCCTAGGGATGGGACAGAGGCACTTGGGGACAAAGTCTGTGTGTGATCTTGGCAGGGACAACCATGAAGGGCTTTTAGACTACCCACCCTTCTGCCTCCTGGCAACTCTGCCTCAAAACCCTGGCCCCCTTGCTCCTCCCCAGCCCAGAACAGCTTGAGAGGCCATGGCAGGATTTCATTTCCTCCACAATGTCGACTTTCCCCCTTTCCCTCTCCAGATTCATTAATTCATTCAGGTGTGCCCCTGTGCAGTCACTCACCGCCTGCTGATGGAGTTTCTGCCCTGAGCCAGGCACTGTGCCGGATCCTCACTGTTCCTCCATAGCCTGCCTCTTAGCCCTTGCTTTTATGTCACCTGCAGAGGCTAACTGCTTCATATGTCTTGCTGGTCTTCTCTTCCCGGTGCCTTTCTAGACAACCTGGGGGTAGCTGCATGTCTCCTTCCCTTGGTGCCTTATAAGCAATATGGAATGCTGGAGACACCCAGGGTTTCATGAAGACCTCGGTTTGAATCCTGACTCTGACCTTAAACTCTCATATGTAAACTTGAGTGGATTGAGCCCCATGAACCTCTGTTTCCTCATTTGCCATTAAAAAAAGAATAGGCTGGCACGGTGGCTCATGCCTGTAATCCTAGCACTTTGGGAGGCTGAGGCGGGTGGATCACCTGAGGTCAGGAGTTCGAGACCAGCCTGGCCAATGTGGTGAAACCCCGTCTCTACTAAAAATACAAAAATTAGCCAGGCATGATGATGGGTGCCTGTAATCCCAGCTACTTAGGAGGCTGAGAAGGGAAAATCGCTTGAACCTGGGAGACGCTGGTTGTAGTGAGCCGAGATCACACCACTGCACTCCAGCCTAAGCAGCTGAGTGAGACTCAGTCTCAATAAATAAATAAATAAATAAATAAAATAAAGGCCAGGCGCAGCGGCTCACACCTGTAATCTCAGCACTTTGGGAGGCCGAGGCGGGAAGATCACTTGAAGCCAGGAGTTCGAGACCAGCTTGGCCAACGTGGCGAAACTCCGTCTGGACTAAAAATACAAAAATCAGCTGGGTGTGGTGGCAGGAGCCTGTAATCCCAGCTACTTAGGAGGCTGAGGCAGGAGAATCACTTGGACTTGGGAGGTGGCGGTTGCAGTGAGCCAAGATCGTGCTACTGCACTGCAGCCTGGGCCAGAGTAAGATTCTGTCTGAACGACAACAAAAAATAATAAAAAGAAAAAGAAAAAAGAAATTGTGGTGGCGGGAGCATGTAAACCCAGCTACTCGGGAGATTGAGGCAGGAGAATAACTTGAACCTGGGAAGCGGAGGTTGCAGTGAGCCAAGATCATGCCACTGCATGTGGGCCATAGAGCGAGACTCCATCTCAAAATAATAATAATAATAATGATAATAATAATAAATAAATTTTAAAAAAAGAAAAAGAAAAAAGAAATCACCTATCCCAGGGTTAAGGTTAAACTGACAGGGCCGGGCACGGTGGCTCACACCTGTAATCCCAGCACTTTGGGAGGCCAAGGTGAGTGGATCACAAGGTCAGAAGTTCAAGACTAGCCTGGCCAAGATAATGAAACTCCGTCTCTACTAAAAATACAAAAATTAGCCAGGCATGGTGGCAGGCACCTGTAATCCCAGCTACTCAGGAGGCTGAGGCAGGAAAATCGCTTGAACCCAGGAGGCAGAAGTTGCAGTGAGCCAAGATCGTGCCACTGCACTGCAGCCTGGGTGACAGAGTGGGACTCCATCTCAAAAAAAGAAAAGAAAAGAAAAGAAAAGATTAAACTGATACAGGCTGGGCATGGTGGCTCACACCTGTACTCCCAGCACTTTGGTAGGCTGATGCAGGTGGAACACTTGAGGTCAGGAGTTCGAGACCAGCCTGGCCAACATGGTGAAACCCTGTCTCTACTAAAAATACAAAAAAATTAGCCGGGGGTGGTGGCACGTACATGTAGTTCCAGCTACTCTGGAGGCTGAGACACAGGAATTGCTTGAACCCAGAAGGCAGAGGTTGCAGTGAACTGAGATTACACCACTGCACTCCAGCCCGTGTGACAGAGCGAGACCCTGTCTAAAAAAATAATAATAATAAAATAAAAAAATAAAAAATTGAGATATCATGTGTAAAGTGCTTGGCACAGAGTTTATGCTCAAAAATATTAGTTGTTCCCTGTTTGGTACACAAAGGGCCCATCACAAATGCAGGTGACTGCTGCATGCAAATCTCTGCCCTACTTAACCATCTCCCCAGGAGTATGGGGGTCACCTCTGCTTAGGGTCACCTTGGACTCCACCCCCAAGTTCTCCTGCTTATGACATTAGCTTATTTTTTCTTCCTTCTTCAAAAGAAAAGTTTTAAAATACACAAAAGAAGAGAGAACTATATTTATACCCATCATCAGCTAGTTTCAACTATCAAGCAAAACATCTAGTCTCGTGTCACCTATTCTCCCATCTCTTTTTTACTTTGAATTTTATTTTTATTTTTTAGATAGAGTCTCCCTCTGTGGCCCAGGCTGGGGTGCAGCGGAGTGATCTCCATTCACTGCAACCTCTGCCTCCCAGGTTCAAGCAGTTCTCCTGCCTCAGTCCCCCCGAGTAGCTGGGATTACAGGCACCTACCACCACACCTGGCTAATTTTTGTATTTTTAGTAGAGACAGTGTTTCACCATGTTGGCCAGGCTGGTCTCGAACTCCGAACCTCAAGTGATCCGCCTGCCTCTGTCTCCCAAAGTGCTGGGATTACAGGCATAAGCCACCGCACCCGGCTTCTTCGAATATCTTAAAGCAAATCCAGTCATCATATTATTTCACCCATAAACACACCAATGTGTGTGTTATTTTGGTTTTTTGTTTTGTTGTTGTTGTTGTTTTTGAAGTAGAGCATCGCTCTGTCGCCCAGGTTGAAGTGCAGTGGCATGATCTTGGCTCACTGCAACCTCTTCCCCCCTCGGGTCAAGCAATTCTCCTAACTCAGCCTCCCATGTAGCTGAGATTACAGGCACACACCACCATGCCCGGCTACTTGTTGTATTTTTAGTAGAGACGGGGTTTCATCATGCTGGCCAGGCTGGTCTCGAACTCCTGACTTCGTGATCTGCCCGCCTCGGCCTCCCAAAGTTCTGGGATTACAGGTGTGAGCCACCCCACCCGGCCATCCATGTGTGTCTTTAACAGATAGAGATGCTAAAGGACAAAACCACATTTATCACACCCAACAAAACTAGAAATGATTCATTAATACAATCTAATATGTAGTCCATATTTAACTTTTCCCAATTGTCTCAAAAACTTTTCTTTCCTGTTGATTTGTTTGGATCAGATTTCTCCAAAGGCCTGTGTTACATTCGATTATAAGATCTCTTGGGTATTTTTCTATCAGCCTGCTTCAACATGTTCTGTTTTCAGTGGAAATGCTAGAATGAGGAAATCATTACCACTTGAAAGTCTCTCCAATCACTTTCCTGAACCCTTTTCAATAACACAAGAACAAGTATCTCCTTTTTTTAAGTTTTTTTTTTTTTTTCCCTTTGGAGGCTGGGCCCAGGCTGGAGTGTGGTGCAGTAGCTGGGACTACAGGTGTGATATTTACTTCTGGCTAAATTTTGTATTTTTAGTAGAGATGGGTTTTGCCATGTTGCCCAGGCTGGTCTTGAACTCCTGGACTCAAGTGATCCATCTGGCCTCCCAAAGTACTGGGATTACAGGTGTGAGCCACTGGGCCAGCCTGTATGGAGTTTCCTTTAAATGGGACCATTCCCTGTTTTTAAATGACAATAAGTGTTTCCCCTTTCCAGAATCTTTAAAATAAATGGATTCCTCTAATAGTTTTCAAAATCCAACAATCATCCGAGTGAAGTCAAAAGGCAGGATTTGTATTATTTCTTGTTTTAGAGGGTAAAAATTTCTGGGGATTTCGTTCTTTTCAAAATGACTTTTTTATGCCCTCCCACCTGCTTTTTGAAATCCACCAACCACAATATTTACCCCATCCCCCTTTTCTCTCCCCCCATCTCTCTCTCTCTCCTTTACACACTCCCTCTCTCTCTCTTTTTAGCAGCAACATACAAGCCGGCCATATTAGAGAGATGGAAATAAAGCTTCCTTAATGTTGCATATGTCTTTGAAGTACATCCGTGCATTTTTTTTTAGCATCCAACCATTCCTCCCCTGTAGTCCTCGCCCCCTCAAATCACCCTCTCCCGTAGCCCACCCGACTAACATCTCAGTCTCTGAAAATGCACAGAGATGCCTGGCTACCTCGCCCTGCCTTCAGTCTCACGGGGCTCAGTCTCTTTTTCTCTTTGGGTAAGTTAGACTCACATCTGCATGCTCCCGAGGGTTCAGAAGTGTAGCCGCAACGTGAAGAGGATGGGGGCAGGGGATAGGAAAGAAGACATTGCTAGTGCTTCCCTCTGTGTCCTTGGGAGGGGAGGTGCTGGGGACTGGAAGGGACGTTGCTGGGGAGTGCAGAACCCTGGGACTACTTAGTCACAGAAATGTTGGGTCAGGGGATCTGAGTGTTGCTGGGGGCTGACAGTGGTCAAGGGAGGTGAATCTTCTTTGGATTTCCCCTAAATGGACCAGTGTGGGGGTGGGGCAGAGAGTGGATTGACCTGCAGTCTCTTCAGTGATTTTTTTTTTTTTTTTTTTTTGTAGCTGCCGCAAATGTGGGGTCCTGGGACTTAATGTTCCCTTAAGGGGCTTCTTTTCGGAACCTTGATCCTGGTGGATTTAGGGTGTTAGGAGAGTGTGCGGGGGAGCTGGTGGCAGAAAGTTGAGTCTGGGTCTGGCTTCCTGGCACTCGGTCTCACTGATCTGTTGGAACGTGTGTGGGAGTAGGTGGGAAGCGGGCTTGGGGAATGATGTCTGGGTTGGGAGGAGACCTGCTGAGGCACGCACTGATGGAGAAGGCACCTTTGGCTTGGGCCCGATGGAATGGAGGAGGGGCCAGGTGTAGAGATTCAGGAAAAAATGGAACCCACGGGCTGAGCGAGGTTGCGGCCCTTTAAATCCAGCCTCAGAACTGCCCAGTCCAGTCTTGCAGACTGTCCTGTCAAGTGGCCCCAAATGTTAATTTTGTATTTGACCACTCAGAGACTTCCTGGTGGGGAAGTGGGCTAGAAAGTTATTTGCAAGCCTGCTTTGTAGAGTTTCGTTCTTGCTCCTAAACTTACTTATTGCTGGAGCAGCAACTGAGAGTCAAGTCCAAGGACTTGATGGCAATATTGGCCACCACAAAGTCTCTCTCTCTTTCTGTGGCATGATGTGCTGGGTTTGGGGTAGGAGTGCTAAACACAGACAGTGCAGAGGCCCTGCCAGCCTGCTTTGCTGAGTTACTTGGCATATTAACATCAGGGCAGGAATGCTATGGAATCTCCGGCAGGACCTGGGTTTCAAGCCACCTTTGTCATTTACGTAATGACCACAGGCAAGTTACTCAACCCCTCTGAGCTTCAGTTCCCTTCTGGGTAAACTAAAGAATGCCTACTGCCTGGCGTGTTTGTGATCCAGGCACGGCAGGAACTCAAGAATAGCTAATGTAAGAATGCTTTTCGTGAGCCCAGGCACTGTGTGTCTTGTTCAGCCCTCACAGCAATCTGAGGTAGATTCTATTATACCTCAGGTTACAGGGAGGAAACAGATGACTACGGTAACGGGTAACGGGAGCTGAGATTTGAACTCCCTGGGTCTGACTTCACCACATTCTCTTAAACGTTGGATTCCACTGCCCCCAATGTTCAAGAAATGGCACTGCTGTATTAACAGTACCTAATTGATCAGTCTCAGGACAGGCTGAAAGAGGGGGAGTTGGGTGAGTGGACTGTTGCAAGGAGCCCCAGATGGAGGACAGGACCCTTCCCTCAGGAGTTAGGAAGTGCTCCCTGCAGGAGAGAAGCCGCCTGGTGAGAGCCATGGCTAAGTAAAGTTAGAAAGGGGGCTCAGTGACCAGGACCCAGAGTCCTGGGCTATGGCAGGGAAAAGGGAGTCTGGGATGAAGAGGTCTGAGTGTTGGGGGTGAGGAGATGGTGGTGGGAGGCAGCTAAAGCTTCTGCAAAGCTGAGTGGGAGAGGACACAGGAATGGGGATCCTGAACTGGAACTTGAACTTGATTGGTGCTGTAATGAGGCATGTCCCTGGCACTCCAATGCTGAGGGCTGAGTTGACAATGGAACTTTGGTGGTGTTGCAGTAGCATCGATCCCCGGGATGGAGGATGCCACAAGTGATGAGGGAGGGGACTCTGTCGGGGCTGGGCTTGTGGGGATGACTATGGAGGTGACCATAAGAGAAGAGGGCCATAAGAGAAAGGGCAGGTGGGCAACCAACTGTACCCACAACAGAAGCACATGAGGCTAGTTTTAGCTAGAAACAATGCAGATGACTGGACTTCCCTCAAGTTTTTCTTGAGACCGTTAACTCCACAGTCACTGGCCTGCTTACCAATGTATGGATTATGTTAGGGGAGGCATAGAAAGTGGAGTCTGGGCTGAGCACGGTGGCTCACGCCTGTATCCCAGTGCTTTAGGAGGTTAAGGTGGGAGGATTGCTTAAGGCCAGGAGTTGGAGACTAGCCTGGGCAACATAGCAAGACCCTGTCTCTACAGAAAAAAAAAAAAAAAAAAAGAAAGAAAGAAAAAAGAAAAAAAGAAAAATGAGCCAGGCATGGTGGCGTGTGCCTGTAGTCCTAACTGTTCCAGGATGCTGAGGTAGGAGTATCAAGAGTTCCAGGCTGCAGTGAGCCGTGATCACGCCACTGCACTCCAGCATGCGCAACAGAGCCGAACCCTGTCTCTTAAAGAAAGAAAGAAAGAAAGAGAAAGAAAGTGAAGTCTGGTCCTCACTCTGGCCCACTGCACATATCTGCTGCTTATGGTGGCAGGGACCCAGACATGGAGAGAAAGCTGTCTCTTCTTCCTTTAGTCGACTTTATTGAGCCCCAGTCTGTGCCACCCACTGTCCTGGGTGCCAGGGATACCAAGATGAATAAGAATCAGTTCCCCGGAGCCTCTTGAGGGAAACAGGCCCATAAACAAATAATAACAAGACAACATTGTATGTATGGTAACAATAATAGCAATAGTGATCATCAGAGTCGCAGCTAACTTTTGTCCAGGCCATGTGCTAGGCACTGTGCTGAACTTCATACAGACAGTAAGTCACTTAATCCTTACGACAGCCCTACGAAGTTGGGCTTATTGTCCCCTATATTACAGATGAGGAAACTGAGGCACTGGGAGGTTAACTATCCTGCCATTCTGCCCCCAAGTCATGTGGAAGAGATAGGAACAGGGCTTGGGTGAGGACAAGGACACTGGGGAAACAGTCACTGAGGCTAATGTGCTGTGAGCTGGGACCTGAAGAATAAGTAGGAGGGCCCCAGGGACAGGAGGGCAAATGAGCTTCCCAACCTGAAGCAAAAATATGTGCAAAGGCATGGAGAAGGGAAGCAAGGTGGTGTTTTCAGAAAAAATCAGAACTGGGGTCACTGGAGTGAAGGAGACCTGGGGGAATGGGGGCTGGCAGGAGATAAGGCTAGGGTATAAGTTGGCCTCAGATGGCAAAGGGCTTGGAAGCCGTGCCCAGGAGCCTGGACTCGATGCTGAAAGCAGTGGGTAGCTGTTGGAGGTTTGGAGGTGAGGAGTGATGAGGGTGGGTTGCTCCTGGCTGCACGAGGATGGGCTAGAGTGGCCGGGGTTGGGGAGGCCCTGGAGCAGGAAGGGTCTGGATGGTACGGCAGTGCAGGTGTGGAGATACGGGCTGGAAGCCACACTCACCTGGGAGGCAGGAGCTGCCCTGGGAGACAGTTCATCTGTTTAGATACTAAAAAAAAAAAAAAAAAAAAAAAAAAAAGAAGGAAATAATTACCTCACAGTCTGCTGTAGGGTGGAAAGAGGAGTGAAGAGATTAACTTCGAGTCTCTGCAAGAGATAGCATTTGGCAGATGAGCAAATTTTCATAGTCTCTGCAAGATGGGCTAGTTAGAACAGTGGATGACACGGTGCCTGAGGGCCCAGATGTGCCTTGGAGACAGCAGGGGGCCCGCCACTGCTGACGTTTTGGATCTAAGATCAGAAGTCACAGCCCGTTGATGATCATTTCCCTTCTGTGAGTTGAAAATCAGGAGACACAGGCCCCAGACCTGGTCTCAAATGGGACAACCAGGAAGACTGCGTGCCTCCCTTGTATGGAGGTTCCTTTAAATGCAACCATTCCCTGCTGGCCGGCCTGCCTGGAGTTGGACCTGCCATATAGTCGGCAAGAGATCTGGTACCCCAGATGTCTTGGGATGGGGCTCACTTCCCCACTCAGCTTCAGTGCCTCAACGCTGCCTGGAGCCAGGCAGGCTAGCTTCAGATTCTAGCTTCGCCTCTCACTAGCCGTGAACTTGGGTTCGTCTCTTAACTTCTTTGTGCTGCATCTTCCTCATCCGGAATGTGGGAGTGATAACAGGGTTTTGTTAGTATTAAATGAGATGATATGTGTAGAGTGCTTAGACAGTGCCTGGCTCGTTGTAAGCATTTTGTAAGGGTTTGTGGCTGTGAAGCCCTTTCTGTGGCCTTGGCCATGCATTCGGGTGCTTTCCCGAAGCAGGAGAGTTAATCAAGAGACCAGAGTTTTGCTCACAGCTGTGATCTTATTGAGCCATGGCCCCCTCCTCTTTAATGAGGGCCCGGACTGGCGGAAGGTCTGAGGCCCAGCACCCTAAAGCTGCTGGGATTCTGGTAAGGTCACAGGCTCACGTGAGGATCTTGGATAAGGGGCTAGGAACCATGATTCTGGCCTCAGCTTGTCCCTATTCTCTGTGTGTGGCTCTCATGGCCTCTCTTTCCTCATCGATAAAACAGTGGGGCTAGATCTACGGTTTCTGATCTCAGCTCCAACTCTGGCTCCGGATCCCACGCTCCCTCGCCGGATGGAACTTGACGTTTCACCTCTGTGACCAGTAGAGGGCACGCGTGTTCCGCCCGGTACCTTCTGCAGTGCCGCGCTGCAGGGTGGGGAGGGGGAGCCCGCATTGCACCTCTCTGGCTGCCCCAGTCCTGCGGGCCAGAAAAGGCGCCCCCGCACTCCTCTCTACCCTGCCCTCCTCCACGGCAGGGTGCTAGCTCCTTCGAGATGGTGGAGTTCAAGTTCTAATCTGGAGCACTGCCTTGGGCTTGGTGGAGGGGGCGGGCAGAGGCCCGCGCAGGGTCAGCCGGGCTTCACAGAACGCAGACTTTTTGGCCTGAAGAGCCCCTGGGAAGATAATCGACCTCCCAAGGGAAGAGCTAGAGGGGCAGCACATTCCTGGGATGGGAGGTAAGCTCAGGACAAGCACTATCAATGCCTTCCCTCAGAGCTCTGTGCCTCTGCAGATAGAGATGCTGTTGGCATTTTCTGCACACCTCCTCCCTGGCTGGTGCGGTGCCAGATGCTTTCAGAATGGTGATGAAAGTGCAGGAGATGGAATTGGGCGTTGTTCTTCCTGGCAGGGGCCCACTCATCCTCCCCAGGCCGTAGTCCCCTAATGAGCACTTAAACTCACACCTGGAATCCTCAGCCCTGGGCTCCTCCTCTAGAAAACGCAGATGGTGACGCCTGTCTCCCAGCTTGGAGAACAGATGAGGTCCCCATGCCTACCCCTCCATCCAGGGCTGCTTCCAGTTCAGAGAATCTCTGGTTCTTAAGTCCTACCACTTGCCCTGATCACTCGGGCCAGGGGCGGGGCCGGCAGAAGGGTGCTCCAGGCAGACGTTGATGTCCCTGCAGGCTGCAGGGCAGCTGCTTCTGCAGCTTTGTGCAGGAAAAAAAAAAAAAAAAAGTTTGAAAAATAGGAGCCCTGCAGGCCTGGGCTGTTTGCCAATTCCTAAGGACTGGCTGGAGGGGACAGTCTCCAAGGTGCCCTCAGGCCAGGCCAGATGCTCCCCTAGAAGCCCTTCCTGTTTGCAAGGCAGAACTTGGGGAGAATTGAGGATAATAGCAGCTACCATTTGCTGAATACTTACTGCTTATTTTCATTATGGAAACAACCCTGGGGGATACGCGTCACCAGCTGCATTTTACAAAGGAGCAGCCCCCACTCTCCCAGCTTCTGATGCTGGAGCTGGGATTGAACCCAAGTCTAGTCGCATCCCCTTGTCTATGCTATTCCCACATCAGCCACTATTGGGCTCGCCTGGACAGCCTCCCAGCACTCCCCAACCCTGCAGGGACCTCCTATCACACTCCAAAGAGGAAACTCCTAATTCCGCATGCTGGCCCACAAAGCCTTTGTGAGCTGGTCCCTGCCTTACTCTCGGACCTCAGGTCTCACCATGCGCCCCCTTGGTCACTCTGCTCCCTCTGCCTCAGGCACACGAAGCTCCTTCCAGTCACTGGGACTTGGCCCCTGGGAGTACCCCTGCCTGGGAACTCAACTCCCTCAAAACTTCAACGGGCTCACTCCCTCACTTCAGGCGGGCACTGCCTGCGTGTCCCCCTCACAGCAGGCTTCCCTGCCCACCCAACATCAGACAATGGCCCTCTACCTTGCCGTGTGTCTCTAACCTACAACTCCATGATTTTTTTCCTTGTCTACCCTTCTTCCCAGAATATAAGCTTCATGATGCAGTGACTCTGCCTGTCCTATTCACAGCAGTAACCCTCAGGGCCTAGACTAAGTGCCTGGCACACAGTAGGTGATTTATAAATATTTGGTAAATGAGTGAATGAATGACGCTGAACACTGCTGTTTATCCTCCATAAAGAAAGGGAATCTTCTGAGATAAGGTTCTTGAGGATACGGGCAGAGCATCTTGGAATGAAGGCTAGGGCTCAGGTGAGTCCAGTGAGGTGCCTAGGGCGTGACATTTAAGGAGGTAGTTCCATGACCAGAGAGTGGATGCCCCTTAAGTGTCTTGCCCCAGGCCCCTCGCTCACCTCCCTATAGGCTCTGTCCTGCTTAGAATGTCAGAGTGGGACAGGCCTTTCTCAGCCCCAGCACCAAGGTCTCCTGGCCTACATCTAGTGTTCCTAATAGGACTCCTCCACAGAACCGGCAGCTCCCACCCTGCCCTCCTGTAGCAGCTCCTTGCCGTGGTGTCTCCAGGTCTGACATCTCCAAGAGGGACTCCTGTCCCTGTAGACCCATCAGCTGGTCCTTGGAATGGTGCCTCACCTTCTGGGGCACCTCTTCCCTCCCACAGCTTGTCTGCCCTCTTTCTTGTCTGTCACAAGCCTGAGGAAGGTAGGGGGCTGGGCTGTGCTGGGACACAGCTTTGCTCTGTCCCTGGGATATGGAGAGTGAGGCCTTCCAAATCTCCAGCTGTTCTCAGGCTGCTGCCCTGAGAACAGAACTGCAGGGGAGCCCTCAGTTTCAGCTGGAAGGGCTTTGGCCCAGCAAAGATGGTTCGAAGTGGTGAGAATAAGGGGGAAACTGAGGCAAGCATAGTGAAGCCCCTTGTCTGTGGTCTTCTGCTAGCATATGACAGAAGTGGGGCAAGTGTGGTGGGGGCGGGGGTTGCCTAACAGTGGTTCTAGAAAAGGCTTGGGGCCATTTGGCTGCCCCTGGCTTGACAGATAGGTGACGTGATGATTTGGTCTCTCTCCTCCCCTACCTGCTCTGCCACCCCACTTTGCCTCAAAGACCATATCTGGTGCCCCATATGTGCCTGCCCACTCCACGAGTATGGACTGGGGCGGCTGAGTGGGCCCCTACCAGGAAGAACGAAGCCCAATTCCATGCGGCTTGCACCTGTACTCCCAGCTACTTGGGAGGCTGAGGTGAGAGGATCACCTGAGCCCAGCAGGTTGAGGCTGCGTGAATCATGATTGCGCCACCGCACTCCAGCTTGGGCAACAGAGACCCTGTTGCAAGTAACAATAACTCCCACCTCCTGACTAACTGGCGCTGTTGAGGACCCAGTCCCCTGCCCAGTCCCCTGCCGGTTGCTCTGCTCTGCCTCATCCCCCAACACCCTCAGGCACAGAGGGCTTGCCGCTCCCCAGCCCTTTCAGCCAGACTCCTCACCAACTTGTGGCTTCGTCTGCAGTGCCACCAGGACGGAGCATGGAGGTCACAGTACCTGCCACCCTCAATGTCCTCAATGGCTCTGACGCCCGCCTGCCCTGCACCTTCAACTCCTGCTACACAGTGAACCACAAACAGTTCTCCCTGAACTGGACTTACCAGGGGTGCAACAACTGCTCCGAGGAGATGGTGAGTCCTGGGCTGAAGGCGGGAGTGGGGGAGGAGGCAGGAGCCCTGCAGCATGAAGGCCCCGTCCCACCATCGGCCCCCGCGCTGGACTAGGCCCCAGAGGACCCTGGGTGGGCTGCGTGCCCTGGAGGCTTTGACACAAGGTGTGCTGCGCACCCTGGTGCCTCCTAGAGGTAACTGCCTCTCTTCCCCAGGAAAAGGGTAGATAGGAAGAGGGGGCATCCTCGCTGTCCTTGTAGTTGCTTGCTCATTCAGCCGCCCAGCTGCCCATCCTGTCCCTCGCTCCATCCCCAGTTCCTCCAGTTCCGCATGAAGATCATTAACCTGAAGCTGGAGCGGTTTCAAGACCGCGTGGAGTTCTCGGGGAACCCCAGCAAGTACGATGTGTCCGTGATGCTGAGAAACGTGCAGCCTGAGGACGAGGGGATTTACAACTGCTACATCATGAACCCCCCCGACCGCCACCGGGGCCATGGCAAGATCCATCTGCAAGTCATCATGGAAGGTGAAGGCTGGGGTGCCAGCTGCGGGGCCCTGACCTTTCCCACCCACCTACTCTCTGCAGCACTCGCTCAGGGCACTTTGGGGAGGCCATGCCTTCCTGAGGGTGGGAGCAACCATTTGTGCTGCATAGAAGGAATCCATTTTCTTCCCTCTAGTCTTCAAGAACCTGGGAACATGTCCCAGAGAGTCCTGGTAATGATATAGACTATAATCCCGGTCTTAATGATGGGGCTGGGCGTGATGGCTCACACTTGTAATCACAGCACTTTGGGAGGCTGAGGCAGGCAGATAGCTTGAGCTCAGGAGCTCAAGACCAGCCTGGGCAACATGGCAAAACTCCATCTCTACAGAAAATGCAAAAATTAGCTGGGCATGGTGGCTGGCACCTATACTCCCAGCTACTTGGGGGGCTGAGGTGAGAGGATCACCTGAGCCCAGCAGGTCGAGGCTGCAGCGAATCATGATTGCGCCACTGCACTCCAGCCTGGGCAACAGAGCAAGACCCTGTTTCAGATGACAACAACAACAATAATAATGACGGTGATGATGGCAGCTTTCATTTATTGGGCACCTCTATGTCTCAGTCGTAGGGCTAAGCTCTGTTTATGCATTATTTCATCCTCATGAAAACCTTCAAGGAAGGTATTATTATTAACCCCATTTTACAGGTTAGAAAACTGAGGTTAGAGAAGATAAGTTACTTAAGGTCATGCAATTCATAAGTTGTACAATCAGGACTCAAATTTGGGTCTGGTTTGATCTTAAAGTTCGTGCTCTTAAATACTTCATCACACTGCCTCCTCTGGGGCCTTTGGGTGTCCTGGGATTTGAGGGTGGGGGCACTTCAGGGTCAGTCACCTGGATTGCTTTTTGGCTTTGCTAAAGTCCTGTCTGTGGAGGAGTAAAGTCAGGGTGGTTCCACGCATGCCATGGGTAGTGGGGTGGTGGGGAGGCCCCTTTCCCAGCCCTGGTGCTCAGTGGCTCTCCTTCCTTTCCAGAGCCCCCTGAGCGGGACTCCACGGTGGCCGTGATTGTGGGTGCCTCTGTCGGGGGCTTCCTGGCTGTGATCATCTTGGTGCTGATGGTGGTCAAATGTGTGAGGAGAAAAAAAGAGCAGAAGCTGAGCACAGATGACCTGAAGACCGAGGAGGAGGGCAAGACGGACGGCGAGGGCAACCCGGATGATGGCGCCAAGTAGTGGGTGGCCGGCCCTGCAGCCTCCTGTGTCCCGTCTCCTCCCCTCTCTGCCCTGTACAGTGACCCTGCCTGCCCGCTCTTGGTGTGCTTCCCGTGACCTAGGACCCCAGGGCCCACCTGGGGCCTCCTGAACCCTCCACTTCGTATCTCCCGCCCTGCACCAAGAGTGACCCACTGTCTTCCATCTGAGAAACCTGCCATGCTCTGGGACATGTGGGCCCTGGGGAGAGGAGAGAAAGGGCTCCCACCTGCCAGTCCCTGGGGGAGGCAGGAGGTACGTGTGAGGGTCCCCAGAGAGAAGGGAGTGGGTGGGCAGGGGTGGCGGAGGAGGCCGCCGTCCACCTGCCCAGTGCTTGGCCTGGCAGTGGCTTCAGAGAGGACCTGGCTGGGAGGGAGGGCTTCCCTGTGCTGACAGAGCTCCCTCAGGAGGGCTTGGCCTGGCATGGCTGTGCTCCTCCCCTGCTCCCAGCCCAGAGCAGCCGTCAGGCTGGAGGTGATGATGAGTTCCTGAAGCTTGGAGGGGCATGTTAAAGGGATGACTGTGCGTTCCAGGGCACTAAAGGAAAGCCAGGGCTGCAGGCAAAGCTTGACATGTGCCCTTGCCCGGGAGGCCGTATCTGGCCCTCGTTTCCATTGCTAGTGGCCTCCTTGGGGCTCCCGTTGGTTCCTAATCCCTTGGGACTGTGGATGAAGCCAGACTGGAAGGGCAGCTCCAGGTAGGGGGTCAGGTTCCACAGAGGGCACCCACCAACAGAGGCCAGTTTCAAAGTCAGCTGAGGGGCTGATGGGTGGGCCCCATGGTGAACGCAGGTTGCTGCAGGCTCTGACTTCTCCCTGGGGTAACCACCCTCGCCTGGGCAGGGGCAGCCAAGGCTGGGAAATGAGGAGGCCATGCGCGGGGTGGGCCAGCTTTCTTTGGGGCGTCAGTGAGAACTTTCCCAGTTGCCCTCGGTGGGATTTCCACCTGGCTTTTAGCTGCAGAGAGGGAAGGGAAAGTCTGAGGCCAGCATGAGGGCAGGCCTTGGAACCTGAGTCCCCAATGGCAGCCCTGTCCCATCTGTGGCCACGCTACTCGCTCCTCTCCCAACAACTCCCTTCATAGGGACAAAAATGGCAATTGTAGGCCAGGCACGGTGGCTCACGCCTGTAATCCCAGCACTTTGGGAGGCCGAGGCGAGTGGATCACCTGAGGTCAGGAGTTCAAGACCAGCCTGGCCAACATGGCAAAACCCCATCTCTACTAAAAACACAAAAATTAGCTGGGCATGGTGGCGTGTGCCTGTAATCCCAGCTACTTGGGAGGCTGAGGCAGGAGAATCGCTTGAGCCTGGGAAGCGGAGGTTGCAGTGAACTGAGATTACACCACTGCACTCCAGCTTGGGCGACAGAGAGAGACTCCGTCCCAAAAAAAAAACAGAGGGAGCCAACCATCACTGCCATTACACTCACATTCAATGGAAATTGGTTAGGCCTGAGAGAAGGAGCAAGAGACAGAAACACTGACTCTGAGAACACGACCTTGGAAGATCCTGAGATCAACTAGCCAAGTCACTCACTTACAAATGGGGAAACTGAGGTTCCAACTGACAGAAACTGAGGGTCCTGCCCTCTTCTCTGGCTCCTCAGTCTCCAGTTTGAATCAACAGAGCCATTGTTTTCCAGGTGGGAGGGGCCTCTGGGGCCTGGTCCATGATGGGGCGAGGTGGAGGGGTGGGCTCCTCTAGCCCTGCCCCTCTCCCAGGAGCCCAGCCCCTCTGGCCAGGACTGAGGAGGAGTGGAGGGAAGCAGGGAGGGAGGGCTCGAGCATGAAGGGCGCAGCTGCTGGCAAATGCCTCATTCCCTGCCCCAGCACTTCCCAGCCTTTCCAGGAGCTCAGCCCCACCCCTGCTCAGGGAGTCAGGTGCCCAGGGTAGGGAATAAGTCTAGGAAAGGGGATGGAGACAGGACCGTGACAGTCTCAGGGACCAGTCCCTGCCTCTGCCCATCAGATGGCCAATTTGGGGAGAGAGCAATATCATCTGGGAGATTCAGCTTAATTCGCTTCAATTCAGCAACCATTTATTGAGCATCTATTACATGCCAGGCACTGTGCCGGGCACTGGGGATATACACAAAGCCATAAGCATTGGGGGCTACCAGGTTGGCACTGTAGGGACCAAGATTAACTTTCTGGTGCATCTAATTCCACCTCTGCAAGACACTGCTTCCAAGGCTACAATTGGGGAAGATGAAGAGATTCTAGAATCTGGGCCCTGGGAAGGGAGATACAGCATGGAAGAGGGGCGATACAACAGGGTCAAGGGTGCAGAGGCCAGGCAGAGTGGGCACAGAGTGGGGGATGGGCAACCAGCCTGGTAACACCTGGGTGAGGTGAGTGAGTCAAGCCCATCTGGAAATGCTAAACTCATCAGCTCAGTACCTAACTGCCAATCAACACACTGCCAATGTGGGTGGGCTAAGCCACCAGGATGCCTGCAGCAGATGGACACTGCCCATACTGGAGCCAGCCAGCTGGGGGCAGAGAGGTGGGTGGTGGGCACCTCATGCCAGCTGAGACCAAGAGAGGTTGTATACATTTCTGCAGCTTGCAGATTTCATTTTTTTGGTCACTTTTAAAGTGTCCTTCTCTCCCAGGATGAGTGAGGATCTGTGCTGATGTTGGGAACTTATCTTTTTCCAGGATCCATAACATTTAGGGGAATTATTTGCGGGGTTTCCTAGTGTATTCTAAGAAGTTCTAACTCTCCATCAAGAAGCCTAAGATTTCTGGAGTCTTTTTTCCCTCTGCCCTGACCAGTTGGGGCCCAGGAAAAGCAATGTCTCTTCATGGGCCTCAGGGCCCCGGCAGATGGGGCTGGGTCAGGAGCTATCTCTGTCCCAGGTGCTCAGCCCGCATATGCATTTTCTTCTGGAGCCTCTTAAAATCTCCTCCAGAGGACTCATAGAGCTGCCTCCCCCAGGATGGTGAGGTTGGGAGCAATATGGGGCTTCTGTAAGTACAGGTGGAAAACCAGTGAGATGTTTCCACAGCGGCCATTTCTCTACCGTTTCCTAACTTATGCTGACAAGTTTTTCCTCTTCCTACCGTGGGGTTCGAGCCCCACTTCTGGCTGCATGTTCCCACCACCATGCTCTGCTGGTTTCAGTCTGCTGACTTTCTCAACTGCTCCAGCCTCTCCTGCTCTCTCAGAACCTCCCCCTGCTCCCCCTCCCCCCGATCTGTCTTTTCCTCCTAATTAAGGGCCACTGCAAAGAGAGACGGGCTGGCTAACCCATGGGATTTAGCTTATAAGAACAAAGCACAATTTTTCAGGACTGAAATGCCTCGAGGTGCCTTGGAACTGGCTTTGGAAATAGCTATCTGCCCCCTAGCTATGGACTCTTCACAGTTATTTCCAGTTTATAAAAAGGAAAAGCTGATCGGATCCATATTTCTCTCTGCGTGTCTCCTTGGGAAGGCTGGGCTGGTAAATATTTGCAAGGTCAGGTTAAGCAGACAGACAATTGAAAACACTGGGCAGGTCCAAAAGGATAGTCCCAGGCCATAGGAATGGCTTGGTGCAGTTAACGGGTGATGAAGCAAGAAATCTTCCTTCCTACATATGTCTTAAGGATGGACAGCCTGTGTCTCTTGCTGTGCCTCTTGCTGGCGTCTTCCTGTATTGAAGCTTGCTGATGCACTGTACATAGTCTCTCTATATAGGTATAGATATATTATATATACAAATATCAAACATCTCACCACACCCACCCCAAAAGTTACACTGTGTGTGTGTGGGGAGGTGTAATCACTTCTCAGTGTTTTGAGTTGATTCACCAAAGGCAAATTTTGGAATGTTCTTGCGCTTTGTGCACTTGGAGGGGAAAACCCAGCTACATATGCACTTTCTCGGTTGTGTGTGCTATAGAGAGGTTGGAAGGGGTGGTTGGAAGGGGAGAGAAACTGAGATGGCCCTCTATGACCCGACTGCTGGGATGTATCTGCTTTTGGGAGCAGACTGAGTTTCTTTTGCAATTTGTCTTATTGTTTGGGTCTACTGGCGACAATAAACTGTCTCCCCTGAAAATCCCTCGAGTGTGGCTTTATTCAGGGGTTCAGGGCAGGGTAGGCCGAAGCTTTGCCAGGATCTTAACTGGAACCCTAGGTGCTCCTTGCCTGGTAATCCCATTGGTGCTGCCAGATCTCCAGCATCTGAGGGCCTCAACGCCCCTGCCTCACAAGGGGAATGTTGTCTAACCCACACTTGTCCCCCCACAGATGTTTCATCCCTTTGCCTTCCCCAGCCCCCTGGGGACTCTGCCCACCCCGAGACAGGGTGACTGAACACCTACTTCTTGGAGGGCTCTCGATTATTTTGGGGATGAAGACAACCCTGGAAGCTCCCAAGGCTGACTGTCATGCGGATGTTGCCTGTTCTTTGCACGGGCAGACAGGCCATCCTTCCTGCTCTGTTCCCCAAAGGTGTTGGATTAGACATTTCTTTTGCCTCCTCTGGACTCAGGAAGAATAGATGACAGCTGGTCAGAGTCTGCCCTCATGCAATTCATGGAGAAGGGTGGCTGTGGGAAGGTTCAGGTGGCTCATGTCCCATCTACATACTGCTGGATCCTATTTACATGTGCCAAAGCAGCCCTAAGAAGTTTAGGACCAAAGGCGACCTCCTGGCTAGGGGCTCCACTGTCCAAGACAGGCCGTTTTTTCCCTCCCTTGCTCTCCATTCTTCTGTCTCTTTGCATCTCTCCTTCCCTCCCTTGCACCTCTCTCTCTCTCTCTCTCCTAGGAGGCTTACCAGGCTTACCTTCCTCTTCCTACCCTGAGGTTCGAGCCCCACTTCTGGCTGCATGTTCCCACCACCACACTCTGCTAGTTTCTCAACCGCTGCTCTAGCCTCTCCTGCTCTCTCAGAACCTCCCCCCACCTCCCCGCCCCCATCTGTCTCTTCCTCCTAATTAAGGGCCACTGCAAAGAGAGACAGGCTGGCTAACCCTTTTCAGCAAGAAAAACCTCAACTCGCTGAAAGGCAAAGACATACTTAGGTAGTTGGTTCCTACTTTTCTCTTGGTTTCTGTCTCATTCCTGTCTGCTCCCTGGTGATCCAGAGACCCTCACCAGTGGTTAGTAGTTAGGAATACGCCAAGAGGACCTTGATATTGGTAGTTCTAATGGTTTAAAGGATGACAGCTGCCATTTGGGAGAGAAGTCAGACCGGAGGTGGCAGCGTTAAACAAAGGTGGCTGGTATTCAACAGCACCAAAGTTCCCTTGGTTTAAAAGAATGTCTATTCCTGGAGCCTGAGTCCTTCCACGAATGGGGTGTTGGCGGGGAGGGTGCTTCTCTACTTAACAGATAGGAACATTTGGGCAAGGGACATGGACTGAGCTGCAGAAGGCACCAGGGATTCTGGTTGGTTCCTTCCAGGATGGACACAGGCCCCTGATATTCAGCCAGGCCAGCAGCATCTTCCTCACCGGGCTTTTCTCCCAAACACTTGGTTTTGGGGACCAGGTGGCAAAGGAACTAGGAACAGTTTGCCCCAACAGATTAAGAGTTCTTCCTATGGGCAAAGAAAAGGGAGCAAGGCCCTGGGGAAGAGGGCCTTGGAAGTCACAAACTGAGTCTGGTTTCTGGGAAGGCTGGATTTGGTTCAGGCAGCTCCCTTAAATTTAGGTTCTTTTTTTTTTTTTTTTTTTTTTGAGACAGAGTCTCGCTCTGTCACCCAGGCTGGAGTGCAGTGGCCGGATCTCAGCTCACTACAAGCTCTGCCTCCCAGGTTTACGCCATTCTCCTGCCTCAGCCTCCCAAATAGCTGGGACTACAGGCGCCCGCCACCTCGCCCGGCTAGTTTTTTGTATTTTTAGTAGAGACGGGGTGTCACCGTGTTAGCCAGGCTGGTCTCGATCTCCTGACCTCGTGATCTGCCCGTCTCGGCCTCCCAAAGTGCTGGGATTACAGGCTTGAGCCACCGTGCCCGGCCAAATTTGGGTTCTTTGGCCTGGCCTGCCTGGGGCAGGGTGGATTAATTTCGATTGCAGAATGAGCTGCCTTGGTGGGGGAAGGGATAGCTCCTACCCTGGTGCTCAAAATGATTGGTGTCCTGTGCCCCTCAATTGGGATGGAGATACCCATCCAAGAGCCTCCCAGTTCCCACTGGACACCCCATGCGTGGGATATCCCAGTGGGATAGCCATCGGCCTGCCCATGGACAGTTGCTAGGGAATAGGAATCTGGGTCAAAAGGAGTAGGGGTGACAGAGTAGACCTTTGCAACAGCAGAGATGGGAGGGCCCCCAGGAATACCTGTCAAGGCTCCTCATTATTCTAAAGGGGAAACTGAGGACCAGAACAGAGAAGTGACATGCTTAAGGCGACATGATGAGTCAAGCACAGACAGAGTCTGGCACTGGGTTCTGAGTCCGCTGTGCTTCCTGCAGTCCACAGGTGCTGCACCTAGTGCTTGACACAACAGCACACACCAGCCCAGGCCCCTCCCCTGCTCTCCCCAGCTTGGCCTGAGTTGGTGCAGGAGAGGCACTCATGCTTCCTTAAGGGCCCAGTTTTCAAAGCTGAGGTTCAGAGAGGGAACATGATTTGCCCAGTCATACAGTTGGCTAATGAGTGAACCTGGGATAGAACCCAAGTCTCTCTTCCCCCAGTAAATGCCTTCCCTAGGCTGACCTGATGTCCCTGGGCAAATAGGCTCATGTCCTTTGGCACTAGTTCCCGGAGTCCCGTTCCCATCCCCCATCAGCATGACGTGCCTCATGTCAGTTTGCATAGGGGCCCTTCTTAGGTTACCTATCTCCCTTCCATCTTGCAAGGGTGGAAGGTAGTATCAAAACATCTTCAGGTGACAGGAGCCTGGGGTAGTGTCTGGTGGGGTGCAGGCTGGGCAACTGGACACAGGACAGGAGGGCAGCCCCCCACTAGGTCTCCTGGCCTTCTTCATTGGCTTTTTGGGGGCTCAGAAGGTCTGCGCAGGAAGGGCTCTGCAGGAACCCTTCTCAGAGAGCCCTAGTAGCACTGCTGCCCCCCACTCTTCCTACAGAATCTCACGCCGAAACCCACCATATTTCAGTCATTCCTGGCTGCCTGCTACCAGGCTGATGTCCAGAGTGCCAGCTACTTCTTAGGACAGGCTCCAGCAACCCGGTGGATGAGGGCTCCGGAGGGCCTGGGGAAGGAAGCCCCGCTGAGAACCACATCCTGGCGTCCTGACATGGCACACGGATGTGGTCGGGGGCGGTTAGTGGAGCCTAGCCTAGGAGAAAAGGGAGCAAGGCCCTGGGGAAGAGGTGATGGGAATAGACGAGTTGGGGTGGGGGAGTTGGTGGCCTGATTTGGCAACTTTTTCTTTTCTCTGGCAATAATGACCTCGAGGTCTAGGAGGTGCTGGGGAAGGAGGGGCAAGTGGGTGCCAGGCACTCAGCCTGGCTACTTGGGATTCTATGGGAGGGGTTTTCCCTTATGGCCCTGGCAAAGTCACCTCTATCCCAACCACAGCTGCCTCTGCTTCTCAAGTGGGATTCCCAGTAAACAGGTGGAAAGGGACTAGGAACAGTTTGCTCCAACAGATTGACAGTTCTTCCTGTGGGCAAATAGGCAGAAGAGGAGGGTGTGTTCAGCCAGGAAGGGAAGTGTGCATCATAGCTATTGACCGATAGAGTGGCCCAGGCTGTAGCCTCAGGGACAGGGATTAGACTTGTCCCATTCTGTCCCAAGGCAAGACATTAGGACTGGCAGGGAGAGACAGATACTGATCCAATGTAAATCAGAGCTGTGCAGGGGGTTGAGTTTTTGAGGTAATGAGATCCCCATCCCGGAAGGTATGTAAGCATAATTGGGGGTGTTGTTGGGAAGATTCATATATCAGGTCATACTTTTAAATAGCCTTTAAGTTTACTGATAATGGCCCTCTGCAGTCCTCATTTTAGGACTCAAATGATAGAAGTGGGATAGAAGTCTTGCTTGCTTGAAGATAAGTATAACACATACACCGGCAAACATGCACACGTGTCTGGCCCTCTGCCTTCTTACTCAGTTGTGGTTTTCCCCAGGCCCCCTCTATACCCCTGTACCACTTTACCTGGTTCTTCTGTATCTGATTTATCCGTGGTGGGGATGTGGGGGGTGTGGGCAAACCTCCATGTACAGTGAGAAATACGCTGGGAGAGGGTGGGAAATTTGAAGCCAGGTGACCTTGGGGAGCTTCTTTCCAAAGATGAGGCCAAGTCTAACTTGCCTTCCTAGGCCCACTAGCCAGGTCAGAAATTCCCGTCTTTCCAGTCAAGACTGTAGATGGACGATACAAGTCCTCCCTGCCTCCCTCTCCCTGAGTGCCCCCAGCTTGGCCAAATCTGTCAACATCTCCCTCAACTCCCCCATAGCACGCTTATACCCGGAGGCTGTCCACGGGAGCTGAACCTGCTGGAAGGGCTAAGGGGTGGATTTCATGGCCATCTTGAACTTTAAGGGCATTGAGGGAGGAAGGTATGGGACTCTTGGCTAGATCAATAAGAAGAGCCACTATTTACCGAGTACCTACTCTGTGCCTGGTGCTGACCTAGGTATTCGATGTACATCAGCTTACTTCATCCTCAGGGCAACATCCCACCCAAATGCATTCTTTTCTCATTTTTACAAATGAGGAAACAAAGTTCTGTGGTGTTATAAGTATGTGTACAAACAAGGTGGCATAGCTAGGAAACAGCAGAGCCAAATTCACGCTCAGGGCCTGGTGAGGCCAAAGCTATCACATGACATCAGGAGAAAGGACGGTGAACTGGGCTCTTACAGACCAAGCACTTGGGGGTGGGGGAAGGGTGGCTTGGAGCCAACCCTAAAATGACCATGGACAACAACATAAGGGCAACACTGTGAACAGAGGCCATGCTTTCCCGGTGGGCCTCTCCTGCCCACCCCTACATGGCCCGGCCCTTGGCCCCACAGCTCTGTGCAAACAGCCACAGCATCTGCTGGCCACCTTCTCCTCTCCTGGCTTCTGGCTCCACTCCCTTCCTGCCAAAAGCCTGTGTATCCTCTGCTTCACCTACTGGGCAATTGTCTCCCTGTCCCCACCCGTCCCCTTCAGCCTGAGCCACATTCCAAATTCTTTAAGTTGCCCTCGACTCAGGAATTCTCTCCTCTGCTCCCAGACCTCCTCTCTTCCTCTCATCTGCCCCCCACCATCTCTGCCACATTTCCTCTCCTGGTCCACATCCTCCCTCTCCCTCACTTTGCAAGACCCACTGCTCCTACACTAAATGCTCCTAATGCATGAAGCCAGAGCATCTGGGGAGTCCTGCCAGGTACTCCGTGCTATGCTGTGCTTCTGGCTTGCTCAGTCTGTCTCAGGTGCCCATTTCAGACCCAGCCAGGAGGGTATCTGGCTATTCAGCTGACAAGGCAGTCCTGCGAGAGACAGGCTGCAATGGATGACAAACCTTCCCAAAGCCTCCAGTTCCCAGCCCTCCCAGTCACCGTCCTCCCTTGATGGACAGGCAGGGGGCCATGGTGACCCATGAAGCAGAGAGAGAAATATAGCTCTGGGGTGCTGGGTAGGGTGGTTGACACCCTGCCCGGGGGCTTCAAACCCCACCCCAGTGTGGCCTATGGTAAAGAGATGTCCAGGACTCACCCCGTCTCGGAGCTACTGCAAGGGCAGCACATGCCTGCTCCTGGAAGTGGGCGCACACCCTCTCCAGCTCGGGACTGGCCGGTGAGCATCCCTCTGGTCAGGATATTCCAGCTCCCTCCTCCCTCTGCCCTCCTCCTTCCAATGAGCTCATCTGTCTGGGGCTCCCTACCCACCTTAGCCTGAAAGGATGTTTGGACAGAACCTGGCAGAAAACAGAAACAGAGGGAGGGAGGGATTGAGGATGTGGCTTCCTACCTGCCTCTGCCCAGAGCCCCTAGAAAGCAGAGGAGTGAGAAGAAGCGATCCACTCTCCTTGGGAGAAGGGTTCAGAAAGAGTTTATCTTTACTCCAACTCGCTGGTGTGAGGTGGACTCTGCGTGGTGTTCCTTGCTGGACTGCTAAGCCTCGTGCCTGTGGGTTGGTTTGGTGCATGCTGTCCTGTTAACCCCCTCGGCACCTGCCAAACTTCAGTGGACGCTGAGACTCTGGCTGGGGCCAAGCTGGTGCTCTGAGCTGGAGGAAGGGAGTGGTGAGTAGGGAGGGGTAGAGGGCAGACCTTGGTGCAGCAGAAGGAAGCCTCCAAAAGTTTGTCCAGGTAGCGTCACCTAACCCCAACCCAAGTGGCAGAAGGATTTGCGCACATTTAACTTTAAGTTAGTGCAAGTAGAGAGAATCTCCTGCCTGCAGTTTCCCCATCCTGAGACGGGGGCTCTGGTTACAACCAGGGAGTAGCTCGGGGAAGGAGAGGGGCAGATGCATCTTGGTGTTGATCTGGAGAGGAGCTGTGAGGTGGGTGTGTGGTGGGGGAGGCGGGCTCCCTGCAGAGCCCGTTGTCCTCCAGCTCCAAGAGCCGAGTCAGCGCTGCGCTGAGCTCCCTCTGTTACCTGCAGTGCCCCGGCAGGAGCGCGAGGGTTTATGGGGGAAGAGGAGGGAGAGGGAGGCGGGCGGGCAAGGGCAATAGGGGAGCCAGAGTAGGAGGAGGCTCCCTGCCAGGCTCTTGTTACTTAGGAGGAGCTCCTCTCAAAATAGCGCTGGAGACCTCCTTGGAGCTCTCTGTTGCCCTTCCTCCTCTGCACAGGGTCTCGATGGCTGTCTGAGAACTGACAGGGGAGGAAGCACTTTCCATGTACCCACCCTGATCATCTGTACAAGGTGATCCCGCTCCAGGGGTGAATGCCTTCCAGTGTAAGGGCAGCTCTGGAGGCTGGCAGCTGGAGCTCGGCCCATTCCTGCCCACCCGACTTCCCCTAGGGCTTGCTGATTCCTCTCTAGGCTGGCCCTCCTGGAAAACAGGCACCCACCCTCCTTCCTAGCTCAGATTCAGCTCCCTAGGAGGGCAGGGGAGAGGAGACCAGCTGAGTCAGTTGCTTGGTCTCTGAGGATTTGTGTTGGGCTTACTGCTTCAAAGAACCCTACGTGAATCCCCAAGGAAACAATCTCCTTCCCCTTAAATCTAGGCCTTGTCTCCTGCAGCCTGAGAGCGGGCAGTTCTCTGACAACTCTGTGGCACAGGGCCCAATCCGCCTCTGCATCTTTGAAAACTGGCTCTTCAATGTATTTCTGAGCTAGGCCACCCAAGAGCTGTGTGTGCATTACCCCATCACCAGGAACCGGGCTTGTCTGACCGTGGCTGGGGACTGTGTCCCCAGATACCACCCCTGCCCTCCCCCAAGGGACTTCCAGCAGAAGGGACAGGAGCCAAGGTGTGGTATCTGTTTCTTCCTGTCCCTATCCAGTGACTGGGGACTCTTGAGCTGGGTGAGGAGGTACTAAATCAGGGAGCGCCCTGGAAAAGATAGTTTTAAAAGGTAAGAGAGAAGGAGCTCTGACCTTTTGACACCCTCTCCCCTGGCATCCTCAGTAGGAGCCTCTGAGTTAGATCGATGGGCTGGGTTTTTGAGAATTTTTGAGGAAAGTGCTCTATAAATGTAAAAATCCTCTAGCCCTTAAGCTAATGGATTTCCCAAGCACTCTTTCTGCCCAGCTGCGGAGCCCTCCTGGAGTTCTTTAGAGGAAAGCTGGGGGTGTGGATTGGGGAAATCAAGTAATGGGGGAGGTGCTAACCCTGACTTTAGCAGTAACTTTCTAGGTGACCTCGGGTTACACATTCTACCTCTCTGAGCCTCTTTCTTCCTCCCTAAGGCATGGGGATTGCCTATGGACCCTTCAAACTCTACGAATTGGTGAGGTAGCAGTGAGGTAGCAGGGAAGGTGGGGAGAGGGCACTGAGGACACTGGCCACCTTTTCCTGTCACCAGGATCTAAAGATAACCCTGCAGCTCTGTCCCTCTCCTCCCCCTGCTCTGGGCAGGGGTCACTTTCCTTCCCTTTGGCTCACCTCCTCTCTCACCTCAGTCTAGGGCTCTGAGAAACATGACCCCTGCTGTAAAAATAAAGTGGTCAGTTTGTGTGCCTGGCCCTGCTGATCTAGTGCAAGGACCTCCTGGGGGAAGGACAGGGTAAGCCTTGGAACCTAGAGACAGAGCGGGAGGCTCAGCCTCAGGGCCCACAGACCTCTTTAAGTTCAAATGGACTGAGTGTTTATCCTGTGCCTAGCAGTCTGCTAAGCACTTTTACATGCAATAATACCTCATTCCCTCTTTACGGCTAGGTCCACTTCTGATGTTGCAAGGCCTGGAGCAAAGATACAAATGGAAATCATACATATGTCTAAATATTAATCAGGAAAGCAAAGTGTTAAGATTGATGTTTTATCATCTGCCTTTAATTACTTTTCCTTCATGATAACCTGGAAAACTATGTCCAAAATGAAACTTTCAGGCCATTCTCTGGCACACGCTCTTCTCTGGTCCTGTAGGCAGAGGGGCTCCTGTGCATGCCTGGGGTGTATGTCAAGTTCCATGCGTTCCCCATCACCTGCAAACAGCTGTCCCTTGCCCACTGCTCTAGCCCTTGAATGTACACCCGATATGGTCAGCTCTTGAAAGGACAGATCTGGGGAATAGGGGGAATTCCAGAGTTCCTGATACCCAGAGTACAGTCTGGAAGGGGAGGAGGTGCATGTCCCTGTCTGCCCTGCCCCCTTGGTCCCATGGACTCATTCTCCAGTGAGAAGGGGCATGGCCAGAGGAGGGCCAGAATGAGGGCCTTTGAAACCAGGAATCCAGGGCTGAGGCTCCTGTTGCCCAAGTCTAGGGGTAACATTGCTCTTAGTATGCCTAGGAGGCAAATATTATTGCATTCACCATTTTATAGATGAGGAGCAGAGGCTCCCCCGGAACACTGTGTAACTTGCTCAAAGCCATACAGTCATAAATGGTGGCGCTGCCAGAGCCTCTGTGCCACTATAGGGAAGGCAGCGACCCTCTCTCCTGAAAAAGCAAACAGACATTCAGCATTTTGCCTGCAACCTCAAGGGGTCCGCTATTACTCCGAGGCCCACCCAGAGACCCCTGTTAAGAAGGTGGCGTGTTGGTGTGCCTGCAGCAGAAGTCAGACCATGAAGTGGGAGCAGGTTTCCCAGTTCGGACCAGTCCTAGACAGTAAAGATGGCCTGTGATGCAGGGAGGGTCTTGGATGGTTGGAAAGGTGCTCAGGAGGAGATCTACTCATTTACAGAACCACCAGCCCAAGTAGCACCGCTCAGGTGAAACTCTTTCACTTGGGACTGTCTGGGAAAAGGCTTACTCGTTCACAGCCTCGCCTCAGCCCTCTGACCTGGTTGTCACCTCGGACTCCTGCACCCCTACCCCAAAAGGGAGGCCGAGGGAGTCTGCGGTTCCGAAGAAAACCGGAGAGTTGGAGGAGGGCGAAAAGGCAGAGTCTGAGGGGGAGGGCCTAGGTAGGAAAAATGAGAAGCAGGGTGCAGGGGGAGGGAAATGGGGCGCAGGACACAGACCAGGAGCGGGCCGTCCTGCTCCCTAACCTGGAGCATGGCGATTTCCAAGGGGTCCATGGAGAAACGTGGGGCGGGGTGGCGGGTGGGGGAAGGGAGGGCGGGGGCAGTTTGCAATTGGAAAGCTCTGTTCCGGGTTTCCTAAAACAACCGCCGGAGTTGCCGAGCGATGGGGCTGAAGGTGGCCGGAGCGGGTCCCGAAGCTGCACGCGCGCCAAATCGCACGGCCACCGAGGAGGCGCAGGCTGCAGTAGGCAAGCCCGCACACGCCCACCCGTTGTTGCAGTGTCCGCTGCGGACTTTAGAGCGGTCTCTTGGCGGTCCTGGGAAAGGAAGCCACTAACCTTCCCGTGTTCCCCCAAGCAGAACAAAACAGCCTTCCAACAACCGAAAAGCTCCACCTCTACTCCCCTCTGAACTATGTTCCTAATTGGCAGCTCAGCGCATGGGATGATGCGGGTGGCTGCAGGCCGGCCCTGCAGTGCCAGCCGCAGCAGCCCAGCCCCACCGGAGAGGGAGTTGGGGGTATGGCCTGGTCCCGGGGCTCCGGGACCGCGAGGCGGGGCGCGCCGGGCAGGGTGCGCAGCGGGCGGGGGCTCCCTGGGCTCCGCGGCGGCCACCGCCCCTCCTGCGGCTGGAGCGCTTCCAGAGCAAAGGCGCAGCCTCGCTCGCCGCGGCGCTCGCTCTGTCTTCCTCCCGCTCCTGCTCCGGCTCCTCCTCCTCCTTCCCTCCTGCCGCGGCTCCAGCAGCCGGCTCCCAGCAGCGGGCGAGCGCGCCTCCCCCTCCGCTCCCTTCCTCCCCCTCCTCTCGCTCTCTGCCCGCTAACTTTCCCGAGCCCCGACCCGCGGCGCAGAGCTCCGGGGTAGCTTCGTGGCGGAACGCCGACTTCGGGCGGAGAGCGCGGCTGTGCCCAGTATCCCATCCCCGCGCCCCCCGCGCCCTCCGGAGAGAACAGGATATGCCCGGGGCTGGGGACCGAGGCAAAGCCCCGGCGAGATGGCTGGGCACTGGGCTTTTGGGTAAGGCAGCCCCAGCTTGGTCTCTTCTCTTGCCTCCCCCCACCCCCAGAGAAGGGGACACTCGAGAAGGAAGATGCCTTGGATAGGGTGGGCTTTGGAGTGCGGCACGGAATGCGGACCGTGGCCGCCGGCTTCCTGCCTGGTTCATAGGCTGTGCTCCCTGGGGACCGTGCGCGTCCCTCTCTGCCCCAGCAGCCCGCCAGTCTCAGGATGAGTTTTTTTTGCTGTCTCTGGCACCTTTGGCTCCAGGTTTTTGGAGCTGGATCTTGGGGCTGCAGCGCGGGTCTCCCGAGTTCAGAGGTTCAGGATGCTGGAGGAGGGGGTCCGTGCCTTGGGTGCAGGGGGTACCAGGTGGGTTGCTCGTGTGACTGTTGGGATGATGGTTTGCATCCCTGCCCAGAGCCGTTTGCTTGTTTCCCAGGCACCAGGCATGCACCAATTGGGGGTGGGGGAGTCCCCTTCCTCCTGGGCCCTTTTCCTGCTTTGCTCCTCTGCCCTCTACCTTCCTCAGGAGCCACTGCCTTCTCCACAGCAGCACCCCAAAGCTGGAAGGGGCTGGAGGGGCTTGCGGGATCATTCAAGACCCTTTAGGAAGGTCCTTGTCTGTCTTCCTACAAGGAGATTCCGTAGGGAAGACCTGTTTGACCTGCTCCCGGCTCTTCATTTTTGGAGTGAATATGGAGACAGAGGAGACTTGTCCAGAGGACACGGAGGAAGAAGCATTATTAATATCTATTAATATGCACATGAGAGTTTTGAGTGTCAAACTCCAAGAGATTAGGGAATGATATTAGTCCAGAATGTAATCTCCTCATAAATCATAGCCAGACTTTAATGTAAGCCAACTCCATCTCCGGCAACGGCATCTCTTCCTGTTTATATTGGTCAAATTTGGCTTTCGGCAGCTCCCTGCATTGGGAAAGACACACGATGTAGGTATTTGTGCTGAAAACAGGGAGATAGAAGCCTATAAGGGAAGTGGCTACTATTTCTGCGAATGTAAACTGTGTGCAGATCTATCAGGTTGGTGCCTGGTGGTGAAGAGGGGAGAGAGTATTTCTTGTACTTGGGATGTTTATTTACCTCCGTACGGCGAGGTGGAAGACACCCGTGTTTTCTCCTGTACCTTTGGCACAGATGTCATGCTGGTTTCACAGTGACCTTAATGAAGTGGGCGTCAGTGAGGCCTGAGGCTCCTTTTCACAGGGTGGGCACAACGTCATTCCATGCTTCTTCCCCCCATCGAATCTCAGATCAGCCCAGGTCCCCATGGTGGCAATGGCAGGGGTAAAGGGTCACTGAGGAATTCAAAGTCAGACAGTCATTAAACGACCCCACTTCACACCTCTGGCTTATGTTCCTGGGTGGGGGATGCCAGTCCCTGGTTTGTTAGAATACTCATAGAACCAGGCCTCTGTGGACAACCGAGAGGGCTCTGAAAATGATGTATCTGTGTGTGTGCGCGCACGCGCATGTGTGTAAGGGGGATTGTGGGCATAGTCTCGGTACATTTCTCCAGGTGGAAGCCCCACCTTCTCCAAGGACTGTTCAGGTGTATAGACCAGGTAGGGGCTAAGGCCTGTTGATGGAGGTTTAGATGAATTTCTGAGCTACGCTTTGGGAGCCCAGGAGACAGCAGAGTGACTTGTAGGTGGGAGACCTGCTGGCCCCAGGACTGGCCTCATCTGCTCTGTCCCCTGCCCCTCTGGTCTGCAGAGGGACTCCAACCAAGGTCCCTTTGGCCCTTGACCAGGCAACACTGACTGAGCCCTCACAGGGGCATTGGTCTGAGCTTGGGACATAGATGACATCCTTGCTGTCAGTCCAGTAGGGGAGACACAGAGATGACTGACAGCCAGCTGGAAGTGTTCCCTGGGAGCATCAGAGCTGGCAGGGACTTTGGGAAGCAGAGCACAGAATTCTCCTAGGGATGAGGAAGTCATGGTCCAGAGAGGGATGGTGACTTGTCTAGGGGCGCATGGCCAATTGATGGCCAAGTGGGACAGAATCTGAGTTTCTTGGGCTCTGTCACACCACGCTGCTTCCCAGTTAACTCAAGTCTGGTGAGGGGGAAGGTAAATAGGGATTGTGCTTAGGGCTGAAGAATAAGTGAGGCTCTGGGGCATGGGCGTGGAAGGATGAAGACTTGGGGGGCCTAGAGCTGCTATTTTCATAGCTTTGGAGACTGGGTACAGAGCAGTGAACTTCCAGGAGTCCTCTTCCCCTCTCCCCATATCAAACCCAGTCTCACAGACTGAGACCAAAGTGATTTCTGATAACCTAACAAAATGCCCTTTTCTTAAACTGAGAAGCAGTTTCCAAGGCTGTATTATTGCAATTGAGGTTTATGTGCTTTCCTATCTCTTCCTAAGCATGTAACTGGTAATCTCTCTGTCCTGCCCACTCCTTCCTTGTTCCCCCATTTACTTAATTGCTGTGATCTATGTTTAATTATCACTTGTGAGGGTGCTCTGTTGCACAACCCTATTTCCCCTGGTGTGTACTTATTAACGGCTTGTTTAATGAGAATGCAATTAAGGAGAGGGTGCACAGTCCCACTCAGAGGGAGAAAAAGGAAAGAAGAAGCAAGGAGACTGTGGAGAAGAAGAGAGGAAAGGGGAGAAGTGGAGGGAGTTTGAATCTGGAATCCTGGGTTTGAACCTGGAAAACACGCTTAATTCTCCTTCTGAACCTGCTGGAGGTGCAAGCCTGTGGGGGCACCTGGGAGAGAAGGCTGGAGTCCCAAAGCTCTTTTGACTGGCTCCCTTCTGGTGGGATCAGCATGAGAGGGAGACTGGGCACAGCAGACCATCTTGCCCTACTGCCAGTCCTCAAGGAGGTATAGGAATCTTTGCATAAGCCAGGGGTGGGTCATGCCAGCACAACCTGCTCTCTGGCCTGTAAGAGGAGGGACAGGCATGCTGCTGGGACTTGTTTGCAAAGCTGGTTTCATTGAGCATCCCCTGCTGTCTCAGGGGCATGCTTTCATCCCAGCAAAGCTCCTGGGGGTGGGCAGGAAGCAGGCAGGTTGCCTAGGGAGAGGGAACTGAAATCTTTCCTTTGTCTCTGGGCCCAGGGGCCTTGCCTGGCCCAGCCCTGCCTCCCAAAGCCCCCAGGGCCTGCACCCCAGGAGGGGTCCTGTCCTGCTGGCCTCAGCCCACTTTCTGCACTCAGCTCTAACTCTGAGCCTTTCTAACTCTCCCTGGGCCAGAGTGTATCAGCCTCCCTCTCAAAGTCAGCCGTGTGTCCACTCGCCGTGCCAGCAAGCCCTCAGAGCTACACTTAGAGTGGCTACCAGCCTGCCCCTCTTTCCTGGGGTGGTTGTGAGTGATCCCTGGATGTGGGAAAAGGTGGTGGAATGTTTCCTGCCTCCACATTTGCCTTGGGATAAATGGTAGCTGCCATAAGATTCCTGCTGGTGTGAATATTTAATAATGTGATTTGCATGTGCTGAATACTTTTCCACTTTAACAAAAGTGTTCCTGAGTCAGTCCTCAGACAAAACCCCAGATAGGATGGCAGGGGGCCGAGGACTTCAGAGAAGGCAAAGAAAATAGCTGCTCTGAGAGTGGCTAAGTGGATAGGGCCTTTTAGGGAGGAAAAGCAAGGTTTTGGGGTTCAGGATGGAATTCCACGGGATCATGACTGGGAAGAGTTGTTCCTCAAGTCCACAATGCCAGAAAGAGGCTCCCCACTCTCAAACACACACATGTGCACTTTAACATTCTAGAATTAAGTTCAGAAAAGAGCAAAGCAAGGCTTTCTTTACTCCAGGGAAACGGCCACATGGAAATAAGCCAAGAAGTGGTACAGGGTGAAAATACAGATCAATGTGGGAATGGCCTGGAGACATTCTTGGCTGACACTGGTTATTCAGGGAAGCTAGGGGTGCCCTGGCTACCTGTGATGAGGGATACCCTTGTCCCCTGCTCCCCTTTCAAATACCATCCTCCTCTATCTGCAGGGTGCCCACTCATGGAAGCCCCTCTTGTGTTTTATAATCTCCTGTTTTGGCTTCACACCAACCTTGAGAAGTAGGAAAGAGGCATCCCTGCCCTGGCTTGGGGATATGCACACCGGATGTGGCACCTCTGACTTTCTCAAGGTCAGCTGGCAGAGGGGGGCCTGCCTTGCGCATGCTCACCAGTCCTCTCCAGGGTTGGTCATCCTGAAGCAGCCCTCGGGGGGCCTTTGTGGACCAACACCTGCCCCTGGTTCCTCCCTCTCCCCCAGAGCAACCTCGTAGGAGACACTGAGTTCAGTGGGAGGCAGGCCCCTCAGCTTTCTCGTGCATGACCCTCCCAGACATAACTGGCTGGACTGCATGACTCCCAGCTGGGAGGGCTGTGCACTGAAGAAGCCAGGCTTGCTCCCCCTCTCTGATGCTTTCACTTGGACAGGGCTCTGGACTCTGTGAAACCATTTCTGTCGGTTTTCATTTTCCCCTTCCAGCTACTGAGGAAGTAGCAATGCTTCACTTGCAGAGTCCTGAGTGTATTGGAGTTAAGTCATCCACATAGACGCACACAAATCAGGCAGAAATGTGTACTGTGTCATGAGCCAGACCTTAAAGAAATAGTGTACTCCTCTCTTCTGGACCCGTCTTTTGCTCATTTTTGCTTCTATTTAAAGCAACCAACAAGATTTCCCTTTTCGCATGCATCTTTTGTGCTCTTGAATATCTCTTTCTGGCTGGGGTTGAGGTAGGGAGATTTGGGCACTGATTTGAGTTGCCCCATCTCCTCCGGGACCCTGATTCCTGGACCGGTATGCTGATGAGGAGCAGCCACACTCCTTGGTGCCCTGAGGGAGGCCATTAGCTATCAGGAAGCTGCGTTGTCTAACAGCTTCCCTGTCCACTGCTCTGCATTCACTTCCTGTTTGTGGGGGCTACGGAGGGTGGGAAGCAGAGTCGGTGTCTCCCACCAGAAGGTTCTAGTGCTGGCTGCAGACTGGAGAGTGGGATCTTGTGTCTGGCTTCTGTCCTTAGACCTTTGGGGGAGATGGGGCGGAGGAGGGCAGAGATAAACAGAAAGGCAGGAGTTCTATGGAATGCTAAGCCCTGATCAGTGTTTTCTTGGAGAGCACGGTTGGTCACAGAGTGGTGAAAGGGGGGCTAATATCTGAATGCTGCTTATGCCACTCACTGGGTGTGTGGCCATGAGCAAGGTAATCTCTTTAAGCCTGTTTCCTCATTTGTTTATCGAGAAGGAAAAGGTAACTTATAGGATTATGATGAAGGTTAATAATAGTAACCTAAAGGATTATGATGAGACAGTGTATATAAAATACCTCTCCTATCCTATAGTAACTGCTCAGTCTCAAATTCACCATTTACTGTGTGGCCCTGGGCAAGTCAACTTAACCTGTCTGAGCCTCAATTTCATCATATATAAAATGGGAACATTATACATGCCTTTGAGCATTCTAATAAAAGTTGGAGTTAGTATCCACAAATCCTCTGGCACAGTGGTTCTCGGAGTGTGGTCCCTGCTCACAGCATCTCCTAGGAACTTTTTAGAAATGTAAAAGCTCAGGTTCCACTCCAGACCTTCTGGATCAGAACTCCAGGGGCTGGGTGGAGCCAGCTGTAGCTGTTCTGTAGGGGATTCTGATGACTCTCAAGTTTGAAAACCATAGCTCTAGAACAAATTCTGGCTGGCCATGAATCCTAGAAGCTGACCAAAAATGAAGGCTAATTGAAATAACTTCCCAGCACTAATCAGAGCCCTGGTGGGCAGATCCGGATCTCGCAGGCAAGTTACCTAACCTCTCCAGGCTCAGTTGTCTCACCTACAATGTGGACCTATAATAGTAGGTGACTCATAGGACAGGTGAGGATGAAATGTGCCTGGCACATAGTAGATGCTCAGTTAATATCAGTTATTACTACTGTCACCGGCAGTGGCTGGATCACGATGGGATTACTGGACCACGGGGAGTGATTTTAGGGCTGGGGGCTATGAGCACTCCACTTTGTCATCAGAAGTTAAGGGCACAGGAAGAAGCTGAGCCGGCAGGGCTGCCAGCTCTCCTTGGAAATCCTTTTCTGTCATTTGAAAAGCATTGCTAAGACGCATTATCATCTGGTGGGGGCAAAACAAGAGGTTTATGATGCAGAACAGGGAATTAAGTTAGACAACACAGGGCCTTCCTGAGAGTGCGGGTGGAAGGTGCCAGTTTCCCCTAGGGACGAGGAGAGGCAGGCATCCACTTCCGGACACCCGCCCCCACCGACCTTGAGGCGAGTGGGGTTTCCTTGAGGCATCTGCAGGACATGGGGTGGGGAGGGGGCGGGGAACCAGGCCCCCTTACAAGGACACGGAGCGGCAGTTTGGAGGCCGTGAGCGGAGCGGCCTTGTCCCAGCGGAGAGGGGTCGCATCGGAGTGCTGGGGAGGAGGTACGAAGCGTGAGAAAGAAGCCTAGGGGCGCTCGGGGACGCACCGGGACGAGGGGGCGGAGTGTGGCAGGGAGGCCGGGCTGCCGGGCTCAGGACAGGACCGCGTGTCCAGCGCCCTCCCCGTCCCGCCCCCGCGCGCGTGCACTTGGGCTGGCCGGGAATCCCTCCCCAGGGTGGCTTCTGCCTGTGACTTTCCCACCCTGGCTGCGCCCCCGCGCCCCCGCGGCCGCCCAGCTCCAAGACCCGCGTTGGTCCCCACCCGCGCCGTGTTCCTCCCCGCCCGGCCGTCTTCCTGCGGTTCCCAGGCTCCCGTTTGGCTGCCAGAGTGCGTCGGACTCGGCTGACCCAGCGAGGTCCAGCCCGAACGTGTCCTTCTGCCTCTCAGCCCCTGGGGGCCAGGGAGGAGCCTCCAGTACGGGGGAACGAGAGGCTGCTGGACGGCAGCCCGGGACTGCGGCGGCCGCGTTTCTCTTCCTCACCTTACGGGACCCGGCTCTTCCCCCGCCTCGACTGCCCCGCCCGCCCCGCCCGCCAGTCCTGAAAACCTGGCGGGAGGTGCGCACTGTCCTAGGGGAATTCCCCTGCAAACAGAAGGGAGCCCGCCCTGCGCGTCCTGGGGTGGGTGCGACAGGAGCGCTTCCAGGCACTGCGTCCCCAGGTGAGGGGTGGAGCGGGCGCGGTTCGCGGCAGCGGCCAGGCCTTCGTTTCCTTGGGTTGGGGTGACCCCTGGTGGTCATCCAGAGCGCCACAAGGGCTACTCCCTGATCCAGAATTCAGTCCTTTCCAGGGGAGAAATGGAGAATGATGGAGGGCAGCCCAGACGGTGTTAATTGGAGTAGAGAGCCATCCTCCCGAAGTTGGGACGGAGGGTGACAGAGACCTCCCTGCTGGCCAAGTCACTCCGCCCTGTCCGAGCATCCCCTTCCAGAGCTCCAGGCTGAGGTTTTGGTGGGGTTTTATTAAGGAGGCGGTGCTCCTTACACAGGCCTCTTCCTGCTCCCCGTAACCCTGTCGCTGGAGGTGTCTGTGGGAAAGGCCACCAACATCTACGCTGTCAATGGCACGGAGATCCTGCTGCCCTGCACCTTCTCCAGCTGCTTTGGCTTCGAGGACCTCCACTTCCGGTGGACCTACAACAGCAGTGACGCATTCAAGATTGTAAGTATTTGGAGGAAGGACAGTACAGCCCAGCCTCCCTTACCCATGCCTTCCCTCCCAGGCTCTGGTCACTTCCGGACTGAGACCCACTGCGATGGTCCCCAGAACCTTTTGCCACCCTTTCTCCCAGTATTCTTTTCAGAGCCTGCCAGGAAGAATGTAACTGGGAGAGATGCATAGATCGTGTTGCCAGCATTCGGGGACTGTTGGAATTCTGGGCTAGAGTCCTCCGTCTGGTCTTAAGAAATACCCGGAGCTTGGACTGCTTGTCTAAAAATCAATAGTTTAGTCTAACAAACAGGAGAGAGAAAGGCCTTGGAAAGCTTGGAGAGAGGGAATGAGAAGAGTCTAAATGAGGCTGGACTGGCAGGGAAAGGAGAAAGGAAGGGAGAGAGGAGGGAGAGCTGCAGGATCATTGGTGGGGCTGCGATGGGAGTGGGAGTGAACCAATCAACAGGTATTTATTGAGTACTCACTCTACAATCTAGTGGGGGATCCAACCTGAGACTTTCACAGGGAAGCCACAAGAGACCAACTCTGGTTATAATTAAATGCTGACCTCAGAGGGTGCTGACGGGCAGAGCTGTGGGATTGATCCAGGTCTTGATAGAGGGCCAGAATTCAGATGCGCATGGTGTCAGCAGAGGCTGGGTGGGAGGTGACAGAGGGAAATGAGTTCAGTGCTTGCAGGAGTCATTACATAAAAGGCTTTTATGAAGAGAGCGGTAAGAGCTGTGCTGCATTCCAGGGAGACCTTAATAAAAGGAAATGGGTTTAGCCTGAAACAAGCAAAATTCAGGTTAAACAGGCAGAGCTATTGACGCTGGAAGAGGAAACTGTGGGGGCAAGGAGCAGGGTGTGACTGCAGGCTCTTCCTGGTCCTGGACAGGGAAGGTACTTAAGGAGTGGGCTGGTGTGATGTCATGACCCTTGAGGACCCTGATTCTTTCTTGGCCACCTTCTCTCTCCAACGCCTTTCCTCCACCAGCTCATAGAGGGGACTGTGAAGAATGAGAAGTCTGACCCCAAGGTGACGTTGAAAGACGATGACCGCATCACTCTGGTAGGCTCTACTAAGGAGAAGATGAACAACATTTCCATTGTGCTGAGGGACCTGGAGTTCAGCGACACGGGCAAATACACCTGCCATGTGAAGAACCCCAAGGAGAATAATCTCCAGCACCACGCCACCATCTTCCTCCAAGTCGTTGATAGACGTATGCAGTAGGGGCTGGTACAGGGCAGTGGAGTGGGAAGGACTTGGGGGGCACCCAACTCAGCATTACAGTGAAATGGCAAAATGGACTGTGTTGGTGTTTTCTTTTGCTTTACACTTTCCAGAGTTGCTGGAGTTACATCTAAAAGCTAGAAAAGCTCAGCTTGAACACTTAATTCTGCTACCAAATAGCTTATGAAATACTCTTAGCCTCTCTAAGCCTTGTTTTCCTCATCTGTAAAATGGGAATATGACTGCATTTTCCTGGAGTTGTGGTTAGAGAAGCTACATGTGAGTGTTTTGTGGCTAGTAAGGTTTTCTCCATATATCCTGATTATTAATACCATTGGGTATTCCATTAGCAAAAATTGATTGAATGTCATGCATTGGACTAAAAAGTGCTGTGAGTGATACATCACATTCTTCCTTGAGGAATTCACAGTACAATGATAGAGTCGGGATTTTTGAAGAAAGTGAGAGAGGAGCCATGAGGGCGCCTTTGGGAAGACAGGGAGGGAGCAGTGAGTGCAAAGGCCTTGAGGCAGATGTGTGAAGAATCACAGCAGGCTAGTGCTGGAGTAGGGCAAAGAGTGAGAGATCAGTCAGGTGAAGCCAGATTGTGTAACCACCTTACTGGAAGGGTGAGTGAGGTGGGAGCCACTGGGAGCAGAGGAGTTAAGGCCTGAACAGGTTCACTCAGGCCCCTATGCCAAGAATAGATGATATAGGGAGGAGATCAGTTAGGAAGCTATTGCAGACATCCATGGAAGAGGTGGCTTGGGCCAGGGCCAGGGGGATTGTGAGCCATCAGATTCTGGAATTTTATAAAGTTAGAGCCGTCAGGATTCTCAGGTAGATTGGATAAAGGGTTTGAATAAAAGGCATTGAAGAAGACTCCAAGGATTGTGGTTATAGCGATTGGGAGGATTAAGTTGTTCTCAGTAAACAGAAAAATAATCAAACATATTGACTGGGAGCATCATCTATGCATGAATATTCAGAAACAAACTCTGTTGATTGGCTGTTATGTATTCAGCATTTCAAAGGTGACTCCAGATCGAACTGTTTTACAGAAAGAACCACCTGGAGGAAGCCTAGATTACACTCATTTATTAAATCATTTGGTTATATAGTCACTCATTTATTTGGAGGAATTCAGCATGTTCCTCTCTATTTACAAGATCCGGTTCGGTCCGGTTTGGTCTGGTCTGATCCGGTGTGGTCCAGTCTGATTCGGTTGGACTGATCTGATCTAGTCTGAATCGGTCTGATCGGTTCAGTCTATCGATCGGTTCAATCGATCTGATCGGTTTGGTCGATTCGGTCGATCTACAGTCTAGTCTGGTCGGTTGGTCGGTTTGGTCTGAGTCGATCGGTCTGATCCGGTTTGATCTATTGATCGATCTGGATTGATCGATCTGATCGGGTTTCATCGGTCTGATCGGTTTGGATTCGGTCTGATCCGGTTGGAGGTCGAGTCTGATCACAGATGCGATCACGGATGTCCATCCGGGTTTGATCGATCGATCGATCCCTGATCGGTCTGGTCAGTTGATCGGTCTGGTCAATTTACCGTCTTTCTGGTCGGTTTGAATTAGTCTTGTCGGTCTGCGATCGGGTCTGGAGTGTGATCTAGTCTGATATGGTCTGATGGAAGACCGTTTCGTCTTTTCTGAAGTCGGTTTGGTCTGAATGATGTATCTGAAATGATGCAGTGCAGTCGGATGCGTTTGATATGGTCTAGTCTACTCTGGTCGGTTTGGTCCAAGTCTGATGTGGCTAATGATTTGAATGCAGTCTGGATGCAGTCTGGTTTGATCGGTCACGATCGGTTGATCTGCTTTCATCGGTTTGATCGGTTTCATCGGTAAAACTAGTCGATCTGGTTTGATCGATTTACGATCGGTTGGCGGTTTCATTCAGTTCATCGGTCTGATCCAGTTTGATCGGGTCCAGTCTGACCTGGTTTGATCGGTTTGATCGATCGATCAGAGTTCGATCGGATTCCTATCGGTCTGATCTGGTTTCCATCCGGTTGATCCTATCCGATCGGATTCCATCCGGTTTGATCGGTTCCATGGCGTTCCATCTGGGTTGATCCGATTCCATCTGGTCTGATCGGTTTGATCGATCTGATCGATTTGATCGATTCCATCGGTTCCATCTAGTTCCATCGATCCTGAACAGTTTGATCCGGATTCCATCGGTTTGATCCGGTCCTGATCCGGTCTGATCTTCCATCGGTTCCATCGGACAAATCTGATTCCGATCGATCGGTTTGATCGGTTCCATCGATTTGATCCGGTCTGATCCACGTTTGAGCGGTTTAATCGGTTTGAGCATTTGAGCAGTTTCATTCGATTCCATCTGGTCTGATACGGTTTGAACTGGATTGAACGGTTCCATCGGTTGATCGGTTCCATCGATTTCATCTCGTTTGATCGGTTCCATCGGTTTGTCTGATTCCATCGGGCGATCGGTTGATCGAACCGGTCCATCCGGTTTGATCGGTTCCATCGGTTGGATCGGTTTGAACCAGTTCCATCGATTTGATCGAATCCATCGGATGATCGGTCTGATCGATCTGAACTTAGTTTGAGCCAGTTGATCGGTTTGATCCGGTCCCATCCGGTTTGATCGGTTCTATCGGTTTGACCGGTTTGAACAGGTCTGATCGGTTTGAACGGTTCGATCGATCGGTCCCATCCGGTTTGAACTGGACCGGTTCCATCCAGTTTGATCGGTTTGAACCAGTTCCATCGGTTTAGTGGATTTTAATCGGTTGATCGGTTCCATCGGTTTAATCGGTTGAACCAGTTTTATCGGTTCCATCGGTTGATCGGTTGATCGATTCCATCGATTTGATCGGTGGAACCCGGTTCCATCGGTCGATCGGTTCAACCAGTTCATCGGTTCCATCCGGTTCAATCATTCAATAGTTCATCGGTTCGGGTGATTCCATCGGTCTGATCCTGTTTCAACCAGTTCCATCGGTTTGAACCATCGGTTCGAACCGGTTCCATCGGATCGGTTCCATCGATAGATCGGTTGATCGGTTGATCGATTCATCGGTTTGATCGATTCCATCGATTTGATCTATTCAACCAGTTCCATCGGTTGAACCATCGGTTTGATCGATTCCATCGGTTTGATCCTGTTTCAACCGGACATCTAAGTTTGACCATCAGGTTTGAACGGTTCCATCAGTTTGATCGGTTCCATCCGATCCGGTCAACCAGTTCATCTGGTTAGATCGGTTTTGAACCAGTTCCATCCGGTTTGAACGGTTGATCGATTTCATCACGGTTCCATCTGGTTTGAACCAGTTCCATCGCTTTGATGATCCATCGGTTTGAACGATTCGTCTGGTTTGATCGGTTCATCGGTTTCATCGGTTCCATATCAGTTTGATCGGTTTCAACCGGTTCCATCGGTTTGAACCGGTTTGGTCGGTTGATCCTGTTCCATCTGGTTTGAACTGGTTGCATCTACGGTTTCATCGGTTTGATCCAGTTCCATCGGTTTAGACCTGTTGATCGGTTTGATCGATTTCATCGGTTCCATCGATTTGAACTGGTTCCATCGCGGTTTGATCGATTTGATCGGTTGATCGATTTCAATCAGTTCATCGGTTTGAACTGGTTCCATCGGTTTGATCGGTTTGATCGGTTTGATCGGTTTCAGCCAGTTCCATCGGTTGAACTGGTTCTGTCGGTTGAACCAGTTCCATCGATCGGTTTCAACCAGTTTCATCGGTTTGAGCGGTTGATCGGTTCAACCAGTTCCATCGGTTGGAAGAACTGGTTGCATCGGTTGATCGGTTTCAACCAGTTTCATCGGTTTGAGCGGTTTGATCCCGTCGGTTGAACTGGTTCCATCGGTTGAACTTCCAGTTCCATCGGTTTGAACTGGTTCCATCCGGTTAGACCAGTTCCATTGAACTGGTTCCATCGGTTTGATCGGTTTCAACCAGTTTCATCGATTTGAACGGTTTGATCGTCCGGTTGAACAGTTCCGCGGTTCGAACCAGTTCATCGGTTTGATCGGTTTCAACCAGTTCATCCGGTTTGAGCGGTTTGATCCGTCGGTTTGAACTGGTTCCATCCGGTTTGAACCAGATCCATCCGGTTGGTGGTTCCATCGGTTCCATCCGGTTTGAACTGGTTCCATCGATTCCATCCGGTTGAACTGGTTCCATCGGTTCATCCGGTTGAACTGTTCCATCGGTTCCATCGGTTTGAACTGGTTCATCCGGTTCCATCCGGTTTGAACTATCCGGTTCCATCCGGTTTGAACTGGTTCCATCCGGTTGATCGGTTCAACCAGTTTTCATCGGTTTGACGGTTTGATCGATCGGTTTGAACTGGTTCCATCCGGTTCCATCGGTTGAACTGGTTGCATCGGTTGATCGGTTGAAAACCAGTTTCATCGACTGTTTGAACCAGTTCACATCGGTTTGAACTGGTTCCATCGGTTGAACCAGTTCATCGGTTTGATCGGTTTCAATAGTTTCCATCCGGTTTGAGCCAGTTTGATCGGTTTCAACCAGTTCCATCCGGTTTGAGCGGTTTGATCGGTTTCAACCAGTTCCATCTGGTTTGATCCGGTTTCAACCAGTTCCATCTGGTTGCAGGCGGTTTGAGCGGTTTCAATAGTTTCCATCTGGTTTGATCGGTTTCAACCAGTTCCATCGGTTTCATCGGTTTGAACCGGTTGAACGGTTCGTCTGGTTGATCGGTTTCAACCAGTTACATCTGGTTGATCCGGTTTCAACGGTTTGATCGGTTTCATCGGTTTGATCAGTTTGAACGGTTTGATCAAGTTTCAACCAGTTCCATCCGGTTCATCGGTTTGATCGGTTGAACCGGTTTGATCGGTTCAACCAGTTCCATCGGTTTCATCGGTTTGATCGGTTGAACCCGGTTTGAACGATTCCGTCTGGTTGATCGGTTTCAACCGGTGCATCTGGTTTGATCGGTTTCAACGGTTTGATCGGTTTCAACCAGTTCCATCGGTTCCATCCGGTTTGATCCTGTTGAACGGTTTGATCCGGTTCAACCGGATTCCATCGGATTTCCGCATCGGTTTGATCCTGTTTGAACCAGTTTGATCCGGTTTCAATGGATTCCATCCGGTTCATCGGTTTGATCCGGTTGAACCGGTTGATCGATTTCAGCCATCGGTTCCATCGGTTGATCGATTTGAACGGTTTGATCGATTTCATCAGTTCCATCGGTTCCATCGGTTTGATGATTCGAACCGGTTCGATCGATTTCAACCAGTTCCATCCATCGGTTTGATCCTGTTCCATCCGGTTTGAACCGGTTCATCCTGTTTGATCGGTTCAATATCCCATCGGTTTTGAACGGTTCCATCGGTTTGATCATTCCAACCAGCTCCATCGGTTTGAACGGTTCCATCGGTTGATCCTGTTCCATCCGGTTTGATCGGACCGGTTCCATCAGTTTGATCGGTTTCAACCAACTCCATCGGTTTGAACGGTTCCATCGGTTTGATCCTGTTCCATCGGTTTGATCGGTTCAACCCGGTTCCATCGATTTTGATCGGTTTCAACCGGTTCCGTCCGGTTTGATCGGTTTCAGCAGTTCGATCCGGTTTGATCGATTCAACCGGTTCCATCGGTTGATCAGTTCCATCAGTTTGATCGGTTGAACCTGCTCCATCGGTTTCAACTGGTTCCATCGGTTTGACCTGCTCCATCCGGTTTCAACCCGGATTCCATCAGTTTGATCCGGTTTCAACCCGGTTCCATCCGGTTTGATCCGGATTTGATCCGGTTTCAACCGGTTCGTCGGTTGATCGGTTTCAGCGATTCCATCGGTGATCGTTCATCCGGTTGATGGAACGTTACTATCATCGGTTTCAACGGTTCCATCGATCCGGTTTCAACGGTTCAATCGGTTTGGTGATCAAACGGTTCCATCGACGTCGATTTCAACCGGTTCCATCCGTTTGATCAGTTCAACCCGGTTCCATCGATTTGATCGATTCCATCCGGACTGATCGGTTTCAACCGGTTCTGATCGATTCCATCCGGTTTGATCCACTTCCATCGGTTTGAACCCGTTTGATCGGTTGAACGGTAGGATTCCATCGATTTGATCGGTTTCAACCAGCTCCATCGGTTTCATCGGTTCCATCGGTTTGAACGGTTTGATCAGTTTGAATCGGTTCCATCGGTTTCATCGGTTCCATCCGGTTTGAACCCGGTTGAGCGGTTTGATCGGTTTGAACCGATTCCATCGGTTTGATCGGTTTCAACCAGCTCCATCGGTTTCATCCGGTTCCATCAGTTTGAACGGTTTGATCAGATCGGTTCCATCGGTTCATCGGTTGAATCGGTTTGATCGGTTTGAACGGTTTGATCGGTTTCAACCAACGAACGGTTGATCGGTTTCAACCAGCTCCATCGGTTTCATCGGTTCCATCGGTTTCATCGGTTTGATCGGTTTGAACGGTTCCATCGGTTGATCGGTTTTATCAGTTCCATCGGTTTGAACGGTTTGATCGGTTTCATCATTCCCTCCGGTTTGAACCGGTTTGATCGGTTCATCGGTTCATCTGGTTTGAACTGGTTCCATCGGTTTGAACCGGTTTGATCGGGATTCCATCGGTTTGATCGATTTCAACCAGTTTCCATCGGAGTTCCATCAGTTTGAGCCGGTTTGATCAAGGATTCCATCGGTTGATCGGTTTCAACGGTTCCATCCCGGTTCCATCGGTTCCGGCGGTTTGATCGGTTTGAACCGGTTCCATCGATTCGATCGGTTGAACCGGTTTGATCAGGTTCCATCCGGTTTGATCGGTTCAACCGGTTCCATCGGTTCCATCGGTTTGAACGGTTGATCGGTTTGAACGGTTCCATCCGGTTGATCGGTTTCATCCAGTTCCATCGGTTTGAACCGGTTTGATCGGAGTTCCATCGGTTTGATCCGGTTTCAACGGTTCATCGGTTGAACCGGTTGATCCGGTTGAACTGGTTCCATCGGTTTCGGTTTGATCCAGTTGCATCCGGTTTGAACGGTTGATGATCGATTCCATCGGTTTCATCCGGTTTGAACGGTTGATCGGTCCATCTGGTTTGAATACCCGGTTTGATCGGAATTTTTGAACTGGTTCCATCGTTTGATCAGGTTGATCAGTTCCATCGATTTGAACCGGTTTGATCGGGTTTTTGAACTGGTTCCATCCGGTTTGATCGGTTTGATCGGATTCCATCCGGTTTGAACAGCGGTTGATCAGGATTTTTGAACTGGTTCCATCCGGTTTGATCGGTTTGATCCAGTTCCATCCGGTTTGAACCCGGTTTTGATCAGGTTTTTGAACTGGTTCCATCCGGTTTGATCCGGTTTGATCAGTTCATCGGTTTGATCGGTTTGATCCAGTTCATCCGGTTTGAACGCGTTTGATCGAGTTTTGAACTGGTTGCATCGGTTTGATCGGTTTGATCCGGATTCTGCATCGGTTTGATCGGTTTGATCCAGTTCCATCGGTTTTGATCGGTTGATCCAGTTCGGTTTGATCGGTTTGATCAGTTCCATCGGTTTGATCGATTTGATCCAGTTCATCGGTTTGAACCCGGTTTGATCAGGTTGCAGACTGTCGGTTGATCGGTTTGATCCGGATCCATCCGGTTGAACGGTTTTGATCAGGTTTTTGAACTGGTTCCATCTGGTTGATCGGTTGATCAGTTCCATCGGTTCGATCCGGTTTGAACGGTTCGAGCGGTTTGAACCGTTTGATCAGGGTTTGATCGGTTTGATCCAGTTCCATCGGTTTGAACCCGGTTTGATCAGGTTCCATCCGGTTTGATCGGTTTGAACGGTTTGATCAGGTTCCATCGGTTTGATCCAGTTTCAACCAGCTCCATCCGGTTCCATCGGTTGGAGCAGTTCCATCCGGTTTGAACGGTTGATCGATTTCATCGATTTCTGGTTTGAACTGGTTCCATCGGTTGATCGGTTTGATCCAGTTCCATCGGTTTGGTCGGTTTGATCCATCCGGTTTGATCGGTTCAACGGTTCCATCGTTCCATCGAACGGTTTGATCGGTTGAACTGGTTCCATCGGTTGATCGGTTTGATCGGATTCCATCAGTTTGAATACGGTTTGATCAGGTTCCATCGGTTTGAACGGTTTGATCGGTTCATCGGTTCCATCTGGTTGAACTGGTTCCATCGGTTTGATCGGTTTGATCCAGTTCTATCGGTTGATCGTTTGATCAGGTTCCATCCGGTTGATCCGGTTTCAACCGGTTCA